>NC_072484.1:2865000-4227500 GCF_027574615.1 Eptesicus fuscus | reverse complement strand
ATGTCCGGAAGTGGGCCTCCTGCTGCACCATAGTTCTGCCTGCACAGCACTGCGTCGTATTAATGTGTCATCGTTTGTTGAACTGATCTTCTTTGGGGTGTTGAGGTCATCTCCAGTTTCTCATTGTTGTAAATGATCCTGCAGCGGCACCCCTGTTTATGGGACTCTGGGAACACCCACAATGATTTTTTAGGACCAAAAAGGTCTGTGTCAGAGAGTGTGCATCTTAAAAAGATAGTTTTCGTATTTTTAAGAACATTATGATGGGTCTTAATGATGGACGGTAACCTTTATCAGTAAAAAGTGACCCCTACTGAATTATTTGTACCTGGAATTCTGTTTGAGAAAATGGATATGAAAATAGGCGCCATCCAAGGGAGGGGGCGAGGGTCGGGTTAGCTGGGCAGCACGGAGCGCACTCAGCAGACGCGGCCAGTCTCAGGGGAGCAGCGCAGCCAATCCCTGCTGCTCACCCCCAGGTGGGCCCCATCTATTCACCCGGAGAGTCACCCTTTTACTTGGAGCCTTTCAGAGTGCCTTTGTCAGCATGTGGCCCGCTGCTCCTTGTGGGAAGACACAAGACACTCCTCTCGGGTCTGCTGGAGTTTGGAGGCCATATATCCTAGTAGTTAAGCCAGGGGCTTCTGGAGTCAGGCAGCCTGGTTGGAGTTCCAACTTGACCATTTCCTAGCTGGGGGCCTCAGGCAAGTTACTTCAGCCCTCGGTGCTTCAGGTCCAATCCCCAAGTGCCCCGGGGCCTGGGCGGGTGCGGGAATGAGGACTGAGTGCTGGCGTGCAGGCCGCCTCGCAGAGCACACATTGAGCACACCCGTGCCGGGGCCTGGCCCTGAGCCCTTTGGGTCCATGTGCGTGTCCTAAGGCGAGGGAAGGCGCTGGGTGCTGAGGGACGGGTGTGGGCGTGTCCCCCTCAGGCATTGTAAACTCTAAGGTTTGCATTGAACCCCGTGCCTAGCAGGTGGCAGACGCAAAGCCGGTGTGCAGGAAGTTTATTGGACACCTGGGCAGGCAGCAAATGGCCCGGGACCCTGGGGACAGACACCTCCAATGACTGGTATCTCTCTGAAGAGAGAGGCAAGGAGGCCCCCCTCCTTCCACAATGATGGGAAGGAAATAAAGGGGAAGGACCCCAGCCCAGGGTAAGAAAGGGGCATTCCTTCTGCGGAATGCCAGGAAGACTACCGGGACAGCGAGCGGACAGGCTTCCGGGGCAGCCAGGCGGCGGGCGAGAACCCGTCGTGCCTGTGCTGCCAGGCGGAGGGCCATCACAGAACCCCGCGTCTTTGGAGGCCGCAGTGCTGACAGAGGCTGGGGCCTGGCAGGTGTGGCCTGCGGAGCTGCCCGTGACGGCCGTGGGCATCCACGCCCGGGGTTGGGACAAAGGAGCGGGCAGAATTGGGTTGACATTCCAGCTCTCCCCACTACGTCATCGTGTGCCACTGGCCAGGCACGTCCCCTCTGAGCCCCACTGCCCTCTGCCGTGTGGTTACACAGCAGGACGCCGGCCCCCCAAGCACAAAGCTGGTGCTGGGTGGTCCTCAGCACATTTCTGTGGCCCCGCCCTCTTTCCCCAGCGCTTCCAATAGCCAATGTGTAAACCCAGCCGCCAGCCCAGTGCCGACGCACAGTAGGCTCTCAGTACACACGTGTGGAATGAAGGGATGACTGAGTCGTAACCTCCTTATTCTCCAGCTCCCAGTAAAACGAGCACCTGTCATTCATGATCTGGGACATGCACCGTGCTAGACCGAGTGCTAGACGTATGTGGGAAACAGGCTGGGAAGTCCCAGCAACTTGGACCCGAGTCACAGCCGAGCCACTTAGCTGTGTCACTCCCCCCCAGCTCCTTGTGTGTGCAATGGGACGACTCCCCAGGGCGGGTGTGGGACCAGAGTGACCCTTACACTGCGTGTGGCAGAGCGCCGGCACGGGGCGAGTGCTCAGGCGCTCGCTGACCCGTAGCTGTGCTGGCCGGTGAGCGTGGCGCGGGGCTGACTCGGGAGATGAGGCTGTACTTGTCGCCTCCCATGATCACCAGTGTTGACCTGTCTTGCTCAGCAAGGAGCCATTAAGCGCTCTTCCTCACCTCGCCGATGGGGTGGGGCGACCCTAACCCTAGCCCTAACCCTAACCCTAACTCTCTGAAGGAAAAACTGGAGTGAATGCCCCCATTTCCCAGATGAGGACAGAGAGACTCACGGGGAAAGTGCTTTGCGCCAGAGTCCAACCATCACCCAGCACAGAACAGTTCGTTTCCTAAACCAGCGTGACTGTGCTTCTTCATACCCCGGGCGGCGTGCTTGGATCATGCCATCCCCCCAACAGTGACTCAAGCAAGTACTATTGTGAGTCCCTTTGCAGTGGAGAAGCCAAATCCAAGGTGAGAGGAACCAGGTAGCCTGACTCAGCATTATGTGGCCAGGAAGTGCTCCCCCTCCACTCTGGGGAGCTGGGTAGGCAAGGAACAAATTCCTCTCTGGCTCTCTGGGCATCCAGCCCTCCAGTCTTCCAGACCCTGGCCAGTGTCCACAGCAGTAGGACAGCGCTGCCAGACAAGTCCAGAGGCCTGAGGTAGAATCTCTGTGGTTGGTGGAATAATGGCCCCAACAAAGATGTCCACACCCTAAAACCCGGAACCTGTGGAATTGTTACTTAATGTGGCAAAGAGA
Source organism: Eptesicus fuscus (assembly GCF_027574615.1). Classification (NCBI taxonomy): domain Eukaryota; kingdom Metazoa; phylum Chordata; class Mammalia; order Chiroptera; family Vespertilionidae; genus Eptesicus; species Eptesicus fuscus. Next base: position 4,224,813 of record NC_072484.1, on the reverse strand, counting down.
CTTCTGATGTGATGGGAAGTTTATCCTGGGTCGTCTGGGTGGCCCCAGTGTTATCATGAGAGTCCTTATAAGAGAGGGGCAGGAGGGTCAGAGTCAGAGATCAGACTTTGACCATGGAGGAAGGGGCCATGAGCCAAGGAATGCAGGTGTCCTATGAAGCTGGAAAAGACAGGAAATGGATTCTCTCCTACAACCTCCAGAAGGAACCAGCCCCTACTGATGCCTTGATTTTAGGACTTCTGACTTCTAAAACTGTAGGATGAAGAATCTGTGTTGTTTTAAGTCACCAAGTGTGTGGAAATTTGTTACAGCAGCAAGAGGGCACTAATACAGACTATATCTGGGAAGATGCTGTCCAAACCATTGCACCAGAGGGTGGTGCTCCAGCAAGGCTCTGGGAGAACTGGAAGAACCAGGAGGCATGGGGACGTACACTGCGGCCAACAGGGCTGAGTTGTCCCCTAGGGCCACACTTGAGTGGCCATCTGCACTGCTCTTGGCCGCACTGCCTGCTGGTTTCATGGCACCATTAGCTGCTAACACGAACAGGAGCTCTGCTCCCAACTCCTTGTGCTCCTCCAGGGACAGCAGCTTTCTGGCAAAGGGGGAGAGGAAACAGCGGAGGTCAAGGTGTTGCCTGGAGCTGCTCAAAGCTTCCCTTTGAAAAGGGGTGAGGGCAGAGGGGGCAACGGGCTCATTGCTGGGAAGGGGGGTGGACTGTGATGAAATTAGCTGGCCTTGGAGTGAGAGATGGGGGGTAGACGCTGCTGTCATGAGAAGAGCCCACGTCACTAGAGTCTGCTCCGCCCCCCTCGCTGTACCGTTTCCACCTTTGCATCCATCATAAGCATCCAGCTTGCCCTCTGCCAACCTCGTTCTCCCCTGGGCATGTCATTGATTTCCTAATGGGATTGGTTGTGTTTTAAACTCGTTGTCCCTTTCCCCACTGGTTCAGCCGGTGGACCTTGGGTTTGGGAGTTAGGGGTCCGGCATTGGACTCGAGGCTGTCTTTTTCCAGCTAGTGGCAAGCCTCAGAGCCCTGTCTTCCACAGCCATACACCCTCCTTGTGGGTTGTTGGGGAGAATCTGTCTCCCAGCTCATCTGGATGTGAGCTAGGTCATGTTCACCCTGGTCCCCAGCACCCAGCTCATGGGAAGCAGCTCCTAAATGTTTGTTGAGTGAATGAGGCACATGCATATATACAACTCAGTGCCGGCACACAGCAGACTCTGGGCCAAAGCTAGGCCATGACAATGTGGCCGACGTCCAGCCCCCATCCCATCCTACCTCCCAGCCGTCTCCTTTAAGCTGCTTCCGGACTGCCTCCATGTGGAGACTCTTTGGTAGAGTTTTTAAACTGTCTTTCATAAAGCAACGTTGGAAGTTGGACTTTGGCGTCTGGGAACACTGTGTGGGTGCTTTTCTTTTCTGTTCCATCACCCATGGGTATTGCGTGTCTTCCCTGCCATCCGGGAAGCTTGGCAGAGCAGAGAGACACTGGTTTGCCTCTGCTCCTCAGAGGCACCTGGTCTCAGAAACCTGTGCTGCTGAGTGAATGATGGACGGAGCGAGAAACAAGTGTCTGCGTGAGTGAAGAGTGAGCCTGGGCTTTGCTAGAGCGCAAATGCCCTTGGGGAAGGTGCATTCTAGGGTCCGCATTTCTAAAGCATGCTCCATGGAGAAGCAATTCTGCCAGACACTCAAAAAATGCAAAAGTTTGTGTGTGTGTTTTGTTTTGTTTGTTTGTTTGTTTTTGGGGGTGTGATTTGCTTCTCAGGGCCAGACAGTTTAGAAAACACTGGAGTTGAACAAAGTTCAGCAGGTTTCTTTGGCCAGGACTTCTCAGAGCCTTTACTATGCTAGTATGCTTTGCAGATTTCCCAAAGGAGTAGAGATTATAGTTTTCTGCAACATGTCGATCACGGAGCCTGTGTTTCAGGCATGGGGTTCAGCAGAACAGGTGGTGGAAAAGCTATTCCCCGGGGAGGCTGTTTGGAGGGGCTGAACTGCCCTGGTCTGGTCGAAGGAGAGGCAACTGAAAGAGAGAGCAGATGGCCACGCAGCCCAGGTCAAGAGTAGGTCCAGGAACGACAGCCTTGCTTGTTGCGAGGCAGGTGACCCCCTGCGAGACAGACTTGGCGTCTCCCAGGAGCCAGGGATGTGGTTATTGTTGTTGTCAGTGAACAATTACCTGCCTCTATTCAGGGCGAACAAAGGATTCTGCTGGGTTTTATGTTTTCTTCTTCTTTTGTCCCCAGTGAGTCCCGGCCACAGGCCACGGTTCCCCCCAGAAAGTGCTCGCGGAGGGTTAATCCATAAGGTCACTTGAAAACGAAGCCATTATTCCCTTCTTAAAGGTTAATGTATTTTTTCCAGGAGTGTGTGAGTAGAAATTTCAAGTATCCCACATTCTTCATTTAGCGGGTAATGTCCTGAGCTACTCCAGAAAAAATGAGCGCGAAAACAACAAGAGAGGAGCCACAGGGGATGGGAGGGCGGCAGGGGTGGCTGGCTCTCCCAGGTGGGATCCCTGGCTCTGAAAACACAGAGTCTGCTAGGACAGACTCAACAGAAACCCCCAGGTTCCAAAATAGCCAGGGGCACCTGGCAGAGGGAAGGGTGGGCCAGTGATGGGTTGACCAGTTGGCCAGCAGCTGGAGTAATTTATCTCAAAAGTCTGCCTGGAGGAGGCGGATTTTGCATACTTCCTTGGATGCAGGGAGGAAGGGAAGAAGGGAGGAAGGGAGGAAGGGAGGAAGGGAGGAAGGGAGGGGGTTCATCCGGATAGCCCAATTGCATACCCAAGAGAGGCTGGGGCTGGAGGCTTTGGTCCTCACCCGACCTCTAGCCACTCCTCTGTGGAAACACTGCTGATTTCCCTCTACCTCAAAGGATGTAGCAGGGCAGTGATCACCCAGAAGAAACGCCTCATTTCCCAGCCTCCCTCAGAGCTAGATGTTGCTCTGGGATAGATTTGGCCATTGCAATGTGAGTGGAAGTGGTATAAGCCATTTCCAAATCACACTCTAGATTGGAAAGGGCAGGGCCCCTCCTTGTCCCTTTATTCCTTCCGGCTTGCTGGAGCGCAGAAGTAACGGCAGGAACTGGAGCTGCCATTTTGTATCTTGAATTGGGAGTTATGTGTATGAGACACAGAGAAATGAGGTATCATTTACCTGCGTCTCTGAAGACCACGGAGCTTCCCTACCCACTCTCTGGGCTGTGACCCTAGACCTTTATGGAAGAAAGAAATGAATGTCTGTGTTGTTTTAGTCACTCTAATTTGGGGTCTCTCTGTTACAGCAGCCAAACCTTTAACATAAGACACCCCATGGCAGTCCCAATAAACATACAATCTAAAGAAAAGGGAGAGGTTTGCTAAGCCAATATAGCTCCGAAGCTTCTTCCATTTGGAAATTATGGGGCCCCCTCACTACTACTCTGCTCTGTCCTACGTGTCTCCCGCCAGCCTCCCCCCTCCATCTGGCCAGCCGCCAGCTCCCTCCCCACCCCAGGTCTCAGCATACATTTCAGGACAGAGGAAGGATTGAGGTAAAGGAGGGTGCTCAGGCAGCGAAGGCCCGTGGAGACCTCTCGCCCTCAGCAGCCCCTGACCTTCGCCTTGGCCTCCCCCCTCCCTATGGACGGGGGGGCAGCTGCAGAGAATCAGGGTCAGATGTGCCGAGGGGCCGCTGGGAACAAAAGGCTGTCAGGATTGCAGATAGGCCTGCCAGGATGTCAGAATAAAAATTCAAGTCCGGGTTCATCTGGCCTCCGCCGGGCGGGGCTGCTTTTCTCGATGATCTCAGCGTCCCCATTCCAGCCCTGTTCCCATAAAATCACAGGACTTCTGCCAATTAGCGGCCTGCCAGCCGGGCCCTCTGAATGTAATCAGCCATAATTACTTAATAGCCTGAAGTTTGGGAGGCTTCTTTGGAAGCCTGGAGTCCTCAGCCCGGCAGCCCCGTGCTCTGGGAAAGCCTGCGCTGCCCTGCCATACCAATCATCTCCGCGTGCCTGCCCTTCGGGGGCACCTTGCGTTCCACTGACGGCACGGCGGTGCTCCCGGCTCCCGGCCCCCATCCCAGCGGCGTCCCAGCCCGGATTCCTGAGAGAAAACCAAGTGCAGAGTACAGAAGGCTTGGCTGCCACCACGCACATCCACACACACCAAGAGAGATCGAAGACAGTGCCCACTGGGTGCCAGAGATCACTGGAGAAGGAGAGGGCTATAATCAGGGAGAAAATGTAATACGCAATACTTCATGTTGGATTAAGTGTACCGTGCAGCTGGAAAGCGAGGCTGTAGATAGAAAACAAATGTTCCAACATCTTCGCGGGTGACCTCCAAGTTTCCACAGGCTCCTAATCCTTCTCTCATAATTCCAGCTCGTTGGCCAGGAGATGATGGCTTGGCCGGTGGAATTCCATGATCAATCAGCAGTTCTCCCAAGGCCAGCGCTTCCCTCCACGGACCCGTGTGCTGACATGTCTCTCCAGCAGGATGGAAGCCATGTTTCCATGGGCTGGGCAGAAAACCACCTCTGAGCTCATCTTCCCCAGAGCTCAGCCGGTGCAGGGGCGGGGGAGGGCTGGAGAGAGGGCAGGGAGCGTCCGAGTTGGAGCCAGTGTTCTGACGGCCACGCTTCTCAAGCTTGTTCTTGGTGGAGGGGTCTTTTAGTGATTTTAGCATCCATCCTTCTGTTGGTCAGAGTGCCTACCCTCCCTCCCTCCCTTCCTTTCCTCCCTCCCTCCCATCCCTTCCTTCCCTTCCTCCCTTCCTTCCGCCCTCCCTCCCTCCCTCCCTTCCTCCCTTTCTTCCCTCCCTCCTTTCCTTCCTCACTTCCTTCTTTCCTTCCTTTCCTTCCTCCCTTCCTTCTTTCCTTCCTTTCCTCCTTCCTCCCTTCCTCCCTTCCTTCTTTCCTTCCTCCCTTCCTTCCCCTTCCTCCCTTCCTTTCTTCCCTTCCTTCCCTCCTTCCTCCCTTCCTTCCCTCCTTTCCTTCCCTCCCTTCCTTTCTTCCCTTCCTTCCTTCCTTCCTTCCTTCCTTCCCTCCTTCCTCCATCCCTCCCTCCCTTCCTTCCCTCCCTTCCTTCCCTTCCTCCCTTCCTTCTTTCCTTCCTTCCCTCCTTCCTTCCTCACTCCCTCCCTTCCTTTTCTTCCTTCCTCCCTCCCTTCCTTCTTTCCCGCTTCCTTCCCTCTCCCCTCCTTTCTTCCCCTTCTCCTGTCTACCATCAGTCATGCTCTAATCTTAGCATCACTTAAAAGCATCTACAACTTACCTGTCATAAGGAAAACTTTTGGTCCACTCCCCCATGTGCAGGAAGCTTCCGAAAAGACTCCCCCAGGCCTAGGTTTCACACCCTCATGCAGCCCCGTCCCTGAGTGTGGGCAGAACCCAGTGACTCACTGCTAACAAATAGACTGTGGCAGATGCGATGGCAGGTCACATCTGAGATTGTTCCAGAAACTGACTTCCATCTTGCCCAGTTCCATGGAGAGGCCAGAGCAGTGGAGAGCTGGTGTGTCTGGCCAACAGCCAGCAAGGCCCTGAGGCCTCAGTGCAGCTGTGGGGGTGGCCTTGGAGGCAGCTCCTCCCCCAGGGGAGTCTTAGGATGACCACAGTGCCCGCTAGCACCTTGACTGCAGCCTCACGAGATACCCTGAGCCAGAGCACTCCACTAAGCCGCAGTCACTTAGGGAGACCGTACGTCGGGGTTGCTTCGTCACTCAGTTTTGGGGTCCTTTGTTACTCAGCAGTAGGTGACTAATACACTCAGGTCCCTGGCTTGTGGCTGCATCACCCCATCTCTGCCTCCAACTTCCCGTGCCTTCCCTGTGTCTGCTCTTCTTCTGTCTCTTTCTAAGGACGTGTCACTGGGTGTAGGGCCCACCTGGGTAATCCTGAATGATCTCCTCTCAAGATCCTTAACTTAGTTATGTCTATAAAGACCCTTTCTCCAAATAAGGTCCCAATCGCAGGTTTGGGGGCACATGTCTTTTGGGGGAACACCATTTTACCCACAACATCTTGCTCACCAATGTATTTAACTCTTGGCCCTCCAGCAATTCCCAGCCTGCCTGGGAATGCTCACTAAGTATTTGCTGAGGGAGTAAATGAATGGATGAATGAGCTCACCCATTACTTCAGTGATTCTAAACATGATCTCACATCAGATTCACCAGGAGGGCTGCTTAGAACAGATTGCTGAGCCCACACTCAGAGTTTCTGACCCAGCAGTGTCTGGGGGAAGGCCTGAGGATCTGCATTACTAGTGAGTTTCCCAGGGTGCTGCTGCTGCTGGGGGAGGGTGGGCCACACTGAGCGCCCTGCTCTAGGTAGCTGTTCTTCCATTCAGCCATCAGCACCTGGGCTGTAATTAAAATTTTATTTCCCCCTCAAAGAGCTTATAGGCCTCTAGCATCTCCCTGCTGTCCCAGGCTCTTCCTTGTCAAGGAGAAAAAAACTACCTGATTACCTAATTCTTCCCCAAGAGTCTGGTAACTGTGTCCTCCTGTAACCAGATAACCAAGGGGTCCAGGCTGCCTGCCACTACTGGAGCCAATTTAGCAGAGACAGGGTTGAATCCTTTATGAGGGCTTATTCCAGTACTGCCGCAGTACGGGAGAGCAGCAGGTCATCCACAGACATCTGCTCTGCACCCCCCATAAGCCAGCTGCTTATATTGGGTAGAAGGACAAAGATTACATGGGGAAGAAGGACTTGCAGATATGGGAAAGTGGGCACGGGATAATTATTACAGGTTACAAGTCATGGGAGGGGGCGGTGTCACAGAGGGCGGGCACCTCCAGGCGCCCTGGGACCAGATTACAGGTAATAGGGCTGGGGTTGTGAAGAGCAGGTGCCTCCAGGACTAGACTGTCTCAGCCAGAGGTTGTAAATCTTCCCAGGATGACGGGCAGTTCTCAGGACAGGAGGATGGGCTGCATTCCGATGGATGTGAGCTCCATGTCCCAGGGCGTGCGGCTCCCAGCCAGGTTAGCACGTGCTTTCTAATCAGAACAGAGCAATCACGGTTAACAGAGCAGGATTAATAGTTCTTATAATTATAGTTAGTTTCCAGTGTTCTCTTTCTGCCCCTGACACTCCCTGGTGATAACTGCAGTGAAAACAGCTTCTGAAGAAGGCAGGGCAGCAGCAAAGATGGAGCCTCCACCAGTGACTGGGCACTGCTGGTGCAGAAGGTCAGGGCTCCTGGATTCTCTCAAATCACAGTCCTGGGCATGGGGCGCACCGGAGTCCAGGGGCTGGTCCAAGACTCACCCCAAATAGAATTTTTGGGTTCTGGGGCACATGGTCCACAGAGAAGAAAATACAGACAGGGACTATTTTTTGGGGAAAAAAATCACCATTGAGATGGGTTTTTAGCTGGGAAGACAGGTGGTGCATTGGGGAGGGTCTCCCCTTAAGCACAGGCGCCTCACCTGGGGTGCTGGCTCAGGGACTCCCACCTTCTGTTCAACAAAGCCTGGGGATGTATTTTTTCTTTCCTTTCTTCTTTATTTTTTTTAAAGCACTATAAAGATGTAATTCATACGCCACATGATGCACCCACTTCAGTTGTACGACCTAATGGTTTTTAGTATATTCACAGATATGTGCAATCAATTTTAGGCTATGTTTCCAACCCCAGAAAGAAACCCCATAACCTTTAGTGATCCCACTCCTATCGCCGAACCCCGCCCCCAGCCCTGAGCAACCATGAGTCTACTTTTTGTCCCTGTAGATCTCCCCAGTCTGGGTCTTCATCTATTTGGACTCACCTCCTATTTGTGTTTTGCGATCACCTCCTTTCACCCAGCATAATGCTTTCGAGGTTCATCCGTGTTGTAGCAGGTGTCAGGGCTCTCTTCCTTTTCCCGACTGAATAATTCATATTCCATTTTCTGGATAAACTACATTTTGTTTATCCACTCATCAGCTGATGGAAATGTGGGTTGTTTTGACTATTATGAATGCCGCTGTGGACATTTGTGTACACATTCTGTGAAGACCTGTGTTTTCATTTCTCTTGGGCAGATACCTAGGACTGAATTGCTCGGTCATATGGAACTCTATGCTTAATCGTTTGAGAAAATGCTGTACTGTTTTCCAAAGCAGCCGAACCATTTCCACTTCCCACCAGCAGTGTATGACGGTTCCGATTTCTCCACCTCCTGGCCAACATTAATTACTGGACTTTTTCACTCTAGCCATCCTATTGGGTGTGCTGTGGTTTTGATTTGCATTTCCCCATGACCACTGATGCTGTGCTTATTGGCCATTTGTATACTTTCCTTGGAGAAATGTCCACTCAGATTCTTTGCTTATTTTAAAATTGGGTGTTGTTGTTTTTTTATATTATTAAGCTGTAAGCATTTATTATATATTCTGGATACTAGACTCTTATCAGAGTCTAGTAAATATTTTTTTTCCTGTTCAGTGTTCTGTCTTTTCACTTTCCCTTTTTATATTTAAAAAAAATCCTCACCCAAGAATATGATTTTATTGATTTTAGCGAGAGAAGAAGGAGGCAAGAGAGAGAGAGAGAGAGAGAGAGAGAGAGAGAGAGAAACATCCATTGGTTGCCTCCCATATACCTCGACCGAAACCTTTTGGTCTAAGGGGTGACGCTCCAACCAACTGAGCCACCAGCCATGGCTGTCTTTTCACTTTCTTGATGGTGTCCTTTGAGGCACAAGTTTTTAATTGTGAAGAAGTCAAATTCATCTATATTTTTGCTGTTGTTGCTCATACTTTTGGTGTTATGTGTAAGAATCCTTTGCCAAGCCAAGATCATGAAAATTTTGCCCCTGTGTTTTCTTCTAATAGTTTTATAGTTTTCACTTTTACATTTAGATCTTTGCTCCATTTTGAATTAATTTTTGTATGTGGTGTGAGGCAGAGGTTTACTTCATTCTTTTGCATATGAATGTCCAGTTGTCCCAGCACCACTCGTCAAAAACACGATTCTGTTCCTATTGGAGGGTCTTGACACTCTTGTCAAATGGAAGAATCTTTTTAAAGTCAAGTTTATTGAGGTATAATTTTCTTAGAGTGAAGTTCGCCCTTTTCAAGTATACAGTTCCATGAATTTTGATAGATAAATACAATCTTGTAGCCACTGTTGTCATTAAGGTATAGAATAGTTTGCAACCCCAGAAAGTTTTCTCCCGCCTCTTTGTGTAGTCAAGATTTCTCCCAACCCCCAGCCCTTGGAAACCACTGGGTTCTTTTCTGTGCATATAGCTTTGCCTTTTCCAGCATGTCATGTGTATGAATCGTGTCGTGCTTATCTTTGTGAGCCTGGCTTCTGTCACTTAGCAGAACACACTTGACATCCATCCATGCTGTGCAAATATCAGTGGTTGGTTCCTTTGGATTGACAAGTAGTATAACATTGTAGGGATACACCGTCATTTGTTGACAGACCTCCAGGGTTGTTTCTAGATTTGGCAATTACAAATATGATGGCTATCAATTTGTAATTGCCAAATCTAGAAACAACCCTGGAGGTCTGTCAACAAATGATGGTATATCCCTACAATGTCCACTCACGTGCAGGCTTCTCGTGAACATGAGTTTTCATTTCTCTTGACTAAGTATAAGTGGCGTTGCTGTGTCCTATGATAGATATATGTTTAGCTTCATGAGAAACTGCCCAACTCTTTTCCACAGTGGCCACACCATTTTGCATTGCCACCTGCGATAAAGGAGCGTTCTGGTTGTTCTATACCCTTGTCATCACATAGAACTGTCAGACGTAGAAATGTTTTCTATTCTAATAGGTGTGCAGATGTGTCTCAATGTGATTTTAATTTGGATTTCTCGAATGATGAATGATGTTAAGCGTCTTTTCGTGTGTTTATTGACTACTCATAGGTCTTTTGTGAAATCCCAGTTCAAGTCTTTTGCCTTTGAGATTTTATTTTTAATTATTGTGTTGTGAGAGCTCTTCCTATATTCTGGATATGTGTGTTCTCTGGTATGGTCTGGCAAACGTTTTCTCCCAAGTTGTGGCTTGTTGTATCAGTTCTCTTTTGCTGTGTAACAAATTATCCCCAACCTTAGAGATGAAGACGACAGACATTTATTATCTCCCAGTTTCTGGGGATCATGAATTCAGAAGCAGCTCAGCCAGGCTGGTTCTAGCTTGGGTTTTCTCATGAGGTTGCCAGCAACTCATCAGCCAGGGCTGGAGTCATCAGAAGGTTGGACTTGGACTGGAGGATCTGCCTTCGTGGTGACTCACTCACCTGGTGCTGCTTGAGCGTCCTCACAGCATGGCTGCCAGCTTCCTGCTGAGAGAAGGCAAGGTGAAAGCCAGAAGGTCTTTTATGACCCAGCCTCAGAAGTTACATGATAGTTTCCACAAAATCCTACTTAGGTTTATACAGATCAGCCTTATTCGATGTAAGAAGACATTTCATAAGGCATGAATGAATGAATAGCAAGAGGTGAGAATCTTTGAGGATCACCTCGATGACTGGGGACCAACATTTGTATTTTCATCTTCTTACCAGCCTGGGGATTTGATCGTCCCTTCTGAGCCTCAGTGTCTTTATCTGAAAATGGGGGTGCTAATCCCATGTTTAGGAGGTAACATCTTTGAAAGCACTTTGTGGACCCATGTGGTCCATTCAGCTCCATGTAACTAAACTCCAGCTTCTCCCAGACCCCAGGCATCCATCCTCTCATTCAGTTATTTATTAGAAACCCACCAGGAGCCTGACGCTGGGTGCTAGTGACTTAGCTGTGGACAAACTAGAGGTCCTGTCCTCATGAAGCTTCTCATGGGGAAAAATGGGCAGTCAACCAACACTAAAAGAAGTGAGAGCTAAGCAGAGTAGCATCAGCAACTCATAGGGCATCCCCGATGTTTCATGTAATTCTATCAGGACCCTACAATGAAACCGTGATCAGGTCCATTTTACAGATTTTGTAAAAATTCAGAAAGATTAAGTGACTTGCCCAAGGTCATGCATCTGGCCAAACCCTGTGGCATCTGGCTGTCAGCATCGGGGGAAGAGAGTCAACTCCCAACACTCCTGAAACATCCGTGAGAGTACTGGGGATGGATGGTTGGGTGCTGGACCACAGGGGAGAGGCGGGTCTACTCACGAGTTCTAGCATTGCCCAAGAGAAGCCAGCCCCTTGGCACCGCCATAGTCCCCGCAAGGTCCCAGCAGAGCCACTGGCCCCTCGGTACCTGATCAGGGCTGAGCCAGATTTCATGAGCAATTACACTCCGTGCAAGATGAGACGGCGGAGAGATGCTTAATTAGATTCTGTTTAAGCCTTGGGTTTCTTTGAAATGAAACCACCAGAGGGCTGTGGGTGTTGTGCATGTGTCTGTTTTCCCAGAAACAGTCTCTGAGGCTGGAATGAAAACACAGCTGCTGCTCCGAGGGCATGTGGCTGGCTCCAGAGCGTGATCCGGCGCCCACCCCTGACCCCCACCACCCCCTGGGCCATCTGACTGCTGCCATCGGTGGGAAACCATCCCAGGGGGGCAGGGTGGACTGCTTCTCACTCGGAAGGTGCCAGATATCAGGAGATGCCAGGTCTGAGCCCAGATGGCCCCTGACTACCAGGAAGACCTGCCTGGGGCAGGAGCCCCAATCCAGCCGGCCTCTGGGCCTCCTCTACGGGCCTCTCTCTCGGAGGGATCTCCACATGCGTGCCCTCTTGGAGTCACCTGTGCAAGCTGGCGGTGACCCTGGCAGGTGCAGCTGGAAAGTGAGTTTCCTGAGAGCAGGGGCCTTGTCTGTGTTGCTCCGGCTAGAGCTACGAGCTTGTGCGTGGTTAAGGACACACCTGCCCCATCTGAGTTCCTGAAGGCAGGCGTCACTCGGAGGGTTCTGGTTCCTGGGGCCCCCGCATCAGCTGGGGAAAGGGTTGCCAGGTTAAGTGCAGGAAAACCCAGTCAAATTCAAATTCCAGACAAACAATCAATAATCTCTTAGTGCAAGCATGTCCCAGGAAAGCACACACCCTCTCTGGTCCTTACCTTACTGTGGTGACAGGTGGGGATCTTAAAACCGGCCTCACAGGCTGGTGGGGGCGTTGGCGTGAACACAGAATCTGAAGAGAATATGGTCTGGCTGGGGGAGGGAATGGCGCTGACCTCATCCTTCATCTGAAAGCCACCTGGGTCCCTTCGGACTCCTCCAGTCCAGTCTCTGTGATGACCTGGGGAGCATCCCAAGGCAAGTCACAGTCCCCCTTTTTCCCTGGCCATGCTCCCTCCTGCCTCAGGGCCTTTGCACGAACTGCTTCCTCTGCTTGGAATATTCTTCTCTGCACAGAGCTCACGGACCAGCCTGTCTTCTCTGTTTAATCACCAGCAGCACCCTGTATCCTGCTTTCACTGAGCTTGTTAGAGTGGGCTCGATGCCCACGCTGGGGCAATTACTGAACTCCCTCCCTCCTGCCCGTGAGCTCTGAGAGGGCAGGGCCATGCTGGCTCTTGTTCGTCATGCTCTCCAGCACCGCACACCTCGTGGCCCGCAGCAGGGCCATGGGTGGAAGGAGGCAGAAGGATGGAGGCTCAGGAAGCTCCCGCTGAGCCCTGCACTCCTCCTCCGCTGCTTTGTTCTGATCCCTTCCACAGACGGCCACGAGGCCCACGGCAGAGGGAGGAAGCCACGGAGGCCGTTGGCTGCCATGGCTCTTGCAAGTTTGAGGTGAAATGTTCTGTGTGGCTTTTCGGAGGCTGGCTGGTGCCAAAATAGACACATTCCCATCCTGCCTCTCCCGCCCTGGCTGCAGCGGACTCCTCTGGCCTGCAGAGATGCTGGGGCCGGGCTCTGATTTCCCTGGGCCCCTGGCGGGGGCCGTTCAGGCCACACAGTAATCGGCTTCTTCCCAGCAGCTTGCCCAGGCAGCTACCCATGAGACTGGGTCAGGTCTCTGCCACCTGCCTCCCTGCACATCCACTCGGACTCGCGCTCAGTCCAGAGGACAGGAGTGCGACCCTGGAGGCGGAGGGGACAGCCACAGGGACAAAGCCCTCCCAAGTCTGCCGTTAAAAGAAGTTAAAGGAAAGCCCAGACGTCGCTGCCCATGGGCTTGATGTGCTCATTTCACATGAAAACAAATGCACGAGGGGCTGGACGGAGGGCGCGGAGCGTGGCGCGCACCAGACCTGAGTCCAGTACCAAACCCTGATCTTGGCCTTGGCCTCCTTCGTTCCAGTCCCTGCCAAGATTCCAAGAATCAAAATAAAAACGTTGGGCCACACACCAACCACAATCATCTCTCCCACTAGTGGGTGGGGAGATCCAGGGCCTCACCAGGAGGGTGAGGGGGGCTCCTGGGGAGCCTGGGAAAGGAATTAAGGGTCGGAGGACAAGGATTGTTAATATTTGGGCAACACTATCCTAGAGCAACAGTGCTGTTTGTTCGTGGCCTGCTCCTGCCCTCCCACTGCGTGAGCTGACGAGCTCCACGAAGCAGGGCTTCATCGCCCCCAGCTCCTGGGCCAGGGCGGCGGGGGCCTCAGGACCAAGGTCTTCCTCTGTCATGTCATTACTGTTGCTGTCACCCCCACTTTACAGGTGTGGACACCGAGAGCAGGAACTCCTGGTGTGTGCGAGAGCTCAGGAAGGCTTCAGAGCCCCCCAAGGTCCGGGGGGTGGGGGGTGGGGAGGGAGGCCTCTGAGGGCCCGGCTTTCCATTTCTCCTGATGGAGCATCATCCTGAAGTTTCCTGTTGCCTCTGGATGGGCGAGCGGGGCTGTGGAGGGACCCAGGACTCGATGAGGCAGAAAGCCCGACCACGGGACGGGCGGCACGAACCAAGCTGACGCTCAGACCAGGTGTCCGAGGGCCCTGGGCCTCGAGCTCAGAGGCCTCCGTGGAAACTTCCTTCTCCCTGGACCCCAAACAGACCCCTCGGAAGGATGGCCACCAACCAGCACCCCACCCTCTGCCCAGCAGCTGTGAGGGACATGCCTGGGGCACAGAGACCTGTGGGTGCTCTTGCCAATGGGCCTCCAGGCGGGGGTGCCAAGGAAGGTGGGGCCAAGCCCGTGTTTCCTAGACATCTCTGCCAGCATGGGGGCCATGAGCTTGAATTGAGCAGGTGATTAAACCACTCTGGGCCTCAGTTTACCCATTTCTAAAGGCCACAGGCCCCGGGGCCACACTCTGGCCCGCATTCCCCAAGTTCAGGTCCTCCTGCCAGTGGTGCCCACCTGGACCTGCTGCTGGGCCTCCCCCAGCCAACCACTCAGACACCCGCTGGCTCCTCCCGTATTAACAGCCCGTGTGGACCGGCAGCAGCTCCCTCCAGCCTGAACCCGTGAACCAGGCCCTGGCGTTGGTGCACATCTCCCAGGCGGGACACTGAGGCCCAGCCCCGTGGGGGGGGGGGGGGGGGGGGTGCCCGCAGGCCCTCACAGTGGCAATGGCGGGGCTGCGGGGGGAGGTTCCAGGGCGACCCCGCTGGTCTCCAATGTATTTGACCTTTTCACCCAGACTCACATTTTGCTCGAAGCATCCAGGTGGCTGGAGAGGAAGCGATCTCCCTCCCTCCCTCTACCCCTCCCTCCCTCCCCACTCCTGCCATCCATTTACACATGCTTTGGAGTCCTCCCTCTCCTCTCTCTCTCTCTTGCTGTCTCTCTCTCTCTCTCCCCTCTAGTAAGTAGATAACTTAGTCAAGTCACATTTTTGGCTCGTTGCGCATGCCCCCAGGCTGTGAGCTCCCCAAGGGGCAGCGCCCTGGGGCAGCCAGGTGGACACCTGGCGGAAGGAAGGCACGGCTCTCGCACCTGCAGACTAGCCAGTGGCCCAGGGAAGGCCCCTGCGGAGGGGCACGGGGAGGCGGGCCCGGGTGCTCCCCGCCAGCAGGAGCCCTCGTTTACTCTGGCACCCCATGAATAGACTTGGGGAGATGCTGTGCCCCACTTCCTTGGGGAGGCACCTCGTCTTTCTCAAGTCATTCCATCCTGTGGACAATGCCCATTCTTCCCCCGGGGCCCCCTGCCAAGGTAAATGTTTGGGTTGTTTTAAAAACTTACATTCTGTCACTGTGGGAACCTGGGCAGACAGAAACCTTTATTTTTTGTTGTTTTAAGGAGGTGGCTGGGTGGGAGGCATGGGTAGGAAGTATTATTATTATTTTAAATTTTCCTATATTGCTTTAACACGAGACATGGTTTGTATGGCCTTGGCTTCCTGCAGCTCCAAGAATATGAATTTACATCATGTTCGGGACTTCCTCCCCCTTCCTCCCCTCAGAGGGTAATAGGGTGCCCGGCCGTTTCCTAGATAAAGAAAAAGGACCGAGGAAGAGGGACAGCGAAGGGAGGTGGGAGCTTCCGGGGACCCTCCTGTTCTCAGGAGGAGAGTCTGGAAGCTGCAGCCAGGAAGGAGAAGTCGCCTTGTCTGTCTGAGCCATCGGCCCTGCAGGAGGGCGAGAGGCGTGATTTCAGTGGACGAGGACAAAATTAGATAAGGCCTGGGCTTCAGGTACGTGGAGCCTGGGGACCTGTCTCAGGCAGGCTGGCCACCATCTCGTGCCAGTGACATTAGGGTCCCCAAAATTAGATGCCGTGCCCCTGGCCTAGCTCAGGCTCAGGCAAACCAGGGCACAGCTGCCATCAGCCCCCGGCCCAGCACACGGGGACTTGTCCTCGGTGAGACGGGCACCAAAGCTCATCTGGGGGACAAGGAAGCCCCTCTGTGAGCGAGAGAAGGACAGGCGGGTGAGGGGCGCAGGGGGCGAGTGGGGCGTTAGCAGAGGGGACTGTGTGGACACAGAGATGGAGGAGGGCAGGGAGGGGAGCTGTCACTCAGAACAATGAGCTGTGCTGCTGGCCAGACTGACGGGAGGGCACAGCACATCCTGCAGCCTGCACAGCGAGGCCTCCCCAGGGCCTCGGGGTCGCCCGCAAGCCTGCCCTTTCTTCAAAGGCTGGCCCGCCTGGTCTCTCCGTGACGCACCAGGGCCAGCCTGAGTCATCGTGCCCACGCGCCTGGGCCCCTGTGGACATCCCTGTCTGCCGGAGCACTTGCCCACACCTCCACACGCTCCCGGCAAACGCGCCCTCCCGGCCCCGTTCCCCCTCCAGGGCAGCTCCCCTGGCTGCTCACCCCTCCCATCGGCATCCTGGCAAGGACGCTGCCCACACATAGGGCACCGTGCCACACACCCACCTGGAGGCTCCGTTAGAAGTGGACAAATGGTGATGGAAGAAATTAAATTAAATAAAAAATAATACTTTCTAAAAAAGAAAAACGAAGTGGGCAGGCTTACCTGGAAGGTGTGGAGCCAGGGGCACATGAAAGCAAGGACCCCTGGGGGTCGAGCCCTGTCGTTGGGACTGCTTTCTGTCCCTGACTGTGTCTGCTACTCCCTGCACTGCTTAGCTGTGCACCTTTGGGCAAGTGACTTAACCTTTCTGAGCGTCAGTGTCCTGTCCAAGGGGGCCAGTGGCAGTTCCTGCCTTGTGGACTCGTGGTGGGTGTGGGGATTAATACACACAAAGCATTTAGAGCAGTGCCCGGCACTGGCACCCCTCATTCATCTTTCGATCTCCCCTCTGGCCCCGAGACCCCCGTCACCCGATACCTAGGTGCCCTGAGCCAGGCCCTGGGTGCGCGTGTGTTGGTTTTGAAATGGGAGACACAGACACTCCCCTCGCTGGCGTGCCCATCTCAGCCATGTGCCGCCAGTGGCTGAGTGTCCTCTGGGTGCTGGGTGCGAGGGGAGGCCACTTGGCATGTCTTTTCTCATTGTGATCCCACACCTGACCCGATCTCACAGATGAAGAAACAGAGGTTCAGAGTGGTCCAAGTACTAACCCAGCACCTCACAGCCCGCTAGCAGTCCCGGAGTGTCCCCCTCCCACTGGCGCCACCCCTGCCCCATGCGGACTGTGGTGAACTTTCCTGGTCACCCCGGATGCTGCAGGGGTGTCCACTGGACCCCGAGGGAGCAGCAGACGTGGATCCCTCGCCAGGTGCCGTCAGCAGGAGGCCAAAGGCATCCCCGGGCTGGCTGGCTGGCTGGCTTCGAGGGAGGAGTCTGCGGGAAGTGTAGAAAAGACTGACAGAGCTGTCCACACGCCTGTTCCTCCTGAAAGCACCTCCTCTGACAAAGAGCACGAGGCCAGGTGGGCAGAGGGCTCCGGGTGGCGCCAGGGCCCAGCCAGCTTCGTTCTTAGAGGCACCTGTCATTCATCCCAGTGACCGATGGGATTAGGAAAGTGCTGAGACAAACAAGGCACCCCACACAGAGCTGGGGGGCTGCTGGCACCTCTGGGGCCTGGGGGCAGGCAGGGAACCAGGGATGCTGGCCTCAGAGGGCTGGGGCTGGGGGGGGGGGCCCTCCGTGCCCACCTGCACTGGTTGCTGCTCAGGGACGCTGGGCAAGGCGAGCGGGCAGCGCAGCACAGGCGGCCACGTGGGGCCCAGCCTGGCACTCGGCCGGGATACCTCCGCCAAGGATGGGAAATGTCTGACTCGGGCCGGAATTCCGTCCTCTCGGAGCCTGAGGGCTCTCAGCTAGGGATCTGCTGGCTGGGTCCCATCAGGTCTTTCCTGGCATCTTCGGCCAACAGCGCTGAGCACCATGCCAGTGCGGGTGCCCGTCAGAAGGCCTGGGCCGCTGAGGTGTGGGCAGCCATGCAGCCCGAGCGGCAGCTCCCTGGGAGGTTCAAGAGGAGACTCTTGTCCCCCACCGGTCCCAGGACGCATTCGGAAGCGCCTCACAAACAGGTGCCGAACGAGCTGGCCAGGGCCCAGCGCCCGGCTGGGCGCTCAGCCCTTCAGGCCCAGCCTCTCATTTCATCTCCCAGCAGCCCGCAGGCAGGCATCGTGCTGGGGCCATGAACTCAGGGCTCGGAGAGGAGGATGCAGGGGTGGCCCGGCAAGACATGGGCCCCCCGCCACCGTGTTTTAACAGCTCGACTGGGAACCGCACCCTTCACCTACTTGACGTGTAAATCCCAGGGCTTTCGGCCTAGCTGCAGAGCTGTGCCCCCATCACCGCAATCTAAATTTTAGAACGCTGCATCCCCACAAAAGCCCATCCGCATTAGCAGTCACCCCCATTCCTCTTCCGACCCCTGCCAGCCGCAAGCAAGCACTAGTCACGTCCCTCTGCATGGATTTGCCCCTTCTGAACGTGGCGTGTGGAGCGGATCTTTGTGCCCGGCGCCTTTCACCGAGCATCATGTCTGCAAGTTTATCCGTGTCACAGCCGTGTCAGAACATCATTTCTTGTTGTGGCTGAAAACTATTCCGTTGTCAAGAGACCGTATTTTGTTTGTCGGGTCGTCAGTTGATGGGCGTTTGAGATGTTCCCGCGGTTGGGCTATTGTGAATAATACTACCACGAACATTTGTGTCCACGTTTGTGGGTGGACATAGTTCTCATCTCTCCGGGATACACCTGGAGCGGAGTGACTCCACCAGACGGCAGTTGTACGAGTAACTTCTGGAGGAACTGTCAAACCCTTCCCCAAGGCAGCTGCGCCATTTGACGTGCCCACAGCAACATATGGAGGTTCCGTTTCTCTGAACCCTCGCCAGCACTTGTCTTTTTTATTCCAGCTGCCCCCGAGGGTGCGATGTGGCGTCTCCTGGTGGTTTGTATTTGCATTTATCCATCAGGTTTATCGCACTGCGTTCCCTCTGTCGAATGAACGAAGGGGTCTTCCTTCCCCGGCCCCTCTCCCTGCCTCCGCTCCACAAGACCTCCTTACTGAGTGTGGCTTGGCGAGTTTGAAAGGACGGCGGGGGCCATCGGACCGGGCCTCCGCTCTCCCTGTTAAAAGTCCATGGCCAGGTCTCGAGGAAGCGCTGGAGGTGCATCTGGTCCTGCCTGGGGCGGGGAGGTGAAGCGAGAGCCATGCCAGGTTGTATGATGAGGCAGGGCACATGTGGGGAGGGGCACAGACACCCAGCGGTTGTGTCTGGAGGAGGGCTCTGAAGGACAAGAAGCATTTTGAAGAGAGAGAGGGCGGGATAAGAGGCTTCATATTTTTTCCTTCCTTCACTTGATGACTATTCTTTGATTGCCGGTTGTGTGCTGGGCATTGTGCATAGAAGCCAAAGACGCGGGTGTGGGGCCTTGCCCACTCCCTGCCCCGCCCGCTAGGTCGCTGGGGCCTGGGAAGGCAAGCTTAGCTTCGGGCTTGCTGCGGGCCCTCCCGCTGTGAGCAGTCCCTAAATCGCAGGCCAGCTTGTGTCGACAACGATTTCATACAAATCATGAAGATGAGAACAGTGACATTTGTGACCAACTGGACACACATAAGCAGCCACCAGTGCCTTTGTACCCATTAAACACAATGGCCCGTGCAGCGGGCTTCTAATTGCTCCTGCACGCAACGCAAGCCCCTCTCGGCGCAGCCAGGTCTCCGGCGGCCGAGCCCAGTCGTGTGTTAAGATCTCTGTTTCCATCTTGGCGGTATAGGCGTCTGGGCCATGGGGAGAGCAGCTCCAAGGGAAGACCCCCCCCCCCCCGAAGGGTCAGGTTTTATTTGATGGGGTTCCCAGGTTCTTTATGACATACACTCTTGTGCGTGGCAATTATTTTGTTCAAGGTCTCAATCCTTTTCTCCAATTCAGGGTCGGAGCGTAGAGCTTTGGGGGACAGACAGTCCCGCCCCTGGGCAGCTCGGGTTTGGGCAGAGCCGACGGCCATGCGAGGCCACCCCTTGGATTCCTGCCAAGTGCGAGCCTTCCATCACGTCCCCTGTAATAACGGCGCGCTATCTGCAGCCATCTGCGGCTGTCTCGCGGCTCCCGTCATGATTTATAGGTTTTCTAGATACTCTGCGTACCCGTGTCTGCGAGGACTTTTCAATAAAAAGCGAGGTCGTTTGCTTTGTGTTGGGGACGTGAGGAGCCCTTTCCCTTCTTCCTTTCACTCCAGCTGCAAGTGCTGCATTTTAGGAAACGGTGCCTCGGCCCAGTCAGCAAAGGAACCGGCCCCGGCTGCCGGGAAATGTGAAAACAAAGGCCGTCGCGGGCGTCTTCGGCCTCACGGGAGGACGTGGGAGCTTGGCTCACTAACTATATTTCAAAATCTAGCCCAGCTTCCACGGCTGACCATGTCACCGAGACCCGGCGCGGCGTTGCTGGGGACGCACGACCCCTGCCCTTGGCTGCCAGGGTTGGCTGAGCGTTTGCTCTCCGGTGGCCCCACCTGGGCCTCAGACAGGTTCAGGCCCCCGTGAGGGCTGGA
The DNA here is from genome assembly GCF_027574615.1 of Eptesicus fuscus. Taxonomy (NCBI): domain Eukaryota; kingdom Metazoa; phylum Chordata; class Mammalia; order Chiroptera; family Vespertilionidae; genus Eptesicus; species Eptesicus fuscus. The sequence continues at coordinate 4,204,611 of NC_072484.1, read as the reverse complement.
GGGGAGGGGCAGAGCAGCCACAGGGCCCATCTGCTCCAGCCCCGGGGTCTCTGTGGGGGAGACACAGATGCAGACGCAGAGGAAAGCAGGGAGAGATGTCCTGAAGGGCAGAGGGTCCAGGGCGAAAACAGGTGCATCCCAGAGGTCAGCAGACGCCCAGGGCAGAGGCAGCTATGGAAATCACCAGACCCGACCCGAGACCTCGCCTGGAGGTCAGAGAGGAGGGATGCGGAGGCTGAGCAGCTCCTTCTGTGCCCAGAGCCTGGCCCGTCCTGAACGCCAAAGCATGTGGTCAGCTTTGGCCAGAGGCTCTGAGCCTGTCAGCCTTCCAGTGGGGGGCTTCCCGCACTCCTGGGGGTTGGGCTCCCGCACCCCTCAGCCCGGAGGCTGGCTGGGTAACCAGTGATCCCTGCTCCCTGCGGGGGTCTCTCTCTGAGGGGCAGGCATACAGCAGGTGGCTTGGCATCCTGCCCTGTCGCTCCCTAAGCCGCACCAGTTGTTCAGTCACGCAGTGGCTATTTCCATTCAATATGACTGACTCCTGCCGCCCTCCCCCCCACCGGGCTGCACCAACCCCCTGATGTGCGTGGGGAGCAAGACCCTGCCCACCCCCTCCAGGCTGCCAGCCGGGTGCAGGAAATACATGAAATAAACGAACCACGCATGTAAACATGTAATTACATATAAACATGTAATTACAAATGTCGAAATAAAAGAATCATGCACGTAAACATATAATTACAAATGTGCAACGCGCCATGAAGGAGAATGAAAAAGACATGATGAGTGATTATAGCAAAGCTGACGTATTTCAGAGGAGGTGGTCAGAGATGGCTGGGTTTGTACCGGGCCTAAAGGACGAATCATCATCAGTCATTTTGGGGTGCTTAATAGGTAGCGCAGTAGGCAGGTATGGACTTTGTGTTGATGTATTTGATGTTGATGTGACATGGGTAAGATCTGTCGTTTTCTCCATCCTGCGAATGAGGAAACCGAGCCTTCGCAAGGCCCAGGGTCCTGTCCTGGGCAGGGCAGGTAAAGAGCTGGGACAGGGCTAGGGTTAGGTTAGAGCGGATGATGAGCACTTTCTTAAACAGGGGCGTGGCCTGAGCTGGTGATGCTTTCCGCTGGGGAAATGCAGGCACAGCCCAAGCCTCGGCCCCTCCGACCCAGCTGGGGCCCCTTCAGGGGAGCCTCAGCCCTCGTCCTGTTCATGCCCACGCCACTGATGGGATGAGGCTGGGCAGGGCAAGCCCAGTTTTCTAGGCCAGTCCCTGGAGGCCCAGTGCCCTCCTGACTTGATGGTTCTCAGGCCTGGCCTCTGCCAGGTGCCCCGTGCCCGGCCCGCCAGCACCCTGTTCCTCCCCTCAGTGGGCAGGGGAGCGGGCCGCCTCGGCCTCCCACAGGTTCCATATTGAAACCGAAACACTTGCAGGGGACACTAGGACAACCGTGCTCCCAGCCCGCCTTGGACGGCAGTGGAAACGACTGGGCCTCTTTGGCCACTTCCCTCGCTTAGGGACCAAGCAATATGTCAGGCTGCTGCCTCACATCCCGGAGCCAGGCCCCACGGCACCCTGGGAGAAATCCTGCCAGAGTGGGTGCCGCGGCTCCTTGCCAGGCTGTGCCAGCGCTCAGGGGCGGCAGGGGGTGCCCGAGGGAGGGAGGGCTGGCGGGCAGGTTCCAATGCGCACCTGGCAGCGAGACCAGCTAAGCACTGAGGGCCTGGGAGGCAGCTTGGATGGGCAGCTGCGGCTGCATCTGGGAGCTGCGGTGGCTTCTGTCTGCAGGGAGGATGCTGGGTTTGGGTGTCCGCTTTGTGGACGTGTTCCTGTCCCCCAGCTCCCCACTCGGAGGATTGAACAGGTTGGGCAAAGCAAGGCAAAGCATCTTGGTGACAGCCCAGTTTTCCTTCCTTTTGGAAAGGTTTCCACATCGACTCTCACTCCCGGGTCCTCTCCCACAGCTCCTCTGTGCCTCTCTGTTCCCCCTTTCCAGCTTGCTGATACTTGGCCAGAACACCCCACCTCCCCTGACCCCGGCCAGCGGGGAAGGCTCTGTAAGATGGTAAGACAGAGACGGGCCCCAGGCCATCCGGCACAGGCATGCGAGGCCCTCTGCCTCCCACAGCCGGGCCCTGCCTGGAAGACCCGGCTCAGCTCCATGTTGGTCCCGGGACCCGGAACGTAGCTCTTGGTCCTGCTGGGCTCCTGGGCTCCTGGGCTCTCTGCACTATTTCTTTGCATCTTTGGGACAATGGGCCAAGCAGTGCTTACCTACTTCCTAGTCCCTTGGAGGTCTTTCTGAGAAGCCACCAATGGGAATCTTCTTGGAGTTAGACTTGAGGTTGGAGTTACGGTATGGGAAGCTTTAGGGTTAGGAGTGGACTTTGCATTAGAATTGGGTTGGGTTGAATTGGGTGGAGATGGGGTTAAAGCTGGGTTGTGTTGGGTGTGAGACTGAGTTTAGAATTAGGAGTAAAGCTGAGTTGGGTTAAGTTGGATTGGACTGGGGATCTAGTTGGGTTGGAGTTGGTTTAGGTCTGGGTTAGATTTGGAGCTGAGGTTGAGTTGGGTTGGTTAAGTTGACTTGTGGTTGTCCTCTCTCTCATTGTCTTTCTTCTGTGAGTAGGAATTACATTTAGTTACTGGGTGCATGTGTGAATGTGAGTGTGAGAATGTGTGAGTATGTGAGTTTGCATGTTTTAGTGTGTATGTGTGTAATCTAGCATCTAAACCTGGCCTATTCTGGGTGGTCCCAGAGACAATCCCACTCAACTTTTAGTAGCCAGGAACAAAAGCAATCTCCACAAACAGGCCCATGGTGGCAAGCCACCTCACAGGGTGGATTCAGGGCTCTGAGACCTCACCGTTGAGGGTCTCTCCTCCCTGTTGGGGTCCCCTTCCCACCTCCCCTCCTGGTCCTGGGACGCCAATGGGCAGTGCCTGGAGCAGAGACCCAGCACTTCTGAGAACTGCACAGGAAGCCTTTGTCACGCCTCCTGGTTTCTCGAGATGGTCTTGGACTGCTGACTAGACCCACCAGGTTGGAGCCCAAGAAAATGAAGCCTGGGGGCCCTTGAATGTCTGACTCTCATGTAGCGTTTCATTCTGGGGGCTCAGATGCGCTTGGTAAACACTTTCCGAAACTCTGGGGACTCTTGCCATGGGCTGGAACTAAGCACAGCGCTTTACAGATGCCATTGAAGTCATTCCCTGGGCACCAGCCTTCCCCCCACCTCCATGGCTCTCATGCCACCTCCTCCAGAAGGCTGCCCAGCACTGTCCAAATATGGGGTCCCCAGTAGAGAATTCCATCCACCCGCTGAGAGACTCATGATCTTCCTCCAACCTGCTTGCATTGCCCTGTTCTCAGGGAGCATCACCACTGCCCCCCTTCCTGGCCATCCAGGTTCAAATCCATGCATCAGCCTTCACTCCTCTTGCCCTCATTCACTTGAACCCTGGCCACGCCGCCTCTTCCAGGAGCTATGCCCTCGGGGTGGGCTGGGGTATGCATCTCTGGTTCCAAGGCCCATGTTCTTAATAGGAAGGGTGGGAGGGAGGAGAAGAGGAAGAGAAAAGGAAGAAAGGTGTTTGTGTGTGTGTGCAGGTGTGGTGCGTAGTGAGAGGGCATGAGTGTGTGGGTATATGTGCATGGGTGTGTGTGTGAGTGTGAATTTGAGTGTGTATACGTGTATGTACCGGTGTGTGTATTTGAGGGTGTATAAATGTGTGTGTGTGTGTGTGTGTGTGCGCACGCGCGCGCATGTGTGGCACCCTCCTGTGCTGACTGCCAGCTCTCCCATTATCAATGTGCATTTTTAATGCCGGGTCTCATCGCTGTGTCGAGGGCATCCGCACGGGCTGACTCACACCACTTACAGGGTGAGTCACTCCCCGCCTGAGCCGTGGAAGCGGGGGCGCGCTCGCACTAAATCCCGCTGGCCTTCGGTTCTCAGTCTGAGCCCCCGCCGAGTCACCCACACCCACTCCTGTGCCTGTTATTGTGTTGAAAATGCCACTTCTTGAGCTGGAAAGGGAGAGTGACAGGCTCAATGAGACAGTGGATGCTCCCCAGCCAGATGGGAGAGGGCAGAGGGCAAGCAGCTGCCTCTCCAGACCACCCTGCTCAGAACCCCAGGGGCGCCTCCCACGTGCAAGCTCTGTCCAGTCCACTGGGAGGGTCCAACGACAGACAGACAGATAAATAACAAGGAACATACTAGATGGTGGGAGGTGCTGCTTGATGTTCTTTTAAAGCTGTCAGAACCCCTAAAATTATCGTCCACAATTGTTTGTTACCCGAATGCAAACCCCCTCGGTCCAGGCCCGGTCCGTGCTCCCCTGAGCCTTTCATTCCTGCCTGGCCCTTTTCACCCTAGTCCTGCCCAATAGGGAGGAAGGCCAGCCCAGGCAGGCTCCAAAGAATGGCTTCGCCCGGCTGTCACCTCACCCCACTCCTGGAGTGCCCACTGGCCCTGAACTCAGTCTATCAACCGTGTCCAAACACCCAAATTTGCAGGGAGCCATACAATCAGCCGTTTCTCGGCGAGCTTGACTTCGGGGGACTGCCGGAGCTATTTGTTGCCCTTTTAGAGCCTTTTATAGATCAGTTTGTTACCACTGATGACAGAGAAAGAAATCACGCCATTAGCGGCAGAAACTTTAAACGGTTTTGGGTATTGGGTGTTTCTGATCGGACGCCGTGCTGGGAATAAATGCCTGTCCTCGGGGGCTGCGTGCGTGCTGACGCCAGCTGCCTGGTTCTCCCGCCGCACGCCCTTCCCTTTGTCTGGGCCGCGCTTGACTGAGAACCTGTCGCCGGTGCAGGGATGGCCCGAGTGTGGGGTTAGATGTGGGTTTCTTGGCTGAACCCGCTAAACAGTAAGCTCAAACCGTAAGCTCAAACCGTTGAAGGTCATTCCATCTCTCTTGGTGGGCTCGCACTTCCCTCTGGCTCTCGAGCTCTCCTTCCGTGCCTCTGCCTTTGCTCTGTCCTGTCTCCCACCGTCCTTCTCTTCCTCTTCTCTCTCTTTCTCCTCTTCCTCCTCCTCCTTGCCTCTTCTCTGCCCGTCTCGCCCTCCTCTCTCCACGTGGAATCCAAGGAGCTCCGAGGACAGGACACCACAGGATCGTGTGGGGCTTTGCCCTGAGGCCGTCTCATGCTGAAGACGAGGTTCCTTCCCCGGCCTGTTGCAGCTGAGGGAGTCCGTGGGGCAAGCATGGGGGACGCATGGCGGTGCCCCCCCACCCCCGCTCAAGGCCGCCAGACTAATACCACTCCCAGTTCCTCTTCCCATACACAGATTGAGTGCTCATTTCCTATTGGGGGCTCGCTTTCTGGGAGGAACTGGCCACCGACTCAGCTGCTGTGGCACAAGGCAGAGGACCGAGGCCAGTGGAAGAACCCAGACGCAGTCGGGGGACCGAGATGTGCTGGCTGGAGTGGCATGGGAGCTGAGCAGGGCGACAAGTGGGTGAGGTGGCCCTCACTGGTTTGGTTCAGTGGATAGACTGAAGGGTCCCAGGTTCGATTCTGGTCAAGGACATGTACCTTGGTTGCGGGCACATCCCCAGTGGGAGGTGTGCAGGAGACAGCGGATCGATGTTTCTCTCTCATTGATGTTTCTAACTCTCTCTCCCTCTCCCTTCCTCTCTGTAAAATATCAATAAAAAATATATTTTTTTAAAAAGTGGGTGAGGTACCCAGGTGTGGCAGAGGTGTGTGTGTGGGGGGGGGGGGGGGCAAGAAAGGCATTTTAGGAGTCAAAAAAAGTGAGGTGAGCAAGAAGATTTAGATCTGGATTCGAATCTCGGTTTCCCACTTTTGGGCTGTGTGGCCTCGGTCAAGCCCCTTCCCCTCTCAGATCCGTTTCTTGACCGCTTTCTCTGCCGAGCTGCCCCGTGGCCGGGAGAAGAGGGCGGTGGAGCTGGCGTCCCGCTGGCCTCCGGCCCCAGAGCCGTGCCTCCCGCCCGCTGGCGGGCTTCGGAGGCCAGGCCATGCGTCTAGACTCCGAGGGGTGGACAAGGGACGGCATCCCTGGGCATTTCCGTGAGGAGCAAGGCGCCGTCTGGTCCCTGTGGCGAGCGGGTGAGGGCCTCAGGGCTGCGGGGGCGCTGGCGCTCCCATCTCGGAACGTCTCCCCCTGCCTGGCCAGCGTCTCTGGGAGGCTGTCCTCTCCCTCCGGCTTCGTGTCCTGACAGCGCCGTGTCCCTGGGCGGGGCGGGGGGTGGGGGGTGGCTCAGGGAATGTATTCCTCCAAGAGCTCAAACCGCTCATGAAATCTTTGGCAACGCGTTCTCCGTGAGACCCAGGCCCTGGAGAGCCCGTCTTCGAACGACGACCAGGGCCTTCAATGCTGAAGCTGCCTTCCTTGGGGACCAACAACATATGGAACCTATTTTTAATGTAAAAGAACAACAGACTGCTCTCTTCCTCTTCCTCCCCCGCCTGCTGCCGTCCCTGGCTGTCCCGTAAACACAGGCTGCTGCCGCCTGGGCTTGCTCAGTGTCCGGCCTGGAGACTCCTCCCGGCTGGGCTTGGCCAAACGTTCCCACGCTTCGGGGCCAGGCCAAGACCCTCGCTGGACCAGGGACGCCCCACAGACATGCTTGACCCTCCCCACCCCCCGTTATTCACCCCTCTGACTTCTCTCTCCCGAGCATCTCCCTCTTCCTGCCCTTGGGGGAGTGTCCTGAGAAGGAAAACAGTGGCCTAAGGGCTTGGAGGGTTCGGATGAGAAGTCCAAAGGGCACTGGGTCTCATGGCGATGTCCCTCCATGGTGAGGCGGGTGCCTCCCGACTGTGAGCGGCCTGGTGCTCCAGTGCCATCCCCCCACAGCGCACCCCGGCCTGTGCCCTCGCTGCAGTGCCAGGCACTAGCTAACGGTTGGGATGTGCTGTTTGATGTCATCCTTGTCGAAAGCCCATTCTACAGATAAGGAAGCTGAGTCTCAGAAGCTTGCGTGGCCTACCCAAAGTAGAGGGGTACAGTGGGGACTCGACCCCAATGCTGACCCTGAAGCCTGCCCCCCAACTCCTCCGTAACACTGTTCCCATCACAATTCCATCACAGATGATTTGGAACACAGGGTGGGAGGGGCGCTTCGATGACAAGGTCAGTGACAAGATGTTCTTTCACAGGCTCGTTATTCAGGAGGATTCGAGTCAGTCAGGTGTGGGGGATGGGGAGTGGGAGAGAAAGCCAGAAGGGTGGGCATTGCGGCTAATGCAGTGCCCAGCACACGCCTCTCCGGGCTGCGGCTGCAGGAGCCCCCTCCCAGCTGTGACGGCAGCAGCCGGCCCCTGCAGATGACAGCCTGGTTCATCAAGGCCATCGGCGTTCTCCCTGCGAGGGACGCCAGGGCTCAGCATGGCCCCCTGGGCGGCCCTGGGAGGGCGGCCGGCCTTCAGGATTGCTGGCGTCTGGGAAATGCTGGGCGTCTCACCCGTCTGCAGATAGGAGCATCTCACCACTCCGGGTTGCAGTTTCGAAACAGTCAGATAACCCTGCTCCCAGAGAAATGGCCTGAACACCATTTATAGATAGTGACACAATTTAATGAGATAAAGCCTGGGGCATCCATGAACCAATTTATGGTACCAGCCGTGATGAAATGGCTCTTCTCTTAATAGATACCCAACTGAGCACAAGCCAGCGCTCAGAGCCTCAAAGAAACTTCTCGGCTCCAGCCTCTTGAAATGTTGGGCAAAATCCAAACACTTGTCAGTCTTATCACTACCATGAAAATGATGTGTTTGTGTAATATTATGTGGAACCTGCCTGCCAAGGGAGAGATGCCCCAGCTGCTCTCGGGGATCCGAGCCAGCATTGTCACCCTGTTTTCACGTAATGCAAACCCTGAATTCCAATACCACCTTCTAGACGGGAGATTGGTGATGGATGGTTTGTCCAGAAGAAGTTTAAACAGCTGGATGGGGAGTAAATATCATGTTTGCTGGTTCTCCATTTCCTTGAAGCAGCTGGTTGGCTAATGACTCCGGTGTCGGTTGACTATAGCAGAACAGAATATCAGACCTACTTAAGAAAAAAAGAGGGAGACTCTCCCCCTCCAATTCCCGCCATCCTGGGTCCCCAAGACAATGACCCCCTCTGACCGCAGCCCCACAGGCCCCTCCAAAGGGGCAGTCACCCCCGGTGGTGTCTGTCTGTTCAGCCTGGAGAAATGACTTCCTCCCTGAGCTCCTAAAACATTTATCATCCGGACGATTGGCCAGGCAATTAATCATGTTCTGCCTTGAATATCTCTTCTATTGTTGTATTGAACGGCTATTTAACCCTTATCAGTGGAAAAGTTTTCAATAGCTTGCCTTTCTGACAAGACAGGAGCTTCCAGAGTGCCGGGCAGACACCCACCTATCCCTCTCCTGCCCAGAGCCCGGATGTACCTGGTCTTGTACAGGGGGAAGGGCTGGCTCCACATTAAGAATGAGTGCTTAGCACAGGGACCGTTTCCCCTATGTGCCCAGTAAAGGGCCAGCATCTCAGCCTGATTCTGAGCATCCATGGGTCCTCCTCGGAGGTTCTGGAATCCGGTCCCTCGCTGGGAGGATGCATTTGTCCCTCAGGGAGATGTCTTTCCTCAAAGGCCCTCCAAGTTGGGGCAAAGGGCGTTGTTTTGGTCTTGAGAGCTGTGTGTGACTTTCAAAGGACGGAGGTGGTAGGCAGAGATCTTCGTCACCTACCCCAGAGAAGCCTGGGCATGGCCAGAGGGCGGAATTGCTCCAGCAGGGGTGGCCGGAGACCAAGGGACAGGGTGAAAAAGCACAGGACGGTGGGGGAGGGGAGGGGAGTAGATTCAAAGGGGTGCCCCCCCCCATACACATACAACAGAAAACACACGTAATAAACACGAAATTATATATGAAAAGTATGTCATATTTTTTTGTGAAAATTATATCAGAGGGACTGGCTTTGTCTGGAAATGGAGGAAATGCCAATGGCAGTCCTGCAGATAGGTGGTATTTAGCTATGCTTTGAGAGCAGGTAGGAGTCGGCTCACATAATACAAGTTTTTTAGGGAAACAATAATAAATAGATTTTCCTGCATTTGATGTAATAAGAGTTATGATTTGTATAGCATAATATAGTCCATCTAATATAATATATTCACTATGTGGCCTATAATATATAACAAATTGAAAAGTGTATATGAAATGCTCTTTCAGTAAGATAGTTTTCATTGGAGCAGTGGATACAGCTTTTAACTCTTTCACTGATTTTTAAAAGTTCCCTCTGGTCCCTGTGTGGAGACCCTTTAGGGGTGCAGGGGGAACCCAGGATCCCAATGAAGGGAGCAGTCATGGTTGTCATGCACCAGGGAGATGGGGGAGATGGAGAGCGGCTGGGGCATTCCAAAGCCTTCCTTCTGGACCTCCCTCTCCTGGGTTCCCTGCCTTCTTCCTGCCTCACCCCCGCACCCTGTTTGCGTGTTGAATGGGGCTCTGTGAGGGCAGCGTCAGCTGGACCGTCTCCGCCTGTTGAGCACCGGCAGGCAGGCGGGTCCGGCTCTTCTTGGGGACCCTATCTGTGGGCTTTGTTACAGCAGCGCAGGCCTGGAGTAAGACGAGGCTGTCTCCCAGGCTGTATATTATTCCGGGCAAATCCTAGCTTTTTAAACCATACTTCATTCCTGCCTGGGGTTTATGACTCTTAAGGGGCCCATTCTGCAGCCCACTTTCCAGCAAAAGCCAGATTTGGGGACAGCTGAGACCAGCCCAGGCCCTGGAAGGAGAGAGACCTACATGTCCCCAGAGGGCCGCTGGCCTCTCGGACAGTGGATCCTCTGTGAGCCTGTGGTGACCGTTACAAGGACATTAAGACTCCCTGTTAAGAAACAACAACACGCACACACTAAAAATTAATGATGATGATGGAATCCAAGGTGACCTTACCTCCATCTGGGCCCAAAGAAGGCAGTGAAGTCCCTTCCTGAAGCCACCCTGGAAAACAGGGGTGTGCAGACCCCGCTGAGAGGGAGCTCTGCTCCGAGGAGGCACAGGTGGTGCGCAAGTGTAACACCCACTGGGTAATGAGCACAGGGAGCTCTGGCCACTCAGGCTTCCTCTCCTCCCAGACATCTCGACCTGAGGGCAGCCCCAAACACCCAGGACATCTGCCTATCGCCAGCCACTGCCCTGATGACCCCTGGACTGGATTGAGTAGTGCCCCCCTAAATTTCACACCCATCAAGGACCTCATTTGAAATAAGATCTTTGCAAACGTACTTAACTTAGGAAGGATCTTGAGATGACATTATTCTGGATTTAGGGTAGGCCTAAGTCCAATGACTTGGTGTCCTTGTAAGGAAAGGAGAGGACACAACGATTCCATTTCATCAAAGACAGATGCCTAGGAGAAGGGAGACAGCTGACACACTGGCACATCACCTCCTCCAGGAAGTCCTTCAGGGTGGGCTTGGTGGAGATGAGCAGCAACACTGTGAAAGCCTAGGGCTCTTGCCATGGCCTCATCTGACCATCATCGCCTGTGGCTTTGTCTCTTAAGGTTCTTTGCATTCTGAGGGGGTGGGTTTATGATCCTCCTAAGATATGCAGAATAAAGCAGCATGATGTCTCTGTTCCTCCTGATCACCAGGGTTGATGTGACATAACTGGCTGGTCAAGCAGGTGGCCCCTGACCCCCCAGAGGTACAAAGTGATAGACCTTCCCCAGGAGGAGCAGCCCAGAGCTCCACGTCCATCCAGCGGAATTCTGAAGCTACAGAATTGTGCAGTGATTGATTAGCAATGTCTTCTAGGAGCATGGGGGGAGGGGGGGGCACGGGGACAGGTGTGCCATGGATTTGCCATCCTTCATAGCTGAGAACCTCATTCTCCCTCCCCAAAGCCCCATACATTTTCTAGGTCTTAACCCAGTGGCATATACATGATAGATGTTAAAAATATTTGTTATTTGATCGATAGTTTATTCAGTAGTCATTTTATAGCCCAGTGACTACATGCTAGATTAAGAGAGAGGGTGTAAGGGAGGGAAGGGGAGAAGAATCTGGCTGCCAGAGAGGAGATGGGAACTGTGGCGAAGTCAAAGGTCAACCATCTCACCAATTTGGGCACGAGAGGTCATTCTTTCTATGCCGACCAAGGACCTACGATGTGCCTGGTGGTGGCCTTGAGGCTAAGGGTGCCATGCCCATGCTCAGGAAGGCACCCTTCCCGTCACTAATTTCATAAACTTTGCGCCAGGAAACCCTGCTCGTCTCCCCCAGGTCTTCAGCGCTGAGCCACTCACCCCGTGGAGAGGAAGGGGGGCTCGGGGTCTGTTTGACAAACACTCCAATGAAAGCAGCCCTCAGCAGTGGGAGAAAGGACCTATTTTCTAGGGCCTTGTCAGAGAGTCTAGAGTTGAAACTCTTTTCTTGAAAAAGGAAAATACCATGCAGATCCACGCCCGCAAATGCATAAATGTGGGCGTGATTTATGAGCCCACACGTCAACCAGTGTTTTCTCTGGGTGACTGAAATCTTTCCTCCTCTTGGACCAAGACATCAACAGTATGGTCATTGTATGTTTTTCCACTTTTCCCAGAGCCAGGAATGGGGAAAAAAGCTAAAAATGAAAATGTAAGAAAAATGAAGTTCAGGCCATACCCACCACAGCTTGGGGAGCCATGGAAGGCCGCTGTCTCAAAGGCCCAGGGCCCGACCCCTAGAGCCTCACCCTCTGACCTGACAGGCCCTGGAGACACACAGGCTCCAGCCCCACACCTGGCACTCATCACACGCCTCTTGTGAGAAGGGCCCCTGCTCTGTAGGACGCTGATGGGGAGACTCAGTGGCCTCCAAAGGCTTCTCCGCATCCCTGCTGCCTTCTGAGTGTTCAGAGGAGGTGACACCCTCTCGGAGGGGTGGCTGATCACCAGCTTTGGGCTAAAGTCTCTCCTGGTCCCCCTCAGTGTCACTGCTCCAGCCCTTGAGTCACCAAGAGCCTCTCTGAAGGGCACCAGGCCCAGAGAGGTGCCAGTCACACGAGGACACCCTCCAGGTCTTGCATGTGAAAAGCAGCAGATCTCAACTGGGGTGACCCTCCCACCCCCCAGGGGCCCTCTGACTGCGTCTAGAGCCATTTGCGGTTGTCACCGTTCTGGGGTGCTGCTACTGGCATCTCATGCGTGCAGGCCAGGGACGCTGCTAAACACTGACCACGCACAGGGCAGCCCACAGCAGAGCACTCTCCAGCCCTCATCAGTGCTGGCCCGGCTGGGATGCAGGTCTGGAGAGATTTCTCTCTTACACCTTTTCCTTTGAACCCTTTCTGCCATGTGACTGCCCCTCCTCCTTTTGTCTCTCAGGACCTTCCCGTGGTTCAAGAATTGATGTGCCCACCTGAAGAGGCAACAAACCAAGGAATGGAGCCGGGGCATGAGTTCCTCACAGGCTTGGACAGCCACCTGCAGCCATTCCCGCCACCTCCCCTCCTTACTCACTCTCTTCCTCCTGTTCTTTGATGGGTGGCCTGTTGCACCTTCAAAACCAAAATCGAGTGAGAGCGAGTGCCAGACGCAAGCCCACAGTCTTTCTTACCCAAGGACAGGAGAGAGCCAACTGAAGATCGGTGATGTTGAGAGACCCCAAAAGATCAGAAAGAAAGAACATGTTCTTAGTGGTGATTGGCCCTGGAGCAGAGAGAAGAAAGTGCTGGCCGGCCCCCTGCGTGTGTCCCATGGAGATGGTCTGTAGAAATTCCCAGAGAAGGGCCTCTCCATCCTTCCCTTCCAGGAGACCACAGGGAGGGCGGAATGAGACCTCCCAGCTGGTGGGAGCCCGCCAGACCCAACATGAAAAAGGGAGGCCAACTCTGAGCCTCCTCCATGGCCAAAGCTTGGAAGCAGATTGAACGCTCCCAGCCTGGAGAACCCTGAGGAGCTGAGCTTTGGGAACCAGAGAGCGAGCTCCAGGGATTGGTGATTGATTACGTTAGGCTCAGGCGGGTCCTCATTGGCTCTGCATCCTCTGGCCTCTGCCCTTCCCAGCCCCCGCCTGCTGCTCTATCCCCAGGCACTTCCTACCCCAGTCTTGCCCTGTTGTACCCTCTCCCTGTGACATTCCTCCTGGACAGTTTCTCTGCTCCAATGTCACCTCCTCCTAGAGGCCTTGCCTGCATGACACAAGTCCCTGCCCAGACGGTAGACTCACATGGAGAGTCTCTATGACCCTCCATGTGAGTCTACCGTCTGGGCAGGGACTTGTGTCGTGCAGGCCATGCCTGGCAAATAGCAGCTGCTCTGTCAATATGTTGCTGACTGGGTCGCACTCCTGTTCTAGGGGCTCTGCCAGGGCCTCCTCAGATGACTTACTTGTGAGGTGCTCTCCCCTGACTGGCTTAACTAAGCTCATCGTGGATGGTATTAGTAGACCCCCCCCCCCCCAAATTAACAACATGATCGAGAGGCTGGGCGTGGGCTCTGGATCTAGCCGGACCCAAGTTCCATCTTGGCTCTCCCTCCCTGTGACCTCAGGTCAGTCACATGCAACTGCTTTTTTTGTCTATAAATCAGAGGATGGAAGCCTTGGTGCCTAGGGCTGTTTGGAGAGTTAGATGAGATGATTTGTTTGGGGTGCTAACCCCAGTGGTAGGTACAGCACCCCCTCCACACCAGGAGAAGCATGGTTAGGCAGAGGTCCTTGAAAAACAGGACGGTTTTTCTCTATGACCCAAGAGCCTGGGGAAGTCTCTTTCCCAGTAGTTCCTTTGGGGCCCACTAACTTGTCCCACCCTCCGTGTGTGACTTATTTGAAAAGACCAAGGAGCTGTAGAAAAGCCGCTCCCTGCACATAGGAAACTCAGTCATGGGATTTGCATGAAAAGCGTCTCAAAGCCGCCTTCTTCAGCCTTCAGATATGCATGGCCCCTTCCCACCGCCCTTGCCAAATATTAGAGGTGGCCCGTTGGAGCTTCCTGCACCGAAAACAAAAGATTTGTAGATTTGGTCGCTGTTAGCATATGCCCAGCAGAGCTGGCAGGGCCCCAGAGAACCCCACACCGCCCGGCGGCCTCCTGCCGCCAACCCCCACCTCAAGACAGTGCCTAACAACGATTCTGCATTCTGGGCTGGTGATGGCTCAGCTTCTAAGAAGCAAGGAAATGCCCAACCCCAGGCCTCCTATCACTCCAGATCCATCTGTTGCCTTCAAAGTTCCTCCAGGACCAGGGCCCCGGGCCAACGCTGGCATGTTTGAGCAGAGCGACCCCTCATTTCATACCAGGCTACACCCCGAGTCCCCAGACCTGACATCCACATGCCCACTCACGCAGCCTCCCACTTAACTTCAAGCCCAAGTGCCTTGGGCTGGGGTGCAGTCTGGCCTGTGGAGGCCCTGCACACTCTCCACACAGCCTGGCTCCCCAGATTGTCTCTAAGGCCAGCCCCTGCCACCGGCATTGGGGTCCCTGCTTTCCTCCCACTGTGAGGACGCCTTTCGCTTTCAGGAGGTTCATTCATTCACTGCTCATATTTTCTTTCATTCACTCAACAAATACTTACAAAGCCCTCCATCTGGTTGAGCATAATGCAGAAAGGAATTCAGAATTCAGGGTCCCACCACCCTGTGTGGTTCTGAAAGACAAGTGAGAACGTTTTTCTCAGCCGGCGGGCCTTGCTATTCTTGTGGTCTGCCCACCAACTTCTCCTGCTTGGGGAGCCATAGCCGGATTTTGCTTGGGAAAGCATTCCCCCACCTGCCGCAGTCAGGGGGCCCGGCCCAGTGCTGGCTCTCTCATGAAGAGGTGAGCCAGGCTGGGCCAGACAGAGCCTCACTCCTTCCTGAGGGAGGAATTGATTGGGTCAGGGATGAGAGGCACGTGATCCCCGTCAGGCCAATGAGACTCAGTTCTGGGACCTTGACTGGAATAACCAATGAGTCCAGAAACACTGCTCAAGGCTGAAGACTCCCTTCCTTCTTTCATTAATCCAGAAAGGCTTCCTGTAGGTGGAGTGTCAAGTCCACCTTCAGGAAGGGAAGGAAGTGATTCCAGCCAGCACTCCTATGTGGCCATCAGCCACCTACTGACCCATCCACCCGACATTAGGTGAAGACCTACGAGGTGGTTCCGAGGAAAGGTGGATGTATTCCATGCTTGCTTGTGGCTTGGCAAAAAGATTGGGGACCTCTCACCAGCATATAAGTGGTTTCTAACCCCCCACTCCAGCCCCTGCTTGAGAACTAGACAGTGACCTGAGTGAGTTCCTCTCAAAGGGAGAAATGGCAGCAGTCCCCAGAGAACCACATTCAGGAGCCACTGGCTGTGAAGAGGTTGTCAGGACATGCTGATTCCTCTCCGAGGGCCTCTACAGTGCGCTAAAGCGGTCTGGGAGTCCAGCTGGGTTCAAGGGCAAACCCTGTCCCTGGGCAGCTGTGTGACCTTGGACAAGTGGCTTCCCTTCTCTGACCTACATGGTTTCTAGGAACCTATTCAATAAATTTGTTATTTCTAAATCAATTAGATAGAAAGGCCGAGTCCAGAAAGCTTAGAACAGGAGCCAGAGTCCGTGGGGCTGACCGGTGACCACTCGGGAAGGTGGCTGCCATCTGTCATGTTTGCAGAGGTTCCTCCTCCGCTGGATCCCCAGTTGCCCTGAAAAGGCCACTTGCCACACCGAGCCCAGGTTCCCAGCACCACCCCTCCCCTTCCATCTTCTTTCTGTTCCAGGCAGAACAGGGTAGGGAATTCTGTCAAAGGAAGACAGAAATGCTCAATATCTCTAATGGGATCCCAGGAAAATGCGGCGTAAAACTGCGCCAGTTATTCAGCTTCACACAGGGGCCTGGCCAGAACCCTCAGCGAGAGCGAGTCTGGTTTCCTTGGAAAGGTGGAATTCTGCGAGACCAACTTCCCAGCACAGAGGCCGGGTAGAGGCTCTGCAAGGCAACCTGAGACAAAGACCCAGGCATGAACTTTCTCTCCCTCTCTCTCCTTACACACTCACATGCACAAACACGCACACACACACACACACACACACACACACACACACGGAATGAGGCCATGTTTCTTCTCCACTTTTCAAAAGAAGAGCTGTGTGTGGGCTTCACTTGGCCAACTTTGGAAGATGCCTCGACTCCGGGACGCTCTTAGAATAAAATCCAAACTCCGCACTTCCAAGGCCAACAAGGCCTTGGCTCTGACCTCACCCTGCTCGCTCTCTCCTTCTTCACGACCCGCCAGCCTGCCTGCCTCCTTCCTGTTCCTCGAAGACTCGGGCTTGTCCTACTTCAGAGCCTTTGACATCCATGTCCCTTTAGTCTGAGCACTCTTTGGGGGGCCATCCCTGCTGCCCCTCAGGCCTCAGCTTGATGTTTTCTTGATCTGAGAGGCCTCCCTGGAATATCCCCCGTCTAAAGCAAGCCCCCCTTTTTCGTTTTCTCCTGGCACTTCTCATTCTCTGAGAGCATGTTATTTATTTGCTGTTTATTTTCTGATTCCTCCTGGCAGAAAATGAACTGTGGGAAGGCAAGCGTCACATCGGCTGTTCATCATTGTATCCCGAGTCAGAGACAGCGCCTTCCGGATCTTGCAAGAATCTCCTGCTGGCCCGTCCTATCTGCAAACATTCGGAAGGGCATTCTTGGAGACGTGCACAGCCTGGCCAAGTGCTATGGTCTGAATGTTTGTGTCCCTCCCAAGTTCCTGTGTTGAAATCCTAATCCCCTATGTGAAGCGGTGGGGCCTTTGGAAGGTGCTTAGGTCTAGGGATTAGTGTCCTTAATAAGAGGCTCTTTGTCTCCTTCCACCAGGTGAGGACACAGCGTGTGCTGCCTGTGAATCAGGAGGAGGACCCGCACCGGAGCACAGCTGCACTGGCGCTTTGACCTTGGACTTCCAGCCTCCAGAACTGTGAGAAATAAATTTCTATTGTTTATGTGCCATAGAGTCTGACATTTTGTTATAGCAGCAGAGCCGGACTGAGACACCAAGTTTGACACATTACAAAGCCATCATACTAGGCCCATGCCCACACGGACAGATGGAGCAAGCGAGTTGTTCTGGACTGGGGTGTGAACCCCTGAGCCTGGTACGTCATTCTCTGGGAGGTCCTGCCTCTGCCTGTCCTCCAGCTGCCTGTCCCAAGTCCACCCAACCCTCCTCAAGGGCCCACAAACACCCCAGGCTCATCTGGGCTATCATCGCTGCCCAGAACACTGATCCTCACCCCTCTGCCTGGGTGCTCTCAACACCTTTCAATATTCAAGCTTCAACAATAGCACCTTTGGGAGTCACTGCCAACCAAGGCTGAGTCACAGACTTCCTCTGTGTCCCTCCCTGCAAACTCCATTATTCTGTGTTTCTTGTGTCTCTTTCCAGAGGTAGTCTAGTCATTCACTAACAAAATATATATATATATTTTCTCACATGAAAGGTAGCACCCATTATATACTTTTTCTGCCTCTTACATTTTTTTCTCTTAACACTGTTTCTTGGAGACCTTCTGAATCACTATACATGAGATAGCTTTGTTCTTTGTAACTGCTGCCTGGGATTCCACGAAGGGGGAGGGAACCATAATTTATTCAACTGGTCGCTCTTTGTTGGAAATTCATACTGTTGGCACTAGTCCACTCCGATAAGCAACTGTGGTGAATATCTTTGCACATGCCCAGATCATGCTTCAGCCCCTCTGACACCTGGCCAGCTTCTAGTGCTCTACAGGATCCCTCCAAGGAGCCCCCCTAAATCCTGATTAAGTTTGGCTGGCTGCCCTCTGGGACTTGCAGGCCACCTGGCACACACCTGCCCTGTAACTTTTACTACAGGGTATTCGTGTGTCTCACTTTCCTTGTGTGCTTTCACCTCTGACTCTCCAGCACAGTCCCCGGTGCCTGCCACACAGTAGGCATGCGACTAGGAATGGAATGAACATTAAAATTAAGCCCTTGGCGTTCAGGGCGTGCCAAGTCTTGCTCTGCCCTAGTTTACTTCTGTTTTCTTTTTTTTCCTCCCTAGTTTACTTCTGCATCCTCACCTCCTAAGGCCCCTCAGTGCCCACCCGGCTCAGCAGGCTGTCTCCTTGACCCTCGCCAGCCTCTTCCCGAGTCCAGATGCTCCAGCTTTGCGCATGCCCTTTCCCCTCTCTGGAATGCCCTCCCCTTCCTGAAGCCCTCTCCCTTCCTCCAAGGCTGGGCTCTTCCTCCACCTCCTTCACCAGGGACGCTTTCGCTGAAATATCAATCTCTCCCTTTCCTGAACTGCTGCTGCCTTTATAGTCACTTTGGCATATTTTTTTCAAGCTCCATTGCTCACTAATTGTTTCCCGTCTGTTGGTTTTGTGTCCCCAGATAGACAGTGAGTTCTTTGAGAGCGGAGTGTCTTACACAACTCCAGCATCTCCCGCAGCGCCGGGCTCATGGTGGCTGCTCAGTACTTCCGTATTGGTAAAGCAATTGGCTCCTTCATTGATTGAGTCAGGTTTCCACACTGATTGCTGGAGATTGTCCTCGGGGGCCCAAGGAGGTGCTAAGCATCATGGTCCTCATGCCCTTTCTAGTAGGAGACACAAGCCATGTGTCTGTGGGAACTGGCTCTCCCTAGACCTCTACCCCAACCCACTGAGACTGGGCCTTCAGCAAGAGCGGCCTCGGGCCTCACTGCTCCGTGGACCTCTGGACCTAAAAACATCTTCTGTGGAAGGTGCACGTAACACCTGTCTTGCTTCCTTGGCTCTTCGGGATAAACAGAGCCTCCAGAGAGAATCAAGGGAGCTTCACCCAGACTCCATGTCCAGCCCTATTTCAGAGACAATTAGACACGAGTCTGACTCAATCAGCCTTCATTTCCATCAAGAAAGACAGGAAGCAGGCCGTCCATCCCATTAGGGTAGAAGAGTTAAGCCAGATTTAATAGAGCCCCCAAAAACATCGAACTAGGTTTGCAACTAAACTTTGGGAGGAAAAAAAGAGAAAGAGGGTGCCAGAGACGTGTGTTTACCACTGACAATCCAAGCTTGGGGCTCAAATTGATTTAGCCTGCCGGCTAAGGATGAGCTGGCCTGGCAAAGGCGGGAGGAACAGTGCCAATTGCAGATGCAAAATTCAGCTGGAGGTTTTTTCTCTGTTCTTGGTTTATTTATTTGACCTTCTCATTAGCCCACATACCCCTCAAGGCACTTGGGTTTGTGGATGGTTTTGGACTCCAGGGAGCAGGCCCTACAGGCATCTATCTAGGCTTTGCTTGGCCCAGCACAGTCTCACAAATCTCCCATCTCAGACCCTGGGCTTTGATTGCCAAACAAGGATCTGCCTTCCTACTGTGAGGAGCTGTGAGATGCCTCCCCAGCTCTTTCTGATTCTGGTGGGCTCACTCCACTCCCTACCACACGACAGGGATGCTCAGATGTCTTTATTAGGTCGAGTGCAATGAGGGAACGCCTCCTCTGGCAGCCCCTGGAGACTCAGACGTGATGCCCACCCTCTCCATACTCCCCATCTAGTGGAGGAGAGTCATGAAAACAAATCAGCACAAGACAGGGTGGCATGTCCTGCAGGTCATGAAGGAATAGGGTGCTTTGGGGCTCTGTGCTCTAAGAAGCAACAATGACTGATGTTTCGGGCGGGGCGGGGGGGGGGGTGGGGGGGGGGGGCGGGACGCGGGGAGGGCTCAGCTTGACATCTGAGCTTGATCTTGAAAGGGGAGTGAGAGTTTTCCAGAAGGGGGTGTAGAGGAGGAAAGTATTCAAGGTGAAGGATATCAAATGTCAAAAGGGGCAGCAATGGTAGGTATGGAGTGTGCTGGGAATGTTCCACAAGGCCAAGGATTCCTGAGGTGCTAGTGGCTAGCACCTCAGGCTATCAGAGGCAAAGTTAAGGAGTTCATTGTTTCCAGTAAGCAGCAAGGTGACAATACAGGTATCTAATCAGAAGAGGAATAGGAACATCTTTTTAGAAAGATGCTTATTGTGTGGCCATCTTGCACCAGGGACCAGCACTGGAGGTGTGGAGGCCTGGTAGACAGGCTGATGCTGCAATGCTCCAGGCGAAAGAGGTGAGCCCAGTGGACTGGGGTGGGATGGAAAGGAAGAAGGACCGCTGAGACTTAGGAGGCAGCATCCTTCGCATTCTGGTTGCGAATGGTATATTGGCTCAGGCACAGAGTGGTTAGGATGTTGGGTGATGCCAAAGGCTCTATGTAGGGGGGTTGAATGACTGGTGGTGCCATTGACAATGGTCAAGAATAGAGGAGGAGAAGCATAGCTCGGTGGGAAGCCAGGGACATGTGGGACACCTGGGCAGCTCTGTCCACATTTATCAGAATGCTCAGAATGAGAGGTGAGGGCAGAGGGTGGAGTTTGTGGAGACATCCTAAGTAGTGGTAGGTGAAAGGTAAGACAGAAAAATAAGACCCAAACACTGGGGGGAGATGGACATTTGGGCTGGGCCTCAGAGAGATTATGAAGGGGAGGAACCAGTCAGGACCGAGGTCCAGAAGTCAGAGGAGTAAGCTTCAAGGAAAGGCAGATGGCAATGCGTAAGGATCGAAAACTGGCCCAAGGCAGAAAGCTGTTGCACTTGAACACCCACCATCCCTCTTCTTGTGTCCAACACACTGATTTCAAAGGTAGCAAACTTGTAGTGTATTTTGTTTGGGTGACTCTGACCCTGCCACCCTCACCTTCCTGAGTCCTGAAGTGGTCACATGACCCAGGCCTGACCGGCAGGATGATCACTACCTTCTGGCCACAGTTTAGGGTTTAGGGATAAAACTGTGACTCGAGAGGCCAATGAGAGTCCATTCTAGGGCTTTTGCTGAAACCATTGGGAAAGAGACTCGTCCTTCCTATTGGGGTTGCTATGCTGTAAGATAGCAGGGAAGAGCTCCCAGATCTCATTTGTCACCTGCTGGGAGAGCTAGCCTGAACATGAAACACGGGAAAAAAGAGCTGAGACACAGGGACTGTTGTTGATATCATTTACTCTTTGCATCCAGCAATGCCTAGGTTTTGTAAAAGTCATTTGGGCCAACACATTTGCTTTTAAGCTTAAGCCCATCTCATTTGGGTCCTGTCACTTACCATCAAAGGGGTCCTGACCCTACAAGGCTACGTGGCTATTGAGAGGCTGCTGGGTACAAGAGTGGCATCTGGAAAAGACTTGAGTCCAGCCCTGCACATCACACAAAATACCACAAACAGATTATGGCCACAGGAAAAAACACACAACTAGAAATGGGTGAATTGGCTCTGTCTCAATACCTGTCAGCCTGGAAACACAAAGATTCCCTTTACGTTTTTCAAGGGCTGAGTCACACAGGCCAGACTTGGCTGGGCACGTCAACGTATTGTCCCTGCCAAGGAAGATGGTTAAGATGGGAAGGTTGATTTATTTGAGTACTTGAATGTCAACATCATCCTGAAAAAAAGAGAGAGCATAAGATGTTTTGCTGGCATGTGCTATTACCAGAGGTCTCTTTCTTGTCCTCAAAGACCCAAAGCCCATGAGGTTAGATGTTGTTTGAGGAAGTTGGCTGGGCATGGGCATATGGTATGATGGGCCCAGGGGCCTGGGAGAGGACAGTCCTTGCCCAATGCCACAGACAAGGTGGGGGGACTACTTTATATGTCGTGGTCTGGGACCTGAGTCACGAGAAGGAGCCAGGTATCTGAAGATGCTAGGTAGGAGGGACTAACAAGTGCTAACGTCTGAGGAGCAGTAAGAAGGCCAGTGAATCCGAGCCGCAGTGCGTGAGAGCAGGAGAGAGGACCACCGCGTTCTCTATGTGCCACCCATTTAGGCTCTTGGCTATCTGGTCTACTCTCGTACTTAATATATTTGGTCTCATCTTTCCATCTGTCAATGCATCCATTCATCTATTCCACAAACATTTTACACCAGACAGCAGGCAGCAGTGAGTCCTGAAGGAATTGTTCTCCACTCAGAAGGGAGGACCCACCATTTAGGGAGAGAAAGCCACAGGAGCCAAAGCCTGGAAAGGAAAAGCTCCCCGCTGGGAGGGGCCTGTTGGGAAGGGCTTGAGTGCCTGGCCTCCATCTCCACCATGTTGGTAGAGCAGAGCACCCATGTGCAGAACCCTGGGAAATGTTGATAACACGAAAAAAAATTTAATCTATGATTCTGGGAGAAATCTGATAGAGTCTTATACTATAATCTAAGACAGCCACGTGGTAGCGGGGACCAGAGGCTTAAGGAAAAGCGAGGGGAGGGATGCTTATAATGGAGACTATTCCATCAATTGCTAATTTTTTCCCTGCCAACCAGGAAAAGCCCTTCATTAGTTACTGTTAGTGATGGCCCGGCCTGGAGCACCGGCTTTTTGCGGAGCGGCGCTGTGTGGGCCAGAGGGAGCTGTCTCAGGGCCTCAATCAGGCGGCGACGTGATGAGATTTGTGCCTTGGAAAGGTCACCGCGGCGGCAGGCAGAGGATGGATGGAGGGGAAGACAAGGTGTCCGTTAGAAGGCTGTTGGAGAAACACACACAATGAGAACCAGCATTGGAGCAGAGGTGGTGGAGACTGGGCAGGCTGGGCACAGCCACTGCTACATTCTTAGAGATTCCCACTGAATTGTCTGGTAGGAAAACAAACAAACAAACAAACAAACAAACAACAAAAAGAATGGAGTCTGGACAACACAAAACTGTTGCCTCTCTCTGGAGTCCCTCTGCTCGGGAGAGGCGTTGTGGCTGAAGGCAGACAGAGCTAGGGAGTTTTCTGAGGTTGGACATACTCAATAGTTTTGAGAAGCTCTTTGGGGAGCTAGAACCCAATGCTCCTGTTTCCTCAGTCCGGCCGGAATTTGCCTCTTCTGTCAGATTTGTGCAAAGGAGACATTCATTAAGCTTGGGGGCTTTTGCTGCTCATCTTGATCAAAGAGTTACCTTTTATCAAGGGTCTTACAATAGGCGCTGGAAAGGCCAAAGAACAAAGGTGTCCAGTGTAGCCATTTAAACCCCTCTTCTACATGAGAGCATGGCAGACACATCTGGATTCCCAAGCCACAGAATAAGAATCTCAAAAATGTGCTGGAGAGTAAGTACCCAGTTCCCATCACCATGCCCTACTCTCTGGAATTTGCTGTGATGCTTTCCAGGGAGAGTGGAGCCACTGTGAGCTTTGTGTCAACAAGATGGCCACTGTAATGAACCATGCTGCCCATTTATGGGGCACTTACTCTGTGCTGGACCCCCCATGAGGGCTTCATGAGCCCCATTTCATAGAAACTTCTTCACCCAAAGGGGTGAGTCTCACCCTGCTGACCTATTTTGTCTAACCACAAACCTGCTAGCACTGGAAGCCTTCTTGTGCACATGCCACTGTCTGACTGGAGCTGGGAAAGTCTATGTTTCTGGTTCGCTTCCACACCGATTAAGATGACAAGAAGACAATGAAGCACTTGTCTCCAAAAGTGACTTCTTGGATCCACTGGCAAAATGTTAGAAAGTGGGTATGAAGCCCAAGAAACAGGACACCCAGGCTCTTTGAGCTTGGGGAGTATTACAGAATCCTAGCCCAGGCCAAGAATGAGTCACAATGAAAGCTTTTAAAATATAAAACCATCAACCTAGATTTCAGTTCCAAGGAAACACATACTTGGCCATGAGGGAATGCTTAAAAAAAAAAAAAAATCAGGCTTAAGCCACTTGACAGGAAAATAAAACAGCCAAGGAACATTCAAATATAATGATTTACATCCTCCCCCTCCCTTCCCCTCCCTTCCAATGTGGGTCAGGGCAGACCTGGACTCGGTCTCTGCCAGTGTGCTTGTCCCTCTCCGGCTCCCTGCTTTTCACGTAACACATGCAATGCTGAGCCAGGCTAGGGCTGCATGGTGCCGCCTTGGGGTTGCCATGCCAATCTCATGGATTCTTCATGATTTCCCTGTGCTTGGGCTCTGGGTTTGCTTGAGGTGGCTTGGGAATATGAGAATTTTTCTTCCATTATTTATGTGTGCAAGCACTGTTCATTTCTCTCAAAGAAATGGAAGCCTGATTGATTTCCTAAATGTAAGAATGAGGTTGCCCTGCAATAAATATTTAAGACTGACCAGGAAGGGCGACCACTAGCTGCTAAAACACCAGCCCAGAAATTACTTTCCCAGGGAAGGGAATGAATGAATAACCATCCTATCTAATATTTGCTCAGCACCGGAGAGTTTACAAAGGTTTTTCACTTATCTCATTTGATCACAATAGCCCCAGAGAGGTAGACAGGGCATGGATTACAGGGATTATTAAAACCTCACTTTTTTTTTTTTTTCTTTCTTGGCAGGTAAGGGCTGTAAAGGCTTAAAGCCACTTGAGGAAGGTCAGACAGCATGGGGACTAAATCGAGGGTCTCTCATTCATTCATACACATATTTAAAAACACCCACATTTATCTGGAGCCTATTTGAAGCCAGAGAAAATGGCAGCAGTACACAGACAAATAAAACACGGTCTTTGCTAGGAGGTAGGTCGAGTTCTAGCCCAGGAAGAGAGCCAGGTGAAGTAAACATGTCCCTCCTTTGCAAGGTGATGAGTGTTTCAGAGACAGGAACAGAGCACGGACCACATTGCTAATCTGATGTTTTTAGGAAGACCGGCTCAGTCGTTCATATACAATATCTGCCCTGCGAAGGGGCACGAGGGAGTCGCAGCCATGTGCCCAGGGTCAGTTGTCACTGGGGGCATCATATATAGCGTGGGGATACAGCTCTCCCTCATTTGGCAAACATGCAAATATTTCCCGGGTGCAGAGCTAAGCCGGGGTCCACGCACAGGCTCCCCGAATTTCCCTGCACGAGATGACTGGGGGTCTCTGCCTTTACAGCGGCGTCTTCACCTGCCGCACCCTGCAGCTCAGAAAGCAGGCTGGCGGCTCGCCGTCTGCCTGCTCCACGGCCGAGGCGACACACGCTGCGGGGTTCGGTGTCGCCCGCGCAGGGTCCAGACCCGGGAAAGTGCGAGCCGGCGGCGCTCCGGGATCCGCGCGACCCGCTCCCAGACCCGCAGCCCCTTCCTGGAAATGAACTGGCCCGCCCGGCTCTCCATTTCTTGTTCTTTTATGTTATGCATTTTGATGTATTTCCCGAACAAATTTCAACATTTTTAGTGACACAACCGACACACGGAAACATCCTCCTTTAGAGAACAAGGTGTGTACACTCCGGGTCGCAGCGATTCGGCCGAGCCGGTTCGGGACCCGCCGTCGCCGCGCCACGCCCGGCCCTTTGTGAGCGCCGCCGCGGCTCTGTGTGCTCGCGGCTCCGCTGCTCTGCCAGCCGGGCGTGCTCAGCGCCGGGGAGCGCTCACAGGCACGCGTGTGTGTCAAGTCTGTGTCACGCAGGAGCAGATACCGGGATCAGGGCCTGATCCCAAACTCCTTTGTTAAGACCTCACTCCCGATTCCCGCCCGGCGGCCCCGCAGTGGTCTCGGCTCGCCCGGGGGAAGCCGGCCCGGCCTGGGAGCCCGGCCCCGGGGAGGCGCGGTCGCCGGCTCCGCGACCCCGACCGGCTCGGCCCAGACCGTTCCCGGCTGCAGGATGGTCCCTGGACCCTCTCGGGCTGGGGCGGTTCGAGCCCAACGCGGACCTGCGGGGCCTCTGCTCGAACCCCGCCGACCCGGGACCCGGGCGGCGTGTCGGGGTGGCCAGCCGCCTTCCCCGCCCCCCCCCCCGAACCCCCCCTACCCCACCCGGCACGGCCTGAGCGTGAGAAAGCGCGGCAGGAAAGCGGGGGCACAGGGCCAGGCCTGGCACGCCGGCGCGCGAGCCCCCTACTCGGCAGGGAAAAGTTCTTTGCGGGGAGGGGGCTGTCCAAGTTTCTGGGACCCTTTCCACTTGAGATCCCACAACCCTGCAGTGCCCCCTACAGAAGGCGACCGCTGGGGTGGGGGGAGGGCGCCCCCTCGACCCCTGACTACCGCCCCGGCGCAGCTCAGGCGGCCTGGAGCTTTAGCTGTTGCTTTTGCCTTTTTTTTTTTTTTTTTCTCTCTCTTGTTTTTCAGATACGTCTTTTTTTAGAATTGAGGAGAAAAAAAAAAAAAAAAAAAAAAAAAAGGCGAGCCGGAGCAGCGGCCTGCAGTGGAGCGTGCTCGGCCTCCAGAGGCAGTCGTCTCCAACTTTTCCTCTCCCGCCCCGAGTCCGGCGCGCCTCAAACTTTGGACCTGCTGGGGCCCAAATTTGTCTACCACCAACTCCACTCCAATGTGCGCGCCCCGGCCCCTGGCAGAGGGTGGGAGCGTGGGGGCCACAGTCCCGAGGCCCAGGCCTGCCCGCTCCCCCAGTCTAGGCACAAAGGGAACGGGGAAACAGGCGGCACCCCGGGAGAGGGCGGAGCCCTCCCGCGCCCTGGGGCAAGGGGCAGGGAGCTCCCGCGCCCGGAACGTTGCGAGCAAGGCTAGTGAACGTCGCAGGGGGCACTCTCGAGAGACGGACAGGAAGAGGGCCAGGGGGGACGCCAGAGCCCGGGACCACAGTACGGAAACGGCCCGGGGCTGAGCTGCAACTCGGATCCGGGGATGGAGGGAGCCGGAGAAGAGGAGTGAGGAGGCCGGGAAGCAGGCCTGGCCGCCCTCCTGTTCCCCTGGAGGCCGCCAGCCTGCGGTGGCAGTGGAGGAGCAGGCAGCCCAGAGAGAGAAGGGGTCAGGAGGTCGTGCCTGGGCCTCAGCAGGCTCTGACAAGGCCCAGGAGGCAGCACCAGGCGCCCTGGAGTCCAGGGCCCTCGCCTCGCCCAGTTGTCCAAAGAGGGCACAGGCCACTCCTCTAGTGGGGAAATTGAGTCAGACCCCGGCCCCAGAGCACGGCCCAGACGCGTGTGTGAGCCCAGAGAAGGCCAGGGAGCTAGGACCTTTGAGGGTCTCCGAGACGAAGGGGGGGCAGGGGGCTTCACGGTTTCCCTGAGCTGGATTGGCGAGTCAGACGCTTGTAGATCCAGCGTTGGATTGGGGAGGGGTCTCTCAGACGTTGGCTAGCTAGGCAACGATTGGGGGGATTTAAGTGCTTAGAGATCGAAGGCAGGTCTTGGGGAGGGGGACTCGACCACTGGAAAGCCTAGATGGTATTGGGGAGGGGTCTTCGCGCCTGGGTGAGGTGCAGAGCTGCTCCTGTCTGGCTCGAGGTCTGAGGCCTTGCAAGAAGCTTTTGTGAAGGGTGGGCCGACCAGGCCAGGCCGAGAGAAAGTGAACAAAGCAGGAATATAAGTGGGTGGGGGGCTCCTGAGAGGGGGGTCACAAAGGGTGAGATATGGCCACCAGGCGTTTAACCGACGCTTTCTTGTTGTTGCGGAATAATTCCATCCAAAACCGGCAGCTGTTAGCCGAGCAAGTGAGTAGTCACACCACCTCCAGCCCTCTGCATTCACGTAGCAATGCTGCGGTGAGTCCCTGGGCGGCCTCGCCGGCACACGCGTCGTGTGCACTGCGGCTCTGCCTGTCTGTCTGTCTGTCTGTCTCTCTCTCTGTTTAAAAAAAGATAAGAATAATACGGAAATGCAAGGTCTCTTGGCATCTGTAACCCTGGATGCGGGGGGGGGGGTGGGGGGGGAATCAATTTTAGGTCCCTGCTCTATCTCTGCCTAGCTCTCTCTCCTCACTTCCGCCACCCTCCCAATTCACCCCCCCTCCCCCTCCCGTCGTCACTGCACGACAATCCGCCTCCAATTTACATATGTTTTAACACTAAGATTTGGAGGCTTTCTGAAGCCTTTTTGTTTCGTTTTGTTTTCACCCCCCTCCCCCCACCCGCCCCCGTACGGAGCCTCACTCCGGTTCTGATGGCCGGGATGCGTGATCGCAGACCCAAATCCTTGCAAATGCACGACACCCTCCCCCACACGAGGAAGGAGTTTTTTCTTTTGTTTTGTTTTTTATTCTCTCCCGTTTTCTTTAATGGCCTTGAAGCCCTCTGTACCCTTTGAATAATTGCTTCCCTGTTTTTCCCGGGGGCTCCTGTGTGTGAGACTGTAAGGTGCTATTAGGTCCTTCGTTTTCCATTTCCCAGACAGGAAATTAAGCTTTTCCCTCCATTCGAACTTAAAACATAACAAAATATGATGTGTTTGTGAAAACGAACCCCAGATAGCAGGGTTTTGTTCGTTTCATTAGCCTGAACCTTTCTTTAATGGCCTTTCTTTATAGGGAGGGCTTCAAGATGACTGATGTTTTTGTGTTGTTTTGATGAGGGCTTCCTTCACCTTTCTGAGCCTCAGTTTTCTGTTAAATTAGGGGCGCGGTGAGGCGGGGGGCGGGGGGGTGTCTGGATGATCTAAACAAGACAGTGATTAGCAGCTTTGTAAAATCTTAAATGGAAAAGTGTGGTTATGAAACCAATTTTCAGAGGGGGGTCCAGGCTGAAGACAGCTCAGGTTTGTCTAAAAGCAGCATTGAAGAAAGGGAATCAAGTCATCCCCCAACCAGATTCTTGGCGATTGTACTGGAAATATACAGCTTATTTCACCTCTTAGGGACTGTATTGCCTTTTAATTCTTTTCTTTATGACATTATCTAAACGCTTCAGAGAAAAATTATGCCATGTGTCTTAATTATTGAGAGGTTGTCTACATAGACAGTTTTTCCTGTTTGTAAATCACTAGTGGAAACGGTTTTGGCCGTGTTGCTCCTATAAAAAAGCTAATCTAAGCCGTGTGAGCATTTTTAGGAATAAAATCATGTATTATCAGATCAAAAATCATAGAAAACAGGGATGGAATGTGTTTAGGTTTTTATTTACTTTTTGTTTACTTAAGAATTTGAAGGTTCTTTTTGTATTTGTAAACTGAAAAAAATACCATTATATTGAAATTAATGTAAAATGGAGACAGTAATTTCAGCACTAATTTTGAAAAGAATATTCTGAAATAAGCCAGGAATTAGAGTAGAAATTGAATGAATAAAATTCTACATTGGAACTTGAATTTTGTTACAGAAGATGTAAAAATTGCATGTCCCTTAAATGGCTTCCCTTTATACTACCTCAGTGGGAAAAAACCACGCAGCCTTGTTTCTAAGGGATCACTTTTCATTGATTGAAAAATGTATTGTTTGCTTTTTAAATTCTTATAAAGTTAAAAACACCCTGAAATGTTGGGAAGCATGACACTTTTTTATTATTAATCAACATAATTAGGTCAGACAGTTTAAAAACCTGGTGTCTGAGACTGGCAGCTTTTTAAAAGTGCATCTCTAAGTCAGGCCGATTTTAAAAATGGTTCTCTAAGTTAGGCAATTAAAAAAACATGTAAGATAAGTCAAATTATTAAAAATTGATGCCTAAATTACACAATTCGGAAAAATAGATATGTCAGAAACATTATAACCTAAGTAAAATAATTAAAAATCAATAAAGTACACAATTTGGAAAAATAGATATGTCAGAAAATGTACAGATATCTTTAGGCAACTCAGATATCTTTAGGCAATTAAAAAAACATGTAAGATAAGTCAAATTATTAAAAATTGATGCCTAAATTACACAATTTGGAAAAATAGATATGTCAGAAACATTATAACCTAAGTAAAATAATTAAAAATCAATAAAGTACACAATTTGGAAAAATAGATATGTCAGAAAATGTACAGATATCTTTAGGCAACTCAGACAATTTCTTGAGAATAGATTTCTAAAATCAAACTGAAAATACATGTCTACATCTGAGCATAAAAAATATTTTCTGTAATATTTAAAATGTTATATTTATTAGTCTGACTGTTTAAAAGATCAGTATAAGCAATCAGAGCATTTAAAATATTTTTGTAGTCTTTTCAGAAAATATAAGATATAG
This sequence comes from Eptesicus fuscus, assembly GCF_027574615.1. Classification (NCBI taxonomy): domain Eukaryota; kingdom Metazoa; phylum Chordata; class Mammalia; order Chiroptera; family Vespertilionidae; genus Eptesicus; species Eptesicus fuscus. The sequence goes on along the minus strand of NC_072484.1, from coordinate 4,174,863 downwards.
ATTGGCAGTTAAACAAAAATGTAACACTAGAATTAAAAAGAAAACACATATTTTATAATATTTTAAAAAGTATATATATTTTAGAAATATATGTATTTTAATTGTGTGCATTAAAAAAACACGTAGCATGTCATGAATTTCTGAAGTGTTTAGGGGTGAAGTGTTCTATCTGCAGTCTGCTTACAGTTGATTCTACAGAAACTATTCCGACACACACAAAATCAAATATGGCCAGATTTTAACATGAATAAATAGTACAGTTTTTAACTTCTGAAATTTGGAAAAGTGTTAAAAACATTTTTTGGGGAAAAACCCTTCTCTAACAATTTTTTAAAAAACTTTGAATATCTCATGCAACGTTTTTCACTGCATACCTACCTCCCAAATTTTTTAGATCTCATTTCTGACTTGTAAATTTCAAAACCATATAGCAAGTTAAAACTATATCTGTCAAATTTGAATATGGGCTGGGTTTTAGGTGATATTTTAAGGAAATTATTAATTAAACTGATTAGTTGATTTAGTTTTTAATTTTGTTAGAGAGGCCCTGCTGAAATTTTTAGTGGTGAAATGTCAGAATATCACTTATTTTATAATTTTACTCCCCCCCCCCCCACATAAAGGAAAAAAACAAGGCAAAGTGTCACTAATTGTCGAGTGTAGTAATGATCATGTTTCTAAGGTGTCGGTTTTAATTGATTGAAAAACATTGTTTTTAAATTGCTTTTTAAATTTTTATAAGGTTCAAAACACCCTGAAACATTAGATAACATAAGATTTTCTTTATTATTCATAGTAATAATTAGGTCAGACAGTTCATACCATTTTTTTATACTTTTCTGTATGCTTGAAAATTATAAGTAAAAACTTAAAATATATATACATTTATTATGGTAAAAACATGAGCAAAACAATTAAAAGAAGATAATTTGTAAATATCTAACACTCAAGTAATTAAAAAGGAAGTAACTAAACTCTAGAGTTTAACTTAATTTAAAAAATCAGAACCTGAAATTTCTAATTCCTAGTTAGAAGAACAAGCTGTAGACATTTATTTTGGTGTGTATGTATGTTATCTCACACAACTGAAAATAAATGACATCTAAAGAGTTTTTGGTTTTTTAGTTTTAAACTTGAATTTCCACATCCTTATTTAAGGAAAATGCTGTGGAAATTGGTTATAAATTGGTGTGTGTGTCTCACACACGATGAAACAATACAGGACTAAAATCCTATAATTCAAAACATTTAAATACGCATTTTTTGCATCCTAATTTCAGGGGAAAATAACAAAGGCTGGTTGGTGATGATGGTGGAGTTATTGTGGGTACCTATACCTGCATACTAAAACAGATTTATGCAGCATTCAGGCAAATATGTCATAGGAATTCAAGGAAATGTGCAGTGACAAAACAAAACAATAAGTCCTAAGGGCCAGAAGGGACCTAAAGGTCATTTGACCCAACATGCCTGGCTGTGCTAAATCCCTATGCCTGCCTTTCTTGACCACGTTCTGTGATGGCGATAAGAAATTCCAGCAGCCGCTCAGTCCACCGTTTGTACTTGCAAAAAAAAATTTTTTAAATATATATATGCCTCATTTAACCCCAACCTTGCCTGTATCTTGCATGCTGGGGCTCTGGCCCAGGTTCTGGCCCTTAGGGTCTCTTGATTCTTCTGCATGACAACCCTGCAGGCTCCTTGTTCCGGAGAGATTTCTCTAGCTCAGCCATCCCGGCTCAGACGAAGGTTAAGTTTCTTGCCAATGAATGAAGTCCAATTTTTTTGTGTCCTTTTTAAGTTCAACACCCAGAACTGAACAAAATTCCACTTAATTGTGTTCTTGGTTGTATTGATAAAAGCAGACTAATTGTTAAAAGCAGGCTGGGGGTTGATTTTTAGACTGTCAGCAAAGTGCAGTTGTTGACATTTCTCATTCATTCTGTTTTGGCCCCAGTTGTGGGTCCACCATCATGGTTATGCCTTGGGGCAGCATGAAATAAAGGAAGGAGCATTGGACTCTAATTCCAGGAATTTAGGGCTAAGTTCCCTGGCCCTGGCCCTGGCCCTGACTCAGAACCTGTCTTTGGGCAAGCTTTTAATCTCTGGCTATCTTTTGCCTTATTTATAAATTGAGGGGTTTGAGTTAGGTGGTTTCTAGTGGCCCTATGGATTAAACAATGCATCTTTAACTTCTGTTTTATTACGTTGTTTCTTCTGACCAAGGCACACAGCCTTAGCTTTCAATTTGTAAAGGAGAAACCCATAGTCAACAATAGTGCTTCGGCCTGTTAGCCCAATGTTACCGGCAAAAATCCTTAGAAGTAGCTCCAATACGGTGCAAAAATAATTTTGACATTATATCAGCCAAATGCAGGTTTAAGGTAGCACCTCATTCAAGTAGTTACAGGGAGTTTGGCTTTAAGAAGCTGAAATGAATTTACAAAGTTAAATAATCATTCAAAAAATGTTTAAGGTCTTGAATGAATGAATGAATGAATAAATGAATGAATGAAAAGTAGATATGGAGTTGCTCTTCTGATCTGATGAGGTGCCCTGTGACCTATACGGTTTCTCTTGATCTCCCAGAATGATCTAATGGAGAGATTGCAGCTACTTTGTTAGTGTTTACTGCCTAATCTGTTCTCTGCTTTAAAATAATGCACAATCTATAAATGGAAGCTAGAGTTAATTAATTGGTCCTAGATTAGTTTGAAACAAGCACATTATTTTTAATAAAACATGGTATGCTTTGGGGGAAAAACAAAGGATTAACTATGATTATAAGAAACCTGAGCTCCCTCAGTCTTGACTGTGATATTATTGGCTAAGATTTATTGAGCATTTACTATGTGCCTAGTATTGGGCTAAGTCTTTTTGCATGTGCTGCCCCAGTTTGTCCTCACAGAGCTGTATCAGATAGGTGCTGCTGTTTTCCTCATGGTACAGACCAGGAAACTGAGGTCTAGAAGAGTTGGGAACCTTGCCCAGTGTCACCTAGCACAGGCCCAGGAGCTGGGATGGAACTCGGGCAAAGCTGGCTCCCACAGCCCTGTCTGACCTGGTGGGCACCCAGCACTGCTGTTCCCAGGGCTGATGCTGCCGGTCCTGGAAAATGCAAGGACCCATTTTTTGTTGTTTGTTTGTTTGCTTTTTCTTTAAAATAAGAAAGCATCTTTCTGTACCTCACTTTACAACCAGATAGAGTCCATTTTAACTTGCATATTGAAGGTTGTAAGTTTCAGTCCAGGCTGAGTCTGTTGGGAAATTAGTTCTCTGCCTTTAGAATCCAAGTATGAAATCATTGTATATTTCTCTTTAGATCTATTTGCTTTTTTGTTTCTAAAGATTCAACTTGAGCATCGAGGCTTACTGGAGAATAAGGGTACTTTGTTGAATAAAAGTGAAGCAAACTTTTATTTTGGCAGTAATGGAAATAAAGTAAATATCACTATAGCATAGACTTGAATTTCCAATTCATTTTACTCAACTTTTCCAGACTTCCTGAATAAACACAGATGGGTTTCCACTTATTTTTCAGTTTTATGTAGAAAGTTCTTTAGACTATAAATTCCAAATGCTACTTGGAGTTTTCAATATTTTCTTGATTGCATGCCATTGGCAGGTCAGAAACCTAGATTTAGACATTATAAAGATTTAGAAGGTGATGATGCATAGTAATGTGTTTTCATTTGGCTGTATTTTGGTTTTTCCTGATGGTAATTCTAAATGTTTTACTTTGGGTCTTGATAAAATTTTCTGGAATTTGGTGGTGGTGGTGGTGGGGGGTGGGATTTGAAATCCTTTGTTTTTTAAGTAGCAGATTTGGGTGGGAGTGGGGTTCCTTCGAAGAGATGACCTTCTGAATTTAATTTCCGAGATGGTGTAATGGTGGCTGCCTATCACTTGTAATTCCCTGAATGGTTTATAAAATTGGAGAAGTTGGAAGGTGAGGTGGAAAGAGGCCTGAACACCTGGGTCTGTCCCCATGTCAGCCAGCAGTAACAAGCTCTGTGGCTTTGGGGAAATGGATTTATACATTCTGAAGCTTGGTTTTCTTATTTGTAAAAAATAGAGTTGTATCTAGCCCATGACTCTGATCCCACCTCTTATCAGCTAGTAATCGTAGAAACCAAGGATTAGGGTGTGTGCTTGGTTAATAACGGAAGAGGACGGGCGCACGTGTAGCGGAGACCTCAACCATGTTTTGCAGTAATAACCCCGTTCAAAGCCGAGGCCAGGAGCCGCTGCAAAACGGCGGATGTGCACATGAGACACCGAAGTTGGGGATTTGCCTGTGTCTTGTTTCAGGAATAAAAAACACTTAAATGCTTTGTTGCTGAAAATGTTATGTTTAAAAAATAAAAACATTTTCTTTTCTTCTTAAAGTAAAAGGTAATTCAGATTTCCATTTGACACTATCTTCTCTATTAATATCTTCTATACCACAATTATGGCAGGATGTGTAGTCTCTTACTGTCATAACAAATTGTGGAAGGAACGCAGAAGACTCAGCTTTCTATAGAATGTCAGCTAATTGAATTTTTACATAGAGGAATGTTTAATTACATTTTTATTGCTCTCATTGTTTAATATATTTTGGCTCTGATAGACCAGTTTCATTTGCACTATTAATTTTTAAATAGGAAGTTATGTTTTTGTTTTTGTGTGTGTTTTTCTGAATTTACTGCTAAGCATTAAAAGCAATCAACACAGTTGATTATTGAAATTCACCACTAATTATTTCAGGGATCAATACAGTGAAGAAGGAAAAAAAGAGGTAGCTGCTTAGATTATCTATCATTAGTATATGTCTATTCAGAAGATGGAGTTCCACGTTGATCTGAAAAAGGACCTTTATTTTCAATTGAAATTTAATCCTTTGGGTGCCGGGGCTTCTTCCTTCCTACTACCCCTTGCATTTTTTCTCTCCTTCCCTGTTTTTTGTTTTGTTTACTTGCTTTTATAATAGCTTTATAAATAAGCGTGCTTTCTAGACTAATAGTAACATATGCCAAGCAAATGGGGAGAGTTTTTCTCTGCTTTTACCACCTGTGTCTCTCTCCGGGGAAGAGCGGTTTCTCGGCTCGCTTGTTACCGCGGAGAAGCTCGGCTACAGGATTGAATTTGTGCAGACCTCACATATGTGGTCACTCCACTATTATCTAAATACAGCCATAGACAATTTTTGTGGGTTGTTCATTTTTCTAATTTTGCTGCATTTGCAGGGCTGATTTACATGTTAAAATATACATGCATTTGACACGGTAAAATTGCATTTCAACGTTGCTCTCCTATTTTCTCTTCCTAAGGGGAATTTAGAATATTATATGTAGTAGTTGACATTTATGAAACAGATGAGCATTATATTTTAGTGAAACTAAAGCAAGTATGTTTTATTTGTTTCTATTGTGTTTTAATTTTTACAACTATGTATTGTATGTTTCCTATTGTTTCCAAAACAACAATCACAGTAAATAAAAATAAAAAACATATTTATGTAGACTTTTTATTAAAAAACACACACAAAGGAAGAATCATAATGGGGAGATTGTTTAAATGCCTTGGTTAGTGGATCTTTATTTTTAGTCAGCTTTAGAGTTATTTAAAATATCAGTGCTTTCTCAACTGACCATACCTTATCTGTCTGTCTGTCTGTCCCCATCCTGCTTTCTCTTTGCTGTCCCTAACTGGATGGGACTCTTGGGACCGACATATCTCTTCAGGAGCTGGATGAGGTATTGTGTTTTGAATATTTTTGTATGTTAATTCATGAAATTATGCCTGTTTTTCTGAAGTCTCTGGTCATATATAAAATGCTAACAGAGCTCACACACATTTTAGCATTTGTTTTGATTACTTATAATTGCTGTGTTTAATTATTTAACACCTAAGATTTATTGAATGAATTTTCACACCAGGTGAATTGATGGTTTAGAGAAAGGCTGGGAACGTATTTACTACTCTTGGGAAAGTGACTCAACTCGGGAAGCAAGACAGGTTGAACATTTCCTTGAACTTATTAATAAGCCAAATTGTCTTTAGGGTCATGAGTGTAACTGCCTTGATTTCTGAGAAGTTGCTCAGGTGGAGTATGAAGGACCTGCTTCTGGGGAGGAGGGCAGCCACTGCTTGTAAGGGCTCTTCAAGGTCATCGCTGCCTTGCCTGGACAGATCACTCATGACCCTCTCCCTGCACCCTAGCTTAGTCTCCCAGAAGATGGGGAGAGGACATACCCATGGGGCTTTGTTCTAGTAGCTTGTAAAGAGTTGAGGAAAGGGGGGTTGAACTGTGCTTGTTAATTTTGTGTGCTTCTGTCCCTGCTTCAGTGATGAAGGGGTACAAATGTTTTTCCTGAGGGTAGACCTTTTAGAAAGAGGGATTGGGGGGGTGTTGTTTATTTTGGTTAGTTTAATTTAGAAGAATGAACAGTGAGGTGGGATTAGGGCGACTGTCTTCAAAAACAAGGAGGTTCCTAATTTGTAGATTAAGATCTACCTGTAAATTCTAAAAACCTTAACTAGTTGATAATGACATAGACTGGCACACCTGCGTGTCCCTCCCTGGGAACTGGCGAAGTACATCAGCATCTCTGCTTCTCTTCCAGGTGTGAGGCTGCAGCCCCGTGAGCTGCCCACGGGCACCAGTGCCAAGGGTCTGATGCTCCCCATGGGCACCCACTGAGCTCCCCATGGGCACCAGTGCCAGGGTCTGATGCAAAATAGTGTGGGCACTGTGCGGCCCCCTTTGTCTTTATTTTTAAGAAAAATAACTCATATTTATGCTTGTGTGCTCATAGACACTGTCTGAGAAGAGACAGTGGATACCTCACAGGGAAAGGCTGGGGTGGAAGAGAAACTTCCTTTGAATTGCACTTTTTTCTTAGGTTGGATATATATTTTTAAACCACCTGCAGGTATTACTTTAGTCATTAAGAAACAATTAGTGTTTATAAACAGTCCCTCCGCTGGTGGCTCACTGAGTCGGTGCCGGTGCGTGGCCATGCCTGACTGAGGAACCTTCCTGCCTGTACCGCCTGGGCACTGGGCCCAGAGAGGTCAGAGGTCACTGCAGCTCACACACAGTGAGCCTCAGCATCTCTGGGGCACAGCAGTCGTGGTGGGTTTGCAGACCAGACGCTTGGGACATGGAGAGCAGGCCTTTTAGAACAGATGTTACCCCTTACTGAACAGTTTGGAAATGGGGGTCTCATGGTCCCAGAAGAAGTTTGTGATGGGGGAATAATGACCACGGAGCAGCCTTACATTGAAGAAGCGCTGAGTGCTTGTCACACGCGGGGCAAGCACAGCTGTGGTCACACTTAGGGGTCTGTCATCTGACTGGTCCCAGGCTCTCCCTCATCCTCTTCAGGCGTCAAGCTGCACCGCCTGGCTGCTCACTGGGGACGAGCAGACCCGCTGCTGGCCTTACTCTGAGCTTCTGGGTGTTCAAAGGGGGCCGCGTTCTCTGACCAGCGACCTGAGTGACGCCACTTTCTCCGCCACACCCAGTGCTGTTCGGGTTCTCTGAACGGAGCCCCGTACTCTGCTCTGGGCACCTCGTCCCCTTCAGCAGTTTACTTGCCCCTTCTTGTCCTTTGTCCACAACCTTTGTGTCTTTTATGAATTCGCTTTTAGAGTTGTACATGACATATTTACTTCATCCGTTCATTCCACCCATTTGTTGTTGACTCACTCAGCTAATTATAATTGGATAGTGTGACTGCTGAGTGCCAGGTGCTGAGCTAGGCACTGGAGAGGTGCTGGGGATGGTGTCCAGAGCCTCGCTTCGCCAAGGCTGCAGGGTGCTTCAAACAGCCGACTTCTGGGAGGGTCAGAGTGGCCCCAGTTCCCGGCGTGGGTCAGATGGAAGGCCAGCCCTGGTGGGTGAGGCCTGAGCCCGCTTTCCTGACTGCAGCACTGGGGCTTCCTGTCATTTGTCCACATTAGGGGTCCTTCTCCTACTGAAACCAACTCAAAACCTGCATCCTGGGGGTACCAGCCTGCCTTGTCCTGCAGAACACTGAGTGCGGGGTCCGGAGGAGGAGGCCTCGCCTCTTCCCCAGACAGTTTCCCTCCTTGTCCCGACTTGAATCTTTTGGTGACAGTTGTCTTAAGAGGAGTCGTCTCAAGGTTGTGGGTTTTTAAAAATCTGCATAAGAATATTTATCTCTTGTAATTAAGAGGTAAATGTCAAGCTCCCACACCACATAGCCTGGGGAGGGCAGCGTGAAGTAAATGGAGGCCACAGGCCGGGCTCCCTGGTCATCCTGCTGAGGTGGCTCTGAGCGAGCCTCTGAACCCAGCTGGGCCTCGGTGTCCATGTTTGTAAAACAGGGCGCGGTGCCCGATCCCCTCTGCAGGGTTGTTGTTGGGACTAACAAGACAAAGTCAGTGCAAGTGCAGCGCCCCAGCACGTCAGTACTGCTCCCTCAGCGTTTCTAGGGGTGTAGTCGCTGAGAAAACAAGGAAAGCCCATTAGACGAGCAGCATTTATATCTGAGTGCTGTGACTCTCAGGTTTTTTTATGTCTATAGTTTTGCACATTTAAAGCAGTGTCTATTTTGAACATTTATTGTTTCACAATCAAGAAAGTAAACACTATTTTTGGAGTATCACAGCTGTAAAATAAAGTGTAGTGCTGACATCCAGATTGTCTCTTACCCACGTGCTTATTCACTCCCTCAAGGAAGTGAGGTTTCTTACGCCTAAGAGTCCATCAGTGAAGTCAGGAGCCTCTGAGCCGGGGCGTTATGCGTGTGCTCCAGGATTGTCTCCTGGGATGAGAGAGTTGCTAGGCTGTAGTTTTCACCGTCCTTTCTGGACCTTTTAAAGCCACAGACCATCCAGAATTGTCAGTGTTGCTGCTGATCAGCATGCATTGTGGCTGAACCTAGTTCATTGTTTTAGATGGGGGCGAGGAGGGGTGTATGTGTCTGACTCTCTTAATCTCAACGGCAGCTTTGCCATTTCCTTAATCTTACAGTTCCCTAACTCTGACATCTCGTAAAGGCAGCGTTTTATAAGTAGGAAGGCTATATGTTTGGAGCAGCAATATTTATCAGCAAGAGCGTGTGTGTGCGTGTGCATGCGTGCCTTCCATAGATTAAGAACTTGTCCACACAGTCTGGCACTCTCCAGGGACACAGGTGTCAACATTTAAAGTGGACCAAGGGCAAAAGATAACTAGCGAAACTAGCAAGAAGCCTTTGGGTGTGACGTTTTGAGCATCTGCTGGCGTTTTCCTGCGTCGGTGAGGGCGAGGTAGATGAGTGTGGGCTCAAATAGTCACCCCAGAGTTCTTTGAAGGACAGAGCTAAAAAGAGACAAGAGTTCGTAAATTCTTAATTCTCATAAGTACAATTTTTTTATTTAAAAAGTTTTCTTATTTAACAAGTATGGAAAGATTTTACTTTATTTTTTACTTCAGAAGCAGAAGTTCATTTAAGAAAAGCTTCATCACCAACATCATATATCTGGAGGGAAAGTACCTGCAAGTTCAGCAAGGATAAGTAAAGAGAATTAAAACTCTGGCAGGTTTTTAAAGGTCTATACTGACTAAGATGGCGACATGTCTTGGATCTTAAAATGATTTAAAAAAATGGTTTTTAAATGGGAAGTGAGATTTCTGAAGTTGAAAGGGTGATTTTGCACTTAAAATGTGTTTATGTTCGTATTAGTTCCCATTTTAAATAATTGACACTTATGTTCTATTATGTTTTTCCTTCCCAAAACATACTCTTTAAAAAAAAAAAAGAAATAGTACAAACTGTGATATAGATCACAAATCACACCAATAAAAACATGACACATTTCTTCTGAGTCGGCTGCATTTCATTATCCTGGTGAGCTGTTGCTATAGACCAGTGGTCGCCAACCTTTCGGACCTCATGGACCACCAGTTGGCGAACGCTGCTATAGACTGTCACAAAGGGGACAGGTTATTCCCTATTTAGTTTGCAATCCCAAAGAGTCCGCTCTTCTGTCTTACTGGCAAAATCCTGATGTGGAGTGTGGGCAGACAAGGGCCAGCTCGCTGGGCTGGCATCTGACCCTTCATGTGAGAACAGGACACTTAACAGGGTGAATTCTTCCTAGTTTTGATTTACATTCATTTTGGGAGGGGGAGGGGACCACATCTAAAGTATAAAGTCAAGTAGTGCTTTAAATAGTTGAATGTACTTCAACAGACTTCATACATGATTGAAATTTTCTCATTTGTTTCAGATAAGTTGATAATAGTTACTTTGCAGATATCTCTTTATCTTTTTTAGTTTAATGTGTATTTGTAAACAGTAAAAACAGTACATCCTGAGTTTAAACACTGTAAATACAACAAATTATTATTATTACTCTAGGGAAATAATAGTGGGTTAGATAATAAATTGCCACAGTGGCAGTACTATGACCCATGACCTTAGCAATTTCAGGTTTTGCTTTGTATAAACAGTTGGAGGTTAAGTTCAAGTTCTGCTCCAATCAGGTAACAACTCTGTGTCCAGCACCGGCTGTAGAGCTGGCAGAACCCGAGAGCTGGGCATGTGGTTTGCCCCTTGTGCCATGGTCAGGTAACAACTCCACAAAGTCCCACCCCTTGGTGACTTTGCAGCGGGACCTCAGGAGTAAACAGCTGCCCGAGTGGATGAAGTCTGCACCTGGTCCTACGTCCACAGTTGGTCAGAGAGACTGCTTTTTGTTGACACTTGTCATGGGAGCCTGTCCTGGGGTTCCTGGTGGGGGCCTGTTTTGTGTTGTAGTTTTTGTTGTTGTTTTAATTGACTTTAGAGAGAGAGGAAGAGAGAAGGAATAGAGAGATAGAAACATTGATGAGAGAGAAACATCATTGATTAGCTGCCTCCTGCACGCCCCCCACGGGGAATCAAGTGTGCAACCCGGGCACGTGTCCTAACTGGGAATTGAACCAGTGATCTCTTGGCTCATGGGTCAGCGTTCAACCATTGAGCCACACCGGCAGGGCTTGTTGTTTTAATCTGAGGGTGTTTATTGCCCTGATTCGTCGTTTTCTTAGCAAATTGCAGTTATATTTCATGGGCCTGTCAAAGTGATTGGCAGCTGGTGGAGTGCATGGGGCTTCTGGAGTCAGCCAACCAGGTTTTAATCTGTCACTAATAGCTTTGTGGCCTTGGGCAAGGTCCTTAACTTTTCTGAGTTTCAATTTCCTCCCTTATAAATTGGAATAATAGGTTCCTAGCTCACCTAGCTTTTGTGAGGATTAAAATCAAACAAACAAGAAGACCACCTCTCGGACTCAGAGTCCCAGACAGTGGAGGCGGCTGACACACCATTTTTGTTTTAGAAACTGAAATGACGCGAATGCAGGTGACTTATTCAAGGCTCAGCTCTCCGGGATGGTGATGGGCATGGTTCCTTCAGTATGGTCTTTATGTGATAAGCACTTCCTGAACCCACAGAATGCTCTGAGAAATGGGGGCAGAACCACACTGGGGGTGCAGGGGGAGCAGATGCAAGACATCCGATTGCTTTTAGGGATTTTGCTGTCAGTCAACTCCCTGTTCAGAATTCAGGGCTCATTACTTGAAGGGTTCTTTTGATCTCAGTTTTTTCTTATGTGATATATTTCCTCCTTCATCTGTGGATTTAAAATTTTTGTCTTGTTCCTTTATTGTTAAAAAAGCAAACAAGTATTTGCTGAACGAATGAAAACGTAAATTTAGATAAATGCAGGAAAGGGGGGAAGAAAGGCAGTATCAATTCTTCCCCCAATTTTGCAGTGTGGCTTGGAAAATGTACTAGTGTTTACCTACAAAGGACTTTTATATGCTGTTTGCCATTCTGTTTTCCTCATCATTTGGATCTTTTGAAATGGGCATTTATAAATTCTGAGCTCCGGAGGGCCTTTCTTCCTGCTTACTGCCTCCAGGCGAGAGAACAGCTTAACCAGCCCCCAAACCCATGATTTCCTTCCCGTTCTTCAGAGCTCTCTAAGGCAGGGTATTATATAGGTAAAATAAGCAACGACTATCGATATTATTTCAAAATAAGTGAAAACGTTGTCTGTGGACATTTTACCGAAGAAAGGAAATGACAGTGTAAGACTGCATTGAGATTGTAAGGATTGCTTTTGCCAAATGGTAGGTAATTTGCTAACCGTGTAAGCATTTCTTTCACACATTTGAACACATGGTTAACGATCTCATGGCCAAGTTAACTGATCAGCCCTGTTCCAAAACAAGCTGAATGTGTGGCAGTGAAGGCTGCTGCTGCTGTGGAACGTTGCACATTGATCCCATTTACTGCCCAGTGTTTTACTTTCAATTACAGTTTACATCTAACTTTATTTTGTATTCGTTTCCGGTGTACAGCGTGAGTGATTAGACGATCATATACTTTACAAAGTGCTCCCCCTGATATTTCCAGTACCGACCTGGCACCTACATACTTATTTGAATATTATTGACTGTATTCCTTATGCTGTACTTTGCATCCCAGCCTAGCTCTTTGTTTTATTTTTATTTTTTGTTTTTTACTTCTGTCTGATCACATTAATTGTTGAGTACTAAGGGGTCTTTAAGGAGCTTTTGTTGACTTTTTGGTTATATTTCTATAGGCAGATCAAGTCAAATTTATGTTCACAAGTATGCCCAAGGAAATTAAGAACTGGTGCATGGAAGATAGGGAAGCAGTTCCAGTCTTAGCAATCTCAAAAGCATGTGGGTAGTCAGGCACGTGCGTGTGCGCCTCCACTTCTCTACTTCCTCAGGGAGAGACACTTAGACGGGAGTGAGCATGTGCTCAGCTAAACTGGATCGGGGTGGTTTTGTAACATTCCTTTCTTTCCCTGTAGCTTGCTGATGACCGGATGGCTCTGGTGTCCGGCATTAGCTTAGATCCAGAAGCAGCGATTGGCGTGACAAAACGGTTACCTCCTAAATGGGTGGATGGAGTGGATGAAGTAAGTTGAATATTAGTTTTACACTATCTTACTCATTTAAGTAATTACGACGTTAACATGTTTTAAGATATTTGCCATAAAAACTGATTTGGTTACACTTGAATACATGTCCCAGAAAAACTTTAGCTTTCGGTTACTTCAGAGTGCACACCACAAGAAAGGTGTGTGTGTGTGAGAGCGAGTGAGTGAGTGAGTGATTTTGGCTTAGCAGTAACTACCTGCACCTTAGAGAGAAATGGAAGAAATGCGTGTCATGGAGGAGTGGTATGTGAATTCCTGGCTCTCTGAATGGAACGTTGCTCACGCCTCGGGCAGCCTACAAGTTGGCTGGAGACACAACTCTCCCTGGAGTGTCACTGGCTGTCTCGGGGGCAGGCAGGTACCTGGCAGGCTCAGAGGAGTTCTGGTGGTTTCGTTTGTTTAGATCCAATACGATGTTGGCCGGATCAAACAGAAGATGAAGGAGCTAGCCAGCCTGCATGACCAGCATTTGAACAGGCCCACCCTGGATGACAGCAGCGAGCAGGAGCACGCCATTGAGATCACCACCCAAGAGGTCACCCAGGTGAGGCCCGCAGTCAGTTCCCAGCCTCAGGACCACCCCAGAAGCGGAGCTGGTGGAACTGGACGTCAGCACGCTTGCCTACAGTTCACCTCCCAGCCTGAGGGTCCGGAAGTGAGGTGGAGGCGAGCTCCTCCAGTGTCCGGACCAGCCAGGTCTGCAGGAGTGGGGACGGGTTTCAGTTGATACATACTGCTGTGGATTAATTTAAAAAATAAACCCAGAGCATTACTGAGTTCAGTCATTTGATTTTAACATGTGTATAACTTCTATCGTATACTAGTGGTTAAACATTTTTTTGTGTTAAAAGTGGTCCTCTTAATTGGAGGTTGAGAGTTCCTGCCCTAGACCGAGAAACTTAGTATCCTAGAAAAACGTGTCCTCTCTTGTAAAATGTTAAGTTTGAGTCATTTTAAGCTATATAACCAGTGTTTAAACTTTAGTGTTTACATTTTTTTATTTAAAAATGTTGGGTGCTCGTGATGAGAGGCAGGGTGCTGAGGAGAAGCTGGGTGATGTACTGTTTGGATGCGGCTCTCAACAGTGGAGCAGTGGCCAGATTCTCTCTTAATCCCCCCACACCAGGGTTCTTGTCTGCCAAATGGGAATGGTAGCGCGTGCCTCTGAGGAGGGCGGCGGGGGAGAAGGAGAAGCTAGAGCCCCGGGCGTGGGTGTGGGAGGGCCTCCGAGCTCAGCGGGCTGCGCACCGAGCGGCCTGCGTGTGGGTTTGCCCTGGGCCCTGTCACTGCTGGTCTGAGCAGAGTCTTAAGCCTCACTGGCCTCCTGGCTCCTTTCAGCTCTTCCACAGGTGCCAACGCGCGGTGCAGGCCCTGCCCAGCCGGGCCCGCAGGACCTGCTCGGAGCAGGAGGAGCGGCTGCTCCGCAACGTGGTGGCCTCGCTGGCGCAGGCCCTGCAGGAGCTGTCCGCCGGCTTCCGGCACGCACAGGGCTGCTACCTGAGACGTGAGTGTGACCGCGGCCTGGCCGCGTGTTTTGTCTTCTCTGCTGGCCACGGGTTCTCCGCTCGGTCCGGAACCTTGAACTGGGCCACCCCCGTGGGACACCGGCCCCATGGAGGCGCGGGTGGTGTCATGGAGTTCACAGCTAGGAAGACAAAACTTACTAGGTGTCAAGCTTAAAGAACTTGAAATTCAACCCAGACCATGTGAAAACCTGTCGCTTTCTAGGTGTTGGAATGGGGAGCTGGTAATTAATAGGTAAAACCCGTCCTAATCGTATTAAAGCTCCGTGTTTCCATAGCAACCCGAGTCTTTGAGCGGCCAGCACCTTTCTGGGCGGAGTTTCAACACTGCTTTAGGCTGGGTCTCTGACTCCAAATAGACGCGATTCCAAAGAGTTGGTCAGGTTTTCCTACAAACTGGTTTCTTTACCACCATTGGCATCGACAACATCCCCCCACACACTCTAGCAGCCTGGTCCTCCCTTCTACAGCTGCATATTCGTATTTTAATTTTGTTACTCCTAAAATTTGATTTAAGGCCATCGGGAATTCGTACCAGAGATGCTTCTAGAGAAAAATAGTGATTTTTTTTTTAATGTTTTGTAGCAGCAGTTAGATTAAATATTTCTGCTCCACTTGGAGATTCTCATATGGTCCTATCATTTTATCATTCATTTGGCATCGAGTGAACTGTACACACTTACAGTGTCATTTGGTCTTTCACATGTTGTATGCTTATAATTTTTAATGCCCTCCTTCCCCAAAGCTGCTGAGAATATCTCCATTTTGACTGTTGAGTTTTAATCTAGATTTCCCCTTTCTAATGGTGGGGCAGTAACCAGGATGTTTTACATATTCCAAGTAAAGTGAATTCCTATCTGTGATAGGCATGAAGAACCGAGAGGAAAGATCCCAGCATTTTTTTGATACATCAGTACCACTGATGGATGATGGAGACGATGATACTCTTTATGATCGGGTATGTGAAGGGCTGTGTTCTGTTTTCTTCTCTTCACAGACCATAGCTTTACAAGGCGGCGGAGCAGTGCTGCGCGACTCGTGGTCCATCAAGTAGATTTTACAGCAGGCTGGCAGACAGTCATGGGCCATACCTTCTTCCTTTCCAAAGGCTCCAGGGAGACCTTGTCATTCCCTTCTGGACTTGGGGAGAGACACGCATGGCTCTCCCAGGTTCTGCTAGCCAGGCCTTGCGTGGCCGCAGGCAGGAGATTCTCTCCAGGCATTCTGCTTTCACCAGTCCTGCTTTAGGTGCCGCTTGCTATGGGAATCTGGGTTTTTCCTTTTAGGGAAAAATAAGTGTTTATGTTTATGTGCTTTATAGAAATGTTTTCAGGTATCACTTTCTTTAAATGATGTCTAAAATGGTACACCAAAGCTTTCTCCAGGGGGCGATCTAACGTGGATTCTGTACTCCTTTCTACTAGGGTTTCACAGATGACCAGCTGGTGCTTCTGGACCAGAACACACTGATGGTGGAGGAGAGGGAGCGGGAGATCCAGCAGATTGTGCAGTCGATTTCTGACCTAAATGAGATCTTTCGGGACTTAGGAGCAATGATTATAGAGCAGGTACGTCAGTTTACCTTCCTCATCAATGGGTTTTTCTGCCATAAAATCTGGTCCTTCTCCAAACTTGGTTGATTCTGCACTCCTATCAGGAAAACAATAATAACCTCCTCCCCCATTGTATGCATGTATATACAAATGATATACATATACCACTTCCATTTTTTATTTTGAAACAGTGAACTTTCCTTTAGATAAATGTCAGTAGAAGTTCTTGTGTTTTCAGCCTCAGGGGTGCTTGTGAGAGCGCCCTCCCTGGGGGCCTGGCCGTGCTGCCCAGGCTCAGCAGTGACTCTGGCAGCAGACAAGGCTTCCCTTCGAATTTTGGCAGGTTATTGGGTAATGGCGACTGGAACCACTAGCTTTCAAGTGGAATTAAATTGTTTGTTCACTGCTACAATCTGATTAGGGTATTTTATTATCTTGCCAGTAGGGATTTGGGTCCTGATCCCCCTGAAACCAGCTGAGAATGGAGTGTCGAGGCTACGGAAGATCTAGTTACATTAATTACTCCCGTGGTTCCCAGGGAACTGCTCTTGCTATCTCTTCTAATGCAGCGTGTTTCCGTTAAGAGCCCTGTTCTTCCATACAGCCCAGTGTTCTCTGCTCTCTGTCTGAACCAAGAGATTAAACAATTAAGAACAAAATTCTCCTTGAGGCAGACGTGAAGTTTTACATGGTGGATTGGAACTCACTGTTGTTGCTCTGATCCACGGAGACCTGTGCTGACGTCTGTAGACATGATAGTCAATTTCTAATCATAACCGGTCGAGCTAAGCTGGTGCTCTGCTTTCTTGAATCCCAAGTATCTAAGCAGCAGGTGGGCACAGACGCTCGTCCTTCGTCACTCAGAGCCTATTTCCACTGAACCGTATCTTTTTTAAAGCACCAGTAAGTTTGAATATGTCATATCCCATAGTAGCAAAATCGAAGACAAACCTCAGTTTATCAGTATTTCTTTCTCATTAACTAGGCTTGATTGCAACCAACACCACACTCTGCCCCTGAATGCCTGACGCTGCTGGGTAGTGGTCCCAGAGCTTCCAGCGTGTCCCGGGCAGCAGGCTCAGTCAGACAGCCACTCCTGTGCATGGCGACATCGCGATCTGCATGTGGGTTCCTGAGGCCACTTCCCCACGTGCAGTAGTTGATTTTCTGTCACTGTCATTTATTACCACAGGGAACAGTCCTTGATAGAATTGACTATAACGTTGAACAGTCCTGTATCAAAACTGAGGACGGCTTGAAGCAGCTTCACAAGGTAATCCCTTATCTCTCAGTGGTTGAGGATTGGAGGAACTGTTGCCATGTATTGAAAATTCATCAGGGTTGTCTTCCGTCACAACTGTCTTCAGCACTCTTGCCCGCCATCACTCAGTGTGATAGTGCGGACAGGGGCGTCAGGCCATCCAGAGCTGACCACCTGGGCTGCCGCCCCTTCGCTGTAGCTAGTGTTTCCAGGGCACTCACACTTAGGCTGGAAGTTATTTTCCTTCTTTTAGAAAACATTTCATTCTTTGAGTCTTCTTGTTGGAGGAAATCAGTTGAATTTGCATTTGCTGAGATATGGTTCAGCGTCCTGTTTGCTTGCTGCTGACGCAGCCTCTCGTGCCGTGATACCTTTCTGATGAATTGCTGGCGGAAAATCACCCTGGAGAAGACAAAAATCTAATTTTCCCTTTTAATTACCACAGTACATCTGTGTACTTACCTTGACAAAAGAGTAGTTTGTTGAAGTGAAAGTGTTATTAGCTCTCTTATTCTTTTCTAATAAGGTAGCTATTTCAGGAATATTTTTGATGATATTTGTTAAAAATAAACGGAAAGCATCGTAGAACTCTGGTAATCATTTGTGGGAAACATATCCATACACTGCTGAGTGGCTCTCGTGTGTAATTGGGTGCATGTTTTCTCTAAAAAGAATATAATACTTCACAAAATAAGTATTGTCCATCTCCCCGCATCTTTGAGACCCACGGGTATTTCTGCCACATCCTGAGCATTTTTCCAGTTCATTACTGCACTGTCCCATCCTTTTTCCGAAACCAGCCTTCCCTCTAGCAGAGAGGCGAGGCTGTGTCCAGGTACCTTCATGCTCTTGGTGTGCTCGTCGCTGCGCGGGCTGGGCATTCAAGCCCGCCTGTAACAAGGAAGAAAAGGCTTGCCTTGTATGCAGAGGACTTTTTAAGCACTTAGATTCATTTGGTGGCCAGGTCTTGTATATTAAAAGAATAAAACAGACTTTAGTTTCTCACTCTGTAATACCCATGTTTTGATCTGCTGTGGGATTATGCATCGGTCGTGAAGTTTCTTAAAATCTAGTGAAACATGATTTGTAGTATTACACAGGAAACAGGAAAAGCTTGTCTGCAGGAGAGTACAAATCTAGTGGGAACTAAAAATGTTGTTTTAGGTTTTCCTTTATAAATCATTCTGAGAGGTTTTAAGGTATATCACTTAGTCTTGGCTTCCCTGGTGCTCTGGGTTACTTGGAAAAGTAAGCGTGCTTCTCTTATCTCTCACGTCACATTGCTGGCCGTCTCCTTGGCAGCAGCTCATCTAGGGATGATTGAGCCTCAGGAGTCGCTTCACACCCTGGACTCTCAAGACCTGTCTGTCCTAATGTTTCCTCCTGACTGAGGAGTGGTCTTGGGGGCAGGGCGACCCACTTAGCAAACAGAACTACAGTCAAGTGGTAGGGATATGGAAGGACGACGGGTATTTTCATCAGTCTGTTTCCTTCTTGTCCTTCACTGTGAAATATTGAAATAGTATCTGGGCAGCATGCCCTTCTGGATGTGGTTAGAGACCCTCACCTCTCTTCTTCACTGCCCCTCCTCTGGTCTCACTTCTGCAGGCAGGCATGGCGCCTGGGAATAGGCCAGGCTGGTGTGTGCAGGTGAAGCCTGGAGGTGTTGTGTCATCAGGAGCACAGGGACTTATCTGGGAGGTGGGGGTTCTTTCTGCACTTGACCCCAAGGGGAGCAGTTTCTCAGTTTTATTTCAGAGGATGAATTTTCCTTGTTGCCATATTCAGGGGAGGTAGAAATCAAGCTCTTTGGGGCCAGCGGTTGCCCATCACTGCTGTGGCCCCCTTAGCCAGCAGTTTGATTTCATCATGAAGGTGTGCGCCTGCCAGAGGGCCTCCTGGAGAGAGGGGTCCTCCGGGCAGTGGAAGTAGAGGCGAGGGGGTGCGGGCTCGTGTGGGCTGAAGGCTGACCTTTGCCTTCACCCTATGTCTGTCTGGGTGGCAGATCCCACACCGCATTAGTGCCTCCTGGGAGACCAGTGCCTCCTGGGAGGCAGTAGCTCCAGGTTAGGGGCCCTACCACACATGCTGAATACGAGTGAATTGATGGAAGGTTGTAATAAAGGAGTCTGTAGCCAAGAGGTCAGCTATACAGAGAGTATAGGACTGGAAACGAGTGAGGCTTGATTTTGGGGAAAATGACGGCTTTTTTCCCTCCTCTTTCTGTAGGCAGAGCAGTATCAAAAGAAGAATCGGAAGATGCTTGTGATTTTAATATTATTTGTCATCATTATTGTCCTCATTGTTGTCCTCGTCGGCGTGAAGTCTCGCTAAGCGGCCTGGGGGCTGTGTGTGCCGCGTGGATCCGGGCGCCAGGGGCTGGGCTGCTGGCTGCCTGCGGAGGGCCCGGCCCCGCGTGGGCACCAGCCTCCCGTGGACTCCTGCACAGTGCTGAAGCGAGGGGAGCGGGCTTCTGTTTTTCCTCCATTGTGGAGAACTTAAAGACCTTGGTACTGCCGCAGACTAGAGATGGAGCACTGTCATCAGTTACACTGTCTTTTAGAAAGAGAAAATGAGTGGGACGTTTACAGCACTCCACAAGCTGTTCGATATTATTGTGAATAAGCTATTTTTCTTAGCAATCATGTCTGAGCAGCGTGTTAAAATCATTTCTGGGAAAAATTTTTTGAAAACCATCTGGTTTTTAAGGATTTGGTACCAAAAATTTATGGATAGAGGCAAAAATGCCTCTTCATCTTTCTCTCTATATTTTCCAGTTGAAAACAAACTGAGAAGTCCTTTAAGAATTTATAATCCATTCCCCATTACCTTAATTTCGCTTTTCCATCACTGTTAATGATCAGAGTAACAAAGTGTGAAAAATAAGAAACCATCATTGATGTTAATTAACACATTTAGATGGGCCAGTTAAAACAGCTTCATAAGTTTAAATTAATTGTAAATGGAGTATTCCTCATCTAAAATTTATGCACATTTTCTACTGTAAACCAAAAGGGGTTGCTGAGCAAAACCACCTAAATTTAAAAGTTGGTGATTTGAACTAACCTCGAATTAAAAGGAAGCTTGACACTGTCATGAATGTCACCAGAATTGGGCGGTGCGTCCCTGCACACATCCCCAGCCATCCTCACTCAATCCATTGCTCATATACTAACCACATAATGACCTGTTCAGACCAGCCACCATTTAATGAACTGTGAATTTACACAGAGGCCATTCTAAATGGGTCACCCCATTTGGGTCTGAAATTATTAACCAAACATCACTGCATTTCAAAGTAAAATATTCCACCAGAGGTGTGATTTATTGGCTCTCCCATTGGCACTTAATATGCCCAGAAAGTAGGCATGTTCCAGCAGGTGGTGGAAAGCAGGACCAGGGAGTCCCTTGTTCGTAAAGTGAGTGTGAATCAGATCACCCAAGTGGGGCTTTGTCACGTCCTTCCCTGTTATCAATACGGTGCTCAGATATATCCCCAACTGTAGAGTCATGAGGAAAGTGATGATGGCTTTGAAAACAGAAGTTGTTCATGTTCCAGTTGCTCTTGAGACGCAAGTATTGTTTTAATGGTCTTTGTATATTTTTTATGGCTTTTCCATTGTTTTTATCTCTAATGTGTTACATTTTATTTGGACCAGTCTTGTAAAATGCTCCTCTAGAATTTGACTTTGGAGTTGTTGCTAGAAGTTTAAACCCCAGTCCAGAGATTCAAGTTGTCCCAGCCAAATATTTCTTCCCAGGTTGTTGATGGCGCCGGAGAGCCACTGGTTTTTTTACGGATGTGGCTGTAGAATGATCAGCTGGCGTCCCTGGAATTTCAAGAAATAGCATGGTGTTCCCTGACAAGTGTTTATTAGGAAAGAAGGTCTGGGA
This sequence comes from Eptesicus fuscus, assembly GCF_027574615.1. Classification (NCBI taxonomy): domain Eukaryota; kingdom Metazoa; phylum Chordata; class Mammalia; order Chiroptera; family Vespertilionidae; genus Eptesicus; species Eptesicus fuscus. The sequence continues at coordinate 4,153,677 of NC_072484.1, read as the reverse complement.
ATAGGAATCCAGCCCTTCCTTGATCGTCCCTGAAATGTGGGGCTTCTACAGTTGGTGAGGGTAGCTGCAGGCCTTCGTCCTCGTCTCGCCCAACCATAACGCTACGACCAGTTGCTCCTAGGAGTGGAGCTGCTCAGACCTAGGGGCTTCCCTCCCAGACGGTCTCTGCTGGGGATACTGGATCACTGTCAAAGCTTTTAAAGCTGTCTTAACTATCCTTGAAGGAAAGTGACCCTTTAAGAAAGGATCACCATTTATTTATATTTTCGGTGAATAGGGTGGTTAGGGTTGGCTTTTGTCCCCCAACCCATTTGGGTAAAATCATGGATCTGATTAGAAGTGATGTTAAGGATCTCATTGGGGTGGTGGGACCGTCCATTCTGACTGAAATCAGGGCAATGCCAGCTAAAGCCCAGCTGCCGTGACCATGACCTGGAGAGGGAAGTGGCCTGCAGTCTGTGCGCCAGCTTGCTGGGCTCCTCAGAACACTGTCTTTTTCTGTTGAGCCTTTCCTGAGGGCAGATCAGCACAGGGGCAGTGAGAGGAGCTTAGTCATGCTGCCCTGAAGCTTCAGCTCCTTTCCTTGCTGAAGCCCATGTCTGTGGGAAGGCAGGGCCCTCGATCTCCCCAAGTTGAGGCCAGCAGGGACACCTGCCCCTCTACGTGCTCCGTGGTGGCTCTGTCAGCCTGGGTGTGCGAGGAGAAATGGGAACGTTCACTGTCAGGTCTCCAGAGCTCCTGATCTTACCCCAGATTGTGGCTGAAATCTCCTGTCTCTGGTTTTATTAATTTGGGAGGGGGGTGGCTGCGCCGTGGGCATGAAGCAGTGTTTGTCTAATGGATTGACGTCTCTCTGCTAATTGAGAGAGCATTATTTATTTGTTTTGACACAGTGCTTTCAGTGTTGTATCCTGGCTAATGGCTTCCTAAAGGTAATGAAACCCTCCCAACCTAATTGGTCAGATAAGGCTTTTTTTTTTCTTGTGTGCTTAAATAAAGCAATTAGTGAAGCGCTTCTATCCAACATGCCTTTTTTTTTGTCCTTTTTTAAAACTAATTTACTGTTATTGGAAACTTTTTGTACAATAAAGCAACCGTGCAGATTTAACAACATCCTGCAATCGTAGTGTTAATTTTGATGACGGTTCATGTTTTTTTTTTTTTTCAAATACATGGGCGGCGGGGTAGGAGGTGGGAGGGTATTTGGGCTGATGACTATTTTGTACCCAAGGCCTTTGCCTCGATGTCTGAAGGTCCATCTATCTAGTGGACACTTAGAAAGGAACTAATCTCTTTTGCTCTCCAGGAGACAAAAAGGCAGATAATTATTTTATGAAAATCTATGCTTTCTATACATACCAAGAACCAGTTCTCACCTATTGAGGGGTCACAGCACAGAAACACCTCTTACTATGCTCTCCCATCCTTTTTAACTAGACATTATATTCCCCCAAGTTCTCACAGCCCATTGGCTCTGCCCAATAATCAAATGCACTCAAAGGATAGGCATGTCCCATAGGCTTTAAGAACATTTCAGACCAGTGATAGCACTGCAGACCTCTATCCTGCTGAGGTCAGCTCTGTAGGGTGCGTATGCTTCTTGCGTGGTAACCTCACGGGCTTTTCCCAACTGAGTTTCGGTGGACCACTCTTGAAATGGTGCTACACAGTGCGCAGGTACAACCGGGCACATTGGCAGTTGAGCAGAGACTGGAGACCCCGCAGGGCCTGGCCCTCAGGTGTGACTGGAAGGTTGAGTCTTTAGGTGGTTGCTCCTGAATGCCCCGGCGACTGTAGAACAGTCTGGGTGTAGGGTTACCCTGCTGACAGTGCTGAGCATCCTCTGAGAACTCTGATATTTCAGAGTTTGAGTAACTTAGAACTCTTCCTGGTCCGTCTGTTGTATCCGTGTACTCCTGGCCAGACAACTCACCGAGTGTAGACTGTCTGCATTGAAAGCATGCCATGTTGTTCTATGTACTGGCTTCATTTAGATAAGCAAGTCCCTTACTTTAGTCAAAATGTGGGAGCCACGTAGAGAGACTTGGCTCACGTGGCTTCTCAGGAAGACAGTCATTAGTTGGTGGCGGGGGTTGGATAGCGGTTTGGAGGTGCTGATTCTTTGATGAGTTATCCTGAGTTTCCATTTCTTCTCAGACAGTTAGGCAGACTTGGTTCATTTGATGTTGCTACACTTTGGAACTTAGCACCGTGCCTGCATGTAAATGTGGGCCTTGAATGGTCAATGTCTGTGTTAGCCTGTAAAAACTGAATTTTCTCTCTCCAAACTCCCTTGACCACGAAGATGCCACCTCTTACCTCGTTGCCTGATGTTGTAGTTTTGTTTTGAAACATAAGGCAAACGACCCCTTTCAAAAAGATGGGTATTAGAGTGAACCAGTGAGGGCTCGGGTGGTCGTACAGAGACTTTCAGCTCATCAGAAAGTGGCTCAGATCTGGGACTTGGGGTCGATGGGCAGCACCCGTGGGCTCTGTGTCCTGCATCCCACTCCACGCTGACTGTGACGTCATTTTACCAGTCTATGGTGGAGTCTTCTTACGCTGTAGGAACATTCCCAGAGTCAGGCGGCACAGACCTGTGCAGTGACCTGGCCAGTGGAGGCAAAAGCAAACAGTCATTTGTCCAGTCGTCCTCATGAGCTCTCTGCGCTGTCCTGAATGCTCAGGGTAATTGTGTGGGCCTGCTCTTGAGCTCGTCATCTGGGTAAAATGGACCATTTCAAGGAAACTGCATTCAACACAGTGTACATTTAGACCAGGCTTAGAATAAACCCCTGGGTTTAGTGTTTTCTGCTGGTCAACTATTATTCTAGAATTGCTTTTAGCTAATCATCCAAATTCTGCCATTAGTAATCGCCATTTCTCTCATTTTATAAAAACATGTCATAATGGAGGCTAAAGGGCTTGGGTTTGCATCATTTGTTCTCTTTCTCCGAGGAAGAGCTGAGGGAACCAGATATTTTTTAACATGGTGTTCTGACTCAGGACACTGTAATAGGCCTGTTTCATCAACCTCCCCTTTGCCAGGTGGGTCGATGGAGACCCAGGTGCGGGCTTGCCGAGGTCACACGGCTAGTGTAACCCCGGACGCACTAGAATCTTCCCTGTTCTCATGTCAAGACCAGTACTGCTTTTGCCATTTTAATTGTTCATTTCTTTGCATAAAATTAAATGACCTTCAAGAAAGATTTAATGGTCAAGATGTGATTTGGTAAAAGCTTCCTCAAGGATTTTTTTTCCTATTGCAAAGATGAGACACGACTGAGGCTGAGAGAGGTTTGCAGACAGTGGTATGTCATTATCCCTCGCTCGGTTTTTCGTGTAATTGGTGCGAAGAGATTGCTGCTGGTGACTAAGCCTGCCATGGAGCGGAAAGGAATGAATCTGTGTGACGTGACTTGGTGGGCATACGTGGGCATTTGTGGCTGTTTCAAAAAAGTATATGTTATGCACAAAACGCCTACCAAGATGGATCGTGTCATTTTAACGTAAATAATAAAAACATAGTCTCCAGCAAAACTGATTTAACAGTTACCCGAAAATGTAGCACTTCGTTCCCACACTGTGCCATGGCTAGAAATTGATTTTTTTAAATCCAATTAAGCCTCAAGGTTGGTTATCCATTTAAAAGGTCGGCCGAGTTAAACAATGACAGTACCTTCAGTTCATGCTAATTATTAAATATACACGGAACTTCAGCACTTCCGTTGTGCTTCACGCAGGCACACATCATGTGTTTTGCACAACAGGGGCTGCGGAGGTCCTCGGCCACGATGCGGGCACGCCCGCAGACCATGAATCCTGACCTGGTAAGTCTCCGAGTGGTTGCCATCCCTATCGCTCCATCCCCTCCAATTTCTGCAGCCCACACTGGAGAGTTCTGGTCCCAGCAAACCACTCTCCCCCATTCACTTCCCATCTTCCCTTTTCTACGGCCCCAAGAGTATTGGGAAATGGAGTGTAACCTCTCACTTAAAGAAAAACGAAAGAGGGGAACTCTTGGTGTATACACTAGGTTTCATGGGCTGCCAAGTTCATAATGTAACAAGTCGTGTTTTTAAAATAGTGCTTTATACTGTGTTCCCAGCATGTTAAGAAGAAGACTTCAAATGTACTTTTCTGGTTCTCATAGGTAATGTGTAAGTATTGCTGAATTTACTAAGATCTTAGAACCTTGACACGACCCTGATTGGAATGTCCTTTTTATTTTGCTAAATTGGGTTAGAATGTCCCTCGAGTTCCATAAATCATCAAGAAGGGCTAAGTGGTCTTCTTTGCACTCTGGCATTTGAACCTGCATTGTAATAGAGGTAAGGTTGCCCCTTTTCAGTACTTTTCATCCGTGACTCTGAACCAGCCCAAAACATGGAACCTTCAGATTTAGTGAGAGGAAACATTTAATTTCCTTCTCATGGCCCTTAGAAAAACTAACAAATCTGGTTCATTTTTCCTTCCCCCACCCTTTCCTCACACTGCTCAGCCACCAAACCCTTCTACTTTTTAAAAAGATCCGCATTTAGACACTACAGATAGAGGTGTTGTTTGACACAAGGTGTTTCTGGGAAAAGTGACTCAGGGTTTTGAAGAGTGAATCATGTTCTTTGCTCTAGAGAAACATCCTGCTTAAAGGACCCTGGAAGGGAAGGTTTTCTAAAGAAAAGAATTCTCCATCAAAATACACATTTGCCCTTCGTCTTGCTTTTCTATACATCTCCATTTCATACGCTGGCTGTTTCCAGGAATGTGGAACCAGCATGCGGTCTGTTAATGATTTCTCTTTGCCTTCCTGTAGCACCGCCCCCTCAGGTCTTCATATGCCCTTGAAAACTTTTGCAACTACAAAAAAATAATTTTGCTGGTGTTCAGAATTAAATAGGAATTCAGTGCCCGAGACACGAGGGTTATTGCCACCTGACACCGTGCCCTTGCTGGGAGAATAATTTAGACCACTAGAATGATGAAGGACTTCCAAGAAGAACTCGTTCAGCCCCCTCATTCTATCGAAACGTCCTAGAAACTGATGTGAGAAGGAATGCTTTTCATCATTAAGAAATGGCTCCCCGAGTACATTTTTCTTAACACCGTGTCTAACCCCACTGGTATTGGAAGGTAAGAACACCAAGCTTCAGATGACATTACAAAATGTGCTTTTGAGGGAAAGTGCAAAAGATTGCATGCAATGAGCTATCTTTTGTGTCAGATACATGAATATATATGACCTGGTATTTTTTTAAAAAAGAAAAAAATAAAACCCAGGAAAGATAAACAAAAAACTAATAAAAATGCTTCCCTGTGGAAGGCTGAGTGAGGAGCATAGGGTGGGAGGCCCAGGAGGTTCCCGAGAGCTTTCCTTTTTACAGTTTCAACCATAGAAATGTTTTATGTATTCAAAAAATGGAAATGGAAGAGAAGTGAGCACAGCAAAGCCTTACATTGAACACAGACAAGAGTGCTGGAGTTAGATGTACACCAGATAGACCACACAGAAACCAATAAATTCTGACTAGATCAGTGGGATGCATTCTAAGAACAGAACAAGACAGTAGAGAAATCTTGAACTTCAGGTGTTAAGTCTATTGCCAGGGATGGAGGCTGTCTGCTGAGTGTTGTAGGAAAGGGCTAGTGAGTGTCCCTAGAAGGGAGGTTGGGGCCAGGGTTCTCACTGTGGGAGATGGAGACAGATCCGGTGGCGGCAGCATGGGGTTTGAATTGAAGGAATTGTGGCCTCATGAGATTAAGAAAACCAATCTTACTCCTGGCCTCTGAAAGGATCGTAAACAATGACTAGGGAGCAGTGAGCTTACCTCCCACACAAACCTGGGTTTCTAGACACCCATTGTTCTGATTCACAGGACAGAGATTTATTGAAGGAATGGCTGACTCTAGAGTTGGGCAAGGGAGGAACACAGTGAGCTGAGGGATCATCTTAATGTTCCAGAAAGGACAGAGTGCTCAAAAACAGATAGGAATGTTTGAAAAAGGCAAGGAGCCGGCCTGGTGGGCTCAGCAGCCTCCGTGGGGACACTGGGGGCCATGATCCTAGAAGATACACACAAGCCATGGGGACAGGGCAGCTCCTGAGCATGCAGCCTTCGCACTCCCACGGGGCCCACTTCTGGCTCAGAGCTCTGCTGTTGCCATCTTGGAATTCTTTGTTGAAGAACAGGTTCTGCACCTTCAGCTCTGCACTGAGCCTCGCAGTGCAGTGTTGGGGAGAGGGGAGGCAAAGAGGTCTGTACACAAGAATGGTGGATCCCTGGCCGGTATTTCTCAGTGGTTAGAGCATTGGCCTGCACACCAGAGGGTCTTGGGTTCAATTCCCAGTTAAGGGCACATACCTGGATTGCAACATTTGGATTGCAGGCTTGATCCCCAGCTAGTTGGGGCACGTGTTAGAGACAGCCCAAAGGATGTGTCTCTCTCACAGCAATGTTTCTCTCTCACTCTCTGCCCCCCACCCGTTCCTTCCACTCTCGCTAAAAATCAATGGAAAAAATATCCTCTCTCCTTCAGTGAGGATTTAAAAATAAATTTTTAAAAAAACAGCAGGTGCTGTGTGTGGAAGGAGGAGTTGGCCGCAGCCGATGCTTGATTCAGACAGACACTACCATTGCACAAAAAAGCCAGGGGGGAAAGGCCGCTGGATACAGAGCATCCTATTGTTCTCAGTGTCAAACTACACATTGGAAGGAGGAAACTGACCCTAATTCTATTAATTATGAAGGGTGATTTACATCTTCACCATGTGAACCCGTGGAAACCAAGCAACCAGCCTTGGCCAGTAATGGGAGCTTGCATGGGTTACGTGACTTCTGATGGGGTGCCGTGGGAAACAATATGTATTGTTGCCAAAAAAAACGTTCACACGGGATCTCACATAAGGAAACAACCAGGAGAGTCCAGACTGGGACCTCCAGGAGAGAAGGCAGGGGCAGTTCTGGATTCAAGGGGACAACCAGGTGGGATGCCTGATTCTTATTGGATTCCGATTTTAAGAGAAAAGGCCATGAAGGACATTTTGGGGACAACTCAAGAAATTCCATTGTGGACTTTTTTTTTAGGTAATTTTTTTAGGCATTGCTTCAATGACAAATTGTCATGGATATGACCAGGATGTTATTGTGACTAGGGGGGTGTTGGAGGCAGTGTCCCTTGTTCCTAAGAAAGATGCACTGAGGTATTTAGGATTAAGTGTATGCAAGTAACTTTAAATGGTGCAGAAAGAAAACCCCCAATATCTGAATATAGGTAAAGAGTATAATTTGTACCAGCTTTTCAACTTTACCATAAGTTAATGCATTTTTCAAGAGTTTCTAGAAAAATGTTATTTGCATGGTGATTAGTTCATTTTTCAATCCTTTGGGGAACCCTGAGTGCAGATCTTCAGGTGGCACGTCTGACGATTTCTTAAGATTGATTTGAGAGAGAGAAACATTGACCGGTTGCCTCCCAACCAGGGATCAAACCTTCCACCTTTTGGTGTACGGGACTTCTCTCCAACCAACTGAGCTACCCGGCCAGGGCCACATCTGACAATATTGACAGAGTGTGACCACGGCATTCCCTGACGTGCAGGCAGCGGGGCAGGTGAGGGAAGGCGGAGTTCTGGCAGGTGGGCTCCCTTCTAGGCCAGCGGCTCCCAGGATGCCAAGGATGCAGGTGGTTGGTGCTGCGCCCTTCCTCGGCTTCCTCCCGTGAAGAAGGAAACCGCAGGCCGTTCTCTCCCAGGCACGAGCCCCACCTCTACTTCACGCCAGTCCTGACTGAGGCATTTCCCCTGGCGTGCAGTTACCCACAAGGTCAAGTCCAAACTCCTTGGCATGGAGTCCATCCCACGCCCAGCCCATATCACTAGAGCTTTTGACTGGTGTGGACTGGACCACACCCTTTAGTACTTGGGGCCCTTGCTGAGGGATTCCTTGTCTGGGATCAGCCTGCCTGCCACACACCTCACCCTCAGGACCCAACTCCAGTATCCTCAAGACTCGGCTCCCAGGGTCTGGATTGCTGGGCTTCACTGCTGTATTTGCTCCCCACCCTTCCACACGCACACACACACAACCACACCCCTCCCCCACTATGTCCCCAAAGTCTGACCCAGCCTGGAGCTCTTCAGAATTGATATTCAATAAATCTATATTGAATGAATGAATGAATGAATGAATGAATGAATGAGAACACTAGAAAGATAAGACAAGTGCTCCCAGGGTAGGTGGCTGGTCAGTGTTTTCTCTCGTGTGAGGTGTGATGGGATCTGGAGCCTTGTGGCTGTGGGTTGAGTGTGAGCAGGGATTAGGGGGTTTGGTGCAGGTGAGCTCCAGCATGCAGTGAACACAGGCGTGTGCAACTCACACGCCCAGAGCCATCTCACACGGTGTCATTCAGAAATGTGTCTAGAATATGAACTGTATCCCAAAACTTCCTAATAAGTCCTGGGAACTTTATTCTGATTTCTTCCAGAAGTTTTTAGCCTTTTCCTCAATTCCTAAATTAAGCCTGAACACCCACTTGAGTTTGGAAGGAGTCTCAAGTCACCAAACACCTAAGTTACTTCTCGGATTGCATTAAAGATCTGGTAAGTTACTTTGCATTTGCATTTTTAAAAGAAAATGTAATTAAGGTGAGTTTTTCATTGATGGTGAAATATATTCCAATCTGTGGATTAACAGCTTCATAAAAATGCATCTGAACAGAGTGCGCCTGTCTCAGTCTGAAGTCTGGAAAGTGCAGTGGAAAGTGTCCTTTCCCGGGAGGTATTTGTGTCTGTCACGGGCTGCATTTGAGGAAACTGTCAGGCATTTGAAGTGGAATAATTCCTTAATGTTCTGTTTAGTTTGGGTTTCTTTGATTCAGGGGTGGCTTAAAACCAGAATCAGTAATGTCTGCTTCCAACAAGCACATCCCATTTTTGTCTTGCTTTGTGTGGAGTAAGTGTTCAATAAATGTGGTTGCATTGAATCATCTTGTTCGTCCTGTCTTGGGGCCATCTGAAAGGAAAGAACCTCCGAAATCATCTCATCACCGACAGTTCCTTTCCTTTCCAGCTCCCCGCACACAGAGCGCCAGGATCTGGCTTTCTGAAACACTTCTTGGATCCTTCCACAGTTTGCAGAAGTAGATGGAGTGATTCAGACTCCCCAACCCACCACCATCACCCATTCCTCCCCTTCTGTTCTCCAGGGTGTCTCCGGGAACACCCTGGGTCTGCACTTTCTTGCCGGGCCTCTCCCCACTTAGATGCCTTCCCCTGTCTTGTTTGCCTGTGGGAGTCCCGTTTCATCCATCAGGCACAGCCTACCTCCCTCACCCTCTGGGACGGTCCCCTGTTGCCTCGCCCCTGCTAGAAAGCCCTGCGCTTGTCTGCAATGTGTTTGCAAACAAGAAAAGAGTGATAGATCTTCATACGTGCTCTTCATACCCTTTACAAATGTGTGAAAACATTCAGCTGCTGCAAAATCTTTTGAAGAAAATAAGATCCAATTAGCACTGACTTTTATGTCGGAAAGCTGAGGGTTTCGAAGGAATTCATTGCGCCATTCAAAAACTGTGTTTTGAGCACCTGCTCGGTGCCAGGCGCCGGAGAAGAAAGCAGACAAAGAGACCTGCCTGCAGAATGCTGAAGCTCGCAGCCTAGTGGGGTGTTTCCAGGGAACGGGGAGGGAGCCGCAGGGAAGTGAAAGGGTGGCTTGTGGTTGGATTGCAGGTGAGGAAGAGGGAGACAGGAGAGGGGCTGAGCGCCGTGGGTGCCACACTAGGGAGTTTTGCTATTTCAAAGGCGGATCATGAAAAGGAAACAGTAAGAAGAGGGTGCCAACCAAAAGGCCTTCGGATATTGGGCCGTGGCCAGGATGGGTAACATTTTTATTTTTATTTTTAAATGACTTGGGTACAGCTTCCACAACTGGATCATCAATCCCCAAATCTTGTATCTGAGCCACAGCAGGAGCCAGGACCCTCACCAACATCTTCCACCATCCACAAGGTGCCCCCAACACCCTCAGGCACCGCCCCTCTTCAGTGACAGATAACTCGGGTGCTGTCTTGTAAACCACTGACTTTCCCCCTTCTCCTATACCTGCCTCTCTCCCCAAGTTGGATGAGCCTGTGGCTTGACCAGGCTCTTGACAGGGGTGGGTGGGTGGGGGAGCGGGTCGGGGTCCCCCATTAAACAAGGCAATAACCTGGATTTATAAGTGGCCACCCCAGACACAGCAGCCTGGGTAGAAGGCCACGTCCCTGACCCTCTGTCACTTCCAGGACAGTGCCTGGCACATAGCAAGGGGCTGAGCATTATGGAGGAACCCATTCAAGTGAGGAAGGAGAGACCTGACATTGCCAGGCAGGGGCTTTAACAACTTGGAGCTGGCACGGGTCCAAAACTGCACCCGAGCCAGGCTGGTGTGGTTCCGGCAAGCCTGCCTGTGTGGGTCCCCCAGGGTCACCAGTCCTCAGAGACTCCTGGGGCCTGCCTCCCGTAGGAGCGGGGCCTGCTCAGGGCTCATGGACACAGGACGGTGGGCGCTGCGGGGTGGACTTGCGGTTGGGCCCGAGTCTGCTCAGGTCCTGCTGGAGGTCAGGGCCCAGGTCCGCCGGCTCCTGCGGGCTGCAGGCCAGGCCCTTCGCCAGAGCGCCGTCTGCGGCGGTGCTTCCGGCTTTGAGGGCAGGACCTACTTGGGGGCCTGCCCGGGTTTGGGGCCTGCTCGGGCGGAGGCCTGCGGATTCGGGGCCTGGAGTTTGGGGCCTGCTCGGAGTTTGGGGCCCGGACCTTGGGGTCCGCTCCGTGCGCCGGCCGGCCCTCCGCCCCTCGCGCCCCCTCGCGCTCCGGGCGGGCCCTGCACGTCTCGCGAGCGGCCCGGAGCGGCGGGGGAGGCGGGGCCGGGCAGGGCAGGGCTGGGGCGGCGCCGAGGCCCGGCCGGAGCGGAGCCCGAGCGGAGCGGGCGGCGGGGGCCGCGGGCGGCGAAGATGGCGAACGTGGGGCTGCAGTTCCAGGCGAGCGCGGGGGACGCGGACCCGCAGAGCCGGCCTCTGCTGCTGCTGGGCCAGCTGCCGCACCTGCACCGCGTGCCCTGGAGCCACGTCCGCGGGAAGCTGCAGCCCCGGGTCACCGAGGAGGTGAGCGGGCCGCGCCGCCGCCCTGCGCCGCCAGCTGGGGGCGCGGGGTCCGGGCGGGGGGCGCGGAGGCTGCCCGGCCTGTGCGATCCCCGCGCCGAACCCCCGCAGCCCCCACTTCCCGCCGGGCGCAGCGCCAGGCCGGCCTCCAGGCCCAGGCCGCCGCCTCGACGCGACCAGCTCGCGCGCACCGGGCCTCCTCGAAGGACCTGCCTCCTTCCAGGCCCCGCGGCAGTGCCCACTCGTCCCCACTTCCAGTGGCGCCTGGATGGGCCCCCCCCGCGTGGGTTCCCTGCGTCCGAAGTAAAGCAGCCCCCAAACTGCCCTGTCAGTCGCACTGCTCAGCCCCACAAAGGCGCATCGTGCCCGCACACACGGAGCTAGCGAGGCGCCACACTCCGCCCGGGCCGCCCGGCGGGCGGAGTCTGATGTCGCCGTCTCTCTCCCTCCCCCAGCTGTGGCAGGCCGCTCTAAGCACGCTCAACCCCAACCCCACGGACAGCTGCCCCCTCTACCTGAACTGCGCCGCCGTGGCCGCGCTGCCCTCGCGGGTGAGCCGGCACAACAGCCCCTCGGCAGCGCACTTCGTCACCAGGCTTGTGCGGACCTGCCTGCCGCCGGGAACGCACCGGTGCATCGTGGTGAGTGGTCCGAGAGGAGGGCTCCTGCCTGCGGGGCTGCCTCCGAGCCCTGCCCGCCTGTAGCGTGGCCCACCGAGCTGAGCTGCCGCGGCCCCGCATGGTGACCCCGATTTTAACACACAGGGAGACTCGGGCCAGAGAAGCCCTTTCCCCCACAACAGTTCTGTAGGCACATCTGAGACTCAGGTCCAGGCTTGGGTCTCCTGTCAGGGTGTTAGGCGGTGGTCCGGGGGAAGGCCCGGGGGAAGGCTTGGTTGGGCCTCCTGTATCCACACTGTGTGCGGGGTGGCCTCTCAGCCTGATTGCAGCTCCCCGGGGCCCGTGTCCTGCCCCACCCGCCCTCATCACGGCCCTCCTCTCTGCTGCAGATGGTCTGCGAGCGGGCGGATGTCTTCGCCTCCGCATGTGCCCTGGCCCGAGCCTTCCCGCTGTTCACCCACCGCTCAGGCGCTTCCAGGCGCACTGAGAAGAAGACGGTCACAGTGGAGTTTTTCCTGGTGGGACAAGACAACGGGCCAGTGGAAGTGTCCACACTGCAAGTGGGTGTCTGGGCCGCTGGGAGGGATGTCTGGGGAGCGCTGTCTCCCTTCTTGGGGAGGATGGTTGGGCTGCTGTCATTCCTGAGGAGGCCCCAGAGGCCTTTCCTAACGGCTCCGGCTCCCGCTCCCTCAGGCTGCTCTTTGTTTTCAAGATGTGGTTTTGTTCAGCTAGTCCAGTGTCTTATTGAGCACCTAAGCAGTGCCAGGCTCTTTCATGTTCGAATGCTAGTAATCCTGTGCACACACATGTCACATACCCCTTTACGGCCTGCTTTTCCCTACGTTATTTCACCGGAACTTCAGGACAGCCCTTTGTGAACTAGGCAAGGCCGGAAGTGATTTCCAACTCGGAAGGCCTTGTATGGATTGAGTGTCAGCTTCCCTCCCCTGTGGCGTGACCATCTCAGATCCGATGTGCCGTTGCCCTCCCCACCTCCAGTCCCATTCCAGCAGCCACGCCTGCGCTGTCCTTTCCCCATCGCACCCTTCTCTCTCGGGAAGGTGGTCACTGTCACTCCGGAGCTCCTGGAGGGCAGAGGCCTGATCTGACACATGATTTTCCCAGGACTTGGCTCAACTGCCCAGTGCCTCGGGGTACCCCCCCCACACCTCCTGCTCTCCTGGACCACTGCAGTGGTCCCTGAACTGGTCCTTCGGCCCCGGGTCCCTCCCCATTGCCTTACACACGAGCACCAGTGTCTTCCAATGCTTGTCAGGTACCAGGCCCTGCTCTGAGCCGATGTGTGCACACTCACCGGTCAGATCACTGAATTTTCCCAGCAGCCCTGTGAGGTGGGTCCTGTTGTTATTGCCGTTATAGAGCTGAGCAAAGCGAGGCTCAGAGACATGAAGTAACTTTCTGGGGCCACTCCAGCAAGGGGTAGAGTCAGTCTTGCATTGCAGCCACTGTCTGTCTAGAAGTGTGAGCACAGGAGGTGCTGATATCCCCTCTGGCCTTTTCCTCACTGTGGGGCCTCCTCAGCCCCCGTCCACTTCCTGGTCTCCTCCAGGTCACTGTAGCCTTGAATGGAATGGCATGTTGTGGTCTCTGCTGGACTCAGGTCTCTGCTGGACTCGAGTCTCTTTGGACATCTTTGGATTCTAAATCCAGTGTGGCACACAGTAGGTGCTCGAATAAGCATGGATGGAATGAATGATCCTGTGTGTGTGGCGAGGAAACTGAGGTGATGAGGGACAAGCTCTTTCCAAGTCCACATGGCTCTGTGTGCTTTCTGCCCGCGACCTGCGTCAGCTGCGTGGGAGAGCTTGCTCACCGGAGGTCTGTGAGGCGGCCACCTGGCCTCCTTCGAGACCAGTCTCGGGGCATTGACGCACTTCCCAGACAGCGGCCACGGGCTGCGTCAGAGATGAGCAATGGATTTCTGTGTGTGACGCCCACAGGTGGGGACCTGGTCCTCCCCTGGGGAGAGCCCGCTGACAGTCATCGGGACCCCACAGGCACATCTCATATCTGAGCTGTCAAGTCCTGTATCTCTGCCTTTTAGGCTTTGGGGCTTAATTACCTCGGAACAGACAGAGCTCGCGCAGCAATTGGTCAGGGCCTGGGAGGTGGTGGGCCGGCGCTGTCCCCGAGCCTGCCCTCCCTGACACCGTGGGGCCAGAGAAGGCGCCGATGAACATGATGCTGTCTGCACCCTCGCTAAACCTGCGCAGCTTTTCTCTTTTAATATCGCTGCCTGTCTGAAGCTTGGGGGTGGTTGGGGGGATGAACTGGGGCTGAGACAAATGAGAGAAAGCAGAAAACTTGCAGGTCAGGGCAGAAGCGAAAGCGAGAGGGAGGTTCTCGGCAGAAAGGCCAGGGTGGGTGGGCGGGGCAGCCAGTTTCTGGGTCTGTACACACGGGTGTGCCCCTGCCTGAAGTGACTGTGGTGGCCGGCTTGGGGTGCTGGGTGGAGGATGGGCTGCACAAGGCAGGTCTGCCTGTTTCTTCCCTTGCTCCTGTCTCAGCAGAATGGCATCAGGTGACCAGGAAAACAAGGGTGGGCTCAGGTCTACAACACACTCACAAGGGGCTCACGTTAGAAAAATGCCTCCCCGAGGGCCAGCGGGGAGTGCTTTTACTCTGGAAAGGTCCAGAGGAGCTTCTGGGGGTGTGGCCTCTGAGCAGTGGCTCAGGATGGCTGGGGTCTTCAAGAGAAGAGAAGGGAGGGTGTATTGGTCAGCTCAGGCTGCCATGAGAAAATACCACAGACGAGGCAGCTTAACCAACAGACATCTACCTCTCTCAGTTCTGGAGCTGGAAGTCGGAGATCAGGGTGGGTTCTGCTGAGGGCTCCCTCCCTGGCTTTCAGACGGCCACCTCCTTGCTGTGCCTTACAGGGCAGAGAGCGTGCTTGTAGGGACACTAATCCCATCAAGGGGCCCCACCCTGTTGACCTCCCAGAGGCCTCCTAATACCATCCCAGTGGGGGTTGAGGCTTCAACAGTGTGTCTGAGGGGCTCAGTCATGTTCTTAATAGAGGTTAGCACCACCCCCTGAGAGAGGATGTGGGGCTTGGCAGAGGCCACAGGTGGGAATGCCCAGGACATGTAGCAGGCCAAGCACAAGGACCACCTGCTGCCGTGAGGAGTACAGTAGCAGGAGAGGAAGCTTGGAAAGGAAGGTGGGCCCTGCAATGCCAGGTCGGACGCTAGCCAGGCTGAAGGGTCACTGGCATTCTGTAGATCGCTGGGTGGGTCAGGAGCTGGGGAGTGAGAGCAGGCAGCTTGACTCTTGCTTCCCCCTCCACCTGCCCCTTACTGTTTTGTCAGCAGCCCCGCAACCTCCCCCAGGTGATGAGTGCCTCTGACACCTTTCAGTCACCAGGGGAACGGACAAGGAGGGACAGCCCCCTTCCACCTGGTCTCAAAGCCCTGTGACAGCCTCTGTCTTTTTCTAGTGCTTGACAAATGCCACGGAAGGCGTGCGGCTGGCAGCCCGCATTGTGGACACACCCTGCAATGAGATGAACACAGACACCTTCCTTGAGGTGCGTGGCCCTGGGGGTCAGGCCAGGGGGTGGGACCAGGGTGGGGTGGATATCGGTAGACCCCAGGGAGGGTCACAGGAAAGCTGGGGGCCAGAGAGGGACAGTGTTCGTAGTCTCTGCACTTTGCCTGGGGAAGCCTGGGGCTGCTGCGGACAAAGACCTACTGTCCGCCCAGCTCTCAGGGGCCAGCAGCCTCAACCGAGGCCGGGGGGGGGGGGGGGTGAGGGGGGGACGGGGAGGAGCAGAGCCTCTTTCAGAGGCCCCTCTGCAGAACTCCAGCCATGAGCTGCAGGAAATTGCAGAGTTGAAGGGCCAGCCTTCTCTCCTGGGTTTAATCACACTCAAAGCAAGAGACTCAGAGCCGCTGGCTTCCAAGCCTGGTTCCTCCCCGACCGTGCAGCCATCAGCTAGTCCTTGGCCCAGAGCCTCGGCCTCGCCTTGAGTTAAGCTGTCTTCACGTGTCTTTGTGTTGTTGTTTTTTCCACGAACACATCCAGGAGATTAAGAAAGTTGGAAAAGATCTGGGGATTGCCCCAACCATCATCCGGGATGAGGAGCTGAAGACCAGAGGGTTTGGAGGTGGGTCGGGGCTGGTCCTTGCAGGACTGGGCCTCAGGGAGTGCTCCGGGGCACTTGGCTGGCAGAGTGGCAATGGGCACGTGGTGTGTTGTCCCAAGCTTCATCCTGAAAGAAACCGGCCTGTGTCCAACCCCAAGACCAGACCCTGGGAAGCAGACTGTCACTGGGGAGAAAGGAGGCAGTGGTTCAGGTTCTGATTCAGATTCTGGAAGCCGTAGGGTCCAAGTCCTCCCCCGCCTGCTCCCTCTCCAGCTTCCTCACGTGTTACTGGCCTGGTCCTTGGGCCAACTCATCAGGGCCTTTCTGTTCCTCGAATACATACAGTCACGTCCACACCAGGGCCTTGTACTACAGATTCCCGTATCTAGGATGTTTTCCCAAGATACTCTCAGGCAGGACTGCCCTACCCTGCACACCTCAGCTCAAAGCCCCTCCTCCGAGAGACTTCCCTGATAACGAGGCCCACCCTCTCCCGCTGCCAGCCCTGGCGGTGCAGTGATGGCCAGGACAACGGTGCTTTCAGACTGGCTGGAGGAGGGTCACTGTATTTGTTCTCTGTGGCCCCGGAACAGATTACCCCAGAAGGTAGTGCAGAAAGGGATGCTGCATGATCTCACAGCTCTGTGGGTAGGGAATCGGGCCAGGGTCTCTCCCAGGCTGCCACCAAGATGTGCGCTGGGGCAGCCATCATTTGAAAGCTTGACCGGGGCTGGGGTTGTGCTCCCAGCAAGGCACACTCATCGCTGTG
Organism: Eptesicus fuscus; assembly: GCF_027574615.1. Taxonomy (NCBI): domain Eukaryota; kingdom Metazoa; phylum Chordata; class Mammalia; order Chiroptera; family Vespertilionidae; genus Eptesicus; species Eptesicus fuscus. The sequence goes on along the minus strand of NC_072484.1, from coordinate 4,137,050 downwards.
CCAGCAGGCCTCGGACTCACTGGCTGCTCCTGGCTGCTCCTTTCCACGCGGGCCTCTCCTCCAGTGGCTCACAAAGCAGTAGCTTCTGCCCTCAGGGCAAGGTCTCCTTGTAACCTAATCTTGGAGGTGGTTACCACCTCCAAGCAGAAGTGAGACACAGGATCTTGCTCATACTTAGGGACGAGGTCACCTTAGAGGTGCCAATGACAAGTGGAGGGAGAGGCCACTCCTGTAGGGGAAAGCTTCACAGAGGAGGGGTCCTTTGCAGTGGGTCTCGCAGGGTGAGTAGGAGTTGTCAGGCAGCCATTATTGGCTCTTGTCCTGGTTGCTGTGATCCTTCAGTTCAGTTACTTGGGGACCCAAGGCATGGTCTCTGCCCACGGCAGGCATGATGGGGCATAAACTGAACAGTGAGGCAGTAGTTGGAGTGAGCTTGGAAAGGGTGGTGCAGTGTGCTGAGTGCACGGAGGGTTCAGGGAAGGGAGAGCAAGCGTGGGCTGGAGCAACCTTGAAGCATTGTCCAAAAATCATTTCATTCTGCAATCCTGTTCATTTCTTTCTGGGAACGATACAATATTTTTTTCTCAGCGGGTTTTCTTGCCTAACAATGCTTCACATAGAATTTGTTTGCAGTCCAGAGCTTTGGAACTAATTTGCATTCCTCATCCCCCGCTGGCCAGGGGCAGGAAAGGGGGCAGGGAGCTCAGCTTGGACAGCACAGCTCTCCAGGAGCAATACCCCAAAGCCTGAGGATACTTCCTGTGGGGGAACTGATGTTTCGGGGGGTGGGGGCGGGGGGGGGGCGCTGCTGGGTCTCCTCTGCTCGGTTCAACCTGAGCCTGACTGCCCCTCCCTGTGCTTCCCGTAGGAATCTATGGTGTTGGCAAAGCCGCCCTCCACCCCCCAGCTCTGGCCGTCCTCAGCCACACCCCCGACGGAGCCACCCAGACCATTGCATGGGTGGGCAAAGGGATCGTCTATGACACCGGGGGTCTCAGCATCAAAGGGAAGGTGAGGTGCTGGCCGCTCTCAGGCAGTCCCAGGTGCGGGGGATCTAGGGGTGCACGGCTCTCACGTGTCAGAATATGGCCAGAATTGTGGCGTTGGGCGCACCTCTCGGGAGCTGGGTTCGGGAAGGGAGGTAGTGGGCCCAGTTCCCGTCTGAGAGGGGTAGTTACGTGCCCCACCACTAACAGGGTTCTGGAAACAGAAAGTCTGGATAGGATCCAGAAGCAAGCCGCAGAAGTGATGAAAGGGGGGTGCGGGGAACTAGGGAGGCAGCGTGCAAGGAATCAGGCACCTCTGTTCTGCGTGAAGATGAGGGACTGAAGGCTCAGGGGTGTCTGTACAGTCCGCTTATGAAGCAGACTGCTAGGTGAAGCCAGGGGATGTGGGCCGAGGGCAAGCCCCTGAGGTGTGGCTCTGAGGCTGAGGCCTCAGCAGTCACGTCTGTGGGTGGCCTTTGGAGTTGGCTCTCTCGGGGATGGATGCATGCGAGACGTCAATCTGTGCTCCTGTCCGTCGGCCTCTGAGAGGCCTGCCCTCCTCCCAGCTGGGCACAGCAGAGGCAGCCTCCTTCATCAGCTCACCCCACACACTGCACCAGGCCTGGACCGGGCTCTCAGGGACAAAGACTGGGGAGAGGGACTCAGAGCAGACATGTGACATTTATCCTGGAGGAAGTCAAAGGAGGAGAATCAACCATCCCCGAGAGAAAGCTTTAGAAGGGAGAGGACAAGTGAGCTCATACAGAGCAGATACTGAAAATTGGCTGCCTGCGTGGCTCACAGATGTGTCCTGTTGGCCCAAATGGTGTTTTAACATTTGAATTCATTACCAACTTTTAAAAACAGGAAGAATTCTCCCAAAAGACTGGATTTCTGACCTTTTATAAACTCAGAAGTTCTGGCCATGCCTGTCCTGCATCCCCCCTGGTGGCGTTCTGCCGCAGCCCAGTGGTGGCTGACCCCATGGATACAGCCTACACCCTGCAGTTCTCCACAAGCCCCACCACTCCCTGCTGCCTCTCGGACATTGAACCCCAGTGTCAGTTGCTCTTTAGGGTAGGCATTGTGCTACTGGTTTTTGTACTTCTAGCCTGTCCAGTGATTTGGTTCCTACAGTGGATGACCTATTTGTTTGATTTTATGTTTGATTTATAACATTCTTCCTTCTTCAAACAACAAAATGATTTTCAGGACTAATTAGGAAATGAAACTAATTATAATAAGGGTTTTAAAAAGCACACACCGATAGTGAATTAACCGACAGCAAACTCTCCTTTATTGAATTCCATACATATTTTCATGCCAGTAAAAACTCTTAAAATAAATATTACAGTACAAATGAAGAAAACAGTAATGGATTAACACTTTTAAATAGAATTAATGTAATTTGTATTTTTTATTTTCTTTTTATGTATTGGTGAGAGAGAGAGAGAGAGAGAGAGAGAAGAGAGAGAGAGAGAGAGAGAGAGAGAGAGAAACATCTATTTGTTGTTCCACTTACTTATGCATTCATTGGTTGCTTCTTGTATGTGCCCTGGCTGAAGATCAAACCCCCAACCTTGGTGTATTGGGATGACACTCCAGCCAACTGAGCTCCCAGCCAAGGCGTAATTCTTTTAATAGAAAAAAATGTGTGCCTCCATGTTGGTTGTGTTAGGAGATGTCCGCTGTAGTTTTGTTGTCAGGCATTGGCGTCTGCAGATCTGTCAGTGACTTAATCAGAAAAGATCTTCACGTTTTTACAATCACCAGATAGACAGAGGCACCAGATTTGTCAGTCTGTCTTCCCTCATGGCCCATAAAAACACTATTCATTTTCCTTTTGAGGAGTTTCTATGACATGAAGCAACATACGCAAATACTCAGGAACAGTCTTTAGCATAAGAAAGTCTTGACGAAGTCTGCTAAAAACTCTATTTCCCAAGAAACCCCAGAAATTGCTATACTGCCCGTGTGTTCAGTTCTTTGAGATTGCTTCTAGCAGCTTTCAAATGTCCGTGGAGTAAGAACGTTTCAAACACAGCTCCGTGCATTCACCTAGATTTAGAGGCGAGGAGCATGAGCTCATGGCACCCTTGGGTTGACTCTGAGTCCGTGTTTGAAGGCAGGAGCGCGTGGCACTGCAGACACCGTGGACACTGACCCGGAAGCCAGCCCACACCGTTCTGACCGTTCGGAATGGTCCTCAGAGGGGAGGTGCGGCACTGAGGCTGTGCGTGTGGGGCCAGCTGTGAAGCCGGCAGTTATTACCATCCATTAGAATAATGTTTCTAAAAGGATAACTAATTAAAATAGGCAATTTGAAGCTTTTATTTAGATGATTAGGTCTCACTTTTACCAGCTACAGGTTTTTTTGGGAGGAAGAATTTACCACTGACTTTTAGTCAGTTTATTACTGCTCTTAAGTTCTCCCCAGACAATGGACCTCTCTAGTCCCCTGTTGCCGGCCACCCCCTCCCTCCCACCCTTGCCCCGGAGGCAGCTGAGTGCTGGTTGGTAGCATTGTGGGGTGGTTTCTCCTGGGACCAGAGGTTTCTTTTTGATGTTGGCTTGTTGGAGGGTCAGAGTGAGAAGCGGCTTCCTGTGAATTAGTCATTTTGCTGGTGGCACCGGCTCCCCATTTAGCAGGAACCATCACAGCTCCATTTCCAAAGGTTTCAAAGACAAATCGGGATCAGCATGAGCTAGCAGGTGGCAAAGACGTTAGTCTCAGAACCTCTTACATCCTTAAAAATTATGGATCCAAAGAAGTTTTGTGTATAAGGGTGATGTCTGTTGATATTTTCCCTACAATAAATTAAAACAGGGAAATTTAAAAAATATATTTACTAATTCATTTAAATCCAAAGAGGCCCACACTAAGACACATTATAATTAAAATGCCAAGGGTTAAAGACAAAGAGAATCTTAAAAGCATCAAGAAAAAAGCAGTTAGTTACCTACAAGAGAGTACCCATACAACTGTCAATTTCTCAACAAAAACTCTGCAGGCCAGAAGGGAGTGGCAAAGAAATATTCAAAGTGATGAATAGCAAGGACCTACAACCAAGATTACTCTACCCAGCAAAGCTATCATTTAGAATTGAAGGTCAAATGAAGAGCTTCACAGACAAGAAAAAGCTAAAGGAGTTCATCACCACCAAACCAGTATTACCATGAAATGTTGAAGGGTATTCTTTAAGAAGAGGAAGAAGAAGAAAAAAATAAAAAATATGAACAATAAAATGGCAGTAAATACATATCTATCAACAATTGAATCTAAAAATCAAAATAAATGAACAAGAAATCTAATGAACAAAAGAAACTGATGAATAAAATAGAATCAGAAGCGTGGAAACATGGAACAGACTGACGAATCTCAGAGGGAAGGGTGGTGGGAAAAGACTGACCAGAGATCTTATGTGCATATGTGCATTGCCTATGGACACAGACAATAGGGTGGTGAAGGCTTGGGGTGGGGTGGGAACAGGGTGGAGGGGGGTAATGGGGGGGACAAAAAGGGGGCATCTGTAAAGATTTTTAAGAAATGAAAATAATATAAACCCATTTTAACCTGCATTTGATGTAAATGCTGTGAAATAACTATATTTTCCAAAGTGGAAAACAATTAGCGAGGAGAGTGGCATCATGTTACATTTCTGCAAATCTCTTTAGTGCCACGAGCCTGCTGCATTTAGTGTATTGTGATATGTTGTTTCAGTCAAATGTAAAAAGGAAGTTTGGCCTCACTCACTCCATAGTTGGAAAGGGCGACGTAGGGTAGTCAGTTCGAGAAACCGAAGCCATTCGTCTTGCTATCACACCAAAACTCCTCAGGCGGTGGCTCCCAACGGCTCACTCTGATGTGGAACCTGAAACAACGCCAGTGAACTTTTATGCTCTCTTACATGAAAATTGAGTGGTCCAGCTTGAACTTGGAATGCATGGCGTTGGAATAGCGTGCCTGGGTCATTTGGAAGACATCGTTGGTAGAATTATGCAGGACTTCTAAAGCTTGACACCTTTCGTGAAGTCACATTGCTTAATATCACCCTTCATCTCATTTAAAAAGTCATTGAGTATTCGGAAGGCAGATAGAAGTTTTCCAAAATTCTGATTTTTTTTTCCCTTAAAAGCTCAGATTTTACCATTAGCAACAAATAACAATGGGACCGTTTTTGTGGAAGTAAGAGGCTTGCTTTGTTCATTTTTGAGAAAATATCTGCCAGACACCTACGTGTGAATAATCACCGTGTGTCAGCTGTTCAAGGAAGAAGGGTGCTGGTGAGAACAGCAGCCAGACGAAGAGGGGACTCCGGGCTGTCCGGCCTCTGCTCTAACAAACCCGTCGCTGAGGCTGTGCGCGGGGCCAGCGTGAGGCCGGCAGCCACGAACCCGAGCCCTCCGGTGCTCTGTGAGTCCTTTCGTTCCGTCACACCGAACATGGAAAGTGGCTGCATCAGTGGATGAGATGTTTTCAAGTTACTAATTTTAACTGCTTCAGCGAGGAAACGCCAGTGAAATGGGCAGTGCTTTCCTCTCCTGGAGGCTGGAGCCCAGGCCGGGCACCCACAGCGCACTTGGTGCCACGCCGCGCTCTGTGCCGCCCGCAGCCCACTTCTCACTTGCGGTCCACAGCGCCAGCCCCGTGCAAAAGGCAGTGCCACCTGAGTGTCCGATGGGGATCGTTTCTCTCATAAAAGGAGGAAGGGGCCGGGGGTGCAGCAAGCACAGTGAGCAGCTCTGCCCGTGCGGTGGGGCATTGCCCGCCTGCGGTTGGGAGGCTGCGCCGGTGCCAGGGACACACTTCCAGGGACCATCTCGAGCAGCTTCCTATGGGCCATTTTGCAAGTGGTTTGCTTCCAGATCCGAGACCCTATTTTTCCTTTTAAACAGTCCTGTGCTTTCTCGCAGTTTAGGTCAAAAGAGACAGCTTATTTTCAATAGTGCTAGCTGGGTCATTTTCACTCAATTTAATTGTAAAAGCAGCTCAGTTTATACCTAAAAATACTTTCCATTAAAACTCCGGGCTCATGTAATCCGATAAAGGTTCAAAACATTGCTCGGTACATTTCAAACCCGAATCCTTATATGTGATGACCTGCTGTTAATTTAAAATATGAACTTGTCAATTAGCATTGGGAGCCTATAAAACGTAAAAATATGTGACCACTCTCCACAGTTTACAGAAAATCACAGTTACCTCTGCGGCAGGAAGGCACCTCTGTTTCCAGCGGCCTCATTAGACTGTCTACCCAGGAGGTGCAGCGATGGGCAGGGTGGTGGGACTGCAGGTGTCCTCGCCAGTGTGTGTGTGTGTGTGTGTAGGTGTGTGTGTGGGTGGGTGTGTGTGTGTGTGTGTGTGTGAGGGAGGGCTTGGTGATGTGACAGGGACATTTGGGAAATTTTCACATTATCCCAAGTGGATGGCTCAAGAAAGTGACGTGGAGAAGCAGAGCGCTGAGAACAAAAGTGTCAATGAGGCCAGATGGTGCCAGCTTTAAATGCCAGTGCGAGGAAGTGGGCCTGTTCCCGGGGCAGCCTCGGGACCAGGTCACAGCCTAGTCTCCAAGCCATGCTGACCCTGTTTATGTAACAGCATGGCCACTGCGAATGCAGCAGCTCTGGACGTCCCACTGTTCTGTGTTGTTGTTTTTTTAATAATTATTTATTGTTGAAAGTATTACGTATTACCCATTCCTCCCACCCCCCATTGATCCCCTCCAGCCTGCCTCCGCCCCTGTCCAAGGACCTTATCGCCCCATTGTCTGTGTCCATGGGTCATGCATATATAAATACAAGGTCCTTGGTTGATCACCTCCCACCCACCCATCCACCCTCCCCTACCTTCCCTCTGAGATTTCACACTGTTCCAAGCTTCCATGTCTCTGGATCCACTCTGTTCATCCGATTATTTTGTTATTTAGATTCCACAGTGAGATCATGTGATACTTGTCTTTCTCTGACTTATTTCACTTAGCATGATACAGTCCAGGTCCCTCCATACTGTCTCAAAGGGTAAAAGATCCTTCTTTTTTACTGTTACATAGTACTTCATGGTATAAATGTACCACAGCTTTTGCTTCCACTCATCTACTGATGGGCACTTGGGCTGTTTCCAGATCTTAGCTATTTTAAGTTGTGCTGCTATGAACATAGGGGTGCATATATTCTTTCTGATTGGTGCTTCAGGTTTCTTAGGATATATTCCTAGAACTGGGATCACTGGGTCAAATGGCAGATCCATATTTAATTATTTGAGAAAACTCCATACTGTTTTCAATAATGAGTGCACCAGTCTGCATTCCCACCAGCAGTGTACTAGGGTTCCCTTTTCTCCACATCCTCACCAGCACTTGTCATTTGTTGATATTAGCCATTCTGAGAGGAGTAAGATGGTACCTCATTGTGGTTTTGATTTGCATCTCTCTGATGGTCAGTGACTGAGCATTCTTTCATGTCTCTTGGCCATCCTATGTCCTCTTTGGAGAAGTGTCTATTTAGGTCCTTTGCCCATTTTTTTAATTGGCTTTTTGTCTTCCTTTCGTAAAGTTGTATGAGTTCCTCATATATTTTGGATATTATCCTTTTATCAGATGTATCATTGTCTAATATGTTCTCACATATAGTGGGGTGTTTTTTTTTCATTTTGTTAATGGTTTCTTTTGCTGTGCAGAAACTTTGTATATTGATGTAGTCCCATTTGATTATTTTCTCCTTAGTTTCCTTTGCCCTAGGAGATGTATCTGTAAACATATTGCTGCAAGAGATGTCTGCCATTTTGCTGCCTATGGTTTCTTCTAGGACTTTGAAGGTTAACCGACCTACCTTTAAGTCTTTTATCCATTTTAAGTTTATTCTTGTTTACGGTATAAGTTGGTGGTCTAGTTTCATTGTTTTGCACGTATCTGTCCAATTCTCCTAACACCATTTATTGAAGAGATTGTCTGGACTCTATTGTATGCTCTTGCCTCCTTTGTCAAATATTAATTGGGCGTAGTGGCTTGGGGTCTCTGTTCTGTTCCATTGGTCAGGATGCCTGTGTGCCAGTACCAGACTGCTTTGATTATGGTGGCTCTGCAGTATAAGTTGAAATCTGGTATTGTGATTCCTCCAACTTTGTTTTTCTTTCTCAAAATTGCTGCAGCCTTTCCGGGTCTTTTTAAATTCATATAAATTTTTAGAGTATTTGTTCTAGCTCTGTGAAATATACCACTGTATTGTAATAGGGATTGCATTGAATCTGTAGATCGCCTTAGGTAGTATGGACATTGTAATGATGTTGATTCTACCAGTCCATGAACACGGTATATTCTTCCACCTGTTTCTATCTCCTTCAGTCTCTTTTTTCAGAGTCTGTAGTTTTCCGAATACAGGTCTTTTGCCTCCATGGTTAAGTTTATTCCCAAGTATCTTAATTTTTTTGTTTCAATGGTAAATGGGATTGCTTGTTTAGTTTCTCTTTCTAAGAATTCACTATTGGTGTATACAAAAGCCATTGATTGTGGGGTGTTGATTTTGTATCCGGCTCCATTGCCAAATTCATGGACTAAATCTAGTAGTTTTTTGGTGGAGTGTTTGGGTTTTCTATGTACAATATCATGTCCTGTGCAAATAATGAGAGTTTTATTTCCTCCTTTCCAATTGGGTGCCGTTTTTTTCTTCTTGTTGTTTGATCTCTGTGGCTAGGACCTCCAGTGCTATGTTGAATAAGAGTGGTGAAAGTGGGCATCCCTGTCTTGTTCCTGTTTAGGGGAAATGGTTTGTTTTTGCCCATTGAGTATAATGTTCACTCTAGGTTTATCAGATATGGCCTTCATCATGTTGAGATATGTTCCCTCTATTCCCACTTTGCTGGGAGTTTTTATAAAAAATGGGTGTTGGATTTCGTCGAATATTTTTCCTGTGTCTATTGATATCCCCTTGTGTTTGTTGTCTTTCAATTTGATTCTGTGATTTATTAAATTTATCAATTTACTAATATTGTACCAGCCTTGCATCCCCAGAATAATTCCCACTTGGTAGTGGTGTATGATCTTTTTAATATATTGCTGGATGTGATTTGCTACTATTTTGTTGAGGATTTTAGCATCTATGTTCATCAGGGATATTGGTCTGTAATTCTCTTTCTTTATGGTGTCTTTAACTGGTTTTCTAATTATGATAATGCTGGCCTCATAAAATGAGTTTGTAAGTATTCCTTCCTCTCGGATTAATCTGACATAGTTTGAGGAGTATAGGTGTTAGTTCTTATTTGAATGTTTGGTAAAACTGTGAAGCCATCCTGACCTGGGCTTTTGTTTGCTGGGAGTTTTTTTATTACTGCTTCTCTTTCATCAGTTGTTATTGGCCTATTCAGGTTTTCTGATTTCTCCTGAGTCAGTTTTGGGAGATTATATTTTTCTAGGAATTTGTCCATTTCATCCTCATTGTCCAGCTTGTTGGCATATAGTTGTTCGTAGTATTTTCCTACAACCCTCTGTATTTCTGTGGTGGTAGAGGTTAGTTCTCCGCTTTGGTGTCTGACTTTATTTATTTGGGTCCTCTTTGATTTTTGATGAGTCTTACTTGTGGTTTATCAATTTTGTTTATCCTTTCAAATAACCAGCTTTTGCATTCCTTGATTTTTTTTGTTTTGTTTTTTTTTTTTTTTTTAGTCTCTATGTCATTTCTGCTCTAATCTTTATTATTTCCTTCCTTCTACTTACTCTGGGCTTTTCTTGTTCACTTTCTAATTCTTTAAGTTGTAGGGTTAAATAATTTGTTGCTGGTTTTTCTTGTGTGTGTGCTTTTTTTGTTTGTTTGTTTTTGTGTGTGTGTGTTTTTGAGGTATGCCTGTAGTGCTATGAACCTCCCAATCAGAACTGCTTTTGCTGTGTCCGAGAGATTTTGGGTTGTTGTTGTGTGTTCATTTTCCTTTGTTTCCAGGAAGTTTTTTATTTCTTTTTTGACCTCATTGGTAACCCATTCATTGTTTAATAACATGCTCTTTAGTCTCCATGTGTTTAAATGTTTTTGAGTGTTTTTACTGTAGTTGATTTCTAGTTTTATTCCACTGTTATCTGTGAAGATGCTTCATATGATTTCAATCTTCTTGAATTGTAGAGACCTGTTTTGTGTCCTAACCTGTGGTCTATCTTTGTGAATGATCCCTGTGCATTTGAGAAGAATGTATATTCTGCAGCTTTGGGGTGAAATGTATATTCTGCAGCTTTGGAGTGAAATGTTCTAAAATGTTAATTAAATCCATCGATCCAGTGTGTCCTTTAGAGTCACTGTTTCCTTGTTAGGTTTTTGTCTGGAAGATCTGTCCAATGAAGTCAGCGGGGTGTTAAAGTCCCCTACTATGACTGTATTGTTGTCAATCTCTCCAGTAAAGTCCTCTAGAAGTTTTTTATATATTTAGGTGCTCCTATATTGGGTGCATATGTTTACCAGGGTTACATCCTCTTGTTGGATAGATCCCTTTAGTATTATGTAGTGACCTTTGTTGTCTCTTGTGATGGCCTTCATTTTGAAGTCTATTTTGTCAGATATGAGTATTGCTACTCCAGCTTTTTATTTTTCTTTCCCATTTGCATGGAGAATTTTTTTCTATCCCTTCACTCTCACTCTGTGTGTGTCATTTGTTCTGAGGTGGGTCTCTTAGATGGCATATAGTTGGGTCATGTTTTTGTATCCATTCAGTTACTCTATGACTTTTTGTTTGTTTGTTTAAAGTATTACCTCTGTCTCCTTTTCCCCCCATTGACCCCCCCTTCCCGCCACTGCCGTTTCCCAGGACAAGCCCACACCTCCCCAGTGTCTGTGTCTATTGGTTATGCTAATATGCATGCATATAAGTCCTTTGGTTGATCTCTTACCCCCTCCCCCACCGCCCACCCTTCTCTCTGAGGTTGGACGGTCTGTTCAGTGTTTCTTTGTCTCTGGATCTATTGTTGTTCATCAGTTTATGTTGTTCACTATATTCCACATATGAGTGAGATCCTGTGATATTTATCTTTCTCCAACTGGCTTATTTCACTTAGCATAATACTCTCCAGTTCCATCCATGCTGTTGCAAATGGTAAAAGTTCCTTCTTTTTTATAGCAGTGTGGTATTCCATTGTGTAGATGTACCACAGTTTTTTAATCCACTCATCTGCTGATGGGCACTTAGGCTGTTTCCAAATATATGATAAATTGTGCTGCTATGAACATAAGGGGTGCATATATTCTTTCTGATTGGTGTTTCTGGTTTCTTGGGATATAGTCCTAGAAGTGGGATTACTGGATTGAATGAGAGTTCCATTTTTAATTTTTTGGGAAACTCCATACTGTTCTCCACAGTGGCTGCACCAGTCTCCATTGCCACCAGCAGTGCACGAGGGTTCCTTTTTCTCCACATCCTCGCCAGCACTTGTCGTTTGTTGATTTGTTGATGATAGCCATTCTGACAGGTGTGAGATGGTACTGCATTGTCGTTTTGATTTGCATCTCTCGGATGATTACTGACTTTCAGCATGTTTTCATCTGTCTCTTGGCTTTCTGAATGTCCTCTTTCGAAAAGTGTCTATTTAGGTCCTTTGCCCATTTTTTGATTGCATTGTTTATCTTTCTTTCGTTAAGTTGTATGAGTTCCCTGTAAATGTTGGAGATTAAACCCTTATCTGAGATAATATTGGCAAATATGTTCTCCCATGCAGTGGGCTTTCTTGTCGTTTTGTTGATGGTTCCTTTTGCTGTTCAGAGGCTTTTTATTTTGATGTAGTCCCATTTGTTTATTTCCTCTTTAGTTTCCATTGCCCTAGGAGTTGTATTGGTAAAGATGTAGCTACATCATGTCTGATATTTTGCTGTCTATGTAGTCATCTAAAATTTTTATGGTTTCCTGTCTTACATTTAAGTCCTTTAACCATTTTGCGTTTGTTTTTGTGTATGGTGTAAGTTGGTGGTCTAGTTTCATTTTTTTGCTTGTATTAGTATCTGACCAATTTCCCAGCACCATTTATTGAAGAGACTGCCTTGACTCCATTGCCTCCTTTGTGAAATATTAATTGAGCATAATGGCTTGGGTTGATTTTTTGGTTTCTCTGTTCTATTCCATTGGTCTATATGTCTGTTCTTATGCCAGTATCAGGCAGTTTTGAGAACAGTGGCTTTGTAATATAGCTTGATATCTGGTATTGTGATCCCTCCAACTTTGTTCTCTTTCTCAGGATTGCTGTGGCTATTTGGGGTGTTTTTTTTATTCCAGATGAATTTTTGGAGAGTTTATTCTAGGTTTGTGAAATATGCCATTGGTATTTTAATGGGGATTGCATTGAATCTATAAATTGCTTTGGGTAGTATGGACATTTTAATGATGTTGATTCTACCAATCCATGAACATGGTATGTTCTTAAATCTGTTTATGTCTTCATCTATCTCTTTTTTCAATGTCCTGTAGTTTTCTGAGTACAGGTTTTTTACCTCCTTAGTTAAGTTTATTCTTAGGTATCTTTTTTTTTTTTTTTTTTTTTGGTGCAATGGTAAATGGGATTGTTTTTTTAGTTTCTTTTTTTCTGTGAGTTTATTATTGTTGTATAAAAAAGCCAAAGATTTCTGGGAGTTAATTTTGTATCCTGCTACATTTCCAAATTCATTTCTTAAGTCTAGTAGTTTTTTGATGGAGTCTTTAGGGTTTTCTATGTACAATATCATGTCATCTGCAAATAATGACAGTTTTACTTCTTCTTTTCCAATTTGTATGCCTTTTATTTCTTCTTCTTGTCTGATCTCTGTGGCTAGGACTTCCAGTGCTATGTTGAATCAGTCTGGTGAAAGCGGACATCCCTGTCTGGTTCCTGTTCTTAGGGGAAATGGTTTTAGTTTTTGCCCATTGAATATGATGTTGGCTGTATGTTTGTCATATAAGGCTTTTTTTATGTTGAGGTATGATCCCTCTATTCCTACTTTGCTGAGAGTTTTTATTAAGAAAGTGTTTTGCCCCTGGGTTCGGCCGAGACCAAACCAGAGGGAGTCGGACCTCCGTTACCACCATTTGTCCACCATCCAGAGCTGGGGGGTCAGTGCTGACATGTACACATAAGGAACTACTGGACATTGAAATTGAGTCTCAAAAGAACTGTTGGTCCAGGGGGAAGCTCGCTACAGACTGATTCATTTGCCTGTCAGCATAACTATTATTGCTCGTCTCACATTCAGTGCTTATTAGTATATATCTAGTGACATATGATCTCGCTCATCTAGGGGAAATGATGAACAACATAGACTGAGGAACAAGAACAGAACCAGAAGCAAGGAGGCATCGATCGGACTATCGGGCCTCAGAGGGAGGATAGGGGAGGGTAGGGGGAGGGTGGGGGGAGGGGGAGAGTTCAACCAAAGGACCTGTATGCATGCATATAAGCCTATCCAACGGTTAAGTTCAACAGGGGATTGGGGCATGCGTGGGGAGAGGGGTGGGATGGGAATGGGGGGATGAGGACAAATATGTGACACCTTAATCAATAAAGAAATTAAAAAAAAAAAAAAAAAAAACAAAGAAAAAAAAAAAAAAGTGTTTTGGATTTTGTCAAATGCTTTTTCTGCATCGATTGATATGGTTATGTGATCTTTGTCTCTCAAATGTGATGTATTACGTTTATTGATTTGCGAATATTGTACCATCCTGGGAATAAATCTCACTTAGTCATGGTGTATGATCTTTCTAATGTAATGCTGGATCCGATTTGCTAGAATTTTGTTGAGGATTTTAGCATCTATGTTCATCAGGGATATTGGCCTGTAGTTCTCTTTCTTTGTGGTATCTTTATCTGGTTTTGGTATTAGGTTTCATAGAATGAGCTTGGAAGTGTTCCTTCCTGTTGAATTTTTTGGAATAGTCTGAGAAGGATAGGTTTCAGTTCTCTTTTGAATATTTGGTAGAACTCCCCTGTAAAGCTGTCTGGACCAGGATTTTTGTTCGCTGGAAGATTTTTGCTTACTGTTTCAATTTCATCAGTAGTCATTGGCCTATTCGGGGTTTTTTATTCTTCATGCTTGAATTTTGGATGGTTGTATTTTTCTAGGAATATGTCCATTTCCTCTAGGTTGTCCAGTTTGTTGGAGTGGAGTTGTTTGTAGTAATTTTTTTTACAGTCCTTTGTATTTCTGTGGGATCTGTTGTTACCTCACCTTTTTCATTTCTGATTTTGTTTATTTGGGTCCTTTCTCTGCTGCTTGTTGAGCCTGGCTAGAGGTTCATCAATCTTGTTTATCCTTTCAAAGAACTAGCTCTTGGTTTCATTGATCTTTTGTATTGTGTTTTTTTGTTGTTGTTTTTTTTTGGTGTGGCTTTTTTTTGTTTTTATTTTTTGTTTCTATTCTGCTCTGATCTTTATTGTCTCCTTCCCTTGCTCACTCTGGGCTTTTCTTGTTACTCTCTTTCTAATTCTTTAAGTTGTAGGGTTAGATAATTTATTACCATTTTTTTTCTTGTTTTTTTGAGGTAGGCCTGTAGAGCTATAAACTTCCCTCTTAGGACTGCTTTTCACTGTGTCCCATAGTTTTTGGATTGTTGTGTTTTCATTGTCATTCCTTTCCAGGATGTTTTTAATTTCTTCTCTGATCTCTTTTGTAGCCCAATCATTTCCAAGTGTTTGATTTTTTTTTTCATTGTTTTTATTGTAGTTGATTTCTAATTTTATGCCATTGTGGTCTGAGAAGATGCTTGATAGGATTTTTATCTTCTTGAATTTGAAGAGACTTTGCCTGTGTCCCAATATATGGTCTGTCTTTGAAAATGTTCCATGTGCACTTGAGAAGAATGTATATTCTGTAGCTTTGGGGTGCAATGTTCTGAAGATGTCAATTAATTCCATCTGATCTAGTGAGTCATTTAGAATTGATGTTTCTTTGTTGATTTTTTGTTTAGAGGATTTATCTAGTGGTGTCAATGGGGTATTAAAGTTCCCTACTATGATTGTATTGTTGGTAATCTCTCCCTTGATATCTTTCAGAAGTTTTTTTATGTATTTGGGTGCTCCTGCATTGGGTGCATATATGTTTATCAGGGTTATATCCTCTTGCTGAATTGCTCCCTTTAGTATTATGAAGTGGCCTTCCTTATCTCTTGTTATGGCCTTCACTTTGAGGTCTGTTTTGTCAGATATCATTATTACTACCCCAGCTTTTATTTTTTCTCCCCCATTTCCATTTACCTGAAAAAAATTTTTCCATCCCTTCACTATCAGTTTGTGTGAGTCCTTTGTTCTGAGGTGGGTCTCTTGTAGACAGCAGATATATGGGTAATGTTTTCTTATCCATTCAGCTACCCCATAACTTTTGATGGGAGCATTTAATCCATTAACATTTAAGGTTATTATGGGTAGATAATTATTTATTGCCATTTTAATTGTGTATGGCTAGGTGTCTCTCTCTATTTCTTCTCATTATAGCAGTCCCTTTAGCATTTCTTATAATGCTGGCTTGGCGCTGGTGTACTCCTTTAGTCTTTTTTTTTTTATCCAGGAAGCTCTTTATTTGACTGTCTATTTTGAATGACAGCTTTGCTGGATATAGTAATCTTGGTCTCAGATCCTTGCTTTCCATTACCTGGAGTACTCCATGCCATTTCCTTCTGGCCTATAGAGTTTCTGATGAGAAATCAGGTGTCAGCCTTGTGGGAGCTCCTTTGTAGGTAACGGTTTGCTTTTCTCTTGCTGCCTTTAAGATTCTCTTTTTGTCTTTTATTTTTGGCATTTTAATTATGATGTGTCTGGGTGTGGGCCTGTTTGGGTTTTTCTTCCTTGAGATTCTCTGTTCCTCCTGGACTTGTGTGACTTTTTCTTTACCAGGTTAGGGAAGTTTTCTGCCATTATTTCTTCAAACACGTTCTCTATCCCTTTCTGCCTCTTCTGGCACACCTGCTTTTCAAATATTGTTATGTTTCACCTTGTCCTACAGCTCCCTTAAGCTGTCCTCCTGTTTTTTAATTTTTTTTTTTTTTTTTTTTGGTTCTCTGATTGAGTGATGTTTACAACCTTGTCTTCTAATTTATTGATTCAATCCTTAACTTCTCCTAATCTGCTGTTTATTCCTTCCAATGTATTCTTTATTTGTGCTGTGTCATTCTTTATTTCTCTTTTCATAGTTAACTATATCTTTTATCATGCTGTTGAACATCTTTACCATCATTCTGAATTCTGTACTACATAAATTTCTTATCTCTGGTTCATTTATCTCTTCTTCTGGAAAATCCTCTTGTTCTTTCATTTGGGGTTTGTTTCTTTGCCTCCCAATTTTGGCTGCCTGTTTGGGTTTGTGACTGTGTATTAGGTAAATCTGCTACGCCTCTCAATCTCTAGTGTAGGACAGTGTCAAATGCTGTTTCTGACTAATTAAATCAGGCAAAGATTCAAAGCCTCCAGAGATCGCCTCTGTCTACAGACTGATAGGATTTTGTCTTGAATTGCAGTCAGGCAATCATCCATAGGTGTGGCAAGAGTGTTTTTCAACAGGGTGGGGCAATTGCTTCTGCCTGGACAATAATTGTTATCCTGTCTCTTAATGGGCCTCAGGAACTCTGCCCCGTGGTGCAAGACATTTTCCAATAGGGTGGATCAGCTGTCTTCCCCCCAGGCAAGGTCACCTGTATAGCAAATGTCTGTATGAGAAAGATGACCTCCACAGCATAAGAGAGTGACTCAGCACAGGAAACCGGGGTGTCTGCCTTCTGAGCTCTAATACCAGAACCTCTGATCCTGGCTTCTGCTCACACAGCTCCAGTCCACTCTGCCCTCCCTCTGTTGGAACACAAGGTGGGTGGCTCTACAGGGAATTTTGTGAGTTGGTCCTTTAAGAGGGTGCTGGAATTTCCAGTCTCTCCCTGGCCCACAGCCACCCTGCTGCTGCTCACAGCCAGATGTTTGTGGGTACCCTTCTCAGTTCCGGTGCTGTCTGCTGGGGGGCCCAGCTTGGGGATTAGATCCCACAGTTCTCAGTGGCAACCCCCCACAGCTGAGATATCTTCCGGAACTTCGGCTGCTGTCTGTGGGCACCCAGCCAGCCCTTTTGCACCTCCACCCCTCCTACCAGTCTTTATGTGTCTCCACTCTCTGTCCTCAGTTATCAGGGTTCTCTCCAGAGAATCTTCTGTTGATTATTCAGGAAGTTTTTCTGTATTTTAGTTGTAATTCGTTTGGTCCTGGGAGCATGTCCATGTACCTTCCACTTACTCCGCCGCCATTATTAATCTCCTCCGTTGTGTGTTCTTCATCATTGTTCCCCTTCCTCATTCTCTTCTGCTGCTCCTCTTCCTCCTCCTCCTGCTCTTCATTCTCCTCCTGCTCCTCCTCCTGCTGCTCCTGCTCCTCCTCTTCCTATTCATTTTCCTCCTCCCCCACAGTTTCCTTGGATAACCCCCAAAACTCTGCTCAGGTGAAAGGGTCCCCTGGTCTTTGGCCATTACTGCCTGTTGCTTCTAGAGGATACCCACCTGACCGGTGAGAGTATCCTGGCTTCCCTTCTCTAGATCCTGCAGGTCTAGGGACCCCCTCTGGGCCCTGGGTGCTGAGTAGGGTGGGATGGCGCAGGTGGGGCATGTTGTGTACCATCAGCATTTACTCACTCTCTCGCCCACCATGCTGTCTGCAGACCACCATGCCCGGGATGAAGAGAGACTGCGGTGGGGCTGCAGCCATCCTAGGGGCCTTTAGAGCTGCCGTCAAGCAGGTTAGTGGGACCCCATTCCTGCAGTCCTGGGAGAGGAGGACCCTCATCCCATCCTTCCTGCGGAGTCCGCACCCATCACAGGCCAAAGGCTCTAAAAGGGGAAGGAGCGAGGGCTCCGGGACAGCTCCTCCCTGCCCGGGACGGTGATCACTGCCAGAGGGTGAGGTTGGGGGATGCAGTCCTTTTGAGCCCAAAGCTCCAGTGTCATACTGGTAAAAAGTGTGTGTTCGACAAAGGGGTGGTGTGCCTGACCCTGGGGATGACTTACCTCCTAAAAGGAGCTGCTCAGGCTGCTTCGAGGAGGCCCAGCCCTTCCTGTCACCAAATGCAAGGCCTCCTCTCTCTGTGGGACCTACCAGTTTGGCTTGGTTCCTGGGGGTAAACTTAAAGTGAGAGCGGAAGGTCTTGGCAAAGTTTCTAATTAATGCCGACCAGGAGCCCAGCCTGTTCCCTGCAAGAGGAACAGACTTGCAGGAGGGAGGGGCCCGGAGCCTGGCTGCCTCTTGCTTCTGCCCCACTCAGTCTCATTTGAAATGGGCCTTCCTGGGGTCTCTCTGAAGCAGAGCCACAAGCCACAGGCCACCATGGTCCCTGCAGGGGATGCGGCACATGGAGCACCAGCCACCCGCTCTCTTGTCCCCTTGCTGGCTGGAGACTAACGAGGAGTGCGGCCAGCATTCACGTTGCTCAGCACTGCAGGCTCAGCTGGGGGACAGCACTGGGCTCCTGCCACCTGCCCCGCCCCTCGCCCCCCATTGCCCCACTGCCTCCCCTGATGAGCTTGTCCGAAAGACGCCAGGGGTCCGAGCACCACCAGCTTGTAACTGGAGCCTCTGCCCACCTCTCCTCCAGGGTTTCAAAGACAACCTCCACGCGGTGTTCTGCTTGGCCGAGAACTCCGTGGGGCCCAACGCCACGAGGCCTGATGACATCCACCTGCTCTACTCAGGAAAGTAAGACCACCCCCCGCTCACCACGCAGCCCAGTGCCCGCGGGCGTGCTGTCCTCTCCTTCCCAGGCCAGAAGGTCAGCTGGAGCCATGCCGGCTGGGGGCAGATTCACCCTGCTTGCTCCAGCCAGGGGCAGACCCTGTTGGGGTGCCCTGTGACAGGTAGCCCTGGCCCACAGGCTGCTTGCTTCCAGGGGTGCCCAGGAGGGTGACCGGGGTCCTGGCTCGGGGGCTCAGGAAGCACCCTGCTTTAGTGGGTGAGCCCTTTCTCCGCCACATGGTGCCTAGGGCCAGGGAACGGTGTACATGCTGCCCCACAATCCTGTTCTCCCATCGCACAGAAGAGGAAACCGAGGCCAGGAGCTGGGTGGCTCATGGTGATGGGCGGGATTGATGCAATGGCCTTTGCTCTTGACCCTGGCACTGTAGGGAGGGGGGGGCGGTTACAGGAACAGGGCTCTGGTGAGTTCCACGGGGACTCACTCCCAGTGCCTCAGGGAGTGCCGTCCTGAGTGGGTGTCTGCTGCCCCCAGGACAGTGGAAATCAACAACACGGATGCTGAGGGCAGGCTGGTGCTAGCTGATGGCGTGTCCTACGCCTGCAAGGACCTGGGGGCTGACATCATCCTGGACATGGCCACGCTGACCGGAGCTCAGGTAGGAGCCTCGGCCCCCTGGCCTCCCGGAAGGAGGGGTGTCATTTCACCTTCATTTCACCTTCATCTGTTGCCGCCTCTCACCACGCTCTCTGGCCCTGTTTGTTCCCTCTCCTGGGGGCTCTGCCCACTCTCCCTGTCCCACAGGGCATCGCCACGGGCAAGTACCACGCTGCCGTGCTCACCAACAGCGCCGAGTGGGAGGCGGCCTGCGTGAAGTCCGGGAGGAAATGCGGGGACCTTGTGCACCCCCTCGTCTACTGCCCCGAGCTGCACTTCAGCGAGTTCACCTCGGCCGTGGCCGACATGAAGAACTCTGTGGCGGTAGGTTTGGAGCGGCTCCTGAGGTGAGGGAGCCGGGCAGGCAGATCCCTGCTCTCAGGGTGTCAGTGTGACCCCAAAAAACAGCAGCAGTGTAGACGAGGGTCCCTCCCAGGAGGCCCCAGATCTTTGCTGTGGCAGGGGCGGGGGAGGTGCTCTAAAGAGGGGATATACCGTTCACTGGGCTCCCTGCCAGCACACCCACCACGTCTGGTACTGGGTTTCCTCCCCATCTGGGGTCTGTCTGTTGCCCCCCATCAGTCCCTTTGCTGGCTGCCCCCTGCCTTGGGGTGAAGGCAGACCTAGGCCCACATGCAAGGTCCTTGGGGTCCCAAGTCCCTCCCAGCTGCCACTCCTGCACTGGACCCTGCCTAGCCCCTTTCAGACACCAGGGGAGGTGGCTGAGGATGGCAGGGTGGGTCCACAACAGGCCCTGATGGTGCTCTTGGTGGAGACCCTCACCCAAGCCCCCATTGCTGGGTGCGGAAGGGTCACTGTCTGTCCTTCTGTGCCCCCAGGACCGGGACAACAGCCCCAGCTCCTGTGCCGGCCTTTTCATTGCCTCACACATTGGCTTCGACTGGCCTGGGGTCTGGGTCCACCTGGACATCGCCGCGCCTGTGCACGCAGTGAGTGCGGGCCCCAGGGGGCGCCCTCCCCTCCCGGTGAGGACCCTTCCTTGGCTGGCCCTCCAGCCTGCTGCCCCTCCCGCCCCTCCCCTCGGCCTGACTCCCGCCATCAGATGTGCATCCAGAGCCCTGTCTGGCTCCAGAGCTGCAGGCTGAGCTCATCGGAAACATTCTGTGTTGAGGGTCATACTGTTCATGGCCCAGCCTCCCAGCCAGCTGTGGTCCCCCCTGACCTCTGGTCTCCTCATCCCTGGGAACAGAGTGGCTGCTGTTTGCAGTCCTTCCCCAGCCAGCCGTCCTCAGCAGGAGGCCCAGGGCCCTGGTGTCACCCTTTCGCACCCTGATAAAACCTGAGTGAGGCCAGAGCACTCCTTGGTTCGAGTGTGCAGGGTGGTAGACGGGGTCTGCAGGGAAAGTGGGGGGTCCTCTCCCAGGCCCAAGCCCCTCCCCACAGAGACGGCTCGCTGAGCAGGTCTCGCTCCCTGGCAGGGGCTCCACCTGCACTTTGTCCACAGGGTGAGCGCGCCACGGGCTTCGGGGTGGCCCTCCTCCTGGCACTCTTCGGGCGAGCCTCTGAGGACCCCCTGCTGAACCTGGTGTCCCCGCTCGGCTGTGAGGAAGACCCCCAGGAGGGGGACACGGAGAGGGACTCCAAGAGGCGCAGGCTTGTGTGAGGCTGGCTGCCCGCCTGGCCCAGCGGCAGGGGCTCTGCCTCACTTTGCACTGATTGATTTTAAGCAATTGGAGGATTGTACCTTAAGATGGGCTTTGGTTTGTTTCTGTTTTTAGTTGTGATGGTGATGGAAATGGCTCCTTGTGTCTTTGACAACAGCTCAGGGGCGGGCGGGGCGGGGCGGGGCGGGGGCCCTGAGGAAGGGCTGGCAGCATTGGGCTGTTGGCGCGGTCGGCACGCCTCCCCCCAGCCTCTGCGCCGTGCTTCCTGGGGCCTCCGCATGGGCAGCCCAACGCCTTTGGCCTGCTGGCCCCCAGGCCTCCTGCATCCCCTTGGTGCCGAGATGGGTGGCTGGGGCCCTGGGTCCTGCCCCAGGTTCCCCACGTGGCCCACATCACAGAGAGCCCAGCCCGTGCTCTGGCCCGGGCTGCTGCTGTCTCCAGACAGCTCCCCCTTTTGAAAGGATGGAGGCGACTTGCTTTGGGGACTCCGTTTTATAAAGCGAGAGGAGCCTCTGCGCTGGCCCCTTAGAATTCACTGGCGGTTGAATTAAATATGGCTGCACCACATCACATCTTTGCCGTCTGTCTCACTCTTTCTCCCGCCCTGTTGTAGAAACCCACCCAAGTGAGCATCAGGCTTTGAGAGCCCAGGTCTGCAGGGAAGGCTGGCCAGCCCCCCGCACATCCTGAGGCTGAGTGTGGTTCTGGGTCAGGTATGTGTCCTCGGCGCTGAAGGGCCAGACCAGCCAGGATTCAGGGAGATCGCCCACCTGACCCAGATGAGGCAGGTGAGGCGGGCCCAGGGCGCCTGGGAGCCAGCTTCTCCTGAGTTCAGTGAGGGTAAGGCAGGGCCTCTGTCCCCTCTTGTGCTCCGTCCCACAGCTGCCTAGGCGAAGAGATCAGGGGCTCGGGCCCCACCTGGCAGAGGGGCAGCTGCCCGCACCTCTGCTGGGAACGGGTGAGAGCACAGGTGCAGGACACGGGTCCCCAGTTTGTGCCCTGGCCCACTGACTACCTCGCCCCGACCAAGTGTCCCCAGACTCAAGTCCCCTACCCAGCCTTGGAAATCAAGGTGACTCTTTCTGGGCTTGATTCCAAATAAATATTTATTAACTGCCTGCTGTGTGCACAGCCTTAGCTCAGCCGGAAAAGTCAAGCAGCAGCTCCAAGACCTGGGCCCCGTGTGGGAAAACTGTGGCCCGACACGTTAAGTAACAATAATAGTGGTCACAAGGCGGGCGGGGGGTAGCGGGCTCTGTGAGCCCAGGGGAGAGACGACCAGGGTGGCCAGAACAGCCAGGAGCCTTCATGGGTCATTAGCTTGCTTAATGGCCTTGCAGTAAGCAGCTCTCCCCAGCTTCCCGCTGAGGTGCCCCGAAGGAGACAGAGGTCACCGAGGTGGTCCAGTTCCTGCTGCAGGCAGCTGGCACCATCCGCTCCCCCGCCAGGGGCTGCAGGATGCAGGGTCAAGGAGCAGGAGAACTGAGTCTGCCTTGTGCGGGCACAAAGGCGGCCTTAGGGCCAGGGACCCAGCTGGGAGCAGCTGCGGGCCCAGGGCCTGCCTACATGCCAGGCCTTAGGGAGACTCAGGCAGGAGTGGGGGGGTGGGTGGTGCTGAGAGCCGGAGGCCTTGCTCTCCCAATGGCCAAAGGGCCTTAGGACAAGATAGCTGCTCCCCCTGACCCCACGAAGCCCAGGCAACTGGGTCTGGAGGTGGCGGGGGGCAGGTGGGCACCAGTGGGTCCACTTCATAGTGGTTCCTGGCGAGCAATACAGAAACATGAGTTTGGCACAGAGATTCTGCTGCCCCAGCCCCCCCAGCTTGAGCACCAGGAAGGTGTGTGCGGAGCTTGAGCTTGTGGCCCAAGCAGGCAGCTGGGCAGACACGAGAGAGCCGGCAATGCCGAGGAAGTGCTTCTGGGTGAATTTGGCCACAACTGTCACCACCGACATGACACGGTAGAGCCCTCCATAGCTGGGGAGGCGTGTGGGGGTCGGCACCCTGTCCCCGGAGAGGAGACCCCAGCCCTGCACTCAGCCAGGTGGGAGGAGAGCAGAGTGACACGGTCTGTGACCCCGCACCCACCTGGGGTTGGAGGGCAGCCAGGAGCAGAGCACGTTACCCAGCAGACAGAACGAGAGACAGGGAAGGGCAGTGTCTTTTGGGAAGGAGGTACCAGGGGTGGGAAGAATTCTTGGCTTCCTGCTGGAGCTAATGGGCTTCTCCAGGACTTGGGGAGCAGGTGAGAAGACAGGAGACCCCACTCTCCTGTGAGGGTGAAGCCTAGACGCGGCTGTTCTGGGGAGCAGGGGTGAGAAGACGCCTGAAGCGTCAGAGGATCCCAGGCCGGGAGAACCTTCCCTATATCCCGCCAGGAAGCCCGGGCTCTGGGGACCTATTTTGTCACTACACACCCCCAGCTCCAGGTCCTGGCTGCAGCCGCGCTCCGGTCACAGCCTGGCCTCCGCTCCTGGACCACCTGCTGCTCGGCGGCTGGGCTGGTAGCAGGCCTCAGCGGCGGGAGCCAGACTGTGACACTGCGGGCCAGTCAGCCACGTCCTGCAGCCCGTGGGAGTGGGCTGTGCAAAAGAAGGGTGTGGTCAGCAGCACCCCAGGAGAAGGACCGCAAGTCCAATCCCAGCGCTGAGACCAGAACCCCATCCCCGAGGTCGGGTCTGTGTCAGCAGAGGTGGCGACGCCAGGAGAGAGCCTTTGTCAGGCCCTGCAAGGCTTGTGCAGGCCTGGGAAGACAGGGCCCCTCAAGGGGAGGGCCTCTGCCACGTTTAGGGAAACGTTAGGTAGTCACCTGGCTCTCAGGAGAGCGAGGAGGCCATGGGCCCTGGGAGAGGGGCAGCCACCCTGGCCACTGAGATTCCGGGCTCACCACCACCCACCTTGGGACAGCTGAGCTGTTGCGTCCCCCACCCCCACCCTGTTCCAGAGAGAGGACTTCTCACCGTCACTCCCTGCGCACATCTGTAGCCACAGGAGCCCCCCAATATATGTTCGTTGAGTTGAATTTGCTGTGTGACTCTCTGCCTAGAACCTCCCCTCAGACCATGTTCCCTGGTGAATTGATGTTCAGCATTTTTGTTTATTTGTTTGTTCTTTAACAAAAGGTTGTTTTGGTTTGAGATTCAGCAAAAACATAGCTGCATTCAGCTTCCTTCCCATTCAGGAGTCAGTAAATGAGTTGTTTTCCAGTCTGCTTGGAGTCCTTGCCTCAAATGAGCCTCCAACAAGATAATGCATTTAAAAGCCCTTGGAAAAGTACCAGGCCCCACGCACATGGAGATGCTGTCCTCATGGGAGCGGTGGCTCAGCCCTGCACCCTGAGCCAGGCTCAGCTCGTGGAGAATGCTGCCCAGGTGGGGGTCCTTGCACAGGTGGCGAGGACGGGGGAGAGAGACTGCCTTCATCTTCCTGCTGCCTGTTAGGTCCCTAAACCCAGGCCCGATGGCGCAGGAATGCTGTGTCTTCCCAGCAGCATCTGGGGCCAGCGCCAGGAGTCTCCAGAAGGCCAGCACGCCCTCCAGGGGCAGAACTGGTCCTCGCGGACGGCCACCTGTGCTGTGTTCACTGCGGTCCCCACTGTGGTCCTGAAAGCTTTGGGCATCAGTCCAGGGCGCATCCTTCAGTCAAGAAACAAAATAAAAAAACAAAACGCCCAAATTGAAAAACCTCAGAAACCTGGTTTACATTCACCATTAGCACAGTTAGAACACAAGGTGGCTTCTAGCTGAAACCAAAAACCCCAAGCTGCTAGGACCCCTTCCCCCACCTCCAAATCAATTTAGGAGTTTCCACTAACTCCGTACCTACAGACCTCTTTGTGATGCCCGGGACTCTTTCCCACCCACGGGTTGGGTGGCTTTCTGTGGCAACCCCGAGGATGCTTGGTCCAGTGCAGTAATGGCCTGAAGCTAGCTTCCTCATCCAATAATATTTATTAAGCGCCATCTGTATAAAACCCCTGAAAAGCTGACCCCTATTGGGGACACCTTCCCGGCCTGTGGCACATGAAGTCAGCTTCTGACAGAGATGGTTTCCAGCAGCATCCGAGGAGGAGCGAGAGCCACCAGGCAGCAGGCTGTAAGTAGACTGTGCCCCAGCACCCAAGCAGACTGTTCTGAATGAGTCCCCGATGCTGGAAGGTCCCCCTTGCCGACCTCGAATGCTCACTTCCTTGTACCAACCCTGGGAATGGTTATTAGCAACCAGTAGCATAGCAGACGTTTCATAAGCAGTTTGCCTCAAGCAAGGCAGATGATCTTATTCCCAACCACGAGGGGCAGAAGTTAGTTTGCGAATTTGGGGGGAAGGAGGGCCTGTGTTCTCTGCTTGATTTCTGCTTCTGTCCTAAGACCTCTGGCCTTTGGAGCTTCTCCCCTACAGAGGAGGGAGAAGAGTCAACAGATGCACCACGCCTGGACGGCAGACAGATGTGGCCGGCTCAGTGCAGCTCATCGCTGGCGAAACTGCCCCGGGAGCCCTGCGGCCTAGGGCTTGGTCCCAGCATCCTCGCCTATAAAACGGAGGGGCTCTAGATCCCTCTGGTTTCCTGTGACCCAAGAGCAGGATGCTAAGTGTGCCGCTGGTAGGTTTGGCTCAGCAAACAGGACTTGGTGGAGCCCGGCTCCTGGCCCTGCACCACGCACCAGGGACATCCACTGACTCCTGAGCCTCAGTTTCTTTGTCCCGCAAACCAGAGAGAAGGGGTTGGCGCATGATGGCGACCAGCAGCCAGGCGCACTGCAGCGGGTGCTCCACAATGAAGGCGCGTTGGCGTTCGGACAACAGGCGCTGAGCGTTGCGGCAGAGGGACCTGCGCCGGGGGACGAGGACGACATCCACACCTGCACTGGCTCCCAGGCCCTGCAGGACCCTGCTCTGCTGCCCTCACCTGTGAGGGGCTTTTTTTGGAGATTTTTCAGACACTAAACAAATGCGCCCGTGGATAGGTCGGAAGGGCTTGGCGGCACGGCCCTGCCAGCCAGCTGGGCCAGGCCGTTTCCTCCTGTGGCTGGAGAAGAATGAAGTCCCATTTCCTCCACCGCTCAGGTAAGAAAATGCGTTACAAATACACAGCCCACAAATCGCAGTCATAGGTGAGGGGCGCACGGCAGGGAGAGGGCCAGCGGAGGCAGGCTGTCCTCCAGGAAGTGGCAACTGAGCTGAGTGCAAGGACGAGTGGATGTTAAATGGTGCAGAAGATGGAAAAAATCATTGCAGGCAGTGGAATTGCACGTGCAAAGTCCCTAGGGTGGGACAGGTGATGCCCAGCAAGCAGAGCAGAAAGGAAAGGAGAAATGACTGGAGATGGGGCGCTGAGAGGGGTTGTGAGTGGTGAGCAGGGCCTGAGCATGCGCAGCCTCGAAAGCTAGGCGGGAGTTGAGTTTTATTCTGAGAGCAATGGAAGCCAGTGAGTTTTGAGCAGATGAGAAACAGGTTGAAGTGTACACCCACTGTCATCACTGCCAATGCCATAAGATTTTTCACTTCCACAAGTTTCCTCCTTCCCCTTTTATTTTCCTCTTTTTGTGGTAAGAGCACTAAACCTATGATCTATCCTCTTAGAAGATTTTTTGAAAATATACAATTCAGTATTACTAATCATAGGCCCTATGTTTTTCAGTATATCTCTAGAACTTATTTATTTTAATGGCCTAAATATTTGTAGTTTCCACCCGAGTCCAAAACAATTTTATGAAAGAATTCTGGCTAAGCCTTCCCAAATATATTGGAAGACTTAAATTTACAGGTTCAAGAGACGTAGAGAACTCCAAACAGGGTAAATTCAAAGAAAACCACACCCAGATGCAACAGAATCAAATTACTGAAAGCCAGAGATAAAGGAAAATATTGAAAGCAGCCAGAGGAAAATTATGCCTTACTTGAAGGGGAAAACGACTTAAGATTTTTCATCAGAAACAATGATGGTCAAAAGAAAGGGAAACAAACAATGTCATTAAAAATATGCAATGAACTGTCACCTCAAAATTCTAAACACAGCAACAATATTTTTCATGAATGAAGGCAAAATAAAGACATACTCAGAAGAAGAAAAAAATTATAACTCTACCAGCAGAATTGCTCTAAAAGAAATATAAAAGAATTTTCTCTAGACAAAAGGGAAATGATACCAGAATAAAACTCAAAATATCAAGAATGAAGGAAAAATAACAGAAAAGGTAAATATCTGGGCAAAAATAATGGAATATTTTTAAAAATATATCTTTATTGCCGAAGCCGGTTTGGCTCAGTGGATAGAGAGCGTCGGCCTGCGGACTGAGGGGTCCCGGGTTCGATTCCGGTCAAGGGGCATGTACCTTGGTTGCGGGCACATCCCCAGTGGGGGGTGTGCAGGAGGCAGCTGATTGATGTTTCTCTCTCATCAATGTTTCTAACTCTCTAGCTCTCTCCCTTCCTCTCTGTAAAAAATCAATAAAATATATATATATTAAAAAATATATATATATATCTTTATTGATTTCAGAGAGGAAGGGAGAGGGAGAGAGAGAAACATCAATGAAGAGAGAGAATTAATTGGCTGCCTCCTGCAAACCCCCCCTCACACACACACACACACACACACACACACACACACACCGGGGATTGAGCCCGCAACCCGGGCATGTGCCCTGACTAGGAATTGAACTGTGACCTCCTGTTTCATAGGTCGATGCTTAACCACTGAGCCATGCTGACCAGGCAATGGAATATTTTTTAAAGTACTTTAAAACATGTATAACTTTAAAGCAAACATGAAAACATTACCTGAGAGATTTAGTCTATATAGATGTAATACATATGACAACTATAACAGAGAAGGGAACATAGAGAAGGTAAAGATGATTATAAGGCTTCTATATTTTACATGCAGTGGTAAGATGTTAATTCTAAAATAGATTGTGAAAAGTTTGGTTTATATATCCCTAAAGCAACAACTAAAAAGTAACACAAAAAGACATAGCTAAGAAACCAATAGACAAAATTAATGGAATACTTTAAAAAAGATTTCAAACAATTTAAAGAAGGCAGAAAAGGGAAAAGAGAAAAAATGAGAGTGATAGAAAAGTAATAAAATGGTAAACCTAAATTCAACTCTAGCAACAATTACATTAAATCTGAATAGTCTAAACACAGCAATTAAAAACATATTACTATATTGGATTGAGAGAAAAAAAGAGGACCCAATTAGATGCTGTCTATAAGAAATGTACCCTACATAAAAATCTATAGGGACTAGTGAACTGGCCAACAGGTCAAATCCAGTCCATCTGTTTTGTTTTGTTTTGTTGTTTGGTTGGTTTTATGTATTTTTATTGATTTTTTACAGAGAGGAAGGAAGAGGGATAGAGAGTTAGAAACATCGATGAGAGAGAAACATCGATCAGCTGCCTCCTGCACACCCCCTACTGGAGATGTGCCTGCAACCAAGGTACATGCCCTTGACTGGAATCGAACCTGGGACCCTTAAGTTCGCAGGCCGACGCTCTATCTACTAAGCCAAACCAGTTAGAGCCCATCTCCTGTTTTAAAGAAATTTTTAAAAATATTTTGTCAGGGTTATGAAGAAGAGAAGAAGGAAGAGGAGACAGAGATCATATGTGGCCACAAAGACTAAAATATTTTCTTACTGGCCCTATATTTATAGAAAAAGTTTGCTGGCTCCTCATTATTGATGGAATAAAATTAAAGGGATGGAAAAATACATATCAAGCTAACTCTAATCAAAATAAAGCAGAAGTGGCTATATTCATAGCAGACAAAGAATACTTCAGAACAAAGAAAATGACCAGGTATAAATAGGGACGTTACATAATGGTACAAGGATCAATTCACCAAGAAGACAGAACAATCCTAAATAGGGATGCCCCCAGTGACAGTACCAAATAGCACAAGACAAAAACTGCCTGAACTAAAAGAAATAGACAAACCCACAATTATATTTGGGGACATCATCACTTCTTTCTCAATAATCAACAGAATAATAAGTAGAATGAAAATCAGCGCGGATCTGGAAGACCTGAACAATACTATCAACTTGACCTAGTTGACATTTATAGACCACTCTAGCCAACAGTAACAAAATACTTATTCTTTTCAAGTGCAAGTGGAACATTCACCAAAATATCATATTCTGTGACATTAAAAATTAAAACCTTAAAGGAATTAAAATTATACAGTGGATATTCTCTGACCATAATGGACTTAAAATAGAAATCAATAGCAAAGATACCTGAAAACTCCACAGATATTTGGAAATTAACATACCTCTAACATGTGGAACCTCAGAGAAAGTATCAAGTAAATAATCTTAAGATTCCACTTTAGAAACTAGTAAAAGACCAAATTAAACTCAAAGAAAGCAGAAGAAAAGAAACAAGAAAGATAAGAGCAGAAATGAGTATAATTGAAAACAGAAGTAGAAAATAAATGAAACCAAAAATTAGTTATTTGAAAAAATCAGTATGTGCGACAGCTCTTTAGGCAGACTGACCAAAATAGAAAGAGAAGACATAGGTTATAAATGTCAGAAATGAAAGATGGGATATCATTACAGATAATATAGATATTAAAAGGAAAATAAGGCAATGTCTCTATGCCATAAATTCAACAATTTAGATAAAGCCTACTGATTACTTGAAAGACACAAAACACCAAAACTCAAGAAGACAGTGATATACTATAGAAATTGAACTCTTAAAAAAATAAAATCTTCCAACAAAGAAAACTCCAGGCCCAGATTATTTCAAAGGCAAATTCTACCAAACATTTAATGAAGTAATACCAATTCTACCCAAGCTCTTCCAGAAATAGAAAAGATGAGAACACTTTACAACTCATTTTATGAGGCCAACATTACCCAGATATCAAAACCAAAGCCATTAGAAGAAAAGAAAACTAACAACCAATATACCTCACCAATATATACATAAAAATCCTCAATCAAATATTAGTAAATCAAATCCAACAATATATTAAAAGGTAAGACATCTTTACCAAATGGGGTTGAACGTTACAAAGTAAATCAGCGTAATTCATCATATTGACAGACTAAGGCTAAAGAAGATGGATCATATTTCAGTAGGTGAGGGAAAAGTATTTGACAAATTCAACATGTACATATGATAAAAATTCTCAGCAAACTGCGAACAGAGGGTGCTTTCTTAATCTGGTAAAGAGCATCTATAAAAATAACTATAGCTAACATCACACTTAATGGTGAAAGGCTGAAAGTTTTTCCCTAATATCAGTAAGAAATAGCATTGGCAAGGAGAAGATAAAATGATATTTATTCACAGATGACATGGTTGTCTACATAGAAAATTCTAAGATCTACTGAAATCTACAAAAAGCCCCTAAATATGAAATTATTTTTAGGAAGGTAACAGGATTCAAGGCCAATGTTATATTTCTGTATATTAGCAATGAATATTTGATATGTAAATTTAAACCAGACATCTATGTTCATAGATAGTAGCATTATTCACAATACTCAAAAGTAAAAGCTACTCAAGTATCTATCAACAGATGAATGGATAAATAAAATTGTATTCCGTGGTAAAAAAAAAAAAAAAACTACAAGATTTTCCTGTAAGATGAAGAACAAGGCAAGGATGTCAATTTTGCCATTTCTATTCAACATAGTACTAGAAATTCTAGCCAGAGTAGTTAGTCAAGAAAAAGGGGGAAAAAGGCATCCGAATTGGAAAGAAAGAAGTGAAGTTATCTCTCTTCACATATGATATGATCTAATATGTAGGAAATCCTAAAGATGCCACAAAACAATTTTTAGAATAAATGAATTTAGCAAAGCAGCAGTATACAAAGTCAGCACACAAAAATCAGTGGCATTTCTATACACTAACAGCACACAATCCAAAAAAGAAATTTAGGAAGGACCTTCATTTTACATTACCATCAAAAAGAATAAAATTTTTAGGAATTAACCAAGGATATAAAAGACTATACATTCAAAACTAAAAAGCATTGCTGAAAAAAATTAAAGATTACATAAACACATCCTATGCTCATAGATTGGAAGACAATATTGCTAAGATGTCAGTGCTACCCAAATTGATCTACATATTCAAAGGAATTTCTATCAAAACCCCTTGACATTTTTTTGCAGAAATAAAAAAACCCATTCTAAAATTCATATGGAATCTCAAGTGACTCCATAACTAATAGCCAAAACAATCTTGGAAAAGGAGAACATAGCCAGAAGACTTACACTTTTTTTTTTTAATCCTCCAAGGGTATTTTTTCATTGATTTCTATAGAGAATGGAAAGGAGGGAGGAGGGGGAGAGAGAAATAGCCATGTGAGAAAGACACATGAATTGGTTGCCTCCCCCACAAGCCCCTCCTGGGACTGGGGAACCTGCAGCCAAGGTCTGTTCCCTTGACCAGGAATGGAACCCGAGACCCTTCAGTCTGCAGGCAGATGCTCTGACCACTGAGAAACTATCCAGGACCCATACTTCTGATTTCAAAACTTACATAAAACTACAGTAATCAAAATAGTGTAGTACTGGCATAAAGAATGGAACAGAATAGAGAACCCATAAATAAACTCTTGCATGTATGGTCGAATGATTTTTGACAAGCATGTCAAGACTATTCAGTGGGGGAAAGACAGTCTTTTCAACAAATGATGCTGGGAAAACTGAATATCTACATGCAAAATAATGATGTTGGAACCTTACCTAACACTACATACAAAAATTAACCCAAAATGTGTCAAAAGTTTAAATGTAAAACCTAAAACTATAAAACTCTTAGAAAAAAACATAGGGCAAAAGCTTTATGACATTGGATTTGTCATTAATTTCTTAGACAAATGTGATGTTACACCAAAGACACATGCAACAAAATAAAAAAACAGATTTCATGAAAACTTTAAAACTTGTACAGCAAAAGGCACTTTCCTTAGAGTAAAAGGGGAACCTATAGAACGGGAGAAAATATTTTCAAATCATATATCAGATCATTAATATCCAGAATATTAATATATGTTAAATATTTAGGGTAATTAATATCCTAAACTCAACAACTGATTAAAAAATAGGCAAAGAAGATATACAAATGGCCAACAACCACATGAAAAGATGGTCAACATCACTAATCATTTGGGAAATGCAAATCAAAACTATAAGATTTTACCTAACACCCATTAGGATGGCCAGTATAAAAACAACAACAACAAAAAGCAATCCAGGAAGTAAAATGGTCAGTGTGAGTGTGGAGAAATTGAAAGTCGTGTGCACTGTTGGTGGGAATGTAAAACAGTACAGCCTCTGTGGAAACAGTATGGTGGTCTCTAAAACAAAAATAAAATTATCATATGATCCAGCAATTCCACTTTTAGCTGTATACCCAAAATAATTGAAAACCGGGTCTCAAAGGGATATTTGTATATCCGTGTTCATTATTCACAAAATGTGGAAGTAATCCAAGTGTCCATCAATGGGTAAGAGATAAGCAAGTATGGTATATTCATACAGTGGAATGTTACTGAGCTTTAAATAGGAAGGACATTCTGATACATGCTGCAACATGGATGAACCTCGAGGACCTCATGCTAAATTAAATAAGCTAGTCACAGAAAGACAAACACCGTCTGATTTCACTTATATATGAGGTACTAAGGGTAGTCAAATTCATAGAGACAGAAAGGAAAATGGTGGTTACCAGGTACTGAGGGCAGGGAGAGAATAGGGAGATAGTGTTTAATGGGGACACAGTTTCAGTTTTACAAGATGAAAAGAATTCTAGAGACGGATGGTGGTGATGGTAGCACATTATATATGTACATATTTAATACCACTGAACTGTACATTTAAAAATGATTATATGGTAAATTCTGTTTATAATCACTGGAACAGACATTAAAAACTAAGTGTAAAGTTGCATATTTTAAAAGATAACAAGGAATTAAAATGGGATTTTAAAAATACTAAAATGTTCCTGTTAACTGAAGAGAGGGCAAAATACAGAGAAGCAAAAAAAAATAAATTAATAAATTAAAAACAAATAGGGCCCTCGCTGGTTTGGCGCAGTGGTAAGAGCGTTGCCCTCAGACTGAAGGGTCGGAGATTCGATTCCCCGTCAAGAGCACGAATCTCGATTGCAGACTCCATCTCTGGTCCTGGTTGGGACTCATGCATGAGGCAGCTGATCAATGTGTCTCTCACATCGATGTTTCTCTCTTGGTCTCTCCCCCTCACTTCCTCTCTCTCTAGAAAAATCAATGGAAAAAATAGCCTCTGGTGAGGATTAACAAAAAACCCACAAAAACAAATAGGAAATGATAGGCTTAAACATGACCTTATAAATCACTGTCTTAAAATACAAACGGATTAAACAATCCAATTAAAAGGCAAATATTGTTCAATTAGATTTAAAAACACAGGATCCAACTGCATGTAATTTACAACAGTCAAGGCATAAAGACCCAGGTTGAAAGTAAAAGGGTAAAAAATATATACTACACAAACAGCAAGCACAATTAGGTTGATATGGTTACATTAATATAACAATGTGGACTACAAGAAAATAAGTATTAAAAATAAAAAAATTTTAAACAAAAAGAAAATCAGTATTACCTGAGATTATAGGGAACATGTCATAATGATGAAACACTTCAAAATAATGATGAGAACATTACATAATTCATCAGGAAAACATAGCCATAAATGTATATGACCTAATACCAAAATTTCAAATGCAAGAAGTCAAAACTTTTAACAACCAAAGGTATGGAAAGATCCGTAGATGGATTTTAATAATTCCTCTCTGAAATTGGTGGTAAAACTAGACAAAAAGTAAACATATAAAAGATTCCAATATTTAACCACCTTTCCTTTTTGATATTTATAAAACACCATACCCAGAAACTACAGAATATACATTCTTTCACATAAAAATGGAATACACATCAAGATAGAACATATGGCCCTGGCTGTAACTCAGTAGTTAGAGCATCGGCCTATGGACTATGGGGTCATGGGTTTGATTCCCAGTCAAGGGCACCTACCAGGGGTGCAGGTTCAATCCCCAGCTCCAGTCCACGCAAGTGTGGGAGGCAATCAATGTGTCTCTCACATCCATGTTTCCCTCCCTCCCTCCCTCCCTCCCTCCCTCCCTCCTTCCCTCCCTCCCTCCCTCCATCTCTCCTTCCCTTCTTCCCTTCTTTCCTCCCTTCCAGCCTCCCTTTCACCCTCCCTTCCACTCTATCTAAAATCAATGGGGAAATATCCTTGGGTGAGGATTAATAACAACAACAAAAAAGATAGAACATATGCTAGGCCATGAATCATCTCTGTAAATTTCAAAAGATTGAAAACTTAGAGAGGTTTTTTCCCATTGTATGAACACAACGGAGTTCAATTAGAAATCAATAAAAAAGATATATAGAAGGGCTCCTAAATATCTGGAAATTAAACAACACATGTTCAAATGAGACATGTATCAAAGATGAAATCTCAAAGGAAATTTAAAAAAATACTTCCAACTGAATGAAAATTTGACATAAAATTTGTCAGATGCCGTTGAAGCAGTGCTTCGAGAAATATTCATAGATTTTAATTTGTATTAGAAAAGAGAGAAAGGTTGAAAAATCAATGATATAAATTACCATTTAAGAAGCTAGAGGAAGAAGAGCAAGTTAAGCTCAAGTAAGAGAATAAAGGAAATAAAGATAAAAGCAGAAACCAGTGAAATAAAGAACAAGCAGCAGACAAGACAGCGATCCCTGAAGCCATGCTCTGCGCCCCATGCATTATGAGGCCTTTCCACCAGGAATCATGGGAATACAAATTATTCCTGGCCTACTTTGAGCTCCAGAAATTATGCTTTCTGTTGCTTTCCAGTGGTTTTTTTCCTACCACCTTGACAGTTTTCTCACACACACTTCATGATCAACACTCAGCTATAGACTCAGGGGGACCTCTGCAGATGTTAATGTTTTCCCTGTGTTCAGCTTTCTCTTCTCTCTGCTCTGACTTGCAAATTCTTACCACCT
The DNA here is from genome assembly GCF_027574615.1 of Eptesicus fuscus. NCBI lineage: Eukaryota > Metazoa > Chordata > Mammalia > Chiroptera > Vespertilionidae > Eptesicus > Eptesicus fuscus. The sequence goes on along the minus strand of NC_072484.1, from coordinate 4,102,107 downwards.
TGGGCTCCCTGAACCCCAAACTCTGCTCAACTCATGGAGATCACTGGACTATGTTTGCATCCCCATTCCCTATGCTGTGGCCCTGAAACTCTCTCCACACACACACACACACACACACACACACATACACACACACTCTCTCTCTCTCTCTCTCTCTCTCTCTCTCTCTCTCTCTCTCTTTTTTGCGGGGGTGGGGGAGTGTTTGAAGAGGATTGGTGTTCATTCTTTAAATGGTAGACACACACACACACACACACACACACACACACACAGGAAATGAAAAACAAATGGACTTATAAAACATGCAACAACAACATTTAAATTCAACCATATCAATTATCACACAAAATGCAAGTACTCTAGTTAAAAGGAAGAGATTGGAAATAAAAATAATACCCAATTCTAGACTGTCTAATCAGAAACTCACTTCAAGACTTCTAAGTAAAATGATGGAAAAAGATACAATACTAACACTAACTAAAAGAAAACTAGAGCTGCTATATTAAACAAGACAAGGTGAATTTAAGAGCAAGGGATATTACAAGGATAAAGAGGACCATTTCGTAATGATTAAAGGGATGATTCATCAAGAAGACCTAATCATCTGAAATATTTATGCACCAAGTAATAGAGCTTCAAAATACATGAAGCAAAAACTGACAGGTTTCAAAGGAGGAATAGACAAATCCAGAGTTAATTGCAGTTTTTGACACCCTTCTCTCAATAGTTGATAAAACAGGCAGACAGGAAGTCAGTAAAGACAGAGAAGAGATGAGCAACACTGTCAGCGGAGGTAGAATACATATTCATCTCAGGGCAGATGAAACATTTATCAAGATAGAGAATATTGTGGGCCCTATAACAGTTCTTAATAAATTTAAAAGCACTGAAATTACACAAGTAATATTCTCTGAACACAACAGAATTACATTAGAAATTAGCATCAAAATATCTAGAAAATCACAAATATTTGAAACAAAAAGATACTTTTAGTTATTTTTTAATGGGATACAAAAATATTTATTAAATATAACAAAAGACAATAAAAGAGGAACAAAAGCATTTGGCATATAGAGAACAGATAGCAAAATGGCAGACATGAATCCAACCTTTGTGTAATTATATTAAATCTACATGAGCTATTTCTTCATTCTATTAATGTGGTATATTGCATTTATTGATTTTCGTATGTTGACTCACCCTTACATTTCAGAAATAAATCCCAATTGGTTATTGTGCATTATTCTTTTAATATTCTGTTGAATTCTGTTTGCTGGTATTTTGTAGAATATTTTTGTAGCTATGTTCATAAGGGATATTGGTCCGTGGTTTCCTTTTTCTTTTCTTTTTTTTTTTTTTTTTACTTTATAACTCCTTATTGTTGAAAGTATTATATATGTTCCCTTCTTCCCCCATTGGCCTCCTCCAGCCCGCCCCTGCCCCTGCCCCAGACCCTCACCCCCCATTGTCTGTGTCCATGGGCCATATATATATGCAAACAAGGTCCTTGGTTGATTGCCTCCCTCCCACCCACCCTCCTTGCCTTCCCTCTGAGATGCCACACTCTGTTCCATGTTTTCATGGCTCTAGATCCACTCCCTTCATCAGTTTATTTTGTTCTTTAGATTCCACATAGGAGTGATATCTGTCGTTCTCTGACTGACTTCTTTCACTTAGCATGATACTCTCCAGGTCCCTCCATGCTGTCTCAAAGGGTAAGAGATTCTTCTTTTTTACTGCTGCATAGTATTCCATGCTAAATGTACCACAGCTTTTTTATCCACTCGTCTACTGATGGGGCACTTGGGCTGTTTTCAGATCTTAGCTATTGTAAATTATGCTTCTATGAACATAGGGGTGCATACCAGGTGTACTGGTTAATAATGCGGATTTTGTAATCAAAGAAAACATGATAATTTCAAGAGAAACATCAAAAGTGCTTTATTCAAACTAATGTTCATCACTAGCTACGCACTGTCCCAGTACAACTTTTCTTGTTTTGAGGCAAACCATTCAGAGACCAAATTTTCCACTTCTTCGTATGTTTTGAAGGGCTGCTCAGAAAGTGCGTGTGCCATCGATCGGAACAAGTGGTGATCTGAGGGAGCAAGGTCTGGTGAATACAGCGGGTGGGTTAATACTTCCCAGGCAAGATCTTTTAACATGTCTTTAACTGGTTTTGAAGTGTGTGATGATGCATCATCATGAAGCAAAATTACTTTGCTGTGTCTTCTGGAACATTCTGGTCATTTCATGATCAAAGCGTGGTTCAAATTGATTATTTGTTGTCGGTAGCGATCAGTATTAATGGTTTCACCTGGTTTTAGAAGCTTATAATACACCACATCTTCCTGATCCCACCAAACGCAGAGCATTGTCTTCTTTCTGAAGCGATTTGGACTTGCAGTCAATGTTGATGGTTGACCTGGATCAACCCATGATTTTGTGCGTTTGGGATTCTCAAAATAAATCCACTTTTCATCACGAGTCACAATTCGATGCCAAAAAGACTTTCTTTCATGCCATTGAAGCAACATTTTACTGATGACTTATTGGTTTTCCATTTGTCTTTCGTTCAGTTGAAGTGGCACCCATTTTCCTTTAAAATCTTTCCCATTGCTTGTAAATGATCGGAAATTGTTTGCTGAGTAACGTTTAATCTTTCTGCAAGTTGTTTCTGGGTTTGACACGCATCTTCAGCCAATACTAGGTGTACTGGTTAATAATGCGGATTTTTTTCACTAGATGGCGTTACACATATGTTGATATATGTGCAATTTGATACATATGATATTTTGTTGTATTGACAACAGGCTTCAAAACTTAATATGTCAAATTTGCTGAAGGTGTTAACATCATAGATATTTTTACACTTAAAATGTCAAATTTTGTGCCAAAAAAAAGAGCATTTGCAGGAAGTTATAATTCATTATTTTATTTTGAAGAAAAGTGCTGCTGAATACTTTGGGAAGCTTATGGTGAACATGCTCCATCTCAAGATACTTGTGAACACTGGTTTAAACGCTTTAAATGTGATGATTTTGATGTGAAAGACAAAGAACGTCCAGGTCAACAGAAAAAGTTTGAAGACCAACTATTCCAAGCATTACTGGTATGTTTTAGATATTAACACTTTATCAGATGTATCATTGCCAAATATGTTCTCCCGTACAGTGGACTCCCTTTTCAACTTGTTGATGGTTTCTTTTGCTGTGCAGAAGTTCTTTATTTTGATGTAGTCCCATTTGTTTATTTTCTCCTTAGTTCTCTTTGACCTAGGAGATGTATCCGTAAACATGTTGCTATGATAGATGTCGGAGATTTTGCTGCCTATGGTTTCTTCTAGGACTTTTAAGGTTAACTGACTTACATTTCAGTGTTGTATCCATTTTTAGTTTATTCTTGTGTATGGTTTAAGTCGGTGGTTAGTTACATTTTTTTGCATGTGTCTGTCCAATTTTCCCAGCACCATTTATTGAAGAGACTGTCTTGACTCTATTGTATGCTCTTACCTCCTTTGTCCAATATTAATTGTGCGTAATGGCTTGGGTCGATTTGTGGGGTCTCTGTTCTGTTCCATTGAGGTACACTGAGTGGCCAGATTATTATGATCTCTGAACGCATAATAATCTGGCCACTCAGTGTATAATATGCAAATTGTCCCCTCGACCAAGAGTTCGACCAGCAGGCAAGCCGGCCAACCGCCCATGTCCCCTCCCCCTTACCAGGCTGGCCAGACCCCACCCATGCACGAATTCATACACCAGGCCTCTAAAATATATATATGTATATATATATTCACACTGAGTGAACAGATTATTATGCATTCAGAGATCATACTAATCTGGCCACTCAGTGTATATGCCTATTCAGGCTGTTCTGATTATGGTAGCTTTGTAGTATAACTTGAAATCTGGTATTGTGATTCCTCCAACTTTGCACTTCTTTCTCAAGATTGTTACAGATATTTGGGGTCTTTTTTGTTTTTATATAAATTTTTGGAGTATTTTTTCTAGATCTGTGAAATATGCTGTTGGTATTTTAGTAGGGATTTTATTGAATCTGTAGGTTGCCATGGGTAGTATGGACATTTTAATGATGTTGATTCTACCAATCCATGAGCACAATATATTCTTCCACTGGTTTATACTTCCTCTATCACTTTTTTTAGCATCCTATAGTTTTCTGAATACAGGTCTTTTGCCTCCTTGGTTAAATTTATTCCTAAGTATCTTAATTTTTGTTGTTGTTGCAATGGTAAATGGGATTGCTTGTTTAGTTTCTCTATCTGAGAATTCATTATTGGTGTATAAAAAAGCCACTAATTTTTGGGTGTTGATTTTATATCCTGCTCCATTGCCAAATTCATGGATTAAATCTAGTAGGTTTTTGGTGGAGTCTTCAGGGTTAACTATGCACAATATCATGTCATGTGGGAGTAATGAGAGTTTTGCTTCCTCCTTTCCAATTTGGTGCCATTTTTTTCTTCTTCTTGTGTGATCACTGTGGCTAGGACTTCCAGGGCCATGTTGAATAAGAGTGGTGAAAGTGGGCATCCCTGTCTTGTTCCTGTTCTTAGGGGAAATGGTTTTAGTTTTTGGCCATTGAGTTCGATGTTCACTCTAGGTTTATCAGACATGGCCTTCATCATGTTAAGATATGCTCCCTCTATTCCCACTTTGCTGGGAGGTTTTTTTTTTAAATGGGTGTTGGATTTCATTGAATGCTTTTTCTGCATCTATTGATATGACTATGTGATTTTTGTCTTTCAATTTGTTTATGTGATGTCTCATGTTTATTGATTTGCAAATATTGTACAAGCCTTGCATCCCCAGAATAAATCCCACTTGGTCATGTGTATGATTTTTTAAATATATTGCTGGATGTAATTTGCTATTATTTTGTTTAGGATTTTAGCAACTACGTTCATCAGGGATATTGGCCTGTAATTCTCTTTCTTTGTAGTGTCTTTATGTGGTTTTGGAATTAGGGTAATGCTGGCCTCATAAAAAGAGCTTGGAGGAGTGCCTTTCTCTTGGATGTTTTGGAATAGTGTGAGGAGTATAGGTGTTTGAAAGTTTGGTAAAACTCCCCTGTGAGTCCCTCTGGATGGGCCTTTGTTTGCTAGTAGTTTTTTCTTTTTTTTTTAAATATATTTTATTGATTTTTACAGAGAGGAAGAGAGAGGGATAGAGAGCTAGAAACATCGATGATAGAGAAACATCGATCAGCTGCCTCTTGCACAACCCCTACTGGGGATGTGCCCGCAACCAAGGTATATGCCCTTTGACCGGAATCGAACCTGGGACCCTTCAGTCCGCAGGCCGACGCTCTATCCACTGAGCCAAACCGGTTTCGGCCAACTAGTAGTTTTTTTTATTACTGCTTCTCTTTCATCAGTTGTTATTGGCCTATTCAGGTTTTCTGATTCTTCCTGATTCAATTTTGGGAGATTATATTTTTCTAGGAATTTGTCCATTTCATCCACATTGTCCAGCTTGTTGGCATATAGTTGTTTATAGGATTTCCTTACAATCCTTTGTATTGCTGTGGTATCAGTGTTTATCCCCCTGCTTTGATTTCTGATTTTATTTATTTGGGTCTTTTCTCTCTGTTTCTTGATGAGTCTGGCTAATGGTTTCATCAATTTTGTTTATCCTTTCAAAGGACCAACTCTTGGTATTATTTATTTATTTATTTATTTATTTATTTTCTTTATTGATTAAGGTATTACATATGTGTCCTTATCCCCCCACTGTTCCTCTAAGCCCCCCCTCTTCATGCCCTCACTCCACTGGTGTCTGTGTTCATTGGTTAGGCTTATATGCATGCATACAAGTCCTTTGCTTGATCTCTCCCCCTAACCTCCACCTTCCCTACCTTCCCTCTGAGGTTTGACGGTCTGATTGATGCTTCTCTGTCTCTGGATCTGTTTTTGTTGATCAGTTTATGTTGTTTATTATATTCCACAAATGAGTGAGATATGTGATATTTATCATTCTCTGATTGGCTTATTTTGCTTAGCACAGTGGTCGGCAAACTCATTAGTCAGCAGAGCCAAATATCAACAGTACAACGATTGAAATTTCTTTTGAGAGCCAAATTTTTTAAACTTAAACTTCTTCTAACACCACTTTTTCAAAATAGACTTGCCCAGGCTGTGGTATTTTGTGTAAGAGCCACACTCAGGGGGCCAAAGAGCCACATGTGGCTCGCGAGCTGCAGTTTGCCGACCACGGGCTTAGCATAATGCTCTCCAGTTCCATCCATGCTGTTGCAAATGGTAAGAATTCCTTTTTCTTTTCTTTTCTTTTTTTTTACCGCAGCGTAGTATTCCATTGTGTAGATGTACCACAGTTTTTTAATCTACTCATCTGCTGATGGGCACTTAGGCTGTTTCCAAATCTTAGCTATTGTAAATTGTGCTGCTATGAACATAGGGGTGCATATATCCTTTCTGATTGGTGTTTCTCATTTCTTGGGATATAATCCTAGGAGTGGGATTACTGGGTCAAATGGGAGTCCCATTTTTAGTTTTTTGAGGAAACTCGACACTGTGCTCCACAGTGGCTGCAACAGTCTGCATTCCCACCAGCAGTACACGAGGGTTCCTTTTTCTCCGCATCCTTGCCATCACTTGTTGTTTGTTAATTTGTTGATGACAGCCATTCTGACAGGTGTGAGATGGTACCGCATTGTCGTTTTGATTTGCATTTCTCGGATGATTAGAGACTTTGAGCATGTTTTCATATGTCTCTTGGCCTTCCTTCTGTCTTCTTTCTAAAAGTATCTATTTAGGTCCGTTTTCCATTTTTTGATTGCATTGTTTATCTTCCTTTTGTTAAGTTGTATGAGTTCCCTCTAAATGTTGCAGATTAAACCCTTATCAGAGATAATATTGGCAAATATGTTCTCCCATGCAGTGGGCTTTCTTGTTGTTTTGTTGATGGTTTCTTTTGCTGTGCAGAAGCTTTTTATTTTGATGTAGTGCCATTTGTTTATTTTCTCTTCAGTTTCCATTGTCCTAGGAGCTATATCAGTGAAGAAATTGCTTCAGCATATGTCTGAGAATTTGCTGCCTGTGGATTCCTCTAATATTTTTATGGTTTCCCATCTTAAGTTTAAGTCCTTTATCTATTTTGAGTTTATTTTTGTGTATGGTGTAAGTTGGTGGTCTGGTTTCATTTTTTTGCATGTGTCTGTCCAACTTTCCCAACACCATTTATTGAAGAGACTGTCTTGACTCCATTGTATGTTCATGTCTTCTTTGTCAAATATTAATTGAGCATAGTGGTTTGGGTCAATTTCTGGATTCTCTATTCTATTCCATTGGTCTATATGTCTGTTCTTGTGCCAGTACCAGGCAGTTTTTAGAACAATGGCTTTATAATACAGCTTGATATCTGGTATTGAGATCCCTCCAACTTTGTTCTTCTTTCTCAGGATTGCTGCAGCTATTTGGGGTCTTTTTTTATTCCAGATGAATTTTTGGAGAGTTCGTTCTAGGTCTGTAAAATATGCTATTGGTATTTTAATGAGGATTGCATTGAATTTATAGATTGCTTTGGATAGTATGGACATTTTAATGATGTTGATTCTACCAATCCATGAACATGGTATGTTCTTCCATCTGTTTATGTCTTCCTCTATCTCATTTTTTCATTGTCCTGTAGTTTTCCGAGTACAGTTCTTGTACCTCCTTAGTTAAGTGTATTCCTAGGTATCTTATTTTTTTGGTGCAATGATAAATGGGATTTTTTTTTTAGTCTCTCTGTAAATTCATTATTGGTGTATAGAAATGCCATAGATTTCTTGGTATTAATTTTGTATCCTGCTACATTGCTGAATTCATTTATTAAGTCTAATAATGTTTTGTGGGAGTCTTTAGGGTTTTCTATGTACAGTATCATGTCATCTGCGAATAATGACAGTTTTATGTCTTCTTTTCCAACTTGGATAACTTTTATTTCTTCTTCTTGTCTAATTGCTATGGCTATCACTTCCAGAACTATGTCAAACAGGAGTGGTGAAAGAGGGCATCCCTGTCTCATTCCTGTTCTTAGGTGAAATGGTTTAGTTTTTGCCCATTGAGTATGATGTTGGCTTTAGGTTTGTCATATAAGGCTTTTATTATGTTAAGGTATGATCCTTCTATTCCCATTTTGCTGAGAGTTTTTATCAAGAAGGGTGTTGGATTTTGTCCAATGCTTTTTCTGCATCAATTGATATGACTATGTGATTTTTGTCTCTCAATTTGTTTATGTGATGTATCACGTTTATTGATTTGCGAATATTATACAAGCCTTGCATCCCCATAGTAAATCCCACTTGGTCATGGTATACGATTTTTTTTTAATATATTTTATTGATTTTTTTACAGAGAGGAAGAGAGTTAGAAACATCGATGAGAGAGAAACATCGATCAGCTGCCTCTTGCACACCCCCCACTGGGGATGTGCCCGCAACCAAGGTACATGTCCTTGACCGGAATCGAACCTGGGACCCTTGAGTCCGCAGGCCGACGCTCTATCCACTGAGCCAAACCGGTTTCGGCTGGTATACGATTTTTAAAATATATTTCTGGATGCAATTTGCTACTGTTTTGTTGAGGATTTTAGCAACTACGTTCATCAGGGATATTGGCCTGTAATTCTCTTTCTTTGTAGTGTCTTTATGTGGTTTTGGAATTAGGGTAATGCTGGCCTCATAAAAAGAGCTTGGAGGAGTGCCTTTCTCTTGGATGTTTTGGAATAGTGTGAGGAGTATAGGTGTTTGAAAGTTTGGTAAAACTCCCCTGTGAGTCCCTCCGGATGGGCCTTTGTTTGCTGGTAGTTTTTTGATTACTGCTTCTCTTTCATCAGTTGTTATTGGCCTATTCAGGTTTTCTGATTCTTCCTGATTCAGTTTTGGGAGATTATATTTTTCTAGGAATTTGTCCATTTCATCCACATTGTCCAGCTTGTTGGCATATAGTTGTTTATAGGATTTCCTTACAATCCTTTGTATTTCTGTGGTGTCAGTGGTTATTCCTCCGCTTTGATTTCTGATTTTATTTATTTGGGACTTTTCTCTCTGTTTCTTGATGAGTCTGGCTAATGATTCATCAATTTTGTTTATCCTTTCAAAGGACCAGCTCTTGGTGTCACTTATTTTTAATTTTTATTTTTTTTAGTCTCTATGTTATTTATTTTTGCTCTAATCTTTATTATTTCCTTCCTTCTACTTACTCTGAGCTTTTCTTGTTTTTCTCTTTCTAGTTCTTTAAGGTTCTTTACACTGGTTCTTTACACTAGTAAATAGTTTATTGTTCATTTTTCTTGTTTTTTCAAGGTATGCCTGTAGTGCTATGGACTTCTCTCTCAGGAATGTGTTTGTGGTGTCCCAGAGATTTTGGGTTGTTGTGTGTTCATTTTCATTTGTTTCCAGGAAGTTTTTTATTTCTTTCTTGATCTTATTGGTAACCCATTCATTGTTTAATAACATGCTATTTAGTCTCCATGTGTTTGAATGTGTTTGGGTGTTTTTATTGTAGTTGATTTCTAATTTCCACTGTGATCTGAGAAGATGCTTCATGTGATTTCAGTCTTCTTGAAATGTAGAGACTTGTTTTGTTTCCTAACATGTGGTCTATCTTTGTGAATGACCCATGTGCACTGGAGAAGAATGTATGTTTTGCAGCTTTGGAGTGAAATGTTCTACAAATGTCAGTTAAATCCACCTGATTCAGTGTATCCTTTAGAGTCACTGTTTCCTTGCTAAGTTTTTGTCTGGAAGATCTATTCACTGAAGTCAGCAGAGTGTTCAAGTCCCCTATTATGTCTATATTGTTGTCAAGCTCTCTGTTGAAGTCCTCTAGAAGATTTTTTTATAGATTTAGGTGCTCCTATATTGGGTGCATATATGTTTACCAGGGTTATATCCTCTTGTTGGATAGGTTTTCTTTTCTTGTAGTGTCTTTGTCTGACTTTATGGTATCAGGGTAATGCTAGGTTGTGGTTTATTTGAGTTTGGAAAAGTGCCTTTTTTTTTTTTAAACGTTTGAAGAGGATTCATGTTCATTCTGTTAATGTTGGTAGAATCACCAGTGACGCTCATCTGATCCTAGGCTTTTCTTTGTTGGGACGTTTATTATTTTTGCTTGCTTAATTTTAAAATTGATTTTAGAGAAAGAGGAAGGAGGAGGGAGAGAGAGAGAGAAACGTTGATGGGGGGGAGGGAAGAATTAAATATCAATAGAAGAAACTGGCTGCCTCCTGCATGCCCTATCCTGGGGAATGAGCCCTCAACCTGGGCTTGTGCCCCGACTGGAATCGAATGGGCAACCTCTTGGTGCATGTGTCACGCTGAGCCATTGAGCACAGTGGCCAGGCTTGTTGGGATGGTTTGATTTCTGATCCAGTCTTCTTACTAATTATGGGTCTGTTCAGATTTTCTGTTTCTTCGTGATTCAGTCTTGGTAGGTTTTGTGTTACTAGGAATTTGTCTCTTTCATCTGGGTTATCCATTTTGTTGGTGTACAGTTGTTCTTAGTATACCCTTATAATGCTTTGTTTTCTGTGGCATCAGTTGTAATGTCCCCTTGTTAATTTCTGATTTTAGTTTTTGGGGTCTTCTCCCTTTTTTTTTTTTTTTTTTGTCAATATAGTTTAACTATTTGTTGATCTTTTTGTTTTTTGTTCTCATTGACTTCTGTATTGTTTTTCTATTTTTCATTGTATTTATCTCTGCTTAAATCTTTATTATTTTCTTTTTCTTGTTAGTTTTGGGTTTAGTTTTATGTTCTCTATCTAGCCCCTTAATATATACAATTAGGTTATTAATCTGAAATGCTTTTTCTTTTTTTAAAATATGTTTTTATTGATTTTTTATTTTATTGATTTTTTAAATGATTCTTTATTGTTGAAAGTATTACATATGTCCCCTTCCCTTCCCCCCCGCATTAATCCCTTCCAGCTTGCCCCCACCCTGCCCCAGGCCCTCACCACCCCATTGTCTGTGTCCATGGGTTATGCATATATGCATACAAATTCCTTGGTTGATTACTTCCCATCCCCCCACCACCCCCCTCCCCCACCTCCGCCTTCCCTCTGAGATTCCAAACTCCGTTTCATGTTTTCATGTCTCTGGATCCACTACGGTCATCAGTTTATTTTGTTACTTAGATTCCACATGTGAGTGAGATCATGTGATACTTGTTTTTCTCTGACTGCCTTATTTTACTTAGCATGATACTCTCCAGGTCCCTCCATGCTGTCTCAAAGGGTAAGAGATCCTTCTTTTTTACTGCTGCATAATATTCCATGCTATAAATGTACCACAGCTTTTTTATCCACTCATCTACTGATGGGCACTTGAGCTGTTTCCAGATCTTAGCTATTATAAATTGTGCTGCTATGAACATAGGGGTGCATACATTCTTTCTAATTAGTGTTTCAGGTTTCTTAGGATATATTCCTAGAAGTGGGATCACTGGATCAAATGGCAGATCCATATTTAATTTTTTGAGGAAACTCCATACTGTTTTTCACAGTGGCTGTACCAGTCTGCATTCCCACCAGCAGTGTACTAGGGTTCCCTTTTCGTCACATCCTCACCAGCACTTGTCATTTGTTGATTTGTTGATGGTAGCCATTCTGACAGGTGTGAGGTGATACCTCATTGTTGTTTCAATCTGATGATCAGTGACTTTGAGCCTTTTTCATATGTCTTTTGGCCATTTGAATGTCCACTTTGGAGAAGTGTCTATGTAGGTGCTTTGCCCATTTTTTAATTGGCTTGTTTGTCTTCCTTTTTTTAGTTGTATAAGTTCTAAAGATAATTTTATTTATATAATTTTTTCCTATCCTCACACGAGGATATTTTTTCTCCATTGACTTTTTTAGAGAGCATGGAGGGGAAGAAGGAGAGGGGAAGAGAGAGAGAAACATTGATGTGAGAGAGACTCATTGATTGGTTGTCTCCCATTTGCACTCCAACTGGGGTCAGGGATCAAGCTTGCAACCGAGGTATGTGCCCTTAATCGGGAATTGAATCCGTGACACTTTGGTCTGGGGGCTGATGCTCTAACCACTGAGAAAACCAGCCAAGGCTAAAAAACATACTTTTATTTAATTTATGAGTTAAAGGAGAAATCACAATAAAAATGAGTTAAAGAAGAAATCACAATAAAAATATTTGAATTGAATAAAAATGAAAACATTACTTAAAATTTGTGACATGCAGCTAATGCTTAGAGGGAAATTTTAAGCATTAAGTGCTTATATTAGAAAAGTAAGAAAAAACTTGAATGACCTAAACTTCCACCTGGAAAAAAAAAGGTAAGTTAAACCCAAAGTGCAAGAGAAAACGGAAACACCATATAGAAAACAATAAAAGCAAAAGCTCATTTCAAAAGAATATCAATACATTTTATAAATGTATGGTCAGATTGATCAGGGGAAAAGGAAGGAGACATAAATTACTAATATAGAACTAGATGTAATCATTAAAGATCCTATAGATATTAAGTGATTATTACGAACAATGTTTTGTAAATAAATTCAACAACTAAGATAAAATGGACAAACTGCTTAAAAGACAGAGTACAAGAACTTACACATGATGAAATATAAAACCCGAATAGCCATGTAACTATTAAATAAATTGAATTAGAACTTTGAAAACTTCTCACAAAGACAACACCAGACCCAAATGGCTTTGCTGCTAACATTAAAGAACCAGATAATATCAATTCCATGCAAACTCTTCCAGAAAATAGGAGAGTGTACTTCCAAACTTACTTTATGAAGCCAGCATTACTGAGACCAAAACCACACAAATGCATTACAAGGATAAAACAACAGAACAATAACCCTCATAAGCATAGATGCAAAATTCTTCAACAAGATTCTCTCAAATTTGTGTAATAATATATATATGTAATGCCTCATGATGAAGTAGGGTTTATCCTGGGAACTTGGGCTATTTTAATGTTAGAAAATGAATGAATGTAATTAATATCTACAGACCATACAAGAAAAGTATATGACCAACTCAACAGGTACAGAAAGGCCTTTGACAAAATTCAATATCTATTCACAGTAAAGCCCTCAGCAACTCTTAAAATTCAGTAAGAAAACAACCCGATTTGTTTCGGTCCTAGGTTCTAGGTCCTAGGTCCTAAGACCTAAACAGACACCTCACCAAAGATATACAGATGGCAAATAAGCTTATGAAAAGACGCTCCACATCATAGGTCATCTGGGAAATGTAAATTAAAACAATGAGATACCACTGCATACCTGTCAGAATGGCCAAAATTCACAACATTGATAATGGCGATTGCTGGTAAGGTGGAGCAACAGGAACTCTCCTTCACTGCTGGTGGGAATGCTGAATGGTACAGCCACTTTGGAAGATAGTTTGGCAGTTTCTTATAAAACGAAAGAGACTCTTATCATACAATCCAATTCGATCTCTCATACATTGACAGAAAGGCACAGCAATCTGGAAAACAGTTTGGCAGCCTTTTAGGAAACTAAGCATGCAACATGACCCAGCAATTGCACTCTTGGGCATTCACTCAGAGAAATGGAAACATATTTCACAAAAACCTATACACAAATGTTCACAGCAGCTTTAGTTGTAATAGACAAAAAAAAAAAAAAAAAGACAACCCAGATGACCTCCACTGGGTGAACAGTTAAGTAACTGTGGTACATCCATACCATGAAATACTATTCAGTGGTCCTAAGAAGGAACAGCTATTGACATGCGCGACAACTTGGATATACTCAAGAAAATCATGCCGAATGGACTTCATCACAATTAAAAAGCTTTGTTTGCCAAAAGACACTATTAAGAAAAGACAAAGGCAAGCCACAGCCTGGGAGAAAATATTTGCAGAACACATAATTGACAAAGGACTTTTATCCAAAATATATAAAGACCTCTTATAACTCTTTAACAAGAAGACAAACAAACAACTTTAAAATGGCCTAAAGATTTGAACAGACACTTCACTGAAGAAGATATATAGATGGCAAATAAACACATGAAAGGATGTCTAACATCATTTTTCAGTAACTGCAAATTAAAACAATATGATAAAATTAAAACTATAATTTAAAAACGATCATATTAAAGGTTGTTTTAGCCATTAGAATGTCTGAAATGTTTAAACTGACCACAGAATGTTGGAGAGGGCACAGAAAAACTGGAATTCTCAGACAGAGCTGATGAGAATATAAAATTGTACAATTCCTTTGGAAAATATTTTGATAATTTCTTAAAAAGTTAAAGAAAACTTACTGCACAATCCAATCATTCTACTTCAAGGTAGAGAAATGAAGGCATACAAAGGCTTACATATGAATGGTCATATTAGTTTTATTGATTAAAACTGTCAGTAACTCAAATGTTCATCACCAGGTGAACAAAGAAATAAATTTTGGTATTTCTTTATAATATAATACTATACATCCATAAAAAATAACAGACTTGTGATCTATGCACTAGTATGAATGAATGAATCTCAAAATCATGATGCTGAATGAAAGAAGCCAGCTCCAATAATACCATATATACTATATATTTATCTATATAAACTTCTAGAAAATATAAACTAATCTTTAGTTACAGAAAGCATGGAGGTGGATGCTGGAGGCTAATTCCAGCATGTTATAATAAATGTGAGAAGTCCTCAAAAGGTTGAATGGACTCTTTCAGCAGGGCTGAAAATCTGCATATATTATTGCCTGCTGCTGGAACAGCCGAAGGCAGTTCCCCCAACCTGATAATATTTTTATTGTTTATCAAACTTTACCTTTGATATGTATATCTGCTTTGCTAGAGGGAAAAATGTGTGACTAAAAAGCCCTGTGTGCGGAGATTCAGAGAACTTAGTCACTAGAACTAAGCTTCCTCTGGCTCCCCCCAAATGCCTTCCAAATTTATATTTCATGTCTAGTCTCTTTATTAATTTACACGCAGCCCCTTTTCCAGATTCCTGAACCCTTCTAGATGCTGAGAAACACCCCGGCAGGTGGAGGTGAAGGGAGAGGAATCACAGTGAGGCCTGAGTAAACTTTTAGATGATGGAAATACTTATTATCTTGATTATGGTGATGGTTTCATGGATGTATATGGATGTCAGTATTCATCAAATTGTGCAGTTTATACATAAGGTATGTCAGTTATGCCTTAATAAAACTCTTAAAATCCCTAGCAGAACTGATCAAGATAAAAGACAAAGGCACTAACCAATTACCAGTATCAGAAATTAAAGAGAGGATATCATTATAGATCCAACAGACATAAAATAAAATAAAGAATTGTTTTGGGAGGCTCGATGCCAGTGAGTTTGAAACTTATATGAGGTGGACCAATTTCTTGAAAAACACAAGTTACCAAAACTGGTACAACTTGAGGTAGATACTTGAATGGCCCAATATCTATGAATGAAATTGAATTTGTTATTGAATTTCCCACAAGGAAATTCCAGGTCCAGAGTGCTTTACTGGTGGTCACTATCAAACACACAGGGAAGAAATAATACCACTCTTAAACAAACTCTTTCATTTAGGAAGTCAGCCTAATCCTGACACCAAAACCTGACAGAGACATTATAAGAAAGCTACAGACCAAAATTCCTCATGAAACAGATGCAAAGAATCCCTAACATAATATTAGCAAATTAAACTCAGTGATATGTATAATGGTAATACATCATAATTAAGTAGTTTTTCCAAGGAAGAAATGCAAAGATATGACACTTAAAAATCAACTGATATAATTCATCACATTAACAAAACAAATGAGTAAAACCATATAATCATTTCAAAAGATACAGAAAAAGTACCTGACAGAATTTAGTACCCATTCATGACCAAAACTGTTAGCAAACTAGGAAAAGAAGAGAACTTTCCCTTGATAGGGGACATATATGAAAATTCTATCATATTTATTGCTGAAACATTAAAAGCTTTTCTCCTAAGATTGGAATCAAGGCAAGAATGTCTGTTCTCATCATTCTCATTCCACACTGTACTGAAATGCCTCGCTAGTGTCATAGGCAAGAAAGAGAAAAGTTGTAGAGACTGGAAGGAAAGAACAAGCCTCCCTATACTTACAGATGTCATAATGATTTATGTGAAAAACTTTAAAGAATATACAAAAATAGGGAGAAACCAAGATGGCAGCATAGGTATACACCTAAACTGCTGCCTCGCACAACAATTTCAAAACTACAACTAAAAGACAAAACGGACATCATCCAGAACCACAGGAAGGCTGGCTGAGTGGAAATTCTACAACTAGAAGGAAAGAGAAAAGCACACTGAGACTCACAGGAGCTGCAGGAGGCAGAAGTACGGAGGCGTGCGTGCATGGAGAGGCCTGGCAACTGAGTATGCAGCTGGCTTTCTCAATCGGGAGGGAGACAAAAGCTCCTGACTGCACTGAACTCCAGTTCCGGGTGAGACTCTGGGGACCCAGACTCATTCGGGGAGAAACTGGACTGTCTGGCAGCAGGTGAAACTCGATGGCGGCTTTCTCTCAGAGGTGCTTACAGCAATTACTGAGGGACACTGAGACCCAGGGGCCGCTTTGGCAGGGCTGACGTGAAGCCATTGCTGTTTGCTCCACCCTGAGATCCCGCCCCACGAAGCCATTGCTGTTTGTTCTGCTCTAAGACTCTGCCCCATCCAAGCTGAGTGCAGAGGCTTTTGCATAAGAATGGCCTGGTCCTTTGAAATCTAAACTTACCTAACAAACTGCAGCTGAGTCAGTGAGACCCAGAACATCCAAAAGAAGGCCCAAGGCCTTACAGCAGCTTGCATTGCTTCACAGCTAGGCCTCATCTGGGCACCTCCAAAACCCAAACAAAGAAGAGGAATCTGCAGATCTCTTTGTAGCTCCTGCTGGGTGGCCTCAGGCAGAGGCTAAATTAGCACCTCCTTGGAGATCCAAGAGCCAGTGTACCCAGGGGTCAGAGTGGGATCATCCAGATTACAACTCCTCAGATCCATAAGGGACACACTCAGGGGGCAGACTCAGTGAGCACCAAAGCCCCAATGAAGCAAGTCTTGTCTCATAAGGGTGTCTCCAGCACAGAAGTTCTCCCAGCATAGACACAGCTGATCCTCACAGCCAATTGGCCTGGAGGTCAATTCCTCCCAGTGATACCAACAACAATCAAGGCTTAACTACAACAAGACTGTGCACACAGCCCACAAAGGGGTGCACCAAGAGTGTCCACCTCAGGTAACTGGGGAGCCTGAGCCACTGGGCCCTATAGGACATGTAGCACACAAAGCCACTCTATCAACACAGGGAAACAGCCAAAATGTGGAGACAAAGAAACAGGTCACAAATAAAAGAAATGGAGGAAAGCAAACAACTGGATATAGAGTTCAAAACCACGGTTATAATGTTTTCCAAGAATTTTCTAGAAAAGGGCAATAAATTTAGCGAGACCCTTGAGAAGATGAAAAAGGACCAACTAGAAATTAAGCATACACTGACTGAAATAAAAAATAATATACAGAGATCCAACAGCAGAGTAGAGGATTGCAAGAATCAAGTCAAAGATTTGAAATACAAAGAAGCAAAAAACACCCAACCGGAAAAGCAAAAAGAAAAAAGAATCCAAAAATATGAAGATAGTGTAAGGAGCCTCTGGGACAACTTCAAGTGTACCAACATCAGAATTATGGGGGTGCCAGAAGAAGAGAGAGCAAGATACTAAAAACCTATTTGAAGAAATAATGACAGAAAACTTCCCCCACCTGGTGAAAGAAATAGACTTACAAGTCCAGGAAGCGCAGAGAACCCCAAACAAAAGGAATCCAAAGAGGACCACACCAAGACACATCATAATTAACCTTTTGCACTCGGATGTCGAGTGTGACTCCACACAGTTAGCATTAGAATAAAGGAATCGAGAAAAAAGCAAGTGAGTGCAAAGGTTTAAAATGCCAAGAGCAAAAGACAAAGAGAGAATGTTAACCCTTTGCACTCGCTTGCTTTTTTCTCGATTCCTTTATTCTACTCGGGATTTAATTTTTTAAATACCCCAGATTTTACAAAGCGCGGCAGTAGAATAAAAAACTGGAGTTTCTTTTCATACAAACTTATTTATTTGGATTTTTTTATATTTCAAATTATTGATACATTCAAAGAGTATAAAAAGAGCTCCTACCGATGCTAACTGTGTCGAGTCACACTCGACATCCGAGTGCAAAAGGTTAAAAGCAGCAAGAGAAAAACAGTTAGTTACCTACAAGGGAGCACCCATACGATTGTCAACTGATTTCTCAACAGAAACTATGCAGGCCAGATGGGAGTGGTAAGAAATACTCAAAAGTGATGAATAGCAAGAACCTACAACCAAGGTTACTCTAGCCAGCAAAGCTATCATTCAGAATTGAAGGGCAGATAAAGAGCTTCACAGATAAGAAAAAGCTAAAGGAGTTCATCACCGCCAAACCAGTATTATTATATGAAATGCTGAAAGGTATTCTTTAAGAAGAAGAAGAAGAGAAAGGTAAAGATAAAAATTATGAACAACAAATACATATCTATCAACAAGTGAATCTCAAAATCAAGTGAATAAAAAATCTGATGAACAGAATAAACTGGTGAATATAATAGAATCAGGGGCATAGAAAAGGAGTGGACTGACAATTCTCAGGGGGAAAGGGGTGTGAGGGGTGCGGGAAGAGACTGGACAAAAATCATACACCTATGGATGAGGACAGTGTGGGGGGGATAACGGCAGAGGGTGGGGTGGGAACCGGGTGGAGAGGAGCTATGGGGGGAAAAAAGAGGAACAATTGTAATAATCAGAACAATAAAGATTTATTTTAAAAGAATAAACAAAAATATTACTAGGACTAGTAAATACCTTTAATAAGGCCATAGGATACAAACTCAATATGTAAACTCAATTTTTTCCAGCAGCAAATACTTGGAAATGAAAACTTAAAACAATTCCATTGATAATAACATAAAAAAATAAAATACTTAATAATAACTTTAACTAAAGGTTTGCAAGACCTGTATATTAGTAGAAAACAATGCTAAGAGAAGTTAAAGATCTAAATGGATAGATAAATCAGGTGCATGACTTTGAGACTCGATATTGTTGAAAGTTCTCTCCAAATTGGATTATGGTTGTTTATAGTTTCAACATAATTCCAATCCAAATATCAACTAGGCTTTTTGTACAATTGACAAGTTGTTTCTAAAATTTCAATGAAAATACAAAGGACCTAGAATAGCCAAAACAATCTTGAAAAATAAACAACCAAGTAGGAGAACTCCTGATTTTAAAATGTATCAATAACGACAGTAATCAAAATGGTGTGGTATTGAAATCATAGAGAAATAGATCAATGGATTATAATGAAGAACTCAGACATAGATTTACAATCAACCGATTTTTTTTTTTCTTTTTGCAAAGGCAATGGCACCGTCGATGAGAAAGAAATATTTTTTAGCAGATACTTCCTAGAGGATTAGGAAAATGTGTTTTAAAAAAATAAGTCTTGCCCTGGCTAGTTTCTCAGTGCTTAGAGCATTGGCCCATTGGCCAAAAGGGTCCCAGGTTCAATTTCCCAGTCAGGGGCTTATCATCAGTTGTAGGCTCAATGCTTGGCCCTGGTTGCATGCCTTCAGGAGGCAACCAATCTATGTGTCTCTCTCATGTCTATGTTTCTCTCTCTCTCCCTCTCTCTCTCTCTTTTTCTCTCTTCCTTCTTTTTTCCTCCCTGCCTCCCTCCACTCACTCTAGAAATTAGTAGGGAAAAAAAATCCTCGAGTGAGGATTTTAAAAAGTATACTTCACAACACACATAAAAATTAGACCTAGATTATAGACCTAAACATAAAAGCTAAGAGTATAAAGATTCCAGCAGAGTACATACAAGAATATCTTCATGAACTTGAGGTAGGCAAAAATTTCTTAAAGAGGATGCAGAAAGTACTAACCACAAAAAAGAAATATTAACAAATTAGACCGCAAGATTAAAAACCTCTGCTCATCAAAATTAAACATTGAGAATATGAAAAGGCAAGTCACAGATTAGGAGAATATATTTTTAATGCATATATCTGACAGGGGACTTATTTCTAGAATATTTAAAGAATTCTTACAATTCAATAACAGAAAAACACACAACAGAACACGACTTAAAAAGGCACTTCACAAAAGAAGATATACAAATGGACAATAAACATATGTAAAGTTGATATTATCAGTCATCAGGGAAACACAGTTTTAAAAAGCACAATGAGATACCACTCACATCCATCAGAACGGTCACAAGTCAAAGGATTGATAATGTCTTCTGTTGGTGAGGATGTGGAGTAAGTAGAACTCTCATGCGTGGCTGCTGGGAATGCAAGATGATATACCTATTTTGGAAATGGTTTCTAAGTTTCTTAAAAAGTTAAACATACAACTACCCCATCAGGAAACAATTGCAATACTAGGTGTTTGCTCAAGAAAAAGGAGAACATGTGTCCACAAAAACGGGCACAACACAAATATCTATTAATAGGTAAGTGACTAAATAAACTATATATTTATACAATGAGATAATACTTGGTCTAAATAAAGAACAAACAACCAATACTTGCAATAATATAGTTGAATCTGAAAACAAGTGTGTTATACAAATGAGTACATATTCTGTGATTACATGTATATGTAGGTCATGAACAGGGAAGATTGATTTACAATAATTGAAATGAGAACAGTGGTTGTAGTCAGTATGAGCTAGAAGGGAACTTTCTGGAACAATAGAAATAGCTGTCTTGATTGGAGTGGTTGTTAGAGGCGTATTTACATTACTCAAAACTCATCAAATTGTGAGTTTACTGTATTTAAATTTAGCCTCAATAAAAATGTTATTACGAATACATATTGTTTGACCTTCAGCTAGCATACTTATGCTTTCATGTATCCCATTTTATGTTCCAAAGTTGTTCCTCAGAAAATCTATAGCATTACACAAATAGACCATAAAGTAAAAAGATAGTAAGTTAAAAGTCTATTAACATAATGCCAAAATAATTTGGGGGCAAGTAACATAGTTTGTCCCTCAGCAAGTCCACTTTTGAAACATGTTCTTTCTAATCCTATTAAAACTAAAACAAATGGTATTTATTTTATTCTGGTATTGTGTCTCACAAAATAAAACCAAACAAATCATAGTGACTGACTTTAAAAACAAATAAATTAAATTAAATAAAACCTAATCTGTGTTGCTAGAAGTCCAGGTGGTGGCTTCCCTTGGGAGCAGGTTGGAGCTGAGGGGATGTGAGGTGCTCCGAAGAGGACAGCAAGTTCTGTTTCTTGATCTGGGTGCTGGTTGCACAGATTTTCTGCTTGTGAAAAGTTATCAACTTTGCACTTATTTTATTTATACATATATGTACACACATATACACTTTCCTCAATGTCTCTCAGTTATACTTTTATAAAATTAAAAACTAGAGCAAATTATTCCTAGAATGTTAATCAGAGTGAAAGACTGGCAACAATGGATAAATTCAAAATAGAAATTGTTTTTTGAAAGGGAGAAGAGAACAGAAGACAGCAGGAGAAAAGGGAAGGAAGGAAAGAAGGAAGGAAAGGACAGACATCCGGACACAGTTCCTGATCCCTCCGTGGTCCTCATTTAAGGTCAGTCATTATGATCATTTTTGAAATGTGGCTCAGAGCTTCCTAATGTTTATCTGTGAGATCCACGAACAGCAGGGGGATCAGACAGGGCTGTGGATTTGGATGATGCCAGGTTTCTTCTGAATGGTACAGATGGAGGTGGTGATGGAGAGGGAGATGGTGATGTAGATGCAGGTGGTGATGGAGATGGAGATGGTGATGTAGATGCAGGTGGCGCTGGCTACTTCCCTGACCATAGCTGCTCGGTTGGCGGGATTGATGCCCCATAGCAGATTGGCATGACTTTGGCTC
Organism: Eptesicus fuscus; assembly: GCF_027574615.1. Lineage (NCBI taxonomy): Eukaryota > Metazoa > Chordata > Mammalia > Chiroptera > Vespertilionidae > Eptesicus > Eptesicus fuscus. The sequence continues at coordinate 4,080,149 of NC_072484.1, read as the reverse complement.
TTGGTGAGAATGAGGTCCTGGGGTCTGCAGTTTGCTAGGAACTGCATGCAGGCTGCGGGGCAAGGTGAGGAAAAGGGGACCCGCTTCCGGACGACGCCATCGCTCATCATCATTGGGGTTCGTCTTCATGCTCTTGTTGCATTGGTTTTGCCTCGCTTTCCCATGCCAGGTCTGTCCCATTTTAACAATTGCAGTGTTACACAAGCTTACCGTCTGGTAGGAATCAGGGAAGGAAACGCACAGCTGGGAACTGGATGCCTCTGCTTTCTTTGGGCTCAGAGAGGGAGTGGGGTTGCTGGGTCAGCCTGCCATGGTCTGTGTCTGAGGGGACCAGGTTCTGCTGCTGGGAGCTCATGGGAAATTGGGTCCAAGAGAAAGGAGGACAGTGGGGTGCTGCCGACGGAGGCAGAGGGGCACGGAATCGTGCACTGTGCTCAAGGGGCTCCGTTCTCTCTGGGGGATGCACAGCGGGGATGAGCAGAGGTGCTCAGGGCGCTCAGAAGCCAGACCTGGAGAAGAGCTGCAGGTGTGGGGGTGGGGAGGTTCTGTCGGGGGAAGGACAGCAAGAACAAGGGGCAGCGGCGGGTCTGAGCTCTGAAGCCACACCCAGCACCACAGCGTGGGGAGCAGGTGCCGGCAAGCCCCACCGGAAGCATCACCCCCTTCCTCCTGCACTGCAGCCACCTCTGACCACTGATGCGATTCCGGCAGACACGGGCACCGTTGGCTGGCCATGTCGCCCACCATCTTCGGCAGGAACACGAAAACCAGGGAGCCACACGAGGAAAACCACAGCGAGGTGACGATGCCCCCAACTCCGTCTTTCACAGCTTTCGGCATCTGCCTCTTACGTGGAGCAGAGAGGAGAAGGCGTCCCGTGAGAGACAAGTGTGAACAAAGTGAAGAGAGAGGAGGAAGTGTCCGGAGAACATGTAGAAACAGCCGGCAGGACGCTCTTGGATGGACCCTGTCCGCTCCTGGCGAGTCCCAGCCAGATGTGTACAAAGTTGGTTGTCTCCTCACCTTTTGAACAAATTGAGGTTGATGAAGTTGGAGGTTTTGGTCAGGAAATTGCCAAGGATCCAGTTTGGGGAGCTGCACTTGACCTCATAGGCAGACAGGCTGAAACAGGGGCATTTTACCAGGTCCCAGGCCTGCGCCACAGAACTGAGATGAAACCTGCAGATGCCCAAGATGCTGGTGAGCCGGCCATGGCTGGCGTCCACGTCCCACCGAGGAGGAGGGGCCTCCGGGCAGCCGCTGGGACCCTGGGGACCCACACAGCTCCCTGGGTTCATCAAAGCCAAGAGGAGAACTGGGGTTATTTTTTCAAGAATTGTTGTTATTTGGGGAGAAAGGAAGAAAAAAATAAAACTACCTTTCACCAAATGATTTGATTTGCAGGTGGCCCCTGGGGATACCTGGACTCCCTTTGGTTTCCTGTAAAAGGCGAGTTTTTATTCTCCCCTCATCTGTTCTTGACAAAGAAGCCACAGCCGCAGCTGCAGGTGCTGAAATCTCGCCCCTCCAGGGCTGCCTGCCGCCTGGCTGCTGATTTATTATTAAGATGATCCTTAAATCTTCTTCATTGGGCCAGCCAATCCGCCTCGTCAGAGGGGCCTTGGGAAGCTCTTGACATTCCTCTTGGCAGAACGGGGAGAAATGAGCCCCCAGAAAGCTTGCAGCAAATATCTCTTCCCAGAGAGAAATTTGGGGTGAGACCCTGGGGTGCACCATAGGGGGGGAGGAATATGTCTCTAAATCTGGGCTTAGAGCCCCAGGCCTGGGGGCAGTAGGTTGATGCCACCTTGTGTGCCCCACTATTCTCAGCGGGGACTGGGCACCGCCTTGTCCCCCTCCCTGGCAGGCTCGGTGTTCGCCTTTTCTGTAGGGAGGGAGCAGAGTGCAGCTGGGCTGAGCTAGAGTGGTCCCTGGGGGAATCTCGCTGGAGGAAGTTTATGAGGCCGATAAATATTCCTCAAGCTTCTGTACAAGCTCAGCCCAGATGCATCAGCTGTCGAGCCTCCCACCTCTCACTCCTTTGGAATTGCAGATGCTTCCCTGACAGGTGGGTCTTTCTTTAAATTTTTTTAATTTTTATTTTGGGGACAGAAAGGAGGCCAGATAAGACAGCAAAGGTCCCTTCGTGGTGCCTGCCCGGCGAGATGAAAGCACGCCTCCCGGTTAAGGTTTCCGCAGGTGGAGGGCCCGGTCCACTGGCACCGCGCCAAACGGCAGGAGCACCATTGCCAGGAGCGCTTCGGGCACCTTGTCCTCTGAGAGTGACGTGGCGGGGCCAGCGGCTAAGTGAGTCTACTGCGGCCAGAAAGCCAGAAAGCGGCGTCGGAAGAGGGCCAGGCCTGAGCAGACATCGGGGCTCAGGGAGACATCGCCCTCTTTAGCCTGGATTTCAGAGGTCCTTCCACCCCCACACCTGAGCTTGGCACTAGCCTTTCATTTCTGCTGGCCTCATTCTGCTCACCCCGATACAGGGGTCCCTCCTCCACGGCCCCAGGAAATGGTGGGGGACCCATTGCTCCTCTTTCTCTCTTGTTCTCCTTTGACTTGGCCCTCAAGGCCTTGGTCTGCTGTCTCCTGACTCCAGAAAACTCCCCTGGCCTCCCCTCCCCTGCACACCCAGGACCGTGCTGGCTGCATGGCCCTGGGATCCTGGACATCCTCTGGCTCAAGTGTGGTTTGCAGTTCGCAGATGTATGTCCCACGTCCTCAATTGAATGCGCAGTCCCTTGATGGCTGGGGCTGCCTTGAGCACTTCTGTGGGACCAAGACACAGGTGGACATTGACCCGAGATCCCAAGCTGGCGGGGGCTTTGCCTGCTCCCAGTGTCTGAACTCAGGCCTGACTGAGAGTCCTGAGGGGCAGTCTGGTCTCTCCCTCCAGCCCCATTCTGGTTGGCAACCGTCCCCGTTCTTGAGTGGATGGTCCAGGCCTTGATGAATTCTCAAGGGAGGCCAGGAGCCCTGGGCAAAGAGGAGGTGGCAGCACAGGGCCCTGAGTGAAGCCCACAGTCAGCTCGGTGAGGGACCTGTGCCTCGCGCTGCAGCCCAGCCCCGGCTGTATCTGGCTTTCACCTTAATTAGTAGGAGATTTTCAGAGAAGCAATAAAACAACGACATAGCAACTTGGACAGGGCATGGAAGGCAAGAGCCATTTCAGTAATGGAGTCAGTGGAATTGCTATTCTAAGAAGAGAGGGAGAGGGAGACCACTCTTTGCTATTAAGAGCCGAGGGCAAAGCTGTCCTGTCGTCTGCCTGGTTATTAAGGATAACTGATGGCCACCCCACCTCCAACAACACAGGAAAATTACAGCTCCATGAACCCAGAGTTCTGGACAGTGGTTCCCAGAAAGCCTAAGTGCTGAGCACGGCAGTCTCAGAGAGGTGCGTGGGCCCGGGCTCGCTGGCTCTCCCTAGCGGCCCAGGCCCCAGAGAGGATGATGACCAAGTCCAGCCCTCCACCGGGAAGAGAGGACACACGTGTCATGTGCCGGGCTGGCCTGGGGCTGGGTGAGGTTGTAGAAGAGCTGGGGTGGGATGGTGGGTCCTGTAGGGGAGAGGGTGATGTTGATCGCCACCCTCCTGGTGGGAGCACACCTTGGCACCAGCTAGAAGGTTCTGGGAGCTCCCTGGTTTGACACATGGGGCAACTAAGGACTAGACACGAGTTCATTTTCCCAAAACTTGTATTTGTAAGAAGCACAGAAGGAAGCTGTTCTGGTGTTTGAGTAGATGCCATGCCTCTTTCTCTCAACACCTTCATGTCCACCTCGGTGAGGGCTGGCTGCCCACGGTTGGACCTTGTAACTCTAACCCAGTCATAGGCTCCCGAGGGTCTCACCCAGGGGCGACTCAGATACAGAATGAAGACTCTGAGTGGTAGGATGGCGCCAGGTTCTGGTCCTCACTGTTCATCACAAAGCAAGTACCCTGCTTCCGAGCTCCAGGTTCCTCACCTGCCCACCTGGAAGGATGCGCCCGGGCCTGGCTGGGGCCGTGGTGCCGTAGCGCTGGGATGGATGGGATGCAGCATTGGGGACGGGAAAGCACGTGTTTGATTATCTGTGGTATACGGAGAGCCCTACAGATGAGCAAGGGAACGGGGTGCGGGCAGTGGAAGGATACGTGGTAGGTAGGATGACAGTCAGTGGATGGGTAGACGGGTAGGTGGGATGGTCAGCAAAGGCTCTCATAGTCTCCTAAAAATGTTGATCTGGGGGCCACTCCAAAACCAAACAGGTGACTCTAGGCCCCAGGAGGGTCTCCCTAGCGGCCCAGGGATGGGAACGGGGCATGAGGTACCAGAGTTACCTCCACTGTTCTTCTCCACACTGTGCGCCCCATCCTGGGACCCAATGTCAGGGTACCTCAGCCTGAGAGTGAGGTTTAGTTGTGTGTTCCCTACACCTAGATGGTGCCCGCACAGAGGAGCAAGCCAGCGGTGCCCAGGGGTGCTCGGGGGAGAGCCAGCTGGGAGGAGGGTGCGCCAGCGCCGTGGACAGCGGGTGGCCAGTTCTGACCTCTGAGTCCTGTCTGGGTCACTTCCCCACCATCCAGCCTTCCGTGGGAGAGAAACAGAGGAGAGACAAGGATATGGCAGGAGATGGAGAGGAGGTTTCCTGGAAGGGACAGCAAAGGTGTTGGGGAGAAGGCTCTGAGGTGTGCAACAAGGTGGGGCGGGGGCGAGGGGCCCTGAGGCCACCAGGGGGAGGTCGGGACCAGGGGGCGGGCTTGCTGTGCTGGCAGGCACCACACAGGCGGTGCAAGGACGCATTCGGCCGACCTGTGGGAGACCTGCACCGAAGAGAGCTGCTTAGGAATTCAGCCCCTGCTCACACCCCTGTGGGCGTTTCCCCGGGGACAGGAAAGTGTCCAGCCCAGTGATTTAAAACTTCACTAAGTAGAAAATACACTCAAACAGCAGAAACATGGAGGCTGCAGCCGATGTCAGCAACGTCATTGTCAGTCGCTGCCGTTGTGATGGCCCCAGGAGGAGACAGGTCCAGGCATGGAGCCTGTTTCCTCACCTGGGTTTTTGGGATGGTTACTCTGTCCTTGGCCAATGCCCCTCTCATTGTAATCGCTAACAAATGGCGACCGTGGAGAATGAAGCCTATAGGCGCCACTCCTCTGAGGCCCATGCACGTTCACGCGGGGCCGGGAAAGAGGATGAGCGCCTGCAGGAGGCCGCCCAGGAGTCAGCATCCTGCCTCTCAATCCCAGTTACCTTTGGCAGAGAAAACGGCTTTCTCCTTTGGAGGGTTTGCTCCAGAGAAAGAATCCAAACCGTGGCAAATATTGACCATGAGAGTGGCCTAAAAGGTGGAGGAGAGAGAGGCAGAGTCGTTGCAAATGGTCTGATCAACACGTGAGTGTGCACACACGGACACACGCGGACACACACATGCACACCCAACAGCAAGCAAGTGCCAGGCAAGCACTTGGCAGTGGTCGGCAAACTCATTAGTCAACAGAGCCAAATATCAACAGTACAACGATTGAAATTTCTTTGGAGAGCCAAATTTTTTAAACTTAAACTCCTTCTAACGCCACTTCTTCAAAATAGACTCGCCCAGGCCATGGTATTTTGTGGAAGAGCCACACTCAAGGGGCCAAAGAGCCGCATGTGGCTCGCGAGCCGCAGTTTGCCGACCACGGGTATAGGCTCACAGGCTCCACAAGTGTGAGGTTGCCAAGCCTTTCGAGTGCAAGATGGTAGAAACTAAAAGTTAGAAGTATAGGAATCCTTTTAGGGGAATTCCATTTTATTGGACTCAGCTATAAGCAGTAAATTGAAATAGATCGGTTTCATTTGTAATTAGATGGGTCTACTTATACATAAAAAATACTGTATGGACTTTTGAAAGCATATCCTTCCACTGGATTTAAATAGTCCTTATAATAGTGTTTATTGGTTCTAACACAAATCTTTCTTCCTAGCTCATACAGTGTAGGCTATCACAGTGTAAGGAGCCTGACTGGACAGAGTCCAGCTGGCTGCTTCTTCCCATGGGGGTATTCTGAGGAGGGCACCCCGATCCCGAAGGCTCCCCTCCCCCTTGTGCAGGCCTTGGGGGCAGGGGAGGGCGGTTCATTCACACAGGCTTCTATAAATGGTGTGATGGGAGAAACAGCCAAAGGAGTAGTACTTAACTTTCACTCTAATTCATCTCATGGACAGACTGTCCTCACGTTGACAAATGTTGCATCTGAGTCAGAAAGTGCACCAGAGAAAGAGCTGGTAGCAAGTCACATCCAAGATGCCAAAGAATTAAATTAAATTACGGTAATGGAAATCTGCATTGCCAGAGCCCACTGGGGGAAATCCACAAGTGTTTACTGTGCACCTACTATGTGCAGGGTGCCATGGGAGCAGCCATTAATCGCTTCACTGGGCTCCTGAAAGCTAATGTACCCTTGGGAGAGTCTGATTGCCAGCCGGGGAAGTGTTAGGGTTCCCCCGCCACATCACGAACTTGGTTCTAGCACTTGATACGCTGCCTTGAAATCATGTCACAGGTGTGAGGAATGGATGGGATGCTCATGGGAACCGTGCTTCTTCTGTTGACAGGAGCTGGGTCTGTGAGGGGCCTTGGGCGTCACCTTGGCACCTACCTCTGTGTAGTAGATTGTTGCTATCCACAACCGCTTGGAGGGCCTTGGGACTAAACACATGGCACACAACACAGACAGGATGGGGGGAACCATGGAGAGGAGGGAAGTGGGGAGCATGTAATTCAGAATGATCACAGGGTAGCAGGGCAGCTGACTGGGGCGCAGCCACCTGGTACAAGTGAAGGTCAGCTTCACCAGGCCTGGCAGGCTCCTGTAACCCTGTCCGACTGTTCCAGCACAGCCTCCTGGGCATCCTGGAGGGACGGAGAGACCTGCTGCCAGGCCAGGCCAGACAGGACCCTGGCCTTAGATGTGCTGGGCATGGCCCTGCCTTGAGAATACCCAATAGGAAAAAATAACTCCACTTTTTGGAACTCTGCATAGGGAGCAGTTTTTTACTTTCCTGGAGTACTCAAAGTTTTCTGTCTAACAGGCACTCCCCAGACACATTAAAATATATTTGAGATTTGCAAAAAACTCGAACACTCACAATTTCTCTATTGAGTAAAGTATTTTAAAAACAAGTAAACAACTTCAAAGAACCACTTACTTTGCCTCCTAGAGTGTCTAGCATAACACCTTTTAGCTTAACTTGCTAACTCAAGGACAGCAATTTGGACTGCTGCACTGAGTAAGAAAATTGGGCTGGTTTCTGTCTTGAGTTGCAGATACTTCTTCCTTCTAAGTTATCGATCACTGGCAGGCAGCATACTAAAATGAGGTTTTCTTCTAGACCTTCTGGCCTTTTTTATTCTCTGAATGGGTGGGATATAACAGGAAGGCTGAGGGTCTCTTGACCGTGCCCAGAGTAGGGTCCTCCCTATATTCCTACATGTACCTTTTCCCATCCTGGCTGACCCCCAGCAACTGTTACCATCTCTGTGACCTCTCTAAACCCAAAGACATAATTTTTTAAATCTTTTATTCTTAAACACAAAATTGTTTCTTTAATTTTTTATATTTTAATAGTTTTCATGTGTTAAAAGTATTACATAAGTCTCCCTTTCCTTCCCCGATTGCCCCCCTCCAGCCTGCCCTGCCCCCTGCGCCATTGTCTGTGTCCAAGGCTTATGTATATATGCATACAAGGTCCTTGGTTGATTACCTCCAAACCATCCACCTCCCCTGCCTTCTCTCTGAGAATCCCCAATCTGTTCCATGCTTCCATGTCTCTGGATTCTCTCTGTTCATCAGTTTATTGTGTTACTTAGATTGCACATATAAATGCGATCATATGACACTTGTCTTTCTCTGACTGACTTATTTCACTCAGCATGATACTCTCCAGGTCCCTCCATGCTGTCTCAAAGGGTAAGAGATTCTTCTCTTATACCACTGCATAGTATTCCATGCTGTAAATGTACCACAGCTTTTTTATCCACTCATCTACTGATGGTCACTTGAGCTGTTTCCAGATCTTAGCTATTGTAATTGTGCTGCTATGAACATAGGGGTGCATACTTTCTTTCTGATTGGTGCTTCTGGTTTCTTAGGATATATTCCTAGAAGTGGGATCATGGGGTCAAATGGCAGATCCATATTTCATTTTTTGAGGAAACTCCATACTGTTTTCCATAATGGCTGCACCAGTCTGCATTCCCACCAGCAGTGTACTAGGGTTCCCTTTTCTCCACATCCTCACCAGCACTTGTCATTTGTTGATATTAGCCATTCTGACAGGAGTGAGATGGTACCTCATTGTCATTTTGATTTGCATCTTTCAGATGAATAGTGACTTTGAGCATTCTTTCATATGTCTCTTGGCCATCCTATGTCCTCCTTGGAGAAGTGTCTATTTAGGTCATTTGCCCATTTTTTAATTGGCTTCTTTGTCTTCCTTCTGTTAGGTTGTATGAGTTTCTTGTATATTCTGGATAGTAACCCTTTATCAGGTGAATCATTGCCAAATATATTCTCCCATACAGTGGGCCCCTTTTCGTCTTGTTGATGGTTTCTTTTGCTGTGCAGAAGCTTTTTATTTTGATATAGTCCCTTATGTTTTGTTTTGTTTTGTTTTGTTTTGTTTTGTTTTCATTTATTTCCTTTGCCCTAGGACAGTGGTCGGCAAACCGCGGCTCTGGAGCCACATGTAGCTCTTTGGCCCCTTGAGTGTTCTAACGCCACTTCTTCAAAATAGGCTTGCCCAGGCCGAAAACCAACTTCTGCGCTTGGGCCACGAAGTTTCAATCACACTGTACGTGTGCGCCCGTACGTGGTATTTTGTGGAAGAGCCACACTCAAGGGGCCAAAGAGCCGCATGTGGCTCGCGAGCTGCGATTTGCCAACCATAGGAGATGTATCAGTAACATACTGCTGTGATAGATGTCTGAGATTTTGCTGCCTATGGTTTCTTCTAGGACTTTTAAGGTTACCCACCTTTCATCCCTGGAATAAACCCCACTTGGTCATGGGTATGATCTTTTTAAGATATTGCTGGATGTGATTTGCTAATATTTTGTTGAAGATTTTGCCATCTATGTTCATCAGAGATATTGGCCTGTAATTCTCTTTCTTTGTAGTGTCTTTATCTGGTTTTGGAATTAGGCTAATGTTGGCCTCATAAAAAGAGCTTGGAAGTGTTCCTTCCTCTTGGATGTTTTGGAATAGTCTGAAGAGTCTACGTGTTAGTTCTTCTTTGAAGGTTTGGTAAAACTACCCTGTGAAGCCGTCCAGACCCAGGCTTTTGTTTGCTGGGAGTTTTGTTTGTTTGTTTTTTTTTTAATTAATGCTACTATTTCATCAGTTGTTGGCCTATTCGTGTTTTTTGATTCTTGGTGATTCAGTTTTGGGAGATTGTATTTTTCTAGGAATTTGCCCATTGCATCCACATAGTCCAGCTTGTTGGCATCTAGCTGTTCATAGGATTTCCTTACAACCCTTTGTATTTCTGTGGTGTCAGTGGTTAGTTTCTTGCTTTGGTTTCTGATTTTATTTATGTGGGTTCTCTCTCTTTGTTTCTTGATGTGTCTGGCTAACGGTTCATCAATTTTGTTTATCCTTTCAAAGCACCAGCTATTTATTTTTTTAAAAATTCTTTATTGTTGAAAGTATTACATATTTCCCTCTTTCCCCTCAATTGAATCCCTCCAGCCTACCTCCATTCACCCCAGGCATATGGCATTCAAGTTCTTAGGTTGATTACCTCCCACCAACACACCCTACCCCACCTTCCAGTTTGAGGAAACTACATACTGTTTTCCATAATAGTCGCATCAGTCTGCATTCCCACCAGCAGTGTACTAGGGTTCTCTTTTCTCCACATCCTCGCCAGCACTTGTCATTTGTTGATTTGTAGATGGCAGCCATTCTGACAGGTGTGAGATGGTACTTCATTGTCGTTTTAATTTGCATCTCTCTGATGGTCAGTAACTTTGAGCATTTTCTCATATGTCTCTTGGCCATCTCTATGTCCACATTGGAGAAGTGTCTATTTAGGTCCATTGCCCATCTTTTAATTGGGTTGTTTGTGTTTCTATTGTTAAGTTGTATGAGTTCCTTATATATTCTGGATATTAACCTTTATCATATGTATCATTGCCAAATATATCCTCCCATACAATGGGCTCCCTTTTCGTCATCTTGATGGTTTCTTTGCTGTGCAGAAGCTTGTATTTTGACGTAGTCCCATTTCTTTATTTTCTCCTTTGCTTCCTTTGCCCTAGGAGATGTATCTGTAAACATATTGCTGCAAGAGATGTCTGAGATTTTGCTGCCTGTGAATTCTTCTAGGACTTTTAAGGTTAACTGACTTATATTTAAGTCTTTTTTCCATTTTGTGTTTATTCTTGTGCATGGTGTAAGTTGGTGGTTAGTTTCATTTTTTTGCATATATGTGTCCAATTTTCCCAGCACCATTTATTGAAGAGACTGTCTTGCTCTTGCCTCCTTTGTCAAGTATTAATTGAGCATAATGGCTTGGGTCGACTTCTGGGGTCTCTGTTCTGTTCCATTGATCTATATGCCGTTCTTTTGCCAGTACCAGGCAGTTTTGATTACGGTGGCTTTGAAGTATAACTTGAAATATATGTTATTATGATTCCTCCGACTTTGCTCTTCTTTCTCAATATTGCTGCAGCTATTCGGAGTCCATTTTGGTTCCGTATAAATTTTTAGAGTTTTTGTTCTAGATCTGTGAAATATTCAGTTGGTATTTTAATGGGGGTTGCATTGAATCTTTAGATTGCTTTCTGTAGTATGGACATTGTAATGATGATAATTCTACCAACACATGAACACAGGATATTTTTCCACCTGTTTCTATATCCTTCTGTCTCTTTGTTCATTGTCCTATCGTTTTCTGAATACAGGTCTTTTGCCTTCTTCGTTAAGTTTATTCCTAAGTGTCTTAATTTTTTTGTTGCAATGGTAAATGCGATTGCTTGTTTAGTTTCTCTTTTGAGAATTCATTATTGGTGCATAAAAAAGCCATTGATTATTGGATGTTAATTTTGTATCCTACTCCATTGCCAAATTCATGGATTAAATCTAGTAATACTCTGGAAGAGTCTTCAGGGTTTTCTATGAACAGTATCATGTCATGTGGGAGTAATGAGAGTTTTACTTGCTCCTTTCCAATTTGGATGCCGTTCTTTTCTTCTTGTTGTACTAGTAGCCTGTTTGCACGAAGATTCGTGCAATAGACCTTCATTCACCTGGCTGCCTGCACCAGTTTTCTGCCGGCACCAGGGACCCAGGCCTTGGCTGTGGCCACCGCCTTCTGCCTTCTTTCAGGGTCCGGGCTTGGCCCCGGGCGGTGGCCTTGGGCTCGGCGGCACCCAATATCCCTGCTAAGGATCGCAGGAGCTGACCCCCAGTGGTTTCCTGCGATCCATGCAGGCTCCCCGCTGGTACCCGAGGCTTTCCCGATTTGGGCTCTGCCACACGACAATGTCCCTGCAACAGTTTCCTGGTGGGCGTGGTGGGGGGGCGTGGCTTGGTTGGGGGGCGTGGCTTGGGTGTAGCGAAGGTGTGGTCAATTTGCATATTTGTCTATTATAAGGTAAGATGATCTCTGTGGCTAGGACTTCCAGTGCTATGTTGAATAAGAGTGGTGAAAGCAGACATCCCTGTCTTGTTCCTGTTCTTAGGGGAAATGGTTTTAGTATTTGTCCATTGAGTATGATGTTCACTCTAGTCTTGTCATATATGGCCTTCATCATGTTGAGATATGCTCCCTCGGTTTCCACTTTGCTGGAGATTTTTTCTAAAATGGGTGTTGGATTTCGTGGATTGCTTTTTCTATGTCTATTGATATGATCAGGTGATTTTTGTCTTTAAATTTGTTTATGTGATGTATCACGTTTATTGATTTGCGAATATTGTACCAACCTTGCATCCCCGGAATAAATCCCACTTGGTCATGGGGTGTGAGCTTTTTAAGGTATTGCTGGATGCGATTTGCTAATATTTTGTTGAGAATTTTAGCAACCATGTTCATCCAGGGATATTGGCCTGTAATTCTCTTTCTTTGTAGGGTTTTTATGTAGTTTTGGAATTAGGGTAATGCTGGCCTCATAAAAAAAAAAAAAAAAGCTTGGAAGTGTTTCTTCCTCTTGGATGTTTGGAATAGTATGAGAAGTAGAAGTGTTAGTTCTTCTCTGAAGGTTTGGTAAAACTCCCCTGTGAAGCCGTCTGACCCGGGCTTTTGTTTGCTGGGAGTTTTTTGATTACTGCTTCTATTTCATCCGTTGTTGTTGGCCTATTCAGGTTTTTTGATTCTTGGTAATTCAGTTTTGAGAGATTGTATTTTCCTAGGAATTTGTCCATTTCTTCTACATTGTGCAGCTTGTTAGCATATCGTTGTTCATAGGATTTCCTTACAATCCTTTGTATTTCTGTGGTCTCAGTGGTTAGTTCTCCGCTTTGATTTCTGATTTTATTTATTGGGATACTCTCTCTTTGTTTCTTGCTGAGAATGCCTAATGGTTCATCAATATTGTTTATCCTTTCAAAGAACAAGCTATTATTTTATAAATAAGTCTTTATTGTTTAAAGTATTACATATGTCCCTCTTCCCTCTCCCCCCCCCCCACCCATTGGCTCCCTTGAGCCTGCCCCCATCCACCCCTCTGCATCTATGCATTTAAAGTCGCTGGCTGATGACCTCCCTCCCCCCCCCCCCACCCCAGCCTTCCCTCTGGGATTCCACACTGTGTTTCAGGCTTCCACGTGTCTGGATCTACTCGGTTCATCTGTTTGTTTTGTTACTTAGATTCCACATATGAGTGTAATGATGTGATACTTATCTTTCAATGACTGTTTCACTCAGCATGATACTGTCCAGATCCCTCCATGCTGTCTCAGAGGGTAAGAGACTCTTTTTTTTTTTTTTTTCCATTGCTTAGTATTCCATGGTGTAAATGTACCACAGGTTTTTTATCCACTCATCTACAGATGGGCACTTGGGCTGTTTCCAGATCTTAGCTATTGTAAATTGTGCTGCTATGAACACAGAGGTGCATACATTCTTTCTGATTGGTGCTTTGAGTTTCTTAGGACATATTCCTAGAAGTGGAATCACTGGGTCAAATGGCAGATCCATATTTAATTATTTGAGGAAACTCCATACTGTTTTTCATAATGGCTGCACCAGTCTGCATTCCCACCAGCAGTGTGCTAGGGTTACCTTTTCTCCACATCCTCACCAGCACTTGTCATTTGTTGATTCCTTGATGGTAGCCATATAACCAGGTCTGAGATGGTATGACATTGTCCTTTTGATTTGCATCTCTCAGATGAATAGTGACTTTGTGCATTCTTTCATATGCCTCTTGGCCATCTGTATGTCCTCTTTGGGGAACAGTCTATTAGGTGCTTTGCCCATTTTTAATTGGATTGTTTGTCTTCCTTTTGTTAATTTGTATGAGTTCCTCATATATTGTGGATAGTAACCCTTTATGAGATGTACCATTGCTAAGTATGTTCTCCCATACACTGGGCTCCCTTTTTGTCTTGTTGATGGTTTCCTTTGCTGTGCAGAAGCTTGTATTTTGACGTAGTCCCATTTCTTTATTTTCTCCTTTGCTTCCTTTGCCCTAGGAGATGTATCCTTAAACATTTTGCTGCAAGAGATGTCTGAGATTTCGCTTCCTATGGTTTCTTCTAGGACTTTTAAGGTTAACCGACTTACATTTAAGGTTTTTTTCCACTTTGTGTTTATTCTTCAGTGTGGTGCATGTTGGTGGTTAGTTTCATTTTTTTTGCATGTATCTGTCCAATTTTCCCAGCACCATTTATTGAAGAGACTGTCTTGACTCCATTGTTCGCTCTTGCCTCCTTTGTCAAGTATTAATTGTGCCTAATGGCTTGGGTTGATTTGTGAGTTCTCTGTTCTGTTCCTTTGATCTCTATGCTTGTCCTTGTGCCAGTACCGGGCTGTTTTGATTACGGTGGCTTTGTAGTATAACTGAAATATCTGTTATTGTGATTCCTCCAACGTTGCTCTTCTTTCTTCAGCTATTTGGAGTCTTTACTGGTTCATTATTAATTATTGAAGTATTTGTTCTAGATCTGTGAAATATGCTGTTGGTATTTTAATAGGGGTTGCATTGAATCTGTAGTTTGCCGTGGGTAGTAGGGACATTTTAATGATGTTGATTCTGCCAACCCATGAACATGGTATATTCTTCCACGTGTTCGTATCTCCTTCAGTCTCTTTCTTCAGAGTCCTGTAGTTTTTGGAATACAGGTCTTTTTCCTCTTTGGTTAAGTTTATTCCTATGTATTTTAATTTTTATGTCACAATGTAAATGGGATTGCTTCTTTAGTTTCTCTTTCTGAGAATTCATTATGAGTGAATAAAAAAGTCATTGATTTTTGGGTGTTGATTTTGTATCCTGCTCCACTGCCAAATTCATGGATTAAATCTAGCAGTTTTTTGGTGGAGTCTTTGGGGTTTTCTATGGACGGTCTCATGTCCTGTGCAAATAATGATTTTTATTTCCTTCTTTTCTATTTGGATGCCTTTTTTCCTTCTTGTCTGATCTCTGTGGCTAGGCCTTCCAGTGCTATGTTGAATAAGTGTGATGAAAGCAGACCTTCCCGTCTTGTTCCTATTCTTAGGGGAAATAGTTTTAGTTTTTGCCCATTGAGTATGATGTTCACTATAGGTTTGTCATGTATGGCCTTCATCATGTTGAAATATGCTCTCTCTATTCCCACTTTGCTGGGAGTTTTTATCAAGATTGGGAGTAGGATTTCACTGAAAGCTTTTTCTGCATCTATTTATAAGATCATATGATTTTTGTCTTTCAATTTGTTTATGTGAGGTACATGTCTATTGATTTGCCATTATGGTACCAGCCTTGCATCCCCAGAATAAATCCCTCTTGGTCATGGAGTATGATCATTTCAACATATTTCTGGATGCAATTTGGTAATATTTTGTTGAGGATTTTAGCAACCATGTTCATCAGGGATATTGGCCTGTAATTCTCTTTCTTTGTAGTGTCTTTATCTGGTTTTGGAATTAGGGTAATGCTGGTCTCATAAATGAGCTTGGAAGTGTTCCTTCCTCTTGGATGTTTTGGAGTAGTTTAAGGAATATAGATGATAGTTCTTTTTTGAAGGGTTGATAAAACTCCCAGACCAGGGCTTTTGTTTGCTGGTTTTTTTTTTTTTTTTTTATTACTGCTTCTATTTCATCAGTTGTTGTTGGCTGGCTCAGGTTTTTTTATTCTTCCTGATTCAGTTTTGGGAGACTATTTTTCTAGGAATTTGTCCATTTCAATCACATTGTCCAGCTTGTTGGCATATAGTTGTTGATAGGATTTCCTTACCATCCTTTGCATTACTGCGGTGTGACTGGGTAGTACTCCACTTTGGTTTCTGATGTTATTTATTGGGTACTCTCTCTTTGTTTCTTGATGTGTTTGGATAACGGTTCATCAGTTTTGTTTATCCTTTCAAAGAACTAGCTCTTTTTAAAATATAATAATAATAATATTTATTTATTTTTGAAAGTATTACATATGTCTCTCTTCTCCCCTGCCCCCATTGAATCCTCCAGGCAGCCTTTGTCCACCCCCATGGATATATATATAGGTCTTTGGTTGATTACCTCCCACCCACCCATCCACCCACCCCAGTCTGCCCTCTGAGATTCCACACTCTGTACCATGCTTCCATGTCTCTGGATTCACTCTCTTCATCAGTTTATTTTGTTACTTAGATTCCACATATGAGTGCAATGATGTGATACTTGTCTTTCGCTGAATATTTCAGTCAGCATTATGCTGTCTAGATCCCTCCATGCTGTCACAGAGGGTAAGAGATTCTTATTTTTTTTACTATTGCATAGTAATCCATGGTGTAAATGAACCACAGCTTTTTTATTGACTCATCTACTGATGGGCACTTGGGCTGTTTCCAGATCTTAGCTATTGTAAATTGTGCTGCTATCAACATAGGGGTGCATACCTTCTTTCTGATTGGTGCTCTGGGGGGTCTTAGAATATATTCTTAGAAGTGGGATCACGGGGTCAAATGGCACATCCACACTTAATTAATTCAGGGAACTCCATGCTGTTTTCCATAATGGTTGAACCACTCTGCATTCCTATCAGCAATGTACTAGGGTTCCCTTTTCTCCACATCCTCACCAGCACTTGTCATTTGTTGATTCCTTGATGGTAGCCACATAACCAGGTCTGAGATGGTATGACATTGTCCTTTTGATTTGCATCTCTCAGATGAATAGTGACTTTGTGCATTCTTTCATATGCCTCTTGGCCATCTGTATGTCCTCTTTGGGGAACAGTCTATTAGGTGCTTTGCCCATTTTTAATTGGATTGTTTGTCTTCCTTTTGTTAATTTGTATGAGTTCCTCATATATTGTGGATAGTAACCCTTTATGAGATGTACCATTGCTAAGTATGTTCTCCCATACACTGGGCTCCCTTTTTGTCTTGTTGATGGTTTCCTTTGCTGTGCAGAAGCTTGTATTTTGACGTAGTCCCATTTCTTTATTTTCTCCTTTGCTTCCATTGCCCTAGGAGATGTATCCTTAAACATTTTGCTGCAAGAGATGTCTGAGATTTCGCTTCCTATGGTTTCTTCTAGGACTTTTAAGGTTAACCGACTTACATTTAAGGTTTTTTTCCACTTTGTGTTTATTCTTCAGTGTGGTGCATGTTGGTGGTTAGTTTCATTTTTTTTGCATGTATCTGTCCAATTTTCCCAGCACCATTTATTGAAGAGACTGTCTTGACTCCATTGTTCGCTCTTGCCTCCTTTGCCAAATATTAATTGTGCCTAATGGCTTGGGTTGATTTGTGAGTTCTCTGTTCTGTTCCTTTGATTTCTATGCTTGTCCTTGTGCCAGTACCAGGCTGTTTTGATTATGGTGGCTTTGTAGTATAACTGGAAATATCTGTTATTGTGATTCCTCCAACTTTGCTCTTCGTTCTTGAGATTGCTGTAACTATTCAGGGTCTTTGTTGGTTTCATATTAATTGTTGAAGTATTTGTTCTACATCAGTGAAATAATTCATTGGTATTTTAATATAGGGATTTCATTGTATCTGTAGCTTGCCGTGGGTAGTAGGGACATTGTAATGATGTTGATTCTACCAACCCATGAACATCGTATATTCTTCCACCTGTTTCTATCTCCTTCAGTCTCTTTTTTCAGAGTCCTGTAGGTTTTGGAATACAGGTCTTTTGCCTCCTTGGTTAAGTTTATTCCTAAGTATCTTACTTTTTATGTTGCAGTGTAAATGGGATTTCTTGATTAGTTTCTCTTTCTGAGAATTCATTATTGGTGTATAAAAAATCCATTGATTTTTGGGTGTTGATTTTGTATCCTTCTCCATTGCCAAATTCATGGATTAAATCTATTAGTTTTTTGGTTGATTCTTCGGATTTTCTATGTACAATTTCATGTCCTGTGCAAATAATGAGAGTTTTATTTCCTCCTTTCCAATTAGGATGCTGTGTTTTTCTTCTTGTTGTGTGATCTCTGTGGCTAGGACTTCCAGGGCTATGTTGAATAAGAGTGGTGAAAGCGGACATCCCTGTCTTGTTCCTGTTCTTACAGGAAGTGGTTTTAATATTTGCCCAGTGAGTATGATGCTTGCTCTAGGTTTGTCATATGTGGCCTTCATCATGTTCAGATATGCTCCCTCTATTCTCACTTTGCTGGGAGTTTTTATCAAGATTTGGTGTACGATTTCATTGAAAATTTTTTCTGCGTCTATTTATAAGATCATGTGATTTTGTCTTTCAATTTGTTTATGTAAGGTACCACATCTATTGATTTGCCATTATGGTACCAGCCTTGCATCCCGGAATAAATACCACTTGGTCATTGAGTATGATCATTTTAACATATTTCTGGATGCAATTTGGTAATATTTTGTTGAGGATTTTAGCAATCATGTTCATCAGGGATATTGCCTTTTAATTCTCTTTCTTTTTAGTGTCTTTATTTGGTTTTAGAATTAGAGTAATGCGGCTTCATAAAAAGACCTTGGAAGTGTTCCTTCCTTTTGGATGTTTTGGAATAGTGTGAGGAGTATAGGTGTTAGTTCTTCTTTGAAAGTTTGCTATATCCCCCTGTGAAGCCATCCATACCTGGGCTTTTGTTTGCTGGGATTTTTTTAAATTAATACTACTATTTCATCAGCTGTTGACCTATTCGGGTTTTTTGATTCTTGGTGATTCAGTTTTGGGAGACTGTATATTTCTAGGCATTTGTCCATTTCATCCACATAGTCCAACTTGTTGGCATATAGTTGTTGATAGGATTTCCTTACAATCCTTTGTATTTCTTTGGTATGAGTGTTTAGTTCCCTGCTTTGGTTTCAGATTTTACTTATTTGGGTGCTCACTCTTTGTTTCTTTTATTGTTTGTTTGTTTCTTTTTCTTTTTGCATTTTAATTTCTTTATTCATTGAGGTATTACATATTTGTCCTCATCCCCCCATTACCTTCCCAACCTCCTCCCCCCCCCCCAACTCATGTCCTCACCCCTCTGTTGTCTGTGTCCACTGGTTAGGCTTATATGCATGCATACAAGTCCTTTGGTTGATCTCTCTCCCTTATCCCCACCCTCCCTACCTTCCCTCTGAGGTTTGACACTCTGATCGATGCTTCCCTGTCTCTGGATCTGTTTATGTTCATCAGTTTATGTTGTTAATTATTTCCCATAGATGAGTGAGATAATGTGATATTTATCTTTCTCTCACTGGCTTATTTCACTTAGCATAATGCTCTCCAGTTCCACCATGTTGATGCAAATGGTAGGAATTCCTTTTTTTAGCGCAGTGTAGTATTCCATTGTGTAGCTATTCCACAGTGTTTTCTAATCCACTCATCTGCTGATGGGCACTTAGGCTGTTTCCAAATCTTAGCTATGGTAAATTGTGCTGCTATGAACATAAGGGTGGATATATCCTTTCTGATTGGTCTTTCTAGTTTCTTGGGATATATTCCCAGGAGTGGGATTACTGGGTCCAATGGGAGTTCCCTTTTTAGTTTTTTGAGGAAACTCCATACTGTTCTCCAAAGTGGCTGCACCAATCTGCATTCCAACCAGCAGTGCACGAGGGTTCCTTTTTCCCCGAATCCTTGCAAACATTTGTCGTTGATTGATTTGTTGATAATAGCCATTCTGACAGGTGTGAGATGGTACCGCATTGTCGTTTTGATTTGCATCTCTCGGATAATTAGTGACTTTGAGCATGTTTTCATATGTTTATTGGCCTTTCTTCTGTCTTCTTTCGAAAAGTTTCTATTTAGGTCCGTTGCCCATTTCTTGATTGGATTGTTTATCTTCCTTTTGTTAAGTTGTATGAGTTCCCTGTAAATTTTGTTGATTAAACCCTATTGGTGATAACATTGGCAAATATGTTCTCCCATGTAGTGGTCTTTCTTGTTGTTTTGTTGATGGTTTCTTTTGCTGTGCAAAAGCTTTTTATTTTGATGTAGTGCCATTTGTTTATTTTCTCTTTAGTTTCCATTGCCCTAAGAGCAGTATCAATGAAGAAATTCCTTCGGCATATGTCTGAGATTTTGCTGCCTGTGGATTTCTCTAGTATTTTTATGGTTTCCCGTCTTATGTTTAAGTCCTTTATCCATTTTGAGTTTATTTTTGTGTATGGTGTAAGTTGGTGGTCTAGTTTCATTTTTTGCATGTATCTGTCCAATTTTCCCAACACCATTTATTAAAGAGACTGTCTTGATTCCAGTGTATGTTCATGCCTCCTTTGTCGAATATTAATTGGGCATAGTGGTTTGGGTCAATATCTGGATTCTTTATTCTGTTCCATTGATCTATATGTCTGTTCCTGTGCCAGTACCAGGCTGTTTTGAGAACAGTGGCTTTGTAATACAGCTTGATATCTGGTATTGAGATCCCACCTACTTTGTTCTTCTTTCTCAGGATTGCTGCAGCTATTTGGGGTCTTTTTTTATTCCAGATGAATTTTTGGAGAGTTGGTTCTAGGTCTGTGAAATATGCCATTGGTATTTTAATGGGGATTGCATTGAATCTATAGATTGCTTTGGGTAGTATGGACATTTTAATGATGTTGATTCTATCAATCCATGAACACGGTATGTTCTTCCACCTGTTTATATCTTCTTCTATCTCTTTTATTCAGTGTCCTGTAGTTTTTTGCATATAGGTCTTTTACCTCTTTAGTTAAGTTTATTCCTAGGTATCTTAATTTTTTGGTGTGATGATAAATGGGATTGCTTTTTGTAAGTTCTCTCTTTCCGTAAGTTCACTATTGGTGTATAGAAATGGCATAGATTTCTTGGTGTTTATTTTGTATCTTGCTACCTTGCCGAATTCATTTATTAAGTCTAATAATTTTTTGACGGAGTCTTTAGGGTTTTCTATGTACAGTATCTTGTCATCTGCAAATAATGACAGTTTTACTTCTTCTTTTCCAATTTGGATGCCTTTTATTTCTTCTTGTCTGATAGCAATGGCGAGTACTTCCAGTACTGTGTTGAACAGGAGTGGTGAGAGTGGGCATCCCTGTCTTGTTCCTGTTCTTAGGGGAAATTCTTTGTTTCTTGATGTGTTTGGATAACGGTTCATCAGTTTTGTTTATCTTTTCAAAGAACCAGCTCTTTTCAAAAATAATAATAATAGTTATTTATTTTTGCAAGTATTACATATGTGCCTTATTTATTTTTGAAAGTATTACATATGTGCCTCTTCCCGCCCACCCACCCCCATTGAATCATCCAGGCTGCCTTTGTCCACCCCCATGGATATTATATATAGGTCTTTGGTTGATTACCTCCCACCCACCTATCCTCCCTAGTCTCCCCTCTGAGACTCCATACTATGTCCATGCTTCCATGACTCTGGATCCACTCTGTTCATCAGTTTATTTTGTTACTTAGATTCCACATATGAGTGCAATCATGTGATACTTATCTTTCTCTAACTATTTCACCAAGCATGATACTGTCCTGATCCCTCCATGCTGTCTCAGAGGGTAAGAGAGTCTTTTTTTTTTTTTTTTTTTTTTTTTTTTACTGCTGCACAGTATTCCATGGTATAGATGTACCACATCTTTTTATCCACTCATCTACTGATGGGTACTTGAGCTGTTTCCAAATCTTTGCTATTGTAAATTGTGCTGCTATCAACACAGGGTGCATACCTTCTTTCTGATTGGTGCTTCCAGTTTCTTAGGATATATTCCTAGAAGTGGGGTCTCTGGGTCAAATGGCAGATCCATATTTAATTATTTAAGGGAACTTCATGCTGTTTTCCATAATGGCTGCACCAGTCTGCATTCCCACCAGCAGTGTACTAGGGTTCCCTTTTCTCCACATCCTCGCCAGCACTTGTCATTTGTTGATTTGTTGATGGTAGGCATTCTGACAGGTGTGAGATGGTAGCACATTGTCCTTTGGATTTGCATTTCTAGGATGAAAAGTGACTTTGAGCATTTATTCATATATCTCTGGGCCATCTGTTTGTCCTCTTTGGAGTGGTGTCTGTTTAGGTGCTTTGCCTATTTTTTAATTGGATTCTTTGTCTTCCTTTTGTTAAGTTGTATAAGTTCCTTATACATTCTGGATAGTAACCCTTTAGCAGATAGATGTATGATTGCCAAATATGTTCTCCCTTACAGTGGGCTCCCTTTTCCTCTTTTTGATGGTTTCCTTTGCTGTGCAGAAGCTTGTATTTTGACGTAGTCCCATTTCTTTATTTTCTCCTTTGTTTCCTTTGCCCTAGGACAGTGGTTGGCAAACCGCGGCTTGCGAGCCGCATGCGGCTCTTTGGCCCCTTGAGTGTTCTAACGCCACTTCTTCAAAATAGACTCGCCCAGGCCGAAAACCAACTTCTGGGCATGGGCCCTGAAGTTTCAATCACACTGTACATGCGCGTCCGCACATGATATTTTGTGGAAGAGCCACACTCAAGGGGCCAAAGAGCCGCATGTGGCTCGCGAGCTGCTGTTTGCCGACCACTGCCCTAGGAGATGTATCTGTAAACATTTTGCTGCAAGAGATTTTGCTGCCTATGGTTTCTTTTAGGACTTTTAAGGTTAACCGACTTATATTTATAAGTCTTTTTTCCTTTTGTGTTTATTGTCATGTGGGTGTATGTTGGTGATTAGTTTCATTCTTTTGCATGTATCTGTCCAATTTTCCCAGCACCATTTATTGAAGAAACTGTCTTGACTCCATTGTTCGCTCTTGCCTCCTTTGCCAAACATTAATTGCACATAATGGCTTGGGTTGATTTGTGAGTTCTCTGTTCTGTTCCTTTGATCTCTATGCTTGTCCTTGTGCCAGTACCGGGCTGTTTTGATTACGGTGGCTTTGTAGTATAACTTGAAATATCTGTTATTGTGATTCCTCCAACGTTGCTCCTCTTTCTTGAGATTGTTGCAGCTATTCGGGGTCTCTTTTGGTTCCATATAAATTTTTGAAGTATTTGTTCTAGATCTGTGAAATATGTGGTTGGTATTTTAATAGGGATTGCATTGAATCTGTAGCTTGCCGTGGGTAGTATGGACATTTTAATGATGTTGATTCTACCAACCCATATACACGGCATATTCTTCCACCTGTTTTTGTCTCCTTCAGTCTCTTTTTTCAGCATCCTTTAGTTTTCCAAATGCAGGTCTTTTGCCTCCTCCATTAAATTTACTCCTTAGTATCTTATTTTTTTTGTTGTTGCAATGGTAAATGGGGTTGCTTTCTTAGTTTCTCTTTCTGATAATTCAGTACTGATGTATAAAAAAGGCATTGATTTTGGGGTGTTGATTTTGTATCCTTCTCCATTGCCAAATTTATGGATTAAATCTAGTAGATTTTTGGTGAAGTCTTCAGAGTTTTCTATGTACAATGCCATGTCCTGTGCAAATAATGAGAGTTTTACTTCCTCCTTTCCAATTTGGTGCCGTTTTTTTCTTCTTGTTGTTTGATCTCTGTGGCTAGGACTTCCAGTGCTATGGTGAAAGCGAACATCCCCGTCTTGTTTGTGTTCTTAGGGGAAATGGTTTTAGATTTTGCACATTGAGTATGATGCTCGCTGTAGGTTTGTCATATGTGGCCTTCATCATGTTGAGGTATGCTCCCTCTATTCCCAGTTTGCTGGGAGTTTTTATCAAGATTGGGAGTAGGATTTCGCTGAAAGCTTTTTTCTGCTTCTATTTATCAGATCATGTGATTTTTGTCTTTCAATTTGTTTATATGATGTACCATGTCTATTGATTTGGGAATATTGTACCAGCCTTGCTTCCCCGGAATAAATACCGCTTGGTCATGGAGTATGATTGTTTTTACATAGTTCTGGATGCAATTTGGTAATATTTTCTTAAGGATTTTAGCAACCTGTTCATCAGGGTTGAACCTGTAATTCTCTTTCTTGGTAGTGTCTTTATCTGATTTTAGAATTAGGGTAATGCTGGCCTCCTAAAAGAGCTTGGAAGTGTTCCTTCCTCTTGGATGTTCTGGAATAGTTTGAGGATTATAAGTGTTAGTTCTTCTTTGAAGTTTTGGTAAAACACCCCTGTGAAGCGGTTCAGATCCACCCAGGCCTTTGTTTGCTGGGAGTTTTTTGATTACTGCTTCTATTTCATCAGTTTTTGTTGGCCTGTTCAGGTTTTTTTATTCTTCCTGATTCAGTTTTGGGAGATTTTATTTTGTCAATTTCATCTACATTGTCCATGTGTTGGCATATAGTTGTTCATAGTATTTTCTTACAATCCTTTCTATTTCTGTGGAGTCAGTGGTTAGTTCTATGCTTAGATTTCAGATTGTATTTATTGGGATGCTCTCTCTTTGTTTCTTGATCCATCTGGCTAAAGGTTCATCAATTTTCTTTATCCTTTCAAAGAACCAGCTCTTTTAAAAAATAATAATAATTCTTTATCTTTGAAACTATTAATATGTACTTGTTTCTCCCTCTTTGCATCCCTGCAGCCTGCCTCTGTCCATCTCCATAGATATATAGATATAAGTCTTTGGTTGATTACCTCCCACCCACCCGCCCTCCGAGGCCTTCCCTCTGAGATTCCACACTCTGTTCCATGTTTCCATGTGTCTGAATCAACTCCATTCATCAGTTTGCTTCCTTACTTAGATTTCACATATGAGTTCAATGATGTGATACTTGTCTTTCTCTTACTGACTTATTTCACTCAGCATGATACTCTCAAGGTCACTCCGTGCTGTCTCAAAGGGTAGGAGATTCTTCTTTTTTACTGCTGCATAGTATTCCATAGTATAAATGTACCACAGCTTTTTTAAAAATATATATTTTATTGATTTTTTACAGAGAAGAAGGAAGAGGGATAGAGAGTTAGAAACATCAATGAGAGAGAAACATCAATCAGCTGCCTCCTGCACACTCCCACTCGGGATGTGCCCGCAACCAAAGGTACATGCCCTTGACCAGAATCAAACCTGGGATCCTTGAGTCCACAGGCTGACGCTCTATCCACTGAGCCAAACCAGTTAGGGCTTACCACAGCTTTTTTATCCACTCATCTACTGATGGGTACTTGAGCTGTTTCCACATCTTTGCTATTGTAAATTGTGTTGCTATCAACACAGGAGTGCATACCTTCTTTCTGATTGGTGCTTCCGGTTTCTTAGGATATATTCCTAGAAGTGGGGTCTCTGGGTCAAATGGCAGATCCATATTAAATTATTTGAGGGAACTCTATGCTGTTTTCCATACTGGTTACACCAGTCTGTATTCCTATCAACAATGTACTAGGGTTCCCTTTTCTCCACATCCTCACCAGCCCTTGTCTTTTGTTGATTTGATGGTAGCCATTCTGAGAGGTGTGAGATGATACCACATTGTCCTTTTGATTTGCATCTCTGGGGTGAATAGAGACTATGAGCATTCTTACATATGTCTCTGGCCATCACTATGTCCTCTTTGGAGAATTGTCTGTTTAGGTGCTTTGCCTATTTTTTAATTGGATTATTTGTCTTCCTTTTGTTAAGTTGTATGAGTTCCTTATATATTCTGGATAGTAACCCTTTATCAGATGTATCATTCCTAAGTATATTCTCCCATACAGTGGGCTTCCTTTTCGTCTTGTTGATGGTTTCCTTTGCTGTGCAGAAGCCTGTATTTTGACGTAGTCCCATTTGTTTATTTTCTCCTTTGTTTCATTTCCTTAGGAGATGAATCTGTAAATATATTACTGTAAGAGATGTCTGAGATTTTGTTTCCTATGGTTTCTTTCAGGATTTTTAAGGTTAACTGACATACATTTAAGTCTTTTTATCTTTTGTGTTCATTGTTGTGTAGGGTGTATGTTGGTTGTTAGTTTCATTTTTTTGCATGTATCTGTCCAATTTTCCCAGCACCATTTATTGAAGAGACTGTCTTGACTCCATTGTATGCTCTTGCCTCCTCTGTCAAATATTAATTGTGGTAATGGCTTGGGTTGATTTGTGAGTTCTCTGTTCTGTTCCTTTGATCTCTATGCTTGTCCTTGTGCCAGTACCGGGCTGTTTTGATTACGATGGCTTTGTAGTATAACTTGAAATATCTGTTATTGTGATTCCTCCAACGTTGCTCTTCTTTCTCAAGATTTCTGCAGCTATTCAGGGTCTCTTTTGGTTCCATATAAATTTTTGAAGTATTTGTTCTGGATCTGTGAAATATGTGGTTTGTATTTTAATAGGGATTGCATTGAATCTGTAGCTTGCCGTGGGTAGTATGGACATTGTAATGATGTTGATTCTACCAACCCATATACACGGCATATTCTTCCACCTGTTTTTGTCTCCTTCAGTCTCTTTTTACAGCGTCCAGTAGTTTTCCAAATGCAGGTCTTTTGCCTCCTCCATTAAGTTTAGTCCTAAGTATCTTAATTTTTTTGTTGCAGTGGTACATGGGTTGCTTTTTTAGTTTCTCTTTCTGAGAATTCATTACTGGTGTATAAAAAAGCTATTGGTTTTGGGGTGTTGATTTTGTATCCTGCTCCATTGCCAAATTCATGTTTTAAATCTAGTAGATTTTTGGTGGAGTCTTCAGGGTTTTCTATGTACAATGCCATGTCCTGTGCAAATAATGAGAGTTTTACTTCCTCCTTTCCAATTTGGTGCTTTTTTTTTCTTCTTGTGTGATCTCTGCGTCTAGGACTTCCAGGGCTATGTTGAATAAGAGTGGTGAAAGTGGACATCCCCATCTTGTTCCTGTTCTTAGGGGAAATGGTTTGTTTTTGCCCATTGAGTATGCCATTCACTGTAGGTCTGTCATATGTGGCCTTCAACATGTTGAGATATGCTCCCTCTACTCCCAGTTTCTGGGAGTTTTTATCAAGATTGGGAGTAGGATTTCGCTGAAAGCTTTTTCTGCATCTATTTATCAGATCATGTGATTTTTGTCTTTCAATTTGTTTATGTGATGTACCACGTCTATTGATTTGGGAGTATTGTACCAGCCTTGAATCCCTGGAATAAATCCCACTTGGTCATGGAGTATGATTGTTTTAACATAGTGCTGGATGCAATTTGGTAATATTTTGTTGAATAATTTCACAACCATGTTCATCAGGGATATTGGCCTGTAATTCTCTTTCTTTGTAGTGTCTTTATCTGGTTTTGAAATTAGGCTAATGCTGGCCTCATAAAAAAAGCTTGGAAGTGTTTCCTCCTCTTAGATGTTTTGTAATAGTTTGGGGAATATAGATCTTAATTCTTTTTTGAAGGTTTGATAAAACTCCCGGACCAGGGCTTTTGTTTGCAGGGAGTTTTTTGATTACTGCTTCTATTTCTTCAGTTGTTCTTGGCCGATGCAGGTTTTTTATTCTTCCTGATTCAGTTTTGGGAGACTATTTTTCTAGGTATTTGCTCATTTCTTCCACACCGTCCAGCTTGTTGCCATATAGTTCTTCATAGTATTTCCTTAGAGTCCTTTGTATTTCTGTGGTGTCAGGGGATAGGTTTCCTCTTTGGTTTCTGGTTTTATTTATTGGGGTCCTCTCTCTTTGTTTCTAGATGAGTTTGGATGACGTTTCATCAATTTTGTTTATCCTTTCAAATAACCAGCTCTTTTTTAAAAAAGAAATAATAATAATTTTTTATTTTTGAAAGTATTCTATGTGTTCCTCTTTTCCCCCCAATTGAATCCTCCAGGCTGCTTTTGTCCACTCCCATGGATATACATATAGGTCTTTGGTTGATTACCTCACACCCACCACACCTCCTCCGCCTTCCCTCTAAGACTGCAACCCTATTCCATGCTTCTATGTGTCTGGATCCACTCCGTTCATCAGTTTCCTTTGTTACTTAGATTTCACATATGAGTGCAATGATGTGATACTTGTCTTTCTCTGACTAACTTATTTCACTCAGCGTGATACTCTCCAGGTCCCTCCATGCTGTCTCACAGGGTAAGAGATCTTTTTTTTTTTTTACTGCTGCATAGTATTCCATGGTGTAAATGTACCACAGCTTTTTTATCCATTTATCTACTAATAGGCCTTTGGGCTGTTTCCAGATATTAGCTATTGTAAATTGTGCTGCTATCAACACAGGGGTGCATACCTTCTTTCTGATTGGTGCTTTGAGTTTCTTAGGATATATTCCTAGAATTGGGATCACTGGGTCAAATGGCAGATCCATTTTAATTATGTGAGGGAACTCCATGCTGTTTTCCATAATGGTTGCACCAGTCTGCATTCCCACCAGCAGTGTGCTAGGGTTCCCTTTTCTCCACATCCTCACCAGGACTTGTCATTTGTTGATGGTAGCCATTCTGACAGGTGTGAGATGGTACCTCATTGTCCTTCTGATTTGCATCTCTCAGATGAATAGTGACTTTGTGCATTCTTTCATATGTCTCTGGGCCATCTGTATGTCCTCTTTGGAGAAGTCTATTTAGGTGCTTTGCCCATTTTTTAATTGGATTGTCTTCCTTCTGTTAAGTTGTATGAGTTCCTCATACAATCTGGATATTAACCCTTTACCAGATGTATCATTGCTAAATATGTTCGCCTATACAGTGGTATCCCTTTTCATTGTATTGATGGTTTCCTTTGCTGTGCAGAAGCTTGTATTTTGACGTAGTCCCATTTCTTTATTTTCTCCTTTGCTTCCATTGCCCTAGGAGATGTATCCTTAAACATTTTGCTGCAAGAGATGTCTGAGATTTCGCTTCCTATGGTTTCTTCTAGGACTTTTAAGGTTAACCGACTTACATTTAAGGTTTTTTTCCACTTTGTGTTTATTCTTCAGTGTGGTGCATGTTGGTGGTTAGTTTCATTTTTTTGCATGTATCTGTCCAATTTTCCCAGCACCATTTATTGAAGAGACTGTCTTGACTCCATTGTTCGCTCTTGCCTCCTTTGCCAAATATTAATTGTGGTAATGGCTTGGGTTGATTTGTGAGTTCTCTGTTCTGTTCCTTTGATCTCTATGCTTGTCCTTGTGCCAGTACCGGGCTGTTTTGATTATGGTGGCTTTGTAGTATAACTTGAAATATCTGTTATTGTGATTCCTCCAACGTTGCTCTTCTTTCTCGAGATTTCTGCAGCTATTCAGGGTCATTTTTGGTTCGATATAAATTTTTGAAGTCTTTGTTCTAGATCTGTGAAATATGCCGTTGATATTTTAATAGCGATTTCATTGAATCTGTAGCTTGCCATGGGTAGTAGGGACATTTTAATGATGTTGATTCTACCGACCCATGAACATCGTATATTCTTCCACCTGTTTCTATCTCCTTCAGTCTCTTTTTTCAGAGTCCTGTAGGTTTTGGAATACAGGTCTTTTTCCTCTTTGGTTAAGTTTATTCCTAAGTATCTTACTTTTTATGTCGCAGTGGTAAATGGGATTACATTTTTGGTTTCTCTTTCTGAGAATTCATTATTGGTGTATAAAAAAGCCATTGATTTTTGGGTGTTGATTTTGTATCCTGCTCCATTGCCAAGTTCATGGATTAAATCTATTAGTTTTTTGGTGTAGTCTTCCGGATTTTCTATGTACAATATAATGTCCTGTGCAAATAATGAGAGTTTTATTTCCTCCTTTCCAATTAGGATGCTGTGTTTTTCTTCTTGTTGTGTGATCTCTGTGGCTAGGACTTCCAGGGCTATGTTGAATAAGAGTGGTGAAAGCGGACATCCCTGTCTTGTTCCTGTTCTTACAGGAAGTGGTTTTAATATTTGCCCAGTGAGTATGATGCTTGCTGTAGGTTTGTCATATGTGGCCTTCATCATGTTCAGATATGCTCCCTCTATTCTCACTTTGCTGGGAGTTTTTATCAAGATTTGGTGTACGATTTCATTGAAAATTTTTTCTGTGTCTATTTATAAGATCATGTGATTTTGTCTTTCAATTTGTTTATGTGAGGTACCACATCTATTGATTTGCCATTATGGTACCAGCCTTGCATCCCGGAATAAATACCACTTGGTCATTGAGTATGATCATTTTAACATATTTCTGGATGCAATTTGGTAATATTTTGTTGAGGATTTTAGCAATCTATTGCCTTTTAATTCTCTTTCTTTTAGTGTCTTTATTTGGTTTTAGAATTAGAGTAATGCTGGCTTCATAAAAAGACCTTGGAAGTGTTCCTTCCTTTTGGATGTTGTGGAATAGTGTAAGGAGTATAGGGTTAGTTCTTCTTTGAAAGTTTGCTGTATCCCCCTGTGAAGCCATCCATACCTGGGCTTTTGTTTGCTGGGATTTTTTTGATTGCTGCTTCTATTTCTTCAGTTGTCGTTGGCTTATTCATGTTTTTTTGATTCTTGGTGATTCAGTTTTGGGAGACTGTATATTTCTAGGCATTTGTCCATTTGTCCATTTCATCCGCATTGTCCAGCTTGTTGGCATATAGTTGTTGATAGGATTTCCTTACCATCCTTTGCATTTCTGCGGTGTGACTGGGTAGTACTCCACTTTGGTTTCTGATGTTATTTATTGGGTACTCTCTCTTTGTTTCTTGATGTGTTTGGATAACAGTTCATCAATTTTGTTTATCCTTTCAAAGAACCAGCTCTTTTCAAAAATAATATTAATTATTAATATTAATAATTCTTTATTTTTGGAAGTATTACATATATCCCTCTTCCGACCCTCACTCCCCCATTGAATCCTCCAGGCTGCCTTTGTTCCTCGTCCCCCCCCCATGGTTATATATATAGGTTTTTGGTTCATTACCTCCCACCCACCCACCCTCCCCGGCCTCCCCTCTGAGATTCCATACTCTGGTCCATGCTTCCATGACTCTGAATTCATTCCGTTCATCAGTTTATTTTGTTACTTAAATTCCACATATGAATGCAATCTTGTTATACTTGTCTTTCGCTGAATATTTCAGTTAGCATGACACTTTCCATGCTGTCTCAGAGGTTAAGTTTTTTTTTTTTTTGAACTGCTGTATAGTATTCCATGGTGTAAATGTACCACAGCTTTTTTATCCACTCATCTACTGATGGGCACTTGGGCTGTTTCCAGATCTAAGATATTATAAATTGTGCTGCTATGAGCATAGGGGTGCATACCTTCTTTCTGATTGGTGCTTCGGTTTCTTAGGATATATTCCTGGAAGTGAGATCACGGGGTCAAATGGCAGACCCATATTTAATTATTTAAGGGAACTTCATGCTGTTTTCCATAATGGCTGCACCAGTTTGCATTCCCACCAACAATGTACTAGGGTTCCCTTTTCTCCACATCTTCGCCAGCACTTGTCTTTTGTTAATTTGTTGATGGTAGCCATTCTGACAGGTGTGAGATGGTACCTCATTGTCCTTTTGATTTGCATCTCTCAGATGAATAGTGACTTTGAGCATTCTTTCATATGTCTCTTGGCCATCTGCATGTCCTCTTTGGAGAAGTGTCTATATAGGTGCTTTGCCCATTTTTTAATTGGATTGTTTGTCTTTCTTTTGTTAAGTTGCATGAGTTTCTTATATATTCTGGATAGTAACCCTTTATCAGATGTATCATTGCTAAGTATGTTCTCCCATACACTGGGCTCCCTTTTCATCTTGTTGATGGTTTCCTTTGCTGTGCAGAAGCTTGTATTTTGACATAGTCCCATTTCTTTATTTTCTCCTTTGCTTCCATTGCCCTAGGACAGTGGTCGGCAAACTCATTAGTCAACAGAGCCAAATATCAACAGTACAGCGATTGAAATTTCTTTTGAGAGCCAAATTTTTTAAACTTAAACTTCTTCTAACACCACTTCTTCAAAATAGACTCGCTCAGGCTGTGGTATTTTGTGGAAGAGCCACACTCAAGGGGCCAAAAAGCCGCCTGTGGTTTGCGAGCCACAGTTTGCCGACCACAACCCTAGGAGATTTATCCGTAAACATACTGATGCAAGGGATGTCTGAGATTTTGCTGCCTATAGTTTCTTTCAGGACTTTTAAGGTTAATCAACTTACATTTAAGTCCATTTAAGTGTTTTTTCCTTTTGTGTTTATTCTCATGTAGGGTGTATGTTGGTGGTTAGTTTCATTTTTTTGCATGTACCTGTCCAATTTTCCCAGCACCATTTATTGAAGAGACTGTCTTGACTCCATTGTATGCTCTTGCCTCCTTTGCCAAATATTAATTGTGCGTAATGGCTTGGGTTGATTTGTGAGGTCTCTGTTCTGTTCCTTTGATCTCTATGCTTGTCCTTGTGCCAGTACCGGGCTGTTTTGATTACGGTGGCTTTGTAGTATAACTTGAAATATCTGTTATTGTGATTCCTCCAACTTTGTTTTTCTTTCTCGAGATTTCTGCAGCTATTCGGGGTCTCTTTTGGTTCCATATAAATTTTTGAAGTATTTGTTCTAGATCTGTGTAATATGCGGTTGGTATTTTAATAGGGATTTCATTGAATCTGTAGTTTGCTGTGAGTAGTATGGACATTTTAGTGATGTTGATTCTATCTACCGATATACACGGCATATTCTTCCACCTGTTTTTGTCTCCTTCAGTCTCTTTTTACAGCGTCCTGTAGTTTTCCAAATACAGGTCTTTTGCCACTTCTATTAAGTTTAGTCCTAAGTATCTTAATTTTTTTGTTGCAATGGTACATGGGATTGCTTTTTTAGTTTCTCTTTCTGAGAATTCATTGCTGGTGTATAAAAAAGCCATTGATTTTGGGGTGTTGATTTTGTATCTTGCTCCATTGCCAAATTCATGGATTAAATATATTAGTTTTTTGCTGGAATCTTCAGGGTTTTCTATGTACAGTATCATGTCCTATGCAAATAATGAGAGTTTTACTTCCTCCTTTCCAATTTGGTGCCGTTTTTTTCTTCTTGTTTTGTGATTTCTGCCGCTAGGACTTCCAGTGCTATGTTGAATAAGAGTGGTGAAAGCAGACATCCCTGTCTTGTTCCTGTTCTTAGGGGAAATGGTTTTAGTTTTTGCCCATTGAATATGCTGTTCACTGTAGGTTTGTCATATGTGGCCTTCAACATGTTGAGATATGCTCCCTCTATTCCCATTTTGCTGGGAGCTTTTATCAAGATTGGGAGTAGGATTTTGCTGAAAGCTTTTTCTGCATGATCATGTGATTTTTATCTTTCAATTTGTTTATGTGATGTACCACGGCTATTGATTTGGGAATATTGTACCAGCCTTGCATCCCCAGAATAAATCCCACTTGGTCATGGAGTATGATTGTCTTAACATAGTGCTGGGTGTAATTTGGTAATATTTTGTTGAGGTTTTTAGCAACCTGTTCATCAGGGATATTGGCCTGTAATTCTCTTTCTTTGTAGTGTCTTTATCTGGTTTTGGAACTAGGGTGATGCTGGCCTCATAAAAGAGATTGGAAGTGTTCCTTCCTCTTGGATGTTTTGGAATAGTGTGAGGAGTAGAGGTGTTAGTTGTTTTTGAAGGTTTAATAAAACTCCCAGACCAGGGCTTTTATTTGCCGGGCGTTTTTTGATTACTGCTTCTATTTCATCAGTTGTTGTTGGCTGGCTCAGGTTTTTTTCTTCGTTCTGATTCAGTTTTGGGAGATTGTATTTTTCTAAGAATTTGTCCTTCCTTCTACATTGTCCAGTTTGTTGGCATATCGTTGTTTATAGTGTTTTGTTTTTTTTTTTCACAATCCTTTGTATGTCTGTGGTGTCTGTGGTTAGTTTTTTGCTCTTGTTTCTGATTTTGTTTATTGGGGTCTTCTCTCTTTTTTCTTGATGCTTCTGACGAACTCTTCATCCATTTTGTTTATCCTTTCAATGCACAGTCTCCCCTACTATGACTGTATCATTGTCTATCTCTCCCTTAGAGTCCTCTAGAAGTATTTTTTATATATTTAGGTGTTCCTATACTGAGTGCATATGTCTCTTGGTTTCATTTTTTTAAAAATTGTTTTTAAGTCTCTATGCCATTTATTTCTACTCTATTCTTTATTATTCCCTCCTTCTACTTACTCTGGGCTTTTCTTATCCTTCCTTTTCTTTTTTTTGTGTTGTATTGTTAAATATTTTATTGTTGATTTTTCTTGTTTTTTTGAAGGAGGCCTGTGGTGCCATGAACTTTTCTCTCCGGAGTGTGTGTCAGAGATTTGGGGTGGTTGTGTGTTCATTTTCATTTTTTTTCAGTGCAAGTTTTGATTTATTTCTTGATCTCTTTGGTAACCCATGCATTTTTTAATTACATGCTATTTAGTCTCCATGTGTTTGAATGTTTTTCAGTGTTTTTACATCGTTGATTTCTAATTTCATTCCACTGTGATCTGAGTAGATGGTTGATGTGATTTCAATGTTCTTGTAGAGACTTGTTTTGTGTCCTAACTTATGGTCTATCTTTGTGAATCATCCTTGTGCACTTGAGAGAATGTATATTCTGCAGGTCTGAGGTGAAATGTTCTATGAGTATCAATTAAATCCATCTGATCTAGTATGTTCCTTGGAGTCACTGTTTCCTTGCTAAGTTTTTGTTTGGAAGATCTGTCCAGTGAAGTCAGCAGGGTGTTAAAGTCCCCTACTATGACTGTATCATTGTCTATCTCTCCCTTAGAGTCCTCTAGAAGTATTTTTTATATATTTAGGTGTTCCTATACTGAGTGCATATATGTTTACCAGGATTATATCCTCTTGTTGGATCAATCCCTTTAGTATTATGTGGTGACCTTTGTTGTCTGAGGGCCTTATTTTGAAGTCTATTTTGTCGTATATGAGTATTGCTACTCCAGCTTTTTTCTTTTCTATTTGCTTGTGAAATTTTTCCCTTCCTTCACACTCATCCTGTGTGTGTATTTTATTGTGAGGTTGGTCTCTTGTAGACAGCATATAGTTGGGTCATGTTTTTGTAAGTATTTAGCTACTCTATGCCTTTTTTTTTTTTTTTTTTGAGCATTTAATCCATTTACAATTAGGATTATTATTGGTAGGTGCTTGTTTATTGTCATTGTAATTCTGTATGCCTGTCTTTCTCTTCCTGTTTCTTCTTCTCATTACAGCAGTCCCTTTGGCATTTCCTGTAATGCTGGCTTGGTGGTGATGTACTCCTTTAGCCTTTTTTTCCAGAAAGCTCTCTATTTGACCGTCTATTTTGAATGATAGACTTGCTGGATATAGTAATCTTGGTTTCAGATCCTTGCTTTCCATTACCTTGAGTACTTCATGCCATTTCCTTCTGGCCTGTAGAGTTTCTGATGAGAAATCAGGTGTCAGCCTTATGGGAGCTCCTTTGTAGGTAACAGTTTGCTTTTCTCTTGCTGCCTTTAAGATTCTCTCTCTGTCTTTAATTTTTGCCATTTTAATTATGATGTGTCTGGGTATGGGCCTATTTGAGTTCTTCTTGCTTGGTGTTCTCTGTACCTCTTGGACTTGTGTGACTTTTTCCTGTACCATGTTGGGGAAGTTTTTTGCCATTATTTCTTCAAACATGTTCTCTATGCCTTTCTCCCTTTCTGCCTCTTCTGGCACACCTGCTATTCTAATATTGTTATGTTTCTCGTTGTCCCATAGCTCCCTTAAGCTGTCTTCCTTTTTTTAAATTGATTTTTATTTATGGTTCTCTGATTGAGTGATTTTTTTCAACCCTGTATTCTAATTTACTGATTCGATCCTCAGCTTCCTCTAATCTGCTCTTTATTCCTTCCTATCCTTTCTTTATTTGTGCGATGTCACTCTTTATTTCTGTTTTCATAGTTACTGTATCTTTTCTCATGCTGTTGAGCATCTTTACCATCATTATTCTGAATTGTGTATCAGATAAATTTCTTATCTTCCTTTTATTTATCTCTTCTGGAGAATTCTCTTGTACTTTCATTTAGGGGTTGTCTCTTTATCTCCTCATTTTGGCTGCTTGTTTGGGTTTGTGACTATATATTAGGTAGATCTGCTATGCTTCTCTATCTCTGAAGGTAGACAGTGTCAAACTCTGTTTTTTATTAATTTGGTGAGGCAAAGAATCAAAGACTCCAGACACTACCTCTGCCTACAGACTGATAGGATTTTGTCTTGAATTGACCTCAGGCAATAGTCCACAGTTGTGTCAAGAGGTTTTTTTTGTTTGTTTTTTTATCAGGATGGGGAAATTGCTTCTGCTGGGGGGCTAATTTTTATTCTCAGTCTCTTAGTGGACCTGAGCAACTGTGCACCGTGGGACAAGGTGTTTTCCAATAAGGTGGATCGGCTATCTTCCCCCCAGAAAAGGTCACCTGTATAGCAAATGTCTGAGTGAGAAAGATGACCTCCGCAGTGTGAGGGAATGACTCAGCACTGGAAACTGGGCTTGTCTGCCTTCTGAGCTCTAACCCCAGAGCCCCCAATCATGTCTTCTGCTCATACAGTTCTAGTCCACTCTGCCCTCCCTCTGCTGGAGCACAAGGTGATTCCACAGGGAATTTTGTGAGTTGGCCCTTTAAGAGGGTGCCTGAATTTCCAGCCGTCTCTCCCTGGCAGACAGCAGCCCTGCTGCTTTTCACAGCCAGATGTCATGTGGGCACCCTTTTCAGTTCTGGTGCTCTCTGCTGGGGGCTCAGCTCGGGGATTAGACCTCAGAGTTCTCAGTGGGAACCTCTCACAGCTGAGATATGTCTCTGGAACGTCAGTTGCTGTCTGTGGGAGCCTGCGAGTGTTTTCGCTCCTCCATCCCTCCTACAGTCTCTATGTGGTCTCAGAGAGTCTTCTGCTGATTATTCAGGAAGTTGTTCTGTATTTTAGTTGTAATTCTAGTTTGGTCCTGGGAGCATTTCCATGCAGCATCCACCTACTCCACCGCCATTTTTAATCTCCTCCCCAAAGACATCATTTTTTAAAACCCTTGATGGCCAAAAGACTGAGTTTGCACCCGAGGGCATTCTAAGTTTTTTACAAGGCTCATGAATTTTGATTCCAGACTCTTCTCATCTGGAAGCTGCAGTCACTTGTATGGTCTGAGGTTTATGCCTTCATTTTCGATGGAAACTGCATTGCTTTGTTTTACAAGTCTGTTGCGAACATGGAAAGGCTGCTGTGTTCTAGACCTTGAACTAGACTGCAGAGACACGGAGATGGACACAGCAAGCTCTGTCCTTGTGGGGCTCACACGGTGGGGAAGTGAGGTCCTGATTTGTGCAGTGGGCCTGGGGTGCAGGGTCTGAGGGGAGTGACTTCTGAGGCAGCATGGGGTTGAGAGGAGGACAGGGGCTGGGGTGGGTCTTAAAGAACAAGTGGAAACCCCTCCAGGCAGAGAAGCCGGTAGAATGGACACTTCACGTATGGTTTATGTCATGTGCAATTCAAAGAACATGGGCTTTGGGGAACAGCAAGCCCAGATCCTGAAGGGCCTTGTAAGCCAGACTGAGGGTTTGGGTTACATTCCAGGAGATAGGAAAGCCATTAAAAGGTTTTGAAATGGATGACAAGGGCAGCCGGGTGATGAGTTTGGGTCAATGCAAAGGGCATGTCAGGTGGAGAAGCTGGTTGCAGGGAGGGTTGGCTAACAGATCAGGCGGAAGTCCCAAAGGTCTGATTCAGGACAGTGGGCATGTGGTGGGAGAGATGGGGGAGGAATTCAGAGACATTTCCAAAATGGAGTCCATGGGGTACAATGCCCACTGGCATGAGAGGAGGAAAAGGAAGAAGCTGGCAGTGACTCCTGGCCTCCGCCCAGGGGCTGGATGGCTCGTGAAGGCTCTGCCTGAGGCTTGTGCCAGTCGCCAGGAGAATGTGGCTCTCCCAGCAACCCTGAGTACCAGATGGGGACTGCTAGCAGTGGCAGCGAGGTAGCAGGGATGGCAGTGGTGCGACCTTGGGCCGGCCAGACGCACTGCCGGGGCTCGGCCTCCTCGTGTGTCTTAGGGGATAATGGTTTGACCATCCTCCCAGGGGTCTTGATGACTAGAGGAGTTAAACCACGTAGAATTGCTCAGGGCCAGGCGGCATGGTGAGCGCTTGTGAAAGGCCATTGTTTTTGTTCTGATGGGATGACAGGCCCACATGTCTGTCTCCCTGTCACTCTGTGGGCTTCTGGGGGCCAGGTGTCTGGCCTGGCCTCTGTCCTGCGGCGCCTTGGACACCCATAGCCAAGAGAGAATAGAGGGGCGATCCGGGCCCAGCTTTCTCAGGATTCCCCACTGAGTAGTCATCCTTCCTCTCCAGGCCCATGTGGTGTGCCTGTGCCACCTGCTCCCTCCAGCCCTCCCAGGTGACTTTTAAAGGAACACATTTACAAAGTCACAGCTCCTGTAGGGTCACTTAAAGTGCACAGAGAACGGGGCCCGTCAACAACACCCAGGGCCGCCTCCAACTTCTCTAAAAGCCAGATTTTGCATTTGAGGAAAATTACTCCTGTGCCTGCCGTGGGCCACTGTTATCGACTGGGAGCATAATTTTGTGGCATTAACAAAAATGACCCCTTTTACAGCTCTGTAAATGTCCTTGGCCCACAAAACGCAGTCTTGACCTTCAGAGAGACTGAGGTTTCACAGGGGGCCCTTTTCACCTGAGATCCCCCAGCGTGGGGAGGCTCCTCCAGGCTGAAGGCACCTGCGCCTGCCTTGGGGGGGTCATCCAGCTCCTCCTTTGGGCTCTAGCTGAAGCTGCTTATGTTTCTGTGCTGATCCTCTGGGCCATTTCTTCTTCCATTTCACCAGGCAATTGAGTGCCTTCCTGGAGGCAGGTAGCCCTGTGTTGCCCAGATGCCCCTCCTGCCTCCTGCCTCCTGCCTCCTGGCTTGGACTGCTTGCGGGTCCCCTTGCGTGGGGAGTGGCAGGATCTCAGGATGTTCTCTGTGGTGGCCTTTTCCCCTACAGAGAAATTTCCGGTCTTCATGACATTAAGACAAGAAGAGGAGGGAGCATGTGAG
Source organism: Eptesicus fuscus (assembly GCF_027574615.1). Taxonomy (NCBI): domain Eukaryota; kingdom Metazoa; phylum Chordata; class Mammalia; order Chiroptera; family Vespertilionidae; genus Eptesicus; species Eptesicus fuscus. The sequence continues at coordinate 4,041,816 of NC_072484.1, read as the reverse complement.
GATGAGGAGGGGAGGAAGAAAGAGCTGTGGGTCTGCTCTCCGTTACAGGGGACTGAGGGAACATGATCTTTGCGACTGGCCTCTCTGGACAGGAGCTAGGGTCACCACAGATGGCGAGACACAGACTCCCTGCAGGCTCCAGTCCGAACCTGTGGGGAGGGTGCCGCCAAGGAGCGGGCAGAGTGGCAGCGGAGGCCTCAGCAGTCACTGCCAGGAGCTAATGCAAGGCATAAATCATCCATCAGCCTCCAGAGTGACTTTCAAAGTTGTCGGAATGGAATAATTAAAATTGATACCGTAGGAGAAAGCGTGCCTGCCGTCACAAGGCTCGCCTTCCTGACAGCTCCCACCATGCGCATCCTCTGCCCGCCAGGCTTCGCTGCGGGCATTCCCTCTGCGGTGCGCAGGCCTGGCGGGGCGCCGCGCCACCTTCCCCAGCGCCGGGAGCACTGGCCACAGTGATCAGCCTCCAGGCCGGCCCTCTGTGGGGAGGTGGTGTCTTGGTGGCTCACTTTTGCGCCATCAGACACAGAACCAAACCGGTCCTGGTGACCACGGACAAGTAACTGTTGGAACCCCACCAAGACCGTCACCGTTTGTGTGTCCCGACTTGCCCCACAGAGACAAAGGGAGAAGTCACCCATAGCCAGCTGAGCGTGGAGGAGCTGCGTGCGGGAGGCTCCATGCTGGGAGGGCTCCTGGCGGAAGTGGGAACGGGGTCCAGCTGGCAGGAGGAGAGGGCGGCCGTGTTGTTGGCATCACGAGTGGCTAACGTGGAGTGGCACTTGCTGTATACGATGCCCTGCTGTGGTTCTCCGTTCTGACCCTTTAGTCCTGTGGCAGTCCTCTCACTCAGGTGCTCTTATTATCTGCCCTTTGAAGATGGAGACGCAGAGTCATTAGCCCTCGATCAGGCCGGCTGGCGAGGGTGGGAGTGTCTGACCCTGGCTGCCCACATTTGCTCTGAAGGATTTGAGATCCTGGACGGGGAGACTGGGACAGCTGCTCTGCAGATGGGCAGGGGTGAGTTAGCAGAGCTGTCTGTTAGCTGGATCGGCTTTGTGCCCAGGTGGTCCTGCTTCTTAGCCTGGCTCCTGACTCTGGCGGAGGGGCCGTGAGCCGGTTCTTTACCCGCTAAGCCGCCACCATGAAGCCGGCAGAGGCGCTGGGACTGTAGGATTGTTCCCGCTCACAGTGAGCCCCGGTGGCACCAGCCATGGGGATGCTGGTTGCCATCTTGGTGTGACTATGCGCTTCTTTCCCTAGCCTGAGGATGCAGGCATGTTCAGCCTTCTTGCTCATGAGTGTTCAAGTGGGAGAAGCACGTCGAAGGTGCTAGCCCCTCAAGGCTGCCTGTCGCCAGGGCACACTAGCCCCTCAAGGCTGCCTGTCGCCAGGAATGAAGGCTTCACCTCCCACTGAGAAGCCCGGAGCTGCAGGTGCCGCCCTGAAACCCTCTCCTCCTCGAGCTGCAGTGCCCGCATCGGGAAGCTCAGCCCTTCTTACCTAGGGCTGGGTTCGCTCTGCATGTCTCTGAGCTACATCTTCCCTTTGTATCCCCGAGCAAACATGTCCCACGTCTGTACTGACTCAGTAACATGTTGATCCTTCTGTAGTTTTTCTCTGGTTGGACACGGTGGGATGGCCGCGCATGTCAGGTGCCTCCAAATGCTCTGCTCCGGCTTCAGCCTTGGCCTCATGAGCTGCCGGCCTCTCACCTCCTGAATCAACCAAAGGAAAACACAGTGGATGGCTGCGGAAATCCCGTCTGTTTTCCATTTACATTTCTGTAAACGTTCCTCGCCCCAATAGGGGCGTCTGTGTGTCTAAGGCAGGCGTGTGGATGGGGCCGTGGAAATTATGGTCCACCTTACACATACATAGCATTGCGGGCACTTTTAGGGGGTGGCTGGTACACTACAGGCAGTGATGTCCAATCACCTGATCTTCTTTGCAGACGCTAGAAAAAGCAGGTCCGTCTAAGAGGAAAGCCTTTCAAATTTGTATTGGCTCCTGTCTGCTACTTGTCAGGGCCCAGGCTTAACTCCAGTGAATGCCTCACTTAGGGAAGATTGGACACCCGACAGACCACATATTTATCTCTCTGGGTCTGGTCAGTGTGTTCCAAAGCTCAAGCCATTATGGAAAAAAGACTAGGAGCACTGCATACCGCCAGTGGCTCAGGCGGCAGGTGGGCCCCAGCAGATCTCCACGCCCACGCGGTGCGGACAGCCCCGCAGGCCCCCTCCCCTTCCCGGTGGCTATAAAAGATCCCCTCTGCTTCCTGTACGCGCCGTGACCTCATCGCTCCTGCACAGTCCGCTCGTTGTCAATGGACCCAGTCTCAAGCCAGAGCTGTTTGACGCCAATGTTTCCTCGCCGACCATCTGTTGATCAAAGTTACTACACAAACCCCGTTTTGCCGTGGACAGTACTTCCACAGCGGCGCCGCCGGGCCCCACTTCTTCCTGCATCCCGCCGCCTCACCCTGCGAGCACCCTCGGCGCTCAGCCGGGTCAGTGACCCCAGCTGTGGGGACAGTCGGACCCAGCCCTGTTCCATGACAGTGTTAGGCACCTGCGGGCCCAGACCTTCCTTCTCTCCTTTAAAGGTCAGAATCGAATTAGAACCACTGCTGACTGGGTATTCTCGTTGTTGGTAAGCCTTAAATAATAAAAATCAGACCCAATGAGACTAATCAAGGCAGATGGAAAATCGATGTCATATTTGTTCCAAGTAATTTCCTTTCAGAGGAGAAAAGGCTCTTAGGAGTGGTTTGTGGATTTAAGAGATGTTTAAAGTTGCATCGAGACATGGGAACATCAAAGTCAACCCAAACAGAATCTCACTGGATGATCTCTCTCCTTTTTCCTGGAAAAGCCAGTGCCGTTGGGTACAAAGGCTAACATGGGGGCAGCCTTTCTTGTGTCTGCTGTGAGCAGTTCTGGCTTTGCCAAAAAAAAATATTGTTTTGAAAATGGATCCCTTAATATATGAGCAAAGAGTAAGTAAGATATGGGATTCCTTTTCCTCCCTTTAGTATTTTTCTGGGTAATTACTTTCAACCAGAATGTACACTTAAAGGAAAACCCTAAATAACCAGACTGCAACAGAGACGGGGTGGAGAAGAGGAAGAAAACATCCCTTCAAGTAGTGTGTCCTTTGGCCTGAAGTACCCCAAGGGTGAGGATTGGCATCTCCAGGTGAGCCCCCTGTTCTCTACCTGGTCTGGCCTGTGTCCGTGACAGTGGGAGGACTTATGCCAAGAGACGGCTGATGCTTCCTGGATACTCAGAAGGGAGGTTCCGGAGTGGACAAGGCTCCCTGATCGCAGACACCAGGCACTGAGCTCCCCGGTGGGGCTCCAACACGGCAGGTGCCCCTTTTTTCATTAGAAATTCCCCAGAGGAACCCAGCTGGCCCGGCCACAGTTCCGTTCCGAGCCCCTTGTTCTGCAGGCTGACCTACTGCGTGCAGAGCGGCGCACCCTTGGGCCCGCGGCTGCCTCCCACCACTGCATCCACGTCACGGGCTGAGTCCTAGTCAAAGGTTACCTGGAGAGTTGTTTGCGGCTTTGGCGGATGGTCTGTTCTCTCGGCCCCACTTCCTTCTTCTGGCCTTTTCCTCGCTCCCGGTCTGACTAGGAAGCATCTTCAGAAAGAGCCTGGAACGCATCCCTACTGCCCCTTTGCCCACAGACCTCCTCGCGGCAAGTGTGCGCCCACCTGAGGCGCATCTGATGTCTCCGTGACCCGGTGGGCGTGTTGTTTTATGCATGAGGGTCCCCCCTCCCGGCACATTCTACAACAGAAATAAACACTGTCAGAGCAGTTTACCTTCCCCCTGAGTTTAAGTTATGTATTAGAATTGATATTTCACATTAGCCCCCGCGGGTGCCGTTTCCCTTCACCATCAATCCACCTCATTAGCCATGCAGTTCCAACCCGCTTCCTCGGCTGCGACGCGCGTCCTGTGCAGTGTCACCCGGCACCGCGTGCTGCCCCGGAGGCGGAGGGGCCCTGTGGCTCCACTGTCCCAAAGGGCGTTTGGTTCCCGATAGCCCTGATGGGCTGACAGTGTGAGCCATCTGCCTCCCTTCCTGCCGCACCCTCATTGTGTGAAATGACAGCGTTTCCCGGACAGTGGGCCCTTTTAGGGCCACCTCGCCTAGCCAGCCCTCAACACTCGCCTCCGAAGGGCTGGGCTCTAAGCGGTTGTTAATGCTCCCAGCTCACTGGAAGGGCGCTTCCCCAAGGCTCTCCGGTGCTTTCTCTTCTGCATTTGCTGTCATACCGAGTCACCGAAGTACAGACCAGGCCACATCTATTGGCCATCACCACCTGGACCAGGTCGCGGTCGTTCAAAAGAGGAGCTAGACCAAAACCTGCTCATCTGCTGGAGAGATCAGAATCAACTCATTGAGCATTTAACTCCCCACCCACCTTACAGAATTATTAGACAAATTAATTAGTGCAATTAAAATTTGAAACGGAAATGAATAAACAACTGAAACTAAGATGCTGTTTTCAAGTGTGGGCAAGCCGGCCTGGCACTAAGCTGGCAAGCTCGTCTTCTCTCTGCTTCAGGAAGATTCCCTGGGGGACGCCCCCCGGGCAGTGCTTGGGAGACCAGTTCCAATGGTTTCATGAACTTGAAAGTACTAAAATGGAATATCTTTTCTTAAAAGCACTATAATTCAGTCCTGTCACTAATTCAGACAGCGTGTCCCCCAATTAGAAAGGTTAAACCATGTATCACACGCTGCATATAAATCGCCAGACGCAACAGTCATCTTATCAGTCGGTAGCCAAGGCATGACGTTATTTTCTTTAACTTGTTAAACTGAAAGAAAGAGAATCCAGTCCAATTTAAAAGTTAACTTTAGGAAGATATTTTATTTATTTCATGACCAGTAAAGATTGAAACGTCTTTCTTCTTTATCCACCTAGCCCTTTAGGGAAGTCACATTTTCTGAAAAATCGCAAAACCGAAAAGCAGGAAATGCTCTTCAGGTAATCCAGGGATTTCCGAGGGCCAGGGCTCCGCAGGAGAAGGCTTCTGGGCTAGGGGTGTTTTTGTTTTGCAAATGGGGAGGGGTCCTTTCTGTGACTTCAGTTTGGGTTCAGAATTTCACCTGAAACCACAGTTCTAAATCTAAGCTCCATAGATGCATCAGACAAAAAGGCGCTTCCATTATACCTCAGTTTTGAAGAGAGAAATCCATTTTCTTGTGGGCTCCTGCGGTGGCTTGGGGGTGGAGGGATCAGCTTAATGTCCCTGTTTCAAGAACATCGGGGGCAGGCTGTGTCCACGCGCCCTTCGCCACAGCTCACCGTGGCTGCGGCCCTGTCGCAGCTTCCTCTCTGGGCAGGCAGTTCACGCTCGGGGCCAAGTCGGCAGGACTCCTGCGGGCTGCTGCAGAGCAGCAATTTTCTTTTGCTTTGCTTTGATTTTCTCCATCCTGGCAATTGAAGAAAAACAGAGAAAGCCATTTCCTCCCCCACCGGTCCAAACGCCTTTGCCATTTTGTTGGTTTCCGTGCTTGCCTTTTTCCCCAGACCCGGGCAGAGGGAAAGGGGCCCCGACTTCTGCTCCCAAGTTTCCCTTAGTGACCAGGGGCCGCGCCAGCCAGCATCTTGGGCAACCACGGGGTCTTGTTCTGGGTGCTGCCCAGGGTCCATGGTGAGAGGTAGGAGACCCGCTCTGCTCTCTGCGCCAGAAAACCAGGCCCACGTTACCGCGGGTGAGTGCGAGGCGGTGCCCAGAGGAGCGGCTGTGCTGGCGTCCCGGTGGGCTCAGGCAGTTCGGGAAGTCAGACTTGAACAGGCAACAAAATGGTGCGCCACCAGCTTCAGTCATGTGCTTACCATGATTTCTCCAGGAGTATTTCATTTTCAAAGTTGATTAAAGTCAATTCCCTTTTTTAACTTAGCCTCCTGCTAGGCAATAATATCCTTGAAGTCATTCACTAGATGTTCTAGATACCACCCCCGCCCCCATCCCCAAATTGCATTAAGATAAATAGTGTAACCTTTACGCGAAAAATACATTCATGTGTTTACCACCTAAAGCCTCCCTGGAGACCACCTGGGTGCATGCATTGTGGTGCTTGGAGGGATGAAGCATGGTCTTTGCTAACCAGAGTAGCCGGTAGCCCCTCTTAGCAAGGGGCAGCTTGACTGAGGCTTGGGCCCAGGAAAGCCGGTGGCCTTTGGGGGACAGTGATTTACCCAACGCAGAGTCTGAGCCGCTCCGAGTGCAGAGCGGCACCTCCTCCCCTAGGAACTGCGTGAGGTGATGGGTCACGGGGAGACGCTCCCATCACTCTCCAGAACACTGCCTTTGTTTTCCGCGTTAGAAGAATCAGCCTGTGATTTCTGCACCTCCATCTGCTGATTGACCCACATTTACAGCTCGTTAGCGCGCCACACTCTGAACGCTGGCGCCTTTCCAGTCTCACCCAGGCTCTTCTGGGGAAACTCACAAATAAGGGGAAGACAGGAAAAGGGGCAGGTCTGCGTCCAGGAAAGGAGTGAGCTACAAGAAGACGGCGGGTCCTGTGAAAGGGCCACCTTCCGGGAGGAGGAAGATCTACCGGCTGCCTCATGGTGGCCATCAGGACGGTCTCATGGGCTTCTCAGCTTGCTAAACGACAGCTCCGAGAGCTCAGCACCCCTCGGGTGCAAAAGAGCAAATTTAAGGAATCTTAGCTGGCTACCATCTCCCTGCAGGCACAACGTCCTTGTCAGTTTTTGCACCAGAAGTCAAGATGAACTGATCCATCATTCATATAACAAGACAGGTCTAGCCGGCTACTCGAAAGGAACCTTTTTTCTTGTCTCCCCAAAGAGCATGGACCTAGAGAGCATACAGCCCACGTTTAGCTCAACCGATGGAAGACAGGACACTCAGCCACCACGGGCATCGCGAGTGGGAGTGGGCGCTCGCAGCAAGCTGCCGACGGGCTGTGCTTGGGTGCAGAAGGAGCACAGGGCGAGAAGCTGTTGAGTCTGAGGGGCCAGTGTCCTTGGCGGCAGATCTAGTTCTGGAATATTGGTCTCCACTACCTAGATGGAGGGTGTGGCCCCCTTGAACCACACCTGCCCCTTCCCTCTGGCACAGGTCCTTGCTCCCTTCACTGAAGGAGTGACCAGGGCTGTTAGATTACCTGTTTGGTGCCAGCTGAGGAATCTGTCACTCGTAGGGACCGTCAGCCAAGCTGGGCAAGCATACATTTCAACAAAGACCAAAATCTAAGGCCGGGATGGGTGGGGGCTGCCCAGAGAGGTCCCTGAGCTCCTGGACCTTTGCAGGGCGGCTGATTCTGCACAGAAGTTAGCCAACCTCCCCCTTGACTCTGAGCTGGACTTGGTCCCTCACAGCCATGGGGTTCCTCGCACTCACCCAAAGGTTGGCAAAGAGAGAAGCTGGCCCTGAGCACTTTTCCTTCCCTCTGTTTACAAGTCAGTATTTCCCAAGGCCTCCCGCCTGCCTAACAGAAGCCCTGGGAGATGAGCAGAGCCGTGGGCTGGAAAGGCACTGGGAAGGGCTGTAGTCAGCCCTGCTCCGCACCTATAGCTCAGTCACCCAGGCAGTGGCCCCCTGCGCCTCCGCTCTTCTGTCTAGGAGAAGGCTGAGGTAAGGTGGTCTGAGGTTTCTCGGATTTCTAGAGTCATGATCCTTAGACTACAGATTCCTTCCTATCCCATCAAGCCCCTGAAATCAGATGGATGTCTTTGTTCTGAGTTTCCTGGTACCTGAATGCTAAGGCTCTGGTAGCGTCCAGATCAGCTACCACATGAAGGTGTTAATAGCTCAGGAAGCTCTGTCTCTGGATCAGCAGAAAGGTGAAACACACAGCAGCCCAAAGGACCCCCACTTCCTTTTCTGGGCGTCCACAGGGCTCGTCCTCAGGGGTGGCTGCATGGAAGACAGAAGAAGCCAGGAGTCTCGCCAGTGCAGTGGGGCTACCACTCTGGGTGGGAAGAGCCGGATCTCACCGGGCGAACCCCGCCTGCTTCTCTTTGGGCTCTTCTGTTCTTTGCTCCACTTCTCACCAACGAGGTTTTCTAGGGGAGCAGGAGATGAAGCTCTCCGCTGCAGGGGCCCCTCCCTGGAGCCTGAGCCCACCCCACTTCCTGTTCCCTTAGGCGACTCGTGACCACAACACCTCAGCCTTCCTCCTGGGGTAAACAGTGGAGCTGGCTGACAGGTGGGACAGGTAATCCATGGGGCTCGAGAACCTTCCATCTCGCCGGGATGTTCAGCAACTGCACTAAGCCCCGGAGCTCCAGGCTCATCTGTGAGAGATGAAAGATGTGTCTGCACATATTTTCTTGACAAACAGAGAGAGCGAGAGCTTAACCCAGGATGTTGGTCAGAGGCAAGAGTTAAAGCAAACACATTGCTCCTTTCCCTCCTGCATAGGAGGAAGCCAGCGCCCTTCCCGAGGGACCCAGGGCTCCACCCTCTGCTGAAGGGCCAGAGCCTGGCAATGCATGGCATGGCTGGAGTTGTGAAAACTTGGGGGAAGCGCTGTTGGCACAGAGTGGGGGGCAAGAGAGGAGGGTCCTGAAGCCTGAGGCCATTGGCTGGGGGCCACTGCCCTGGACTTCACATTAGATCTGGGGGCAAACCTCTCTCCTGTTGTCGGGGTTCCTCAGAGAGAATGGATGTCTCCCTATTCCACTGGGCTTTCCTCAGGGTCCCTGTACCGAGAAGCCTGGCAAATGACCAAGTGCGGCGCAGGAACTGTGATTGGATCCTGGGTCCAAGTAATAACAATAACAACAATGATTAACAATAGCTCCTCCACAGCTTAGGAGTGTAGATCAGCTCCTAGGGGATTGGCTGGACTTAGAGTTAATTTTCTTAGGATGAGCTGATAATTGCGTGGTTATGTAGGTGAGTTCTTGGTGTCTGCATCTTTCCTCCAGTGATTTCACAAAAATACTCTCATACACAAATATGGAAAAAGCAAAGGTGGCAGAAAATAGCTGTAAATCTAAGAATGGGAGTGGGGCACCGCCGTACTATTCTTTCTGCTTTGCTGTGCGTTTGACCATTTTTTCCTAATAACACCTGTGGGCTCTGCACCAGCTGTGCTGGTCCACGCCTGCGGGGAGTGTCCTGGGCCGTACCCAGCCGGTGCCCCTTCACTGCAGCCCACGCGGGACCGTGGGGCAGGCGGCGGCGGGGCGGGAGGGCCTCCAGGTACACGCGCCACCGAGGAGCCTGGAGAAGTCTCCGCGCCCTGGGGCGGCACCAGCCCCATCAAGGCCTCGGTGACAGTGTCACACTCTCTCTGTCTCTGTCGCGGAGACCCTGAGCGTGGCAGTCTCCCAGCAGAGGAGCATTTGGCCGTTCACCCCAAGAGGTCAACTCCGGCTCTTCCCCAGAGCGTAGTGGGGGTGACAGACGCTGCAGGAGAATCTTCGGTGTCAGTAAGGGCAGCGTGGGTCAGCATGGTCAGTGCGCGTTGCCCTGCTCTTCCTCGTTCCCAGGGTTCGGTCTGCGCAGTCACCGGTCATCTCCGAAGACTCCTTCCCAGCTCACAGCCTGTGATCTTGAGAGGAGGCCCGCTGGCCATTCAGAGGGTGAAGTCCTGAGTGTATGGCACGAAAGGACCCCTCAGTGTCTCCGCCCGCGGGGGCGCACTGAGAGAAATGGGGCGCACACATGTCACTGTGCCGCTGAGCTGAAGGTTGTGTGTGGGGCCTGGAGGTGGGGCCAGTGTCTCCCGGGCTGGCCTCTTCCTTCTCTGCCTTCATCTTCAAGTGGAGGCAAATCTGACGTCTTACCAACCTGAGATGGGGGCAGGGAGGAGCGAACCAGGGGGCCTCTGGAGGCCCCTTCCAGTTCTGACCCAGGGCCTGGCGAGCCTTCGGACTGCTGGGTTGATCCGCTTTGTTCCGCGGCACTTGGAAATGCCCGCGCCCTTTCACGTTGGCCAGGCTCCGGCTCGCTCGCAGGGCACACCGCACGCTCTGCCCTGCACTTCCCTTTCCTCTGCGTTCCCCTCGGGTCCAGAGCTCTTCCACATCAGAAGCTGCACCGGAGCTCGCTGGCCGCGTCGCGCATGACCTGTGCGGAGCGGCCACCTCGCCCCACCTTGGGTAAACATGACTGAAAAGGCCTTCTAAGGTGGCTGTTGGTGTTGGCAGCTCCTCTTTAGGTATTAAGACAGTCAGGCTGGGACACAAAGAGCAGCCTTGAAAGAAGGACTGTCCCAGGCCGGCAGCAACGGCTCCCCAGCCACCCCGATGCTCCGGGAGGCCGCGGCCTGCGCGCGCAGCGTGCAGCGTCCCAAGGCTGCCGGCACCTGGCACCACCAGGCAAAGCACAGACCGGAAATGACACCAAGAACAGCAGTTTCACCAGGTCCAAATGGGGCCTGAAGGTTTGAAGAGGGAGTAAAAGCAAAGATGGCGTCCCTTGGCAGGCAGTCACAAACACGCCCCCGCCCCCAGGTCATCTTAAAACAGAGCGGGGAGAGAAGCGGGGTGAGCAGGCACCCTCAGAGGCGCAGGTGGGGTGCTCCCGAGGCAGGGTCTGTTGTAACGTCGGGAGTTTGGGCAAATGCATGCAGTTCTGTACCCACCACCACAGTCAAGATAATAGAATTTTCCCATCATCCTCAGCGTTTCCTGTGTCCTTTGTAGCCCGTCCCCTCCCCCACCTCCAGGGAATCCTCGGTCTATTTTCTGTCCCTATAGCTTTGCTTTTCCTAAAATATGTAAGGGGCACCAGACCCCATGCCACCCCTGGGTCTGGCCTAATCCTTTCTGGAGTCTCCTGTGATTGTTTGCGCCAGCAGCTCACTGCTGAGTGGTATCCCGTGGTGTGGGTGTGCCACCATTTGTCCACTCACCAGTGAACGGACGTTCGGGCCTCCAGCCCAGTGAGTACAGTAGACATGCCATCCACATTCTCCTGCAGGGTTTTGTGAGACTGAGTTTCCATTTCACTTGGGTGAATACCGGGGATGGAGTGGCTGGGCCGCGCAGTCAGCGTGCATTGGACATGATAAGAAACTGTCTTCCAGAGTGTCCACACCACTCTGCATCCCCACCAGCAATGAATGACGGTCCCCATTGTTCCCCATTCTCTCCAGCACTTGGTATGTCAGGTCTGTGGCGGTTTTTTAAATCTTCGCCTTTCTATTAAGCGTATACTGGCATCTCAACTTAATTTTCCTAATGACTAATGATGTTGAACATCTTTTCAAAATACACTTATTCTCTTTTTTGATTAAGTGTCTATTCCAATCTTTTGCCCATTTAGAAATTGGCCTTTTTCCCTTCTTACTGAGCTGTAAAAGTTTTGTGTGTGCTCAGGATACAAGTCCTTTATCAGACACATGCTTGCAAATCTTTCCTTCCAGTCTGGGCTTATGTTTTCATAATCTTAACAGTGTCTTTTAAGGAGCAGAAGTTTTTATATTTTGATGAAATCCAATTTATCAACTTCTTTTCTATTATGGCTTATGCTTTTTGGGTCCTATTTAAGAAATCTTTCTCCAACCTCAGGTCTCAAAGAATTTCTCCTATTTTTTTAATAGAAGTTTAATAGTTTGGGGTTTATATTTAGGTCTATAATCCATTTCAAGTTCCATTTTTGTATATGATATGAAGTATGGATAAAAGATTTTTTTGTGCTTTAGGGTTTAAGGGTTTTTTTGTTTGTTTGTTTGTTTGTTTGTTTTTGATATGGACATATCCAAAAATATCCCAGCACCATTTGTTGAAAAGACTATTCTTCTGCTAAGGGAAATAAGCCACTCAGAGAAAGGCCATTAACATATGATTTCACTTATATGTGGAATAGAATGAACAAAATTAACAAACAAAATAGAAACAGACTCATAGATTAAGAGCATACTGACAGCTGTCAGAGGGGAGGTGGGTTGTGGGACTGGGTGAAAAAGGTAAAGGGATTAAGAAAAAAAATACAAACCAATAGACAAAAATAAAAGACTGTTGTTTCTGAACTATCTGCTCCATTGATCTAGGAGGCTATGCACTCATCAGTAGCTCACATCGTCTTGATGACTGTGCTTATAGTAAGTCTTGAAATCGGCTAGTATTAGTCCTTCAACTGTGTTCTTTTTTCAAAAATGTTTTGGATATTCTAGGTCCTTTGCTTGTCTGTATAAATTTGTCCATTTATTTTTTTTTAAAGAGCCTACTGGAATAAGGTCTGGACCTTTTTTTCCTGTTGAGTTCCTAGTGCCTTGAACAGTGTCTGGCACATAACAGGTGCTCACAGCAGTGACCCAGTCAACATATGGGCTGTGACTTGGGGAGGCTTTGAGAAGTCACAGGAGGAAGAATGACTACTGTAGAGCCATTTGACAGTTTCTTTTATTTTTAATTTAATAAATCTTTATTGTTCAGATTATTACAATTGTTTCTCCTTTTCCCCCCAATAGCTCCCCTCCACCTGGTTCTCACCCCACCCTCTGCCCTTACCTCCCCTCACTGTCCTCATCCATAGGTGTACGATTTTTGTCCAGTCTCTTCCCACACCCTTTTCCCCCCGAGAATTGTCAGTCCACTCCCTTTCTATGCCCCTGACTCTATTATATTCACCAGTTTATTCTGTTCATCAGATGTTTTATTCACTTGATTTTTAGATTCACTTGTTGATAGATATGTATTTGTTGTTCATAATTTTTATCTTTACCTTTTTCTTCTTCTTCCTCTTCTTAAAGGATACCTTTCAGCATTTCATATAATAGTGGTTTTGGGTTTAGCTTTTTCTTATCTGTGAAGCTCTTTATCTGACCTTCAATTCTGAATGATAGCTTTGCTGGGTAGAGTAATCTTGGTTGTAGGTTCTTGCTCTTCGTTACTTTGAATATTTCTTGCCACTCCGTCTGGCCTGCATAGTTTCTGTTGAGAAATCCGCTGACAGTCATATGGGTGCTCCCTTGTACGTAACTAACTGTTTTTCTCCTGCTGCTTTCAAGATTCTCTCTTTGTCTTTTGCTCTTGGCATTTTAATTATGATGTGTCTTGGTGCAGTCCTCTTTGGATTCCTTTTGTTTGGGGTTCTCTGCGCTTCCTGGACTTGTAAGTCTATTTCTTTCACCAGGTGGGGGAAGTTTTCAGTCATTATTTCTTCAAATAGGTTTTCAGTATCTTGCTCTCTCTCTTCTTCTGGCACCCCCATAATTCTGATGTTGGTACACCTGAAGTTGTCCCAGAGGCTCCTTACACTATCTTCAAATTTTTGGATTCTTTTTTCTTTTTGCTTTTCCGGTTGGGTGTTTTTTGCTTCTTTATATTTCAAATCTTTGACTTGATTCTTGCTATTAGGTCTCTGTATATTATTTTTTATTTCAGTCAGTGTATGTTTAATTTCTAGTTGGTCCTTTTTCATATCCTCGAGCATCTTGCTAAATTTATCGGCCTTTTCCAGAAAATTCTTGAAAAACCTTATAACAGTGGTTTTGAACTCTATATCCAGCTGTTTGCTTTCCTCCATTTCTTTCATTTGTGATCTGTTTCTTTGTCTCCACATTTTGGCTGCTTCCCTGAGTTGATAGAGTGGCATTATGTGCTAGGTGTCTTATAGGGCCCAGTGGCTCAGGTTCCCCAGTTACCTGAGGTGGACACTCTTGGTGCACCCCTTTGTGGGCTGTGTGCACAGTCTTGTTGTAGTTAAGCCTTGATTGTTGTTGGTATCACTGGGAGGAATTGACCTCTAGGCCAATTGGCTGTGAGGATCAGCTGTGTCTACACTGGGAGAACTTCTGTGCTGGAGACACCCTTATGGGAAAAGACTTGCAAAAGCCTCTGTGCTCAGCTTGAATGGGGCGGAGTTTCAGGGTGGAGCAGACAACATTGGTTTCCCGTCAGCCCTGCCCTAATAGGGCCCTGTGTCTCAGTGTCCTGTGGTAATAGCTGCAAGCACCTCTGAGAGAAAGCCACCCTTGAGTTTTGCCCGCTGCCAGACAGTCCAGTTTCTTCCCAGAATGAGTCTGGGTCTCTAGAGTCTCACCCGGAACTGGAGTTCAGTGCAGTCGGGAGCTTTTGTCTCCCTCCCGCTTGAGAAAGCCAGCCGCGTACTCAGTTGCCTGCCCTCTCCGCGCGCCTCGGTACCTCTGCCTTCCGCAGTTCCTCTGAGTCTCAGTGTGCTTTTCTCTTTCCTGACAGTCCAGTTTCACCCCATATGAGTCTTGGTCCCCAGAGTCTCACCCGGAACTGGAGTTCAGCTCAGTTGGGAACTTTTGTCTCCCTCCCGCTTGAGAAAGCCAGCCGCACAATCAGTTGCCAGTCCCCTCCACGCGTGTGCCTCAGTACCTCTGCCTCCTGAAGCTCCTCTGAGTCTCAGTGTGCTTTCCTCTTCCCTTCTAATTGTAGAATTTCCACTCAGCCAGCCTTCCTGTGGTTCTGGATAATGTCCGTTTTGTCTTTTAGTTGTAGTTTTGAAATTGTTGTGCGAGGCAGCAGTTCAGGTGTTTACCTATGCCGCCATCTTGGTTTCTCTCCATTTGGCGGTTTCTTAAAACACTAGATGTTCATTTACCACATGACCCAGCAATTCCACTCCTTGGCATTTATCTAGAGAAATGAAAACATATATCCATTAACATCCATTTTGCAAGAAACCCTGTAAAAATGTTCACGGAAGCTTTATTCATATTAACGTCAAGCTAGAAACAACCCAGATGTACATCAGTCATAATCAGATATGGGATATTATTCCTGTGGTGGAACACTACTTGGCTATGAAAAAGAATTACCAGCTGAAACATGCTGCAAATTGGATGGATCTCAAAGACACATGGTGAGCAAAGGACACCAGACACTAACAAGTACATACCATAGGTACCATGTAGATGAGATTCTAGAGCAGGTGAAATAGGCTCTGAGGCAGAAGTCAAGCAGTGGTGGTGGGAGAAGAATTGACCGGAAGAGGAATGAGGACCATTTCCAGGATGGTAGGCATGCACCCACCCAAACTGACTGTTATAATTAAGATCTGAATGTTCCACTGTATGGGAATTATGGGTCAATTTAATGTTTTTAATTTCAAAAATAAAGTCATAGTAATTTCTTCTTCAAAGAAAGCAATTCTTGGGCCCATGGTACTGAGAGGGACTGAAGACTTCCCACCCACCAGAGTGCCTCAGACCAGGGTCTCAGTTCTCACTGGCAAAAAATAAAGTTGGGGACAGGGCTGAGCTGGCAAGGGTTTCTGCCTCAGCTCGGCCGCTCTGCATGGTGTTCCTGCCGAGTTCTCACTTATGCTCTGTACTCGACAAACGCTGGCTGTGGCAGGGAGGCCTCAGAGAAGCTGGAAGTCAACTGGGACGACCCAAGGAGGGCTCCTGGCTCTTGGGAGTGGCAGCCCCATCTAGTGGGCATGGGTGCCCTTGGGAATACCCACACCATCAGGAGCCATCAGGCGGTGTCTGCAGGGGCTGATCTCATCCTCTCCCATCCATGGGAACTTCCCTTGTCTCCATCTCCTTGGCAGGGGGTATAGGACATGAACACTGTGTGACTCTCCAGGAGTCACTGGGAACCCCGAGAAGTCACAGACCAAGCTGCGCCTCTGCAAACCCCTCCCTCCACTCAGAGTGGGACTCCAGAGCACAAGCAGAGGGGGGCCTGGTGCTCCATGCAGGGGGCACACGCTTGATGGGTAGATGGATGGATGGGTGAATACATTAAAAAATGGATTCTTCATGGGACAGAACTTGGAAAAGGTCAGCAGCGGATAAAGGTCATGAAAACCGACACATCCCCCAGTTCACATGTACGAGGCAGCCCGTTTTCAGGAAGAGGACATTTCCTGGACTAACTGAGAAGGACACCCCCCACAAAGAGCAGATGGGTAAGTGTAACTTACAAAACCCAAATTTTGGAAGGCCTTTATTTGAGATGACATTTGGAAATCTTGTTTGCAAATCAGCTGTCCACTTTTTATGTAGTATCTAACCAAACCTCTGGGTTTTAAATCATCTGTTGAAAGTCCTCTCCACCCCACCCCATCAGAACAATGCTTATGAAGTAGAATTCTCTCCAGTGCAAGCATTTTTTAATTAGATTGAGACCTTGGAACCTGGTAACTATATTTCTTCGCTGAGTACCATCTGGGTGATTACAAGAAGATGAGATGGAGAAACATCAGAAAGGAGATTGGCAGAGGAGGGGACTGAAACGGCACTTGGCCTGTCCCAGGTTCTCAATTGCCTGCCCAACCTGAGTTCCCGGCGTGAAGAGGCACTCAGACACCCTCGGTGCTCGCAGAGGAACAAATTGGCATGCGGCGCCTTGGCGAAGCCTGGGAGATACAACCACTTAATGAGATTTGAATGCGTTTCTGTACTTGTAGTTCTCCATGGGTAATCTGTAAAGGAAGGAGCAATTTTCTTTTTGTCTTCATTATTTTTCTAAAGATCATTGAGTCTATGTTCTGTTAATGCTTCTTTCAAATTATATGGAATGACTAAGATGTTGGATATGATTTCAGGGTCAAGAGAAGGACTTTTTTATAAAAGTTGAGAGCATGCTGGGACCTGCGCCCGCCCCCTGACAGCTGCGGGCCTGGGGAACACCGAGTGTGCTCGTGGTGTTGGGGTGCTTCATGGAGACAACCACTAGCCTGTGTTCCAGGCAGGGGACACTTAGTCACAGGTGGCACTCCCCACTCGAGATCAGGGACTGGGCATGACTGTAGAGTGAGAGACATGAGTAGGAGGGGGTAAAGGTCTCAGCAGCAACCTGGGAGGAAAAGAGGGAGAGTGGAGGTAGGAATGGAGGGAATGTGGCTGTGTGAAGAAGAGAAGGCAACGAAAGGGAAACAAGAGAAAGAAAGAGGGGAAGGCTGGAGAGGAGACAGGAGAGAAGCACAAAGAAGAGAGAGGAAAGAATAGAAGAGGAGGGCGATAGAGAGGAAAAAGAGGACGGGGAGGGGAGAGAGGAGACATGGAAAGCCCGAGGGACTCAACAGAGGACGTGGTGAAGACTGTAGAATGTTCTTAGCAAAACTTGTTAAGGGACAAAAGTTGTATATGCTAGGGAGATGGTTCCTACAAAGAGAGCAGAGGTTTTAAATTTGACTCAGGACAAGAGTTCTGGATTTTTACTGTGTTGGGACAAGACGAGCCAAGGAGAAGACTGCCCAGGTCCAAGACTGCAGACCAGGTCCTCTAGGGCCTGTCCCTCCGTCAGCACCCGCACGGCACTCCGTGTGCAGCCTGTGCTCCCGTTCAGCCTCAGCTTCCCCGTCTGTACAGTGGGAGTGTCGGTGTCTGACTCAACCCGGTGGATCGCTGTGAGCAGGAAGGAATCCAAGAGTGTGCACAGTGCCTCCTGCTCTCTTCATTTTAAATTGCCTTTTAGAGAGAGGGGCACCACCTCTTTCTCTCCAGGCAACATGGATGAGCGGAGGGGCCTGATTCTTCTCAGATGTGGCGATGCTGGTCGATTCGACCGGGAACAAGATGCCTCCGAGATCATTTCTGAGGCCCTGCAGTCCTCGGTGAAGCACTGCTCCACGGGAGGGGCGCAGGCCCGGGGACCCCAGCTCCCCCGCCCAAGGACACCAGCATGTCTAGGGCGAGTCAGCTTTCGCCAGAACTCCGAGTTTCCCCTGCAGAGGCCAGGGTGTGCAGGTGGCTTGGCTTACCTTTGCAGAGAACAGGAGGCAGCCAAGTCGCAGGAAATATTGAAAGATCATAAGACTGACGAGAAAACCACAGTATCTGGGCCAGGCTTGGCAGTTGCTTTTCTCCGCTGAAGATGCGGCAAATAAATCAGCCAGATGACAAAGATGAGGGAGTAGAAATCCATGCGGTGCCCTGTGACACTGAGGGCAGCCACCAAGCACAGCTGAAGTTCAGGGTGAAAGGGGCGAGACAGATGTCCATGAAAGTCAGGGGCAGGGTTGGCATCTCAGTCCCTGGGACCAGAAGGCTGCTGGGGTTTGGGGAGGCTGGGGAGTTGGGTTCTTGATTGGTTTTTGCATTAGTGCTTTTGCATAGCACCCCATAGCCCAGACATTCATCACAACCATTTGTGTGTCAGCAAATTGAATAAATACAAGACCCAGTTTGCAACCGACGGTCCAGAGAGAAGATGGAGCTGAATCCAGCAACCACAAGGTGCAGAGCACCGTGGCTCCGTGGCCTGTCAGTGGGCATGAGGTTTACAAAGAAGGGAAGGCAGAGGGCAGAGCCCACTGGGAAGATCCTGGCAGGGAAAGCCAGGGTTGCCCTCTGGACCAAGGGGACGCAGTCTGAGACAATGGATTGAAAGACTGAAAACTTGTTGGACGCCTGGGGAGGGTCCTACACACTAGCTCCCTATTTGGGGGGGGGGGGAGCATTTTTATTGCCTTGTTATTTGGTTTTGGGTTGTTTTGTTTTTTGAAAAAAGGGCTGCATCTTAGGGAAATTGAAAAGTTGATGAGAGAATGCTTCTCTTCATGGAAATCTCTCAGTTAATGAAGGAGACACAATAGAACTAGAATATCACCATTTGAAACAAACCTGTGGGGATGCAATCAGCAAAATACAGACTGAAAACCTCTACAGCATTTGCTCAGGTTTCTTCAGTAAATTGCAGGGACAGGAAGAGAATCTGTAGAGTAAGACCCTATACATCAGCCAAGTAACCAATGATAATGTGTGGACTTATTTGGATCCCGAATTAAAACAAATTTCCTTTTAATGTTCTGAACCAATCAGGAAAATCTGGACACAGATTGGATATTTGATTTTGAAGAATTGTTCCATTTTTAGGTGTGAAAATGGTATTGTTCTTATATTTTTTGAAGAGTGCATATCTTTTAGAAATATTCATGACATTTGGCATTTCCATAACCCATGGATGGGGGAGGGAGGGATGGTTGAAAACAAAATTGCTGTGCGTTGAGACTTGCTGGAGATAGTGAAGGATTCATGGGGGTTTATGATGCTGTTCTCACTACTTTTGTATATGTTTGGTATTTTCCTTATTTTTTTAAAAAAAGAGCAACAATCTAAGAAATGGGAGTATATGTAGGGATGTCACCTCAAGCCCAAACTGTTAAAATCATGATTGATGAAATACTGCAAAGCACTGCATAGCCATGGTCAAGATATGCTTGAGTGATGGTGAGGGGCTCTGGCAGCTGACTGCCAGTTGGTGGGACCTCTGAGGCCAGCTCACTGTCACCTCCAAGGTCATGAGGCCCAAGGTGGCAAACTGGTTCTGCCAAGCAAAGCAAACGTAGAAGCGGCGCTCCTTGGGACAGAGCTCTCCATTCCGCAGACCACGGACACCTCCATCTGCTTTCTCCATCCTCCGTTCTCCAGCAAGAAGTGGTTTGGGTGGCCAACACCGTTCACCATCCCAGCCACCTGCCCACTCCCAAGAGAAGGTGCGTGTTTCAGCATCAGCTCTTAGGAAGCAGAGGGACTGCTGCGAGGCCCAGGCTGTCAGAAGGACCGAGTGCGGCCCCCATGGTCCCCAAACCTTTCCTTCCGTTTCTTCCTATCAGAGGTGCTCTCCACAAACACCAAGGCATTGATTTTCCAATCGATCGAGGTGGAGAATGCTTCCTACAGTTATGACTCCTGACAAGCGGGGAATAAAAAGCCGATCATAATGAGTTCATTTACTTTGCTTGATTATATTACCTTATAACACAATATAACACCCACACACCCTTCAAGGACGCCCCCCTCTATGCTGCCAGCTCTTCAGGCTGCCGGTTAACGCTCAAATCCATCTTGCCACATGATGTGTGAGTTTAAAAATCATCCTTAGTGGGCTGCTTCGTTTTGTTTGTTTGTTTGTTTGTTTGTTTGTTTGACGGCATGCCATGGCATCTTCCATCAACCAGGAAGACTTGTTGATGCAGTAGGAGTCGCTCAAATTTGGGGGTGGGGGTTGTAGAGGGTGGTTGGTGGTGGGCAATGGGGGGAAATGCAATGAAAGCCTAATTGTTGGTTATAAATACGCTGTATTTTCCCTATTGATTATCTGACACTGAAAGGAAAAGGATTACCTTGTTTGCTCATATTTAGCCATAAGTATGCCCTCTGTGCTTCAACCCGGGGCACTTGCAAGAGACTGACTAATTCTTTGAGATGAAGAGCGTGGTCTGTTTGGCGCTCCAGACAGTCCGAGTGCCGTCCCTCTGCCTATGCAGATGCCCTGGGCCTCCTCCCGCCTTTCATGGGCCTCATAGAGATGCTCTGTTCTGACCAGCCTCCCACGGCTGAGCAGAGGCCTCCTGTGCATCCCCTCAGCCAATTAGGAAACGGAGACTAAATAGGACTTCTGTTTGAGGAGTTGGATGGCTGGCTGGTCCTTTTCCATACGCTTTTGGGGGCACGGTCTGGAGCTGAGTGGTAATCAACCAAAGCTGATGCTTCTTAAAATAAAATAAAATGTCCTACAGTGAAGGCCCAGCCCTGCAGAACTCCCAGGAAATGAATCATGGGCGCTTGCCCGTGGTGACTCAGACCAGGCAGAGCATTTGCCCCCTGGGGCCGCAGAGCTTGTTGTTCATCTTCTTGGTAACTTGTTTTAAAAGAGAAAGAAGAGGATCCTGCCCTTCCCTGCCCGTTAACAGTGTGTACGGGACACAATTAGTTCTTCAGTGATGAGGGAGGTCACCCTGCCCTCGCCTTCCGGGGCACAGCCGGACTGGTCATGGGGCGCACCACAGCATGGTCTGCTTGTGTGCCCCTCTGCGAACACGCTCTAGAGCTGGGCTGATGGGATCCGCCTCTTTCTGGTTGGCTGTGGCGGAGCCCCTGGCCTCTGGGTCTCCCGTCCTGCCGTGAGAGGCGCCCGTCCTGCAGGCAGGGTGAGAATGCGGCGAGCAGATGCAGCGGTCGTCTCGGGAGGATGCCAAGGGGCAGGGTCCTGGGCTCACAAGCACTAGCCACTCTTTGTCTTTACCACCCCAGCTTCTCCGCCGGAGGTTTGTGGCCGGCCACTTCTGTCCCGTACCTGCTTAGACAGTGGTGGCCGGCCTCCTTTTATCTGTTATGCAATCCTCTGTTCGAGGCAGGCCTGGGGACGCTCAGGCCACTAGGGTGAGGGCACCGTGGGTGCCCCCTCTCTCCTGCTGCCGTGGGTGGACCTTCTCTGCTCGCTTCGTGCTCTGCAGGTGTGACCTGGCCAGGTGAGCCGTTCCAGCAGCCAAGTGTGACCCTGAGATGGGAGCTCATCCCAGCCCCACCAGTCCCTCTCTGAGTGACCTTGGACAAGTGCTTCCACCTCTCTGCGCCTCAGGTCCTCCTCTGGAAAGGGGGGCTACAACCCTTAACTGCAGGGTGGAGCCCAAAGGGTTAGGATCTCAAGAGACAGGCCCTTGCAGACTCCCTGCACTCAGAAGAGGCTCCAGGATGGGTGGCAATTAATCTCCCCATTCGTGCAGGCAGGGCGCCACCAGACTTCGATTTTGGCTGCGTTGTTTAATTTTCGCTTCTGCTAACAGCCCGCCTTTAATGTCACCCCTGTCCTTATTCACTCCTGGCTCTGCGAGCCGCCGCGGAAACCTCTCTAGGCAAAACAGTAAAAGTGAATGATAAGCTGCAGCCGGGTTCATTCTCGGTGATACATAACTCGGCCACTAAAGCAATTACTTAATGGAATGTTCCTCGGGAAGGGGTGCTGGGATCACTGAGTGGTGTCTGCCGTGTGCCAGGCCCAGCCGGGTACCTCAGCTCACCCAGAGCTCCCTGGCGTGGGTCCTGCAGGTTTGCGCGCTTCCCTCACATCCCCATCTTTCTATGCCCACTAACCCTGGCCATAGTTCACCCCACCTCAGACAAGGCACACCTGCCAGCCCGTTTCCTTAAGGCTCCGGGCCACTCGCTGGGCCCGCAGGCTGCAGGAAGGACCGAGGTTTTGGTGAGCTTGGATGATGGGCACATACTGTTTCCTTGCCACACCTCGGGGGAGACAGAAATGGTGGTGGTGTGTCTGTCCCAACTGTGGGCCTCAGAAGGACTCAAGCTGTAGGGTTGCCGAGGAAGGTCTCTGGCGGAAAAACTCCAGGCAGCCCTTCCTAGTTTCCCATCTGTAAAGGCCTGGCTTCCCGTCTGTGAAGGCCTGGCTGGGCCAAAGGCCTTGATTCTTCTTCCGAAGCCCTCAATGCGGACTTAAAGCTCAACCACAGGGCCCGGGGGCAGGGGGAGCTCCCCGTTAAGAACGGTCACCTTTTCAAACTCCCCTCCAGTTCCATCACCCCGGACCCAGGCCGAGGCTGGAGGGGAGAGGCAGGAGCGCGCCTCCGTGCAGTCTGAAGAGCAGACGGAGGGCACGACCCACTGGAGTTGGTGCCTCATGTCGCAGGCCAGCACGCACGCGCCCAGGCAGTGGAGAGCGGGTGCCCGGAGCGCAGGCTGGAAGTGCTGGGGACGCACCTCAGGAGGCGCAGCGGGCCTCATCAGGAGCCCCGAGGGAAGGTGGAGTCAGGGCCTCTCTTACTCCCGCCTGCAATCAGAGTATTTCAGGTTAGGGGGGAACGGGAGCTAAAAATACACCCACTGACCTTTCATGAGAGGTCAACACTGTGCAGAACAAAGAGCGTAAGGTCTCGAAACATGATGGCATGTGGTCTCTGGAGAGGCCAGGCCTCCTGCAGCTCGGGCGGGGGCCACAGGGGACACGGCGTAACAATGTGTATTTCCAGGACGCGCTGCAGAAACACTTGAGTTCCATTAACCATTTCTAGAAGCTTCAGAAAACCAGCGGTCAGCTTGTCGACATCGCATCCCAATCATCACTTCCTTCTCTGAGGGGCAGGGAAAGGCCCTCACGGGCCCCCGTGACTCCACAGGGGCTAGTTTCTTGCGGAAAACAACGTGAGGACCTCTGCGTTTAGGGGAAGTCAGAAAAAAGCAGATAAAACCAGGAAGGGGTTGATTTTCTTATAAAGAATGCTGTTCTCTAATCATGCCGATCACAGCCAGGCCTCCGTCCCCACACAGATCCGCCCCCTCTACCCTAAGTCGCCTGCCTGGCTGCCTCAGGACACAATTCTCCCAGGTCCCAAGTGTCTGCTCAAGGCCCTGTTTCCCCCAGACCAGGGCTGCCAGCTGCTCTGCGAAGGCCCAGGGTGAAGATCTGAGCCTTTGCAGGCTGCACCGCCTCGTCCCAGGCTCGGCCCTCTCCCCACAGACCTGCAGGGCCGCGGTACCCACAGGAACAGGAGGTTGGTGGGGCCGGGGCCACGGTTTGCTGACCCTGCTCTAGATGTGAGTTCCCTGGCAGGGGGGGCGGGGAGGGGGAACACCAGTTATTTGTCTTGATTCCTCCAGTGCTTGGCACAGTGCCTAGCGCAGTGCTCGGCCCTCTCTAAATGGCCAGTGATGGGGCATGAATGAATAAAAACAGACCCACTGCCCAGGAGTTTCAGTGTAACCACTGCCCAAGAGAAGTCTTTCTGCATTAGGGACTTAATATGGATTTGAGAAAGATTATAATTCGGTAAAGCGAAAGAAACTAGCATGGATGAAGCACTGAGACTATGCCAGGCACGAAGTGCGCAGCATTTCTGACGTCAGTGCTGGGCATGCGCTGACTCAAACACGTGCGCAGTCCCAGTCACGTGTAAGCAGCAGCTCCCAAAGAAGCACAACAGACTCGGGAACCTCTGCCACTTTTAACCTGCAAACTGTGCTGTCATTGAGAGTGCAGCCCTGGCCCGGTGGCTCAGTTGGTTGGAGTGTCGTCCCATCACAGAAGGGTTGCAGGTTCGATTTCTGGTCAGGGCACATACCTAGGTTTTGGATTTGATCCCCAGTCGGGGTACAAACAGGAGGCAACCAACTGATGTTTTTTCCTCTCTTTCCCTCTCCCTTCCTTTCTCTCTCAAAAAAAAATCAATAAACGTATCCTCAGGTGAGGATTTTAAAAATAATAATAAAAGAAAAATCCATCCGACCTAATAATAGAGTGATATGCAAATTGACCGTACCTTCGCCACACCCACAAGCCACGCCCACCAACCTCGCCCACCAGGAAACCATTGCAGGGACGTTGGGGTGTGGCAGAGCCCAAGGCCGGGAAAGCCTCGGGCGGAGGCTTTCCGGGCCTTGGGCACCAGTGGGGAGCCTGCACGGATCACAGGCAACGACCAGGGCGTGGACTCCTATGATCCATAGCAGGGAGGCTGGGGTGCAGCAGAGCCAAGGCCGCCGCCCAGGGCCAAGCCCTGACCCTGAAAGAAGGCAGAAGGCGGTGGCCGCAGCCAAGGCCTGGGTCCCAGGTGCCAGCAGAAAACTGGTGCAGGCAGCCAGGTGAATGAAGGTCTATTGCATGAATCTTCGTGCAAACGGGAAAAATCCATAAGAATATATTCAGTGAGGAGTTAAAAAAATAAAGAGAAAGTGCAGTGTCAGCCATCAGCCCAGCCACTATCAGAATTGTCATAGAATTCTGAATTTGAGGGTCCAACGAACGTGCACTGGCTCCGCATCTGGCCTGGGGATGAAGACAAGGCTGCTGAGGCCAGACCAAGGTGGGGGGAATGGCATCCTGGCACCCCACTTCTGGGACAGTCTGCAGAACAAACTCTGAGGAGCGCATGCTGAGGTTGTGCTGAATTGGGCAATTAAGTCAACAGCCTTCTTGGTTTTCTTGTTAGAACAAATCAACTGTTTCCCTGAATTCTTGGCAGGATTCTTCCACTCATCCTGCACAAGGTGGCTTACATTGTTTGCAACTTCTGAGTTGCCTCTTTTCGCCACTGGACCAGGCTAAAACCAAAGGCAGAACACTCTCAGGCATCTAAATACAAGCCATGGAGAGCTTGCTAGCTCAAGCAAGTAAATGGTTCCAATCCAGGAGGAAACGTGGGACTGGACAGAACCAAGGACACGGTCGCGAGGCAAAAGGCTATGTGGCCTGGTGCGTACTGCACCATGGGGAAGCACTTTTACATAAGCTCTGTGCACATTCTCGGGGCACAGTTGACTCCAGAAATTGAGCTGGAAGAATGCATTTCCTTCACTATTTAGTTCTTACCTCTTCTGAAATTTCCAAAGTGAAACTTTAAGACTGAAAAGGGGTGGAGGGGTAGGCTCCTCTGTTTGTTTGTTCCTTTATTTGTTTATTTACTTACTTATTTACTTATTTTGGAGGCTGTAGATTTTGTATCCTGCTACATTGCCAAATTCATTGATTAAATCTAGTAGTTTTTTGGTGGAGTCTCTGGGGTTTTCTATGTATGATCTCATGTCCTGTGTAAATAATGAGTTTTACTTCCTCCTTTCCAATTTGGATGCCTTTTATTTCTTCTTCTTATCTGATCTCTGTGGCGAAGACTTGCAGTACTATGTTGAATAAGAGTGTGAAAGTGGACATCCCTGTCTTGTTCCTGTTCTTAGGGGAAATGCTTTTAAGTTTTGCCCATTGAGTATGATGTTGGCTGTAGGTTTGTCCTATATGGCCTTTATCATGTTGAGATTTGCTATCTCTATTCCACTTTGCTGAGACTTTTTATCAAAAATGGGTGTTAGATTTTGTCAAATATTTTTTTCTGAATATATTCATATAATCATGTGATTTTTCTCTTTCAGTTTGTTTATGTGATGTATCACGTTTATTGATTTGCGAATATTGTACCAGCCTTGCATCCCCAAAATAAATCCCACTTGGTCATGGGGTATGATCTTTTTAAGATATTGCTGGATGCTATTTGCTAGAATTTTATTGAGGAGTTTAGCATCTATGTTCATCAAGGATATTGGCCTGTAGTTCTCTTTCTTTGTAGTGTCTTTATCCGGTTTGGGGATTAGGGTAATGCTGCCCTCATAAAAAGAGCTTGGAAGTGTTCCTTCCTCTTGGATTTTTTAGAATAGTTTGAGGAGAATAGGTGTTAGTTCTTTGAAGATTTGGTAAAACTCCCATGTGAAGCCATCTGGACAAGGGCTTTTGTTTGCTGTGAGTTTTTTTAATAACTGCTTCTCTTTCATCAGTTATTTTTGGCCTATTCAGGTTTTTTGATTCTTCCTGATTCAGTTTTAGGAGATTGTATTTTTCTAGGAATTTGTCCATTTCACCTACATAGTCCAGCTTGTTGGCATATAGTGGTTCATAGTATTTTCTTACAGTCTTTTGTATTTCTGTGGTGTCAGTGGTTAGTTCTCCATTTTGTTTCTGATTTTACTTACTTGGGTCTTCTTTCTTTGTTTCTTGATGAATCTGGCTAATGGTTCATCAATTTTGTTTATCCTTTCAAAAACCAGCTCTCAATTTCATTGATTTTTTTGTATTGTTTTTTAGTCTCTATGACATTTATTCCTGCTCTAATCTTTATTATTTCTTTCCTTCTACTTACTCTAGGCTTTTCTTATTGTTCTCTTTCTTATTCTTTACATTGTAGGGTTAAATAGTTTATTGCTGATATTTCTTGTTTTTTGAGGTAGGCCTGTAGTACTATGAACTTCCCTCTCCAGACTACTTTTGCTGTGTTCCAGAGATTTGGGGTTGTTGTGTGTTCATTTTCATTTTTTCCAGGAAGCATTTTATTTTTCTTGATCACATTGGTAACCCATGCATTGTTTAATAACATGCTATTTAGTCTCCATGTGTTTGAATGTTTTTGGGTGCTTTTTCTTTAGTTGATTTCTAATTTCATTCCACTGTGATCTGAGAAGATGCTTGATATGATTTCAATCTTCTTAAACTTTTAGAGACTTGTTTTGTCTCCTAACCTGTGGTCTATCTTTGTAAATGATCCATGTGCACTTGAGAAGAATTTATATTCTGCAGCTTCCGGGTGAAATATTCTATAAATTTCAATTAAAGCTATCTGATCCAGTGTGTCCTTTTGAGTCACTGTGTCCTTGTTAATTTTTTGTCTGGAAGATCTATCCAGTGAAGTCAGTTATTGTTAAAGTCCCCTACTATGACTGTATTGTTGTAGAGCTCTCCCTTAAATTTGTCTAGAAGTTTATATATATATTTAGGTGCTCCTATGTTGGGTGCATATATGTTTACCAGGACTATATCCTCTTGTTGGATCGATCCCTTTAGTATTATGTGGTGACCTTTGTTGTCTCTTGTGATGGCCTTCATTTTGAAGTCTATTTTGTCAGATATGAGTATTGCTACTCCAGCTTCGTTTCGTGTTTTTATCCCTTCACTGTCATCCTGTGTGCCTCTTTTATTCTGAAGTGGGTCTCTTGTAGACAGCATATAGTTGGGTCATGTATTTGTATCCATTCAGCTACTCTTTGCCTTTTGATTGGAGCATTTAAACCATTTGCATTTAGGGTTATTATTGATAGGTACTTATTTGTTGCCATTTTAATTCTGTATGCCTGCGTTTCTCTCCCTGTTTCTTCTTCTCATTACAGCAGTCCCTTTAGCATTTCTTGTAATGCTGTCTTGGTGGTGATATACTATTTTAACCTTTTTTTTTTTTTCCGGGAAGCTCTTTATTTGACCGTCTATTTTGAATGATAGCCTTGCTGGATATAGTAATCTTGGTCTCAGATCCTCGCTTTCCATTACCTTGAGTACTTCATGCCATTCCCTCTGGCCTGTGGAGTTTCTGTTGAGAAATCAGGTGTCAGCCTTGTGGGAGCTCCTTTGTAGGTAACAGTTTGCTTTTCTCTTGCTGACTTTAAGATTCTTTCTCTAATTTTTGGCATTTTAATTATGATGTGTCTGGGTATGGGCCTGTTTGGGTTGTTCTTGGTTAGGGTTCTCTATGCCTCCCAGACTTGTGTGACTTTTTCCTTTACCATGTTAGGGAAGTTTTCTGCCATTATTTCTTTTTTATGTTGATTGTTGTTTTTTTTTCAAGAAAAAAATTTTTAAGTATGATGTTATATACATTTATTAAGTGTAGTATTTTTAATTAATTTTTTTAGAAAAAAAATTTAAATATAATATTACATGCAATAAAAGTAAATATTTCAAGAAAAAAAGATTTAAATATAATAATATTACCAAAACTGAACTAACATAGTGTAATATCACCAAAGTTGTAGGAAATATTAAACATCTGCAAATAACTGGATTACTTCCATTATTTTCAAAAATATTTTTCCTCTGGATCTATTTTGGTTCATAAGTTTATTTTCTTCATTATAGTTCAAAAATGAGTGAGATCATGTGGTATTTATTTTTCTCCGACTGGCTTTTTTCACTTAGCATAATGCTCTCCAGGTCCTTCCATGCTGTTACAAATGGTAAGAGTTCCTTCATTGTTACAGCAGCGTAGTATTCCATTGTGTGGATGTACCAAACAATGGTACATCCGGTTTTTTAATCCACTCATCTGCTGATGGGCACTTAGGCTGTTTTCAAATCTTAGTTATTATAAATTGTGCTACTATGAACATAGGGGTACATATATACTTTCTGATTGGTGTTTATGTTTCTTAGGATATATTCATAGACGTGGGATTACAGGGTAAAATGGGAACTCCGTATTTCGTTTTTTGAGGAAACTCCATATAGTCTTCCACAGTGGCTGCACCTGTCTGCATTCCCAACAGCAGTGTACTAGGGTTCCTCTTTCTTCACAAGCTCCCCAGCACTTATTTATTCATTTGTTGATAACAGCTATTCTGACAGGTATGAGATGGTATCTCATTGTTGTTTTGATTTGCATGTCTCAGATAATTAGTGCATTTGAGCATGTTTTCATATGTCTCTTAGACTTCCCTATGTCCTCTTTTGAAAAGTTTCTATTTAGGTCCTTTGCCCATTTTTGATTGAATCATTTATCTTCCCTTTGTGAAATTGTCTGAGTTCCCTATAAATTTTGGAGATAAGGGCCTAATCTCTGGTTTTAGTTTTTACCCATTGTGTATGATGTTGGCTATAGGTTTGTCAGACATGGCCTTTATCATGTTGAGATATGCTCCCTCTATTCCCACTTTACTCACAGGTGTTTTTTTTAATCTAAATTGGAGTTGGATTTTGTCAAATGCTTTTTCTGCATCTATCAATATGATCATGTGATTTTTGCCTTTCAATTTGTTTATGTGATGTATCACGTTTATTGATTTGCAAATATTATGCCCGCCTTGAATCCCTGGAATAAATCCCAAGTAATCATGTTATATAATCTTTTTAATATATTGCTGGATGCGATTTGCTAATATTTTCTTGAGGATTTTAGTATCTGTGATCATTAGGGATATTGACCTGGAATGCTCTTTCTTTGTAGTGTCTTTATTTTTGTTGTTGTTTTTTTAACAGTCTAATGAATATTCTTTATTTTCTTTCCTTTCTTTAAAATGTTATTTTGTTGTTTAAAGTATTACAAATAGTAGTATATATGTCTCCTTTTTATCCCCATTGACCTTCCCCTGGCCTCCCCTACGTGCCACCAGCTACCCCTACCCCCGCATATGCCCTCATCCCCACCCCTAGTCTCTAGCATCCATTGGTTATGCTAATGTGCATGCATACAAGTCCTGCAGTTGATTGCTTACCTCCCCTCTTTAACCCTCTCCAGCCTTCCCGCTGTAATTTGATACTCTGTTCCATGCTTCTCTGCCTGGGTATCTATCTTTTTGTTTATCAGGTTATAATGTTCTTTATTATCCACAAATGAGTGATATCATGTGGTATTTTTCTTTCACTGTCTGGCTTATTTCACTTAGCATAATGATCTCCAGTTCCATCCAGGTTGCTGCAAATGGCAAGAATTCCTTCTTTTTTATAGCAGCATAGTATTCCGTTGTGTAGATGTACCATAGTTTTCTAATCCACTCATCTGCTGATGGGCACTTTGGCTGTTTCCAAATCTTGGTTATTGTAAATTGTGCTGCTATGAACATAGGGGTGCATATACCATTTCTAATTGGTGTTTCTGTTTTCTTGGGATATATTCCTAGAAGTGGTATTACTGGATCAAAAGGCAGTTCCATTTTTAATTTTTTTGAGGAAACTTCATACTGTTCTCCACAGTGGCTACACCAGTCTGCATCCCCACCAGCAGTGCACAAGGGTTCCTTTTTGTCCACATGCTCTCCACCACTTGTCGATTGTTGATTTGTTGATGATAGCCATTCTGACAGGTGTGAGGTGGTCCCTCATGTTGCTTTGATCTGCATCTCGCGGATGATTAGTGATTTTCAGCATGTTTTCATGTGGCTCTTGGCTTCCTGAATGTTCTTTCGAAAAGTGTCTATATAGGTCCTTTGCACACTTTTTGATTGGATTGTTTATCTTCCTTTTGTTAAGTTGTAAGAGTTCCCTGAAAACATTGGAGATGAAATCCTTATCAGAGATAACATTGGCAAATATGTTCTCCCATGCAGTGGGCTTTCTTGTTGTTTTGTGGATGGTTTCTTTTGCTGTGCAGAGGCTTTTTATTTTGATGTAGTGCCATTTGTTTATCATCTCCTTAGTTTCCATTGCCCTAGGACCTATATCAGTAAAGATATTGCTATGACACATGTCTGATATTTTGCTGTCTATGGATTCTTCTAAGATTTTTATGGTTACCGGCCTTATGTTTAAGGCCTTTATCCATTCTGGGTTTATTTTTGTGTATGGTGTAAGTTGGAGGTCTAGTTTCATTTTTTTGAATGTATCTGTCCAATTTCCCAAACACCGTTTATTGAAGAGACTGTCTTGACTCCTTTGCATGCTCTGCCTCCTTTGTCAAATATTGAGCAGAATGGCTTGGGTTGGTTTCTGGGTTCTCTGTTCTGTTGTATTGATCTAGATGTCTGTTCGTGTGCCAGGACCAGGCAGTTCTGAGAACAGTGGCTTTGTATCTGGTATTGTGCACCCTCCACCTTTCTTCTTCTTACTCGGGATTGCTGCAGCTATTTGGGGTCTTTGTTTATTCCATGTGAATTTTTGGAGAGTTTATGCTAGATTTGTGAAATATTCCATTGGTACCATAAGGGGATTGCATTGAGTCTATAGGTTGCTTTGAGTAGTATGGGCATTTTAATGATGCTGATTCTACCAATCCTAGAACACTGTATGTTCTTCTATTTGTTTATGTCTTCCTCTATCTTTTTTTCAACTTCCTGTAGTTTTCCAAATATAGGTCTGTTACTTCCTTAGTTAAGTTTATTGCTAGGTATCTTAAGTTTTTGTTGCAATGGTAAGTGGGATTGTTTTTTTAGTTTCTCATTCAGTGAGTTCATTATTGGTGTATAAAAAAGCCATAGATTTCTGGGTGTTAATTTTGTATCCTGCTACATTGCCGAATTCATTCATCAAGTCTAGTATTTTTTTAAATGGAGTCTTTGGGGTTATCTATGTATAGTATCATGTCATAGGAAAATGACAGTTTTACTTATTCTTTTCCAATTTGGATTCCTTTTATTTCTTCTTCTTGCCTGATCTAAATGGCTAGCTCTTCCAGTATTATGTTGAATAGGAGTGGTGAAAGTGGGCATCCCTGTCTTGTTCCTATTATTTGGGGAAATGGTTTCAGTTTTTACCCATTGTGTATGATGTTGGCTGTAGGTTTGTCATATATGGCCTTTATCATGTTGAGATATGCTCCCTCTATTCCAACTTTGCTCACAGTTTTTTTTATCAAAAATGAAGTTAGATATTGTCGAATGCTTTTTCAGCATCTATTGATATGATCATGTGATTGTTGCCTTTCAATTTGCTTATGTGATTTATCACGTTTATTGATTTGCAAATATTATACCCGCCTTGAATCCCTGGAATAAATCCCAAGTGGTCATGGTATATAATCTTTTTAATATATTACTGGATGCAGTTTGCTAATATTTTGTTGAGGTTTTTAGCATCTATCTTCATTAGGAATATTGGCCTTAATTCTCTTTCTTTGTAGTGGGTTTTTTTATTATTTTTTTTTACAATCTAATGAATATTATTTATTTTCTGTCCTTACTTTAAAATGTTATTTTATTGTTTAAAGTATTACAAATAGTAGTACATATGTCTCATTTTTATCCCCATTGACCTTCCCCTGGCCTCCCATATGCGCCCCCTGCCCCTCAGCTCATGCCCTTACCCTCCCCACTAGTGTCTTGCATCCATTGGTTATGCTAATGTGCATGCATACAAGTCCTGCAGTTGATTGCTTACCTCCCCTCTTTAACCCTCTCCAGCCTTCCCGCTGTAATTTGACACTCTGTTCCATGCTTCTCTGCCTCTGTATCTATCTTTTTGTTTATCAGGTTATAATGTACTTTATTATCCATAAATGAGTGATATCATGTGGTATTTTTCTTTCACTGACTGGCTTATTTCACTTAGCATAATGCTCTCCAGTTCCATCCATGCTACTGCTAATGGCAAGAATACCTTCTTTATTACAACAGTGTAGAATACCTTTGTGTAGATGTACCGTAGTTTTTTAATCCACTCATCTGCTGATAGGCACTTAGGCTGTTTCCAAATCTTAGCTATTGTAAATTGTGCTGCTATGAACATAGGGGTGCATATATCCTTTCTGATGGGTGTTTCTGTTTTCTTGGAATATATTCCTAGAAGTGGTATTACTGTATCAAATGGCAGTTCCATTTTTAATTTTTTGAGTAAACTCCACACTATTTTTCACAGTTCCTGCACCAGTCTGCATTCCCACCAGCAGTGCAAGAGGGTTCCTTTTTCTCTGCATCCTCTCCAACACTTGTCATTTTTTGATTTGTTGATGATAGCCATTCTGACAGGTGTGAGGTGGTCCCTCATTGTTGTTTTGATTTGCATCTCTCGGATGATTAGTGACTTTCAGCATGTTTTCATATGTCTCTTGGCTTCCTGAATGTCCTCTTTCGAAAAGTATCTATTTAGATCCTTTTCCCACTTTTCGATTGGATTGTTTATCTTCCTTTTGTTAAGTTGTAAGAGTTCCCTGTAAATATTGGAGATGAAACCCTTATCGGAGATAACACTGCCAAATATGTTCTCCCATGCAGTGGGCTTTCTTGTTGTTTTGTGGATGGTTTCTTTTGCTGTGCAGAAACTTTTTATTTTGATGTAGTGCCTTTTTTTATCATCTCCTTAGTTTCCAATGCCCTACGAGCTATATCGGTAAAGATATTGCTACAATACGTCTGATATTTAGCTGTCTATGGATTCTTCTAAGATTTTTATGGTTACCCGTCTTATGTTTAAGTCCTTTATCCATTCTGGGTTTATTTTTGTGTAAGGTGTAAGTTGGTGGTCTAGTTTCTTTTTTTGCATGTATCTGCCCAATTTCCCAAACACCGTTGATTGAAGAGACTGTCTTGACTCCTTTGCATGCTCTGCCTCCTTTGTCAAATATTGAGCAGAATGGCCTGGGTTGGTTTCTGGGTTCTCTGTTCTGTTGTATTGATCTAGATGTCTGTTCGTGCGCCAGGACCAGGCAGTTCTGAGAACAGTGGCTTTGTATCTGGTATTGTGCACCCTCCACCTTTCTTCTTCTTACTCGGGATTGCTGCAGCTATTTGGGGTCTTTGTTTATTCCATGTGAATTTTATAGAGTTTATTCATGGTCTGTGAAATATTCCGTTGGTACCTTAAAGGGGATTGCATTGAGTCTATAGGTTGCTTTGAGTAGTATGGGCATTTTAATGATGCTGATTCTACCAATGCAAGAACACTGTGTATTCTTCCATTTGTGTATGTCTTCCTCTGTCTTTTTTTCAACTTCCTGTAGTTTTCCAAGTACAGGTCTGTTACTTCCTTAGTTAAGTTTATTCCAAGGTATCTTAATTTTTTGGTTGCATTGGTAAGTGGAATTTTGTTTTTAGTTTCTCTTTCGGTGAGTTCATTATTGGTGTATAAAAAAGCCATAGATTTCTGGGTGTTAATTTTGTATCCTGCTACATTGCCGAATTTATTCATCAAGTCTAGTATTTTTTTTTAATGGAGCCTTTGTGGTTATCTATGTATAATATTATTTCATAGGACAGTGACTGTTTTACTTATTCTTTTTCAATTTGGATTCCTTTTATTTCTTCTTCTTGCCTGATGGATATGGCTACCTCTTCCAGTATTATGTTGAACAGGAGTGGTGAAAGTGGGCATCCCTGTCTTGTTCCTGTTCTTTTGGGAAATGGTTTCAGTTTTTACCCATTGTGTATGATGTTGGCTGTAGGTTTGTCATATATGGCCTTTATCATGTTGAGATATGCTCCCTCTATTCCTACTTTACTCACAGTTTCATTTTTAATCTAAATTGGAGTTGTATTTTGTCGAATGCTTTTTCTATGTCTATCAATACGATCATGTGATTTTTGCCTTTCAATTTGTTTATGTGATTTATCACATTTTTTGATTTGCAAATATTATGCCAGCCTTGAATCCCTGGAATAAATCTCACGTGATCGTGGTATATAATCTTTTTAATATATTGCTGGATGTGATTTGGTGATATTTTGTTGAGGATTTTAGCATCTATGTTCATTCGGGATATTGCTCTATAATTTTCTTTCTTTGTAGTGTCTTCTTCTTCTTCTTTTTTTTTTTTTTTACAATCTAATGAATATTCTTTATTTTCTGTCCTTTCTTTTAAATTTTATTTTATTAAAAAGGAACCCTCGTGCACTGCTGGTGGGAATGCAGACTGGTGCAGCCACTGTGGAGAACAGTATGGAGTTTCCTCAAAAACCTGAAAATGGAACACCCATATGACCCACTGATCCCACTCCTAGGAATATATCCCATGAAACTAGAAACACCAATCAGAAAGGATATATGCACCCCTGTGTTCATAGCAGCACTATTTACAATAGCTAAGATTTGGAAACAGCCTAGGTGCCCGTCAGCAAATGACTGGATCAGAAATCTGTGGTTCATTTACACAATGGAATACTATGCTGCCATAAAAAAGAAGGAATTCTTACCATTTGTAGCAATTTGAATGGAATTGGTGAAATTATGCTAAGTGAAATAAGCCAGTCAATGAAAGAAAAATACCACATGATCTCACTCATTTGTGGATAATAAAGAACATTATAAACTGTTGAACAAACAGATAGATACAGAGGCAGTAAAGCAACAAAAAGACTGTCAAATTACAGCAGGAAGGTTAGGGAGAAGTGGGGGTGATAAGAGATCAACCGAAAGACTTGTATGCATGCATATAAGAATAATCAACGGATGCGAAACATTGGGGGGTGAGGGCAAGAATGGAAGTGGGGTGGGGGGGGCAATGGTAAGATATGTCCACATATAATACCTTAATAAAAAAATGTTAACAATTTTTTATGGTTTAAAGTATTACAAATAGCAGTACATATGTCTCCTTTTTATCCCCATTGACCGTCCCCTGGCCTCCCCAATCCTTCCCGCACATGCCCTTACCACCCCCTCCCCAGTGTCTTGCATCCATTGGTTATGCTAATGTGCATGCATACAAGTCCTTCAGTGGATCTCTCACCTCCCTTCCTTAGCCCTCCCCAGCCAAGCTTCTCTGCCTCTGTAACTATCTTTTTGTTTATCAGGTTATAATGTTCTTTATTATCCACAAATGAGTGATATCATGTGGTATTATTTCTTTCACTGTCTGGCTTATTTCACTTAGCATAATGCTCTCCAGTTCCATCCATGCTGCTGCAAATGGCAAAGATTCCTTCTTTATTATAGCAGCGTAGTATTCCGTTGTGTAGATGTACCATAGTTTTCTAATCCACTCATCTGCTGATGGGCACTTAGGCTGTTTCCAAATCTTAGCTATTGAAAATTGGGCTGCTATGAACATAGGGGTGCATATATCCATTCTAATTGGTGTTTCTGTTTTCTTGGGATATATTCCTAGAAGTGGTATTACTGTATCAAATGGCAGTTCCATTTTTAATTTTTTGAGGAAACTCCATACTGTTCTCCACAGTGGATACACCAGTCTGCATTCCCACCAGCAGTGCAGGAGGGTTCCTTTTTTCTCTCCAGCACTTGTCGCTTGTTGATTTGTTGATAGCCATTCTGACAGGTGTGAGGTTATTGTTGTTTTGATTTCCATGTCTGTGATGATTAGTGACTTTCAGCATGTTTTCATGTGTCTCTTGGCTTCCTGAATGTCCTCTTTCGAAAAGTGTCTATTTAGGTCCTTTGCCCACTTTTTGATTGGATAGTTTATCTCCTTTTGTTAACTTCTAAGGAGATAACATTGGCAAATATGTTCTCCCATGCAGTGGGCTTTCTTGTTGTTTTGTGGATGGTTACTTTTGCTGTGCAGAGGCTTTTCATTTTGATGTAGTGCCATTTGTTTATCATCTCCTTAGTTTCCATTGCCCTAGGACCTATATCAGTAAAGATATTGCTATGACACATGTCTGATATTTTGCTGTCTATGGATTCTTCTAAGATTTTTATGGTTACCCGTCTTATGTTTAAGTCCTTTATCCATTGTGGGTTTATTTTTGTGTATGGTGTAAGTTGGTGGTCTAGTTTCATTTTTTTGAATGTATCTGCCCAATTTCCCAAACACCGTTTATTGAAGAGACTGTCTTGACTCCTTTGCATGCTCTGCCTCCTTTGTCAAATATTGAGCAGAATGGCTTGGGTTGGTTTCTGGGTTCTCTGTTCTGTTGTATTGATCTAGATGTCTGTTCGTGCGCCAGGACCAGGCAGTTCTGAGAACAGTGGCTTTGTATCTGGTATTGTGCACCCTCCACCTTTCTCCTTCTTACTCGGGATTGCTGCAGCTATTTGGGGTCTTTGTTTATTCCATGTGAATTTTATAGAGTTTATTCATGGTCTGTGAAATATTCCATTGGTATCTTAAAGGGGATTGCATTGAATCTATCGATTGCTTTGGGTAGTATGGACATTTTAATGATGCTGATTCTACCAATCCTAGAACACTGTATATTCTTCCATTTGTGTATGTCTTCCTCTGTCTTTTTTTCAACTTCCTGTAGTTTTCCGAGTACAGGTCTGTTACTTCCTTAGTAAGTTTATTCCTAGGTATCTTAATTTTTTGGTTGCAATGGTAAGTGGAATTTTTTTTAGTTTCTCTTTCGGTGAGTTCATTATTGGTGTATAAAAAAGCCATAGATTTCTGGGTGTTAATTTTGTATCCTGCTACATTGCCGAATTTATTCATCAAGTCTAGTATTTTTTTTTAATGGAGCCTTTGAGGTTATCTATGTATAGTATCATGTCATAGGAAAGTGACAGTTTTACTTATTCTTTTTCAATTTGGATTCCTTTTATTTCTTCTTCTTGCCTGATGGATATGGCTAGCTCTTCCAGTATTATGTTGAATAGGAGTGGTGAAAGTGGGCATCCCTGTCTTGTTCCTGTTCTTTGGGGAAATGGTTTCAGTTTTTACCCATTGTGTATGATGTTGGCTGTAGGTTTGTCATATATGGCCTTTATCATGTTGAGATATGCTCCTTCTATTCCCACTTTACTCACAGTTTTTTATCAAAAATGGAGTTGGATTTTGTCAAATGCTTCTTCTGCATATATCAGTATGATCATGTGATTTTTTTTCTTTCAATTTGTTTATGTGATGTATCACATTTATTGATTTGCAAATATTATACCAGCCTTGAATTCCTGGATCAAATCCCACGTGATCATGGTATATAATCTTTTTAATATATTGCTGGATTGGATTTGTTGATACTTTGTTGAGGATTTTAGTATCTGTGTTCATTAGGAATATTGGCCTTTAATTCTGTTTCTTTGTAGTGTCTTTTTTTTTTTTTACAGTCTAATGAATATTCTTTATTTTCCTTTCTTATTTTAAAGTGTGATTTTATTGTTTAAAGTATTACAAATAGTAGTACAATATGTCTCCTTTTGATCCCCATTGACCTTGCCCTGGCATCCCCAATCCTCTTTCCCTTACATGCCCTCACCCCACACCCTAGTGTCTTGCATCCATTGGTTATGCTAATGTGCATGCATACAAGTCCTTCAGTGGATCTCTTACCTCCCCTCCTAAGCCCTCACCTGCCTTCCCGCTGTAATCTGACACTCTGTTCTAAGCTTCTCTGCCTCTGTAACTATCTTTTTGTTTATCAGGTTATAATGTTGTTTATTATCCATAAATGAGTGATATCATGTGGTATTTTTTCTTTCACTGACTGGCTTATTTCACTTAGCATAATGCTCTCCAGTTCCATCCATGCTGCTGCAAATGGCAAGAATTCCTTCTTTTTTATAGCAGCGTAGTATTCCGTTGTGTAGATGTACCGTAGTTTTCTAATCCACTCATCTGCTGATGGGCACTTAGGCTGTTTCCAAATCTTAGCTATTGTAAATTGTGTTGCTATGAACATAGGGGTGCATATATCCTTTCTGATTGGTGCTTCTGTTTTCTTGGGATATATTCCTTGAAGTGGTATTACTGTATCAAATGGCAGTTCCACTTTTAATTTTTTGAGTAAACTCCACACTATTTTTCACAGTTCCAGCACCAGTCTGCATTCCCACCAGCAGTGCAGGAGGGTTCCTTTTTGTCCTCATGCTCTCCAGCACTTGTCACTTGTTGATTTGTTGATGATAGCCATTCTGACAGGTGTAAGGTGATATCTCATTGTTGTTTTGATTTGCATCTCGCAGATGATTAGTGACTTTCAGCATGTTTTCATATGTCTCTTGGCTTCCTGAATGTCCTCTTTTGAAAAGTGTCTATTTAGGTCCTTTTCCCACTTTTTGATTGGATTGTTTATCTTCTTTTGTTAAGTTGTAAGAGTTCCCTGAAAACGTTGGAGATAAAACCCTTATCGGAGATAACATTGGCAAATATGTTCCCCATGCAGTGGGCTTTCTTGTTGTTTTGTGGATGGTTTCTTTTGCTGTGCAGAGGCTTTTTATTTTGATGTAGTGCCATTTGTTTATCATCTCCTTAGTTTCCATTGCCTTAGGAGCTGTATCGGTAAAGATATTGCTACGACACATGTCTGATATTTTGCTGTCTATGGATTCTTCTAAGATTTTTATGGTTACCCGTCTTATGTTTAAGTCCTTTATCCATTCTGGGTTTATTTTTGTGTATGGTGTAAGTTGGTGGTCTAGTTTCATTTTTTTGCATGTATCTGCCCAATTTCCCAAACACCGTTTATTGAAGAGACTGTCTTGACTCCTTTGCATGCTCTGCCTCCTTTGTCAAATATTGAGCAGAATGGCCTGGGTTGGTTTCTGGGTTCTCTGTTCTGTTGTATTGATCTAGATGTCTGTTCGTGCGCCAGGACCAGGCAGTTCTGAGAACAGTGGCTTTGTATCTGGTATTGTGCACCCTCCACCTTTCTCCTTCTTACTCGGGATTGCTGCAGCTATTTGGGGTCTTTGTTTATTCCATGTGAATTTTATAGAGTTTATTCTAGGTCTGGAAATATTCCGTTGGTACCTTAAAGGGGATTGCATTGAGTCTATAGGTAGCTTTGGGTAGTATGGACATTTTAATGATGCTGATTCTACCAATGCAAGAACACTGTGTATTCTTCCATTTGTGTATGTCTTCCTTTGTCTTTTTTTCAACTTCCTGTAGTTTTCCAAATATAGATCTGTTTCTTCCTTAGTAAGTTTATTCCTAGGTATCTTAATTTTTTGGTTGCAATGGTAAGTGGAATTTTGTTTTTAGTTTCTCATTCGGTGAGTTCATTATTGGTGTATAAAAAAGCCATAGATTTCTGGGTGTTAATTTTGTATCCTGCTACATTGCCGAATTTATTCATCAAGTCTAGTATTTTTTTTTAATGGAGCCTTTGGGGTTATCTATGTATAATATCATGTCATAGGAAAGTGACAGTTTTACTTATTCTTTTTCAATTTGGATTCCTTTTATTTCTTCTTCTTGCCTGATGGATATGGCTAGCTCTTCCAGTATTATGTTGAATAGGAGTGGTGAAAGTGGGCATCCCTGTCTTGTTCCTGTTCTTTGGGGAAATGGTTGCAGTTTTTACCCATTGTGTATGATGTTGGCTGTAGGTTTGTCATATATGGCCTTTATTATGTTGAGATATGCTCCCTCTATTCCCACTTTACTCACAGTTTTTTATCAAAAATGGAGTTGGATTTTGTCAAATGCTTCTTCTGCGTCTATGAATATGATCATGTGATTTTTGCCTTTCAATTTGTTTATGTGATGTATCACATTTATTGATTTGCAAATATTATACCAGGCTTGAATCCCTGGAATAAATCCCACATGATCATGGTATATAATCTTTGTAACATATTGCTGAATGCTATTTGCTGATATTTTGTTGAGGATTTTAGCATCTATGTTCATTAGGGATATTGGCCTGTAAATCTCTTTCTTTGTAGTGTCTTTTTTTTTTTTTTTTTACAGTCTAATGAATAGTCTTTCTTTTCTTTTCTTTCTTTAAAATTTTATTTTATTGTTCAAAGTTTTATAAGTAATAGTACATGTGTCTTCTTTTTATCTCCATTGACTTTCCCCTAGCTTACCCTACCCCGCCCCCACCGGAACATGCCTTCACCCCCCCTAGGACCTATATCAGTAAAGATATTGCTACGACACATGTCTGATATTTTGCTGTCTATGGATTCTTCTAAGATTTTTATGGTTACCCGTCTTATGTTTAAGTCCTTTATCCATTCTGGGTTTATTTTTGTGTAAGGTGTAAGTTGGTGGTCTTGTTTCATTTTTTTGAATGTATCTGCCCAATTTCCCAAACACCGTTGATTGAAGAGACTGTCTTGACTCCTTTGCATGCTCTGCCTCCTTTGTCAAATATTGAGCAGAATGGCCTGGGTTGGTTTCTGGGTTCTCTGTTCTGTTGTATTGATCTAGATGTCTGTTCGTGTGCCAGGACCAGGCACTTTTGAGAACAGTGGCTTTGTATCTGGTATTGTGCACCCTCCACCTTTCTCCTTCTTACTCGGGATTGCTGCAGCTATTTGGGGTCTTTGTTTATTCCACGTGAATTTTATAGAGTTCATTCTAGGTCTGTGAAATATTCCATTGGTATCTTAAAGGGGATTGCATTGAGTCTATAGGTAGCTTTGAGTAGTATGGACATTTTAATGATGCTGATTCTACCAATCAAAAAACACTGTATATTCTTCCATTTGTTTATGTCTTCCTCTATCCTTTTTTCAATTCCCTGTAGTTGTCCAAGTACAGGTCTGTTACGTTTATTACTAATTATCGTAATTTTTTGGTTGCAATGATAAGTAGGCTTGTTTTTTTAGTTTCTCTTTCTGTGAGTTCATTATTGGTGTATAAAAAAGCCATAGATTTCTGGGTGTTAATTTTGTATCCTGCTACATTGCCGAATTCATTTATGAAGTCTAGTATTTTTTTTAAT
This sequence comes from Eptesicus fuscus, assembly GCF_027574615.1. NCBI lineage: Eukaryota > Metazoa > Chordata > Mammalia > Chiroptera > Vespertilionidae > Eptesicus > Eptesicus fuscus. The sequence continues at coordinate 4,000,673 of NC_072484.1, read as the reverse complement.
GGAATCTTTGGGTGTATCTATGTACAATATCATGGCAAAGTAAAATGACAGTTTTACTTATTCTTTTCCAACTTGGATGCCTTTTATTTCTTCTTCTTGCCAGATCGATATGGCTAGCTCTTCCAGTATTATGTTGAATAGGAGTGGTCAAAGTGGGCATCCCTGTCTTGTTCCTGTTCTTTGGGGAAATGGTTTTAGTTGTTACCCATTGTGTATGATGTTGGCTGTAGTTTTGTCATATATGGCCTTTATCATGTTGAGATATGCTCTCTCTATTCCTACTTTACTCACAGTTTTATTTTTAATCTAAATTGGAGTTGTATTTTGTCGAATGCTTTTTCTATGTCTATCAATACGATCATGTGATTTTTGCCTTTCAATTTGTTTATGTGATTTATCATATATTTTGATTTGCAAATATTATGCCAGCCTTGAATCCCTGGAATAAATCTCACGTGATCGTGGTATATAATCTTTTTAATATATTGCTGGATGTGATTTGGTGATATTTTGTTGAGGATTTTAGCATCTATGTTCATTAGGGATATTGCCCTGTAATTTTCTTTCTTTGTAGTGTCTTCTTCTTCTTCTTTTTTTTTTTTTTTTACAATCTAATGAATATTCTTTATTTTCTGTCCTTTCTTTTAAATTTTATTTTATTAAAAAGGAACTCTTGTGCACTGCTGGTGGAAATGCAGACTGGTGCAGCCACTGTGGAGAACAGTATGGAGTTTCCTCAAAAACCTGAAAATGGAACTCCCATATGACCCACTGATCCCACTCCTAGGAATATATCCCAAGAAACTAGAAACACCCATCAGAAAGGATATATGCACCCCTGTGTTCATAGCAGCACTATTTACAATAGCTAATATTTGGAAACAGCCTAGGTGCCCATCAGCAAATGACTGGATCAGAAATCTGTGGTTCATTTACACAATGGAATACTATGCTGCCATAAAAAAGAAGGAATTCTTACCATTTGTAGCAATTTGAATGGAATTGGTGAAATTATGCTAAGTGAAATAAGCCAGTCAATGAAAGAAAAATACCACATGATCGCACTCATTTGTGGATAATAAAGAACATTATAAACTGTTGAATAAAAAGATAGATACAGAGGCAGTAAAGCAACAAAAAGACTGTCAAATTACAGCAGGAAGGTTAGGGAGAAGTGGGGGTGATAAGAGATCAACCGAAAGACTTGTATGCATGCATATAAGAATAATCAACGGATGCGAAACATTGGGGGGTGAGGGCAAGAATGGAATTGGGGTAGGGGGGCAATGGTAAGATATGTCCACATATAATACCTTAATAAAAAAATGTTAACAATTTTTTATTGTTTAAAGTATTACAAATAGCAGTACATATGTCTCCTTTTTATCCCCATTGACCGTCCCCGGGCCTCCCCAATCCTTCCCGCACATGCCCTCACCGCACCCCCAGTGTCTTGCATCCATTGGTTATGCTAATGTGCATGCATACAAGTCCTTCAGTGGATCTCTCACCTCCCTTCCTTAGCCCTCCCCAGCCAAGCTTCTCTGCCTCTGTAACTATCTTTTTGTTTATCAGGTTATAATGTTCTTTATTATCCACAAATGAGTGATATCATGTGGTATTTTTCTTTCACTGTCTGGCTTATTTCGTTTAGCCTAATGCTCTCCATTTCCATCCATGCTGCTGCAAATGGCAAAGATTCCTTCTTTTTTATAGCAGCATAGTATTCCGTTGTGTAGATGTACCACAGTTTTCTAATCCACTCATCTGCTGATGGGCACTTAGGCTGTTTCCAAATCTTAGCTATTGAAAATTGGGCTGCTATGAACATAGGGGTGCATATATCCATTCTAATTGGTGTTTCTGTTTTCTTGGGATATATTCCTAGAAGTGGTATTACTGTATCAAATGGCAGTTCCATTTTTAATTTTTTGAGGAAACTCCATACTGTTCTCCACAGTGGACACACCAGTCTGCATTCCCACCAGCAGTGCAGGAGGGTTCCTTTTTGTCTGCATGCTCTCCAGCACTTGTCACTTGTTGATTTGTTGATGATAGCCATTCTGACAGGTGTGAGATGGTACCTCAGTGTTGTTTTGATTTCCATGTCTGTGATGATTAGTGACTTTCAGCATGTTTTCATGTGTCTCTTGGCTTCCTGAATGTCCTCTTTCGAAAAGTGTCTATTTAGGTCCTTTGCCCACTTTTTGATTGGATAGTTTATCTCCTTTTGTTAACTTCTAAGGAGATAACATTGGCAAATATGTTCTCCCATGCAGTGGGCTTTCTTGTTGTTTTGTGGATGCTTACTTTTGCTGTGCAGAGGCTTTTCATTTTGATGTAGTGCCATTTGTTTATCATCTCCTTAGTTTCCATTGCCCTATGAGCTATATCAGTAAAGATATTGCTATGACACATGTCTGATATTTAGCTGTCTATGGATTCTTCTAAGATTTTTATGGTTACCGGCCTTATGTTTAAGACCTTTATCCATTCTGGGTTTATTTTTGTGTAAGGTGTAAGTTGGTGGTCTAATTTCATTTTTTTGCATGTATCTGCCCAATTTCCCAAACACCGTTGATTGAAGAGACTGTCTTGACTCCTTTGCATGCTCTGCCTCCTTTGTCAAATATTGAGCAGAATGGCCTGGGTTGGTTTCTGGGTTCTCTGTTCTGTTGTATTGATCTAGATGTCTGTTCGTGTGCCAGGACCAGGCACTTTTGAGAACAGTGGCTTTGTATCTGGTATTGTGCACCCTCCACCTTTCTTCTTCTTACTCGGGATTGCTGCAGCTATTTGGGGTCTTTGTTTATTCCATGTGAATTTTATAGAGTTTATTCATGGTCTGTGAAATATTCCGTTGGTATCTTAAAGGGGATTGCATTGAATCTATCGATTGCTTTGGGTAGTATGGACATTTTAATGATGCTGATTCTACCAATCCTAGAACACTGTATATTCTTCCATTTGTGTATGTCTTCCTCTGTCTTTTTTTTTCAATTTCCTGTAGTTTTCTGAGTACAGGTCTGTTACTTCCTTAGTAAGTTTATTCCTAGGTATCTTAATTTTTTGGTTGCAATGGTAAGTGGAATTTTGTTTTTAGTTTCTCTTTCGGTGAGTTCATTATTGGTGTATAAAAAAGCCATAGATTTCTGGGTGTTAATTTTGTATCCTGCTACATTGCCGAATTTATTCATCAAGTCTAGTATTTTTTTTAATGGAGCCTTTGAGGTTATCTATGTATAATATCATGTCATAGGAAAGTGACAGTTTTACTTATTCTTTTTCAATTTGGATTCCTTTTATTTCTTCTTCTTGCCTGATGGATATGGCTAGCTCTTCCAGTATTACGTTGAATAGGAGTGGTGAAAGTGGGCATCCCTGTCTTGTTCCTGTTCTTTGGGGAAATGGTTTCAGTTTTTACCCATTGTGTATGATGTTGGCTGTAGGTTTGTCATATATGGCCTTTATCATGTTGAGATATGCTCCCTCTATTCCCACTTTACTCACAGTTTTTTATCAAAAATGGAGTTGGATTTTGTGAAATGCTTCTTCTGTGTATATCAGTATGATCATGTGATTTTTTTCTTTCAATTTGTTTATGTGATGTATCATATTTATTGATTTGCAAATATTATACCAGGCTTGAATCCCTGGATCAAATCCCACATGATCATGGTATATAATCTTTTTAATATATTGCTGAATATGATTTGTTGATACTTTGTTGAGGATTTTAGTATCTGTGTTCATTAGGAATATTGGCCTTTAATTCTGTTTCTTTGTAGTGTTTTGTTTTTTTTTACATTCTTATGAATATTCTTTATTTTCCTTTCTTATTTTAAAGTGTGATTTTATTGTTTAAAGTATTACAAATAGTAGTACAATATGTCTCCTTTTGATCCCCATTGACCTTGCCCTGGCATCCCCAATCCTCTTTCCCTTACATGCCCTCACCCCACACCCTAGTGTCTTGCATCCATTGGTTATGCTAACGTGCATGCATACAAGTCCTTCAGTGGATCTCTTACCTCCCCTCCTAAGCCCTCACCTGCCTTCCCGCTGTAATCTGACACTCTGTTCTAAGCTTCTCTGCCTCTGTAACTATCTTTTTGTTTATCAGGTTATAATGTTGTTTATTATCCATAAATGAGTGATATCATGTGGTATTTTTTCTTTCACTGACTGGCTTATTTCACTTAGCATAATGCTCTCCAGTTCCATCCATGCTGCTGCAAATGGCAAGAATTCCTTCTTTTTTATAGCAGCGTAGTATTCCATTGTGTAGATGTACCGTAGTTTTCTAATCCACTCATCTGCTGATGGGCACTTAGGCTGTTTCCAAATCTTAGCCATGGTGAATTGTGTTGCTATGAACATAGGGGTGCATATATCCTTTCTGATTGGTGCTTCTGTTTTCTTGGGATATATTCCTTGAAGTGGTATTACTGTATCAAATGGCAGCTCCATTTTTAATTTTTTGAGTAAACTCCACACTGTTTTTCACAGTTCCTGCTCCAGTCTGCATTCCCACCAGCAGTGCAGGAGGGTTCCTTTTTGTCCACATGCTCTCCAGCACTTGTCGCTTGTTGATTTGTTGATGATAGCCATTCTGACAGGTGTGAGGTGGTCCCTCATGTTGCTTTGATCTGCATCTCGCGGATGATTAGTGACTTTCAGCATGTTTTCATGTGTCTCTTGGCTTCCTGAATGTCCTCTTTTGAAAAGTGTCTATTTAGGTCCTTTTCCCAGTTTTTGATTGGATTGTTTATCTTCTTTTGTTAAGTTGTAAGCGTTCCCTGTAAATGTTGGAGATGAAACTCCTATTGGAGATAACATTGGCAAATATGTTCTCCCATGCAGTGGGCTTTCTTGTTGTTTTGTGGATGGTTTCTTTTGCTGTGCAGAGGCTTTTTATTTTGATGTAGTGCCATTTGTTTATCATCTCCTTAGTTTCCATTGCCCTAGGACCTATATCAGTAAAGATATTGCTATGACACATATCTGATATTTTGCTGTCTATGGATTCTTCTAAGATTTTTATGGTTACCGGTCTTATGTTTAAGTCCTTTATCCATTCTGGGTTTATTTTTGTGTATGGTGTAAGTTGGTGGTCTTGTTTCATTTTTTTGAATGTATCTGCCCAATTTCCCAAACACCGTTTATTGAAGAGACTGTCTTGACTCCTTTGCATGCTCTGCCTCCTTTGTCAAATATTGAGCAGAATGGCTTGGGTTGGTTTCTGGGTTCTCTGTTCTGTTGTATTGATCTAGATGTCTGTTCGTGCGCCAGGACCAGGCAGTTCTGAGAACAGTGGCTTTGTATCTGGTATTGTGCACCCTCCACCTTTCTCCTTCTTACTCGGGATTGCTGCAGCTATTTGGGGTCTTTGTTTATTCCATGTGAATTTTATAGAGTTTATTCTAGGTCTGGAAATATTCCGTTGGTACCTTAAAGGGGATTGCATTGAGTCTATAGGTAGCTTTGGGTAGTATGGACATTTTAATGATGCTGATTCTACCAATGCAAGAACACTGTGTATTCTTCCATTTGTGTATGTCTTCCTTTGTCTTTTTTTCAACTTCCTGTAGTTTTCCAAATATAGATCTGTTTCTTCCTTAGTAAGTTTATTCCTAGGTATCTTAATTTTTTGGTTGCAATGGTAAGTGGAATTTTGTTTTTAGTTTCTCATTCGGTGAGTTCATTATTGGTGTATAAAAAAGCCATAGATTTCTGGGTGTTAATTTTGTATCCTGCTACATTGCCGAATTTATTCATCAAGTCTAGTATTTTTTTTTTAATGGAGCCTTTGGGGTTATCTATGTATAATATCATGTCATAGGAAAGTGACAGTTTTACTTATTCTTTTTCAATTTGGATTCCTTTTATTTCTTCTTCTTGCCTGATGGATATGGCTAGCTCTTCCAGTATTATGTTGAATAGGAGTGGTGAAAGTGGGCATCCCTGTCTTGTTCCTGTTCTTTGGGGAAATGGTTGCAGTTTTTACCCATTGTGTATGATCTTGGCTGTAGGTTTGTCATATATGGCCTTTCTTATGTTGAGATATGCTCCCTCTATTCCCACTTTACTCACAGTTTTTTCTCAAAAATCGAGTTGGATTTTGTCAAATGCTTCTTCTGCGTCTATGAATATGATCATGTGATTTTTGCCTTTCAATTTGTTTATGTGATGTATCACATTTATTGATTTGCAAATATTATGCCAGGCTTGAATCCCTGGAATAAATCCCACATGATCATGGTATATAATCTTTGTAACATATTGCTGAATGCTATTTGCTGATATTTTGTTGAGGATTTTAGCATCTATGTTCATTAGGGATATTGGCCTTAAATCTCTTTCTTTGTAGTGTCTTTTTTTTTTTTTTTTTACAGTCTAATGAATAGTCTTTCTTTTCTTTTCTTTCTTTAAAATTTTATTTTATTGTTCAAAGTTTTATAAATAATAGTACATGTGTCTTCTTTTTATCTCCATTGACTTTCCCCTAGCTTACTCTACCCCGCCCCCACCGGAACATGCCTTCACCCCCCCCTAGGACCTATATCAGTAAAGATATTGCTATGACACATGTCTGATATTTTGCTGTCTATGGATTCTTCTAAGATTTTTATGGTTACCGGTCTTATGTTTAAGTCCTTTATCCATTCTGGGTTTATTTTTGTGTATGGTGTAAGTTGGTGGTCTTGTTTCATTTTTTTGAATGTATCTGCCCAATTTCCCAAACACCGTTGATTGAAGAGACTGTCTTGACTCCTTTGCATGCTCTGCCTCCTTTGTCAAATATTGAGCAGAATGGCCTGGGTTGGTTTCTGGGTTCTCTGTTCTGTTGTATTGATCTAGATGTCTGTTCGTGTGCCAGGACCAGGCACTTTTGAGAACAGTGGCTTTGTATCTGGTATTGTGCACCCTCCACCTTTCTCCTTCTTACTCGGGATTGCTGCAGCTATTTGGGGTCTTTGTTTATTCCACGTGAATTTTATAGAGTTCATTCTAGGTTTGTGAAATATTCCATTGGTATCTTAAAGGGGATTGCATTGAGTCTATAGGTAGCTTTGAGTAGTATGGACATTTTAATGATGCTGATTCTACCAATCAAAAAACACTGTATATTCTTCCATTTGTTTATGTCTTCCTCTATCCTTTTTTCAATTCCCTGTAGTTGTCCAAGTACAGGTCTGTTACGTTTATTCCTAGTTATCGTAATTTTTTGGTTACAATGATAAGTGGGCTTTTTTTTTTTTTAGTTTCCCTTGCTGTGAGTTCATTATTGGTGTATAAAAAAGCCATAGATTTCTGGGTGTTAATTTTGTATCCTGCTACATTGCCGAATTCATTTATGAAGTCTAGTATTTTTTTTAATGGAATCTTTGGGTGTATCTATGTACAATATCATGGCAAAGTAAAATGACAGTTTTACTTATTCTTTTCCAACTTGGATGCCTTTTATTTCTTCTTCTTGCCAGATCAATATGGCTAGCTCTTCCAGTATTATGTTGAATAGGAGTGGTCAAAGTGGGCATCCCTGTCTTGTTCCTGTTCTTTGGGGAAATGGTTTTAGTTGTTACCCATTGTGTATGATGTTGGCTGTAGTTTTGTCATATATGGCCTTTATCATGTTGAGATATGCTCTCTTTATTCCTACTTTACTCACAGTTTTATTTTTAATCTAAATTGGAGTTGTATTTTGTCGAATGCTTTTTCTGCGGCTATCAATACGATCATGTGATTTTTGCCTTTCAATTTGTTTATGTGATTTATCATATATTTTGATTTGCAAATATTATGCCAGCCTTGAGTCCCTGGAAAAAATCTCACGTGATTGTGGTATATAATCTTTTTAATATATTGCTGGATGTGATTTGGTGATATTTTGTTGAGGATTTTAGCATCTATGTTCATTAGGGATATTGCCCTGTAATTTTCTTTCTTTGTAGTGTCTTCTTCTTCTTCTTTTTTTTTTTTTTTACAATCTAATGAATATTCTTTATTTTCTGTCCTTTCTTTTAAATTTTATTTTATTAAAAAGGAACTCTTGTGCACTGCTGGTGGAAATGCAGACTGGTGCAGCCACTGTGGAGAACAGTATGGAGTTTCCTCAAAAACCTGAAAATGGAACTCCCATATGACCCATTGATCCCACTCCTAGGAATATATCCCAAGAAACTAGAAACACCCATCAGAAAGGATATATGCACCCCTGTGTTCATAGCAGCACTATTTACAATAGCTAAGATTTGGAAACAGCCTAGGTGCCCATCAGCAAATGACTGGATCAGAAATCTGTGGTTCATTTACACAATGGAATGCTATGCTGCCATAAAAAAGAAGGAATTCTTACCATTTGTAGCAATTTGAATGGAATTGGTGAAATTATGCTAAGTGAAATAAGCCAGTCAATGAAAGAAAAATACCACATGATCGCACTCATTTGTGGATAATAAAGAACATTATAAACTATTGAATAAAAAGATAGATACAGAGGCAGTAAAGCAACAAAAAGACTGTCAAATTACAGCAGGAAGGTTAGGGAGAAGTGGGGGTGATAAGAGATCAACCGAAAGACTTGTATGCATGCATATAAGAATAATCAACGGATGCGAAACATTGGGGGGTGAGGGCAAGTATGGCAGTGGGGTGGGGGGGGCAATGGTAAGATTTGTCCACATATAATACCTTAATAAAAAAATGTTAACAATTTTTTATTGTTTAAAGTATTACAAATAGCAGTACATATGTCTCCTTTTTATCCCCATTGACCGTCCCCTGGCATCCCCAATTCTCCTTCCCACACATGCCCTCACCCGCACCCCCAGTGTCTTGCATCCATTGGTTATGCTAATGTGCATGCATACAAGTCCTTCAGTGGATCTCTCACCTCCCTTCCTTAGCCCTCCCCAGCCAAGCTTCTCTGCCTCTGTAACTATCTTTTTGTTTATCAGGTTATAATGTTCTTTATTATCCACAAATGAGTGATATCATGTGGTATTTTTCTTTCACTGTCTGGCTTATTTCGTTTAGCCTAATGCTCTCCATTTCCATCCATGCTGCTGCAAATGGCAAAGATTCCTTCTTTATTATAGCAGCGTAGTATTCCATTGTGTAAATGTACCACAGTTTTCTAATCCACTCACCTGCTGATGGGCACTTAGGCTGTTTCCAAATCTTAGCTATTGAAAATTGGGCTGCTATGAACATAGGGGTGCATATATCCATTCTAATTGGTGTTTCTGTTTTCTTGGGATATATTCCTAGAAGTGGTATTACTGTATCAAATGGCAGTTCCATTTTTAGTTTTTTGAGGAAACTCCATACTGTTCTCCACAGTGGCTGCACCAGTCTGCATTCCCACCAGCAGTGCAGGAGGATTTCTTTTTGTCTGCATCCTCTCCAGCTCTTGTCACTTGTTGATTTGTTGATGATAGCCATTCTGACAGGTGTGAGATGGTACCTCAGTGTTGTTTTGATTTCCATGTCTGTGATGATTAGTGACTTTCAGCATGTTTTCATGTGTCTCTTGGCTTCCTGAATGTCCTCTTTCAAAAAGTGTCTATTTAGGTCCTTTGCCCACTTTTTGATTGGATAGTTTATCTCCTTTTGTTAACTTCTAAGGAGATAACATTGGCAAATATGTTCTCCCATGCAGTGGGCTTTCTTGTTGTTTTGTGGATGGTTACTTTTGCTGTGCAGAGGCTTTTCATTTTGATGTAGTGCCATTTGTTTATCATCTCCTTAGTTTCCATTGCCCTATGAGCTATATCAGTAAAGATATTGCTATGACACATGTCTGATATTTTGCTGTCTATGGATTCTTCTAAGATTTTTATGGTTACCAGTCTTATATTTAAGGCCTTTATCCATTCTGGGTTTATTTTTGTGTATGGTGTAAGTTGGTGGTCTTGTTTCATTTTTTTGAATGTATCTGCCCAATTTCCCAAACACCGTTTATTGAAGAGACTGTCTTGACTCCTTTGCATGCTCTGCCTCCTTTGTCAAATATTGAGCAGAATGGCCTGGGTTGGTTTCTGGGTTCTCTGTTCTGTTGTATTGATCTAGATGTCTGGACCAGGACCAGGCACTTTTGAGAACAGTGGCTTTGTATCTGGTATTGTGCACCCTCCACCTTTCTTCTTCTTACTCGGGATTGCTGCAGCTATTTGGGGTCTTTGTTTATTCCATGTGAATTTTATAGAGTTTATTCATGGTCTGTGAAATATTCCGTTGGTATCTTAAAGGGGATTGCATTGAATCTATCGATTGCTTTGGGTAGTATGGACATTTTAATGATGTTGATTCTACCAATCCTAGAACACTGTATATTCTTCCATTTGTGTATGTCTCCCTCTGTCTTTTTTTCAACTTCCTGTAGTTTTCGGAGTACAGGTCTGTTACTTCCTTAGTAAGTTTATTCCTAGGTATCTTAATTTTTTTTATTGCAATGGTAAGTGGGATTGTTTTTTTAGTTTCACTTTCTGTGAGTTCATTATTGGTGTATAAAAAAGCCATAGATTTCTGGGTGTTAATTTTGTATCCTGCTACATTGCTGAATTTATTTATCAAGTCTAGTATTTTTTTTTAAATGGAGTCTTTGTAGTTATCTATGTATAATATCATTTCATAGGAAAATGACAGTTTTACTTATTCTTTTTCTTTTTCTTTTATATTTTATTAATTTTTCACAGAGAGGAAGGGAGAGGGATAGTTAGAAACATCGATGACAGGGGAAACATTGATCAGCTGCCTCCTGCACACCCCCCACTGGGGATGTGCCCGTCCCAAGGTACATGCCCTTGATCGGACTTGAACCCGGGACCTTTCAGTCGCAGGCTGACGCTCTATCCACTGAGCCAAACCGGTTTCGGCTTATTCTTTTTCAATTTGGATTCCTTTTATTTCTTCTTCTTGCCTGATGGATATGGCTAGCTCTTCCAGTATTATGTTGAATAGGAGTGGTGAAAGTGGGCATCCCTGTCTTGTTCCTGTTCTTTGGGGAAATGGTTTCAGTTTTACCCATTGTGTATGATGTTGGCTGTAAGTTTGTCATATATGGCCTTTATCATGTTGAGATATGCTCCTTCTATTCCCACTTTACTCACAGGTTTTTTTATCAAAAATGGAGTTGGATTTTGTCAAATGCTTCTTCTGCGTCTATGAATATGATCATGTGATTTTTGCCTTTCAATTTGTTTATGTGATGTATCACATTTATTGATTTGCAAATATTATACCAGGCTTGAATCCCTGGAATAAATCCCACGTGATGATGGTATATAATCTTTGTAACATATTGCTGGATGCTATTTGCTGGTATTTTGTTGAGGATTTTAGCATCTATGTTCATTAGGAATATTGGCCTGTAATTCTCTTTCTTTGTAGTGTCTTTTTTTTTTTTACAGTCTAATGAATATTCTTTATTTTCTTTCCTTTCTTTAAATTGTTATTTTATTGTTTAAAGTATTACAAATAGCAGTACATATGTCTCCTTTTTATCCCCATTGACCTTGCCCTGGCATCCCCAATCCTCTTTCCCTTACATGACCTCACCCCATACCCCAGTGTCTTGCATCCATTGGTTATGCTAACGTGCATGCATACAAGTCCTTCAGTGGATCTCTTACCTCCCCTCCTAAGCCCTCACCTGCCTTCCCGCTGTAATCTGACACTCTGTTCTAAGCTTCTCTGCCTCTGTAACTATCGTTTTGTTTATCAGGTTATAATGTTGTTTATTATCCATAAATGAGTGATATCATGTGGTATTTTTCTTTCACTGACTGGCTTATTTCACTTAGCATAATGCTCTCCAGTTCCATCCATGCTGCTGCAAATGGCAAGAATTCCTTCTTTTTTATAGCAGCGTAGTATTCCATTGTGTAGATGTACCGTAGTTTTCTAATCCATTCATCTGCTGATGGGCACTTAGGCTGTTTCCAAATCTTAGCCATGGTGAATTGTGCTGCTATGAACATAGGGGTGCATATATCCTTTCTGATTGGTGTTCCCATTTTCTTGGGATATATTCCTAGAAGTGGTATTACTGTATCAAATGGCAGTTCCATTTTTAATTTTTTGAGTAAACTCCATACTGTTCTCCACAGTGGACACACCAGTCTGCATTCCCACCAGCAGTGCAGGAGGGTTCCTTTTTGTCCACATGCTCTCCAGCACTTGTCGCTTGTTGATTTGTTGATGATAGCCATTCTGACAGGTGTGAGGTGGTCCCTCATGTTGCTTTGATCTGCATCTCGCGGATGATTAGTGACTTTCAGCATGTTTTCATGTGTCTCTTGGCTTCCTGAATGTCCTCTTTTGAAAACTGTCTATTTAGGTCCTTTGCCCACTTTTTGATTGGATTGTTTATCTTCTTTTGTTAAGTTGTAAGAGTTCCCTGTAAATGTTGCAGATGAAACCCTTATCGTAGATAACATTGGCAAATATGTTCTCCCATGCAGTGGGCTTTCTTGTTGTTTTGTGGATGGTTTCTTTTGCTGTGCAGAGGCTTTTTATTTTGATGTAGTGCCATTTGTTTATCATCTCCTTAGTTTCCATTGCCCTAGGACCTATATCAGTAAAGATATTGCTATGACACATGTCCGATATTTAGCTGTCTATGGATTCTTCTAAGATTTTTATGGTTACCGGTCGTATGTTTAAGTCCTTTATCCATTCTGGGTTTATTTTTGTGTATGGTGTAAGTTGGTGGTCTTGTTTCATTTTTTTGAATGTATCTGTCCAATTTCCCAAACACCGTTTATTGAAGAGACTGTCTTGACTCCTTTGCATGCTCTGCCTCCTTTGTCAAATATTGAGCAGAATGGCCTGGGTTGGTTTCTGGGTTCTCTGTTCTGTTGTATTGATCTAGATGTCTGTTCGTGTGCCAGGACCAGGCACTTTTGAGAACAGTGGCTTTGTATCTGGTATTGTGCACCCTCCACCTTTCTCCTTCTTACTCGGGATTGCTGCAGCTATTTGGGGTCTTTGTTTATTCCATGTGAATTTTATAGAGTTTATTCATGGTCTGTGAAATATTCCGTTGGTATCTTAAAGGGGATTGCATTGAATCTATCGATTGCTTTGAGTAGTATGGACATTTTAATGATGCTGATTCTACCAATCCTAGAACACTGTATATTCTTCCATTTGTGTATGTCTCCCTCTGTCTTTTTTTCAACTTCCTGTAGTTTTCCGAGTACAGGTCTGTTACTTCCTTAGTAAGTTTATTCGTAGGTATCTTAATTTTTTTGGTTGCAATGGTAAGTGGAATTGTTTTTTTAGTTTCTCTTTCTGTGAGTTCATTATTGGTGTATAAAAAAGCCATAGATTTCTGGGTGTTAATTTTGTATCCTGCTACATTGCTGAATTTATTTATCTAGTCTAGTATTATTTTTTTAATGGAGTCTTTGTAGTTATCTATGTATAATATCATTTCATAGGAAAATGACAGTTTTACTTATTCTTTTTCTTTTTCTTTTATATTTTATTAATTTTTCACAGAGAGGAAGGGAGAGGGATAGTTAGAAACATCGATGAAAGGGGAAACATTGATCAGCTGCCTCCTGCACACCCCCCACTGGGGATGTGCCCGTCCCAAGGTACATGCCCTTGATCGGACTTGAACCCGGGACCTTTCAGTCGCAGGCTGACGCTCTATCCACTGAGCCAAACCGGTTTCGGCTTATTCTTTTTCAATTTGGATTCCTTTTATTTCTTCTTCTTGCCTGATGGATATGGCTAGCTCTTCCAGTATTATGTTGAATAGGAGTGGTGAAAGTGGGCATCCCTGTCTTGTTCCTGTTCTTTGGGGAAATGGTTTCAGTTTTACCCATTGTGTATGATGTTGGCTGTAGGTTTGTCATATATGGCCTTTATCATGTTGAGATATGCTCCTTCTATTCCCACTTTACTCACAGTTTTTTTTTATCAAAAATGGCGTTGGATTTTGTCAAATGCTTCTTCTGCGTCTATGAATATGATCATGTGATTTTTGCCTTTCAATTTGTTTATGTGATGTATCACATTTATTGATTTGCAAATATTATACCAGGCTTGAATCCCTGGAATAAATCCCACGTGATGATGGTATATAATCTTTGTAACATATTGCTGGATGCTATTTGCTGGTATTTTGTTGAGGATTTTAGCATCTATGTTCATTAGGAATATTGGCCTGTAATTCTCTTTCTTTGTAGTGTCTTTTTCTTTTTTTTACAGTCTAATGAATATTCTTTATTTTCTTTCCTTTCTTTAAATTATTATTTTATTGTTTAAAGCATTACAAATAATTGTACATATGTCTTCTTTTTATCCCCATTAACCGTCCCCTGGCATCCCCAATCCTCTTTCCCGTACATGCCCTCACCCCACCCTCCAGTGTCTTGCATCCATTGGTTATGCTAACGTGCCTGCATACAAGTCCTTCAGTGGATCTCTTACCTCCCCTCCTAAGCCCTCACCTGCCTTCCCGCTGTAATCTGACACTCTGTTCTAAGCTTCTCTGCCTCTGTATCTATATTTTTGTTTATCAGGTTATAATATACTTTATTATCCATAAATGAGTGATATCATGTGATATTTTTCTTTCATTGTCGGGCTTCTTCCTCTTAGCATAATGCTCTCCAGTTCCATCCATGCTGCTGCAAATGTCATGAATTCCTTCTTTATTATAGCAGTGTAGTATTCCGTTGTGTAGATGTACCATAGTTTTCTAATTCACTCATCTGCTGATGGGCACTTGGGCTGTTTCAAATCTTAGCTATTGAAAATTGGGCTGCTATGAACATAGGGGTGCATATATCCTTTCTGATGGGTGTTTCTGTTTTCTTGGGATATATTCCTAGAAGTGGTATTACTGTATCAAATGGCAGTTCCATTTTTAATTTTTTGAGGAAACTCCATACTGTTCTCCACAGTGGCTGCACCAGTCTGCATTCCCACCAGCAGTGCACAAGGGTTTCTTTTTGTCCACATGCTCTCCAGCACTTGTCACTTGTTGATTTGTTGATGATAGCCATTCTGACAGGTGTGAGGTGGTCCCTCATGTTGCTTTGATCTGCATCTCGTGGATGATTAGTGACTTTCAGCATGTTTTCATATGTCTCTTGGCTTCCTGAATGTCCTCTTTCGAAAAGTGTTTATATAGGTCCTTTGCCCTCTTTTTGATTGGATAGTTTATCTCCTTTTGTTAACTTCTAAGGAGATAACATTGGCAAATATGTTCTCCCATGCAGTGGGCTTTCTTGTTGTTTTGTTGATGCTTACTTTTGCTGTGCAGAGGCTTATTTTGATGTAGTGGCATTTGTTTATCATCTCCTTAGTTTCCATTGCCCTAGGACCTATATCAGTAAAGATATTGCTATGACACATGTCTGATATTTTGCTGCCTGTGGATTCCTCTAGTATTTTTATGGTTACCGGTCTTATGTTTAAGTCCTTTATCCATTCTGGGTTTATTTTTGTGTAAGGTGTAAGTTGGTGGTCTAGTTTCATTTTTTTTAATGTATCTGCCCAATTTCCCAAACACCGTTGATTGAAGAGACTGTCTTGACTCTTTGCATGCTCTGCCTCCTTTGTCAAATATTGAGCAGAATGGCCTGGGTTGGTTTCTGGGTTCTCTGTTCTGTTGTATTGATCTAGATGTCTGTTCGTGCGCCAGGACCAGGCACTTTTGAGAACAGTGGCTTTGTATCTGGTATTGTGCACCCTCCACCTTTCTTCTTCTTACTCGGGATTGCTGCAGCTATTTGGGGTCTTTGTTTATTCCATGTGCATTTTATAGAGTTTATTCGTGGTCCGTGAAATATTCCGTCGGTATCTTAAAGGGGATTGCATTGAGTCTATAGGTTGCTTTGGGTAGTATGGACATTTTAATGATGCTGATTCTACCAATGCAAGAACACTGTGTATTCTTCTATTTGTGTATGTCTTCCTCTGTCTTTTTTTCAACTTCCTGTAGTTTTCCAAATATAGATCTGTTACTTCCTTAGTAAGTTTATTCGTAGGTATCTTAATTTTTTTATTGCAATGGTAAGTGGAATATTTTTTTAGTTTCTCTTTCTGTGAGTTCATTATTGGTGTATAAAAAAACCATAGATTTCTGGGTGTTAATTTTGTATCCGGCTACATTGCCGCATTCATTTATCACGTCTAGTTTTTTTTTTTTTATGGAATCTTTGGGGTTATCTATGTACAATGTCATGTTCATATTAAAATGACAGTTTTACTTATTCTTTTTCAATTTGGATTCCTTTTATTTCTTCTTCTTGCCTGATGGATATGGCTAGCTCTTCCAGTATTACGTTGAATAGGAGTGGTGAAAGTGGGCATCCCATTCTTGTTCCTGTTCTTTGGGGAAATGGTTTCAGTTTTTACCCATTGTGTATGATGTTGGCTGTAGGTTTGTCATATATGGCCTTTATCATGTTGAGATATGCTCCCTCTATTCCCACTTTACTCACAGTTTTTTATCAAAATGGAGTTGGAGCCTTAGTTCCCTTAGGCTCTCCTCATGCTTTTTCTTTGTCTATCAATATGATCATGTGATTTTTGCCTTTCAATTTGTTTATGTGATGTATCACATTTATTGATTTGCAAATATTATGCCAGCCTTGAATCCCTGGAGTAAATTCCACGTGATCATGGTATATAATCTTTTTAATATATTGCTGGATGTGATTTGCTGATATTTTTTTGAGGATTTAGCATCTATGTTCATTAGGCATATTGGCCTGTAATTCTCTTTCTTTGTAGTGTTTTTTTTTTTTACACAGTCTAATGAATATCCTTTATTTTCTTTCCTTTCTTTAAAATATTATTTTATTGTTCAAAGTTTTATAAATAATACTACATGTCTTCTTTTTATCCCCACTGACCTTCTCCTAGCCTACCTTACCCCTCCGGCACTAGCACATGCCCTCACCGCCCCCGCCCCCATTGTCTTGCATCCATTGGTTATGCTAATGTGCATGCATACAAATCCTTCAGTTTGTCTCTTACCTCCCCACTTTAACCCTCTTCAGCCTTCCCACTGTAATTTAACACTCTGTTCCATGCTTCTTTGACTCTGTAACTATCTTTTTGTTTATCAGGTTATAATGTTGTTTATTATCCATAAATGAGTGATATCATGTGGTATTTTTCTTTCACTGACTAGCTTATTTCACTTAGCATAATGCTCTCCAATTCCATCCATGCTGCTGCAAATGGCAAGAATTCCTTCTTTTTTATAGCAGCGTAGTATTCCGTTGTGTAGATGTACCATAGTTTTCTAATCCAGTCATCTGCTGATGGGCACTTAGGCTCTTTCCAAATCTTAGCTGTTGAAAATTGTGCTGCTATGAACATAGGGTTGTATATATCCTTTCTTTTTGGTGTTTCTATTTTCTTGGGGTATATTCCTCGAAGAGGTATTACTGGATCAATTGGCAGTTCCATTTTTAATTTTCTGAGGAAACTCCAAAATGTTCTCCATAGTGGCTACACCAGTCTGCATTTCCACCAGCAGTGCAGGAGGGTTCCTTTTTGTCTGCATGCTCTCCAGAACTTGTCCTTTGTTGATTTGTTGATGATATCCATTCTGACAGGTGTGAGGTGGTCCCTCATTGTTGTTTTGATTTGCATCTCGCAGATGATTAGTGACTTTCAGCATGTTTTCATATGTCTCTTGGCTTTCTGTATGTCCGCTTTTGAACAGTGTCTATTTAGGTCCTTTGCCCATTTTGTGATTGGATTGCTTATCTTCCTTTTGTTAAGTTGTAAGATTTCCCTGTAAATGTTGGAGATGCAACCTTTATAGGAGATAACATTGGCAAATATGTTCTCACATGCAGTGGGCTTTCTTGTTGTTTTGTGGATGGTTTCTTTTGCTGTGCAGAAGCTTTTTATTTTGATGTAGTGCCATTTGTTTATATTCTCACTAGTCTCTCTAGCCCTAGGATCTGTGTGTGTAAAGATATTTATATGACATATGTGTGCAATTTTGCTGCCTATGGAGTTTTGTAGGATTTTTTGGTTTCCCGTCTTACATTCAAGGTCTTTATCCATTTTGAATTTTTTGGGGGATGTTGTAACTTGGTAATATAGTTTTATTTTTTTGCATGTAACTGACCAAATTTCCAAACACCATTTATTAAAGTGTCTATTTTGACTCCATTGTATGCTCTTGCTTTCTTTGTCAAATATTAATTGAGTAAAATGACTTGAGTCAATTTCTTTGTTTCTCCTCTGTTACATTGGTCTATATGTCTGTTCTTGTAGTACCAGGCAGTGTTGAGAATTGTGGATTGGTAATGTAGCTTGATGTCTGGTATTGTGATCCCTCCTACTTTATTCTTTTTTCGCAGGATAGTTGTAGCTATTCTGGATCTTTTTTTTTTATTCCAGATGAATTTTTGGATTGTTTGTTCTATATCTTTGAAATATGCCATTGGTATTTTAATAGGTATTACATTGAATGTATAGATTGCTTTGGGTAGTATGAACATTTTAATGATGTTGATTCTACCAATCCATGAACGTGGTATGTTCTTGCATCTGTTTATATCTTCCTCTATCTCTCTCTCTTTTTAAAAAAATATATTTTATTGATTTTTTTACAGAAAAGAAGGGAGAGGGATTAAGAGTCAGAAATATCGCTGAGAGAAACATCGATCTGCTGCCTCCTGCACACCCCCCACTGGGGATGTGCCCACAACCAAGGTACATGCCCTTGACTGGAATCGAACCTGGGACCCTTCAGTCCACAGGCTGATGCTCTATCCACTAAGACAAACCATTCAGGGCCCTCTATCGCTTTTTTTTTTTTTTTAATGTCCTGTAGTTTTCTGAGCACAGGTGTTTTACCTCCTTAGTTAAGTTTATTCCTAGGTATCTTAATTTTTTTTGTTGCAATGGTAAATGGGATTGTTTTTTCATTTCTCTTTCTGTGAGTTCATTATTGGTGTATAAAAAGGCCATAGATTTCTGTGTGTTAATTTTGTGTCCTGCTACATTGCCAAATTCATTTATTAGATCTAGTAGTTTTTTTGATGGAGTCTTTGGAGTTTTCTATGTATAGTATCAATAAGGATAGTTTTACTTTTTCTTTTCCTATTTGGATGCCTTTTATTTCTTCTTCTTGTCTGATCACTATGGCTAGTACTTCTAGTACTATGTCGAACAGGAGTGGTGAAGGTGGGCATCTTTGTCTTGTTCCTGTTCTTAGGGGAAATGGGTTTAGTTTTTGCCCATTGAGTATGATGTTAGCTGTAGGTTTGTCATATAGGGCTTTTATTATGTTGAGGTGTGATCCCTCTATTCCCACTTTGCTGAGAATTTTATCAAAAAATGGTATTGGATTTTGTCTAATGCTTTTTCTCCGTCAATTGATATACTTATGTGATTTTTGTCTCTCATTTTGTTTATGTGATGTATCACATTTATTGTTTTTGTGGATATTGTACCATCCTTGCATCCCAGAATAAATTCCACTTGGTCATGATGTAAGATCATTCTAATGTATTGTTGAATCCGATTTGCTAGAATTTTGTTGAGGATTTTAGCATCTATGTTCATCAAGGATATTTGCCTCTCGTTCTCTTTTTTTGTGGTGTCTTTATCTGGTTTTGGGATTAGGGTAATTCTGGCTTTGTAGAAAGAGCTTGGAATTGTGCCTTCCTCTTGAATTTTTTGGAATAGTCTGAGGAGGATAGGTTTAATTTCTTCTTTGAATGCTTGGTAGAACTCCCCCGTAAAGCCGTCCAGACCAGGGCTTTTGTTTGCTGGAAGATTTTTGATAGCTGTTTCAATTTCTTCAGTAGTTACAAGCCTATTCAGCTTTTTTTAATCTTCTTGCTTGAGTTTTGGGAACTTGCATTTTTCTAAAAATATGTCTATTTCATCTAGGTTTCCATTTTGTTGGAATAGAGTTGTTCATAGTATTTTTTCATAATTGTTTGTATTTCTGTGGGATCGGTTGTTACTTCACCTCTTTCATTTCTGATTTTGTTTATTCGGGTCCTCTCTCTTTGCTTCTTGGTGATCCTGGCTAGAGGTTCTTCAATCTTGTCTATCCTTTCAAAGAACCAGCTCTTGGTTTTGTTGATCTTTTGTATTGTTTCTTTGGTCTCTATGTCGTTTATCTCCACTCTGATCTTTGTTATTTCCTTCCTTCTGGTTACACTGGGCTTTTCTTGTTGCTCTCTTTCTAACTCTTTGAGGTGTAGGGTTAGATAATTTATCACCATTGTTTCTTATTTTTTCAAGTAGGCCTGTAGAGCTATGAACTTCCTTCTCAAGACTGCTTTCACTGTGTCCCATAGATCTTGGATTATTGTGTTTTCATTGTCGTTTGTTGCCATGATGCTTTTTATTTCTTCTTTGATCTCTCTGGTAACCCAGTCATTGTTTAATAGCATGCTATTTAGCCTCCAGGTGTTTGATTTTTAAAAATTTTTTTATTGTAGTTGATTTCTAGTTTTATGCCATTGTGATCTGAGAAGATGCTTGATATGATTTCTATCTTCTTGAATTTGAAGAGACTTTGCCTGTGTCCCAATATATATCCTATCTTTGAAAATGACCCATGTGCACTTGAGAAGAATGTATATTCTGTGGCTTTGGGGTGAAATGTTCTGAAGATGTTAACTAATTCCATCTGCTCTAGTGTGTCATTTAGTATTGATGTTTCTTTGCTGATTTTTTGTTTAGAGGATTTGTCCAGTGGTGTTAGTGGGATATTAAAGTCCCCTACTATGATTGTATTGCTGTCAATCTCTCCCTTGATATCCTCCAGAAGTTTTTTTATGTATTTGGGTGCTCCTGTATTGGGTGCGTATATGTTTATCAGAGTTATATATTCTTGTTGGATTGCACCCTTTAGAATTATGAAGTTGCCTTTCTTATCTCTTGTTATGTCCTTCACTTTGAGATCTAATTTGTTAGATATAAGTATTGCTACCCCAGCTTTTTTTTTTTTTTTTTCATTTCCATTCACCTGAAATACCTTTTTTCCATTCCTTCACCATAAGTCTGTGTGAGTCCTATTTTCTGAGGTGGGTTTCCTGTAGACAGCAGACATATGGGTCATGTTTTCTTATCCACTCAGCTACCCAACATCTTTTGATTGGGGCATTTAATCCATTTACATTTAAAGTTATTATTAATAGCTACTTGTTTGTCACCATTTTTATTTTTTATGCCTGTGTTCCTTCCTTCTTTCCTATTTCTTCTTTTTACAGAAAACCCTTTAGCATTTCTTGCATTGCTTGTTTTGTGGTGATAAACTCCTTTTTTTTTTTTTTTTTTTTTTTGTCTGTGAAGCTCCTGATTTCACCCTCAATTTTGATTGATAGCCTTGCTGGGTACAGTAATCTTGGATTCAGACCCTTCCTTTGCATGACTTTGTATATTTCATTCCATTCCCTTCTGGCCTGATGTGTTTCTGTTGAGAAATCAGTTGATCATCTGATGGGGGATTTTTTTATACGTAGGTAACTTTCTGTCTCTCTCTGGCCACTTTTAACCTTTTGCACTCGGATGTTGGGTGTGACTCGACACGGATAGCATCGGTAGCAGCTCGAGAAAAAAGCAAGCGAGTGCAAAGGGTTAAGATTCTGACTTTGTCATTGGTGTTTTCCAGTTTAATTATAATGTGCCTTAGTGTCAGTCTTTTGGGGTTCCTTTTTATTTGGGATTCTGTGAGCTTCTTGGACTTGTGTGAGTTTTTTCTTCCCTATATCAGGGAAGTTTTATATAATTATTTCTTCAAACAGGTTTTCTATTCCTTGCTCAGTTTCCTCTCCTTCTGGCATCCCTTTTATGTGGAAGTTGTTTTGTTTCATGTTATCCCAAAGTTCCCTTAGGCTATCCTCTTGTTTTGTAAGTTTTTTTTCTAGATGCTACTCTGCTTGGATATTTTTTCCTACCTTGTTTTCTAGCTCACTGATGCATTCCTCCGTTTCTTCTAGTCTACTGTTGATGCTTTCTATTGAGTTCTTTATTGCAGTGATGTCATTTTTCATTTCTTCTTGGTTCTTCTTCATTTCTTCTTGGTTCTTACACATGTTGTTGAATTTGTCTTCCAACCTTTTCAGCGATCTTATGACCATTTCTCTGAATTCTTTCTCTGACATATTTCTTGCCTCCATTTAATTTACTTCCTTTTCTGGTGATGCCTCCTTTTCTTTCATATGTGGGCTATTTCTTTGTCTCCCCATGATCTCTTCTCTCCGGGTGTATGGTTATGTAGCTCTCCCTCTCTCTCCTGCATTAACTTAAAGGCACAAAATACAACACAACAAGGCATGATGCAAAAAGCACTGAACACAGATGTATTCATGATACTAATAACCCCAAATAAAGGTGACCACCAGAGAAAAGAGAATTAGGGGATTTTTTAAAAAGTGCAAAAATGATATTGAGAAAAGGAAAAAAGTAAGAGAGAAAAGAAAGAGAATAAAAAAGAAGGGGAGAAAACTATTTATATGGGGAGAAAATTCCACTAGAACAACAACTAATACAAAAAAAAAGTGCAAACAACTAACACCCAGATATGATTGCAAACTACAAACAACAACTAATAACAAGTGAGCAGAGGAAAAAGAGAAGCAAAAAAAAGAAAGAAACAATCACACAAACAAACAAAAAAAACAATCGAATCAACAATCAACCTAACAACAACAATAGGACAGAGAGAAAGAAGGGCAAAATAAAACAAAAAAAAACATAATAATAAAGAAGAAAACAAAAAAAGGGAAGAGAGAAAAAATTTGGATAGTGTTTCTAGGAATTTGTCTATTTCATCCTCATTGTCCAGCTTGTTGGCATATAGCTGTTCATAGTATTTTCTTACAATCCTTTCTATTTCTGTGGTGTTAGTGATTTCTCCTCCATTTTCATTTCTGATTTTATTTATTTGAGTCCTCTCTCTTTGTCTCTTGATGAGTCTGGCTAATGGTTTATGAATTTTGTTTATCCTTTCAAAGAACCAACTCTTGGTTTCATTGATTTTTCTTTCTCTTTTTTTAGTCTCTATGTTATTTATTTCTGCTCTAATCTTTGTTATTTCCTTCCTTCTACTTACTCTGGGCTTTTCTTGTTGTTTTCTTTCTATTTCTTTAAGTTCTAGGGTTAAAAAGTTTATTGCTGATTTTTCTTGTTTTTTGAAGTATGCCTGTAGTGCTATGAACTTTGGTCTCCGGCCTGCTTTTGCTGTGTCCCAGAGATTTGGGGTTGTTGTGTGTTCATTTTCATTTGTTTCCAGGAAGTTTTTTATTTCTTTCTTGATCTCATTGGTACCCCATGCATTGTTTAATAACATGCTATGTTGCCTCCAGGCATTTGAAAGTGTTTGGGTGTTTTTACTGTAGTTGATTTCTAATTTCATTCCGCTGTGATCTGAGAAGATGCTTGATATGATTTCAATCTTTTTGAACTTGTAGAGACTTGTTTTGTGTCCCATCATGTGGTCTATCTTTGTGAATGATCCACATATACTTGAGAAGAATGTATATTCTGATGCGTTGGGGTGAAATGTTCTATAAATGTCAATTAAATCCATCCGATCCAGTGTGTCCTTTAGAGTTTCTGTCTCCTTGTTAAGTTTTTTTCTGGAACATCTATCCAGTGAAGTCAGTGGGGTGTTAAAGTCCCCTACTATGACTGTATTATTGTTGATCTCTCTGTTAAAGTCCTCCTGAATTTTTTTTTAATCTTATAGTTTTGTTTTTTTTTAAATATATTTTATTGATTTTTTACAGAGAGGAAGGGAGAGGAATAGAAAGCTAGAAACATCGATGAGAGAGAAACATCGACCAGCTGCCTTCTGCACACCCCCTACCGGGGATGTGCCTGCAACCAATGTACATGCCCTTGACCGGAATCGAACCTGGGATCTTTCAGTCCGCAGACCGACGCTCTATCCACCGAGCCAAACCGGTTTCGGCTTGAATTTTTTTTATATATTTAGGTGTTCCTATGTTGGGTACATATATATTTAGCAAGGTTATATCCTCTTGTTTGATGGATCACTTTAGTATTTTGTAGTTACCTTTTTTGTCTCCTATGATGGCCTTCGTTTTTAATCTATTTTGTCGGATATGAGTATTGCTACTCCAGCTTTTTTTTCTTTCCCATTTGCATGGAAAATTTTTTCCATCCCATCACTCTCATCCTTTGTGTGTCTTTTGTTTTGATGTGGGTCTCTCGTAGACAGCATATAGTTGGGTCATATTTTTGTATCCTTTCTCCTACCCTACACCTTTCGATTGGAGCATTTAGTCCACTTACATTTAGGGTTATTATTGATACGTACTTATTTATTACCATTATATTTCTGTATAGCTAGGTTTCTCTCTCTGTTTCTTCTTCTCATTACAGTTATCCCTTTAGCATTTCTTGTAATGCTGGCTTGGTGGTAATGTACTCCTTTAGCCTTTTTTTTTTTTTTTTAATCTGGGAAGCTCTTTATTTGACTGTCTATTTGAATGATAACCTTGCTGGATATAGTAATCTTGGTCTCAGATTCTTGCTTTCCATTACCTTGAGTATTTCATGCCATTCCCTTCTGACTTGTAGAGTTTCTAATGAGAAATCAGGTGTCAGCCTTAAGGGAACTCCTTTGTAGGTAATAGTTTTCTTTTCTCTTGCTTCCTTTAAGATTCTCTCTTTGATTTTAATTTTTGGCATTTTAATTATTATGTGTCTGGATATGGGCCTCTTTGGGCTCTTCTTGTTTAGGGTTCTCTGTGCCTTCTGAACTTGTGTGGCTTTTTCCTTTACCAGGTTAGGGAAGTTTTCTGCCATTATTTCTTCAACCATGTTCTCTATGCCTTTCTCTCTTTCTGCTTCTTCTGGCACATCTGCTATTTGAATAATGTTTCACATTGTCCCACAGCTTCCTTAAGCTGCCTTCTGTTTTTTATTTTATTTTTAAAAATATATTTTTATTGATTTTAGAGAGGAAGGGAGAGGGAGATAAAAATATCAGTGATGAGAGAGAATCATTGATTGGCTGCCTCCTGCATGCCCCCCACTGGGGATCGAGCCAGCAATCTGGGCATGTGCCCTTGACCAGAATCGAACCTGGGACCCTCAGTTTGCAGGCTGATGCTCTATCTACTGAGCCAAACTAGCTAGGGCTGCCTTCTGTTTTTTAATTGTTTTGTCTTTTTGGTTTTCTGATTGAGTGATATTTTCAACTCTATCTTGTAATTCACTGATTCGATCCTCAGCTTCCCCTAATCTGCTGTGTATT
Organism: Eptesicus fuscus; assembly: GCF_027574615.1. Lineage (NCBI taxonomy): Eukaryota > Metazoa > Chordata > Mammalia > Chiroptera > Vespertilionidae > Eptesicus > Eptesicus fuscus. The sequence goes on along the minus strand of NC_072484.1, from coordinate 3,975,430 downwards.
CCTTCCAATGTGTTCTTTATTTGTGTTATGTCATTCTTTATCTCAGACTGTTCTTTTTTCATAGTTACTATATCTTTTCTCATGCTGTTGAGCATCTTTTCCATCATTACTCTGAACTCTGTTTCAGAGAAATTTCTTATCTCTCCTTCATTTATCTCTTGTTCTGGAGAACTCTCTTGTCCTTTCATTTGGGGGTTATTTCTTTGTCTTCTCATTTTGGCTGTCTGGTAAGGTTTGTTGACTATGTCTTAGGTAGAGCCTCTATGCCTCTCAATCTCTAGTGGAGGATAGTGTCAAATGCTATTTCTGACTAATTAGGTCAGGCAAAGACTCAAAGCCTACAGAGACTGTCTCTGTCTATGGACTGATAGGATTCTGACTTGAATTGCCCCAGTGCTAAGAGCTTTTTTTTTTTTTCAACAGGGTGAGGTGTTGCTTCTGCCTGGAGGCTAATTGTTATTTCTTATCTCTTAAGTGGCCTCAGGGCAACGTGTTTTCCATAGGGTGGGTCAACTGTCTTCCCCCCAGGCAAGGCAAATATCTATGTGGGAAAGATGTCCTCTGCTGCATAAGGCTCAGCACCTGAAATTGGAGTGTCTGCCTACTTAGCTCTAACCCCTGAGTCCCTAATCCTGGCTTCTGCTCACACAGCTCCAGTTCACTCTACCCTCCCTCTGTTGTAGCACAAGGTGGGTGGTTCCACAGGGAATTTTGTGCATTGGCCCTTTTAGAGGGTGCCCAAATTTCTAGCCTTCTCTCCCTGGCAGACAGCAACTCTGGTGCTTTGCATAGCAGATGTTGTGTGGGGACCCTTCTCAGTTCTAGTGCTCTCTGCTGGGGAGCACAGCTTGGGGATTAGATCCCAGAGTTCTCAGTGGCAATCCCCACAGCTGAGCTATCTCTCTGTAACTTCAGTTGCCGTCTGTGGGAGCCCAGCCAGCCCTTTCTCACCTCGGCCCCTCCTACTAGTCTCTATGAAATCTCTACCCTCTGCCCTTGGGTATCAGGGTTTCTCCTGGAAGTCTTTCACTTACTCTTCAGGAAGCTTTTTTGTATTTTAGTTGTAATTCCAGTTTGTTCCTGGGAGCTTGTCCGCGCAGCATCCACTTACTCTGCCGCCATTTTTAATTTCTCCAGTCTCCTCTGTTTATAAAAGTATTCCTTTTCATTTGGATTTCTTTCAATAGCAACTCTCTAATGGATTTTTAATACCCTATTTATTTGTTAGATTGACTGGACAGCGCATGTGCATAGTTTAAAAAGAATTTGAAAGATACAAAAAGTTTACAGAGAAAAGTGACCATCTTTCTCACCTCTCTCTCCCTCCTGAAAAGCAGTCGCCAGCCAGGTGTCGTTTGCATTCCCCACAGCTGTGTTTTGTAGATGTAAACGTGTGTGTGTGTGTGTGTGTGTGTGTGTGTGTGTGTGTGTGTGTGTGTGTTTCCCTTACATGAACTGCAGCACATTCTGTGTACAGTGCTGTGCACCCTGCTCTCTTCACCGGGCAATCTTCTGTGAAGCCTTTCCCATTCAGTATATGAGGAGCTGCCCAGACACCCCATCATTAGTTCAGCCCCCAGTGATGGGCATGCCTTCTCTGCTGGGATTGTTTAAAGCAGGGCTGGGGGACGTCTGGCCCGTGGGCCGTATAATGCCTGTGAAATCATTCAGTCTGGCTCTGCCAAGGCATTAGGGGTAAGTTAATTAAATGTTTGACCAAGTAGAGCAGCTAATTTTTTTAAGTTGATAATCTTGTTTGGGCCTTGAATGATGTTATAAATATCCAAATGGCCCTTAGCAGAAAAAAAGGTTCCCCACCCTGGTTTAAAGCATGAGACTAGCAGGGTGGGGAGCAGGGTGCGGCTGGGCTGGTGCTGAGCGCAGGGCTGAGGCCTTCAGGGAAGAACCCCCACAGGAGGAGATTCTAAAGAAAAGAGACTGCCACGAGATGCAAGTAGTGTCCTTCGTGTTGCTGGGGATACAGATCACAGGGCACTTGTGTTGGAAATACAGTGGGGGCTGGTGCTCATGTTACATCACCATGGCAACCCAGTCCCCAACCTGGTCAACTGCCTCTGAAAATCTTCCCCCTTCATGCCCTTCCACGAGTTGACCCAGTGGGGCCCAGGAGGGAGGCCTCAAAGAGAATGTTTCTCCCCAAGCTCTGTCCTCACGTTCCAGCAGGCATGCGGTCAGTGTCACAGGTCTCCCAGCACATGGGCTCCCAGGTGGCTTCCGGCCGCCGCGGGGCAGGTGAGCTCACAGCACCTTCCCTTTGCCTTCAGAGCTTTCAGCTCCCAAAGTGGATGTGAGCAAAGCTGAGTAAAAGCCAAAAACAAACCATATAATGTTGACAAAAACAAGTATCCTACAACCCCTGGGGAGAAAAAGAATCAAGCTGTGGGGTTTTGTGTCATTTTTCACAGAGCATGTGGAATGTTGCTCGGTTCGATCTGAAAACCAGATTCGGGCCCTAAGAAGACGCAGCCTCTGCTTAATTTTTCTTAGTAAGAAAACGAATCGCTTTGGCAATGTACAACCTCTTAAAATAACAATTCTGCGAAATATTCTAACATATTAGTGACTCAGTCTGAAAATTAGGAAACTTTTCAAAGCCAACTTTCACAGCCAGCGCCTTAATTTAGTGAGAGTACAGAATGGTAAAAACAAAAATAAAACAGGTCCTTGGGCACAGAGAGCATCAGCTACGCAGCCGCTGTGCACGCGAGCCTTGAAGGAGGCTCAGCAAAAACAAAGCGCCCCCAAACAAACAAACAAACAAAACAAATAAAGCTCATTCTATTATAAAAAACAAAACTAAAAACAAAGCACCCCCGCCGGCCAGCTGCTGCAGTGGGACGCTCCCATCTGTCCGCTGACCCTGCAGAGACACAGGGCCTCCCTTTCCCCACCAACGTGGAAAGAACACCTGCAAACGGATGACTCAGCAAATGGAAAGTAACTCGAATTCTCATCCTCTGAGCGAAACCCATCGCTGAGTCTACGAGCAGGCTCTCCAAAGGCTCCGCGGGGACCGCAGCACCTGTCAGATGTGCCCTTGCATTTAATGGGAATATTATGCGGCCGGTGGTCCCAGCAAGTCTCCATCATGGTGTTGGGCTGAAGGATTGGAGCAGCCAGGAGGCAGCAACAGAACCTCCAGTCAGCTCCAGCGGCAAACTGCTGGGGGCCGGGCTCTGACCTGGGAGGGGGCCCAAGGGAGGAGCCTCGCAGCGGAGAAGCAGGTCCAGCCTGGGTCCTACCTGACAGAGAGACCGTCCTCCAGGGGCCCTGCAGCCATTTCTATTCGTAACCGAATAGTGTTTCACTTCTAGGGATCCAGGAGTCGCATTTGAAAGGGAACTCCGGGCTTAGGGGGGTGGCTCCTGTGGCCTGAGCAGGCCCAGCCGCTCAGTGAGCCACCAGGACGTGTGCTCTGGGTATAGACTCTGACTCGCAGGGAAATCGAGAGTGTGGGCTGCGGATGGGTTTGTGAGAGTCGAACGAAACCCCAAGGGGTGGGTAAGATGCCCTGTGGTTTCAAGTCCATGGGCTCCGGATCCCGACAGAGCAGGAGTGGTCTGGAAGCCAAGTCCTGATGGTTCCCCCTCCCTGGACTCAGGTACTGACTTGAAGCCTTGGAGCTGCCAGAGGCCTCGCCACGGACCCGAGGCGCCAGAAGCTTTGCAGAGGGGCCCAGGGAGCATGGAACCAATTAGTAAAGCCCTTTCTCCCCGCTGGCCCGAGGCCCGACCACACCCTGCTCAGCTCCCGGCCCCTCGAGCAGCTCTGTTGGCGAGTCACTGCACCACCTCCTTTGCAGGTTTCCAAGAAGGAGCATGGGGCAGCTCTCCACCTGATTGCCCAGCTGCCCCTGCCCCAGAAGCCATGATTTCTGGCAGAAGGGGGCCTTCCAGCAAGTAGGACAGCAGGAGAGACACCCCCCATCGGAAAGCCACCTGCAGGAAAGCAGAGCTCAGAGCATGGAAGCCACTAGGGTGGGGCTCTGCCTGTGGAGCGACTGGGGTGGTATTGGCAGCCCGCCTCTCCCTCTCCCTGGTTCTTGTACACTCACTATCTCTCCCTACTTGCGAATCAGGACTTCTGGCTTATCTGAAGCAAACTGTCGATGTGTCTGGTCTGGATGAGGCTCTGGGACCTCACTGGGAAATGCAGTGGGCCCGGCAGTGGCTCTCTGGGCCTGCACAGTCCTGTCTCTCAGTGAGGGCCCCTGGGTTTGCCACTGAGAGACACAGACTAGGTTGAGGAGGTGGGGGGGGGGGGACGGGCAGCTGGAGACCTCCCTGCCATCTCCGGCCCTGCCCGATGGCTGGGGAGGCCCCTAAGACCCCTGCTCATTCCCACCCCCCGAGGAATCACTCTTTTCAGCGTGGGGGCTGTGGCTCAGATCCCACCCAGGCCCAGAGAATTCTAGATCAAAGTCTTGAAGGACAAAAGCCAGTGCCAGCAAAGCTATTAACCGACATGGCACCTCCTGCCCTGAGCTTTTGAGAGTGACCTGGGCTACCTGAGACCACTACCTGTGAGCTCGTCGAAAGCTATGACCTTTCTACCACCTCCACTCTGGGCCAGCAACATGGGCCCAGGGGGTGCCGTCACCTTTCCCTAAGACTCCGCGGTGCCCGGATGAATGGTTAACTCAAAATATGCACAGAAATGTCCTGGGAAGCTACTGGGGCCAGAGGCAGCCCATCCCCAGACCCACCCTCACCATCGCTTCCCGACATCCTTCCCTCTGAGCCTCTTTCTTCGCCTCTGCCAGCATCACCTCTCCAGGACCTGCTGCCGCAGCAGCAGCCAAAATAAAAATGCATAGACTCTGCAGTGGAAAACAAACGACAACTTTATTGCTTAGCCGCAGCCTCCCCGGGACATGAATCATGAGTTTCCATGCTGTCACCGGGCCCGGAGCGGAAACCGGCTCCCGCTTCCTTCAGAGGCCCTGTCGTCCAGGAGTGGGGGCTGCCGTGGCCAGCGAGGGCATGTCTTCCCCGTCCTGGGGGCCTGGCTCTCTCATCACCTGGGCTATGCCCGCGGAGCCCATGGGTGCAGAGTAGAGGATTCATGCTGTCCCCCTCCCCCACCCCCACGTCTCACAGAGGAATTTGAAGCTCAGAGTGAAGATGGGTGCACACGGGCAGGCCCCCTTACTGGCCCACACCCCGCTGTACCTGGCGCTTGGGTGGGAGACTGAAACCACGGGCTTTGTGGCACTCCCAGGACGCCCGATGCGGCCTGGGCACTGCGAAGGCCGGCGGGGAGGGCCGTTAGCCATTACATTTCCGGTGCGGACTTGTGCAGAAGCCAGTGGAACCCCAGGGGCCTTGGTGTCTTGCTTGGTAGAGTGTGGTGTCTGAAAAGCCTGTTTCAGAACCTGCGCCTTTTCTACGTGCCTTTTCCTTTCATCAGCCCCATGAGCGCGGGTGCTCCCATCTTCCAAGACCACCGGCATCGCAATGGCCCTTAGCAGCTCTTGTCGCCTCCAGCCTGGCCTCTGTCGCACCTGTTCTTAGCTGTGCTTCTGAAGAATCATCCTAGGGCATCTTCATTCTGTTACCCTCCCACCATCTGCAGCACCAATAGCCCCCAGCACATCACCGCCGTTTTGGGGGCCCTCTGTGGTCTACACGGTGGTGTTTAAACTCCTTGGCAACTTCAAGGTCTCATGCATCCATCCAACATTCAGGGTCTGTGATGTGCCACGCATACAGCGATGAACAAAAATAGCCCCTGTTTTGCCATCCAGTCTTCGAGCAGAGACCTTGAAGAACCACACACACACACACACACACACACACACACACACACACTCACACGGCTCACATACACAGTTATGGCTGGGATCAGAGGTCAGGGCAGCTTCTGGGAGCAGGTGAGGACTGAGCTGAAGGAAGGACAGTGAGGGCTGAGTCATTAGGGGAGCGAAGTGGAGCACATTGGTCTTTCTCCGAAGAGCAACAGGGAGCTGCTGCAGGCTGCACGGGGTGGGAGATTTACTGACAAGAATGTGTATGGAATAGACTAGAGAGGACAAGACTCTGTGGGCACAGTGGGGCAGTGCAGAGGCCCAGGGAGAGCTGGGGGGTGTGCCCAGGGTTGGGGAGGGCACTGGAGAGGGCTATCTTTACAGGTTGAGGGTGAGGGACATAGTTGGCAGAATGTGGCTGGACACAGCTATCAATCACTGAGGCAGGACATCCGGGAAGGAGACCAGATGGGGGGAGATCCTGAGTCTGGTTTGGGGCAAGTGAATTCAGAGGGCCTTGTGGGCATTAGTTGCACCCCCACCTTAGCCAATGCTCCTTCTCAGCCCAGAGCTACTGCCTTCACATCAAGAGATGTTACTTCGCCCGGGATATTTCTGCACCCAGGAATGACCTTTCTACCACCTCCACTCTAGAGAGACCCCCAGCCATCCTTCATGCCAGCTCTTCCTACAGGACATCTTGCCACGCACCAGCTTCCCCCAGCACCCACCCTTCAGGGAGGCGGGAAGTGAGGCGCAGAGACGCCAGCGCCCATCTTCCAGGACCAAGCAGCAAGAAGCCCCTCCCCTCACCGAAGGGCTTCACTCTGCCCCTCTCGCCTTACACTGCCCCTCTCACACCCACATCTCAGCGCCCTGCCTGGGTGCTCAGTTCTGGAGGACAGGACCCACCCTCATAGGCTTAGCAGCCCCCACAGCCCCCGGCCGGGGTCTTGCCAGAACCGTCACTCAGGCCGAGCGTTAAGGACAGCCTCCCCCAGGAGCCCGGCGGTCCAGAGCCACATAACATCTCAGTATATGCATTCCAAACAGGCCGCGGGAGGTGCGCGCTAAAACACCATTCCATCTCGCGCTCAGCGCCGAGGCCGAGCAAATGGATCTGTGCAGAAATGCTCTTTAAAATGCATTATGTGCCTGCGTTTAAAGAGACGCCCGCTGCTCGGTGAATTTCAAAAAGGAGCAAGCGGGTGATGAACGACCTCGGCTTGTTAGCAGGCTGAGGAACAAGGGGCTGTGTCTGTCTGCCGGTAAATAACGTGTGGACATCTATCACCTGCAGGGCTGTGCGGGGAGGGCCCAAACCTGTTGGGCAGGACAGCGCAGTTTCCCACCGTCCCAGTGTCGTGCAGCCGGGTGCTTGGCTGGGTGGAATGTGAAAGGAGTCCCAGGGCCAACATCCCATCCATCCCCGGGTGGGCCTCAGGTTGGTGGCTCTGACGCATAGAGGATGCTCTGGGCGGCCACCTCCAGGCATGGCCACGCAGGTGTGCTTGGTTTCGGGTTTTGTGTTTTTAGCTAATCCAGCAGGTTCTGGTTTTGGACTTCAGTGCCCTGGGCGGCACTCTGGGACGGGCGGGAGGCCGCTTTCCCCAGCCTGCCTGCGTGGGGAGAAATGCATGTGACGGAGGCGGCTCTCACAGACTTCCCTTCCCTGTATTACAGGTCCTCGCCGGCGCCTTGGGCCTGGGCCCCCAGTGTGGTCGCGGGGGCACGCACAGAAGCAGATACAAGATAAAGGACGGGCCGTCCAGCCAAGGTGAGCGGGAGTGTGATCACCCTGGAGCGAGTGACGCGGGCAATCATTCACACAGACGATTTCTTCTGAGATGGACAGCTTCTCGCCTGGCCTCGGGGAGCTGGGAGTGTGACCTTGGGCGAGTTATTTGCTTCTGGGGGCCCTGACACCCCTTGTGAGATGAGCAGCACCTGCCAGCCGGCCGCCGTGCGTCTGTGAGCCCTGGCCACGCCGGCCGCCCCGCTCCTCCAACCCGGGAGTCACCACCACCTGCCGAGCAGGGCCGGGCAGGGGCGGCTGGCCACCGGCGCCATCCCGGGTGGCTGAGCCTGGGCTGTCCCCAGTGGTTTGTTTGAACTCAGCTGCGGGCACATGTTCCCAGGAGGCCTCCGCTAAGGAGACAACAGGGCGGGGGGTCGGTGGTACCGATGGGCTGTCCTGAGCGGGTGGCACTCCGCGCTGCCCCGGCTTCCTCGTCTGTAGAACGGGATGGCGATCCTGTGAAGTGCTTGGTTTTTACTGTTGCTGCTACTGTGACCATGAGGACGTTTCAACAATAAAGTCCGAGGTGGCGTGGCATGTACCCCTTGTCTGTCTTGGTCTTCCTTGCAGCCCAGGTCCGAGCTCAGAGCGGAGCTCCAGGTGCTCGCTTTGCTTGCTGACCTCCTGGGGAGCACCTCCTGGGAGCACCTCCAGCTCTTCTTGTTTCTGGAGGCAAACACGGCTTTCTCAGCCCCGGCCGTCCGCAGAGCCCACCAGAAGGGCCGACCCGGGCTGCTGGCAGGAAGCCCTGCCTCTGACATCTCTGGACCGCTGAGTAGGAACCCGTCCCCGAAATCCCAGCTCTGCTCCACCCTCCGGGGCAGGGCTGCTCTGTGTGGGGGCGGGGCCACGCGTGATGATTTAAAACACCCACACGTCGCTCTTTTAACAGGTTAGCGACGTGGACACTGCCGTGCTACCTTACCTTCTTCTGGCCACAGCAGGTCTCAGAATCTGGTGTGTGTCTTGCTCCTCTAGCCTTGCAATTTGGACGCTAAATTTCCATCGAAAGTACTTGACCTGTATTTTAACTTCATAAAATCTAGAGTGGAAAACACAGATCCACTCACCCGAGTTGTTCCAAACAAACTTTCAAGTTTTCCAATAACGGAGTCAAGTGTTAGTCTTTGAAATTTCACTTTAATTCGGGGAAATGAAACATCTGTTTCTCAGTTGCCTGCGCCACATTTCAAGTGCTCGAAAGCCACACTGGTCGGTGCTGCCGCCCTGGGTGATGCTGATGGAGGACATCCCCTCCGTTGTCGCAGAAAGTGCTGCTCATGGTGGCTCCCGCGTAGAGCGCTGGGGGGCCCGGAACCCCCAGGGTTCAGTCAGAAATGTCCACATCACATGTTGGTTAGAACCATGGGGAGAAATGGCCGAGGAGCAGCGTCGGGACCAAGGGCGGCACAGGACCCTCATTTCCGTGGGCATTGAGGACTCTTAGGCCTGTAAATAGTGAACACGCATTGCTTTGGGGGAAGGAAGTTAGAGCAAACCAGCTTCCTTAGTTCACAGCATCAGAGTAAGCGGGTCCGAGATGCGGTAACACGGGGGTGGCATCCGAGCCGGGCATGCAGCAGTCCAGAGGAACACGGTCCCCCTAACGTCCCGGGGCAGGAAGATGCCCGTCTCAGTACATCACGACCCAGAAATGACAGCAGCCTCTGTACGCGCGGGGCAACCTCACGCGTGGGCACAGGCCCGGAGGAGGCACGGGGGCTCTGACCCAGACAGCTGTGGGAGGCAGGTGGTGTCCAGCAGCTGGATCGCGACACGTCCTCTATTATCCATTTCAGCCAGGATTTTATTTTTTTATAATAAGCATGGATTTCTATTGTACTCAGAAGAGCTTATGCTATAAAAAGATGTAAAAATCAGTCTAGAGGCAATACGTGTAACTGTGTTTATTTGACTCACACGTGGCTCAGGAAACAGGGGACCTGGGCGAGTCAGGGGAGTCAGCTTGGCAGTAAGCGAGGGCCGGGAGAGGGACACGCAGGGCCTGGTCCGTCTTGGGAGCAGGTAAAACACAGCACACGCGGGGACTTGGGCATTTCAGACAAACGATGGGTCGGCTTCAGTACAAGTCTGTCCTGGGAAGTATCTGCACCTGGCGGGATGCAAGTCAGAGGCGGAGCTTGGGGGCAGCAGGGCCTGCCATGCCCGGTGCCTAGACGTGCCAGCCCAGAGCGGGCTCAGTGCCGGGCGCACAGCGGGGGACGCTCCCTACATAGTCGGGCCCGAGGTTTTGTCCTCGCTCGTGCTGCCCCGGGCACCCAGGTGCAGCTCCTTTCCCGGGGAGGGGGCTGCTTTCCAGTGCCTCTCCTGGTAAAGGGGAGAGTGGCCATCTCCCCTCTAATTATTCCTACTGGCCTATAAAACCCCCAGACTGGGGATCGGGTCCTTCACTGAGCAGTAAAAACAACCTATCAGTGTGTTAACCGACTGGAAAGAAGTGTCCCTGCGCGCCTGCGAATGGTTTCTGTTTACCCGCCTCCCTGTTCGCACGCAGGGTTTTCTGACCCAGGATGTCTGTGGGCCCCCACAGCTTTGTAAAACAAGGCAGCACGGAGTATTTAATATTGATCCCAAGCAAGGTACTAAAGAGCCGCGCTCGCTCCAGCCAGCAGACGTTAAAAGGCTGTGTTTTTCAAGGCGGGTTCGGTGGAGGACCTTGGTCCCTGCTGGAGGCTGTCATGCTGGCCTCCCTCCCGGAGTGCGGGGAAGGTGTGGGGAAGAGCGGAGCCAGGAGCAGAGCACCAGGTAGACAGCAGGGAAGCCATGGCCCCTGAGTAACACAGCTGACCAGAGAAGCGGCAGCGGGGGTGAGGCACCGGGTGGCCCAGGTCGAGGTGGAGGCAGGCAGGGGAATGAGTGGGGACCGGACGTGCTGAAATTCATTTAGAGGGTCTTGAAAAATCAACCCATCGGGATTAGACGTTTGTTCTTTCCAAGTGGTTTTTGAATTTTCAGGGCTTTTTTTTTTTTTTTTTCAAGGAAATAAATAATTCTATAGATTCTTCTCCCAATCAGTGGCCTGCCTGTGAAATTAACCATTTCCCCGGCTCTCCCTCTGATTGGGATCGCGTCCCTCCTCAGTCACTCTGAAGTGCTATTGTGCAGGCTCTTACATGCTCAGCCACACACAATGTAACTTCAAAATGTGAAGGGAAAAAATTAGCATTTCCAGTGAACTGGAAAGAATGCATCTGATTTCAAAATGTGTGCTTAAGGAAAAAAGCGCACCTAAATTGATTCTACCAACGAGAGGACATTGGTAGATCTGAAACACATTTTTGCAAAGGGACAACTTCATTTATGATTTTTCGGAGAGGAAGGGAATATGAAGATGCAGGCACGGGGAGAGGAGGGGGCCTCGGGGATTTCGTATAGCTTGGATTAATCAAGGCGCCGGCTTTTAAGCTGCATGCCCCCACAGAGGAGTGAATTAATGAGCAATTTATGCAATGAATATATTTTTTTTCTTTAATTATCTAGGTATTTCAGACGAACGTGCTTCTTCTGACTTGAATTCTCCAGATACTTCTCTGAAATTCTAGCTTCACTTTGCATGTATAATTACAGCCTCGAGTTGTTCAGAGAGCAGGTCTCAAGGTGGCGGAGAACTTCTCTGCCCTCCCACCCTCATGCAAATCAACGTGGCTGCTCACCACTCAACCTCCACTCTCCCCACAGCCTTTGGAGAGAAGACTCCATTTTGGAATTATCCTTAGGCCCCTTCTCTAAAGTGGGTTTGAGGGGGGGAGGCTTTAATGAGGATGCAGACCCTGGGCCCCACTTCTGGGGACAGAATCAGAGATCTGAGGGCCTGGGGATCTGTATTTTTAAAGGTCTGTGTAGCAGAGTGCCCCAGCCGCCCGCCCCCCCCCCCCCCCCACCCACACACACACTACACAGGGAAGAAAATGCTCATTTAGGCGAGTTGTCTCATCCGTTGCCTTCATGGGGGTCTGTAGCCCACAGGTGATCTGAAGGCTGGCTTGGTGTGAGCAATAAGACGGGCTTTCCTCTCTCAGAACAAACCCAGTTGCGATCTAGATCCCCAAGGATGTGCGGGTGGAGGGGGCCGTGCTGGAACCCACGCCCCTGGCCGCACCAGCTTTAGTGCTTGGCCTCCAGGAAGTGGGGAGGAGCTGGGCCCTCGGTGGTGTCATTACCAGGCCAGGGCCTAGCGTGTGTCAAGGTCATTTGTCTTCCCTGCAGCTTTATCAAAATGGACGGCCAGGTGGCAAGAGGCAATAGGGGGGGGACCGCCAAGAAGACGGAGCTAAGCCCTCATCTTTCCACTTGGTCCCCACTTCGGAGTAAAGGAGGGGCCTAGTTCCGAGACAGTCTGAGATGGACTTCCCGGCGCCTCTCATCGCCCCTCCCCAAGAACCTTCCAGAACCAGAACCTGCAGGAAAGTACAAGAGTGGCCGCTTCTTCCGGCCAGCGCTCCCCTTTGCGTGTTTCCATTAGCACCAGATTGCGGCCTCCAGAGCCCCGGCAGTTCCCAGTGGGGACATTATATTCTCATTAGTTCCAGTCACATTTACCTGCGCCCTTCGGTGACACAGGTGTGTAAATGTTCATCTCTCCGCACACCCAGCCAACAGAACCCACAGCTCTGCCTCCCGCCTTCCACCCACGCGGGAGTGAACCGCAATGTGGAGGGTGGGCACCTGGTTCCATCTCTCGGGCGAATCAGAACAGAACGGTTCCCACAGGGCCCTGGGGAAGGTGACCTCACCCTTCCCTGGACCCCCTCCATGTGTCTTCACAGCGTAATCAGGCGCGTTGCATTGAAGGAAGCACCCATCAAGCAATACGGCCATCTCGCCTGTTGGCCAGCCTTTAGACCGCGGGACCGTCTGCGGCACTGCCTGCTGGAACATCTCGGAGAACGGGCTGCAGGCGAGTGTTGATCCAGCGACCCTGATGCTCACTAGGCCGCCCTTATCAGCTTAGGATATGTGGCACCTAAAGCATAATTGACATCAGAAAATGGGCCATACCTTCTAAAGGGAATGGAAAACACGTTCTGAAACGGAGTGGGAGGTCTGTTCGGAGGTGGACAGACGGCGCGGGGGAGCACGGTGTACTTCGGGGAGCTGTCCCCGCCCGCCTAATGACAGGACACCTGGGTTTGCTGCTCAGCAGAGCCCCTGAAAGCTCACTGCAAATGCCTATTTTTTTTCTCTTTTCTTGATCATATTGAGTCAGGGAGCCCAAGAGGCCAGGTGATTGAGAGTAAAGTGGATTTGCTGGGGGGATGCTGTGCGGAGCTGCGTGTCCCAGATTTCAGCTGCCAGGTCCCGGCTCTGTGGTCTTTGCACATCTGCAGGCTTAGCTGTGCTGGTATTTACTCAACATGGTTTTTTTTTTTGCTCTTGCATTACTTAAATCAATGATTTGAAAGGAACTTTTACACTACCACAGCGAATGGAAGAATCTGCATCCCTTGCCACACATAGGAAATAATATCCAAAGACCAGTCCATGCAATCAGCATAATAACCGTCAGCCCTGTGGGGGGCGGGGGGCAAGGGGCCACAAGCTCTGGAGAGTGTTGAGGGCCCTGCTGTGATTCGGAAGACGCCAAATTATTACAGAATATTAACCAAGCAGAGAACCTTGAGACAACAACTGCCGAGGGATAGACCTCAAGCTCCAGAGAGGGGCCTGCATCTCCCCAAGGTGACACGCTGGGTTTGTTTCCTCGGAATTCATCATTTCCCCTCCACGGTGTGTTTTTCTTAACAAATTGGCACTGTGTGTGGGGTTTTTCTTAGAGGAAATTTAATTTTACATGTTTATTTCTGAGCACTTATTTCTGGTTCAAAAATCAAAACATACAAAAGGCTGTGTGTGGGGTGTGCTCTGGCCTCCCGCCCCCACCTGGGAGGCGCCAGCTGAGGGACACGCGGGTGCCTACCAGCCAGAGCCCGGTAGCACGGCACAAGCACTGTTCCCGCCGCGCTCCTACAAGGCGGTGACGCATCTCCCCTCGCTGTACGATGAGCCTCCTGGCTCTGTTTAGCGCCGCATGGTCGTTCCATTGCAAGGGAGGATCGGTTCTTTAACCAGTTCTCTGTGGCAGGTAGACCACATGAATAACCTGGGTATCCGTCATCGCGGGCCCGGGCAGAGTCAGCACAGGACAAATTCCTAGCCATGCAGTTAGCATGTGTCTTAGAATGTTGTTTCGAGCGTGTCTGTCATGTCCCCGTCCCCATGGGATGGAGGTCTGGGCTGAGGACTCCAGATCAGGGGACATGAGCTCCAAAGAGTTGTCTTTCATTTCCTGCATTTCAATCAAGAAAATGCCTCTCCCAGCCCGAGTCTTTAGGAAGAAGGATCATCCATTTCAAACTGCACACCCCCTTGACTGGGTTATCTATGAATTATGGATTTTTAAAAAGACGGGAAGGGATGTGAGATATTGACTTTCCAGACGGGTTTTATTTTATTTTACTCAATTTCAAGCTCATCTTCTGAGTCTGATTTAGGCGCCGGTGTGCAAAGTGGCTGCGGCCGCACCTGCCCAGCCTGCCCAGTCTGGGGGGGGTGTGCTCCCAGGAAACGCGGGCTCCCTCCGCCCGCCGGTCGTCGTCGGAAGGAAAACCTCCTGGGACCTGTCTAAGGAGCCCTGCAGGGCTTCTCCAATGGGGTGCCCACAAGGGGAGATTTGTACAGGTGAAAGGCGCGGGCAGTGACTCAGCAATGTCCATTTCTAGGAGGTTCTCTGCTTGAAACAGCACGGCTGACCATGCTCCTGCCGGCCGTGACCCGGGCCTCCCGCACCGCCCTTTGGGCCTTGCCTGGAGCCATTTTGGGTTGTCGGGACTTGGGAGAGGACGGGTGGGGGCCAGGGATGCTGCTGAACATGCTACAATGTCAGGATGCACCCCCCCCCCAAGTAGTAGAAATTATCCCCTCAAATGTCAATAGTGCGCTGATTGAGGACAGCAGCCGGAGCCCAGCCTTGAGAAGACAAAAAGGTGATCCTTTCCAAGGGATAAATGCCACCTTGGAAAGGGGAACTCAGGCCTCCACCCTAAGGGACTCAAACCCACCCGTGTCCCGGTCTCTGGCACATAGAGGCCCTCCTGAGTCCCATCGCCTAAATTTCTGTGGGGAAAATGGACACATGGTCTCAGAGGGGCTGCGTGAGAGCAGCAGCTCAGCATTCCCCACCACCTTCCTCCTCCCCGATCCCCGGCCTGGCCAGGATGGCGGCATTTTACATCCTCCCCGATCCCCGGCCTGGCCAGGAGGCGGTATTTTACATCCCACAGCGTAACGCAGGCCGGACTGCTGCTCTCGCTGTCCAGACAGGCTTTTCCCAGCGAGCTGGGCCTGACAGCAGCTAGCAGGAGCGGGAACAGGCTCACCAAGTCCCGAAGCCCCTTTTTATTTTACAGAGCAAAACAGCTCTTTTTACTCCCTGATGATAAAAATGATGCATGCACATTGTTCCTTAAAAAATTCAAACAGTACATAAAAACATAGGGAAGAAAAATTTAAAAATTACCCAAATCCTTTCTCCAAAAGATGAATTATAGACACCTGGGGGCCTGTCTTTCTGGCCCTTTCTCTCCTGTGGGCACAAACTTACTTCCCCACCGTTTACCCAGATCAGGGATTCTCCCCCCCAGCCCTTCCTGGTCCGGTGGTGCTCTCCTGGGCACCGCAGCCTCCCAGTGCTATAGCATCACCTCCTCACCCCTAAGTGTGACACCAAAAACATCCCTAGAGAGTGCCAGATGTCCCCGGGGGGCAAAACTGACGCTAGTGAAAGACCACTGAGATAAATGGTATCCTGTACCTACTGTCCTGTGTAAGCCCAGTGTCTGCAGAGAGCTGGAGAGAGAAATGGAGGGAGGGAGGGAGGGAGGGAGGGAGGGAGGGAGGGAGGAAGAAGAGAGAGAAGAGTAAGGCTATGACTTTTGTGTCCTTTGGTTTTTAGTGTCAGAGTTGGGGATCAAGGCCCCGCTCGGATAATTTACAAGGTAAGAGCTTTAGGTAAATTACTTTTCTGAGCCTCAGTTTCCCTGTCGGCAGACCTGATCTGAGACAGGACATCTGTGCCAGGAATGGCCCCTGAGGCCTAAATGAAGGCTGTACCTGGGTGGTCTCGCTGGGTGCCCCGCCCTGTGCTTCCTGTGGGGGCACCAACCGGGACCAGGATGGAGGAGACTTGCCCTGCACAGGGTGGGGGCGGGCAGAGGGTGATTCATTCCAGCGTCCAGAGCAGCTGGGGGTGGCGCAGACAGCGGCTGAGACTGTGTGTGGGCTTTGTTTTTTTATTCAATTCTTCTAGGAAACAGATAAGCACACGTCTGCTTCAATCTAGTGTCTAGGTTTTTTCTTTTTGTATAAATTTTGGGTTCTTTTGAGCTTGAGATATTTAAAAAAAGAAAAAGGCAAATATGCAACATCAGCTGGAGGTTTAAGCAAATTGGTTTATTCCAGTGCCAGGCGCATTGGGGCGGATGAGTCCATGGGGCATGTCAGTTTTACCAGGTATATGGTTTCGGTGCCAGGGACAGAGGGTCTGCGGCCTCTTGTTCCCTGCTGTCCCCACCCCTCTCAGGCCCTGCCTCCATTTCTCCATGGACTTCCTGTCTGACCCCAGGGCCTCCGGCCACATTCAGGCCTAGGTCTGCATGTGGAGGGAACCCTCCCTTCATGAATCCCCGGTGGTCTTGGCTGCCTCAGTCCCTCAGATGATGCCCTGACACGCAGATCTGTGTTGTCCCCTCCTGAACAAGTCGCACACCCAAGCTCTCGGGATTACAGGACGAGTCCTCTGTCCTGTCCCCTCGCAGCGTGGGTGCCTGTGATTGTCCAGTTAACGCCTGGCCCCGTGTGGCTACAAGCAGCCGGAGGGCTGAGCCCCGTAGTGCTGTTCCCTGTGGTATCACCGCGCTCCAGCTCGCCGGGCAGTCAGTAGATGTGTGAAGGAAGGACAGAGGGAGGGAGGCCGTCCCACCTCCAGGAGAGTGTTTTCTTCAATAACCCAACCTCCCATAGTCAAGTGGTACATGAACTGAACTCTCACTGCCTCCTACCCTCCTCCTCTCGTTACTGATTGGGGTTACCGCTGGGACCTCAGTCATTCCAAACAAGGCCAGGTCCGTGGAGAGGGCCAGTGGTCAGGCTGTGTTAGCTCACTGGGGACGCAGAGAAGAGAGGGCCTTGGAGACAGGTTCAGGGGGAGAGCCCAGGGTGAGCAGTAGCTGCCCATTGCTCCCCTGGTTGCAAGTCTCATGGGGTCCCTTAGAGGTTGGGGGATGGGTGCCTGTGGGGGAAGGGTTTAAAAAAGGGAATTTCTGGGTGGAGACTTTATTTATTTTTAAAAAAATATATTTTATTGATTTTTTACAGAGAGGAAGGAAGAGGGATAGAGCTAGAAACATCGATGAGAGAGAAACATCGACCAGCTGCCTCCTGCACCCCCCCCACAGGGGATGTGCCCGCAACCAATGTACTGCCCTTGACCGGAATCGAACCTGGGACCCTTTAGTCCACAGACCGACGCTCTATCCACTGAGCCAAACCGGTTTCGGCTGGGTGGAGACTTTAATTTGCATTAAGGGATGATTGACAGGAACTATCTTTCTTCTGAGCATGACCTTACCCATAATGTATACAGAAAAACCCAAGGGGGCGGGGTCAAAACCAAAATGCAAATTTTATTATAATTAGTCCAGGGCCTTAGTGAGGTCGCATTGGCATGGAGGTCATGTTGTTTTCCTCTGAGCCTGCACCACGCACCAGCTGGCTCCGAACCTGCCTGCTGGCCTGCCAGAGAGGCGTCTGAAGGCAGTGTTGGTCTGACCCTGCTCGGACCGCAGCCGCTCAGGCCTAACTTCCTGCCTAACCCTCTCGCCGCTGAGGTGGCATCTCCCATCAGTTGACTAGGAGACCCTTCCACTGTGCACCTGTGATGTCCCCTGGGCCCCGGCCAGCGAGGGGGAGCAGCGTGACTCAGCGCTTCCCCAGCAGGAGTGACCAAGTGGCCCGCTCCAGCCTTCTGAGGAGCCGTCCTCTGCCCTTAAGGGAGAAATTATGTGAGGCATAATTTATAGTAAAAATCAAATGAACATTAATTCCATGAGTCACCCAAGCAGAAAGGGCACCGGTGGCTGCAGACGTGGGCTGTGGTTGAGGATGCCTGAATGTTTAATCAAAGGTGGGGGCAGACCATCTGTGTGTGGTGGGGGTCGGGATGGGCTTTTGGTGTCCGAGCCCTTCTCGGGGGCCCCAATCACACTTTCACAGCATCTTGGGGCTACCAAGCCCGGAGGGGACTTGGCCAATAGCCCGTCAAGCTTCCTTCTTTTACAGATAGGGCCACAGAGACCGGGAAGACACCCCACTCATTGCATGTCTCACCCCAGACGGCCCCTCCCCCACCTCGCCTACCCTACACAGGCCTTTCCCCAGGCCCTACCTCCCGGCTCCCTGGCCCAGGGCTGCCACCTCTCCAGAGGTGACTCCACCAGCCTCCCGCCTTCTTTGTCTCCCCACATCCACTCTGGCCTCAAATGGCATTCTGGAAGGAACTTTCCAAGATACAAACTATGGCTCGTTCCTGCCCTCTTGGTAGAATCTAAGCCAGGGTAGGGGTTGTGAGAGTTGTGCAAGGTCAAGGCCTGTCCAAGGGCTGGCCCCTGCCTCATGGGCACACTTCCCTCTGTTTAGTCACCAGGTACCTCCTCCAGGAAGCCCACCCTGCTTCCCCTAGCCGAGCCCTGTCTGGCCACAAGTCCAGGGTCTCTCTCAGGCTCCAAGCTCCATGAGGACAGGCCCATGTCCATCTTGTCCTCCTCTGTGTCCCTGGGGCCCATGACTCACAATAGGTGCAAAGATGTCTTTTCAGACTGTCCACGAGGAGGAATGGTAGTGACTGGCCCCAGGAAGCTGGCCAAGGCGCAGGGGCGTCCCTGCTCTTCTTCCTCTTCCCTGGGCTTTCCTGGACTCTTTCCAGGAAAACTAAGGGGGTACCTTCACTCCCACCTACTTGCCCTCCGTGGACCGGACTGCTCCTCCCCACCCCTTCCCGCCCTCGGCAGCACCTCACAGCTATGGGAGGCACAGGCCGCAGAGGGCTTCCATGTGCAGGCGGGCACCAGTGCCTGGCACATGGGCACATCCTCTCTGTAAGGATGGCATCGGTCCCGCTGCCCTCAGATGACAAACACCCCACCTGGTGAGAGTGAGAGCGCCAGGAGGCTCCCCGGACCGCCTCACCCTGTGGGAGCCACGCCGGCCGCAGGTGCTGGCCCGCAGTCTCAGGGCACTGACGGCTCTGGAGCCAGCGCTTCCCACCTGAGCAGGCTGGCCTTTCCCCGAGGAAGTTACTGGTGCACATGGTGGCTTCCAGGGCAAAGAAAACCCTCCCCTCCTTCCCACGCCCCACCGCAGACCCAACACCCCCTCTGCCACCTTTGGTCCCAGCCAAAGCCCCAGGGCCTCCTGGACACCGACTCCCTCCCTCCGGCCACGGTCACCCCCTTCTCGCCTCTTCTCCTGGATGTTGGGGGACCTCGCTCTGCAGCTTGCCTCCGGGCAGAAGAGCCCAGGCCCTGGAAACACACACGTTACAGCAACGGACGAGTCTTGGGGGACAGACCTCAGGGGCCTGGGCGTGAGGGGTGTTCTGCCTCGGTTTCCCCTGCAGCGCTCATCCCATCCAGCAAGGCCCAGGGCCGCAACCGCCTCTGTACGTAACCTGCCCTTCAGGGGGCTCACGGCGCCAGGAGACGGGCCTCGGGTTTGCAGAGCTGCGGGGGGCGGCTGTGAGTGTGCAGCTCCCTGTCTCCCTGCACCCCGTGGCGACTGTCGCGGCTGAGGACCGGTCCATACCGCGCTGGTACCTAGCTGAGCACTGGATGTCCCATTTCTCCCAGGCCCTTCTGCCCCGGGTCCCACCCAGGCGCGAGGCTGTCACGTCTCCTTGTGTGTTCACAGCCCTGGCTGGGAGCTCCGTCTGAGGAGTGCTGGGAGGGCCGTGGGATGTCCTGGTCAGACCCATCACGTCCGACAGGCCACACCGTCAGCCAGACTCCTCGCCATGGTGTCCACTGTCCCGGCTCCGACGCTCACTCTGAGGTGTTGCTGTGCTGACTGCTGGGCCTTGTGCCTCCGCCTGGGGGGTTCCTTGGGATCCTCTGTCAGAGATTTGTCTCTCCTACCCATTGACCTACTCAGTCATTGAGCAATGCTTGGCAACATTTCTGGTCAAACTTGGGGGGCTGGGATACTGCTGCTAAACATTCCCAAGTGCTCAGGGGACCCCACAGAGAATGGTCCAGCCCCAAATGTCAATATCGCCCAAGGTGGAGAAGCCTTTCCCATCAAGAGTCTGCATCTTGCTCTGCCCATCCATCCACCAATTACCTAATGCCTGCTCTGTACTAAGTGGGCAGGAAAGGCAGGCGCTGCCCTTTGGGGTTCAGTCTGGTGGGGAGACAGGCATTAAGAACACAAGCATACAACTCTGCTGTGATAAGGGCCATGAAGGAAAGAGTGGGCCGCAATGAGGGAAATGACAGTGGGGACCTGGCTGGATCCGGGGTGAGGAAGGGAGGGTCAGGCTTCCCCCGGGACCTGGAGCAGCAACCGTACATGGAAGGCAGAGAAGGGCAAGGGAGCAAGGACAGACACATGTGGAGCTGGGCTCCACGCAGAATGCAGAGACGCCCACGACTCATTCTACACAGATTTATTAGGCACCTACTGTGTGCTGCATGGAGACAGAAGCAGACTGCATGCAGTTGGCAAGGCAGCTCTGGCCCTTAGCCGGAGTGCATTCTTGGAGAGGAGGGCAGTGAACAAGCTGTCCAGCCTGATGGGCTTCCCACTAATCCTGCAGATCCAAGGCCGAGGGGACCCCAAAGCAAGCTGAGACCGGGTTCCTAAGAGGCCACCTGGCTGGGCCTGGTTCAGAGCCAGATGTGACTCGGCTCTAGCTGGCATTTGCAGAGAAGGCAATGTGGAAACTGCAGAACAGCTGGGCTCTGGTGGAGGGGGAGATCAGCCCTCACCTCCCAAGACCTGTTCATAAAACTATTTTCTTAGCAAACCTTCCCTTCGAGGCAAAGGTTAAGTAAGCTCCCATCGAGAAGAGGCTCAAGCATTCAGATTTCACATCACGGAGGCTGTGTCGATGGGCCTCGGAGGTGCCACAGCTCCAAGGGCCCCGCTGCTGCCGGCGCCAAGGACACTGGAGAGCAGCAAGGCTGGGAGTGGAGAGAAAAGGGGAGGAAAGGCCGCACAGAATAAACAAACCACACACACTCTCACACACACACACACACACACACACACACACACACTCACACACACACACACACACACACACACTCTCACACACAAACTCACACACACTCACACACAAACTCACACACACACTCACTCTCACACACACTCACACACACACACTCACACACACACACACTCTCACACACACACTCACACACACACACACTCTCACACACACACTCACACACACACACTCACACTCACACACACACTCACACACTCTCACACACACACACACACTCACACACTCTCTCACACACTCACACACTCTCACACACTCACACTCTCTCACACACACACACACACACTCACACACACACACACACACACACTCTCACACACACACACACACACACTCTCACACACACACACTCACACACACACTCACACACTCACACACACACACACACACTCACACACTCTCACACACACACACACACACTCACACACTCTCTCACACACTCACTCTCTCACACACTCACACACTCTCTCACACACTCACACACTCTCTCACACACACACACACACACACACACACACACACACACTCACACACAGCAACGCCCCGCGGGCACTCAGGTGGCTCTTCCACGTGATGTCTTCCTTCCAATGGCCAGACTGCCATCAGCGCCACTTAGATTAATGGCAGACTGTAGGCTGTTGGTTTAAGAGAGAAGCCGTCATGGTTTTGAAAATGTGGCCCCTTTACTGATGCAGGAGAGAGGGCTGGTGATGAGAAGGCCGAGTCTCGCTCTCCAAGGCCTTCTTCTGTGATCTTAGACAAGCCACCTGCCCGAGGCAAGGGCAGAGTGCTGCAGCCAAGCCGAGAGGCGCCTTCGGAAGCCCTTCCCGCCGCCTCCAGTGGCTCCTGTAGAGCGGGAACGGGAGTGGGGGCAGCAGGAGAAGGGGGCAGCTGCACCTGTGGCCTTGTCCCGATGAGATGCAGAGCTGGTGGAGCCCGGTATCTCCGTGCCCAGCCTGTTCCAGGCCAGGCCCACAGCAGCTCCAGCCCAGAGTGAGCACTCGCCACCTGGCCACCCGGCCACCCGGCTCCCATTCTCACTAGGGGACGGGAGAAGTGGCTTCAGGCACTGACCTCTCTCAAGGCTCGTTTTCCTCACCTGTCAGGAAAAAACACCTGAAGATGCAGAAGATGGCTGCTCCCTCCAGAGTGCGAGGAGGAGGCTGGGGCACCGCATACGTAGCGGTGTGTGTCCCCCGCCTGCCCACCGAATACAGCCAAACCCCGCCACCCAGTCCTCACCCCAAGGCTGCCTCGCTGCGTGTGCTCCAGGCTGAAAGCTGAAAGCAGCCAGCTCTGAGGACAGGCCGAGCCCCAAAGGGCTGAGGAAGACTCCGGAAGTACCAGGGACTCTCCTCTGTACTGTCAAAGAGACCTCGGAAAGAAAGCCCCCAGGTTGGAGCACCTCGGCAGCAGACCCGGAATCAGTCACCTCGACCCTCTAACTTAATCACTGCCCGCGCCCGGAGCCCCGAGCACAGCACCTGGCCAGGCGGTCTCCCGCCTCAGACAGTCCCTCCTCCACTCAGGAGCAGAGAAAATCCCAGGAAACATGGCTTCAGACCACACTTTAGAGCTCTCAGTGCTTCCTCTGCCCTCCTCGCCCACGCTCTCTCCTCCCTTGCCTCCACGGCAGCTCTTCCCACCCAGGGCGTTTGTGCAGCTCCAAGGCCGGCTCCCTCTCAGCGCCAGCCTCACAGCATCACCCTGGGCCCTCCCTGGAGCCCCCACCCCCGAGCAGCGCTCAAGAGCGCGGTCCGGAAAGTGGGTTCCAGACTCGAATACTTTAGAGCTGTGTGGCCTTGGACAGGCTGTTTGAGCTCTCTGCGCCTCCGTTTCCCTGCAAGGTGCGGCTGGAGGAATCAGTGTGTTCCCTTAATGCCTGGGAGTGGCAGGCACCACGAGACACGTCGAATAAATCAGGAACAAACAGGTGAGGAGGAAAGGTTCTCCGGGCCAAGACCAAGTTGGGGCGGGGGTGCTGCTTATGAACCTCAACCCTAGCATTTCTCCCACGGGCTCTGCCGAAGAGGGGTCCCCTCAGCCTTCTGAGGCGCCTGAGGCCCAGCCGTAGCCACTGCTGCCAGGGTTTCTTCATCGAGGCCGGGACAAGCAAGACAGAAGACGGGCGGGAAGAGTTAACTCAAGGCTGCCTGCCACCAGCCAAGGCCCAAGAGAAGCCACGGCGCCTCCTCCCTGCCTGCCCGGTGCTGAGACGCCAACCCGGCTTCCGACCACCTGGCCCCGGGCCTTCCTGGGCCCTATCCGCGGTGGCTGAGTGGCCCAGAGATGCCCAGGTGTTGGCTGGCCACAGTCGCCGCCGAGCCCTGTTGTGTTCTGTTCAGGCTACTAAGGGACCACAGGGGTCACGGCGCCAGCTCCTCGCCCTGGCCAAGGCCCCGTGAAAGCGCGTTGACCCCCTTTCTTCGCTTCCTCTCCCCAGGCCAGGACCCCAGTTCTCTGAGCCCATGAGCCCTGGTCTCCCAGACCAATGTCACGGCAAAGTCAAGGCGGCCCGGCCAGCACCTCAGTGCCAATCTGATGGCCCTTGTTCCTTCTGAGATAATAATAGCTCCACTTGACTGCAGGGGAGCAAGTGAAAATGCCCACAGAAGCCAGGCCCACTCAGGGATGAGTGACAGGCCAGGTGGCCGCTGGCCCCACGACGGTGGGTTTGCAGCTCACAGGCAGGGGGCAGCCGCCCTTCAGCTACGGCTGCCTGTGGACAGGCAAGAGCAGGCTCCGGCGACCTGAGGCACCCAAGGCCAAGAGCAGTCGAGTCTCCAAAGCACTTGGTAAAACCTTCTAATATCTAAACGTTGGCAGCATGATAATTCAGACTCTGAGCAAGTCCTGTGCTGCTGAAACACACGTGTTTCCGGGTGGGATTAGGCCTGACGGACAGTTTCCACCCCATCCGTTAGGGCAGTTTCTCACAAACTAACATTTGCTATTAATAACAGCACCACGGTTTAGGGACTCCTTTCTGAGCGTCAGGTGCTACCTGCCGGCTTAGTCAGCAGCAGCCCGGGTCCCGTCCTTGGAACTCAGCAAATCAGTGAGTTGCCCAGGGTGTGGGGTGGACAGTGGGGACTGAAGTTGGTGCTCAGTTCAGTTTGACACCAAAACCAGGGACCCTAACTGTAGGCTTTGGTCCTCAACCGTTCCTCTGGGCTTGGGGGCCTGGCCCGCTGACCTCTCAACTCTAGACCTGTCTTTGGCATTTCCACTCGCCCACAGGCCTGCCCTCCTGCTTGCCCGGTGCCTCCTGCTTCCCCAGGGACCCTCGCCCATCTCTTCATGCGACCTCATGTGCTGGGTTTTTCCCAGGCCCTGACCCTACCCAACCTCCTGGCCAGATTAGGCCATGACAAGGAGGTGGCCCCCAACCCCCGCCCCTCTCCCCTGCTGCCAAATGAGCTTCCATTCGGCCTGTGACATTTAAAACTCTCTGTCCAGCCCTGGCATGTAGAACCCAATACCCCAGCTGTTGACAGAGCACTGCCTCATTCGGCCCGCACATGCCCGCGCTTCCAGTAAAAGCGTAAGCTGACCCCGAATGTGGGGCCATTCCTACCACGCCCACCTCAATCTGGCTCCCTCCCGTCAAGCGTATTGTCAGCTGGAGCCCATTCCTGACCCTACAAGGAGAAGGCAGGCGCGCTGCGGGGCTGGCGCGGCGGGGCACGTGGGGCCATCTGTGCCGTGACGGGAGCACATGCCTGGAGCATGGCGCGAGGTCTGCCTCAGCTGTTCCTCCCTCCTGGCTTCCCGGCCCCTTGGGCCCCACGGCCCTGCTATTAATATAGCGCAGAGGGGCCCGGCAGCTGGCCGGGGCACAACCTTTCCACACAGACGGTGACAACTGACATGATCTGGGCTCTGGACCTTCCAAACGTGTGCTCTTTTAGAAAGCACAGCTGAAATTTGCCATCGCTGAAAATGTGCCCACTTTGCTTTGGGAACTGGGGAAACTGCCAACGATCTATCTGGGGGCCTCTAAAAGGGGGCCTAAAGGATGGGTGGTGGCTTTGGGAGACTCCGGGGGCTCCCAGGAGCAAGGGCGTCCTGGACCTGAGCAGCGATCCGAGGGAGGAGAGCAGACCAGGGTCAGCATCCTGACACTCTCTCCTGGGGGGAAGAGGGCAGTCAGCTGACGACAAAGGCATGCAGAGTGGGGTGAGATGATAGGAGTTCTGGGATTGCTTGAAAAGACACTCAAAGGAAAGGTGGGCAGCAGAGGGAACGAGATGGGCAGGGCCCATGGCTCCGCAGCTGTGCTGGGGCTCTGGGCCCCCTGGCCCTCTGGCCCCCTCAGTGCGCTCAGACATTTCCGTAACAACAAGTTTAAATACACACATGTGGAAACCAGTCAGCAGGCGTTTGAAGGAGGCCTGGGACGTGCTAGGAACGCCCTGGGCCTGTACAGAGGAAGGAGGCCTGCAGAGGCCCGCGGGTCAGCCACACACGGCCCGCTCAGGCCCCGGGCCCCACCCCGCCAGCCTGGCCCAGCGCCTGGGTCGCTTCAGCTGTCCCAGGTCCCTGACCCAAGGAGACAGTCTGAACACATTCTTTTAACATGTAGTGTTTAAAAATACAACCGGCCCTGTAACCCTCCAGCCAACCCAAGAAAAGGCGCAGCCGGTTAACCAGCTTTCCAGTGCCCTCCCCGTCCCCCGGGCCACCTCCCAGCAGGTGACAGACCTAATCTGGGGCTTGCTGTGCGCTCGCTGTGGACACTTTAGTGTATCACAGACATGCAGACTTAGTTCTGCATGTTTTTAGTGTATCACATACATGCAGGCTTAGTTCTGCATGTATTTAGTGTATCACATACATGCAGGCTTAGTTCTGCATGTATTTAGTGTATCACAGACATGCAGACTTAGTTCTGCATGTATTTAGTGTATCACAGACATGCAGACTTAGTTCTGCATGTATTTAGTGTGTCACATACATGCAGGCTTAGTTCTGCATGTATTTAGTGTGTCACATACATGCAGGCTTAGGTCTGCTTACTTGCGGGCTGTAGGAAAAGCCCATCCACCAGGTCTGAATATACCAGTATTCTTAGGCACAGGCTCTTTTCTGGCATCCAAATACAAACAGGGAACAGAATGGAGGAAAAGACCCATCTTCCCACCCCTCCTCAAAAGAGAAAAAGCCTCGGCCGTAAAGGGGTGGGGGCCACGCGATGCGCCAGCAGGAGAATCGGCGCCCACGCTCCTGCCCTGTGGGTGGGAGGCCACGGGCACGGCTTCAGCCCAAAAGATAAGCCTGTTTCTTGGCTGCATCTGCAAACACAAACATGTGAAGTGGCGGCAAATGTCATGCTAAAGGCAGATCAAGACAACCACATCTGTCGATGTATTATTAGAAGGCAAATGCCATGGAGAGGAAACATGCCGAGTAATTCGGTCCCGTGGAAACACAGGCCCCAGCTGCTTGGAACCAGAGACCCCTGTCCTGGCATCCCCCGCGGGTCCAGGCGGGCGCCCTGTGATAGACGAGGCCGGCCCACAAACCGGGAGAAGAGAGGGCTGGGCTAGATCAAGGTGGTGGCTGACTCGCAGGGGACAAGGGCCAACACCATCCATGTGAAAAGCAATGTGCATTTAAAAATTCTTAGCTAGAAGCCAAAACTGGTACAACTGACCTTTAAAACTAAATTAATTTACATAAAGAAAGTTGATGTCATTTTTTAATTGTTATTGAATTTATTGGTAAAAGATTATGCAGGTTTCAGGTGTTTAATTCTATAACACATCATCTGTATACTGTACTGTGTTCACCACACCAAGTCAAGTCCCCTTTCATCACCATTTATGCCCCTTTCCCCTTTGTGCCTCCCCACACCTCCCTTTCCTCTGGTGACCACCACACCATAGTCTGTGCCCTTCACTTTTTTCAGCCCCACAACCTCCCTCTGCTCTGACTACTGTCAGTCTGTTCTCTGTATCTATGAGTCTGTTTCTATTTTATGATTTGATTTTGTTCATTAGATTCCACATATGAATGAAGTCATATGGTACTTGTCTTTCTCTGACTGGCTTATTTCACTTAGCACAATGCTCCCAGGTCCATCGATGCTGTCACAAAGGGTAAGAGTTCTTTCTTCCTCACAGCCGAGTAGTATTCGACTGTGTAAACGTAGCAGCTTTTTTATCTACTGACCTATTTCCAGATCTCGGCTATTGTAAATAACACTGCAACAGACATAGGGGAGCATATACTCTTAAATTAGTGTTTTGGGGTTTCTTCAGTTTTATTCTGAGAGGTGGAATTGCTGGGTCATAAGGCAGCAAGTTGATTTAAAGCAAACTGTATGGGAATATGGCAAAAATGGTGGGGGTAACTATAATTTGAGCAAAGATGATCTCAGTATTTCTAAGAGACTATAGGACTTTTCCTAATTTCTAAATGTTTTTAAGCTCAATTTTGACTACATTCTCAGCCTACAAATGGCCATCCTACCCCCACACAAGCTGGGCAGAGCCCTCTGCTCCAGGCCGAGCTGTGGGCGTGGTGACGGCTCTGCCACCAGGGGCTGCAGAGCCACCGACTCCCCACAGATATCTGTGGCCACTGGCCCCCATGTGCCTCCTCGAGTTCCCACAGACTTCAGAGAGAAGTCCTGCTGCCCAGCCCCCAGGCGCTCGACGGGAGACCCTCCTCTCACCACACGGAGCTCTATTTGAATGAGCTAAAAATGCTCGTAATATTAATTATATTTCATTTGTTAATATATTATAGTATTACAACTATATTATTAATAGCAATATCCTGCTCTAGCCAGGTGGCTCCGTTATTGAAGCATCATCCTGTACCCCAAAAAGTTGCAGGTTCGATTCCCAGTCAGGGCACATACCTAGATTGTAGGTTCGATCCCTGGTCAAGGTGCATATGGGAGGCCACCAATTGATGTTTCTCTCATATTGATATTTTTCTCTCTCTTTATTCCTCTCTCTCAGATCAATAAAAGCATACCCTTGGGTGAGGATTTAAACAATAATATAATAGTAACAGCAGGAGTAATGTCCTCACTAAGGAAAAGCCAGGGTGCCCACAGGACCTGGTTCGCCAGGAAAGTCCTGCTTCACCCGTCTACTGTCACCAGTATCCCCTCCGGCTAGCGCTACCTTTCATGCTCAAAAATGTCCCGCTCAGATGACAAACTACACTGTTAGCCTAGTTTTGCCCCGTGACTAACTCGTCTGTGCCTGCAGCGAGCAGGGTGGGGAGCAGACGGGGAGGACAGAGGCCTCGGTTTCAAAGACTGAGTGCATTCTTTAAATTGTGGCCATTCCCCACTTCAGCCGTACAGATCCTGCACCAGAAGAGGTCTCTGTGCAGGCCCGGGACAGGCAGTTTCTCCCAGGAACACGCTCCGAGTCTCTGTGGCAGACCTCGGGAAGGTATTCAGTGAAGGCCCCACAGGGAAACGGCTCCCAGCCCCACTTCCAGCGCGCGGGGCCCAGCACCCTGGCAGAGGCAGGGGCGGCGTTAGAGGGGACAGGCACTCGGCCCTGCTGGTGCGACAGGCGGGCCTTGTGCTGAAGGGCAGCTGTGACCCGACAGCTGCACCCGGAGCTGCCCTGGAGAGCCCTCGGGAGCGTGTGCAGAGGCCGGTGCAGGATGGGGCGAGAGGCTGTTTCTCAGGGACCAAGTGCCCACAGCGACGCGGCCACGGAGGCCTTCTATTCAGACCACCCCGAACAGGGCAGGTCCCCAAGGTGCCTGCTGGGTGACAGGCAGCGGCATGACAGACTCTACCTGTGTTTAAAAAAAAGGCATTTCTGTGGGAACTGGTCACCGGGTGAGGCTGGCAATCTGGGGAGGACCTGAGAGCTTGGGAATGGACTGTGGCTGGTGGAGGGCCAGTAAAGCCGACTTCAGTCTCTTTAACTCCTGGCATATCGAATTCATACATTCCACGTGTAACTGAACGTTTAATTCTTAACAGGAATGGTGCTGCTGTGCCACAGGTCTCACAGAGCGGGCTCCCTTTCCTTATGCCTACCCCGCCCTTTGGGGACCAGCTTTAAGTACTAACTGCTGCCTTGGAGTTGACTGGACTTTTGACTAATCAGCAGAAGAGTGCCACCAAATGACCCCAGCCTTCACCTCGCCCAGCCCTGCCTGCGCCGTGAGGCCTTGGCCAAGCTTGCTTGTTAAGGGCATGGTATAGTGCTATTTCCAGCTCTCACGCCACTCTAGCCGGCTCCTGCTCGCTCGCTCGCTCTTCAGTAAGGAGCTGGCGGAATGTGAGCTCTAAAGTGAGCGAGAAGAATGTGAGGCTGTGAACGGTCCGTGTGGATGCTGACAAAAAATAGATCTGCTATCAAGGGGGCTGACATCTGAGCCCTTGGCTCGTGTCCCCTCTCCACAGGAAGAGTCTCACTTGGCGCAGTGAAAAAAAAAGGGACTGAGTGAGGACTACAAACCATTCTGCCCAAGAGATGGTTTGGCTGCTAACTAGCGGCTCCCAAGCCCTCTCTGAGCCTCAGTTTCCTCACTTGTACAGTGAAGGGACTAAGACTTCATTTCCCAAGCCCATTCCAGCTGTGGGACAACTTCTATCTACAACGACTTTAGATGGAACTCAATTTGGGGTGTCCCTCTCTGTGCCCCCACCACTAATTTTTCTGCTTCCGCTGCAGCCCACCGCTGACCTCTAGATGCATGACATGTGGTCCAAAGGCACTTCCAACTCTGGTCAAAAACAGGACTCCGCTGCCCTCAGCGCCCCCAGGCCTCCGTCCACCCTTCCCGAGCTCAGTGGCAGGTACTGCCTTCCACTTGTCCCCAAGTGTCATCCTCACCGCCCAGTCCTCACATCCATTTGTCGCCAAGCCTTTTTAGACAACCCCCTCAGTAACTCTCAAGGCCACTCTCACCACCCATTTTTGTCTGTTTCTAGAACCACACACTCCCTAAAGCCAGCTACCATCATCTCTAGCTTCCCCTCAAATCCCAGCCCCTACCCTATGGCCAGAGAGGTTTCTGAAGCAGACAGCTTGGCTGCAGCACCTCCTGGCCATCAGGACCAGGGCTCCCCATTGTTCCGAGGATGGTCACGACCCAAGACTGCAGTTTGCTCTGCCTCCCTGGCAGCCCCTGCAGACTCCTGCCTCTCCGTGCTCCAGTTCCACTGACCTCGGCCGGCTTCCCAACACGGCCGCTCCTTCCAGCAGGGGGCCTGCGGACACCTGATTCCCGCACTGGGCACTCACCGCCGCCCGGGCTCCTTCAGCTCCCAGTACCACTGTGCACGGTCATCTCTGCAGGAAGTATCCCGACGTGCCCACCTCTAGAGCAGCTTCCTTCGCTGTACACTGAAAAACACGTTTCTTTTCCAGGGCCCTTAGTTCGAGTTGTAATGAGACCCTACTGAAGGTGATGATTCATTCTTTCCAAATCCCCCACTAACTGCACTGAGTAGAGAGAAGAATCTGACTTAGCTCCCCATCATATTCCTGGTGGCTGGCACTGAGTGGCCCATTGTGGGGACTCAGTGAAGATTTGGAGATCCAACTATGGCTTCTAAGACCTTTCATCAAGAGGCCACGAAGAGAGAACTGAAAACTCGGAAAAAAAGCTTCACTGGCCTTTCCAACTTCCCGTTTGGTTCTTTCTGCCTCGCTGGGCTCCTCCCAGTCCTCACATCACTCTCCTCCTCTTGACCTTTACCACCTCCACCAGCATCACCACCTCCACACCACCACTACCACCACCTCCACTACCATCATCACCACCACCACCACCAGCATCACCACCTCCACTACCATCACCACCTCCACACCACCACTACCACCACCTCCACCACCACCTCCACCACCATCACCACCTCCACCACCACCTCCACCACCATCACCACGTCCACCACCACCTCCACACCACCACTACCACCACCTCCACCACCACCTCCACACCACCACTACCACCACCTCCACCACCACCTCCACCACCATCACCACCTCCACACCACCACTACCACCACCACTACCACCACCTCCACCACCATCACCATCTCCACACCACCACTACCACCACCTCCACCACCACCTCCACCACCATCACCACCACCATCACCACCTCCACACCATCACTACCACCACCTCCACCACCACCTCCACCACCTCCACCACCTCCACCCCACCACTACCACCACCTCCACCACCATCACCACCTCCACACCACCACTACCACCACCTCCACCACCACCTCCACCACCATCACCATCTCCACACCACGACTACCACCACCTCCACCACCACCTCCACCACCATCACCACCACCATCACCACCTCCACACCACCACTACCACCACCTCCACCACCACCTCCACCACCATCACCACCTCCACCCCACCACTACCACCACCTCCACCACCATCACCACCTCCACACCACCACTACCACCACCTCCACCACCACCTCCACCACCATCACCACCTCCACACCACCACTACCACCACCTCCACCACCACCTCCACCACCATCACCATCTCCACACCACGACTACCACCACCTCCACCACCACCTCCACCACAATCACCACCACCATCACCACCACCACTACCACCACCTCCACCACCACCTCCACCACCATCACCACCTCCACCCCACCACTACCACCACCTCCACCACCATCACCACCTCCACACCACCACTACCACCACCTCCACCACCACCTCCACCACCATCACCACCTCCACACCACCACTACCACCACCTCCACCACCACCTCCACCACCATCACCACCTCCACACCACCACTACCACCACCTCCACCACCACCTCCACCACCATCACCACCTCCACCCCACCACTACCACCACCTCCACCACCATCACCACCTCCACACCACCACTACCACCACCTCCACTACCATCATCACCACCTCCACCACCAGCATCACCACCTCCACTACCATCACCACCTCCACACCACCACTACCACCACCTCCACACCACCACTACCACCACCTCCACCACCACCTCCACCACCATCACCACCTCCACCACCACCTCCACACCACCACTACCACCACCTCCACCACCACCTCCACACCACCACTACCACCACCTCCACCACCACCTCCACCACCATCACCACCTCCACACCACCACTACCACCACCACTACCACCACCTCCACCACCATCACCATCTCCACACCACGACTACTACCACCTCCACCACCACCTCCACCACCATCACCACCACCATCACCACCTCCACACCACCACTACCACCACCTCCACCACCACCTCCACCACCATCACCACCTCCACCCCACCACTACCACCACCTCCACCACCATCACCACCTCCACACCACCACTACCACCACCTCCACCACCACCTCCACCACCATCACCATCTCCACACCACGACTACCACCACCTCCACCACCACCTCCACCACCATCACCACCACCATCACCACCTCCACACCACCACTACCACCACCTCCACCACCACCTCCACCACCATCACCACCTCCACACCACCACTACCACCACCTCCACCACCACCTCCACCACCATCACCATCTCCACACCACGACTACCACCACCTCCACCACCACCTCCACCACCATCACCACGTCCACCACCACCTCCACACCACCACTACCACCACCTCCACCACCACCTCCACACCACCACTACCACCACCTCCACCACCACCTCCACCACCATCACCACCTCCACACCACCACTACCACCACCTCCACCACCATCACCATCTCCACACCACGACTACTACCACCTCCACCACCACCTCCACCACCATCACCACCACCATCACCACCTCCACACCACCACTACCACCACCTCCACCACCACCTCCACCACCATCACCACCTCCACCCCACCACTACCACCACCTCCACCACCATCACCACCTCCACACCACCACTACCACCACCTCCACCACCACCTCCACCACCATCACCATCTCCACACCACGACTACCACCACCTCCACCACCACCTCCACCACCATCACCACCACCATCACCACCTCCACACCACCACTACCACCACCTCCACCACCACCTCCACCACCATCACCACCTCCACCCCACCACTACCACCACCTCCACCACCATCACCACCTCCACACCACCACTACCACCACCTCCACCACCACCTCCACCACCATCACCACCTCCACACCACCACTACCACCACCTCCACCACCACCTCCACCACCATCACCATCTCCACACCACGACTACCACCACCTCCACCACCACCTCCACCACAATCACCACCACCATCACCACCACCACTACCACCACCTCCACCACCACCTCCACCACCATCACCACCTCCACCCCACCACTACCACCACCTCCACCACCATCACCACCTCCACACCACCACTACCACCACCTCCACCACCACCTCCACCACCATCACCACCTCCACACCACCACTACCACCACCTCCACCACCACCTCCACCACCATCACCACCTCCACACCACCACTACCACCACCTCCACCACCACCTCCACCACCATCACCACCTCCACCCCACCACTACCACCACCTCCACCACCATCACCACCTCCACACCACCACTACCACCACCTCCACTACCATCATCACCACCTCCACCACCAGCATCACCACCTCCACTACCATCACCACCTCCACACCACCACTACCACCACCTCCACACCACCACTACCACCACCTCCACCACCACCTCCACCACCATCACCACCTCCACCACCACCTCCACACCACCACTACCACCACCTCCACCACCACCTCCACACCACCACTACCACCACCTCCACCACCACCTCCACCACCATCACCACCTCCACACCACCACTACCACCACCACTACCACCACCTCCACCACCATCACCATCTCCACACCACGACTACTACCACCTCCACCACCACCTCCACCACCATCACCACCACCATCACCACCTCCACACCACCACTACCACCACCTCCACCACCACCTCCACCACCATCACCACCTCCACCCCACCACTACCACCACCTCCACCACCATCACCACCTCCACACCACCACTACCACCACCTCCACCACCACCTCCACCACCATCACCATCTCCACACCACGACTACCACCACCTCCACCACCACCTCCACCACCATCACCACCACCATCACCACCTCCACACCACCACTACCACCACCTCCACCACCACCTCCACCACCATCACCACCTCCACACCACCACTACCACCACCTCCACCACCACCTCCACCACCATCACCATCTCCACACCACGACTACCACCACCTCCACCACCACCTCCACCACCACCTCCACCACCATCACCACCTCCACACCACCACTACCACCACCTCCACCACCACCTCCACCACCATCACCACCTCCACACCACCACTACCACCACCTCCACCACCACCTCCACCACCATCACCATCTCCACACCACGACTACCACCACCTTCACCACCACCTCCACCACCATCACCACCACCATCACCACCTCCACACCACCACTACCACCACCTCCACCACCACCTCCACTACCATCACCACCTCCACACCACCACTACCACCACCTCCACCACCACCTCCACCACCATCACCACCTCCACACCACCACTACCACCACCTCCACCACCACCTCCACCACCATCACCATCTCCACACCACGACTACCACCACCTCCACCACCACCTCCACCACCATCACCACCACCATCACCACCTCCACACCACCACTACCACCACCTCCACCACCACCTCCACCACCATCACCACCTCCACACCACCACTACCACCACCTCCACCACCACCTCCACCACCATCACCATCTCCACACCACGACTACCACCACCTCCACCACCACCTCCACCACCATCACCACCACCATCACCACCACCACACCACCACTACCACCACCTCCACCACCACCTCCACCACCATCACCACCTCCACACCACCACTACCACCACCTCCACCACCACCTCCACCACCATCTCCACCACCATCACCACCACCATCACCACCTCCACCACCACCTCTACCACCACCACCACCACTACCACCACCTCCACTACCATCACCACCTCCACCACCACCTCTACCACCACCACCACCACTACCACCACCTCTACCACCACCACCACCACTACCACCATCACTACCACCACCTCTACCACCACCACTACCACCACCGATACCAGCACCGTCATCAGTGACAGCTACAATGACACTTGAATTACCGGGCTGACCATTGCTGGACACTTTCTATCCCTTTGTCTGTTTTTATTTGACCATCTCCATATCCCTGGAAGGCAGGGTGTTTTTGTTTGGTTTGGTTTGGTTTGGTTTTTTTTGTTTTATTTGTTTTTGGTTTTTTTTTCTTGGACTCTAGAAGGACCTTATTTTGCATTTGAGGAGGCAGAAACCCAAATCGGTAATGCCAGTGAGAGGCAAGATGTATATTCAGGCCCATGTGGCCCCAAATCTGGCTCTTCACTTCTCACCTCCCAGCCCCTGACAGGGCACTCTCTTGATTTTGTTTTGTTTTGTTTTTAAATCCACCTAAATACTGTCAGAGAGAAGACATTAAAAGAAATCCCTTTAAAATAGAAACCTAGCCCTGGCCAGATGGCATAGTTGGAGTGTTATCCCATGCACCGAAAGGTTGCAAGTTCGACACATGTATGGGAGGCAACTGTGATGTTTCTCTCTCTCTCTCTCTCTCTCTCTCTCTCTCTCTCTCTCTCAAAATCAATACGAACAGTTTAAAAAAAGAGAGAACTCAGTGAGGGTGCCCCTTCCATCCCTCTCACTCTCACCAAGTAAAGGAGTGAAGTCTTCTCCCTCCTGCACTTCCAGCGAACATGGTGAGACACAAAGGAAAGGCAGAGAAACTGGCAAAAGATAAAAAAGAAAATAAAAACTAAATGACGTGACTAACTAGAGTACAAAAGAATAAACCAAAAATTATTTTAAATTAAAAAATAAAGTCCTGGATTAACAAATATCACAAAACTCAAGTGCAAGAGGGCACCAGCAGAAGCTCCTGATTTTGAGATTTCAGACAGTGCTAAAATTTCAAAAGAAATGTGGGTGCCAGCCGAAACCGGTTTGGCTCAATGGATAGAGCGTCGGTCTGCGGACTGAAAGGTCCCAGGTTCGATTCCGGTCAAGGGCATGTACATTGGCTGCGGGCACATCCCTGGTAGGGGGTGTGCAGGAGGCAGCTGGTCGATGATTCTCTCTCATCGATGTTTCTAGCTCTCTATCCCTCTCCCTTCCTCTCTGTAAAAAATCAATAAAATATATTTAAAAAAAAAAAAGAAATGTGGGTGCCAATCTGGGTTGCCAGCTGGTTTATTCTTGTTAAATATGCTAAATAAAGTCTTTCTTTAAAAAAAATAAAAGTAAATAAATAATTTAATTTAAAAAAACTGGTATCTTAAAAACAAAATTTAGCCTTTTAAAAACCACTATCTTAAAGCAAAACAAAAAGCCCAAATTACTATCTATTAACATTAGAAAATAAATGCCACTGAAATACTGTGAGCAGGCAGCTCCTCCCCTCCCCAGAGTCAGTGCAGGCCGCCAGAAGCTCCACCTTCTTTTTCTTTTCTGTTTCACTGCGGATTGGCCTTGGCAACTGGGATGCAGCCCAGCTCTCTCCCTGGTTCGGGAATCCCTGCTACCAAAGCCTCTAGCGAGTGTCTTCACCAGCAGGCCTCGGGCTGCCGCATCCACCACCAATTCTCACAGGAGCCAACTTTGAGAAAAATGCACAAGAATCAATACCATTCCTATAAACACATCATAAACAGTCTGAACGCAGAATGAAAACAGAGAGCCTGTTCGCAACAGCAACAGAAGTATGCAATTCTTGGGAGCTAGGACACACAGCCACACATCAGACGCCATGCTGACTTATTAGGATTATATAATGCCAAACACAAACCTTACTGGGAGAAACAGAAATGCAAATAAATGGAGAGAGAGATCATACTTCTGGCTTAAGGCTTAAATGCAAAAAAGATGACATTTCCCAACTTAATTTACAGATAATGCAATTCCAGTCAAAATATCAGCCAGGCCATTACAGAACTTGATAAAAATGGTTAGGTTCTATAGAAAAATAAATGGGCAGAATTCTCAGGATTCTGAGATAACATGAGGTAGAAGGCACTTGCCCCAGCAGATCCTAAAATACAGTGTAAGCAATGATGGCTAAGGCTGTAAGCAAGTCACAGCAGAACTCAAGGGAAGACGTGACAATGTAACCAGAATAAACCACTATTAATAAGAACACATATTACTGACATTATGCCTCCATAGTCTCAGGACAGAGAGATGCTTTTTTAAAACCCTCATCTCGATTGCGGACAGGAACTTTGGGCCCTTCCTTCCTTCCTTCCTTCCTTCCTTCCTTCCTTCCTTCCTTCCTTCCTTCTTTCCTAATGAATTAAGCAACATCAGAAAATTTCAAAGTGACAAAGATGAAGATTTCTCGACAGTCTTAAAAAACCCAACTCTGGAATTCCTATCGTTTCCTAGGGTCATCTCAAGCCCCGTTCCTAGAGAGCCTGTAGTCAGAAGCACATTCACATTAGGTCAGATTCCTCGTGTGAGTATGTGCGAGTGTGTGTGTGTGTAGGGGGGGGGGGCGGGGGAGGGATCTCCTGCCTGGGCTCCCTAGCAAGGGCCCTGCCCGCCCGCCCGCCCGCCCACCTGGCGCCCACAGGTCCTCACAGACCTCTTGCCCGTCCTTGGCTTCCTAACTACCCAGATCGTCCCAAAGGGCAATGGTGATTTAGAAAAACCATGGGCTTCTCTTCCTTATCCTTCCCAAGTGGAGAGCTGGCAGGAAGTCATGGTTGTTTTATAAGAAATTTCTAAACCAGCAAAGGGAAAACTCACAATTCACATGGATTTTTAGCCCAAAACAATGGATGGAGGAGGAAGGGTCTGGAAGTCATCACCAGCCTATGAGTTTCATTTCTGACTTTGAGGAGCCCTATCCTTTATTCTCCTACTTTCATGACGTTTTCTTTAATGTGTGTGGTACATGTCGAACCTCGGGCCCTACTAGAATCGGTATCATGTTGGCACGAAAGGTGACCTCGTCCGTCATCCGGCCCACCTCTCAGGAGCCTCATGGACAGGAAGAAGGGCGGCAGAGGAGACGGAGTGAAGCCAGCGCCTGGAAGCGGAGGTGGGGCGGTGGGCACACACCGTGCCGCGCGTGGCTAAGCACGAGCCCGTGCAGGCGAATTCCCACACACCCGCGCGGCTGTCGGGGTCCTGCACCTGAGAGAACCACTCACCCTACTACCAACTGCCTTTTGGCAAAACAAAGCAAGTGCCCAAACAAACAAATACCTTAGAACTCTCTTTACCTCGCACCACTGCGGTGAACGACGCCGACTTCCCGTGGTTATCGGGATGGACTGATTACAGAGCCCAGAGTCATTTGCCGGAAGATAATTGCCTCAATTCTCCACTTCACTTTGCACATATAGCAACAGTCCCAATCTACCGCAGCCTCAGTGACTAGACATGTAAAATTGGTCTAATCATATTTTGAAGAGCTGAAGCTGAAAGGATTTCTATGAGCTTGTGCCTGAACCATGACACCACTAAGCCTTTCTCCCCCCACTCCTGCTCCCCCCCCCCCCCACGTCTGAAGGGGTGAGTCACAGAGCCTTAGCAGAGGAGAGAAAAACAACTTTGAGGCCCTCTGTCAGTGCCGCTGGCTGGAGGAAAAGGTGGGATGACCAGGAGAGCTGGACAAAAGCTACAGCCATGAGCTGAGGGACTGAGCGTTGAGTCATCCTTTGTAGTCAGCCGTGTTTTCACCCAGAGCCCCCAGCTACAGGAGGAAGCTGTATGCAGGGCACAGGGGGTCATCTGAGATAATCCCCTGGGCTGCGGGCCTCTCTGGACACTGATGTCTCAGCTGGCCATGGGCATGAGCCAGACAGCTGGAGTGGAAGTTGGGGCTAGGCAGACAGACAGATCTCCGTGCCCACTTATGGACAGGACAAAGCCAGGCAAAGGGTCAAGAGTTCAGAGGGTAAACCAGGGGCCACATGAAAGCAGAGAATGGGAGGCAGCATGCCCAAGGAGGACCTGCATGCCCCAGTTTATGCTTTGCCCGAGGGATTTTTCCAGAAGCTTCCTGGTAGATCAATAGCCTAGAAACTGCTCCTCCCCTGGCAGAGGGAGGGAGGGGGAACCTTGATGGAGGACATGGTGAGAGGAAGGTAAGGCCACTCCTAAAAGAGACAACTGCTAACCGCTGTGGACGCGGGAATCCGCTCCATGTACGATCCCATCTCCTTTTAAAATGAAGGGCACAGATAGAGTATTGTCATCCCAACAACGGCCCAGACAGAACTCAGTCATGTCAAAAAGACCGTTATTTCCCCCAATGTTTGCTTGTGGCTTTAGATGGCATTCCCTCAAAATCACAAAATCAGCTCAGGGTTGTCACCATTTCTACTGGTGGGAACCTGTCAATATCAGTGCACTGTGAACAACGGCGAGGTAGCATCCAAGAAATGAGCCACAGGCGCCTACTGTCCCCAGACCTCCTGGGGTGGGGCAGTGGGAGGGGCCGATTGCCAGTTAAGGTGGGAGCCCCTTAAACTCCCAAGCACATTCCTGCCCCAAGGAAAGTTGGAAAAGCTCTCCATCTCCACAATGGTCCTTTCCAATGACTGTG
Source organism: Eptesicus fuscus (assembly GCF_027574615.1). Lineage (NCBI taxonomy): Eukaryota > Metazoa > Chordata > Mammalia > Chiroptera > Vespertilionidae > Eptesicus > Eptesicus fuscus. Next base: position 3,935,783 of record NC_072484.1, on the reverse strand, counting down.
CAAAAAATATGCTCAAGAGTGATCAGACCCACTCGCCTGGCAGAGCAGAACCCACCTTTCATGTTGTGTCTCATCTTGGAAAATGTGTTGGTGTCCACGGGACCTGTGACAAGGCCGGGCAGGCCTTTAGAGAACTGGGGCGCTTCATCTGTCTTGCCCTGAGCGACCACACAGGGTAGTCATACAGGGATGGAGGATGGCAAGCAATATTCCCAGAAACTTTTAAAAGAAAAGAAAATCTCCAAACTAGACCAGGTAGAAACCCACACCTTTCAGAAACCACCAGATGAGCTCTCCCTCTGACTGTGGCCTCCATCACTGCCATCGTGCCCAACGTCCCTCCCGGGTTCATGTAGCTGCTGCAGGATGCATGACTCGGCACCTGCCGGCAATCCCCTTTTGAGTATTTGGGACACTTCACACTGACCTGCGCATTATGCTGTGGATGACGGTTGTGCCCTCAACTTCCCACAATGTCTGGAATAGGGTCCTGGTCTCAGAAGTGACTCAATGCATCACTGCTAAACAGCCAATGTAACTGTTAATTTCTAAGACCCGTCCTGGTGGGGAGGCAACGAGGGCTGATATAAGGAACAGACAGGCTTGTCTCATTTCTTTGCTTCAACAAGTGAGTTCTGGCCTGGTTATGAAAGTTCCACAGCATACACCTGTTTGCTCGTGTCCTGAAACGCCACCCAAACATTCCTTCCTGTCACTGAGCCACTGCACTTCCCAGTGCTTCTAAAATAGAAGTGGAGTCGAAGAGCCCCCAGCCCGTCTCCAGGGCCTCCACACGCCTTTCATGGAATGAGAACCTGTGCGGCATCGGGCTCCGGCTTTCTCGGCTCATGAGTCCCACGGAAAACATCTCCAACATGTGGTCACCTGTCCTTTGATTTCAGACTGCTCCTGACCAAGAGCCAACCACCTCCTGACAACAGAGCCCTGACTGTGAGAATATTCTTCCTTGGGCTGGGCCGAAACCTGTCTGCTTTAACTACCACCCATCAGTTCTAATTTAGTCTCTGGAGTCACACAAAACACATCTTAATGCCCTTTCCACAGGACGATCCTTGAAGGGACTGAAGACAACATTCTTCAAATTCATCCAAATAAGCACCCGGCTGCACGACACTGGGACGGTGGGAAACTGCGCTGTCCTGCCCAACAGGTTTGGGCCCTCCCCGCACAGCCCTGCAGGTGATAGATGTCCACACGTTATTTACCGGCAGACAGACACAGCCCCTTGTTCCTCAGCCTGCTAACAAGCCGAGGTCGTTCATCACCCGCTTGCTCCTTTTTGAAATTCACTCTGCAGCAAGCACTTTTAAAGTCATGCACGTAATGCATTTTAAAGAGCATCTCTGCACAGATCCATTTGCTCGGCCTCAGCCTGAGCGGGAGAGGGAACAGCATTTCAGCGCGGTCCTCCTGCTCCTCCTGGAGCCTTGGCGGCTGGACACGGGCACGCATCTGGGGCTTGAGAATGCACCGTCTATTCAACGTCCGTTTGTCGATTAAAATCAATCTTGCAAAGAACGTGCATTACTAATGCAAAATCGAATCCAAAAATATGTATTATGTAATACACATTTTAAAAACTGCAGGCAATCTCAGTGTGTCTGTGAGCGGACCAGCTCCGGGCTGCCATCTCCGGTACAGCATAAAGCACTCCTTCCAAAAGACAAGCGCCTCCCCGTACCTATCCTAAAGAACCGCAACCCATGTCGTCGCCGATAGCGGGTGTTCCCCTCCATTCAAAGGGCATCCACCAGCACCCACACGTTCCTGGTTCTCTCCCCAGTGTACCCTGAAACCCACCGAACAATGTCGGTATGTGCCACACACTGCCAATGGGCTGTGCTAACGGAGAGAAATAGAGCAGAACCTTGAAAACAACCCCCTCATGGCAGAGCAATCACATTTGAGATGTACGGCTCCAAATTCCCTGTCGTGTCCCATAACAATATCCACATGGGGACTGGAGCCATCCAGGAACTTGGGATAATAAAACCCCTTTCAGGTTCTCTAGAAAGCGTTAGAGTACGGCACAACTAGAATACAGACATTAGCCTTTTATGGGGTTTGCCAAATCAATCCCACTTTATTAGACCAATCAGTATTTTAATGCTACAAACTAACTCGAAGAACACAAGATGTAAGAGAGACGCAGCCAAGAAGCCAGGTCAGGAACATTCAAGAATGCCGGCATCCAAGATGCAGAAACAAAACCTCAACACATCCAAAGCAGTGGCTAGAATCTTATTAGGGTCTTAACTCTGGGTTTGCTGGTCTTCACACAGGCACGGCGTTGGGAGGTCTGAGGGCGAACCCCACCTGCTGGGGCGCAGGACTCTCCGGCCACCAGAAGGAGCACCAGGAAGGCTGCCAGGTGGACTAAAAGGGAAAAGCAGAATTTTAGGGGGTTGTGGCTCTTCAAGTGTTCCCCATGTTGACTCAAACACAAAGAAACCATGTGTCCCGAGTGAAGCAACCTTGTTAATACTTCTATGGACTCCAGGAGATGGCTTTTGCCTTGATTTCACCACCTTTGGTCTTGTCACAATGAGAGAGGGGCACTCCAGCGTCCGGGCTGCAGATGGAACTCCAGAGCTTCCACAGGACCACGCTCTCCTGAGCACGGACCACTCACTCCAGGGTTCCCGGAGGGCCTTGTGCTCACTGGACTTTCCAGGGCAGAGAAAGAGGCCTACTAACTTCCTCCAAGGTTTTAGCCTCTGAGGTCCAACAACATGCTCCAGGGATATTTAGCTGTCCCCTATATCTAATGCTCTGGTTGATCCAATCGTTTCTCACAATGTTGGTGGGTAAGATGTTCTGAGTGGTTCAATGCTCTGATTCACAGCAGATTAATTCTAAACATCCTTTCCTTAATCTAAGCCTTTTTTTCTCGTCTTTTTTTTTTTTTTAACTTTACCTTCAGCACCTAGAACAGAGATTGGCACTCAATAAATGTTTGCTGAATGAATTAATTTTGTTGAAAAACTATGAGAGCTTTAAGGAATACCCAATGAGGTTTCCAACACCCTGAATCACCGCCCCCCCTCCCCCAGAGGGCACATTTGGTTGTGCCTACTGCTTATCAGTGCAGGAAAGACTGCCTGGAAGTGGTGGTTCCAGCTGATCCAAGTCTGTCTTCCCGCCACGTTCTCCACTAGAGCTCCTACAGGTACACCCATGGGTTTGAGAACCATCACTGCTCTATGGAGACCCTTCCTAAGGAAGTAATTAGCAGACTGAGACTCAGGGGATGGGGGGGATTTTGGAGAAACTTCTCAGATTACAGTCACTATAACAGTTCTGCCAAAGGTGGTTTCATGATTAATGACTGCCTGAGATTACCATCCTTATTAAACCCTTGGAAAATGCCCAGGCAGGATCATTAGTACTCCCGTACAGACCCTCATTTCCCCTGAATGTCGGCAAGTCTGAGGTTTAGAATGAGCTGCTTCCGGCTTTGTTCATTTTAAGGGTGACACTGGAGAAGTTGGGGAGAGGGTATGAACCCCATGGAGAACCCATGCCCAGCTGCTAACCTGTGGCTCGATTGCTTGCTCCTGGGCACCCGTCACCCCGCCCCCTCGATTCCCCCAAATCCTTTCAAACAAGGTTCCCTCCTGCCACCTGCCGGCCCACTAGGGTCTGCGCCACAGACTCAACACCGCTGCGCGCAGCTCGCGGGGAGGCGCCCCCGCCTCCTTTCTGCACATGCCCGGCAGAAGTCCGGGCGCGCAACTTTGCAGAACCTCTCCACCAGTCTCTCCTCGCCTCAGTCTCCTCTCTCCTCTCCCAGAGAGAGGATCTGCGGAGGCACCTCCCCGAATCTTAGACTGCAGAGTCTGAGACTTCGAGAGAGGAGCCTAGGAGGAGATAGACTTTCCCCCATCCCTTCCTTTTGCTCAGAGGCAAGCAGAGGCGCGGAGCTTTAGAAAGTTGAGTGGTCAGAGCGGTAGGTGCTTCCCTTTTTGCCCTTACACCGAGGTGGGGCTGGGACCGCCAGACCCAGGTTCTCACCTCGTAAGGTGCATCTTTTTCGGCTCTAGCAGCCAATGCGCACCGGAGCCGCTCTCTGCAGAGACAGAGAGCGGGCCAGCTTCTTGGTGTGCGCCTAAGAGAATGGATCGCAGGTCCCGGGCTCACTGGCGCCGAGCTCGCCACAATTACAACGATCTGTGCCCACCCATTGGCCGCCGAGCAGCCACTGCGCTCCTCTGGCTCTCCTGCTCCATCGCGCTCCTCCGCGCCCTCGCCACCTCCAATAACCGCGCCCAACAGCGCGCGGCTGCCCGCCGAAGCTTCCTTAACGCCCACCACCGCTCCGCCGCTCAGGTGATCCCCGAGCCCCCCAATTCCGACTCGGATCAGGAGGAGGCAGAACAAGACCTGTCCCGCCCCGAGTGCCCTGACTACGAGGAAGAGTTCAACTACGAATCTGAGACCGAGTCTGAATCTGATCTTGAGTCTGACATCGACTTCGACACCGAGACGGAGACCGCCCCCACCACTGAGCCCGAGACAGAGCCCGAGGACGAGCGCGGACCCGCGGCGGCCAGGCAGAGCGCCTTCGCCCAGTCCCTCACCCAGCGCCTCCAAGCTCTGCGGGTGCGCAGCCCCGACGCCTCCCCGAATCGCGCCCAGCCCCGCAGCCAGGAGCCCCGCAGCCCCAGAGAGGGGGAGGAGCCTCAGCCCGCGCCCCAGGACCGGGATCCGAGGGACCCCGAAGAGTCTGAGAAGCCCAAGAAGGAGAAGCAGCAGCAGCGCGGCGGCTGCAAGCCCAGGAAGCCCACCCGCCGAGACCCATCCCCGAAGTCCCCTTCCAAAAGGGGACCCATCCCCATCCGGCGTTTCTAATGGAGGACACGGTCCAGATTCTCCTTGTTTTCTTTGATTCAGGTAGGTTGCCCACCGGGGAACTGGGGAGCCTGGGGTGGGTGTGGGAGCAGCGGGAAGAAGAGAGAGAGAAGGAAATGCAGGTTAGGAGGAAGGCGGGAAGATAGCGGGCTCAGCTAGCCAGCCAGGGAAGTGGGAGGCCAGGAGAGCTGGGAAGGGCTCCCCAAACCTCACCAAGGCGCTCAAGTGGCCAAAGGCTTGTTAGAAGTCCGGTGCTCATCACACCCCGCTGGAGACAGCCTGAGGTCTCCGAGAGATGGGAAGGGCTTCCCGAGAGCTGGGAAGGGCTCCCCAAGTCTCCCCAAGGTGCTGGAGGGCGCCCGGATGGCCAAAGGCTTGTTAGACGGTGGGTGCTCCTTGCACCCCGCTGGAGACGGCCTGAGAGCTCCGAGAGCTGGGAAGGTCTCCCCAAATCTCCCCAAGGCGCCGGAGGGCGCCCGGTTGGCCAAAGGCTTGTTAGACAGCGAGCGCACCTGGCGCCCCGCTGGAGACAGCCTGAGGTCTCCGAGAGCTGAAAAGGGCTCCCCAAATCTCCTCAAGGCGCCGGAGGGCGCCCGGATGGCCAAAGGCTTGTTAGACGGTGGGTGCACCCCGTTAGAGACAGCTGAGGTCTCCGAGAGCTGGAAAGGGCTCCCCAAATCTCCCCAAGGCGCCGGAGGGCGCCCGGATGGCCAAAGGCTTGTTAGACAGCGGGCGCACCTGGCGCCCCGCTGGAGACAACCTGAGGTCTCCAGGAATCACGACTGAATCCCGGGTGCGCCCCAGATTTCTAACTGCACACCCTAAAGGCACGGGTAAGTGACTTGTTTTCTGCGCTTTTTTTCCCTCCTAAAGAGACTAATCTCAACCGAGTTGGCTTTAGCGGGCGCCGGATATGTGGTTCCGCGGAGCGCGGGCCAACTTTCACAAAGCCAGAGCAGCCGCGCCGTAGCGACAGTGTTGCAATGTGCGGAGAGTAACCGGCCGGGATTGGGTGAGAACTCCGGAGACAGCCGGCTGCGGGAAAGTCGCGCGCCGCGCTTAAGACACTCAGGGCCAGGAGCCCAAGTCGCGGGGCTGCCAATTTGGATCCTCGGGATCCTCGGTGCCAGTGCCCTGCGAGGCTGTTCGCCAGTCCTGGCCGCACCACTCATCTCCGTGCGCTCGCGGGGCGGGAGGCCGCCGCAAAGAGCGTGCGCACCTGCCCGGGCGCCCTAGAGCCGACTTCTCAGAGCGGCAGGCGGTCCCCCCAGCCCAATACCGGTCCTTGGAGGTCTGGCAGAGAAGGTATAGGCGTCTCGGGGGGTGCCTCTACAGGCTACCAGGGTTGGTGGCGCGGGCTTGGTCACGTCGGGGTATCGCCTACCCTTTGGCGCAGCTGTTCCGGAGGCGGAGCCGGGTGCAGCCTGCCTGGAGAGGTCCTGGGCTGTTGCGCAAGGCTCTGGAGGTGAAGAGAGAGGGTTGCGAGACCCGCGAGGTGTTCGCCTGCGGAAAGGTAAAGAGGACAAGAAAGGGGCTGGACCGGGGGTCGCACTGATCGTCAGGATACTCTAGAAAGAGTCCCCAAAGAGCGCGGCATCCGCCGAGCTGGGGAAAGGTTTTTGGAACCGAGGCAAGGCTTTGGGCGATCGGCCCAGAGGGGGAAGGGGCCGGCGGCTTCGGCAGCCTCGGGGCGGGGATGCGGCGCACACCGGCCATTTTCAGCTCGGTGGAGCCAAGTTTGGAATCCAACCTGGAGGTGAAAGTGCCCTGGTGTCAGAGCACTTAACTGGCCGCAGTCTGGTAACACCTCGTCGGTGCGGAAAGTGTCCCCTTTCCTGGGGGAAAAGACCGATAAGTTGAAATGTATTTGCAAAACCTCTCCCGATTTGGAAACGGATCTTTTCTTCGTGCGCGCGCGTCTCGTTTTGAGGTGCCAGTTTGAACTATAATGATGGGAATGATTTGGGGGAAAGGTGAAGCGTCTTGAGGCGTGAAAAGACGGTCGGGTTCTTAGGCTCCACGAAGAAAAGCATGCGGCCAGAAGGAACACACTTTCAGTGGTCTTCCTTCCAGGTCTCTTCCCCAGGGAAGGGGGCACGGAGCCCGGGGACTTAGTTATGCGCGGCTGCGCCGGCAGCGCGGGCTAATGACTGCCGGCTGCGGTTGTGGTTTTCACTAGTAAATACCAGGCGGGCAATTTGTCAGCCAGGGGCTTCCCCGAGGCAGCGTGGAAGTGTCAGAAGCCTGGAGGCGGCCGTGGACTTACAGGAGGGTCGGGTCTCGAAAGAGTGGAATTGCCTGAGTGAAAAGGAAGCTCCCTAAAGTTGACATTCCTGCTTAAACAGTGGTGCTGGGTTCCTTCCTATGGCACTAAGTGTTGTTTTTTCCTTTGGTAGAGTCTTAGTAGCCTGAGCTCACTACGGAAAGGTCTCCAGTAACAAGGCTGGGGCCCCGGTTGGCTCTGGGCATGGTTTTCAGTGTGGGAGCTCTTTTCACAGGTTGGGGCATCTGGGTTTTCCAGGTTTTCTGCAGAGTATGTTGACTTGTTGCAGGATGAATGAACAGAGTTTTTAAAAAGTTCTCATTGCCTAACCCATACCTCCATCCCTAGTCTTAGTCTGTTTTTTGGTGGGTTTTTTTTTTTAAACAGTAAGTCTGCACGTGGGGCGCTGGCTTTCTTAACCGTAAGCTATATATAGGTTCATTATTGGGCTGTCCCCATCTCATCTAGGAACACACAAATAGTTTTGCCATCTTTCAGACACTCCTTTTCACAAACTGTGAAAACCTGTTACCCACCCCCACACTTCCTCCACTCATCTCCCCTCCCCCAACTTCCTCCTTCTATCCCGGCTCCAGGGTGCAAAGGCCACTAGGGACCACACAAAACAACTGAGGAATATGCCAACCCCCTAGGAAAGCCACAGGCACCCCGCAAGGAACAGGGATTTTTGCTGCAGACACTCAAACCCTCTTTCTACCTGAGCCACTTGGGGTCAGCTAGCTGCCTTTCTTTTCCAGATGTTTCTGGCAAGTTCTCCAAGCACTCCCAACTCAACAGTCTCCCAGCCACCCTTTGTCTCACCGGCTACACTGAAGTTAGCATTTGAATGGGCTTGCTGGCCCTTTCAGCTTAGGTGGGGCCAGGGCGCTGAGGAAATTCTCCCAAGTGCAGACCTGTAGTTGACCACACAGGGGAATTACCAGCCAGTCGCAATATTTCAAAGGGGGAGAGAGAGAGGAAGAGGAGAATCACGTTAGTTAAGTTGATGGTATGCTCCAATATCTAGGGTTTGGTTTTTTTTTTTCCTTTACTACATTAATCATTTGCTTAATGGAAATTTGCTTTTTCTTTGATAAAGATGCTCTTACAACTTCCTAAGTTGGAAAATCATGTAGATATGTTCAAATATTGTGTGGTATCAACAATCTGTTGTGGGCTTACTTCTAAAAGTTTGGCAACTTTTCATCTGTTTATCAGAATTCATGAACTGGGAATTTTAAAGTTTGGAATTGTGTAAGATAATGTGTCTTTAATGAGCTAGAAGTCCCCCCACTCCCCAATTGCTTACAGCCCTTTGACTCTTTAGCCCTGGATTTTAGCAGCTGTGATAGAAGTTTAATGAAGAAAGTGGAAACTTCAGGGTAAGAGTGAGGTCTTCTTTAAAGAACTGCATGAATTTTTCTAATGTATTTGAGTATCGCTGCGCTTCACGCAGAGGGAAGCTGTTGAGGAAACAGAAAGCACGGTGGTGGGGAAAGCATGTCTCTTAGCAGAAAACAAATCACTAAAGTCAAACGAAGCTTCCAGAGGCGAGTGACGTCACAGCCCAGCCAAGGGGATGAGTCTCGAATTAGGTCTTTAATCCCCAAGTTCCAGAATGAGGGATGGAATTCCTCATCCTGCTCTTCAGGGTTTGACATTATGCCTCTTTTCTAAATCCTGGTGCGCAGAGATGGGCAGTGAAATCTAAGGTCTGAGGACTGGTCCCAGTCGGCCTGCTTTGGCTCAGACCCAGCACCCCTCTGCCTGTTTCTTCACAGGGAAAATGAAATCTCTGAAGGAGATGTTTCCGGCATCCCTTTCAGCAGAGTTCCCAGTTTGACGCTTATCAATTTTAATACTAAATGGAATAAAACATTTTTTCAATGTTTGATCAAATCAAAAGCACCAGTTGTGAAGAAATCTGTGTTGTGTTCATCTCATTTGAGTTTGTCAAATCTGTGTTTGAACTGGTGGCAAATGATTTAAAGAGGTAAGTTAGAGAATACAGAATTCCATGGTGTCCCGTGACTAACCTATGAGAAAAGTGGGCAGATATTAGGTGTTGGTCTGATGTGTGCTTGTCTCCCCCCCCCCCCCCCATGTGTCTGAGAACAAGCCTTTCAGAGTGGGGGGCGGTGTATGGGCCAGCAGACAAACAGCCACGCTGACCACGAGTCTTAACTGACCACAGGTGCTGAGCACATTCTTCACTAACACCTCTAAGAGTCCTAATTAGGCCAGGCCTGAAAAACCAGCTCAGAAGCTGCAGCCAGTTAGGATAAACCAATTTTCTCAACCTTTTTCTTTTTCATTATCACTCCCTCCCAGGAGATGTTTCAGACATTTCTTCTTAATTTCGCCTTTCCCATGAAATTTAGTACAGACAGATACTTCCATATGCTGTACTGTTTGTTTCTGTACTGCAGAACCTGGTAATGACTAAGATATTTGCACTGCCCCAAACCAATTCTGCCTCTATTACCAATGCATGGGTTAAGCCAAGAAACTGTTTTTAAAAACTGGTTATGTCAAATTAAGTGATTTAACATTTCATTTTTGTTTTCTATTTAACTTTTTTTTTTTTTTGCCACCTATTACAAGGCTATACAGAAGGTGAATTTTACTGATGCTTGTTTTCCCTTTTTAAATCTTTTGTTTTTTCCCCAAAGCCCTTGTACAGATGCTGGTACTAGTGCCTAGTGAATTCACAGGCAGAGGAGCCAGAGTAAGCTGCCTAGTGACAGTCCTCCCGAGACCACGAGTTGACAGCACTCAGCCCATAGAGACAGGGCATCCGAGAGGAGTCATGCCACCTGCATGCCAGCTCGCCAGCTCCCTATCCCAGGGCAGAATTGGGGAGGCTGCCTTCCTGGCTGTGTGTGTGGACATGGCCAGCTCTTACTCTATGGGCTTACTTTAGGATGAGCATGCTACAAGTTTACAGCTATCAGAAAGCCCAGAGTAAACAAGACTGGGCTTCGTGGACAGAGAGAGGGTGAGTGATGGCTGTAATGTGGGGGTAGATTTGAGGATAGCAAAAGGAAAAGGGTTGAGATTTGGGGAGCGGGGGGTACAGAGAAAACTGGAGGATGCAAGGAGACAAGACCACCAGGGAGGAACAGCAGATGTGGAGATGGCAGTCCACAGCCCGCAAATGCTAGGGCTCTCCAGCGCAGTCTGAGTGAGAGACTGGGGGGAGAAGCATTAGTGGCAGGCTTCGCTCAGCGTTTGAGAGAGCATTTTGATAGGCAGGGCGGCAGTGGAGGGCCACTGGTGGAGGGAGCTCAGATGTGCTACCCTTGACCTTGCTTTCCCCAAGTCTCTTACAGAAATTTCCATTTCTTGGGTGCAGTGGAGTTTCCATACATGTTGCTCAACTGCTTCAACCAAGCAGAAAGGTTTAAACCCTAGGAAATCTTGTTTTATAGTTCAAATCTTAAATCTTAGAGCTCAGTTCATAGAAAGACCCTGCCTCTCAAACTTGCGGGGTGTGGGGGGCACAGGGCCAAGGACTGCCAACCAGCTGAAGGGGACACAATTGTCCTCCCCCCAGGCAGGAGCTGCTTTCTGAGTGCCTGGCTTATGTCACTGTCTCAATTAGATTTCATCAGGAAATTCACTCTAGGTAATTGGGGTTCTGCTCAAAGGTGAAATATACCATTCCCCTTACATGCAAATTATGGTGCCCAGAAGCCCCCAGGGTGTCTGGAATTTCCACCATGAATTACTGAAATTTTAAACAGAGCTTCCACTAAAGCCAAATTTATCTTCCAGGATTCCCTCTCACCATCCTACTTTGCCCCTGTCTTAGTCCCCTTCCTGTGGCACTGTCCATCTTTTCTGCAGTGGCCACTTCTCCCCCAGAATTCTCTGCTGCATCACCAGGGAGCCTGGCGAGGCATCCACAGGCTGGAGACTGCCTGGGCCCACTGCACAAGCACGGTGGTCAGGTGACAGCCTCTAGCCCAGCAGCAGCACAAGTGGGTTGGCCCCTCCAAGATGAGGGCTGAGCAAGCCAGGGGGCAGCTGATGAAGGGATCCAGATTCTGTGTGGAGGACCCCGTCTGGGCTCCAGCATGGGGCCTCTGAATCTGAGTAGAGCAAGTATTCTCCCAAGTCTGGGTTCCACTGCCTTTAAATCAGTGCGGCATCTGCTCCCAACCCTCATCCTTTCGAAGCATCTTCCCTTCAGTTGCCATTTGCCTAAAACAGCCTGGTCACACAGACCCTTCTGCAGACAGCAGTAGGCTGCTGCTGCCTCCACCGGCCAAGGCTGGCAGAGGAGATGCGGGGAGGTAGAAGGAGGGATGCAGCGCATCTTAACTGAACAGTAATTAATTGAACAGCTTCGAGTCTTATTGCTACTAAGTCAGCACTCAGAAAACACTTGTCACTAGGAGCCTAAGAAACGTCATAGTCACCTGAATTCTCCTTCCTACCTTCTCTCCTTTTGCCAGTTCCTCACAACTGGTAAAGAGACTCTCCTTTTCCTCACTGGAAAGAAACCCACTGACAACTAATGACATGACGGGGCTGCAGAGCTTTTCTGCAGTAATCCCCACCCCCCACCCCCCGCCAAAATGCCACCACCCAAAAACATGTTTTTTCTGGCTTCTGCTCCCTTCCCTCTTGCCCTCCACTCCCTGACAAAGGACCCTCTTCCACTACTTTGCCTTGGCTTTCTTGGCTATAGGGATGAACTAAGATTGACAGGCAGCTCCTTAAAATTTGGATGTGCCTTGTACATTTGGCATGGAGGTGTCGGTGTAGTGGTTAAGACTGAGTTTGGGAAGCCCAGGGTGTCACTTGGGGCCTGCAATGAAGGCGCCATATCCTTGCAGAGGGTAGTGTGCAGTTCTTTGCGTTTGGGTTAGTTATTTACAAAAAGTCAGCCGGTTTGCTATCTGTGGCATCCGAGCCACTTGAGGAGTTTAACTGAGACATGGTAGTGTCTCCCATTCTTCTTCAGTAGCTGGAACTCAGGAAACCCTCACCTGGATTTTGACAGCCAATCCTTTTCCTCCTCTGATGGACACACCATCTCCCTGTAGCCTTCCAAGTCATACACTCCCTGAAGGGACAGGGCCCAGACCCTGGCACTCAGCTGTGGTCCTTCCCCCCAACTCAGCCAGCTCTCAGGAACTCTGACCAGCCTGTCTTGCCAGCCAAGCTCCTGAGCTACGTGAACTGACTTTTCTTCCTTCTCATCCCTATGAAATATTGACCTTTTTCCTTGATAGAAAACCATCCAGACTTGGAATCCTGTGCTTCAAATATTTTGCTATTATAAAATTACAGTGGCAAATCGTAAAAACTAGGCCCTGGTGGGTTAGGCGTGGACTAGGCTACATACTACCACTCGTCACTGGCCACCTCCATCTAAGTCAAGATCACATTTCTGTCTTTAAGCCAACAAGATTGCCAGCTCTGAGCAGGCTCCCAGGTAGTCCCATCCATCAGAATGGCCCAGTCGAGCCACCACCTGACCACCCCCAGCTCTTACCATACCAGCTTCCTCAGGTCCTTTGGGCAGGCTCCCAGCTACATTTTGAGTTAGCTCCTTAAACATCTGGCCACACTTATGGGGTCTCTGGAGTCTCGCTTCTGATCTGCAGTGGAGTTTCAACTCTGAGCCCCACTCACCCAAGCAGTTGGGGGTTTCAGAGTCTGGAGTCACTACAGAAAAGTAAAAATGGGCAAAAAGACACATCAGAATCCAATACTGGACTTTTTTCTTCAGTCCTAATTTGCCTTTAAGGTGATTTCTACTCAAGGCTAAAGGTTGTTTCTCAGCCTATAGCAGTAGTTTCAAACGGGGGGTGGGGTGGGGTGTGAGGGGGTAGTGGGGGGGGCAATTTTGCCCTCCAGAGGACATTTGGCAAAGTCTAGACATTTTTTGTTGTTGCTATGACGAAGGAGATGCTACTGGCATCTAGTGGGTAGAGGCTAGGGATGCTGATAAGCATCCTACAGTACTCACAACAAAGTACCCAGCCCCAAATGTCAACAATGCAGAGGCTAAGAAAACTCCGCTAGGTTAGCTAAGCTGACCAATTCCTCCTCTTCCCTCTGATGTATGCCACCAGTCCCCTCCTAGCCTCTTGCTGTGTCCTGTAGTGGCTCCCTTATCCTCTCCAGTACTACAGTGTTCAAGATTCTGTCACCAAATGTAACTCTCCCCTTGAGGGTCTTCTACTCTGATCTGGTGACTTCATATCCTCACAAGGATGACTGTCACTTTGAATTTGGGGTCTTTACCTTTCTTCTACATTTCAGACCCATCCTCCTAAAAAGGCTGTAACAATCTCCATCCAGTGGCCCATCCTTCCTCCGCCTCTGCTCTGTCTAAAACCAAACCAGCTCCGCCATTTTGGCAACTTCTCCCCAGATCCTCCCCGACTTCCCGTCCCCACTCCTGTCCCATCATCCAGGTGCCAAACGCTGGCTCCGCCACCTCTTGTGCCATTCTAGCCCATAAATTGTTACCGGTCCTTTGGGATCTCTCAAGTCCCTTCCTTCGGCCTTGCTGCTTCCTTCACAAGTTGTGGGCTTCCCTCCTTTAATTTAAAGGTCATGACCAGACACAAGCCCCTATCTATGTATCCTCTTCCTCCAGACCATCCCCCACATTGCCTCAGCCTGTCCTGAAACTAGCCTCAAATCCTCACTTGCAGGACAAAAATAAATAAATAAATAAACACTTGCATTTCCTACCAAAATAGCCTCAAAATTGCTTGCCCTGATACTTCATGATATCCTGGAGAGACCCCCATCTATCTAACTTTTCCTGCTTTCTCCAACTGCTCCTCCAAGACCCCACAGGATGGACTGCTCTCTCTACCCAGCCCTGCACCTGGTTTCCAACCATCTTAGTTCACCGCCAGCCAACACCTCCCACCCCCCACCTCCTATTCATAGTAAAGCAAGCCCTCTGTCCCTCCTTGGAAGCTCATTTGAAATGCCATTATCTTCATCAAGACTCTCAAGGTCCCCCCAGTTGAAGGTCTTTTGTTTCAGGTCTATGTTGTTTACCCTTTAGAATGGAGATTTGGCCAACTGCCCAATCCTTATCCCCTCAAAACATGTGCTCTCCTGCTAAAGAACCAAGGTACCAGAAAGAGTGTGGAACAAAGGGGTCCCGCAGGCCCACGAGGGTGTCGAACAAAGGGACCCCGTACCCACTCCTTGATGCAGAGTGCTTTGGGAAAGAGCCAGGCCTGAGGACAGCAATCATTCCTTTGGGGACCCCAGCGCGCGGCCTCCCTGGGGCTCCAACCCCAGCATCTACTGACCTTGCTCTTCGGCAGAGCTCCGCATCCCCGTCGCCTCAACTCATCCATCTGGGGCTGCTCATGTGCATGGGGGCAGTCAGCTCTCTCTGTCCTCGGGGTCCTGGCCCTCTACCGCCAGGCCCTGGAAATCTTCGTCCTCGCCCCAGCCGCGGTCCCCATGTTGGGTATGTTTGCCCACCGCTATCAGTGAGACCAAGGGTTGGCCCCTGTGAGCCGCGACCTCCCCTCCCAGCCTTGGGAGTTTTGGAGCCAGGAAGAGGGACCCCACGGTGCCAGCTGACCTCGTGGCGTCCCAGGCCTGGCCGCCATATGCCCGCCTACCAACCGCTTCCAAGCACCCCAGCGGCACAACCTCTTAGGGCGTTCCAACTCGGCGCCCCCTAAGGGACCTCCCATTCATATCCGGTTTCCGGTTCGACGCCCCCTGCTCATTCGCCAGGCAGCCTTGATTGGCGTGACCCCAGCCCAATGGCTGACCCAGCGCTGGGGGTCGAAGGGGAGCGAGTTGACTGTTGGGACCCAGTTGGCACTTTGAGTGATTGTTCAAGTGGTTGAGCCACTGCGCGTGGGTGTAGTTGGCCAAAGTTTAGACCAAAGTTCAGTGTTGACATTTGGAAGTGTGTAGACCCACGGAACTGAGACGATACATCTGTCGAGGGACCCAAGCGTTACCCAGGGTTGGACTTTGTCGGCGTTCCTCCGCGCAGCAACGCCGGATGGCAGACGAGGGGGGCGATGCTGCGCGGCGGCGGTGGTCTCCTCGTTCTGAAAGGGAAGTGTTAGATTTAATGAGATCGCGTTGTGAGTGGTTCGCCCGCCCGCCCGCCCGCCCGCGGCGCGTCGATACAGGGATCCGCCCGCGGCGCGTCGATACAGGGATCCAGGCGGTGCGCCTCACTTGCCGCAGCCTCCCCTGTGTTACACTCATCCCCATTGCATCCGCTCTACAGCCCAGGTGACCCACAAGCCCCCTGGCCACCTAAAGGTGACCCGCAAGCCCGTGTCACCCGCTGGCAAGACAGACCTGATGCCCGTGTCCCCGATTTTACGTGATCCGCAAGCAGCAGTTTTTTTCCCATGGTTCTAATCTGACTGTAGACCCCAGAGCCCGAGCAGTACACACATGCGCGGAGCCCACCCAGGCAGTGTTTGTTTCTCCCCTCCGGCTGTGAGCCCACCACGCGCCACGGAGACGGGAGCGCAGCCTGCGGCCGCGGGGTGCATGACCAGGCTTATTGCCGCCTCTGCGGGCTCTAGCAGTTGGAAAATAAAGCGGCTACCTGCAGATACCCACAGCCAGAGGAGAGGGGCTGGAGCGGGGCCTGGAGAGGGGCTGGAAGGGGGCTGGAGAGGAGCCAGGGGAGGGAGGTGACTGATCGACACTGCGGCGGGCGCCCGAGGCAGGAAGCAGCGCATCACGGCTGCTGTTTGTGGGCTCGGCACGGCGCGGCGCGGCGCGGCGCGGCATGATGGGTGCCTTTGGGCTCAGTGCGCACAGGGTTGACCAGTCTCTGAAAGCACGCCAAATCAGCCATAAATCCCAACTGAAACCCCCTTTAACCCTTCCCCAGAACAGTAGGACCCCCGGAAGTCTGAGGCCTGCTCTCTATGAGGTCCCCCCTTCCTTGTCCCGCGTCCCCTCCCTCCCATCCGTGCTGCCGCGGTTACCGCTTGCCGCGGTCGCCACCCTTTCGGACCTCACGGACCACCAGTGGTCCGCGGACCCCCGGTTGGCGACCGCTGCTCCCAAGGTTCCCTTACTCCAGCGGTCGCCAGCCTTTCAGACGTCACGGACCACCAGTGGTCTGTGGACCACCGGTTGGCGACCGCTGGAGAGGGTCTCCGTGATACGTCCCCGAGACCCTCTTATTCCCGGAATCGTTTGTCCACATACACGCGGAACCCGGCCCGCGCGGCCGTCGGCGCCGGCGGAGACCCTCAGAGCGCCGTGGGGATGGGGGACACTGAAGTGATTTACGGGAGCCAGCCTCGGCAAGCCGGCAAACGGAAGCTGCAGCGGCGATGGAAAGTGCCCCAAGGCTTTTTAAAAACAAGTTGTGTGCACACACTCAGCAGCCCCTTGCCCCTTGCCTCCGGTCCTCTCCATCGGTGGGCTCACGACCACCTGTCGCATCCTCGCGCGCGCGCACCCGCCCCCTTCCTAAAGCCTTGTGCTCGGATTTGGGGCCCAGGCTCGAAGGCTGCTCAGAGCTGGGGGCTGCGACTCGGGCTCACGAGTACTTTGGGGTTATGAAACCTTCATGCAGTTCCCCCCTCCCTCCAAGGAGAGTCAGTGGCGTCTGGGAGGGAGGGTTTCAGTTCCTGCGCTCCAGCATCCCGGGCCCACGTCTTGCGTCACGTGTCCCACCACGCAGGAGAGCTCCCGCTCTGGCCAGGGGAGAAGAGAGGAGACAGACTCCAAAGCAGTCCGGGAGAGGAGCGGAGGAGCCCAAACATCCCTGCGAGGCCTGCGCTCGTCGCCCCCTTACCCCAAGGCCGGGCTGCCGGCGACAGAAGCCGGCTCCCGCAGCCGCCTGGGCACCCGGCCGGCGTCCTCTGGCGGCTGAGAAGGAGCACTACGTGCGACTTTCGGACCGAATCGACACGCTCCTCACATCCAAACAGGCGGGGCTGGCCTGGAGGACACAGAGACACAGAGACAGAGACTGAGGAGGGGGGCCAGGGTGGGTCAAGAGGGGGCCATGAGCAGCCTGAGGAGGGAAAAGGTGGCTAGGAAGGAGCTAAGACGCCACCAGCAGCAACAGGGCTGCTTCTACCACAGTCTAGGATTTGAGGGCCTGAACCCCTAGACCAACAGGGGTTGGAAAGTGAGGCTGAAGAACTGTCTGGCTGGTCATTTTATTTTCACTTTTTTGGAAATATTTTTTTCACCCTAGTTTGGTTGGGTGCTCCGTCTTACGGAGCCCCAAATTCATTTTAAGAGGCCGCCACCGTGTTATGGGCATGCGCAACTGCCTCTACGGCAATAATATGTCAGGACAACGCGATATCCCCCTTGAACCCGAGGAACAGCCCGAGCAACCGCCTCTGGAGGCCCCAGGGGCAGCTGCCCCCAGTGCTGGGCCTGGCGCAGCCGAAGAAATGGAGACCCAATCGCCTCCCAGGGAGCCCATCCCCATCGAGACTGAAGGCGAGGCCTGTGGACCTCCCGAGGCCTCCGGACCCGACTTCCAGAGCGAGGCAGGCCCGGAAGTCGGAGCCCATGGAGGCTACAGCCCACCTCCCGAGGAAGCCATGCCCTTCGAGGTCAAGCAGCCCAGCGTGGGAGGCTTCTGGCCTGCCCCGGGGCCGCCTGCAGACGCCAGGGGGGCCCCTGCAGGCCCCCCGGCCATTAGCCCAGCGCTCGTGGAGCCCGGAGCCAGCGGTGAGGCCAGACCAGACCTGGGAAGAAGCTACAGCCCTCCGCCCGAAGAAGCCATGCCCTTCGAGTGTGAGCAGCCCGCCCAGGGAGCGTGCAGCCAGCCTCGCGTGCAGCTCTCAGAGCTCGCTCCAGGAGGCCCGGCTGTGGGGGTCTTTAGCGCCCCCTCAGAGGAGCCCCAAGTCCTCAGACCTGCCTACGCAGGCTGCGGCGGAAACTGCAGCCCTCCCCCAGAGGAGGCGATGCCATTTGCGTTTGATGGAGCAGCCTTTGGGGACGACAGCCCACCCCCTGGGCTCCCCCGAGCTGTCCTACAAATCCACGACGGTGGCGGCAGCCACTTCGCGGCAGTCGCGGAGCCGAGTGCGATCCTCCTCGCTCCCGCCGCGAACGAGCCCCCCCTCTGGGTCCCAGGAGCCATCGTCAGCACATCCGGAGCGGCTGTCAGAGCTCCTCCACACTTCGTGGGCGGCAGCCCCCCGATGGAGGTCTCCGGACCCCAGCTCGAGATTGGTAGCGCCCCCGTTGGGGTCGACGACGCTCCCGTCAACATGGACAGCCCCCCAATCGCGCTTGACAGCCCGCCCATCGAGGTCTCCGGAGCCCCAGCTGAGACAGAGCGAGCAGAGGGAGAGAGACCCCCAGTTGAAGGCGAAGCAGCCGAGATGGAAGGAAGCTCAGCCGCCGCAGCCGCAGCCACAGCCGCAGAGGGAGACAAACTCCCTTCTCCCGGAGCCGGAGCCGGAGCCGGAGACGGAGACCGAGCTCCTGCCGCCGGGGCCCCAGCTGCCGCCCCCGGAGCTCCAGACGCCGGAGCTCCAGACGCCGGGGCTCCAGACGCCGGGGCTCCAGACGCCGGAGCTCCAGACGCCGGAGCTCCAGACGCCGGGGCAGCCACCGATGCCTCAGTCGCTCCAGCTGCCCCAACTGCCCCAGCAGCTGCCGATGTCCCAGCAGCGCCAGCCACCCCAGCCGCCCAAGCAGCTCCCGCCGCCGGGGCAGAGCCCGCCGCCGGGGCAGCTCCCGCCGCCGGGGCAGAGCCCGCCGCCGGGGCAGAGCCCGCCGCCGGGGCAGAGCCCGCCGCCGGGGCAGAGCCCGCCGCGGCAGAGCCCGCTGCCCCACCCGCTGTCGCCCCCCGGCCCGCCGCCCGGCCCGCTCCTGCCCCCCGACCAGTGCCCTATGCCGCAGCTGCCTGGGCAGCCCCAGCCTCCTGTTACGGCCCAAATAACCCAGCTATCCGCGCGGCCCGAGCCGCCCGAGCCGCCCAAGCAGCTCGAGCCGTGTCTGCTTCCTGGGCAACCTCAGCCAGAGGAGCCCGTCCCAACCCCCGTTTCCTTAGACCCCCCAGCCCCGAGATCCAGGCTGCCGATCCGCCTACTCCGCAACCTGCTCGCACACATGCCTGGCGGGCCAGGTCCGAGCGCGAGCGCGACCCCGACGACGGAGGATCGGCCAGCAGCAGCGATGAGTCCAGCGATGGGGCCTTCGGATGCACCGTCTGCTGGGACTCAAAGCGAAATCGCCGCCGCCGCCGCCGAAAGCCGAAGCGTAACTTGTTCCGCAACTTCATCGACCGGACCCTCGCGGCCTGCTTCGGCCATCAGCGCGGAGCCCCGCACAGCCCCAAGGTCACGACGATTCCCATGTTGGAGAGGGGCAGACCGACGCGCCAGGAGCTCCAGGAGCGGCTCGCCCAGCAGCGCGAACAGAAGAAGCACAGCCAGCTCATCGACAAGCAACTCCAGGAGGAGAAGATGGGTTACATGTGTACGCACCGCCTGCTGCTTCTAGGTAATGCGGCGGACTCTGCCCGTGGGGAGCAGGGCCGCCCGGGACCCGGGAAAGGGTGGAAGGGTTGCCCGTGGGGCCCAGGGCCTAGCGGCGGGAGGAGGGTGGCTGGGCTAAGGCCAGAAGAGCCTGCTAGGAAGTTCCAGTAAGGGCCCCAACTTTGCCCCGGGAGTGGGGGGCGGAGGTCTCGGGTGGGCTTGGGTGGCCGGAGTATATGCCCTCCGTGGGGAAAAGAGATGGTGTACAACACTGGGGGTCGTTTCCAGCTGGACAAACCAGCGCCAGCGACCGTGGGAAGACCCGGAATCCTGGGGTGGGGGACGGCAAGAAAGGCGGGGGCCACAGGTGAGCCAGGAGCTGCCGGGGAGGGGCCTCGGGGTTTCCCGGCTAAGCTGTTTGTGGCCGTGGTGGGATGGGGTCGTTGGGAAAGGCGCGCCCCGCCTCGCCTGGCACGGCTGCTTGAACTCAGACAGCTTGTTGTTGGTGTGTGTTGGTGTCCATATTGTGTCCGCCTGTGCATGATATGCGCTAAAGTGTTCCCCAGTTCCCATCCCTGGCACCCCCAGATTACCCGCCGACTGTGTACTTGTACGGGGAATGGGCTGTCTTGTGTTGTGCGCCATGGCGCGGGCAAAAACTTTACGCGTTCGCACTCTCTGGTGGTACCTGTGAGCTGGCACTCTGCAGCGGGCGGCACGGAAAATGCGGAGAGAAGGCTGTGGGACATCTTGGGTAATATGTTGGGCACCTCGCTCAGGGGAAGGGGGCCGCCTCCTGATGGCCTCCATAACCTTTTTTTCTATATGTCTCTCTCTCTTTTTTCCCTTTGCGCTAAGCGTTTCCTCTCTTCTCATTCCTTCGCCAAACCCTCCCGCCTTTACGGTTGAAAAACCAGACACTCAGGTATCTGGGGCGTCAGGGGCTGCACACAGAAGTTCGGTATCCTGCACACACTCGGCTCACCTGGTGGGGGGAGGGGGTGGGGGAGGGAAAAGCACGCAAACCTGCTCTAGGCAAGTCTGGATCCAAACCACACGGGGTTGGTTCCGAGGGGGTGGGCGTGGCTGTTTTAAAAACATGAAATAATTCCCCCCTCCCCCCTCCCCCCTCCTTACGGACAAGCCCGAGGTAAGCCAATCATTTACACTTTCACACTCATGCAGTAGGAGGGGCTTAGTTAAAAGAGGGGTGCGTTGGGAGTGGACCGCAGTCATGTTTAAAATGCAATTAAAATAAATCATTTTTTAAAATGCTCTGAGTGTATTTTAAGTGTGTGGACAAAATGTGATAAAATTGACTATGACTTGTGAAATCTGTAAATGTCTGCATGTGAATCTTTTCAGGCAGCTTTAGCTGGGGGCAAAGAGGCTCAAAGGTAAGATCCTCTGCAAATGGGCTGATGATTGAAAAAAATTAAAAAGGTCTTGTGTCCATAATCATATTAGAAGGTGCCTTTGGGGGCCCTCTGCCTGCCCCCTTCCCTTTTGGGGGTGGGGGGGGGCACATCTTCCACCACAACAAGACCCCTCCCCTGTCTTCAAGTCCTTCCCTGGCCCCTCCCAGTCTCCACCCCCTTTGCCTCCTCAAGACTCCTTCAGCTCAAATCTTTGTGCCACAGTTAATCAAAGCAGTAATTAGCAATGGTCTGAATGTGTGGCTTAAATGGAAATTCCAAAGTGAATTTCTTTATTTTATTCTCTACGACCTTTCAAGGGATTTGAAGATCACCATTTCTAAGGCTTCGCTAAATGTTTGTTAAGCACTTTATAATGTGTCCTGGTTTTAATTAATGACATCATGGACATGGCTGTATGCTGTTGTGATGTGCGTCTCTCACAAATCACAGTGTTAAATGTGATGGTCATTTATGCCCACCCATAGAGATAATGACATCATCATTTTCCCAAGAACATAGAGAAGAGAGGGAGCTTAAATTTCGGATGTCCCACTGCACTAAAGCCACTGAGCCTCAAATGACAATGCACTGTTTTCCTGCAAACAGCTGGTTTTGCCACAACAGTCCCATCTCAATATTCCAAGCATAGCTCTGGGTAGCAAGCCCATGATGGGGAAGGGAGACACAACTGGGTAAAGACAGGAGAGTCAGTTACAGTGCACTTGGCCCCTAGTGGGCACACAGTGTCCCTTGCCTTCTAGGGCCTCAGTTGCCTCATTTGTGAAATGTCTTGGGTCCTCTATTTGAGCCGGGGGGAGGGGGGGGGCGGGGGGTGCAGAGCAGGGAGCACAGTCCACTCAAATCAGCACTGGAGGCTTATACCATAGATAATACAAACATCAACCCACTAGCAAATGGTCTATGTCTGAGGCGGAGTCTTAAGAATATTAGAAGTCACCCTTGTTTTATATTGGGGGGAGGGGTGTGAGGTGTTAACCTCAATCACAGGAAATTTGCCATCATCCTGGCTCTGCTTCCAGGGTGGTGGTCCAGCAGACCAAACCTCAGCCACAGGTGGCATGAACCTAAATTCAGATAGCCAGGCTTATACTTTCTCTCCAGGTTTCATTTTGCCCAAGTGCCAAGAGAGGTACCCCATCTGGGTCTGAGTCACTCACTGGGGAGGGGGAGAGTAGGGAGAATGAGGCCTTATATTTAGAACAAGCCTTTTACTAACAGTCTATTCCTAACACATAAAACAAGACATCCATCTTCCTGCCACTGAAAATACAGAACAAATGACCATCCTTTGATGTGGCTCTGAATTTGTGACATGCAGATTCATCTGTGGCTTTAAAAATGTGTGTGTGCATTTGTGTATATGTACCCTGTGTTTTTATTGCCCGAACAGCTTAACATTACAGGGGTTTAAAAAAAAAACACAACACGATAGTTGACATACTATATAATATTAATTCCAGTTGTACTACATAGTGATTCGACACTTATATCCCTTATGGAGTGATCATCACAAAAAGCCTAGTAACCATCTATCACCATACAAAGTTACTATCATATTACTATGTCACCTCTGCTGTATTCAGGGAATCTTAAAGGAGAAAAGATAGGTAGGTATGTAGGTAGGCAGGTAGGTAGAAAGAATCAATAACATGACTAGAATTCTAGAATATCTAAAGTGTTGAAGCCTTTTTTTTTATTCAACACTGTCCAATAATAGACTGTTTCCATGTTTCTGTTGCCCTTTTGGATAATTTTGGTGGCTTTACCATTTTTTGGAACCTAAATTTCCTCATGTCTTGAGAATTGAAGGGGCTGCTATATTAGAATTTCTTAGTAGCTGCTGCATTTATTAAAATTGTGCAGACAAAACGCTCTATGTACTAATGGCCATTCTGCCATGATGCTTCATTTATACAGTGAGTCTCAATTAATTGATGATTTATTTATGCTACCAGCCACCAGGTGCAACAGTGCTGCATTGCAGCCATCTTGCAGGAGGCTATTTTTTCCCCCAAAAAAACACCCATTTTTCTGTATTCAAAATGCCTTCACTGAGCTGTTCGGTGCCATGGAAAGGATATGGCCTATCTGGCCACAACCTTGTTAGAATTAAGAGAGACTTTTATTATTTTCCCTCCTCTGTCTTCCCATAGTATTTTGAGCTTCTCAAAGGCCGAAGTTCTTTCCTGTCTTTTAAAATCCAGTTTCCCCTAGATTTCTCTTTAAAAAAACCCAAAAACCTGTGTGTTTTTTCCTATCCAGGTAGGTTAAATTTTATAATTTAACCATATTCTATATACCATGAAAAACTGGTATGAAGCTGTTTTGTGTGTCCCCTGCTGACCCCAAAGAAGAGGATACACAATGGCCCTGGAGTTCTTAGTAACCAGTCACAGCAATGATTCCGCATAAGGACAACACATTCTCATTGTATTTCTAAAAGCCTTTCATAGAGTCACATTTGTCCTTTGAAACAGCCTTGGGCAATAAAAACACGCTAGGACCCCATTTCGTAGGCAAATCAGAGATTGAATGTCAGGGACTTTTGCTCAAGGACTACAAGGTAAGTGAAGGAATCCATGCTTATCCAAAAACGTGGCAGTAGCTGTATCACATTATTAAATGTACAGCATGATTGCAAGTGTGCTGTGTGCTCTGAAAATCCCTTGTCAGATGACAGGTGACCAGCAGTCTTCTGCTTTCTGATTTACAGCCAAAGCCTGACAGACTCCTGGTTATAAATGTCCATGGAGTGTATGTGAAACACGAGCTCCCCCATTCCAGAGACACCTGTCATTGCTATGGTGATATCCAGTTTCCACCATTTGCTTTAGCTCATCAGCCAACACTGCAGTCTTAGCTCATTTGTTGGGCTTTTTTTTTTTCTTTTTTTTTTTTTTCTTTTAAATGCAGGTTTTCTTTTGAGTCTTTTTAAAATCCCCCTGTGGTTTTCTTCAGGATCTAAAGCTTTCCTACTGACTCAGGTTTCCACTAAAAATAATAATAATTTTAAAATGCAGTTGTTTTTATGCATTGCTTCCTTACATTTTTAGTGTTCTGGTATAATAGACTATTTAGAAGCCTGCCTTGGATCTAATGACCCTATTAAAATAACTGTTGCTCAGAGTCCTTCAGAGTGATTTTTTAAAAGTATTTCTCCCTTTTAGTAAGGGCTAATTCCTGCTTAGTGAGAGTCAGTGCATAATCTTAGAAATCACCTTTGATTTTTATGCAGGAAGGTCGGTATTAAGCAAGAAAATAAATTTCTTTTTAGGAAGATAACCTAATTGACTAGATTTGAAATTCTCCATACTGGCCATGCCTCTTTTTTTTTAGAATTGATTTCCCCACCAAATAAAACAAACCCCTCACCCCCAGCAATATTATGCCTTTTAAAATCTTTGCATCAGGTGACTTTTAGGAAGCATGTGACAGCCGATGGAAATTGGTCTCTGTGCTTCTTGGTTTCTTTCACCAGGGGCCAAGTGCGGTTCTCCCGGGTCCCAGTGGACTGTGAAATTAACCTGACAGTTGTCCATTTTAAAATCAAATTTGTCAGGTGATGTAGCACTTTTCAAAACAAAGGGCAGGGTCAGTTGGTACAACAGGGTCCCCCCAATCCATGGAAACAGGTGGTCCAGGAGAGAACTAATTGCATTAGTCGGTCAGTCTAATTAACCCTCTCCAGCCCTGGCGGCCCTCCGGTAACAGGGACCCTGAGACAATGGCCCTGCTAACACCCACCTGAACGGATTTCATTGAATTAGACGGAAAGGGTCTTTGTCCCATCGGAGCCCTATTCTGGCCTGTGGTCACCCTGGGCAGGAGACCTTCAGGAAAGTGTGGAAGGCCAGTGAGAGGCCCCAGTTGCACTGGCCTGCCAGCCTCGAGACAGGGAGGAGATGTCATTGCCCTTCATGCCTCTCAAAAGAAGGCCAGAGACTAGAAGTGAAGTTACCCTCGAGTGAGAGGAGCCTCGAGAGGGTGTCCCCAACCCAGGGCCTGCACGGGGAAGTGCCCAGTGAATGGCAACCAGCATTTTTAGAATTTTACTTCTCCTTTTCAACTCTTTTGCTCCCGGTGAGGGTTTTTTGTTTTGTTTTGTTTTCCGTATTCCCCGTGAGACTGATCACTGCTAAGTTCGAGGAGTCCGGGTGCCCACTTGTTCTGCCGCTCGGTTTCAGATACACTCTTCGGACACTTTGTAAACAAAGGTGAGCTCAAGCAGTAGACGGATGACACCTTATCAAATTGGTGATTGTGTGGAGTCCCTCTCAGATTAGTGGCGTGGCCGAGCAAGGATGAGAGAACTTTTTTGACTTGTCCTGAAAAAGTGTCACCTGGCCCCGGTTCCCCGACACCTCTTTATTAGACCCTTTCTATAAATCAAATCAGTGTTGGGGTCGAGCCCTGGGACCTGAGTGCAGATTGCTCTATGCGTATTACACATGCAAAAAAAAAAAAAAAGATTGTCTTTAGTTTCCAGTTTCCTTCCGGACAGCCACATGGTGGAAAAGGCCAGCCCTTGGGATGGAAGAGGAGGAGACCGCGAAGAAGGTAGGGAACAACACGAAAATGCAGTGTCGGGCTTTGAAGTGTGGTTGACCGTCACGCTCAGTGGAGACAGGGTTCTCTGGGCCCCGATCATCCGGTTAGGATGATCCGGGCTGTTTTGCACAGGCAGCTACTGGGGCTGTAATAAGGGAGGGATGTTAGGTAACTGATCTGTGACAGAGCACTGACAATTAAGGGAGGGTGGCTCTGTTTTACTCACTTAGAGCGAAAATCCCAAATTGCATTGCAGAGTAATTTGTTAAACCTCAGGAGAGTTCGTGAGCATTTCGACTCATGGAGTTCTGCCCACAGAAGTTGAACATTAGCTTTCACTAAATGTTTCTTAATGATTCAATTTGGGGCGAGGAGAGAGGTAAAAAGGTACCGATTGTTATCCGATCCTGAATTTATGATGAGTCAGTCAGCATTTCCGACGTTGTCACACACATTTCGTGTGTGGGACAAAGTCGGCACCTTAAGCTTCCTTTAATGAGTTGATAATGGGAAGGAAATGTCTTGTGCCCACAGTGAAGCTCTCATGGGCGGGGTGTCGTGCTGAGAATGGATTTTTAGAAGGAACTATGAACTTGGGCAGTGAGAGCCTCTGGTTAATTGTCCGGCTCTTGCTCCTCCCCTGAGTCAAAAGACCACATCACCTCTCTCCTCTGTCCTATTTGAACACTCTGCCTCTCATCACACTGCCTGCTGATGTGCAAATGACTGTGAAGATTTTTTTTAACAGGGCACCTGCATCCAGGTAAGTTTGCAGCTGTGGGATTTCCGAAAAGACTTAAGGCTTAGGATGAATGACGCACAAAAACTGAAGTCACGCGCTGTGATGTGGCCCAGCACCAGGAAGGGCTGCTAGCCAGTGCTCTGCCACAAGAAATGAAATGAGGGGCCTGCTCTCAGCAGGTGTCCATGCCAGCGCCCCAACCTCTGGGACCATATGCCTGGGCCTCAGCTTCTTTAGCTATAAAAGTAGCTAATGGGTCCAATTGAAAACAAACAAACAAAAACCACCAAGCTGTCAAGGATAGACAGAATCACTTAGGAAGATATAGGTACTTAAATTACTTAACCATCTGATCACATCCTTTTGAATGGGTGCCATTTTCTTATCTATGCTTATCGATGCTTCTCCTACATGTCCTAAGGACCTAGGAGAAGCCCTGTGGCGTCCAAAAGTCAAGGTTTATTTGTCATTAGCACCTTGAGTTTTGGGGCCTTCATGGCTTTCTGAAATCTTAGAAAGTGTCCATCTTAATTCCTTGCAGCCATTCTCTGTATAGGTCTTTAGGCCTACAAGATGCTTACTTAGCTTATTCATAAAATCTCACCCTCCCTCCAGGGTCCTCCAGCCCACTGCCCACCTCAGGTGTGACCTTTTTAGTGACTGACTCTCCAAGGGCCCAGAAATGGTGACTGTGAGCTGATATTGCAGGTGGCCACTAGATGGTGAGGTGGGATAAGGTAGAGGAGACCTGTCACAGCCATGGTAGGAATGAGAAGGGAGGGAAGGAGCCAGCAAGGCAGGGAGAATCCCACTTCACTTTTACTCCCATGATCCCCAGGGCAAAACCGGGGTTTCATAGCCCCAAAACTTTAGTCAGACCCAGCCTTTTCTTTTTTAGCTGTGATCTCTCCCTGTTGGCTGGCTCTGTGCTGGGATTTTAGTAGCATTTGAGCAGGCTCTGTCTAACAAAGAGGTCCTCCACAGTGGCTCCACCACATTTAATCATGGGGCCAGTCCTCTACACTATAGGGCGTTTGTAGCATCCCTGACCTCCACCCACTAGATGCAACACAAACACACATACATATGCACATACACATGAGCGCACATAAATGTGCAATATATGCACAAATATATACACATACACGTGCACAAACACAAAATACATGCATGTACACATGCACACAAATATACACACATGAGCACACAAATATACACGCACAAAATATGAACACCTGCACTTACACACTTGTGCACACAAAACACATGTGCACATGTACATACACGTGCATGGGCACACATCGACAAGCACACACAAATGCACACATGCAAGCATGCAAAAAATGAACACACAAATACACATATATGCACACATGTGCACACATACACATGCATATACCCATATGTGAATGCACACAAACATATGGACAGACACGTGTGAATGCACGTGTATGCATATGAACATGAACACACACCAACACATGCACATATATTCATAGGCACACATATACATAAGCACACAAAACATACACACATGCACATACATATGCACTCACACTCATGGATGCATATACACACAAGCACATACACAAATATGCACACATAGAAATATGAATGTACATGTGCACATATACACACATGTCCACATGCCCATGTACACACATGCACTCACAAGTATGCACACATATACACATGCCCATGTGCACATATACGCACGTACAGA
Source organism: Eptesicus fuscus (assembly GCF_027574615.1). NCBI lineage: Eukaryota > Metazoa > Chordata > Mammalia > Chiroptera > Vespertilionidae > Eptesicus > Eptesicus fuscus. The sequence goes on along the minus strand of NC_072484.1, from coordinate 3,907,756 downwards.
TACACGTACACAGAAATATGTGCACACATATTCACATGCACACATACACATGAGCACACAAATATGCACGCACAAAATATGAGCACATGGGCATATGCACATACACATTCATGCACATGAAGCACATGCACATGGGCACACATATGCACTGACACATGGACACACTCACAAATGCACACATGCGAGCACACAAAATATGAACACAAGTACTCATATATGCAAATATGCGCACACCCACATGTGCATGCACACACACACATGGACAGACGCGTGTGAATACACACATGCATGTGAACACACCAACACATGCACACATATACATGAGCACACAAAACATACACACATGAACATGTGCATACATATACACTCATATGGATGTATATACAGACAAGCACATACACAAATGTGCACACCTAGAAATACAAACGTGCACGTGCACATATACACACATGCCCATGTGTACACAATTATGCACTCACAAGTATGCACACATATACACACGCCCATGTGCACATATACACACACAAGTACACACAAATATGCGCACGCGTATTCATATACACACATACACATGAGCACACAAATATGCATGCACAAAATATGAGCACATGGACATATGCACATACACAATTGTGCACACATATACACACATGCACATGGGCACACACATTCACTGGCACATGGACACACACACAAAAATGCACACATGCGAGCACACAAAACATGAACACAAGTACACATGCATGCAAATATGCACACACATATACACATACCCACATGTGCATGCACACACATGGACAGACATGTGATTACACACATGCATATGAACACACACCAACACATACGCACATATTCACAGGCACACATATACATAAGCACACAAAACCTACATGCGCATTTTCATACATATGTACTCATATGGATGTATATACACACAAGCACATACACAAATATGCACACCTGTGCACACACAGAAATACAAACATACACATGTGTACATACACACACACAAACTCATATACACAAGTGCACACATATTCACATGCACACATACACATGAGCATACAAGATATGTGCACACATACATGTGCCTGTGCGCACACATGTGCACTCAAACATACACGTGTACACAGTAGATGTTCTTGAACATGCATGGACACACAGATTTGCACATGCACACACGTGAACACATACACACAAGTGCACATATATACATAAATACATGCGTATTCACATGCACACACATGAGTACATAACATACATGCACATGAATTGCATGTGTACACATATGAGCACGTACACAAGCATATGTGTACACACATGGGCACACAAGTATGCAGATGCGTGCACACATGGACACATACACAAATATGCATACATATTCACATGCACATATATTCATGAGCACAACATATGCACACATACACACTCACACATATGGACACATACACCCATACACATGCACATGTATAGACACACAAACATACACCTATATGCACACACACACACATACACATGGACGCACACAAGCACACACGTGTATGCACACATGTGCACGCATATTCACATGCACATACGAGCATACAAAATATGTGCACACATGTGCGCTGCCTACATGCGCACACATATGCTCGCACACATGTACACTTGCACATGTGTGCACACACATGGATAGACACAAGCACATACAGATATGCACATGTACCCATATTCACATGCACACATGGTCATACAAAATATGCACATGTACACATGTTTGCACACCTACACACAATGCACACACGTGTGCATGTGCATATGCATGCACGTGTGTGCACACACAAGTGTGCACACACGTATATGCATATGTGCATACACACATGAAGCCTGTTCCACTACCTACACACACAGTGTTATCACCAAAACTCTCTCTAATTATTGCCAAATGTCCCCTGGAGGTCAAAATCATCTGTAGTTGATAACTACTGCGCTAACATTATCAATATTGAATTCTGGGAAAGGGAGCAATGATACATGCCATACCTCCAACCCCTTAGAAAAGAAAAGTCATCTTCAGAGGAAAGGTTGAGGTCAGTACAGTAATTGGCACGAAGCATTTATTCTAGTGTTGGTGATCCTGCATTCCTGGGTAGAAGTAATTTCCAGAAATCTCAGAAAAGAAGGTGACCCAGATGATCCAAACTAGGATAAAAAAGGAAATTATTCTAGGGAAGCAAATAATGAATTGGTCTGAGACTCTGATTAACTGAGACAACCCTGTAGCTCAGTGGTCGGCAAACTCATTAGTCAACAGAGCCAAATATCAACAGTACAATGATTGAAATTTCTTTTGAGAGCCAGATTTTTTTTTAAACTTAAACTTCTTCTAATGCCACTTCTTCAAAATAGACTCGCCCAGGCCGAGGTATTTTGTGGAAGAGCCACACTCAAGGGGCCAAAGAGACACATGTGGCTCTCGAGCCACAGTTTGCCGACCACTGCTGTAGCTAATCAGTGGGTCAGGATACAGCAGGGCTGAAGTAGATTTTAACCCTTAGGTGATCACATCGACCTTTTAGGGCTTCAGAGGGCGGAGTTCGTAGCAGGCTGGGGTCCTCGCTCTGTGCGCTGAATTCATTGATTCTGCATCATGGAGGAGGGTGCCAAGGTTGTAAGGACTGGGAACAGGTCAGCCGGCAGTGGGGCCCACCCTGCATGAGTCCAACAGGCACCGCGGAGCCTTGTAGTGGCAATGTGTACATATCGCAGCAAGGTTGTAGGCCCCATCAGCTGAGTCACCTTGGTCCCAGTCCCATAGGGAGCCAGCCCACTGCATGGAGGTGACCCATAACCCTGAGCAGTGGCTTTCTCAAGGCAGGAAGTTACCTTGCAGGGGTGGGTTGGGAGGGAAAGTGGAAAGGTTGCCTATTGGTGACTGTCCTGAGAAAGGCAACCTTAGATCTTTCAGGAATAAAACATAGTTGTGGCAAGGACATTTCCTGATCAGGAGGCTTGCACTTGGTCTTTGATAGGATGGGGGACGCCTCCCCATTCGTAGGGCAGATGCTATAGCTAATACCTTGGAATAATCATAACTGGACTAAGTCATGATTTCACTTTTAAACAGTTGTCTAACCCCTCGATGTGCACCTACCCAGCCTATCTCCCAAGTCATCATTACGGAAGAAGACTAGATTGCTCCTTTATTATATTTTGAGCCTAAAACATTACATTTTTGTCCCCATCTGGTCTTTCCATAAAGCCTTCAGATGTTACAAATTCATCAGAGATTTAATTTATTTTTAAAGTTTTTTTTCTCGGAGCATTTAGAATTTGTGGCCTTTAAGGTAATTGTAAAGTCTAGCGGGGGGTGGGGGAGAGACCTACTACACTTCAGACATCTATTATGAATTTAAACACTTTAGCTTTTACTATTAGGTTTTTTGTTTTTTATGGCAAGGTAGTTTGATGTTATGTATTAGATATGTTAAATTAGAAATATGTTTTAAAACGTTCCAAGCTCAGCTAAGCAAGGTTTCCTCTAACTAATAACTCCTTATTGCAGAATCCTCGAAATTACTCAAGGGGTGTTTACTGAATGTTGATTTCGACATTTTGTCTGGGACCAAGTGCATCCTTCCAAGGAAATGTTTAGAAGGCTCCGGGCCAATCCCAAAACAAATGGCAAACATTAGGGGAAGATTTTGAAAGTTGGATTGTCAGAAAACTAATAGTTGTTTACCATTAAACATTTATGTGACTTCATTTCTTCCCTTTTAGCCGCTACAAGGGAAGCGTAGTGGGTCACTTTTGTTTTGCACCCAAACGGCCAGGACAGGTTTTAAGATGGACACTGGAGAGAGGGCTCCCTTTGGAAATTTTCCTGATGGGATCCAGTCATTCTGGACTGGTCTTAGGAAATCACTTATATCAGGGCTCTTTGGCATGGGGTGAGCTTGTGGTGATTATTCCTTGCTATCTTCCTGCGTTGTCCTAGTGGGGGATGGAGTGGGGAGCCCCAACTTTTCCTGAGGGTCTAGGATGGTGGAAAGAGAGCACTGGCTTAGATGTTAGGAGTTCTCATTCCTGGGACCTGGTTGAGTCTAGCCCTCTAATCAAGAATTCCACGAATTTGCCAAGTGACATCCAGAAAAGCCAGTTATTCTTAAACATGTTGACAACACTCCATTTGGGGATAATTCTGCCATGGTTAGTGCAGGGACTTAAATGTGTGGGGTTTGTGGTCAGCTTTTTGCATAAAGAGGTAATGGCCCAGGTGAGCAGGTGAACAGGCGTGAGAAAGGGGGTTCTGGGCAGAGCCCCCTACTCTCTCAGCAGGCACACAGGCAGGCATCTTATCCTGACTCTTAGGTACACAGGTCCCTCTCTCCCTCCCTCTCTCTCTTGGCCCTAAAACCTTGATTCCCCAGAGGTAGGGTCTCACTTCAGGTACTAAGATGGGCTCAAAATTTGGAGCCTATCTGTCATTCTGCCAGGACACAGGGTCTGGAAAAAGACCATCAGTCCGTCTGCCTTTGGTGGAGAAGAGGGGCTGTGCCCCGCCCCTCGGAGGTCCACTCGGCACAGAAATGGGGGAGCAGAAACCAGCCCCCTAAGGAATTCCCTCATTTCTTTCTTGCTTTCCGTTTTGTTTTGTTTTCTCCCTTGAGATTAAAAAATTAATAAGATTCTTATGGGGGGGGGGGGGCGGTTCTGAGCAGGAAATACTTTTTTTTATTAGGGAAAGAGATGAGAACACCAACTATTTAGGGCTGGGAAGTAAAAACAATAAAATAAGCCAGGCTGCTCAGAGTTGGCTGGCAGATGGCGCTCGGCGTTCACTGTTGAGAGCCTGGCTGTAAATTCAGTCTGCTGGCGCCTCAGGCTTGCTCTGCATCCCCCTCCCCTAATCCTCTCCCCAGGACACAGCCAACTGCCCAGGCCCTGGGAGAGTTTGAAAGGGTTTTCAGTTGAGCAATTGATCTCTGGGGACAAATCCCGTCACTTTGACTAGTGGCTCTGTAAACCTCAGCCAGTGCAGGACAGCACTCGGTCAGTGACCTCCAAATGCCAGCCCACACTCCGCAGTCAGAGACCTCAGGCACATGGCTCTGTCTTCTGGGTCCCAGCTTTGCTCATAGGGAAAACAAATCCTTCTCACTTTCAAGCTTTCTTTTGCTTACGGAAAGTTGAACTAGCACAGGTATGCTACCCCCACTCTTGTTGAAAGCATCCTTTCAAAAGTGACATTGTGCAGGGACTCTTAGGCCAATTTTTTTGTCCTTTATATAAATAATTAATAATTCCACCCTAATGGAGGGCTAGGAAAGAAACTGAAAGGTGCGCAGGAAAACCCAGGGAGCCTTCCTGGAGGAGATAGCATTTGATGCAAACTGGGAAGATGCCGGGAGGGGAGGGAGTAGGATTGTGGGTGGTTATCAGTGCTTTGTTTACAGTGAAGATACTGGCGGAGGATGAATCCGTTACTGTTTGCTCATTTCCAAGAGCATCATTGGGGCTTTCAGGGTCTCTGGGATTCAGGGCTAGTTCTCATTTTTCCCTTCTCAGTATCTCTCTACTCCTCGGTGCTGCAAACCAGCAGCGCAGGAGGGCAGTCTTTTCAGAAGGGTCTTCCCTGGCTAAGAACGGGACCCCCACCCTTCCTCTCCGGCCCAGCGTGCATTTGGGCAGGTCACTTCTGCCTTCTCTAGGCCAGCTTTTCAGTGCAGGGGCAGTTGGAGCTGATGGCTGGGCAGAGGTCCTTGGTTCCAGAAAGAACAGGCATCCTTGCCATTTCTTTCCATCTCACTCCCCTCCCCTCTTTGCTGCAACTGTAAGATCACGACATCGTCTATTTGAGAAGGGCCTTCAACGTCCTGTAATGGCCACTTATTCCTCTCCTGTGGAACTTACCCTCCATCCACCATTCTTAGCTACCTCTTCTCCCATCTTAGATAGTTGAAAAGTCAAAGAAACCTAATAAAACATTAACTTCAGGTAAAAGCTTCCCCCAACCCTGCTACTAAAATTCTTTAAGTTGACAAACTTCATTCCAACGTTCTTCCCTAAAGTCCATGATGTCCTTGGGCCTCTTTAAAGCCCCCCTTGCTCTCCTCCTTCTCCACCCACCCAGTCTGTAGTCCTGAATCTTGACCAAGGCCACTGACCACAGCACCCCCTGCAGCTGGCCCTTTGGCTCTTGGGGGTTGCTGGGCAGGTGGGCCACCCCTGTTTCTAACACCTTTTCTGGGCCAGGAGGCCTCCTCTCCCACCAGAGGTCAGCAGAGAGCTGAGCAGCGCACAGGAAGTAGGATCACTTAGAATTCTCTAGATGAAATTAAGAAGCCCAAAATGAAAAGAGGCCCATGTTTGTTTGTTTGTTGTTTGTTTTTAGGGGGAGAGGAGAGGGGGAGCCTGCATCTTATTATCTCAGGTTGAGGTTTCATCCTGCCCTGGACCTTTGGCGGTTTAGCCTTAACACCAGTCCTATTCTGTGCTTTGGGGGAACAGAGGGCTTTGATCTGTTTATTAAGTGGGTTTGTTTGCCAGTACCCACCCCCCATGACACACGCATCTTTTCTTCATAGGGAATCAAGCCCTCTTAAAACTCAGGGTCAGGGGCTCCCAGTTGGGGCCAAGCTGCCCACTCTGTGCTTGCCTGGGACTGAGAATCTGTGTCCCATTGTTCCCCTGGCCCTTTCCCTTTTTCTTCCAGAAGTTGTATTTGTTTAAATTACATTATAATATTACAGGAAATTCCCTACCCTTATCCTGCCATGATTTGATTTCTCCTTATCTCTTCTTCTTGACCCAGATGGACAGATATTTCTAAAGAAGGTATTAACGATGGCATGCGAACATTTTGGTATTTAGGTCTTCATTCCCCGCCCCCATACACACACACACTGATTTCCTTCAAGGTCTGCCCATGTTCTCCATTTCATGATTCTTTCGCCTGCTCAGTCCTTGCACTGGGGTGGGAAAAGGGGGCAGGAATCTGAATTCCTTTCTTTTCTTTTTCCTTCTCTGAACTTTTGAAATCCCAGCATCCTTGTGAACTATTAAGAGGTTACAAACCAATTCCCCTTAGCCAGGTCTTCATTGTCAAAAGAGAGAGAGAAGGTGCATTTGTCTCCTAAGAGAGAAATAAACACAGAGACTAAATTCTTTGTAAGGAAGGAAAGAAAAGAAGAGAGAGAAAGGGAGAAAGAGTATCTTTGCTAAATTTAGCTCTCAACACCAGCCGGGTTCCTGCCCTCTAGGAACTTCTAGTCTGGAAGGCAGGATCAGGTTGCAAGTCATGGAGGCTGCACCAGGCAGAGGCTGGAGGCCTGCCAGCACCAGGCCTAGCGGCCAGCACAGCTGAGGGACCAGGCTGAGCGTGGCCTGGAGGAGGAGTGCAAGCTGGGGGCGTCATCTCCCCATCCCACCGCCCCCTGGGGTCCCATGTTGGTTCCAGGAGCCCACTGAGTAGGAGGGGGCCTGGGAGGCCGGTGTGTTTGCCAGGGAAGAGGCCCCTGGTTCCCTTGACCGTTGTTTGCTGAGCCCTGACCCTTGTCCTATCTCCCACAGCTTCCGCGAATGTCCCTCTCCTGATCCTAAAATGATCATTCCATTTTGTTTTTTGTTTAAATTAGTAATAAGCCCCCTTCTTGCACAACCTGATTTCCCAAGTGTTTTCACATGCCTTACCCCACTTAGTAGTTTGGTTTGAAGAACTTTGGCACACAGTGGACTTTTTGTCCTTAAAAAAAAAATCCAATCTTTCATGGATTTTTTTTTATTCGATAATGACTCGAAAGGAAACACTGCAAATCCTAAAGCTACAGGCAGACGCTGTACACCACATGCACGCTCTGATGGGTAGGAAATCCTTAGAGGCGGACAGGTTGCTGGCCTCCAGAATTTGGCTCCAGCCAGACCCAGGAGATAGGCATTGTTTTTTTCCTTCCTTCCCCCACTTTGGAAAAATAAGTTTTATTCTCCTGGGCATGTTCATTAGAGGGGGCGGTAATTCTGTGCAGTGAGGAAGGGAGGGGCAGCGAGGAGGGAGATTCTGGGCCCACGTGGACTGCTCTGTGCAGGGGGCCTGAGAATGGACATGGCACCCACATGCCTCTCTCGGGCTGGAGAAGAGTGAACAGCAAAACCAGTCTTGTCCTCCTTTGTTGTGGTGGGGCCCCCTTCTCCCAAGTGTTGCCTTTTTAAAAAACAAACCAACAACCCAAACACAACGTGGCCCACAGAGACAGAGGCGGTTTGCTAGGTTGCCATGCTTCCATTTGTTCTCCAGGTTTAGCTTCTCTCCTCCAGGAAAAGTTCACTTTCCCAAGGCCCAGAGTTAGAAATGCGTTGCTAATTGATTTGAGCTCCATTTGTATTGCTTGCAGACGGCCGGAGCAGAATGGCCGGCGAGGGGCCGGTGGGGTGCAGGGGGAGCTGCTGTTCTGACCGTCGAGGAGAGGGACTCGCAGTATGTTTATGAAACGGGCCTCTGTGACACGGGGCATCGCGGGGGTGGGGAAAGGGGTCGGGTGGTGCTTCCGAAAAAAAGAAAGGTTGTTGGGAAGTGCTTAACGGGAACTTAGCCTAAAATGGCGCGCCTAATTGAGGAAAACCATGCTTCCGAATGAAAACAGTTGTCACGAATTCATTTTTCAGATGTTTGACCACCGGCAGCTGGGAGGTTTACCTCATCTTAGATGGTGTCCAACTTGGCAGAGCGCATGGGATCCCAGTCCTTGGTGACATGCACCCATTGCTCCTTACTGATAAGTCCCTGCGGCCCGGCCGAGTGAGGGCGGAGGAGCCGTTTGCGTTTGCCTTTCTAGTAGCGTCTTAGCTCGCCGCGCTCCAGTCCGCAGCCGGGAGGACGCGATCCGCCGGGCGGTGAGTCTGCCTCCTCCGGGCATTTCCATCCGCTCGTTCCTCCACTCATTTCTTCAACGTGCGAACCGGGAGGCCAGGGCCAGCCTCTGCCGCTGACACTCTGGGCCGCACACTGCACTTCCGGGTCTGGGCCCGTACACTGCACTTCCGGGTCAGTCTCCCCTGCACTTCCGGGTCTGGGCCGGCCCAGTGACCCCGCCCCCTATGCGCCACCTGGAGCCAGATATGCCTTCCAGGGTCTCCGAGGGCGGCGGCTCTAGGGGCCGACCACGCCTTCAGTGTCTAGATTTGTGTCCAGAGGGTGGGACCAGGACGTCTGTAGTTCAAGCCTGAGGTGGTGCTTTCATCTTCGCGCCCGTCCTCCATTTTAGCCCCTGAGCTGTCCTCCATCTTACCGCCCGTCCTCCATCTTAGCTCTGGTCCTCCATCTTAGCTCCGGTCCTCCATCTTACCGCCCGTCCTCCATCTTAGCTCCGGTCCTCCATCTTACCGCCCGTCCTCCATCTTAGCTCTGGTCCTCCATCTTAGCTCCGGTCCTCCATCTTACCGCCCGTCCTCCATCTTAGCTCCTGGAGCTTTGGGCCTCTCCCTCCGGCCTCCCATCTCCTGCTCTTCATTTCCATTTGCAAACAGCTCAGCCCAAAGCAGGGGCTGCTTCTGCACCTCCCCGCCCGCTGCCGGCGGCCCATGTCTGTGCTCGCCCCCGGCCGCCTCTCAGCCTTGGTGCCTGTGTCACGGCCCAGAGCCTGGGGCGTGTTCCCGGCGGTTCCACAGACCGGGCTCCGGGGGAGGCCACAGGGGACGGCCCCGGGTGTTGGGAGCCCCTCGGAGCGGAGCGGCGGGGCCGCAGGGACAGGCCGGGGGCTGCGCTCTAAGTGACAGGTTTTGTTCCTCTGGGTTTTACTTTTTTTTACCAGTTTTAGAAATTATTCACATTCTTCCTCTCAAAATCCCTTCTACAGCATTCGTTAGAAACTGAGTTTTTGTTGTGGAGTTTATTCTTCAGTCCCCCACCCTGCTTTTTTTTTTTTTTTTTTACGAGGTTCCCCTCTCTGCCTCTGTACCCCCAGAGCATCCAACAGATAGCTGTTATGCCCGGCTGAGGAAGAGACATTTACTTAATACATTTTAAAGTGTGCAGGGTAAACAGAATACAAAGGTATTTCCTATCTAAGATTAAAACATGAAGCCCCTGCGGGTCCGCCATTTGTTTGGGATTTTTTCACATTTTGCACTCAGCTAACTCATCGCAACGCACTCAGATGATGTGCCTGGAATCGTGCGGTGCATTAACAGGAAGCCAGGGAGGGACTCACTTTAAAGCCCAGAATGACCCCCAGGTGCCCTGCTCGGGTGCCCCCTGAGCCAGGGTTAGTCACCCCCGTAGGAACTTGGGGTCAGGTTGTCCCTGACTTGGGGGTGCTTTTCATGGTTGTGGGTCAGATCAGGAGTGTTCCCTGGACTTGAAGATTAGGTGCTTCGGGGCCCAACTACAGTTTACACCCGCATCCTCGCACAGCTGGAGAGGCTGCTAGAAGCAGCTCCAGGGAGTACGATTATTACAAAGTCCCGGAACTCAAGATTTTTAGAAAAGGGGACATCTAATACTTTCAACAGTGAAGACTTAAAATAATAAAAAGTAAAAAGTCTTGGAACTCAGAAGGTAGAGGTGATCTTCTCAGGATAGGAAGCAGAACCCTAGCAGTGCTTGGCGGGATGACCTTCCCCGTCCTCCTCCTGGAAGCCACTCCAAAGTGGGGGATTTGCACCCCCTGCGCTCTTCTCTACCGGCCACCTTCTTGCCAGGGCCTTTGCGGCTGGGGGAGGAATGGACCCAGGAAAGCTTCCTGGGACCCATTTCGGCTCCACCCACAGCCCAGCCGCAGGCCCCTCGCAGCCAGGACACCTGTGGGCCGCAGCCGTTTGCTCAGGCTGGCCTTTGACCTCTGACCTCTCAGGCTTGCCCTGCGACCAGCACACAGCGGTCACAGCAGGACTCCCCAGCTTTACTCCAGGGCCCCACTGGCCTCCCTTCCCTGTTGCCAAGGCCCCTCAAACATCACCTGACTTCTCCCCCTGGTTGGACCGAGGGACTCAGTGTGACCTTTGCCCTGTGGCCCCATCCCCAGATCCTCCAGTCTTGCTTTTGTGAAGGGCTCCTTTCCTAGAGTTTTTGGTTCTTGGTGTTGGGTCACTGCAACCCCGGATAAAAACAGGTGTGATGAGTGTGTTACGGATTACACCCCGAGCTCCAGCTTTGTGCCACTTCCTCTAATAAGACCAATTTTGGTGGTGACACATTTCCTAGAATCCCGGACTTGCTTCGATTGCTAAAATCCTCCAAAAGCCGATTATAGGATAGACCTGTTTGCTTCAAAACCTGGAAGGGCTTGGTCCTGATCGGCTATCTTGGCTCCCACTTTCTCTCTTCCCTGCCTCCCCGGTCTGTCTTGATTTTCTTGTTCCCTTCAGGCCGCAGAGCCTCTGTTCTCCCCCCGGGCTGCCGTTTTTGTTGACGGCTGAGCACACATGGTCTTCTGTGTGGCAAAGTCCCGTTCCTGGCTGGCTGCAGAGTGCCCACCAGTTAATCGGGCGGGAAAACTTGAGTTAGGCTTTGCCATTTCAGCCAAGCTGGGCACACATCGGACACACCTGTCACTTGAGCAGGCGTCCCCCGTCAGCCCTGAGGGTCACAGCTGTAGCATGATTTCAGCATGAGCAGTTCAGGATTTCACGTTTCTTAGGAAAAGAAGGCAATCCGAGCTGCTGCTGCTCACCTGGTAACCTTAGAGGATTTCATAGAATGGAAGGCAGGAGGGGTGTCCTCCAGAACCCGCTGGGCCCTTCCCCGCCTGTCTTCCCGGGTGTATTTTTACGTGCTTATCCCAGTGCTGCTTGCTGCTGGTCCTTAGCCTCTAGCTCTTCCCTCTTTCACACTGAGAATTGGCCTGCCGTCATTGGCAAGACCTTTTTGTTGTTTTGGGGGGTGTTTTGTTGTTTTGGGGCAGATCTTAATTTACAATTAAGTTTCCGGTGGGAGAGGAGAAGAGTTCTGGCCCTTAGTCAGATCTTCTCATTTTATGTAAATGGCCCCCAGAAGCAACACACCTTTTTAATTTGTCCTCCCGGAGCCAGGGAGCCCTTCTGTCACCTGGGCCTTAGTAAGTGAATTGGCCACCTGCAGTGCGTTTGAGGGCTGAGTTGTCTGCTTCGCAAAGAAACGGGCTATATTTCGTGTTTAAAGCAAGCCTGCTTTGTGTTCTTTGTAAAGTCAGTGACATTCTTTCCATTTTTTTCGGTGTAATTAGCGCAGAAGGAGCCGTAATATGAGAAGGTAGCAGAGACTAAAGCCACCGACCTAAAGTCAGGAATGTTCAAGAAAGTGGGCAGCGGCCCTTTCCCAGCCCTGGGCGGGTGCAGAGCGGGAGAGGCTCAGGGCAGGCCTGAAGCCTGTAGCTCATAAAAACATCTCCTTTTCATCTGATCCCCCGGCTGGCTGCAAATGCTTGATACTTTGGCTGAATAACTTTCTCCTCCTAACTTCCAGAGGTCGGCAAAAACCTTAGAAAGCCATCCGGGCCCTGCTGGTGTTGAGTGGGCTCCTAACAGGCCAGGGAGCATGCTGTGAGCGCTGCCAAGCCGCTGAGAAAGTGCTGAGTGAGGGATGGGGGCGCAGCCTCTGGGATCCCCAGCAAACACTGCATTTTGACCAAACATAGGCCACATGGAAGTCCCCCTGGGAGGAGATGGGGCTTGAGTGCAGGCACCTGCAAAGGAGGAAGCGGTCCTCACCCTCACCGGGAGCCTTGCCTTTATGCCCTGGGCTGTCCCTCAAAATAAAACTCGGAAGTAGTGGGGCCAAACTTCAGGGACACATTTTCTATTTCAATTTAAATGTGTGTGGGCAAAACACACACAGATAAAAAGGTACCTACGTTTCTAGATGAATTAAATGTGTGACTAACTGTCACATTAATTGCCTACTTCTGGGTTTACCAACAGCAGATGGAGAGGGGGTTTCAGCTGCGAAGGCAAATGGCACCGTGGTCTCTGTTGTTCCAAACTGAGGCAGTAGCTAATTGCCAGGCTGTTTGAGAATGATCAGCCGCTTTGGTTGGTAGGTAAATAAAGTAAAATCCCAAGAAGTAAAACTTGTATGTAGCCGTTGTTTGGTTTGTGTATATATATATATATATGTATACACAGAGCAGCTCTAAGGAAAGGAAACTTACTACCTGATTAAGCCACAGTGTTTAACTCTCTGAACTCTTAACTCTGTGGGGCTACATTTGAAGAATTGAATACAATGAAAAAGGAAACTGTGAAATAAGAGCAGTTCAGGGCTTTTTTTATCTAAAGAGATCTGGTGGGACTTCAGCGCCAACTTGCTTTCTGGTTTTTTCTTGTTATTATTTGTTTCGTAAGATGTTGGATCAAAATGTGATACAAATAAGGTTCCTTGTAAATAAAACCAGAAGGTAGCTGGCCCGACTATTTTTAACTGGCCCTCTCTCTACATTCCCCATGCCCAAGGCCAAGCTACACGTTCTGAGCAGCAGGTGTCCCTTCACCTTCATCCTCTTGAAGAAACTCCCCCCCAAGGGAAGTTAGAGACGCGTTAGCTTAGGAAAGTCAATAGCCCTGCTATAAAGGGACACTTCCTCATCTTTTTCTTTTACCCAATTAAAATCTCTAGTAAGTGGGTCCATTGGTCTATGGTTGATGTCATTATGCCCCTAGTCCCAACTATCCATCTAGAATCTTCAACCAGGGCTGACATTTGTGGGCTTTATGTTACTTAGGTTTAAGTTTTAAAAGGAATAGAGTAATGCACTTAGTGCTTTTTTTATTGTTTCCCCATTTTGAGGAAGGGGTGGCTTTGTTAAAAGTTATTCTCACCCACTCTGGGGCTGGCTCCTGGGGGTGTCGTGAGAAAGGCACTAATGGCCTTGGGCGCAGGGCATCTGTGGGTTCCAGGAAGCTCCTCTGATAGCTGGGGCCCACCTTTCAGGGTCAGGAAAGGTGCACAAACCCCAGTGGACTTCATGTTGTGAGCCGTGGTTTTAAGTAGATGCTTCAGCGGTATCTCAAAGCCAGGGGCTCAAGAAACAGTCCAAACACAGTGGGCAATGTGCCCCCCACTCTGTTTGAATTAGATTACATAAAAGTTATTTTAAAATTAGCTGATCAACATTAAATAAGGACATTTCATACGACCATGTAGTTAATGCCTTGATTTTAAGTCTTCTGAAATGAAGTGTTGCTAATTTAAACATTTGTGCTTAGTTTAGAATGCAAGTTTAGGGGTACTAGTGGTTGGAGTTACTAGCCTAGTGAATATGACAAGAAAAGAAGAGCCCTAGATAATCATTACCTTAAAGTTTGAAGAACGTTATGGTCCTAAGGAATAGAACCTTCTTAACCATGGTTAACTGGGCCTAGGAAGAAGGTTTTTTAGTTTATTTGTTTTATAATACTTGCTTTTGGCATCTATACAACACAGGTTTCAAGTCACATTCATTTGCAAACCACACTTGCAGCCATTCTAGTTAAATAAAAATGCAGAAAGTGCTTTAAAGATAGTGAAAGCACTAAATACTATTAAAACCTTACACCTGAGGTTTCTGCTTCAGTGGAAAACTGTTTATTGTTTCCTGTGCTGTTGAAATACTATTATATTTTCTCTGGGCTCTTACAGAGACCCAAACTAATGGGAGGTCAAGAACACTCTGGTCCAAAACCTGAATTACATCATTAAGTATAATAATATTTTTAAGATTCTGAGCCGTGGTGAGTCTATTGCTTCTAAAAGCAGACAAGGCAGTCTCAGGAAGGTGCAAAAGAGCCCAGGAACACATCCACTCATAAACATGAAGCTCCCAAGACCTCCCACGCAGACACTGCCGTGTGAATCCGCCCGTTGTGGTAAAGCATGCAGCTGGAAAAGGTGACTGCTAGGCTGTCCCTCTGTGCAGCACGGGGCCCCATCTGTTTGACCGGGTTGTATCACTCAGTGACCTAGTGTTGTAGGTTGGGGTGTGTTATTATCCCAACTTGCGGGCTTTGGCATGAAGCAAGTCACCTGAGCCAGGGACCTGTGCCCTCCCTGGCCATGTCCTCCCAGGACATTCTGACCCTTTGCTCTTCTCTGGAGCCTGAAGTTTCCACCACTTCCATCTCCCCCTGAGCCAAATGAGAGGCCCCTTCCATTGCAAAAGTCTCTAGCCTGCACTGTACCAAGAATTATGTTAATGCATTGTTCTACTTTTAAAGCATAAACCAGGTACTTAAAATGGTAATGACCTGGTAAAATAAATTACTAATTCATATGAAAAGGTCACACTTGGTGGCCTTCAAATTGGAAAGGCTTTTTTTTTTTTTTTAAACTTTTAAAGCCTGGGTAGGTCAAATGCAAGACTGAAAACTGTATGCAGTGCCAGCTCACCACACTAATTAAGTAAAATCTCATCTTTCCCTTTGTGTGGAGTGAAAACAGAAAGCTAACCAGACCACAAATGGGCTTGTGTTCCCGAGTTCTTAGTATCGTTTGCTTACCTGTAAACCCTGGGTCCCATCTGCTGTCATTTATTTACAAGGTAAATGCTTATCTGTCCATCAGTGGTTGGTCATAATAAAATATAGGTGAAATCTACATTAAAAAAAAAAAAAACACCTTTTTTCAAGGGTGGCCTGATAGGTTAGAAGGTGAAATGACTAAAGCCTCATCTTGCTTCATACATTTCTAGGACAATAGTCCCATCCAGATCATGCTTTGCCTGGAATATGTGGCAGTGTGTGATGTGGCACAGATTCACTGCTTTCAAAGTTTAGGCATGATACGCCTCAAAAAGGGGAGCTGGTGACCCAGCTCCAGGGGGTCGGGGGGTTCCCAATAGGGAACCTGTTCATTACATTCCTTGTAGTAATGTGTAGCTACTGGCAAATATAGGGAGGTTGTGTTGGTTACTATTTACCTTGTTCCTCTTAAATACAGTGTGTTTGTGCTTTGACACATTAGAAACGGGGAGGAAGATGCTTTTGAACAAATGGAGCATAATAAGAAATTCTGACCTCTCTTCTTCCTTCTTCCAAGTCTTCACCAATTATTTTTTAAGACAACCGATCAATGAAATGTAACCAAGAAGTTTTACTTAGTATGTAAAGACATAAAGCGCGGGCGCCGTTGTCAAGCTGTTTCTGAGCTAGGGGTCGGTGACTGGGAGTCTCTGTCTCGGTCACATCGTTATTGATTGCGAGGGCCACTGCCGCTTGGCTTCCCAGCACATTCAGGTTCAATATCTTTATCTGCTGCTGTTCATGTTCAAAGCATCACCTAGTCACCTGGAACAGTCGTGCCTTTGAGCTTTTTTTCCCAAAGTTGTATCTGTGTGTGGAAGAGAGGCCAAAATCCAAAGTGTGACAAAGTCCCGCTCAGGTTAGTTTGGTGTGGGGGAGGTCAGGCACCGCTGTGCACTGTAATTGGAAATGAGGCCACCTGGGCAGAGCAGGGGCTGCAGGGTATGGGGTCTGACCTGAAGCTTTTGCTTCCTGTTCTGAAGCCCAAGTGTGTGACTCGGTGTCACACCTTTTACTTTGGGTTGAACAGAGGGGTGAGGGGGGCAATTTCAATAGTCCTGTGGAATAGCTAATAGTGTCTTTCTATTTTCAAAGAAAACTTAACCCTATTCACAACAGTTTGCTCCAAAGTGTCCAACCATCACCCCGGGACCTTAGGTGTGTTGTGTGTTTTGGTTTACAGGTGGCTTCCGTCCTTTCTTTTTTCCCAAACATCCGAAGTTTTACTGACTCTTTAGAAGTCAAAAAAGTTTAAAGGTGGGCGAGAGAGAGTTTACCATCACTGTGTCCATCTGAGTTTATTGGCAGTTAGGTCTGCTGGGCAGCAGAGGAGTCATGCCATGTCTTCGCCTGATCACCTGCGACTCCAGCTCACCTGGGCAAAGGTGGACCACATGGACCAAACATTATTGAATGAATGGACTGTCCCTAAGCGGACACCGGAGTGGCGGCAAGTGATTTAACCGAGGTCCCAGGAAGCGAGCGGGCGGCCCAGTGGTTGAGAATTTGTGTCCTTGCTCTTAACCCAGTGCTCTCTGCCACATGCTAGTGTGGGGACAGGAGTGGAATGGGGACGCCAGAGTTTTTAAACATTCTGCAAACAAATTCGTGTTCACTAAACTACTTTTCCCTCTGTTCCAGAGCCACACCGCGGCCCCCAGGCCGGGGCTGGAGAACGGGACACCCGGTTCCACCACTTCTCCCGCCTGGGAAGACGCCGGTGCGCCGACTCCGCCGCCTCCTTGGCCAACACCGCTCGGCTCCCGTGTAGCCGGCCGGCTGCCGGCAGCTTCCAGCAATGCTAGTTTTGCGTTCACGGAGCACCTCTCCTCCGATCTGAAACCTTTCTAGGCGTCGAAAGTAGTTAGGCTGCCGACACCTACCTCGGCGGGCGCGCGCCGCCAGGAGGGAGGGGTGGGTAGCGGTCCCGCGTGCACTAACCGGGAAGCTGGAGGTAAGGCGCGCAGCAGGGGTAAGCGCCGCCGTCGCACACTTTGCACGCCGCCCAGGGCTACACCACTCACCGAAAATTGGGAGGCAGGTCTGGGAGGCGGGGTCCGGTGCCCACCAACTTGGGCGCCCCCGTGCCCCCCACTACTGCACCCCTCACGCCCCCTGCCCACTCCTGTGACGTCCGCATATCGGCCCACACCCGTAGGGTGCGCGGCGGGCCATTTGGGTAAGTCCTCGGCGGGCCGATTTTTCGGCTTCCCCTTCGGTTTATAGGGGCCACCGCTGTGGGTCAGTCCTCTGAAGAGGCTGGGGCGTCATCGGACTGGTTAGGAGCGCTGGTCTTCGGCTGGGACAGTCAGTCGCGTCGGCACCGCGGAGCGGGCTGCGTCAAGTGGCTGGCCCTGCGCGGCACTCGCCGGCTCTCTGGCTCGGGGCTGCGGCGCCTCGGCTGGAGCGAACCCCTGTCCCGGCGCGGGGCGGCTGCGGGCGGCCGGCAGGCACTGCCTTGCGTGTGAGTGCACTTAACTCACATGTAAGTCCCGGTGCCCCGTGGCTTCCCGCGAAGTGCGAGTGGCCTGGCGCGGGCAAGAGCCGCTGGGGCAGGGCAGGGGCGCCCAGGCGCTGCCTCCCTGCCCTTCGGCTCCCGGGCACCCCCCAATTCTCTCTTTTCTCTTTTCTTCTCTCCATTGGCGCGCCCAAGAGCCAACCTAAGGAGCGTCTGAGGGTAACAGCAAACTCGTGCCATCGCGTCTCTGCACTTTTTTTTTTTTAGTTGTTTGACATTTCTCGGTGCTTTTTGGTTTTTCGCTGTTGTTGGGTGCTTTTTGGTGTGTTCTCGCCCTTTTTTCATTTGCTCATCCTTTTTGGCGCTAACTCTTAGGCAACTAGCCCAGCAGCCCGAAGCCGGGCAGCCGCGCTCCGCGGCCCCGGGGCAGCGCGTCGGGCATTGCAGCGGAGACCCCCGACACGGGGCGCACGGGGTTCCGCCAGGCCGAGGCCAGGGGCAAGCAGGGCGCCCGGGCCAGGCGGGAACCAGGCAACCCGAGGTGGCCCAGCAGCCATGCTGAAGATAGCCAGGAAGATCAAAGCCAGGGCGCTGGACAGCGGGAAGAAGACGGCGGCCGCTGCGGCCGAGGTGGCTGCCGAAGCTGCAGCGGCGGCTGCAGCGCTGGCCGAACCGAGAGAGCCGCCCGCACCGTGGAAGAGCGGGGACCCCAAGAAGACCTGGAAGAACCCCAAGAACCTGCCGTGCGAGGTGCCCCCGGAGAAGTTCCTGACCGAGAAGGAGCAGAGAAAACTCGAGAAGAAGCTGCTGGAGCAGAGGCGAAAGGCGGAGAAGAAGAAGGAGAAGGAGAGGAAGAAGTTGGAGAAGATGCAGAAGAAGAAGAAGAAGGGGTCCGCGGCCCGGGAGGCGGCCCGCTGCCCGGAGGCCGCCGCCGCCGCCGCCGCCGCGGGCACCGCGGAGGGCGCAAGAGGGGCCGGCGAGGGCGCCGGCATCGGGGGCACGAATAGGGTCTGGGCCCAGTGGTACTGGGACGAGGACGACGCCTACTACACGGAGCCCCGCGTGGGGGGCGTCGCGTGGCATCCCGGGTCACCGAAGTCCAGCGAGCTGAGCGCCCACCTGCCCCTCATGGTTTTTCTGATGTTCTCCGTGCGCAGCCCCTCGTGGGTGCTCGACTTCCTGCTACAGAAGCGCACGGAGCATGGCCGTGGCTGTGGCTTCGTGTTCGGGGCTACCTGCTGCTTCCGAATGTTCCTGGGCTGCGCCTTCTTCTCCTACTGGGGCGGCCGCGCCAAGCGCAGAGGCCGCGGGCGCTCCGGGGCCACGGGGCCCTTCGGCTCGGGCCTGGGCGCCCGACGCCGGGGGCGCGGGGAGAGGCTCATCTAGCCCGCCCCCCCTCGCCCCCCACCCCCGCCACCACCACCACCACCACCAGACACCACCATCACCACCACCATCGCTGTGTAGTGTGGAGTTTATTAAGTTTGTGTGTTTGTGTGAACACATTTTCCTTTTCGGTTGCTCTGTCCTTTGGTTCGTGCTCGCCTAGCTTTTTCCACACACTCTGCGCTCTGGCTTTCTCTGTGACTCTCTCTCTTTTAGAAAATTTTCCGAAGTCCGGGCTCTGGCTCGGCCTCCCTCCCCTTCCGCCCACCCCGGCCCCTCGGCGGCGCCTGCGGGAGGAGGGGGGCGGTGGCCTCGGGGGCCGCCAGGCTACGCGGCCCGGGGAGGGTGGAGCGTTGGCGTCGTGCGAGGGGTCGTCACTGGCTCGGAGCCGCCCCCTCTCCCCCCGCGGCCCGCCCGTTTGGGGCCCAAGCCTGGGGGGCGAGGGGGCGGCTCCCCGACCTGTCCCCGTCCCGTCCCGGGCCGGGTGCGGGCGGAGGGACCCCCCTCCCCGGGCACCCGGGGGGCGCCTCCCTCTGCCAGCTCCCGCCCTCCCCGCCGCCGCGGCTGCCGCCGCGGCTGCTCCTCATCCCTCCTCCTCCTCCTTCCACCCCCCTCGCCGCCGCCTCCTTCTCCCCCCGCTTCCCCCCGCCCGCCGGGGCCCTTTTGGGTAGGGGCGGCGGGCCCGGGCCGAGGCAATAAGAGCGGCGGCGGCGGCAGCAGCTCCAGCAGCTCCCGCAGCTCCTGCTCTGGTCCGCCTCGGCCCGGAGCGGCCATCAGCCCCTTTGGCTTCGGCTCGAGGGGCGGGGAGCGGCTCGTTCCCCTCCGTCCGACCGACACCACCCTCCCCGTGCGGCTCGCAGTCCGCCCCGCGCGCTCCTCCCCGAGGAGCCTAGCCCGCGCCCGGCCCGCCCGCCCGGCGCTGCCCCAGCCCTCTCGGCCCGCCTGAGGCCGCCCGCGCCCGACCCGCCGCAGCCGGCCGCGCCCCGTGCCCCGCCGCCGCCGCCATGGGCTGTCTCGGAAACAGTAAGACCGAGGACCAGCGCAACGAGGAGAAGGCGCAGCGCGAGGCCAACAAAAAGATCGAGAAGCAACTGCAGAAGGACAAGCAGGTCTACCGGGCCACGCACCGCCTGCTGCTGCTGGGTAAGGGCGGGGCGGGGGGCGCCGGCCCGGCCCGGCTCGGGAGCCCCTCGGGGCGCCCGCAGGCCGCGCGCGCCGAGCCCGTCCCCCGCCCGGGCGCGCGCTCCCGAGCCCGTGGCCCGCCCGAGGGCTCTGTCTCTGGGGACGAGGCCGGAAGGGGGACCCCGGGGCGCAGATTCGGCGGGCGGGGCCCAAAATGGGGTCGGGGGGCTTGGCGAGGCGGGCGCGGGTCCCCCTCCCCTGGCCGGCTCTCGCTCTTGGCTTCTCTTTCGCCCTCCCCCCTCGCTCTTTTTTCTTTCCGCGAGGCCTACGCGACGCCGGGGACTTGGGTGCTTGTTGGGAAGGGGGAGGGGGAGCCCCACCGGGCTCCGGAGACTGCGACAAAAAGAGGGTTTCGGGGACAGGAAATGGGGTGGCGGGCTGAAGGAGGGGGACCCGCCTCCGTGGGGTGTGTGATTTGTTCGGAGAGGGAAGGGGAGAAAGAAAGAGGGGCCAGAGGAGGAGGGGGGGCGCGGGGGGACGCCGCAGTGGCCTCAAGGGCCTCCCCAAAGGGAGGCTTTGGCGGGGGAAGTGGCGGGGGGGGGGCGGGTGACATCAGCCCCTCGGAAGGGTTCCGAGTGTAAAGGTGGTGCGGGAGGGGGAGGGGGCGCGGGCGAGTCGTGGCGCCGGAGTGGGGGTGGGGGAGGCGGGAGCGCGGCGGCGCTGGGCGCGACTTGGTGCGTTTCAGGCCGGACACTGCGCGCGGAGCAGACGTGTCCTGGGCCCGGCCAGGCCGTGGCAAGAAGGGAAGGAGAATCAAATAAAAAAAATAAAAAAATGGAGTTGGTACGCTAAGTGCCCAGTGAAGCCAAATGACACGTCATTTTTACAGTATGACCTTTTTCCCCCCTTCCAGACATGCAGGCTTTTTGAAAAGCAAAGAAGAGAATTAATTGTAGCAGCTGCCCTCACCCCCCCCCCCCCGCAGCATCGCCTCCCCCCAATAAATTAACACACACATTTTCCTGTTAGTCCTCCACATTGAGAGTACTTTGTGGAAAGGGGAGGGGGGGCATTCACAAATCAGAACTGGAAAATGACATTTGTCTGGAAATGGCTTCTGGGTCTGGAAATGGCGTTTTTTGTCCTTTTCAAGGGGGTAGGGAGGTGGATTGCGCTTTAAGGAGACTTTTTTCCAGGTGGAGGAGATGAAAAGACGTTAATTAGTTGTTTGTCAAGTGACGTTTGGTTGTTTGGTTCTGGGTTTTCTCTCCTGATTGCGGTTTTTACTTTGGCCAGAAAGGGGGGTGGAATTTGAGATGACCTTTCCTCCTTTTTCTTAAAGGTGCTGCCTTGGGGAGGGGGAAAGAAGTTAAAATAAAAAAAAATTAAAAAAAGCATTAAAAAAAAGTGGTGAAATGACCAGAAGAATTACACAAGCATTAATTAGTATGGAAGTTTTCCACTTCCTCAGTAATTTGGTTATCTGAATTGGTGAATTGGTAGGTTAAGACCTAGTTTCATGGGAACACTTCAACAAAACAGCTTAGTTATAAAGAATAAAGTGTAAAGCCTGCTTTTCTCTGTGGTGTTTGCTTTGCTTGTTTGGATGGGTTATGTCTTTGTTCTCCTGAGTCCAGGTTTACATAAAGCAGAAAATTATTAAGTGTAAATAAGTGTTTTTGGTGTTTCTGCACTTGCAATTTCAGTAATTAAATGACACATATGTTGAGGTCTTATTTAAAACTCCTAAAGGCAGAATTTTACTATGTGAAGAATAATATGCATAAACTTGATTTCAAAGTGTAAGCCTGGAAAAGTCTAGAACCGTTTCCTTGGATGCTAGCCGTACCTGAATACTAATTTGAAACAAGTATGATGCTAATGGTGCCTTAAATTTCTAGCACCTTTGGCAGTAATCACCAAGTCTCCACTGCGTCGAGACTGTTACTTCTGGCCACACCTTGCCTGCTGGGCTCACCTTCCCTACATTTTATCCCAGCTGATTGATAGCCGCTGGCACAGGTGTCTGCAGCCCTAGCCAGTGCAAGACATTTTGCATTTTTAAGGTGATTCTCACCAAATAACGCCCCCCCCCCCCCGCAAGAGGAAACAGTGATGTCCCAAGTCCTCTCTGTAATCCGTCTTAATTTAATAGTGAATTACAGTGCCACAAAAAAACTTTTCCAGCCCAATTCTCTTATTTCATATATGTGGAAACTGAGGCACCGATCTGTTTTGTGCCTCTAAAAGCAGTATTACGCATCCTAACACCTCTGCAATAAGAATATTGGAGATTATGATTAATTTTATGTTTTTTCTTCATGGAATCTCCTAATATTTTAATATTTTAATGTGTGAGACTCATTAAGAAAGAGTGTTTGCTTTGAAATCAATGTTTCTTTAGAAACATTTTAACTTTCCCAGGTATTGATTACAGCCTTGTGAAAAGGCAAGAGAAGGAGGAATGCTTTATTCTCTGGGAAGTAAAACAAAACAATTAAGAAAAGTAAGGGGGGGGGGGTTAAAGAAAAAAAAACCCACCCAAACAGTTTGTGTGAGAGAAAGATAAAAAAAATGATTCACACAAGAATTATTTGTGGAACAGTGTGTATTTACCCCCCCAAAATTAAAAAAAAAAACAATAGCAATCCTCCTTCTAGCTTGGAAATGTGGTTTTTCACTATTCGCATAAAGGTAAGGTCATTTTAAATGGAGATATGTCACCCTTCCTTTAGTTGGGAAGGGCTTGACATCTTTGAAAATGCAGTGGTTTCCAGGTATATTTTTCCTTATATTAAAGTTTTTAACTCTTATTAGAGTTGCTGCATGTTAATGTCGTTCTCAAACGCTATATTTGATATTAAAATGTGTTTTTCCAGAAGATAACATTGGTGGTCTTCTACCACTCCCCCCTCCCCTGTGACATGGTTGCTGAATCAGAGAGCATGGGGAGCGGGGGTTGGTAAAAGGCCCCCTGCGGGTTGAGGGCTGAGTTTTCCGCGGCCCGGGAGCATCTGCTTCGGACAGTGCTTGGGAGGCACGTGCTGCGTCAGGCTGCAGTATCGGGCGCTGGTGTGGGCCCTGGTATTTTCACCATGAAACATGTGACAAACAATGAATTATGTGGTTCTACACATTCACCTGTGCAATTTTACCTGAATTCTCTGTTTCAAGGATTCAGTTTCACAGTTTGGACTTCAATTTTCTCCCACCCCCTCCCCAAAAATGACAAAATTGCATCACTTCCCCCTCCCCCTTTGCTTCCCCACCCCACAAATTTTAAAACAGCCCACACCCACAAAACCTTTAATTCTTGTTTGTTATTTAATGGTGAAATACTGCAGGGACCCAAAGTTGGACATTTATTATATTTTTGATGTGTCGAAATGTCAATGAAAATTGCACGTCTTTATTTTGTTTGTTTGTTTCTCTGTGTGTTGCTTCTATGGAAAAC
This sequence comes from Eptesicus fuscus, assembly GCF_027574615.1. Classification (NCBI taxonomy): domain Eukaryota; kingdom Metazoa; phylum Chordata; class Mammalia; order Chiroptera; family Vespertilionidae; genus Eptesicus; species Eptesicus fuscus. The sequence goes on along the minus strand of NC_072484.1, from coordinate 3,883,892 downwards.
AGCAGTCCTCTCACTGCCCAGAGTGTGCAAAATGCTCCTTCATAACCTGAGACTTACTTTCATTTTCTAGGTGCGGGAGAGTCTGGTAAAAGCACCATTGTCAAGCAAATGAGGATTCTGCATGTTAATGGGTTTAATGGAGAGTAAGTGTCTAAGCCGCACCAGGGACAGGACACGCTGGATGCTAACTAACCTTTAGGAAGTTTAGGTAGCTTGGGAGACTGGGCAGCCAATTTTCACTTAATTTTTTCAGCCTGCATATTAGGAAATCCTAAGGAGAGCTCTTGAGTGGTTTCCCCCTCCCTCCTCTTAATATCTGGTGCAGCCACAAGTGATCACAGTAATAGCAGTAAAGCACAGTGTCATGCGAAGGAAACACCGCCCCTTCCCCGGGAAAAGATCGCCTGGGTGGCCCGGGACCGGTCTGCCGCAGGCTGTGGTGCAGTGGGTCCCCAACATGGCCGACACGGGCTGTGGCCACCCCTCAGTCAGGTGACACCCCCACTGCAGAGCACACCCCCCCCCCCCCCAGCAGATTTCACCGCAGTGCACCAAGGCAGGATGTTTTAACTATTAAGGAAACATTGTTTCAATAATATTCTCACCAAACAAAGTTAGAAGAGGCAGCCCTGGTTAATAATTACTCATCCCCCTACCCTTGGAATCACTGTTACGGGCAAATCATTGTTTCCCTTTTTAAAAATCAATAGTTGTGCCTGAGGGACACAGGGGGGGTATTTAAGTGATGGGAAGGCTAGGAGGTAGGTACTTCTAGCTGGATCAAGGGGCACTTTTGTCTTTGAAACGTCCTTTTAGGCATCTTGGTCTAAGGCAATGTGACGAAACCGCAGTGCGAATAAAGATGAAAAGAAAACGCATGTGCTAGGGATGGGAAAAACACGGGGTCATTCTTGCCGGGCGGGGCGCAGACAGGGGAGCGAGCCTCCGGCTAGTCAGGGAGTTGCTCCCCTCAGACCCCAGCTAAGTTGGCCAGCCTGTTTTCCTGGTGTAAGGGCACTGGTTCACCATTACTAGCTGGTTAGCAGTTCCAGCCCCTCTTAACCCTGGTGCAAGTTGACCCCTTCGTTGCATTCCCTTTAGTTTCCGAACGGGGGATCACCGAGTCACGGTGGCATAGTTTAATTCAGTTATACATCCGAAAAAACAAGCAAACCCCATAAACATCCAGGAAAAAGCCCTACTGCCGCCCCGCAGTACTAGGGAAACAATGAATTTTACCACCTTTCAGAGGTTAAACTGCACTGAAGGCAGCTCTTTATGGAAAATTCTAGAATTCCTTAGATCAAACAATTGGGGGGGGGGGTAAGAAAAGGATGACGTCATACAAATGGCTATTTTAGTTGAGGTGCTTTTTAGGCTTCCCCCTTGAATTCAGAGGGATGGGCTGACTCCCAGGGGGCGGGCGTGCGCCCGTGCATGCTGTTCCTGACACGGGCCGGGTCGCCTCACAGAAGCCAGATCTGAAATCCTCAATTCCTTACACGCCCTTCAGTGAACCCTGCCCCCAGAGATGGCCACCGGTCAATACACGAACCCGAGACAGACTTCCAGTTATAGGAATTTGTCATTTAAAGAAAAACCTTGCATAATCCCCCCTCCGCCCCCCGCAACTTAACGGGGAGTGTTTCAGGAGGCTAGTTAACCGAAATAAACCCACCTGCGGACCCTCGAGATACACATTCTGTTTGGCACGACGTGGCTCGCATTTTAAAGGGACGCAGCAGCCACGCTTACCTTAGTTCTGTCCGATGGAAGGTCGGACATTCTGAAAATAATTTAAAGTTTTATAACCCTACTAATTGCCCTATTTATTTATTTATTTTTAGAGAAAGGATTTTCCTCTCTCAGTGAGCCAGTCTATAACGCAGTCCAGGCATTTAAACCAAAACTTCTCTTTTCTATTTTCTTTTTTTAAAAAGAGGAAGTGAGTTCCCAGTTTGCCTGCTTCGTAGAGGAAGCCATAGGTAATCTTCAAGGATGTTAAATTTAGCCTGCGAAAGTGACATATAGGGAATTCTTCTCAGTGTGAGTCTAGAAACCTTATTTTTATCTTGTCCAAGGAGCCTCTTTTTTTCTTTTTCCTTGATGTGGTATTGCAACAGACAGTCTCCCTCTTAGCCGGGGGTTGCCTAGGAAATGGGACGCCGGGTGCGGGGTCTTGCCCTCCGTAAGTACATGTGCGCTTCCTTAGTGCGGGGCTGAGCTGTTCAACTTGCCTTAACTGTCGCAGACTGCGTGCGGGTTACCTGTGTAGAGTAACTTTTAATTCTAATCTGACTTTCAGAAATAGAGGTCAAAGTCAGATTTCCCTAACGCACAGCTAACTCTTCTTACACCGAGTGCCAGAAAAAACAGCACCATTAATGCCAGCCGAGCTAATCAGCTAATCGATGACAAAAACCACAGACCTTCAGGGTGGGGTGCCCACCAGTCAGGAAGACTAGGTTTTGAAAGGTGTTTTTGGTTTGGTTTTACGGTTTTAAGTGATGACAGTTTACGGGGAGCAGTTACTCATCAGTGACATCATATGGTAGTTTCTGGGCCGCAGGGAGGGAGGTCTTACTGTTGCAGCAGATGTCACAGGCAGACGTCACCCGTGTGCTGCCTCTGCTCAGGTCCAACACTGAGGACGGAGGTCTGGGAGCACGAGGACCTTGCAGGTACTGCTGTGTTCTCCAGAGGATGGAGAGAAATCGCCGCCTGGCTCCCTGGTGCATGCACAATTAGTGAAAGCACAAGAAAATAATTAGCAGTCCCTCTGTCCCCGACCAGAGTCTCCAGAGGGCTCTGCTAACACTGCAGCCAAGGTGTGGAATTCTCCCTCCACGGCCCGCAGCCCCAGGAGACCTTCCTAGGTAGCCAAGAAGGCGACCTAAGCATTAACGGGATGGCGGCCCTTTGCCGAGGAATGGAGAGAGGCTGGGTGGGGATTTTGTGAAATTGCAGTGCCTTGCAGATTAGGTGAGCTTTCAATCTCTCTTTAAATGGGGCGGCAAAGAGGACCCGCAGGCTGCCAGGAGCAACAGCGAAGGGTAGGCACATTCACAACCAGAAAAACTTCTAAACAGACAGGCATGAAGAGCATACTGGGAAACTGAGGGTAGAGCCCCAGGAAGAATGCAAAAACCATTCAAGGGCCATCATCCATCTTGATATACGTTTGCACACAACACATAACCTCATCTCATGGCACGGGCAATGCCAAACAGTTGTGTTGTGGGTTTTCTTTTGGCCATCCTTAACGTATGATTAGATCCAGCTGGGGGAAAGCTGTAGCTGCCAGCCTTAGACCATCAGTTTAAGATTTGGAGAATTGCTGTTTTTCCTTATGGTTCCTATCCAGTCCAGCCCCCCGCTCCTACCTGCCCCCCCTCCCCCCAGCTCTTCATTTGAATCTGCTACTTTAAAAAAAAAAAAAACTACTAAATTCCATCACCCAGTGGGTCTGATTTTAAAATTTCAGACCTCTCTGAGAAAAATCTCTAAAATACGAGGTGCCACACCCTCCTTAATTTGGGAAAAAGAAGTACTTGGCACGTGGGGGTGAGTTGATCTCAAAAAGCCTCTGGCCAAAAAGTTACCAATTTAATCCGAGGCCTGTATGTCAGCTAGTGGGCAGGACAGAAAATGAGTGATGGCATCCATCTTTTCCCCCATTCATTATCGAATTATTTTTTCTTCACTTCCTGCATCACCACCACCATCACATGCCAGCACACACATGCATGCATGACAGGTAACCTGCTCCAGCTGTGCCTGCACGTTCAGCATGCTGTCATCGGCAGCTTTCTCATGAGACCATGCAGGGCCATGGACTGAGTTAGGGCACCTCAAAGGAGTGGCTGGGAGGGGCGGGGCAAAGGAGATGGGGGTCGGGACCAAGTGACTGACACATGTTTGTTCATCTGTTTCTTTTAGAATATTTTACCTCTAGATGATGGCTACGGTTTCTCTTCTTCCCCTTCCCCCGGTTTCTCTTCTTCCCCTTCCCCCGTTTCTCTTCTTCCCCCTTCCCCGACTGTCCTGTCACCCTTGCATGCTGGGATTACCCGTTTTAGGAACTTCTAATAAGAATACTATTCTGTTGTGGGGGATGAGGGTGGGGGGTGGGGGGAGGGGGGAGGGGGGAGGGGGGACTACACCTAACATCTAAAGATAACTGGGGGGGAGAAAAATAAAAAACACAAAAAAATTGAAAAATACAAAAAAATCACAAAAACAAAAATGGAATGAAATTCTTAATTGTTCAAAATGTAATGTGACATCCAAAGTAGACATTTACTACTTAATTGTTCAAAATGTAGTGTGACATCAAAATAGACGTTTTACTCCTTAATTGTTCAAAATGTAGTGTGACATCAAACTAGACACTCCTTAATTGTTCAAAATGAAGTGTGACATCAAAATAGGCATCTATGTAACAAGTGGCTGATTGTCAGTTTACTGTACCAAAAGTTGGCCTTTGAGAAGTAGTGACAAGTCCTTACTGAACAACTCCTGTGTGCTAGATGCTGCCCTAACCCCGCCCTGCTAATCCTTGCCTTCTCTTCTCTCTGACTGTTCTGCAGTAAATACAGTATTAACATAAGTGATAAATAAAACTTCTCTGCATGTCTCAGCAGTCCCTGTCTGTCTTCTGTCTCTCTTCTTTTGTCTGTCTGTCCCCCATAAAAGCACAAGAATGGAGAACCCCCACCTCCGAGGCCCAGGGAGGGGGAGGGGGAGGGGGGCCTGAGGATTTGAACCAAGCCCTCTGCTTCCTACACGGGGAGGAGCTGCCGTGGCCCCCTGCTCCCAGCCCCAAGGCTGTGGCCTGTCACCTGTCACCGTTCCATACGGAGACGCCCGAGGAGCTTTTCTCGGAGTCTTGCCATCAGAGCTCAGTTCATTAAGCAACACTAAGGGTGACGACGCACCTGCCAGCCCCCAGTGTAATAGCTCCATCTACATAGTAATTGCTGGATGGCAGCGCTTTTAGGTTGGAGTATTCCACACCCGAGTTAGGTTTCGGGTTCCTATTTTAGCGGCCTTATACTTGATATACTCCCACATCCACTCACGCAGAATACTGAGCACGTTCTCAAAATATCCGTATTTTAAGGCGGGAACTTTCCCAATTACCATACCACTACTCAGACCCGAAAATCCGCCCAGTGAGCGGGCCTGGCCCTGGGGGCCTCCGGGCACTGCGTCCCCCGACACAGCTCATTTTAGTCCTGTGGGGCTGTTTTTAATGAACAGAGTGAATGTGTCCTGTGGGGTCTTAGGTGAGCTGAATCCCTAAATAAAGCGGGGGGAGGGGAGGAGGGGCTAAACACACGTCCTGTTAAAGTGCTGACGTCTGCACACGGTAGCTGGACACCCTGCTTGCAGGAAGGAGCTTCAAGTTGCACAAACACACAGAGGGCTCATACTCCCAATCTCCCGCGCAGGGTGGGGCCAGCGGCCCAGGCCCTCCCCTCCCCGCCCGCGTCACAGCTCCCAGAGCCCCCCAGAGTGCAGCTCTGGCTCAAATAGCCCCGCCCCACTCCCAAGTCACCCCACCCCCCAGCTGCAGCGCAGCCCCTCCCTCTTGTGAAGGAGCAGGGCCTCCAAGGCTGGCCGAACAGGAGGAGGGGGCATTCTGGAAAGGGGGCAACATGAGCTCATTCGGAAGATGAGAGTCCGCCCCTCATATGCAGATGATCGGGGAATATTATAAGACAGAAAAGACCAGGTTCTTGGGGGCAGGCTGTTGGCTGGTGAGCACACGGCCCCCTCAGCTCCCTGCTCCGAGGCCCCTCCCTCCCCCACTAACTCAGGCGGACTGGCTGCTATTAACCCCTTTGCGTTTCCCCTATTTATGCTCTGTCCTCTCCTCCTGAGGGGTCACCACCCCCACGCCCTGACTCTGGACGAAGCAACCAGGTGAAGGCTTCAAAGATAGGAAATCTCAAGAGCTTCTTTTAAAAGTTACAGCAGGAGGAATAAGCTCCGTCCCTTCTGCGGGACGCAGACTTTCCCTCGGCCTCAGTTTCCTCCTCAGTCATGTCCCTGGGTCTAATGCACAGCAGGTGTGTTTTTATTCCAAACCTGCCCCCCCCCCCCCCAAGCCCAGAGGCAGGGTTGGGGCAATGGGCCTGGCTTGATTTATGCCCCAAGCTAGGGGCCCTTTCCCCTAAAAAACACGCTGGCCCAGCCTCTAGTTAAGGGCAGTTTTGGGAAGATAGCATTTTAATTGACCTAATGGGGTACAGGCTATGCAGGGGGGTTGGGGAAGGATACCCAGAAGCCCAAGGGTGTGGCCTTGACCAGTGAGGGAGGACGAGATCATTCCACACTTTGATTTCCCTCCCATAAGCTTCGCCCCGCCCTGCAGTGCTTCGCCCCTCCCCTCGGGTGCACGGAGCTCCAGGTGACACGGCTCACCTGTGGCAGAGCCACGCCTGTGTCCTGCCGAACACATCTCAGTGATGCTTAGGAAAGAGTTAATTCCATGAGGCCATTATATAGGTCCAAATTAAAATCAAGAGTTTAAAGCAACAAGGCTTCTAACCTCTGTTCCCCTCCCCACCCTACCTGCCTTCCAATGCAAAAGTCCCAGGTCATAAAAGACTTCTGGGGCAGAGTCTCAATCCTATCCACATCAGAGCAACCAATCATTGCTGCTGGCTACAGTGACAGACACGATGACTATTAAATAAGTACACAATCAATCAAATAAGTCAATGACCAGGGCCGCAAAAGCCCTGAGGTGGGATTTACGAGCCACCTCATTCAGCCCCTGATTCAGTGGGAAGGAAGCCCCAAGTGGAACCATGAAACTTTCTCCCTGGCCACACAGTGACCCCCGCCCCCGCCCCAAGCAGAGATGCTAACACTGAGCACACGCTAGTGTGTGGTGGGGGCTTTGAGCAAACAGGACCACATGTGAGGGGAGTAATGGACAGGGTACAACCTCTGGTACAGTAGGCCTTGGTCACTACCTAGATGCCAATTTGCTGATGGAGCCCAATCAGGCATGGCCTCCAGACAGAGCTGGGAGGTGGTGATTTGAGACCACCTTTACTCGGGACCCTCCACCCCCTCCTTCAAGAACAGAATACTATCCTTAGTGGAATGTGTTGACTAAAACGGCCCTGTTAGGCAACATGATGCCATATGATTTTCTTTTTCCTTTTCAACCCCACTGTAGTGAGAAGGCCACCAAAGTGCAGGACATCAAAAACAACCTGAAGGAGGCCATTGAAGTATGTGCTCGGTTCTTTCTCATTCTGTTAGCCCCCTACCAGACAGTACTGCCCCTGACCGCCTGCTAAATCCCTTTCAGACCATTGTGGCCGCCATGAGCAACCTGGTGCCGCCCGTGGAGCTGGCCAACCCCGAGAACCAGTTCCGCGTGGACTACATTCTGAGTGTGATGAACGTGCCAGACTTTGATTTCCCTCCCGTAAGCTTCGCCCCGCCCTGCAGTGCTTCGCCCCTCCCCTCGGGGTGCACAGAGCTCCAGGTGACACGGCTCACCTGTGGCAGAGCCACGCCTGTGTCCTGCCGAACACATCTCAGTGATTCTTAGGAAAGAGTTAATTCCATAAGGATCCTTAGTATTTAAAAACAAAAAACAATTGCCCTCGCCGGTTTGGCTCAGTGAATAGAGCGTCGGCCTGCAGACTGAAAGGTCCGGGTTCATTCCGGCCAAGGGCACATGCCCGGCTTGTGGGCTTGATCCCCTTTAGGGGGTGTGCAGGAGGCAGCCGACCAATGATTTTCTCTCATCATTGATGTTTCTCTCTCCCTTCCTCTCTGAAATCAATAAAAATATATTCAAAAAAATAAAAACAAAAAACCACTAAGAATCCCTAGGGCGTGGCTCAAGATGAGTGAGCAAAAGTCTGTCCCCCCTTGTAAATCTGGGCTCTCCCATCCCCACAAGTACGCGTCACACTAAAAGTCTGCGCGAGAAAAGCCAGGAGTTGTGTCCCCCTTCATCCCTTGCACCCCGAGCTCTGCTGCAGCCCGGGTGCGGGCTCCGCCTCTGACGGCCTCTCTTGTGCCCTGCAGGAATTCTACGAGCACGCCAAGGCTCTGTGGGAGGACGAGGGCGTCCGCGCCTGCTATGAGCGCTCCAACGAGTACCAGCTGATTGACTGTGCCCAGTAGTAAGTGACCTCGCCACGTCAGCACCACGTGGGCACCCACTGAGGACCTGAGGACGCGGCCGCAGTCCACACCAAGTCACCTGTGGTGGTGGCCGGCCAGCTGCCCCCCCTGCACCCAGAGTGCTGCTCATTCACTTGCTTTTCAAAGCCCTTAATTGCACTTTTTAGTGCAGTGACATTATTTTATATAAATAATTAATGTCTGTTAGCCAAAATGATCATTATTAGCAATAAGGTGACATTTATAATTAATTAGCTTAAAGAAATTAATTGGCTTGATCTCCAGGCATTAGGTAGACAGGGCAGCTCTCATACTTTGGATAATGCAAAAATATTTTATTTTATCGCTGTAATTTAAAAACATGACAAAAAGATGCCACCACCCCCTCCCGCCCCCCTCCCCTTCCTTGGTAGCTGATAATTGCTTTGCAACGGGTTTAATAGACAAGCAAGTTTGTATATTTTCACAACAGACAGAAAAACAGTCCCATCTTGGCCAGTCCTTGCGACCCCCACCCCTTCTTCAACAAAGCCCCTGATTTTCTAAAAAGTTTGAACTAAAAGCTGGAAGTGCTAATTATAGTAACGAAAAACAAATGGAAATCCTGGAATTGTTTCTGCTTGTGCCCTGGATCCAAGTCAGAGGACAGGTACGGGCCCGGAGTGCGCCCGGGGGCGGGGCAGCCTCATTAATAGCAGTTTAGGCTGCTTTGTTGTTGTTTTTTAATCTTCCACCATCTTAATGTTTTTCTTTTTTTTTTCTTAATTCTTTATTGTTGAAAGTCTGACATATGTCTCCTTTTCCCCCCATTGACCTCTCCCCGCCCACTCAAAGTTTTTCTTTTTTAATGCAACTTTAAATGACTCCTGCAACTTCAGATGAAAGTGGCACCATCCCCAGTTTATGGAAAGTTTTAAGAAACTCGGGAAAAAGAGGACATAGCTTATAAAATGTCTTCCCTGGAGGAGGACCCCGAGGCCCTGGCTAGCACTTGACCAGTCAGCTTCTGCTCCACTGGCTTTGTGTTCATTTAAAGTGGAGGTAGTGGGGCCTTGCCCATGTCTTAAGCTGCCTATTTTTATTTGTTGAGCTGGGGTTTGGGCTGGCCCTGCTCCAGCTGTCTCTCTCGCAAGATTTGGTGCTGTTGAGCTATTTATAGAACTGTGGTTCTGTTGCCATGGCAACACGCTGGAGGCCAGGGCGGCTGGGGAGCTATTTCTGGACTGGTGCTGTAATGTAAGACTGATTGGGCAAGTTAGTGTATCCTTCGAGCCAGACTAACTCTAACCTGGTGAAAAGGAAGGGGGAAAACTTACAGAACTTCTTTAAATAGACTTTTCCCCCTTTGGACTTTGTTTTCTGATCAGCCACTTATAACAATCCCAACCATCCCCCACCCGACTCCCCCCCCCCCCCAAAAAAAAAAACACAAAAAAAACACAAAACACTGGGTTTAACTAAACATTAATTAAATTAATCCAGTCTTTCAAAAGTTATTTTTCCTAATGGTGTTTCCAGTCGAGCAACACAAAAGCACCAAGTTCAGCTGGGGGGAGAGGAGGTGCGCCCTAATGGGGGTCCCTGAGACCCCGCCCCGTGCCTGCTCCCCGCCACCTGGGTGGCCCTGAGGTTTTTTAAAAACTACAAAATTCATATCTGGGCTGTTCTATTTGGTGGACCAAACAGACGGGAAGGAAACACTGTGTGAGCTTCCTGCTCAGTGTGGTCAGGGCAAAAAGGGCCCCTGAGTGCCAACCTCTTTTGTTCTCTTTCATTATCGAGGTTCTTAAAAGGCAGAAGGAAGGGGTACCCCTTCTGAGTAACTCAAACATCTCCCTTTCATTAGCTTGTGGAGGAACTCCAAATTGAGAGATGCGAAAGTATACCATTTTTAAGTTACCAGCTAATTTAGTCCAAGCCAAACAATTTTACATTTAAAATGTTTTTACTTAGATATTATCAAAGGCACACAATCTGATAGGCCTGACTTCAGACTGCAGCTGTAGGCCAGGGGTCCTGGGAGCCCAGGCCTGGTTCCCAGATCTCTACTGGTCAGCCAAATACATTTATCTTAAATTGCGTTTGCTCTAACCGCTCTAAGGTATAGCTTCAAGTCATCAATGTAACCAACACAAGCAGAATGCCCATTGATTTAACTGGGGGGTGGTCATTTCCATTAGCTTGACTTGGTACAGGGGTGGGAATATTGGGCAAATTGACATGACGCTCAACTCCCCCCGTGTCTTCCTTTCTTGCCCTCCCAGCTTCCTGGACAAGATTGATGTCATCAAGCAGGATGACTATGTCCCCAGCGATCAGGTACACATTCAAGAGTTATGCTCTAGATTGGCGATTTTTAACATTTCGGTTGGCTTTGGTGAGACCCATTGACCTTGGTTATGTTTTAGGACCTGCTTCGCTGCCGTGTCCTGACTTCTGGAATCTTTGAGACCAAGTTCCAGGTGGACAAAGTCAACTTCCAGTAAGTGAATGGGTTCCCTTTTTCAGAAACAGAGATACTGGTGTCTAGATGTTCCCTCTGGCAGTTAGATGGTAGGCCCTTGGTAGCCCTTGAGAGTAACCAGGTGTCCTTTCTCTTACAGCATGTTTGACGTGGGCGGCCAGCGTGATGAACGCCGCAAATGGATCCAATGCTTCAATGGTAGGGAAGCTTCTCTCCTGTCTGAGGACTTGCTGCTTTTGTAATTGTGAAGGATCCTTTTGCTTCTAACACATATTGCCTTGCTTTCTTGTGCTGAAGATGTGACTGCCATCATCTTCGTGGTAGCCAGCAGCAGCTACAACATGGTCATTCGGGAGGACAACCAGACCAACCGCCTGCAGGAGGCTCTGAACCTCTTCAAGAGCATCTGGAACAACAGGTTGGTGGAGCAGCCCTCAGGTTATCTCCCGGCCACTTGCCCAGGAGGCCTAGGACTGATGTCCGGCCCTTGTATTTGCCCAGTGTTAGAGCAGAATCTTGTCCAAGTCCTTGTGAAGGCATCGCCAGCCCCTGAAGGAGAAATCTCTTCTCCGGGGCTTTAACCCTGCTCCCCTCTTTGTTAGATGGCTGCGCACCATCTCTGTGATTCTGTTCCTCAACAAGCAAGACCTGCTCGCTGAGAAAGTCCTCGCTGGAAAATCGAAAATTGAGGACTACTTTCCAGAATTTGCTCGCTACACTACTCCTGAGGATGGTACAAATGACCTTCTGCAGTTAATTGGCATATTAGTTTCTATATACAATCATGTGTATATTAACAAAATATTTATATTCTTCCTAGCGACTCCCGAGCCTGGAGAGGACCCACGCGTGACCCGGGCCAAGTACTTCATCCGCGATGAGTTTCTGGTGAGTAGGCGGTCTTTATTTACTTCTCTCTCTGATTGCTTTTATTCTCAAGGATGGAAATTAACTTAATTCTACACTTGGAGATTAAACTATCCAGTACTTCCATTTCATTTCATGGGTTGCCCTGTGAATTTTAGCTTTTGTGCCCCTTGACTTGGGTTTGTTTTAATTAATGTTAGTAGCTGGTCAAGGATCCTTGGTGGAGGGGGGGAGTTTGTGTAGAGGGGGTGCTAACCGAGTGTCCCTGTCTGTGCCACAGAGAATCAGCACTGCCAGTGGAGATGGGCGCCACTACTGCTACCCCCACTTCACCTGCGCTGTGGACACCGAGAACATCCGCCGTGTGTTCAACGACTGCCGCGACATCATCCAGCGCATGCACCTCCGTCAGTATGAGCTGCTCTAAGAAGGGAACCCCCAAATTTAATTAAAGCCTTAAGCACAATTAATTAAAAATGAAATGTAATTGTACACGCAGTTAATCACCCACCATAGGGCATGATTAACAAAGCAACCTTTCCTTTCCCCCTTGAGTGATTTTGCGAAACCCCCTTTTCCCTTTCAGCTTGCTTAAATATTCCAAATTTAGAAAGCTTAAGGCGGCCTTCAGATAAAGAAAAAGAAAAAAAGGCCAAAATGGTTCCCTCTCTCTTTAAGTAACTAAAATTAACAGCAGCAAACAGAAATAAAAGAAATAAATGAATTAAATGAATTAAATGAATTAAATATTGTCTTGTGCAGCATTAAAAAATCAATAAAAATTTAAAAATAGCAGTTTGGGACTCCTTTGACTTATTTGCGGTTTCGAGCAAATGCCGTTGTTCGTAGTGTTGGTGGTGATGAAAAGTTGGGAGGCCCCACATTGAGGTGACAAGGCCCCAAGGTTATAAGTGGGTATAAAATTTTGCCACTTTCTTAATCTTTGGGTTTCTGAGGACAATTTGCAGAAAATACAAAACATCCACCCCATCCTCCTCCCAAACCCATGCCCCATAAAAACCATTAGGCCCATCAATAATTCTCCACTTTGATCTTTGCTGCCCTATCCAAATGTTCTACTAACTTACACTCCAGTGTGTCTGTTGACCCAGAATCTCCCCAAAACAGGTGGTACAAAGAGCTATCAAATAGATTTGGTATTAAGTCAACTAGCTAGCCATTGGGGAAAATTTTAAGCTGGATCCCTACCTCATTCCATATACAAATGAATCAGTTACATGTTTAAATATGAAAAGATACTTTAAAATGGCTATTTTTTACAATTAAAATCTTGGTTTCTAGATTATAACTCTAAACATGACCTAAGATCCAAAAGCCTTAAGTGGGGGAGGGAGGAGGGAGAGGAAGGAGCCTACAAAAATTAAAATCACATATAATAAAATATGAATGGGGGTGGGGACTACATAAAAATCGGTAACAAAGGGTTAATTTCCCTAATAAGCAAAAAGCTCTTAAGAATTAATAAGCAAACCCATCACAAAAATGAGCAAAGTACATGAACAAGCAGTTTACTTAAAAAATACACAAATAACATTGGGGTAAACACGGAACCTCAGTCATAAATGAAACGCAAATAAAACTTTCGCCATTGTTGGGAGGGGGTGGTTGTCCATACTCACGGGCCCCATGAAGCCATGGTGGGTTGGTGCTTGGACCTAAGGTCCACTTGGGTTCCCTAGTACTTCATCTCCAGGATCATCCCTTAAGCATGTGGTCACCCATTGCATGATTTCCCAGGTGGATGGGAGCCACAGCATCAAGCATTGCACCTGAGACTGCCCCCAGGGTCAGCCATCAACTGTTGCACATTTCTGAAACTGGCCTAATGGATCATTAACCAAGTCGATTATGCAATTCAGGCCAAAAATCCATTTCCTGTTTCCCAAATCAAATGAATCCCAACAAAATCAAGCATTAAACATCAAGCAAAATGAACCCCTAGGAGGGCACAAAAAGTACCAAACATACCATTTCCATAAACCTTCTCAAAGCTTCCTATGAAATATTCAGTCCACATAAAAATTGTGTGCTTGCCCAACTGCCCTCCCCTGCCAGCCTGGTCGCCCCCAACGGCCCTCCCCTGCAGGCCAGTTCACCCCCAACTGCCCTCCCCTGCTGGTCTGATCTCGCCCCCAACGGCCCTCCCCTGCCAGCCTGGTCGCCCCCAACAGCCCTCCCCTGCCGGCCTGGTCGCCCCCAACAGCCTTCCCCTGCTGGTCTGATCTCGCCCCCAACTACTCTCCCCTGCTAGCCTGGTTGCACTGCCAACGGCCCTCCCCTGCCGGTCTGGTCACCCCCAATGGCCCTCCCCTGCCAGCCTGGTCGCCCCCAAGTGCCCCCCCCATGGCCAGGCTGCGCCCCCAACTACCCTCCCCTGCCGGCCAGGTTGTCCCCCCAACCGCCCTCCCCTGCCGGTCTGGTCGCCCCCAACTGCCCTCCCCAGCCAGCCTGGTCGCACCCAACAGCCCTCCCCTGCCAGCCTGGTCGCCCCCAAGTGCCCCCCCCCCCCGATGGCCAGGCTGCGCCCCCAACTACCCTCCCCTGCCGGCCAGGTTGCGCCCCCAACCGCCCACCCCTGCTGGTCTGGTTGCCCCCAACTGCCCTCCCCTGCTGGTCTGATCTCGCCCCCAACTGCCCTCCCCTGCTGGTCTGATCTCGCCCCCAACTGCCCTCCCCTGCTGGTCTGATCTCGCCCCCAACTACCCTCCCCTGCCGGTCTGGTTGCACCGCCAACAGCCCTCTCCTGCTGGCCTGGTCACCCCCAATGGCCCTCCCCTGCCAGCCTGGTTGCCCCCAACTGCCCTCCCCTGCTGGTCTGATCTTGCCCCCAACTGCCCTCCCCTGCCGGCCTGGTTGCGCCCCCAAATGCCCTCCCCTGCTGACCTGGTTGCCCCCAACGGCCCTCCCCTGCCGGCCTGGTCATCCCCAACGGCCTTCCCCTGCCGGCCTGGTGGCCCCCAACGGCCCTCCCCTGCCGGCCTGGTGGCCCCCAACGACCCTCCCCTGCTGGCCTGATCATGCCCCCAACGGCCCTCCCCTGCCAGCCTGGTGGCCCCCAACGGCCCTCCCCTGCCGGCCTGGTCGCCCCCAACGTCCCTCCCCTGCTGACCTGATCTCACCCCCAGCTGCCCTCCCTTGCTGGCCTGGTTGCCCCCAACAGCCCTCCCCTGTTGGCCTGATCTTGCCCCCAACTGCCCTGCCCTGATGGCCTGATCTTGCCCCCAACTGCCCTGCCCTGATGGTCTGATCTCACCCCCAGTTGCCCTCCCCTGATGGTCTGATCTCGCCCGCAACTGCCCTCCCCTCCCGGCCTGGTTGCGCCCCCAACGGCCCTCCCCTGCTGGCCTGGTCGCCCCCAACTGCCCTCCCCTGCCGGTCTGATCTCGCCCCCAACTTCCTTCCCCTGTTGGCCTGGTTGCGCCCCCGATGGCCCTCCCCTGCTGGCCTGTTCGCCCCCAATGGCCCTTCCCTGCCGGCCTGGTCACTCCCAACTGCCCTCCCCTACAGGCCAGTTTGCCTCCAACTGCCCTCCCCTGCCGGCCTGATCTTCCCCCCAACTGCCCTCCCTTGTCAGCCTTATCGCCCCTAACCACCTGCCAGCCTGATCTCACCCCTAACCCCCTGTCAGCCTGATCTTTCCCCTAACTGCCTCTGCCTCAGCCCCCACCACCATGGCTTTGTCTGGAAGGAATTCGGACATCTGGAAGATAGCCAGTTGACCCAGTCTAATTAACATATTACCCTTTTATTAGTATAGATGTCCTCTTCCACCTCTGCCCATCCCCCTCTACCCCTGTAATCATCACACTGTTGTACATGTCCATGAGTTCACAAAGCAACATGTTTTTATAAAAGTAACAATCCGTGCCACAATTAATTAAGGTGCAAAGGCCAATTATTATAAATAAATATTCATTGATCTTTTTTTTAAATTATTTTTTTACTAGAGGCCTGGTGCACGGATTTCTGCACTGGTGAGGGCGTGGCCTGCGGGGATCAGCCTAGCTGTGGGAACGCCGCTCATCCCAGTCAGCCAAGTGGCGCTCCCACTGTGGGAGTGCACTGACCACCAGGGGCAGCTCCTGTGTTGAGCATCTGCCCCCTGGTGGTCAGTACGCGTCACAGCAACTGGTCAACTGGTCATTCTGGTCATTCTGCTGTTTGGTCTCTGGGCTTTTATATATATAGACTAGAGGCCCTGTGCCTGAAATTCATGCACGGGTAGGGTCCCTAGGCCTGGCTGGTGATCAGGATCAATCAGGGCATTTTGGCTGCCGGCTGGGGCCTTCCTTCATTCCACACCACACCCTGGTGGTCAGCGCACGTCATAGTGAGCGATTCAATTCCCGGTCTCCCGGTCGAACTCCTGAGGGGATACTTTGCATATTAGCCATATATATATATATATATATATATATATATATATATATATATATATATATATATATTATATGTAATTCTTTATTGTAGACAGTATTACATATGTCCCTTTTCCCCCCCCTTTAATCCCCTCCAACCCAACCCTGTCCCCCCCGCCCCCCCAGGACCTCACTCCCACATTGTCTGTGTCCATGGGTCATGCATATATGCATGCAAGGTCCTTGGTTGATTACCTCCCAACCACCCACCCTTCCCTCTGAGATTCCACACCCTGTTCAATGCTTCCATGTCTCTGGATCCACACTGTCTATCAATTTATTTTGTTAATTATTTTCCATATATGAGTGTGATCATGGGATACTTGTCTTTCTCTCACGGATTTATCTCATTTAGCATGATACTCTCCAGATCCCACCATATTGTCTCAAAGGGTAATAGATTCTTCTTCGTTACTGCTGCATAGTATTCCATGCTATAAATGTACCACAGCTTTTTTACCCACTCACCTACTGATGGGCACTTGGGTTGTTTCCAGATCTTAGTTATTGTAAATTGTGCTGCTATGAACATCAGGATGCATACATAATTTCTGATTGGTGCTTTGGATTTCTTAGGTTATATTCCTAGAAGTGGGATCACTGGGTCAAATGGCAGATTCATATTTCACTTTTTGAGGAAACTCCATACCATTTTCCATAATGGCTGCACCAGTCTGCATTCCCATTAGCTGTGTACCAGAGTTCCCTTTTCTCCACATCCTCACCAGCACTTGACATTTGTTGATTTGTTGATGGTAGCCATTCTGACAGGTGTGAGATGATACCTCCTTGTCATTTTAATTTGCATCTTGATGATGATGATCAGGGACAGGGACATTGAGCATTTATTCATATATCTCTTGGCCATCTGTACTGGTGTGTCCTCTTTCGAGAAGTGTCTATTTAGGTCCTTTGCCCATTTTTTTATTGAATTGCTTATTTTCCTTCTGCTAAGTTGTATGAGTTCCTTATATATTCTGGATATTAACCCTTTATTAAATGTATCATTGCCAAATATGTTGTCCCATACAGTGGGCTCCCTCTTCGTTTTGTTGATTGTCTTTTGCTGTACAGAAGCTTTTTATTTTGATGTAGTCCCATCTGTTTTTTTCTCCTTAATTTCCATTGTCCTAAGAGATGTATCAATAAAGATATTGCTATGACATATGTCTGATATTTTGCTGCCTATAGATTCTTCTAAGATTTTTATGGTTTCCCATCTTACATTCATGTCCTTTAGCCATTTTGAATTTATTTTTGTGTATGGTGTAAGTTGGTGGTTTGGTATCATTTTTTTGTCCAATTTTCCCAACACCATTTATTGAAGAGACTGTCTTGACTCCATTGTATGCTCTTGCCTCCTTTGTCAAATATTAATTGAGCATAATAGCTTGGGTCTACTTCTGGGTTCTCTATTCTATTCCATTGGTCTATGTGTCTGTTCTTGTGCCAGTACCAGGCAGTTTGTAGAACAGCAGCTTTGTAATATAGCTTGATATTTGACATTGTGAGCCCTCCAACTTTGTTGTTCTTTCTCAGGATTGCTGTGAATATCTGAGGTCTTTTTTTTATTCCATATGAATTTTTGGAGAGTTTTGTTCTAGGTCTGTGAAATATTCCATTGGTATTTTAATGAGGAGTGCATTGAATCTATAAATTGCTTTGGGTAGTATGGTCATTTTAATTATGGTGTTTCTACTAATCCATGAACACAGTATATTCTTCAATCTGTTTATGTCTTCCTCTATCTCTTTTTTTAATGTCCAGTAATTTTCTGAGTACAGGCCTTTTACTTCCTTAGTTAAGTTTATTTCTCTCTCTTTTTTTAAATATATTTTATTGATTTTTTACAGAGAGGAAGGGAGAGGGATAGAGAGTCAGAAACATCGATGAAAGAGAAAAATCGATCAGCTGCCTCCTGCACACCCCCCACTGGGGATGTGCCTGCAACCAAGGTATATGCCCTTTACTGGAATCGAACCCAGGACCTTTCAGTCCGCAGGCTGACGCTCTATCCACTGAGCCAAACCGGTTTCGGCATAAGTTTATTTCTAAGTATCTTAATTTTTTTTGTTGCTATGGTAAATGGGATTGTTTTTTAGTTTCTCTTTCTGTGAGTTCATTATTGGTGTATAGAAAAGCCATAGATTTTTGGGTGTTATTTTTGTATCCTGCTACATTGCTGAATTCATTTATTAATCTAGTAGTTTCTTGATGGAGTCTTTGGGGTTTTTTATGTACAATATCATGTCATCGGCAAATAATGACAGTTTTACTTCTTCTTTTCCAATTCAATGCCTTTTATTTCTTCTTCTTGTCTGATTGCTATGGCTAGGACTTCCAGTACTATGTCCAACAGGAGTGGTGAAAGTGGACATCCCTGTCTTAGGTAAAATGGTTTTAGTTTTTGCTCATTGAGTATGATGTTGGCTGTAGGTTTGTCATATATGGCCTTTATCATATTGAGATATGCTCCCTCTATTCCCACTTTTCTGAGGTTTTTTTTTCAGAAGTAGGTGTTGGATTTTGTCGAATGCTTTTTCTGCATCTATCAATATGATCATGTGATTTTTGTCTTTCAGTTTGTTTATGTGATGTATCACATATATTGATTTGCGAATATTGTACCAGCCTTGCTTGTCTGGAATAAATCCCACTTGGTCATGGTATATGATTTTTTTGATATGTTATTGGATCCAATTTGCTAATATTTTGTTGAGGATTTTAGCATCTATGTTCATCAGGGATATTGGCCTGTAATTCTCTTTCTTTGCAGTGTCTTTATCTGGTTTTGGAATTAGGATAATGATGGCCTCATAAAAAGACTTTGGAAATGTTCCTTCTTCTTGGATCTTTTAAAATAGTTTGAGGAGTATACTAGTAGGTGTCAGTTCTTCTTTGAATGTTTGGTAAAACACCCCTCTGAAGCTGTCCTGACCTGGACTTTTGTTTGCTGGGAGTTTTTTGATTACTGCTTCTATTTCATCAGTTGTTATTGGCCTATTCAGGTTTTTTTATTCTTCCTGCTTCCGTTTTGGGAGATTGGATTTTTCTAGGATTTGTCTATTTCATCTACATTGTCCAGCTTGCTGGCATATAGCTGTTCATAGTATTTCCTTACAATCCTTTGTATATTTGTGGTGTCAGTGTTACTCCTCCATTTTTGTTTCTGATTTTATTTATTTGGGTCCTTTCTGTTTCTTGATGAGATTGGCTAATGGTTCATCAATTTTGTTTATCCTGTCAAAGGACCAGCTCTTTGTTTCATTATTTCTGCTATAATTTTTATTATTGCCTTCCTTTTGCTTACTCTGGGCTTTTCTTGTTGTTCTCTTTCTAGTTTTTTAAGTTGTAGGGTTAAATAGTTTATTGCTGATTTTTCTTGTTTTTAAGGTATGCCTGTAGTGCTATGAACTTCCCTTTTAGGAATGTTTTTCATGTGTCCCAGAGATTTTGGATTGTTGTGTGTTCATTTTCATTTGTTTCCAGGAAGTTTTTGATTTGTTTCTTCATCTTGTTGGTAACCCATCCATTGTTTAATAAAATGGTATTTAGCCTCCATGAGCTTGAATATATATATTTTTTACTGTAGTTGATTTCTAATTTCATTCCAGTGTTATCTGAGAAGATGCTTGATAAGATTTCAATCTTCTTTAATTATAGGAACTTGTTTTGTGTCCTAATATGTGGTGTATGTTTGTGAATGACCCATGTGCACTTGAGAAGAATGTATATTCTGCTTCCTTGGGGTGAAATGTTCTATAAATGTCAATTAAATCCATCTGATCCAGTGTGTCCCTTAGAGTCACTGTTTCCTTGTTAAATTTTTGTCTAGAAGATCGAGCCAGTGAAGTCAGCAGGGTGTTAAAGCCCCATAATATGACTGTATTGTTATCTATTTCTCCCTTAAAGTCCTCTAGAAGTTTTTTTTTTTTTTAAATATATTTTGGTGGTTCTAATTTAGGTGCCTGTATGTTTACCAGAGTTATATTCTCTTGTTTGATCGATCCCTTTAGTATTATGTGGTGACCTTTGTTATCTTCTATGATGGCCTTCATTTTGAAGTCTATTTTGTCATACATGAGTATTGCTACTCCAGCTTTTTTTTTTTCTTTTCCTTTTGCAGAGAAAAGTTTTTTTTCCATCTCTTCACCCCCATCCTGTGAGTCTTTTGGTCTGAGATGGGTCTCTTGTAGACAGCATATAGTTGAGTCATGTTTTCCTAGCCATTCAGCTGCCATTTGATTGGAGCATTTAATCCATTTATATTTAAGGTTATTATTGATAGGCACTTATTTATTTGCCATTTTAATTCTGTAAGCCTAGGTTTCTCTCTTTATTTCTTCTTTTCAAACCAGCATTCCCTTTAGCATTTCTTATAATGCTGGCTTGGTGATGATATATTCCTTTAGCCTTTTCTTGTCCGGGAAGCTTTTTATTTGATAGTCTATTTTGAATGAGAACCTTGCTGGATATAGTAATATTGATTTCAGATCCTTGCTTTCTATTACCTTGAGTACTTCATGCCATTCCCTTCTGGCCTATAAAGTTTCTGATGAGAAATCAGGTGTCAGCCTTATGGGAGCTCCTTTGTAGGTAACAGTTTGCTTTTCTCTTGCTGCCTTTAAGATTCTCTCTTTGTCTCTAATTTTGGGCATTTTAATTATGTATCTGGGTGTGGGCCTGTTTTGGTTCTTCTTGCTTCGGGTTCTTTGTGCTTCCCAGACTGGTGTGACTTCTTCCTTTACCAATTTAGGGAAGTTTTCTGTCATTATTTCTTCAAACATGTTCCCTAGCCCTTTCTCCCTTTCTGCCTCTTCTGGCACACCTGCTATTCAAATATTGTTCCATTTCACATTGTTCCACTGCTCTCTTAAGCTGTTCTCTTGTTTTTTAACTGTGTTTTCTTTTTGGGTCCCTGATTGAATGATATTTTCAACCCTGTCTTCTAATTCACTGATTCTTTCCTCAGCTTCCCCTAATCTGCTGTGTATTCCTTTCAATGTATTCTTTATTTGTGCTATGTCATTCTTTATTTCTGTTTTTATAATTACTATATCTTTACTCATACTGTTGAGCATCTTTACCATAATTATTCTTAACTCTGTATCAGATAAATTTCTTATGTCCATATCATTTATCTCTTCTTCTGGAGAATTCTCTTGTTCTTTCATTTGTGGGTTCTTTGCTTCCTCATTTTGGCTGCCAGTCTCTATACAGTCTTAACTTTCAGTCTTTGGTTATCAGTGTTCTCTCCAGTGAGTCTTCTGTTGATTATTCAGGAAGTTTTTCTGCATTTTAGTTGTAATTCAATTTGGTCCTGGGAGCATGTTTGTGCAGCATCCACTAACTCCCCTACCATTTTTAACTTGGGAGCTGCCGACATCCATGGGTCAGTCAACTGCGTCCTCTACCTCAGAAGTCTATTCATTGATCTTTTAGAGAAATAATAATAATAATAATAATAATAATAATAATAGTAATAATAAGTGACTAAGTCCCTGGATGAGGCCTAATATAAGGAGGGCCTAGAAATGGGCAGAGTTTTTACCCACTTTCAGGTTTTTTTAAATATGGGCAAAATTACATAAAAATAAATGTCCCTTCTTTGTCAAATGACATTCTGTTACCATAATGTGTGTTTTCTTGGACATTTTTAGTCATCTTATAATTCAACAAATGTAGAGATCCGTAATCACTGCCAGCCACTAGGAGTACTGCTCTCATGGGTTTATACTGGATTAGGGGAGATATACATTTATCAAATAAATAATCAAAAGAACTACATATGATGACAAGGTGCCTGAGCTCATAAAAAAGTTGGGGACAATGGGAAATGGGATATATCTAGGGAGGGATTCCACTTTAGAGATAATAGCCAGGAGGATCCCTTGGAGGAGGTGACTTTTTTTATGGGAGTACAAGGATAAGAAGGAGCTAGACATCCAAGGACAAGTAGCACTATTTCTGATTAATATCAATTAATAAAACATTATAGTTAATGTTTTTGGAGCACTTTACGATGTGCCTAGAACTGTCCCAGGCCCTTGATATGGATTACCTCACTTAATTATTTTGAAACTATGAGAATGTACCCTGAACATTTCTACAAGATGTACCCAAGTTTGCACTGCACTGCACAAAAATGAAAAAGGTAAATTACATCTAAAACACTGTGAATAGTTCAGGCAAATTAGTTTTTCAACAATGGTTACACTAAAAGGCCATTGCAATCACCATTTAATTTGAGTAATTGCTACCAGGTAATTGCTATTCTGGGGTTGGGTAATTTAGTGTCTCTACCATAATTTTCCTGTGTTCAAACATTCATATACTATAAATGAGTAAACTTTTCTGGTTTTACCTATTTCATTCTCTGTATCAATTAGGTATGTGTTCAGCTGCAAATAACAGAATCTTTACTTGGAGTGACACAGAAAAACAGAGGCTTCATCTCACTCGCCGAGCATTCCA
Organism: Eptesicus fuscus; assembly: GCF_027574615.1. Lineage (NCBI taxonomy): Eukaryota > Metazoa > Chordata > Mammalia > Chiroptera > Vespertilionidae > Eptesicus > Eptesicus fuscus. The sequence goes on along the minus strand of NC_072484.1, from coordinate 3,861,488 downwards.
CAGGTAGGTGGTTCCTGGTGTGATTTCAGCAGCTCATCAGTGGCAGCACCAATGCCTCCACAAGTCTTTTGGCTTCTCTCTCAAGGCTGTAAGATGGTATCATGTCATTAGCCCAAGGCAGAAAGATGAGGAAAAGGACAGCTCAGTCAACTCTTTCCTATATCAGGAATGCAAATGCTTTGTTGATGCTCTTCCTTCTCTCCACCAGATAGCAAGATAAACTGGTATATGGATAGATACACAGCTAGCTAGACTGACAGAAAAATGTCTATTCAATAGCATTATCTCTCTCTCTCTCTCTCACACACACACACACACACACATCACACACACACACACACACACACACACGGGGATTTATCACTTAGATCTTGAAAGAATATCCAGAAAGATATATGCACTGCCTATAGTTTGTAAGGAATATGGAAGATAACAGGTAAAAAACTTTCAAATCATAAGAGACTAATTTGTGTAATTCTGTGTAAGTCAGTTTGAAAGCCTACATGAAATAGATAATTGTCCAGATAAATACTGTTTATCAAAATTGAATCCAAGTTTCCACAGAAAAAAACACAGAGCATAGTTTGAGAGCAGCGAGATAAAATGGATCCAGGCATTTTGGAGTGGGAAGCTGGGAAGAAGCCTAAAGGAGGCTCTGGGTGCAAGTGTCTGCTTCATCAGCATTTAGGTTATGAAATAAGCATATTCCATTTGAGAACATTCATTGAACTATAATACATCTATGGTTTGTGCAGTTTTCAGTATGTATATTATATTTTAAAGTTTTTTAATGAGGAAAAGGAAAAAGGCACCAGGCCCACATAGTTTTACAGGGGATTCTACCAAATCTTTTAAGATCAAATAATTACAATACTAGTTAAATTATTCCAGAGTAGAACCAAAGGAAAACTTCAAAATTATTTTTTATGAAGTATAACAATGACTCTAAACCATGTCAAAGACTGCATCTCAGAGTAAAATGATAAACTAACCTCACTTATGAATAGCAATATAAAAATCTTTAAATTCAAGCAAGCAAAATACAATATTAGATTTTAAAAATATATGTTATGCCTAGATGAGATATATCCTTTGAATTCAAGGTTGGTTCAATATTAGCAAAATTAAATTTTGCCAAAATTTAATACCCATTTATATTTTTAGAAATTCAATAACAGTGTAATTAATGAAAGTGTCATTAATGACTATGTAACATATACACTGAGTGGCCAGATTATTATGATCTCTGAATGCATAATAATCTGGCCACTCAGTGTATGTATACTATATATAACATCTATCTATCTATCTATCTATCTATCTATCTATCTATCTATCTAATTTGTATAGTACAATGCATATACATATATAACATACATACATAAAATATTTTTTCTCCAATAACGAAAATTTTACTTAACAATGAACCTCTAAAAACCTTCCCACTAAGGTCAGAAATAAGAAACAAAAAAGACAGGGGTGCCTCATATCCCCATACTACTTACTGTATCAAACATAGAAGCCAACTCAATTAGACAAAAGAGAGCAATCAGAGGTCAGTGAATTGGAAAGGAGGAAGTAGAACCATCTTTTACTGCAAATGATATCACTAAATACCATAACACCCTCAAAATAGTCACAGAAAAATAACTACTAAAAAATGAGAATTTAGTAAAGTACAGGTTTATACGATCAACATGCAAAAATCAATAGCCTTTCAATAATGTATAGAACATCCAGAAAGAAAGTCAATAAATGGCTGACTTGAACAACACTACAGACCAACTAGATCTAACAAATAGACGGAACTTTCTGCTCAGTAGAAGAATACACATTCGTTTCACGTACACATGAAACATCCTCAGGAGAAATCACACGTTAGGTCACAAAACAAGTCCTAACAAATTTAAGAGATCAAAATCATTCCAAGTATCTGTCCCATCAAATGATTCCCACGGAATGAAACTAGAAATAATAACTGTAAGAAAATGAGAACATTCATAAATATGTGGAAACTCAATAACACATTCTTGAATAACTATTTGGTCAAAGAGGAAATTAAAAGGACATCTAAAACATATCTTGAGACAAACAAAAATTAAATATAGTATGCCAAAACTTACAGAATGCAACAAAAGCAATATTAAGAGGAAAGCTTATGGTGACAAAACCTACATTAAAAAAGAGGAAAGGTCTCAAATAAACAACCTAACGTTACATGTCAAAAACCTAGAAAAAGAACAAACCAAGCTGAAAGTTAGAAAAAGAAAAAAAAAGTTAAAGTAGAAATAAATCAAATAGAACATAAAACACAATAGGAAATAAGTAGGAATTGATTTTTTGAAAAGATAAGCAATATCAACAAACCTTAGCTACCCTAAGAAAAAAAGAAATACTCAAATTTTAAACATCAGAAATGAAAGAGGAAACATTACAACAGATGACCAGGGAAAAAAAAGGATCATAAGAGATGATATGAACAGTTATATGCCAACAAATTGGATAACCTAGAAGAAATAGCTAAATTCCTGTAAACATACAACCTACCAAAACTGGATCAAGAAGAAATAGACCTCTGGCTGGGAGCATTGTCCCATACACCAAGAGGTTGCAGGTTTGATTCCCAATCAGGGCACATACCTGTGTTGTGGATTCGATTCCCAGTCGGGGCACATATGGAAGGGAGTAACTGATGCTTCTCTCACACATTAGTGTTTCTCCCTCTGAAATCAATAAAATCATATCCTTGGTTGAGGATTTGTAAAGGGAGTGGAAAAAGGGGGAGAGGCAGAGATAGAGAAACACTGAGGTGAGAGTGACACATGGATTGATTGCCTTCTGCATGTTCCCCAACTGGGCACTGAGCACACATCCCAGGTATGTGTCCTGACCGGGAATCGAACCAGCAACCTTTCAGTGCACGGGATGACGCTCATCCAACTGAGCCCTCCGGCCAGGCTTTAATCCATTTTGAGTTTATTCTTATGTGTGGTTGTTTGGGTTTGTCAAAGCTGGTTCAACAAGTTGGTAACATTTAGAAGAATGCTGTCATGTTGGGCATTTTATATAGATAAAAGTATAAATTATATTTATTTTATAGATTATTAATGTAGTATATTTTTATATGACAATGCATTGCTATTTATAACATATTTCATATATAATCACACAGATATAAGGTGATCTATCACATTGAATTATATACAGTTTATTATACTATACTACATTAGTTCTATTTTCTGATAGATTAATGTAGATTAGTGCTTCCTGCTCATTTGGTTCTTCTTAAAATGAAATTGAGACTTTGTCTCCTGAGCCTGAGCCTTGACAGACTTCTCTACAAAGTAGGAGAGGAACTGAATCACAGCTAACAGGACCCAGACCCTGGTGAGAGGGTGTTAGCCCTGGAACGCAGAGGGTGAGCATGGTGACCTGGCCAGCACCACTCCCTTACCACGGGGCTCACTGGGCCGGCCCCTCCCAGCCCCACAGGGACAGGAAAGCCCTTGAGAGCTGTGGGTGCCCTCTGGGTGTTTCCTAAGCCCTGGGCACTTCCCTAGGGTCTGGGTAGGAATCCAACAGCCGCAATAGTCTTACTGCTCTTGGCCGGGAAGAACAAAACAGTGCCCACCGCAATCACGACAAACTCATTTTGCTCTGAAGGTCAGGTTTTGCTTCCAGGACAGTTTAAACAATTGCTGAATATTGGAATTAACGTCATGAGAACGTAGAAGGTGATGGGGACCCGACTTGTGGAGGATACGGTTACGTGGCAGAGGACAACCCCGAAGACATTCACTGAGTGTCGTGTGCATCACCCACGCTGCGCGCCAGGGGCTGCTCTGTGTTCCACTCACATGCTCGGAACTGCAGTCAGGAGAGCAGCGCTGCAGAAGCTCCCACAGCTGCCGGGCCTGGGGTCCCTCCCTACTCCTGTATTCCACAGCTTGGCAGTCAAATTGATGCTGCTGAGGGCCAGACCCTGTCAAGGTACTTTAGTACTCTTAATAATTGGAAGAGGCTTAAATCCGGTTTGTATCAGATTACATGATATTATAGATTTTTAATAATACATTAGTACATATACTTTTATGATATAGTTTAATATGTGAAATATATATTCAATTATATATAATTAATGTTATACAATACTATATAACATAATTTATAGGTGATTAATATTGTCTTATATTTTTATATTACCACATTTATATTTACATCTTATTTCATGTATTATAATCATGCATGTATAATGTGATATATTACATATGAAGTTATATATAATTTATTATACAATACTATATTATGTTTCATGAAAGACTAATATAGCTTGTGGTTATATAATTATATTATTACATACTTATATATTTTGCATCATCTTGTACTTACATATGCATAGTGGGATATAATATTCTGCATTAAATGGTCAGTAATTTGTATTATATTATATTTAATTTGATTTTACTATTATTTTGTAAAATAATTTTTTATTATTGGAAGTATTACATATGTCCCTTTATTTTCTCTATTGACCCCCTCCAGCCTGCTCCCATCCCCCCTGCTCCAGGCACTCACCGCCTCATTGTCTGTGTCCAGGGGCCATGCATATAAGCATACAAGATCCTTGGTTGATTACTTCCCCTGCCTTCCCTCTGAGATTCCGCACTCTGCACCATGCTTCCTTGCCCCTGGATCCACTCCGTTCATCACTTATTTTGTTACTTAGATTCCACATATGAGTGAGATCATGTGATACTTGCCTTTCTCTGACTGACTTACTTCACTCAGCATGATACTCTCAGGTCCCTCCATGCTGTCTCAAAGGGTAAGAGATTCTTCTTTGTTACTGCTGCATAGTATTCCATGGTATAAACGTACCACAGCTTCTTTATCCACTCATCTACTGATGGGCACTTGGGCTGTTTCCAGATCTTAGCTATTGTAAATTGTGCTGCTATCAACATAGGGGTGCATACCTTCTTTCTGATTGGTGCTTCGGGTTTCTTAGGATATATTCCTAGAATTGGGATCACTGGTCCAAATGGCAGATCCATATTTAATTTTTGGAGGAAACTCCATACTATTTTCCATAAGGGATTTACTAGTCTGATTTCTCACCAGCCATGTGCTATGGTTCCCTTTTCTCCACGTCCTCACCAGCAGTTGTCATGTGTTGATTTGTTGCTGGTAGCCATTCTGACAGGTGTGAGGTGATATCTCATTGTGCTTTTAATTTGTATCTTTCTGATGATAGTGAATGAGCACTTATTCATATGTCTCTTGGCTATCTGTATGTCCACTTTGGAGAACTGTCTATTTAGGTCCTTTGCCCATTTTTCAATTGGATTGTTTTTCTTCCTTCTGTTAAGTTGTCTGAGTTCCTTATATATTTTGGATATTAATCCTTTTTCAGATGTATCATTTCCATATATGTTCTCCCATATGTTGGGCTCCCATTTCGTTTTGTTGGTGGTTTCATTTGTGGTGCAGAAGCTTTTTATTTTGATGTGGGCCCATTTGTTTATTTTCTTCTTAGTTTCCTTTGCCCTGGGAGATGTATCCCTAAACATAATGCTACAAGAGATGTCTGAGATTTTGCTGCCTCTGCTTTCTTCTAGGATTTTTATGGTTTCATGACTTACATTTAAGTATTTTATCCATTTTGAGTTTATTCTTGTGTATGGTGTACATTGGTACTCTGGTTTCATTTTTTTTGCTTGTATCTGTCAAATTTTCCCAACACCATTTACTGAAGAGACGGTCTTTTGACTCCATTGTATGCTCTTGCCTCCTTTGTCAAATATTGATTGAGCATAATGGCTTGGATCTATTTCTGGGTTCTCTGTTCTGTTCCATTGATCTCTATAGGCCTGTTCTTGTGCCAGTACCAGGCTGTTTGATTATGGTGCCTTTGCAGTATAACTTGAAATCTGGTATTGTGATTCCTCCAACTTTGTTTTTTATTTTCAAGATTGCTGCAGCTATTTAGGGTTCATTTAGTACCCTATAAATTCTTGGAGTATTTGTTCTAGAGATGTGAAATCTGCTGTTGGTATTTGAATAAGTATTGCAGTAAATCTGTAGATTTCTTTGGGTAGTGTGGACATTGTAATAATGGTGATTCTACCAATCCACGAACATGGTATATTTTTTCACTTGTTTACATTTTCTTCTCTATCTTTTTTGAACCTCCTGTAGTTTTCGAGTACAGGTCTATTGCCTCCTTGCTTAAGTTTATTCCTAAGTATTTTTATTCTTTTGTTGCAATGGTAAATGGGATTGCTTGTGTAGTTTCTCTTTCTAAGAATGCATTATTAGTGTATAAAAAAGGCATTGATTTTTGGGTGTTCATTTTGTGTCCTGCTACATTGCCAAGTTCATTGATTAAATATGGTAGTTTTTTGGTGGAGTATTTAGGGTTTTCTATGTACAATAAATATTATGTCACCTGCGAATAATGAGATTTTTACTTCCTTCTTTCCAATTTGGATACCTTTTATTTCATCTTGTCTGATCACTGTGGCTAGAACTTCTGGTACTATGTTGAATAAGAGTGGTGAAAGTGAGCATCCCTGTCTTGCTCCTGTTCTTAGAGGAAATGGTTTTAATTTTTGCCCATTGAGTATAATGTTCGCTGTAGGTTTGTCATATATGGTCTTTATCAAGTTGAATTATGCTCCCTCTATTCTCATTTTGCTGAGAGTTTTTATCAAAAATGGGTGTTAGATTTTGTCAAATGTTTTTTTCTGAATATATTCATATGATCATGTGATTTTTGTCTTTAAATTTGTTTTTGTGATGTATCACGTTTACTGATTTGCGAATACTGTACCAGCCTTGCATCCCTGAAACACATCCCTCTTGGTCATGGTGTATTATCTTTTTGATATATTACTGGATCCGACTTGCGAATATTTTGTTGAGGATTTTAGCAACTATATCCATCAGGGATATTGGCCTATAATTCTCTTTCTTTGTAGTGTCTTTATCTGGTTTTGGAATTAGGGTAATTCTGGCCTCATAAAAAAAGCTTGGAAGAGTTTGTTCCTCTTGGATTTCTTGGAATAGTTTGAGGAGTATAGGTGTTAGTTCTTCTTTGGTAAAACACCCTGTGAAGCCATCAGGACAAGGGCTTTTGTTTGCTGCGAGTTTTTTGTTTACTGCTTCTATTTCATCCATTGTTATTGGCCTATTCAGGTTTGCTGATTCAGTTTTGGGAAATTATATTTTTCTAGGAATTTGTCCATTTCATCCATATGTCCATTGTTGGCATATAGTTGTTCATAGTATTTCAGTACAATCCTTTGTATTTCTGTTGAGTCAGTGGTTATTTCTCTGCTTTGGTTTCTGATTGTATTTATTTGGGTCCTCTTTCTTTGTTTATTTATGCATCTGGCAGAGGGTTCATTAATCTTGCTTATCCTTTCAAAGAACCAGCTCTTTGTTTCATTGATGTTTTGTATTAGTTTTTTGGCTCTATGTAATTTATTTCTGCTGTAATCTTTATTATTTCCTTCCTTCTACTTACTCTGGACCTTTTTTTGTTCTTCTATCCCTAATTCATTAAGTTGTGGGGTTAAATAGGTAGCCATTAATTTTTCTTTCTTTCTTTTTTTTTTGGAGGTAGGTCTGTAGTGCTGTGAACTTTGCTCTCAGGAGTGTTTTCCTGTGTCCCAGAGATTTGGGTAATTGTTCTTTTTCATTTGTTTCCATGAAGATTTTTTTCTTTCTTTTTTGATCTCGTAGGTAACCCTTATCCATTGTTTAATAACATGCTATGTAGCCTCCATGTGTGTAAATGTTTTGGGGTATTTTTACTAATTTCATTCCACAGTGATGTGAGAAGATGCTTGATGTGATTTCAATCTTCTCAAACTTGTAGAGACTTGTTTTGTGACCTAACATGTTGTCTATCTTTGTGAATCATCTTTGTGCACTTCAGAAAAATGTATATTCTGATGCTTTGGCGTAAAATGTTATATAAATGTCAGTTAAATCTACCTGATCCAGTGTGACCCTTAGAGTCACTATTTCCTTGTAAAGTTTTTATCTGGAAAATCTATGCAGGGAAGTCAGTGGGTGTTATAGTCCCCTGCTATGACTGTATTGTTGTCTATCTCTCCCTTAAAGTCCTAAGTTTTTAAAAAAATATATTTAGGTGCTCTCATAGTGGGTGTATATATGTTTATCAGGGTTATATCCTCTTGTTGGATTGATCCCTTTAGTGACTTTTGTTGTCTCTTGTGATGGCCTTCAGTTTGAAGTTTATAATGTTGGATATGAGTATTGCTACTCCAGCTTTCTTTATTTTTCCATTTTCATGTAAAATTTGTTTCTATCTCTTCACTTTCATTCTCTGTGTGTCTTTTGTTCTGAGGTGGGTCTCTTGTAGACAGCATATAGTTGGTCATGTTTTTGTGTCCATTCAGGCACCCTATGTCTTTTGATTGAAGCATTTAATCCATTTACATTCAAGGTGATTATGGATAGGTACTTATTTATTGCCATTTAAATTCTGTGTGGCTAGGTTTCTCTCTCTATTTCTTCTTCTCATTATAGCAGTCCCTTTAGCATTTTTTTGTAATGTTGGCTTGGTGGTGATGTACTTTTTCAGCCTTTCCTCATCTGGTAAGCTTTTTATTTGACCGTCTATTTTGAATGAGAGACTTGCTGGATATAGTAATATTGATCTCAGATCCTTGCTTTCCATTACCTTGAGTTCTTCATGCCATTACCTTTTTGCCTGTAGAGTTTATGTTGAGAAATCAGGTGTCAGCCTTATGGGAGCTCCTTTGTAGGTAACAGTTTGCTTTTCTCTTGCTACCTTTAAGATTCTCTCTTTGTCTCTAATTTTTGGCATTTTCATCATGTTGTGTCTGGGTGTGGGCCTGTTTTGGTTCTTCTTGCTTGTAGTTCTCTGTGCCTCCTGAACTTGTGTGAAATTTTCCTTTACTAGTTTAGGGAAGTTTTCTGTCATTATTTCTTCAAACTTGTTCTCTTTCTCCCTTTCTAACTCTTCTGGCACACCTGCATTTGAATATTGTTACATTTCATATTGTCCCACAGCTCCCTTGAGCTGTCCTTCTGGTTGTTTTTTTTTTAAATTTTTTATTAAGGTATTATATGTGTACATATCTTACCATTTTCCCCTCCCACCCCACTCCCATATATGCCCTCAGCCCCCAGAGTTTTGCGTCCATTGGTTATGCTTATATGCATGCAATACAAGTCCTTCGGTTGATCTCTTATCTCCCCCACCTCTCCCTAACCTTCCCCCTGTAATTTGACGGTCTGTTTGATGCTTTACTGTCTCTGTATCTATCTTTTAGTTCATCAGCTTATGATGTTCTTTATTATCCATAAATGAGTGATATCATGTGGTATTTTTCTTTCACTGAATGGCTTATTTCGCTGAGCATAATGCTCTCTAGGTCCATCCATGCTGTTGCAAATGGCAGGAGTTCCTTCCTTTTTATAGCAGCATAGTATTCCATTGTATAGATATACCAGTTTTCTAATCCACTCATCTGCTGATGGGCACTTAGGCTGTTTCCAAATCTTAGCTATTGTAAATTGTGCTGCTATAAACATAGGGGTGCATATATCCTTTCTGATTGGTGTTACTAGTTTCTTGGGGTATATTCCTAGAAGTGGAATCACTGGGTTAAATGAGAGTTCCATTTTTAACTTTTTGAGGAAACTTCATACTGTTTTCCACAGTGGCTGTACCAGACTCCATTGCCACCAGCAGTGCACGAGGGTTCCTTTTTCTCTGCATCCTTGCCAGCACTTGTCATTTGTTGATTTGTTGATGATAGCCATTCTGACAGGAGTGAGATGGTACCTCATTGTCATTGTGATTTGCATCTCTCGGATGATTAGTGACTTTGAGCATGTTTTCATGTGTCTCTTGGCCTTCCTTCTGTCTTCTTTTGAAAAGATTCTATTTAGTTCTGTTACCCATTTTTTTATTGGATTATTTATCTTCCTTTTATTAAGTTGCATAAGCTGCCTGTCGATGTTGGAGATTAAACCTTCATCAGTGATAGCATTTGCAAATATGTTCTCCCATAGAGTGGGCTTTCTTGTTGTTTTGTTGATGGTTTCTTTTGCTGTAAAAAAGCTTTTTATTTTGATGTAGTCCCATTTGTTTATTTTCTCTTTAGCTTCCATTGCCCTTATGTCTGAGATTTTGTTGCTTGTGGATTCCTCTAGTATTTTTATGGTTTCCTGTCTTATGTTTAAGTCCTGTATCCATTTTGAGTTTATTTTTGAGTATGGTGTAAGTTGGTGATCTAGTTTCATTTTTTTTGCATGTATCTGTCCAATTTTCCCAACACCATTTATTGAAGAGACTGTCTTGACTCCATTGTATGCTCGTGCCTCCTTTGTCAAATATTAATTGAGCATAGTGGTTTGGGTCGATATCTGGATTCTCTTGTCCTTCTGTTTTTTAATTGTTTTTTCTTTTTGGTTCTCTGATTGAGTGATTTTTTTCAATCCTGTCTTCTAATTCCCTAATCCTATCCTCAGCTTCCCCTAATTTGCTGTATAATCCTTATAATGTGTTCTTTATTTGTGCTATGTCATTCTTTATTTCTGTTTTCATAGTTACTACATCTTTTCTCAGACTATTGAGCATCTTTACCATCATTACTCTGAACTCTGTATCAGATAAAAAAATTTTTATCCTCATTTCATTAATCTCTTCATCTCCAGAATTTCCTTGTTCTTTCAATTGGGGGTTGTTTCTTTGCCACCTCGTTTTCACCACCTGTCTTAAGTAGATGTGCTATGCCTCTCAATCTGTAGTGCAGGAGAGTGTCAAATAGTTTCTGACTAATTAATCAGGCAGATTCAAAGCCTTCAGAGACCACCTCAGTCTAGAGACTGATAGGATTTTGTCTTGAACCATGCTCAGGCAATCATTCATAGTTGTGGCAAGAGTTTTTTTATTAAACAGGGTGGGGCAATTTATTCTGCCTGTGGGCTAATTGTTATTCTCAGTCTCTTAATGGGCCTGAGCAACTCTGTACTGTGGGGCAAGGTTTTTTTCCAATAAGGTGGATCAACTATCTTCCCCCCAAGGCTGTGTTGTCTGTATAAAAAATGGAACTCATACAACTTAATAAAAGGAAGATAAATGATCCAGTAAAAAAAATGGGCAACAGACCTAAATAGATACTTTTTGAAAGAAGACAGAAGGTAGGTCAAGAGACATATGAAAACATGCTCAAAGTCACTAATTATCCTTGAGATGCAAATCAAAATGACAATGCGGTACCATCTCACACCTGTCAGAATGGCTATCATCAACAAATCAACAAACGACAAGTGCTGGCGAGGATGCGGAGAAAAAGGAACCCTTGTGCACTGCTGGTGGGAATGCAGACTGGTGCAGCCACTGTGGAGATCAATATGGAGTTTCCTCAAAAAACTGAAAATGGAACTCTCATTTGACCCAGTAATCTCACTTCTAGGAATATATCCCAAGAAACTAGTAACACCAATCAGAAAGGATATATGCACCCCTATGTTCATAGCAGCACAATTTACAATAGCTAAGATTTGGAAACAGCCTAAGTGCCCATCAGCAGATGAGTGGATTAGAAAACTGGTATATCTACACAATGGAATACTATGCTGCCATAAAAAAAGAAGGAATTCTTACCATTTGCAGCAGCATGGATGGAACTGGAGAACATTATGCTAAGTGAAATAAGCCAGGCAATGAAAGAAAAATACCACATGATCTCACTCATTTATGGAAAATAAAGAATATTATAACCTGATGAACAAAAAGATAGATACAGAGGCAGTAAAGCATCGAACTGACTGTCAAATTACAGTGGGAAGGCTGGGGAGTGTTGGGGAGTGGGGGAAAGAGATAAACCGAAGGATTTGTATGCATGCATATAAGCACAACCAATGGACACAAGACACTGGGGGGTGGGATGAGGGCATGTGACAGGGGTTAGGGGAGGCTGGGGGAAGGTCAATGGGGAAAAAAAAAGGAGATATATGTACTACTATGTGTAATACTTTAAACAATATAATAAAATTAAAAAAATTAATAGATCACAACAAAATAAAATGTCTGCATGAGATTATGAATTCTGCAGTGTGAGGGAATGACTCAGCACAGGAAACTGGGGTGACTATGGAAAATTTTGTGCATTGGCCATTTAAGAAGGTACCTGAATTTCCAGCCATCTGCTGCTTTTCACAGCTAGATGTTATGTGGACACCGTTTTCAGTTCTGGTGCACTCTGATGGGGGCCCTGCTTAGGGATGAAATCCCAGAGTTCTCAGTGGCAACCCCCCACAGCTGAGATATCTCTCAGGAACTTCAATTGCTCTCTGTGGGAGCCTGCCAGCCATTTCATCCCTCTGACTCTCCCACCAGTCTCTACATGGTCTCCACTTTTTGTCCTCGGTTATCAGGGTTCTCTCCTGGGAGTCTTCTGTTGATTATTCAGGATTTTTTTCTGTATTTTAATTGTAATTCCAGTTTGGTCCTGGGAGCATGTCCGTGCTGCATCCACTTACCCCACCACCACTTTTAATCTCCAAATATACATTTGGAGATATATTTTAAAAAATTGTTGACAGTCTTATAGGTGTGCCCCAATTTCTCTCCCTTTACTCCCTTCCTCCCAAACACTGCCCCACCAGAGGCCTTCACCACAATATTGTCGGTGTCCATTGGTTATGTATATATGCACATAAGTTCTTTGGTTGAAAGTAAATCTTAAAGTGTTGTTGCCAGAAAGAAAAAAAATATATGGTAAGCATGTGAGATAATGTGTTAATTAGCCTGACTGCAGTGATGTCTTCACAATGTGTACATATATCAAAACATCAAGCTGTACAACGTAAACATTTTTATAATTGTCAGTGATACCTCAACCAAGATGGGGGAAATCAATAGCCTGTGAAAAGTAAACAATAAAGCTTTCAGAAGAAAACATAGGAGACCCTCGGTGGGTGTGGCCTTCATGCTGCATTTGGTCTAAATGTCTTTTAAAATTGTTTTAATTTGTATGCTTCTCCCCTTGTCTTTTTCAAAATCCCCCTTAAAATTTAGTAGTTGAAAGAACTGGGTTGTTTGCCTCTAGAACATTTTATATTTTGCTGATTGCATCCTCCAAAATACAGCTTATGTGGAATTTTGATTTGAACAACCGACAATTTAGAAAACTATAGTTTCTCAGGAAAATCTGAATAGTAAACTGGATATTTGATTCTATTTTTTAAAATATTAATGTTAATATTTTATGTGTGATTAATGTTAACATTTTATGCATGTTTGGAAAATTTTAGTTATATTTTTAGGGACTTGTGATCTTTTAGGTGTACGCAAAGAAACAAAATATTGTGATATTCCAAAATAATACTGTGGAGTGGGGGAGGGGGAGAGTAGGAGCACATTGGCTGGTAATTAACAAGCTTTCCAGTGTGGGTGTGGCTGGGAGTCTAAATGAAAATAGTGAAAGAAGAGAGAGAAATGGTCAACATATATATGACAGAGAAATCAGACTATTGGGACAGAAAGTTTTAATGAAAAAACTCAAGTTTTTTGCATTTCCCAGAAATGGAATTACAGTCACTGGAACAGCCAGGATAGTGGTTATTCGTCTCCAGGAACAAGAGTCCAAGTGAAAAGGCTGTATTTCACAAGGAGAAGAGGCCTTTCCTTAATTGGTAACCGGAAATCAAAATGTAACACAGGTTAATCCCAAACAACAGTTCATGATAACAAAGTATGAAGCCTTCAACCCTAAAATGATAGCTCACTGAGCAACCGGTTGAGAAATTACCCCAAATAGAATTCCATAAACTGCTTCCATACACAACTATAAACACTTCATTATCAAATAGAAATGGGAATATTCTCATAAGAGTTTCTTTAGTAAATGAAGGTAGCAGTAGTACCTTATCATTTGTCCTAAAGCCCTTGCATTTATTAATTTATTTACTTTAATTTTTTTCTTTATTTCTTTTTTTTTTTTATTGAAAGAGTGAGAGGAAAGGAGAGGGAGAGAGTAGAGAGAAACAGGGATGTGAGAGAGAAACATTGATTGGCTGCCTCCTACACACTTCCCACCGGGCATCAAGGCTGAAATCCAGGCAAGAGCCCTGACCAGGAACGGAACCAGTGACTTTCTGTGCATGGGATGAAACCCAACCAACTGAGCCACACTGGCCAGGACAAGGCCTTTACTTATAAGTAGTAACAGCAGTGGAGAAACCAGAGGAGTCCCTGGTGTGTACTTGGGGCAATGTCAGCTCATGCACTCAAGGTTCCCCCTGGAGAAACCCCTTTTCTGTGTTGAAAGGAAAAGCTCAGTCTTGTATTTCTTTCTCTACAAAAAAGAAAGGATTTGTTTCAAACTGTCTCAAATAAGTGTTGAATTTACAAGTCACTTACTTTTTCTTTTCCATTAGGAGTTTTAAATTTGGACATACAATTAACTCACATCTCCGATCAAGACGAGGGCTTCTGCAGGTATAATTCAGAGCATCTTCTGAAACCCACACCTGCATTGTGAGAGTTTTAATTCAAATGAGTTTTGAGAGTCAGTGTCTTTCCATGCCTCAAAATAAGCAATTGTGTCCATTTTTCTTTTGTATTCCTTATTTTTATTTTCTAAGTTTTAGCTGAATTTATTGGTGTGACATTGGCTAATAAAATATAGGCTTCAGGTGTGAAATTCTATAACACATCATCTGCATACTGTACTGTGTGTTCACCACCCCAAGTCAAGTCTCCTTCCATCATCCTTTACCCTCCCCCACCTCCCCCAACTCTCCATCACGTTGTGACTCTGAGCTGTTTGTCTCCTCCTTACTGCCTTCATCTTTTCACCCAGCCCCGCAATTTCCTTCTTCTCTGACAGCTGTCAGTCTGTTCTGTGTCTATGAGTCTGTTTCCATCTTGATTGTTAGTGTATTTTGTTCATTAGATTCCACATCTGAGTGCAATCATCTGGTGTTTGTCTTTCTGACTGGCTTATTTCGGGTATATACAGAACACTCTCCGGGTCGCTCCATGGTGTTGCAAAGGGTAAGCTTTCCTTCTTTTTTATGGCCAAGTAGTATTCCATTGTGTAAATGTTCAGCTTTGTTATCCACTCATCTACTGATGCACCTTTGGGCTGCTTCCCATCTTGGTTATTGTAAATAATGCTTCGATGAACATAGGGGTGCATATATTCTTTTGAAGTAGTGTTTTCGGTTTCTTTGGATATATTCCCAGAAGTGGAATTACTGCATTATAAGGCAATTTCATTTTTAATTTTTTGAAGTAACTCCATACTTCTTTCCACAGTGGTTGCACCAGTCTGCATTCCCACCAACAGTGCACTAAGGTTCCCATTTCTCCACATCCTTAACAGCACTTCTTTGTGAATTTATTGATCATAGCCATTCTGTCAGGTGTGAGGTGATATCTCATTGTGGTTTTTTAAAAATACAGTTTTATTGATTTCAAACAGAGGAAGGGAAAGGATGCGAGAGAAACATCAATGATGAGAGAGAATCATTGATCGGCTGCCTCCTGCATGCTTCTCACTGGGGATTAAGCCTACTACCTGGGCATGTGCCCTGACCAGAAATGGAACTCTGACCTCCTGATTCATGGGTTGATGCTCAACCACTGAGCCACACCGGCCAGGCTCAGGGTGGTTTTAATGTGCATTTCCCTGATGATTAGTGACGTTGAGCATCTGTTCATATGTCTATTAGCCATCGTTATGTGCCTTTGTACAAGTGTTTTTACAGGTCTTTTGCCTGTATTTTTAAAATTAATTAATTAACTAACTAACTAATCAATTAATTAAGTTAAAGCTCATATGAGGATATTTTTCCATTGATTTTTAGAAGTAGTGGAAGGTAGGGGAGAGACAGAGGTAGAGAAACACTGATGTGAGAGTGATACATTGATTGGTTTCCTCTGACATGTGCCCCAACCCAGGCCAGGATCAAGCCTGTGATCGAGGTACATGCCCTTGGCTGGAATCAAACCCAACACCGTTGAGTCCATGAGCCAACACTCTAACCATTGAGTCAAACCGGCTGGGGCCCTTTGCCCTTTATTAGGATTGTTTGATTTTTAATGTTGAGTTTTATAAATTCATTATAAATTTTGGATATTAATCCCCCCATATCAGATGTATCATTGGTGAATATATTCTTCTATTCAGTGGCTTGTCTTTTCATTTTGTTGATGGTTTCCTTTGCTGTGAAAACCTTCTTAGTTTGGTGTTCCTTTTTCTTTTGTTTCCCTTGCCCAAGGAGAAATATATACTGTATATACTGCTATGAGAAATGTCTGAGATTTTACTGCCTGTGTTTTGTTCTAGGATTCTTATGTTTTCAAGTCTAACATTTAAGTCTTTAATCTACATTTTAATCCTCACCTGAGGACATACATAAAGAGAAAATGGGGGTGGAGAGAGAGGGGGCGAGGAAAGAGAGAGAATGAAATGTTGATGTGAGAGAGAAACATCAATTGGTTACCTTCTATACCTGCCCCACCTGGGGATCAAACATACAACCCAGGTATGTTTCTTGACCAGGAATCGAACCAGCAACCTTTCAGTGCACGGGATGACGCTCATCCAACTGAGCCCTCTGGCCAGGCTTTAATCCATTTTGAGTTTATTCTTATGTATGGTTGTTTGGGTTTGTCAAAGCTGGTTCAACAAGTTGGTAACATTTAGAAGAATGCTGTCATGTTGGGCATTTTATATAGATAAAAGTATAAATTATATTTATTTTATAGATTATTAATGTAGTATATTTTTATATGACTATGCATTGCTATTTATAACATATTTCATATATAATTACACAGTATAAGGTGATCATCACATTGAATTATATACAGTTTATTATACTATACTACATTAGTTCTATTTTCTGATAGATTAATGTAGATTAGTGCTTCCTGCTCATTTGGTTCTTCTTAAAATGAAATTGAGACTTTGTCTCCTGAGCCTGAGCCTTGACAGACTTCTCTACAAAGTAGGAGAGGAACTGAATCACAGCTAACAGGACCCAGACCCTGGTGAGAGGGTGTTAGCCCTGGAACGCAGAGGGTGAGCATGGTGACCTGGTCAACACCACTCCCTTACCACGGGGCTCACTGGGCCGGCCCCTCCCAGCCCCACAGGGACAGGAAAGCCCTTGAGAGCTGTGGGTGCCCTCTGGGTGTTTCCTAAGCCCTGGGCACTTCCCTAGGGTCTGGGTAGGAATCCAACAGCCGCAATAGTCTTACTGCTCTTGGCCGGGAAGAACAAAACAGTGCCCACCGCAATCACGACAAACTCATTTTGCTCTGAAGGTCAGGTTTTGCTTCCAGGACAGTTTAAACAATTGCTAAATATTGGAATTAACGTCATGAGAACGTAGAAGGTGATGGGGACACGACTTGTGGAGGATACGGTTACGTGGCAGAGGACAACCCCGAAGACATTCACTGAGTGTCGTGTGCATCACCCACGCTGCGCGCCAGGGGCTGCTCTGTGTTCCACTCACATGCTCGGAACTGCAGTCAGGAGAGCAGCGCTGCAGAAGCTCCCACAGCTGCCGGGCCTGGGGTCCCTCCCTACTCCTGTATTCCACAGCTTGGCAGTCAAATTGATGCTGCTGAGGGCCAGACCCTGTCAAGGTACTTTAGTACTCTTAATAATTGGAAGAGGCTTAAATCCGGTTTGTATCAGATTACATGATATTATAGATTTTTAATAATACATTAGTACCCATACTTTTACAATACTAGTAGCCCGTTTGCACGAAGATTCGTGCAATAGACTTTCATTCACCTGGCTGCCTGCACCAGTTTTTCTTGGCTGTGGCCACCGCCTTCTGCCTTCTTTCAGGGTCCAGTCTTGGCCTTGGGCAGTGGCTTTGGGCTCGGCTGCACCCAGCGTCCCTGCTACCCAATCTCAGGAGCCAGCCGACCCCCAGGTCGGCTCGCTCCTGTGATTGGAGCAGGCACCCCGCTGGTGCCCAAGGCCGGGAAAGCCTGGGGCGGCTTTCCGGGCCTTGGGCTTCCCTGCAACGGTTTCCTGGTGGGCGTGGTTGATGGACGTGGCTTGGTTGGTGGGCGTGGGTTGGCGTAGCGAAGGTGCGGTCAATTTGCATATTTGTCTATTATAAGGTAAGATGGTTTATAATTACAGATATATGTGAAATATTATGTATTCAATTATATATAATTAATGTTATACAACACTATATAACAAAATTTATAAGTGTTTAATATTGTCATATTTTTATATTACCACATTTATATTTACATATTATTTCATATATTATAATCAAGCATGTATAAGGTGATATATTACATATGAAGTTATACATAATTCATTATACAATACTATATTATGTTTTACTAGTGGCCCGGTGCACGAAATTCATGCACAGGGGAGGGGATGTTTCTCAGCACGGCCTGCACCCTCTCCAATCTGGGACCCCTCAAAGGATGTCCTACTGCCGGTTTACAGGGATCGGGCCTAAACCTGCAATCGAAATCCCTCTCGCAATCTGGGACTGCTGGCTCCTAACCGCTCACCTGCCTGCCTGCCTGCCTGATTGCCCCTAACCACTCTGCCTGGCGGCCTGCTCGCCCCCAGCTGGCCCCCGCCGCTGGCCTGCTTGCCCCCAAATGCCCCCCCGCCAGCCTGCTCACCCCCAACTGCCCCCCCTGCTGGCCTGCTTGCCCCCACCTCTCCTCCCCACTGGCCTGCTCGCACCCAACTGCTCTGCTGCTGGCCTGCTCACTCCAAACTGCGCCCCCCCCCCCCCGTTGTCCTGATCACCTCCAACTGACCCCCACTGATGATCTGCTTGCCCCCAACTGGCCCCCTGCTGGTCTGCTTACCCCCAACAGCCCCGTCCCCCACCAGCCTGATCACCCACAACTGCCCTCTCCTCTTGGCTTCTAACCGCCTCTACCTCGGCCCCGCCACCATGGCTTTGTCCAGCCTCTCCTTTTTTTTCAACGCCTCCCTGAGCAGAGGCCAAGGCCAGCTGGAAGCAGGTATCTGGGATTTATTTATCTTCTATAATTGAAACTTTGTAGCCTTGAGCAGAGGCCAGGGTCAGCCAGGGTGGGCGGGAAGCTTGGCTTCCTCCATCGCTGGGGGCAACCCAAGCCTCCTGCTGCTCCATCTTGGTTGGGTTAATTTGCATACTCCCTCTTGATTGGCTGGTTGGCGTGGCTGGTGGGAGTAATGGAGGTACAGTCAATTTGCATGTTTCTCTTTTATTAGATAGGATGATAGATTAATGTAGTTTGTGGTTATATTATATTATTACATACTTATATATTTTGCATCAACTTATAGTTACATATACATAGTGAGATATAATTTTATGCATTAAATGATATGTAATTTGTATCATATTACATTATACTCTATATTATTATTTTGTAATAATTCTTTATTGCTGGAAGTATTACATATGTCCCTCTTTTTACCCTAGTGACCCCCTCCAGCCCACCTCTGCCCCCCATTGCTCCAGGCCTTCACTGCCCCATTTTCTGTGTCCATGGGCCATGCATATATGCATACAAGGTCCTTGGTTGATTACCTCCCACTCACCTACCCTACCCTACCTTCCCTCTGAGATTCTGCACTCTGTTCCATGTTTCCAAGTCTCTGGATTCACTCTGTTCATCAGTTTATTTTGTTACTTAGATTCTACATATTAGTGAGATCATGTGATTCTTGTCTTTCTCTGAGTGACTTATTTCACTCAGCATGATACTCTCCAGGTCCCTCCATGCTGTCTCAAAGGGTAAGAGATTCTGATGCATAGTATTCCATGGTATAGATGTACCACAGCTTCTTTATCCACTCATCTACTGATGGGCATTTGGGCTGTTTCTAGATCTTAACTATTATAAATTGTGCTGCTATGAACATAGGGGTGCATACATTCTTTCTGTTTGGTGCTTTGGGTTTCTTAGGATATATTCCTAGAAATTGGATCACTGGGTTAAATGGCAGTTCCATATTTAATTTTTTGAGGAAACTCCATAGTGTTTTTTTATAATGGCTGCACCAGTCTGCATTCTCACCAGCAGTGTACTAGGGTTCCCTTTTCTCCACATCCTCACCAGCACTTGTCATTTGTTGATGATAGCCATTCTGACAGGTGTGAGTTGATGATACCTCATTGTCATTTTATTTGCATATCTCTGATGATCAGTGACCTTGAGCATTTTTTCTTATTTCTCTTGGCCATCTATATGTCCACTTTGGAGAAGTATCTATTTAGGTCCTTTGCCCATTTTTAAATTGGATTATTTGTCTTCCCTTTTTTTTTTTAATGTTGTATGAGTTTCTTATATATGTGGGATATAAACCCTTGATCAGATGTATCCGTGCCAATTATATTCTCCCATACAGTGGACCTCTTTTTGTTTGCTGATGGTTTCTTTTGCTGTGCAGAAACTTTTTATTTTGATGTAGCCCCATTTGTTTATTTTCTCCTTAGTTTACTTTGCCCTAGGTACAGTGATGGCGAACCTATGACACGCATGTCAGCACTGACACGTATAGCCATTTCTGATGACACACGGCCGCTAAGGCGGCCGCATGCCGAGGATGAAACATTTGCTACTCCTGAGGATGAAACATTTGCGAAATAATGTTTTTTCCTCAAAGTGACACACTACCCGAGTTATGCTCATTTTTTTGGTGAAGTTTGACCACCAAGCTCAAAAGGTTGCCCATCACTGCCCTAGGAGATATATCTGTAAAAGTATTGCCATGAGAGTTGTCTAAGATTCTTGGTGCCCATGGTTTCTTCTAGGATATTTATGTCTTCATGACTTACATTTAAGCCTTTTATCCATCCTGAGTTTATTCTTGTGTATGGTGTAAGTTGGTGGTCTAGTTTCATTTTTTTTTTGCATGTGTCTGTCCAATTTTCCGAATACCATTTATTAAAGAGCCTGTCTTGATTCCACTGTAGGTTCTTGCCTCCTTTGTCAAATATTAATTGAACTTAATGGCTTGGGACTATTTCTGGGATCTCTGGGCTCTTCCATTTATCTATATGCCATTCTTCTGCAAGTACAAGGCTGTTTTGATTATAGTGGCTTTGTAGTATAACTTGAAATCTAGTATTGTGATTCCTCCAACTTTGTTCTTCTTTCTCATCATTGCTGCAGCTATTTGGTGTCTATTTTGGTTCCATATAAGTTTTTGGAGTAGTTGTTCTATATTTCTGAAATATGCTGTTGGTATTTTAATAGGGATTGCATTGAATCAGTAGATTGCCTTGGGTAGTGTGGACATTTTAATGATATTGATTCTACCAATCCATGAACACAGTATATTCTTCTACTTGTTTTTATCTTCTGCTATCTCTTTTTTCAACGTCCTGTAGTTTTCTGAATACAGGTCTTTTGCCTCCTTGGTTTAGTTTATTTCTAAGTATTTTAATTTTAATTATTTTGGCAATGTTAAATGGGATTGCTTGTTTAGTTTCCCTTTCTGAGAATTCATTATGGTGTATAAAAAAGCCATTGACATTTGGGTATTGATTTTGTATCCTGCTACATTGCCAAATTCAATTATTAAATCTATTAGTTCTTTTGGTGGAGTCTTTAGGCTTTTTTATGTACAATATCATGTCACCTGGGAGTAGTGAGAGTTTTACTTCCTACTTTCTAATTTGAATGCCTTTTATTTCTTCATGGCTAGGACTTCCAGTACTATGTTGAATAAGAGTGGTTCAAGTGAACATCCCTATCTGGTTTCTGTTTTCAGGAGAAATGGTTTTAGCATTTGCCAATTGAGTATGATGTTCACTATAGGTTTGTCATATATGGCCTTTATCATGTTGAATTATGCTCCCTCTATTCTCACTTTGCTGATTTCTTTTTAATAAAAAATGGGTGTTGGATTTTACAAATGTTTTATTCTGCATCTATTGATATGATCATGTGATTTTTATCTTTCTATTTGTTTATGTGATGTATCATGTTTATTGATTTGTGAATATTGTACCAGCCTTGTATCCCTTCAATAAATTCCACTTGGTCATGGTGTATGATCTTTTTAATATATTTCTGGATGCAATTTACTAATATTTTGTTGAGGATTTTAGCACCTATGTTCATCAGGGATATTGGCCTATAATTCTCTTTCTTTGTAGTGTCTTTATCTGGTTTTGGAATTAGGATAATGCTCGCCTCATAAAAAGAGCTTGGAAGTGTTCCTTACTCATGGATTTTTGGAACAGTATGAGGAGTATAAGTGTTAGTTCTTCTTTGAATGTTTGGTAAAACACCCCTGTGACGCTATCTGGAGAAGGGCTTTTTTTTTTTTTTTTTTTTTTTTGCTGGAAATTTTTTTGATTACTGCTTCTATTTTCTCAGTTATTATTGGCTTATTCAGGATACCTGATTCAGTTTTGGGAGATTGTATATTTCTAGGCATTTGTCAATTTCATGCTCATTGTCCAGCTTGTTGTTCACATTATTTCTTTACAATTTTTTGTATTTCTATGTTGTCAATTGTCAGTTCTCTGCTTTCATTTTTTATTTTATTTATTTGTGTCCTCTCTCTGTTTCTTGATGAGTCTCACTAACAGTTCATCAATTTTGTTTATCCTTTCAAAGATCCAGCTCTTGGTTTCATTGTTTTTTTTTTTTTTTTTTAGTTTCTATGTCATTTATTTATGCTCGAATCTTTATGATTTCCTTCCTTCTACTTACTCTGGTATTTTCCTTTTCTTTTTCTTTGTTTTATAATTCTTCATTTTAGAAAGTATTACATATGTCCCCTTCCCCCCGCCCCATTGACTTTCTTCAGCCCGCTCCCATCTCTCCCCCCGCCACCCCAGGCCTCAGCACCCCATTGTCTGAGACCATGGGTTATGCATATATTCATACAAGGTCTTTGCTTGATTAACTACAACCCACCCATCCTTCCCTGTCTTCCTTCTGAGATTCCACACTCTGTTCCATTAACATAAAAATATTCAAACCTCTAAGTTTATTTGAGCCAAACTGTTGAAAATTGCCTGGAAGCAGAATATCAATGGATTGGGATAATGCTCCTGGGAATGGCGGTTTTTCACCTATTTTTATATAGTACAATCAAAGGAGAAGACATAAGTGGGTTACATGAAATCCATTGATGATAGATTAGGGAGGCAGTAGAAAGCAAAGAGGGGGAAACCTCTGGGATCAGATAAAAAGTAAAATGATGGACACATACTTCTTTTACTTAGGTGGGTACAGGATAGTTAACACTCAACAATTAACATGATAACAATAACAATGAAGGAATTTATGGTCACTGTCCTGGTGCCCAGACCCATTTGGTTGTGCCCTGATTGGTCCAGAAAAAAGGGAAGTTATAGGCTACCCTGACATTTTAATGATATATTATGGTAGATGCAAAAAGACTATAAGCTCAGTTAAGGTAAAGATTGACCTCATCAGGGAAGATACTGGCCTAGAGGTGACTACCCACCATAACTGCTTTTAATTAAAGTTTAATTTCAGACCATCCTATGTGGTTACTTTAAGTCTTTGAGTTAGCAAGACTGAGCCTTCCTTGAGCTTGTCAGGTTAGTATGTGGCCCCTTTCATCCACACATCCCCCTTTTGGTTATAAATCAATCCAAAGATGCATTGCTGACCAGCCTTTTGGTTGGATAATGGAGTGTTGTGTCTCATGGTGCTAGGAAGGCTCATTCCAAGGATATCTCAATGTCAGTATCTATCTTGCTGAACAGGGGGACCAATGGGATTGGGGCAAGACCATAACCTTAGATGGCATTCAAAGTTGAATTATTCAAAATAAAAGGCAGGTAAATGGGAGGCAGTCAGGTCCTATATGTCCTTGTTAAAAAGTATTCTGGATCATTTCTAATTTTTGAACCACCATAATCCGAGTGTTCTTGCTGCTTGCCTTAAGTTTTGTTTTGTTGTGTGTGTGTTTTTTTGTGTGCATCTAATATAATATTTTCATACCAGAAACAAAAGTAACAATGTTAAACCAGTGACACTGATTAGGAACAGAAAATGTCTAATATTATACAAGGAAGGACCTGAGGGGAAACAAGTATCTACTATTATCCAGAAGTTCTAATTTTTCTTCTGGGCAGCTAATTTCATCTATTCCTATACTTAAATAATATTCATCTAAAATACTCATCTAGACTAGATCCATATATAATTCTACCAGGGGAATTATTAGGGAGGTGTTCATGGAGGGATTTGTCCAAGGTAGGTCCTTTATAATAGATATAGCCTGAAAAAATGTACCAAAGCTGATATTAATAATGGAAGACCACCAGTGTGTGGCCAACAAAACATTAACTTCATTATCATAGCTGATAGTCAGAATATAATTGTCTAGTAGGTAGGAAAGATTAGCAGGTACCCAAGTTAAATTTGTCATGTCTAATAGGGAAAGGGGTCTAGGGAGACAGATATGGTTTCCACTAGGATAATAACAACATAAAGATCATTTCATATACATTCAATCAATAACAATTAGGTGATATAAGAACAAGGTTTGAGCAGCATCAATTTGTGAGCACACAGGCCTTGTTGATGTCTTAGGATGGCTGTCTACCTCCTCTGTAGTTGGCGGCTTCTTATCCTTGAGATGAAGGCGAGTGTCAGAGACAGGAGCAGATGTCCATGTCCAGGTAAGATCCCTTTAACACTGTTGGAGAGAGTATTTCATTAATGTCTTTCCCAATGGACAAAAAAATCTCTGGGTTGTCGGAGTCTTTGAATCTTTGTCTCCTGGGAGTACTGTGAAATGAAGGTTACTAATTTGTTAGTCCCTATAATGCAGAATGTCTGCTTTTTAGTTTTCCTTATATTTGGGAAACAAAAGATTTAAAAATCAACAATATTTTAAACAGTTATAAAAATAATTATTCTCAATTCGTTTAGTCCCATAGTTGTTTTTGTTTATCCTGATTATTTTCCAGTACTTTTTTGAAATCAGTTATTCCTTGAAGTCCTATAAATCTTCATCCACTTCAAAGATATGACCTGCTTAGACATAGAGTAGAGTAGGTCAGAGTCCTTTTCATGGATTTTTCTAAAGATATAATATACCTGCAAATGCATCAGAGTAAAGCAACAGCTGTCCATAAATGACAAAATTAAAAAGTGACATGGTTATAGATTTGATTATGATGCAATTGATAAAAAACTTTGCTTTTATATAAGATATAACATTCAAGACAACAATTTCTTGGTAAATAATAATTACTGTAAAATGACAGAGATATAAAATCTGTATATGTTTAGATTCAATATATAATTTCAGCACACAAAGAAAAATAATGTGTACGATTTAAAAATGTGGCACAGGAAGCCTAACCAATGGACACAGACAACAGGGGGGTGAGGGCATGAGTGGGGGGGGGAGGGTAAGGGGGAGATAAGGACACATACGTAATACCTTAATCAATAAAGAAATTAAAACGTGGCACATGGCTATTGCAAGCATGTATTGAGCATTGAAAATAATTCATAAACTCTCAGTATGTGGAACACAAATATCCAGAGAATCACTGGCACACACCCCCACAGGGAATTACCACTCTTGGTTTGCCTGGTGTCCCTGACTAGACACTTACTATCCCTGAGAGCTTCCTCTTTGACCTTGGCTCTGAATCTTTGCAAGTTCCTTTCTGAAGCAGACTGAAATTTCTATAACAGTCATTTTTTTTTTTATTGATTTATTACAGTGAGGAAGAGAGAGGGATAGAGAGTTAGAAACATCCATGAGAGAGAAACATCAACGAGCTGCCTCTTGCACTCCCCCTACTGGGGTGTGCAACCAAGGTACATGCTCTTGACCGGAATCGAACCTGGGACCTTTCAGTCCAAAGGCCGACGCTCTATCCACTGAACCAAACCGGTTTCGGCTATATAACAGTCATTTTTAACAAAATATCCTATCTAATAAAAGACAAATATGCAAACTGACCATACCTCCGACACACCCATAAGCCACACCCACAAGCCACGACCACCATCCAATCAGAGCGAGTATGCAAATTAACCCAAACCAAGATGGCTGCAGCCACAGAGAGCAAGGTTTCCTAGGTAACAGAGGAAGCCAAGCTTTCTGCCTGCCCTTGCCAGGCCTAAGCCTCCACTCAAGCTACAAAGTTTCAATTATAGAAGGTAAACAAATTCAAACAAATGGCGGCAGAATGGAGCTTGAGAGAGCAGGCCAGGGTTGCCGCTGGCAACAGGGGAAGCAAAGCTTTCTGCACACCCTGGCCAGGCCCACCCGCTTAAGGCAACAAAGTTTCAATTATAACCCCAACACAAATGGCTGCAGGCCTCGGAGGGAGCCCTAGGCTTGGCTCCGCTCCAGGCTACAAAGTTTCAATTGTAGAAGGAAAATAAATTCCAGATACCAGGGCCTCTACTTGGGTTGTCAGGGGGTGTGGCCGGCCTGCAAACCACCACAGGCCCCTCGCTCAGGCCACCCCACCCCCCAAGGGAACCCCCACCTGATCTGGGACACCCTTCAGGGCAAACCAGCTGGCTCCCACCCCTGTACCAGGCCTCTATCCTATCTAATAAAAGAGTAATATGCAGATTGATCATCACTGCAACACACAATATAGCTGCCCCCATGTGGTCAAAGATCCTGCCCCCATGTGGACACAAGATGGCCACCACAAGATGGCCAGCAGGAGAGGGCAGTTGGGAGGCACCCGGCCTGCAAGGGAGGGCAGTTGAGAGGGACCAAGCCTGCAAGGGAGGGCAGTTGGAGGTGATCAACCCTGCAGGAGAGGGCAGTTAGGGGTGACCAGGCCGGCAGAGGAGGGAAGTAGGGGGCAAACAGGCTGGCAGCAGAGTGGTTAGGGGGTGATCAGGCTGGCAGGCAGAAGTGGTTAGGGGCAATCAGGAAGGCAGGCAGGCAAGCAGTTGGGAGCCAGCAGTCCTGGATTGTGAGAGAGATGCCCGACTGCCCGTTTAGGCCCGATCCCACCGGGATCGGGCCTAAACGGGCAGTCGGACATCCCTCAAGGGGTCCCATATTGGAGAGGGTACAGGCTGGGCTGAGGGACAACCCCCCTCCGTGCACGAATTTCGTGCACCGGGCCTCTAGTATGTATATAAATAGAACATAGTTATTATTAATTTTTATTTGACAAAGCTTCCCATGTAATTTCAAGTATATTAAATAGGCCTAATTTAGTTTAAAACTATTTCTTTTAAGAAGAGAGAATAAATCCTTGAGTTATTCCAGGGTCCATTGGAATGACTCAAGGTCATCTCTTGGTTAAAGTCTTAAAATTTAAACTTAAAAACATTGTCAAATATACTTAACCAAAATATTATATCATAAACTCTTTGCAAATCTAGAAAAAAACACACATATATTTTATGGTCAGAACTCTAAAAGACATTAATCAAATTTAAGCCGGTTTTAATATTAAAATTTTTATCCAGACCACAGAATTCTGCTTAATTTATATAAGTGTTTAATCTTTTTGTTTTTAAATTAGGCCAATAAAAGATTATATCCTAGTAATGCCATTCGGAGGCTGAAAATTTACCACATGTAATACACAGACAAACACATACCACATAAAGACCATACACATAAAGACCTTAACATAATATAACTACTAACTTTTGCAGAGAAAACACAAGAATTTTTTCCTCAAAAATGTATTTCCATACCTCATGCCTTCTATTTATAATTCCTCCCAATTTAATTTGAAGTTTTAACTCTCAGAAGCCTCAATTTCAAATAATAAACCAAAATAAAATAAGTGACCAGCATTCTTATAAGAACCGCGCGCTAACCGATTGCGCCACTGGAGCTCCAGACCAGCATTCTTTAGATTGACGTTTATGAACAATTCTCACTTTTAAGAAACACACCTTCAAGCACCAGACATTCTATCCAAAGCTTACATACATTTTACAGATTTTCGGCAATAAAGACAAAAGCAAGAGAATGTAAAGACTTATTTAGCAACCAATGTTTCAGTATTTCATGTTATTTCAAAATATCTAGAAATTTAATAACCTTAATTAAAATTTACTAATTTAGAAAGAAATGGTTGAAATAAGTTAAGTGATTTGTTTAGGTGGCTATCTTCCAGAGATTATATTTTAAAAATGGCCCAGACCAGAGTTCCTGGTATTTGCATCTCAAAGGTCCTGGGACTTTGGTTTTGGAAAGCCAGTTATCTATGAGCATTTGAGCAGAACAGGGGAGGTTTGGGGGAATGTAAAAGGATTCAGTGGGCTTTGATATTCTGGAGCTACACCTCTGACCCTGCAAAGACTGCATAGTAAAACAGGACAGTACTTTAATTCCTCAAGGATTGGCAAATCTTGGCAAAAGGACTAATTCACCCATTTTGAAATGTTTCTTTCTATTTGAGTATATTTTCTCTGAGGCTCTGTAGCAATTACAGAGAGATCTAGTTTAAAGGTAGCATATAGCTGAGTGCCATTTCTGACTAATAATGGCTTGCGTGTATGGAAAAGACATATTGATCTAAGAAGGCCTCATTCTCCATTCACTTCCCTGAGAATTTGAAAACAAATTTAGCTATAGGGTTGCATTAAACTTAATGGTTCCATTAATTGGCCAAACCTCCTCATAGTGGGCATCACTGATTTTACAAATCTCTATTAGGTGGATTGGGACCGAATTAACCAGTAAAATATGTTGCCCCTTAACATGCCCTAATTGAAAGGGGACAGGTTCTGATTTTAAAACAATCATGGGTTGATTAGACACCCCTACCATTTGTACAGAAGCTTTACTCCAAGGGAGAGGGAAACTTAGATGGGCAAGGTTAAGAACAGATAAAGTAGCCCCAGTACCTACAAGGGCCTTAGTAACTTCCCCTTTTAAGTTAATTTCCATTTCTCCAAAAATATTAGTAAGGAGAAGGGGGAATACCCTCCCATAGTCCTGGAGCAGCCCTATGTTTGCTTCTGTTTTCTCTTTGTAAATCACACTTCAGGTTTTCTTTTTAAACAATCTTTCTTATGGTGACCTGGCTTCTTACCGCAAAAGACTCCTCTACAGTTTCACAGCAGACCTTACTGTGTGATTCTGTGGCCTTGCTCTCAGAAACCTGGAGGTGTATTCATTGGAACAGGTCAGAATAGCCAGGATTACATGTTCTAACAGATAAATTTTGTGAATCCATCAGGGTCCTGGATAAAGTCGGGAAAATTGCTGGTTCCTCTCTAGCTGAGACCAGCTTTTTCCAAAGGGAGCTGTTAGAATCCCTCTTCTCATTTTTCTTCAAGTGAGTGGTAAGAGAGGAGATGGAAGGGGAAGGAAGGAGGGAGAGGAAAGGGCAAATTGGGACAAGGAAGCTCAGAAAGGAAGGGGGAAATGGGGTGTAGGCATTTATTAGCTTCAGAATAGTTCTGAGACAGTCTCTAATATTTCTTATTCATTTCCATCTTTTTTGGAAGAATTTTTTTCTTTATGCTTTGCCTTAGAAGCTTCTAATTTCTAAATCAAGATATGCCTGCCATATAGTCATTCAATTTAAATTCAAAGCTGGCATTTTTATAATTTCTGCAGCAAAATATTAATGGAGGTACCCAAAGACAATTGCATTTTGGGCCTTTTTAAGTTAATATTTTCTAGTTAAATCTTCCCATTTCTGTAAAGCACTTACAAGTAAAGGTTTCCTATCAGGAGTATTAAATGAGGGCTGGGGTCTGGGAGTTTCTGGCCTTGGAGGCCCAATTTCCAATGTTAAATTTTATTTGTTTATTTTTGGATATCTGTAGTCTGCGCAAATTTTCTAGACATGTTATGTAGTGGGTCAAGTGTGGCCTCAATTTCTCTCCCAGCTGTCTAAAATAACTGGAAGGGGCTGGGCCCTGGCAGACCAAACTTTATGGGTGCCCCCTAGAGGAGCCAGTCAATTAATTACAGCTGAGTTGGGATTTACTTATGAGGCTCCTGCATATCTGACACCTCAACAAAGATTGGTAGTCACCTAAAAACACCCGAGATTCGGGCT
Organism: Eptesicus fuscus; assembly: GCF_027574615.1. NCBI lineage: Eukaryota > Metazoa > Chordata > Mammalia > Chiroptera > Vespertilionidae > Eptesicus > Eptesicus fuscus. Next base: position 3,831,452 of record NC_072484.1, on the reverse strand, counting down.
GGAGAGAGGATGTGCCCCTTTATCTTCACAGCTGAATGAGTTCAGTTCATTTATACAGCAAAGGTATTTTGCTCAGACTCTCAGAAAGCAATTGCAATTGAAAAGCCACAATCAAAACCAGTCACCCTTTTCTTTCCCCTCCAGTCCTGCCTTAGCCTGAGTTCTGTGAACGCTTACCTGGGTTCTGTCAACCCTTAGCCTTAGTTCCACCTCAAAGATTTTAAAACACAGCTCAGTTAAAGTCAGACCCTCAACCCAAAGCAAGGAAAGGTCCTGGATCCAAGAGACAACTCTCCCAAGTCCACCCAATGGGCAGGGAATTGGCCAGCTTAATAGGCCCCTTGCTGGAATCTAGCACCGGTTCTGGGTCTGCTGAAGAATGCTGGGTGAGCTTTTATGTAATCCTGCCGACTACGCCAAGTAATGTTAATATAAAAACATTCAAACCTATAACAAATATTTGTGAGTTTATTTGAGCCAAACTCTCAACAATTGCCAGGAGGGAAGCAGAATCTCAATGGATTGGGATAATGCTCTGGGGAATGGTCGTTTTTCACCTATTTTTATACATTATAATCAAAGGAGAAGACTTAACTGGGAGATCCATTGGTGATAGATTAGGGAGGCAGCAGAAAGCAGACAGGGGAAACCTCTGGGATTGGATAAAAAGTAAAATGATAGACACACACTTCTTTTACTTAGGTGGGTGCAGGATAGTTAACAGTTGACAATTAACTGTTGATGGTTTCTTTTGCTGTGCAGAAGCTTTTTATTCGGATGCAGTCCCATTTGTTTATTTTCTCCTTAATTTCTTTAGTCTTAGGAGATGCATCCATAAACATATTGCTATAAAAGATGTCTGAAATTTTGCTGCCTATGGTTTCTTCTAGGATTTTTATGGTTTCACAACTTACACTTAAGTCTTTTATCCATTTTGAGTTTATTCTTGTGTATGAGCTAGGGCTGACCAGCAGCCCCTGAACGACGGATGAACAGATTACTCAGACACAGTTTGACTGTGCAAGAGAGGGCTAAGGGGCCCCTGGCTTTAGTAGCCAGAGCAGCCTCTATTGCCTGCCTCATTAGGCCTTTATTGGAATTTTTATCTTTAGATGTAATCAGTAGGGTGAGTAATCTTGGGAGGATACATGTTTACATTGTCCTCTAGGCAAGAGCATCCAGGGATTATAAGCATAAGGATTCCAGAAAACACCTGGGGGTCTGCATATGCACAGACTTGTTTGGAAAGGTCAAGGAATAATTAGGGGTACCACCTTTGACACTCCCCTGAGCCTCCCCTAAGTCGGGATTCCAATAAACAAGGCAGGTGGCCTTCCACACACTTTCCTTTTATCAGAATATCCTCCTTACAACTTTCCAACCAAGTCTCTTGTGCTCCCCATCAACTCCCCCTTTTTTTGTTTTGCTGAATGTAGAAGACAGAGGGAGGTAGTGAACTTTCTGCTTTGGAATGTCAGTGTCTGCAAAGCGCACAACTGCTCCAGTTCCAATTTTACAGACTATAAGGAAAACAAAAACAGCAACGGCTAGTTATCTGGGACGCGTGGAGTGTGAGTATGCTCCAATAACTGCTCAGCCTCTGCCATCAGCTTCTTCATCATTACCCAGGTTATTCCAGGGTTCAGTGCTGCAGAGTCCCCAGGCTCAGATCTTCATTTCTAGAAGAGGATCGGTCCTGTGCCATGCCATGGTAGGGTTTAATCTGGCGAGCTGGAATCTACAGCAGCCCTGTGGGGGTAGAAAAACACACATATTGTCTTCTCCATGTTAATAATTCATTTAGATATTAGTATCCACATCTCGCCCCAAAACTTGTGGTTTCTGAGATGGGGATATTGAGGTAAAGTGCCGTTCTACAGAGGATTGCAAATGATAATTCAGATTTAAAAAAAAATTAAAAGTAAAGAGTATTTTAGATAATATTATAGCAGGGTTCTTGAGTCCCATATTCCCCCTTTTTTGTTTTACTAGCATGCCCTTCAGGGTAGCATGGGCACGTTCAATGATGGCCTGCCCTTGTGGATTGTAAGGGATTCCTGTGGAATGCTGGATGGACCAAGTTCTGCAAAACGCAGTGAAGCCAAGGCTGCTATAGGCAGGCCCATTATCAGTTTATCTTGGCTAATATAGCTATAATTGGAAACAGGTCTTACTGAATTCATGCAAAGAAATGTATTGCCATGTATTAAGAATTGCCAAATTCTGGAGGGACAGGTGGGGAGAGTATATAATTTACCAACTTGGTTTAAAAATGCTTCCTTATATTTGAAAAACAAAAAGTTTAAGAATCAGCAATACTTTCAAATAACAGAATCTTGTCCTTTCTGTAAAACACAATATTCCAGAATAACAATAGAGCTATGAATAAAAGCATAATATAGTTATTATTTGACAAAGCTTCCCATGTACCTTAAGCAGAATATTTTCCTTCAGGAGAGAGAAAACAAATACTCGAAGCATTCCAGGGCCTATTGGGATGATCTAAAGCCAATTCTAGGTCAAGAAAAAGTTTCTAACTTCATTTGCTCTTGGGTGTGGTCAGCAAATGACACTAATTGGAATTTTGCTATCAGTCTTACTGAGTACATTGATATAAGCTATGTACCATCTGGTTATACCCTCTGGTGAGGAAGGCAAAATGCAAATCATTTACTCTTAAGTGTCCTTGGTTTAGGGAAGATAGGATTTACTAGATGGCTCCAAATTGCTGTTTAACCTTCTCAATTTCCCTATTCTACTTGTCCTGGCTTACTGGCCTGTATCATTTACATAATTTCCTTTGAACATTTCTCTTCACAAAATTCTACAACTTTCACAGATCTTTCTTTAGCTTTCACAAATCTTTCTTCAGAAACCTTACAACTTTCAGAAATAACCAGTTCTAGAAACCACTTTCTTTTTCCTTCAAAATGCATCTCCATGCCTCATGGTTTCCATTAAATCAGAACCATAATTTATTTCTGATTAGCTAGAATTCTTAACCCTTAGAAACCTTAATTTTTAGGTGGCATGTAAGTAATTAACATTCCTCAGATTAGCAATACATTAACATTTTAAGAGATATTTCAAATAAAATACAAGATATTCATTAACAGATTCAAACTATCCTCTAGATTCTCCATACAAGGCAAACTCAGATTAATTAATATTTCAGTATCCTGTTATTTGAAAATACCTAGATATTTAATAATTTTTACTATTTAATCCAGCAAACTCCAAATTTTTAAGTTATTAAACACTTTGGAAAACTATGTCTAGGCATATATAATTACCACTGAAAAAGCTTTATCATGTACCCTTCATTTTAGTTATATTTATTTTGCCTTGACAACATTGAGATTTTAAAGCCAATTATTATTACCCAAGGCATTGTCCTTGGCAAATTTTGTAACAGAGATAACTCACTGGCCTTCAGTGGCTTTAATGTGAAAGTACTATTTTTTTAATTTTTTTTAATACAAAAATGGAAGTGGCCCCCACACTGCTGTTTCTATAGCGTGCTGGATGGCATTTCTACAGGTCTAATCATCCTAGAAAAAAGACTTGGGGGATTAAATGATTATTTCCCATATTTTTTCTTGCTGAGCCTTCTCACACTGGAGGCGGAGGATCAGGGGCCTTGGGTATTACAGGCTTTACAGGCTGTACTTCAGGAGGCGAGGCAGTGGTAAATCCTCCTGGCATTCTGTAGGCTTTTGATCCTCAATATGAAGTGGGCATAGTGTAGCTCGAATTAAATGACAAAGGCACTCGTTTTCCCTGAGCCTGATTTCCCTTTAAATTCCTGCCTACCTGTTCCCAAAGATCAACATCGAATGCTTCATCATCAGGGAACCAAGTATTATAAATTATAGGCATCGTTTGCTTTTAATAACTTTTTAAGTAACAGAGAGATGTTACTCAGTGGACAGTTGCTGTCCTATTGTGGAACCTTAGCTGAAAAACAATTCCCTCGAACTTGGAAATCCCAAGCGGGCTCCAATGACTTACTGCACAGTTACTTTCATTTCCTTCCTCTTCATTTTCGAGGGTCCTGCTGCTTCTCGTTGGGTTCCTTGGTCCTCCTCACACGGCGCACCACCTTGCCAGAGCTGACAAGCAGCCCCTGAATGATGGCTGAACAGATTACTCAGACACAGTTTGACTGTGCAGGAGAGGGCTAAGGGGCCCCTGGCTTTAGTAGCCAGAGCAGCCTCTATTGCCTGCCTCATTAGGCCTTTATTGGAATTTTTATCTTAAGATATGATCATAGGGTGAGTAATCTTGGGAGGACACATGTTTACATTGTACTCTAGGCAAGGGCATCCAGGGATTATAAGCATAAGGATTCCAGAAAACACCTGAGGTCTGCATATGCACAGACTTGTTTGGAAAGGTCAAGGAATAATTAGGGGTACCGCCTTGGACACTCCCCTAAGTCTCCCCTAAGTCAGAATTCTGATAAACAGGGCACGTAGCCTTCCACACACTTCCCTTTTATCAGCATGTGCTTCTTACAACTTCCCAACCAAGCTTCCTGTGTTCCCCAACATGTATGGTGTAAGTTGGTGGTCTAGTTTCATTTTTTTTTTTTTTTGCATGTATCTGTCAAATTCTCCCAACACCATTTATTGAAGAGACTGTCATGACTCCACTGTAGGTTCTTGCCTCCTTTGTCATATATTGAGTGTAATGGCTTGGGTCCATTTCTGGATTCTCTGTTCTGTTCCATTGATCTGTATGACTGTTCTTGTGCCAGAACCAAGCTGTTTTGATTAGGGTGCCTTTGTAGTATAACATGAAACGTGGTATTGTGATTCCTCCAACTTTGTTCTTCTTTCTGAAGATTGTTGAGGCTATTCTGGGTCTTCTTTGGCTCCATATAAATTTTTTGAGTATTTGGTCTAGATCTGTGAAATATGCTGCTGGTATTTTAATAGGTATTATGTTAAATCTGTAGATTGCCTTGAGTAGTATGGAAATTTTAATGATGTTGATTCTACCAATCCATGAACACGGTATATTCTTCCAGTTGTTTACTAGTATATCTCTTTCTACCTCTTTTTTTCAATGTCCTATACTTTTCCAAATACAGGTCTTTTGCCTCCCTGGTTAAGTTTATTCCTAACTATTTTAATTTTTTATTGCAATGGTAAATGGGATTGCTTGTTTAGTTTCTCTTTCTGAGAATTCATTATTGATGTATAAAAAAGACAATTTTTGCGTGTTGATTTTGTATCCTGCTACATTGCCAAATTCATTTATTAAATCTAGTAGTTTTTTTTTGGTGGAGTCTTTAGGTTTTTCTATGTAAAAATATCATGTCATGTGTGAGTAATGAGAGTTTTACTTCATCTTTTCCAATTTGGATGCCTTTTATTTCTTCTTCTTGTCAGATCACTGTGGCTAAGATTTCTAGTAATAGGTTGAATAAGAGTGGTGAAAGTGAACATCCCTGTCTTGTTCCTGTTTTTAGGGAAATGGTTTCAGCTTTTGCCAATTGAGTTTGATGTTTGCTGTAAGTTTGTCATATATGGCCTGTATGATGTTGAGTTATGCTCCCTCTATTCTAACTTTGCTGAGAGTTTTTATTAAAAATGGGTGTTAGATTTTGTCAAATGTGTTTTTCTGCATCTATTGATATGATCATGTGATTTTTGTCTTTCAATTTATTTATGTGATCTATCATGTTTATTGATTTGTGAATATTGTACCAGCCTTGCATCCCTTGAGTAAATCCCACTTGGTCATGGTGTATGATCTTTTTAATATATTGCTGGATGCAATTTGCTAATATTTTGTTGCGAATTTTAGCATCTATGTTCATAGGGATATTGGCCTATAATTCTCTTTCTTTGTAGTGTCTTTATCTTGGTTTTGGAATTAGGATAATGCTGGCCTCATAAAAAGAGCTTGGAAGTGTTCCTTACTCTTGGATTTTTGGAACAGTTTGAGGAGTATAAGTGTTAGTTCTTCTTTGAATGTTTGGTAAAACACCCCTGTGATGCTATCTGGAGAAGGGCTTTTTTTTTGCTGGGAGTTTTTTTGATTTCTGCTTCTATTTTCTCAGTTATTATTGGCCTATTCAGGATACCTGATTCTTCCTGATTCAGTTTTGGGAGATTGTATTTTTCTAGGAATTTGTCCATTTTATCCACATTTTCCAGCTTGTTTGCATATAGTTGTTCATAGTATTTTCTTACAATCCTTTGTATTACTGTGGTGTCAGTGGTTACTTCTTGGCTTTTATTTCTGATTTTATTAATTTGGGTCCTCTCTCTTTGTTTCTTGATAAGCCTGGCTAACAATTCATCAATCTTGTTTATCCTTTCAAAGAACGAACTCTTGGTTTCATTGATTTTTTTTTTGTGTATTATGTTTTTAGTCTCTATGTCAGTTATTTCTGCTTGAATCTTTATTATATCCTACCTTCTACTTGCTCTATGTTCTCCTTGTTGTTCTCTTTATAGTTCTTTAAGTTGTAGGGTTAAATAGCTTATTAATGATTTTTCTTGTTTTTTGAGGTATGCCTGTAGTGCTATAAACTTCCCTTTCTGGACTGCTTTTACTGCATCCCAGAGATGTTGGATTGCTGTGTGTTCATTTTCATTTGTTTCCAGGAAGTTTTTTTATTTCTTTTTTGATCTTATTGGTAACCCATTCAGTGTTTAATAACATGCTATTTAGCCTCCTTGTGTTTGAATGTTTTGGGGTGTTTTTACTGTAGTTAATTTCTAATTTCATCCCACTGTGATCAGAGAAGACAGTTGATATGATTTCAATCTTCTTGAACTTGTAGAGACTTTTTTTATGTCCTAATATGTGGTCTATCCTTTAGAGTCACTGTTTCCTTGTTAAGTTTTGGTCTGGAATATCTATGCAGTGAAGTCAGAGGGATGTTGATGTTCCATACTATGGCTGTAATATTATCAATCTCTTCCTTAGAGTTCTCTAGATAATTTTTATATATTTAGGTGCTCCTATATTGGGTGCATATATGTTTACCAGGGTTACATTCGCTTGTTGGATTAATCACTTTAGCATTATGTAGTGAGCTTTGTTGCCTCTTGTAATGGTCGTCAATTTGAAGTCTATTTAGTCAGATATGTATATTGCTACTATAGCTTTTTTTCTTTACCATTTGCATGGAAAATTTTATTCCATTTATTTACTCTCATTCTCTGTGTGTCTTTTGTTCTGAGGTGGGTCTGTTGTAGACAGCATATAGTTGGGTCATATTTTTGTATCCATTCAGCTACTCTACGCCTTTTGATTGGAACATTTAAGCCATTCACATTTAGAGTTTTTATTGATAGGTACTTATTTATTGCCATTTTAATTCTGTATGCTAGGGTTTCTCTCTTTGTTTCTTCTTTTCATTATAGCAATCTTTTCAGGATTTCATAATGTGAAGTAAAAGCAGGATTGGAATTGATCCAACAAAAAGATATAACCCTGGCAAACATATATGAACCCAATATAGCAGCACCTAATATATACAAATCTACCAAAGGGTTTTAAGGGAGAGATTGACAACAAGACAGTCATAGTAGGGGACTTTAACACCCCATTGACTTCACTGGATAGATCTTCTAGACAAAAAATTAACAAGGAAAAAATGACTAAAGGTCACACTAGATCAGATGGATTTAATTGACCTTTATAGAACATTTCACCTCAAAGCTGCAGAATATACTTTTTTTTTTCAAGTGCACATGGATCATTCACAAAGATAGACTACAAGTCAGGACACAAAGCAAGTCTCTACAATTCAAGAAGATTGAAATCATATCAAGAACCTTCTCAGATCACAGTGGAATGAAATTAGAAATCAACCACAGTAAAAACACACAAAAACATTCAAACACATAAAGGATAAATAGCATTTTATTACAAAATGAATGTGTTACCAAGGAGATCAAGAAAGAAATAAAAAACTTCCTGGAAACAAATGAAAATGAACACACAACTCAAATCTCTGGGACACAGGAAAAGCAGTCCTGAAAGGGAAGTTCATAGCACTACAGGCCTATGCTGGAAGCCAATTCCAGCATGTCATAATTACAAGAGTTTCATCAAAAGATTGGTGAAACTTGGGGGCTCAACAAGGGCTGAGTCACATATGTAATCACCTGTTGGAATGGCTAAAAGGCACTTCCCCCAAACCTGAATAGGATGATTGTTTGCTGCCAGACAGCTCAGGGCTTCTCAATCTACATGTTATTGCCTCCTGTTGGCCAAACACCTGAACAGCTATAGGCTATTCCCCAATCTGACAATGCTTCTGTAAACCCTACCCTTTGAAGTTTGTGTCTCCACCTTGCCTTTGGATAAATTGTGTTAATAAAAAGCAGGGGTCCTGAGAGAAGGGAGAACTAAGAACTTAGAACTTTGACTCTTTTAGCTGAAGCTCCTCTGACCCCCAATGCCTTTCAAAATTATCTTTCGTCTTTGGACTCTTATTTAATCTATGTACAGCCTTTCTCCAGATTGCTGAACCCTTTGTAATGCTGGAACAAGAACCCCGGCATTAATGGTGACTCGAACTGGGACTTCCTGAACCTTGCAGCACCAACATTAATGGGGCCCAAAATATGGACAATTTGGATAAAGAAGGATTCGCCTGAGCGGAAACAACACCAGCGATGGTGGTAAGATTAACTGTGCCTAGAGCCCATGTCAGCTTTGGAAGCCCGTGGCTCCACAAGTGCTTGGGAGATACTTTGTGTTTAAGTCAGATTGTAATGGGGAAAAATTTGGTTAGAAGGCAAAATTATAAAGAAATTGGAATATCAAAAGGTACTTTTAAAAATCAGGCTGAAAAAAGAGTGCTGTGGTCATCTTTAATGTGGTTTCTTGTTCAAATTAAAATCCTAATTTGTATTTGGAATCTAAAACCTGTAATAAGAAATGAAAACCCGCTGCCAAATCCACCTCTGATGCCGAATTCCTAATTATTTCAGAGAAAACACAAAAATCATTTTTTCAAAAGTAAATTTTATACTTTAAGTATTTAATTACCACAACTATATAATTCTCCCAATTTAATTTGAATCTTGAACTTTTAGAGATGGCAAGTCAAATATTTAGATTCTTTAGATTAATAACACTTTATATTTTTAAGAATAAATTTTAAAAATACAAGATATAATCACAGAGATTCAAAGGTGGCAGGAAAGGGCAGAGCTATCAGCTCTCCCGAAAAAGGACTACTTAAAGCTTTGTTTAAATATATAGAAGAACTCGCTGGGAAATGCAAAATTTGGCCAAGTTCACCTTGGGTGCTAGTTATTACTTTGGAAAGTGAAATAGGAAAAAATTTGAAATCTATCTTTATCTATTAAGCATGAAAAGATACGCAGCCAGGTCTGTTACTGAAGCTTCCCCCAAACCAAGCAGGAGGTGGGGGAAGGGAGACATGTGGCAATGCAATATGGAAGCCCACTCTCCCAGTATGCTAATTTAAAGTCTCCTTCTCACCATAAATAAATTTAGAAATGCATCTGGGATTTCTGTGCTCATGGAGAGAGAAGCTAGCTTAAAACAAAATGCACGCATCGTCCGATTTCGGATATTAGATAGTTTTGAGCTGGAATCTCTTTACAAGAGCTACAGAATAAAAACTCAAGACTGTTTTTTTCCTCAGAAAGATGGTGGATTTGACCCAGGGAAAAAATACAGGCTAGGTTCAAGCAACAAGATTGGTATTTCCACAATAAAGAGTCGTTTTCAAAAATGCTAATGAAGTGTGTTCAAAAGTTAAATTTAAGGCCTCCAAGAAAATCAGTCAATTGTCTCTGCTATAGAATTTATCCAAAAAAAAAAAAAGCCTTAAAATAATTAGAATTGGATTTGAATATAAAAAAATTGTTGAAAAATATATTATAAAGATCCAAGTAGCCCAGGTAAAAACTAGCTGCACCTTTCTAATGGAGGAAGGGGCTAGTCGCCCTTCCCCCAGCAGAACAAGCAGGTAGGACAGTTTCTGCCAGCAGCCATCTTTAAGGAATGTGACAATTTTGCCTTTGAATACCTACAAGTTTGCTTCTCTACTTCCCCAAGCAGAAAAAATATGGTCGGTTTAAAGTCAATTGTCTAGGCCCTTGCCGAACTTGTTTCACCATCTAGAAATGTGTTTTTGAAGGCTTAAAATTTTGGAAGTTTGCTTAATTATATAAATAATAAAATTTATTAAATATCTAGGTATTTTGAAATGACATAATACTGAAATATTAATCTAAATTTGCCTCATGAAAAATCTAGAGGACAGAATTAAAGCTATTGATTGATTATATCTTGTATTTTCAAAATTTATTCTTAAAAATATAAAGTGTTATTAATCTAAAGAATCTAAATATTTGACTTGCCAGCTCTAAAAGTTCAAGATTCAAATTAAATTGGGAGAAATTATATAGTTGTGGTAATTAAATACCTAAAGTATAAAATTTATTTTTGAAAAAATGATTTTTGTATTTTCTCTGAAATAATTGGAATTCAAAATATGTTGTTTATTGGTCTAATTAAAAAAGAGGATTATTTCTGTGATCCCAACCAAAATTTTTAATATAATAACCAGTTAAAATTTAATTGATATCTTAAGATAATTATAAAAAGTATTATAATCTTTAAATCACATATATATATATATATATATATATATATATATATATATATTTGATGGTCTTTCCAAGTTAAATTTCAAGGCTATAACTGAGGATACTTGAAATCACGTGGAAAACTTTGTCAAATAAAAATTAATAAATATATTTTACTTATATTCATATATTTTAAATGTCTGGCCTCTAAGAAGGGCAAATTAAGTAACAAAATATTTCTTAAAATCCAACAGCAGAATTTTAAGATGGAATTTTATTAACAAAAGCCTCTAGCTGCCTGCATTTTTAAACAGGCTGAGGTGGGGCAGCATTTGTGCATTGTGAATCAGATGTATAAGTTTACTAAATTTGCTTTGCTTTGCTTTTGAAATAAAGATACCTACTTAAATTACTTGATAAATTAGCTTAGTAAAATATAATCAAGGTCTCATATAAATTAAGTTGTATGAGAAGCCAATGTTTTTATAAGTAAACGAATCCAAGTAAAATCTAAGAAAGTTACTGAGACCTCCCATGATCCCTGTGTATATCCAAATAAGCCAAAGGAGATACTCTTAAAAATAAAATTCTAAATTTAATAAAAAGGAGAAATTTGAAAAATTTAAAATCTCTTCCACTAATATTTATAGGATAAACCAAAGATTGTTGTTAAAGTATTAAATCTGACAGTAAATAGTAGTCAACTTATTGTAAAGTTACTTGTGATATAGCTATTCTGACTCATGACTCAGTATTTAAGCAGCAGCCCTGTAGGTTGCTTGTTGTAAAAAAGAAAGAGATTTTTAAATGAAACTCTTTAAAAGCTGGCCTAGAAATTACTCTGGAAGGAAATAAAGAGAGGTTTCCTTCAAACATTTAAGAACTGTAATTAAAAGTTAATATATTTGGCCTCATAAAGAAAAGTAAATAATTTGTGTTTTTTGCCTCCCTGTCAAAGCTTATGTAAAGTTACTCAAAGATTAATTGCAGAAATTTAATTAATGTCATTTATTGTCCATAACCTAGGACAGTGAAGTAAAAAAATAAATAAATAAACCTTATTTCAGATTAACTTAAATTGGCTAATTGAAATAAGTGAATATTCAAGAGAACTTAATTGTACTAGGCAGGAAACTATTCCTAAAGTATTAACTAATTTTTTTACTGATAGTTAATCTCATAGTAAAATTGCTTAACATGCAATGAATCCAGAGCAGTCATATTTCTGTACAAAAAATTAAAAGTTATCAAGACTGCATTATAAAATTTCCAAAAGCCAACTAATATTTAAATCAAAAAAGGGGGAGGGTAGTAGAATATTATCCTGTAAGAAAAATATCCTGTAAGAAAATTATATCAAGCCTTAATTGCTTTAAATTTTACTTTAAGAAAATTAATTTTCATTTGTAATGCTGATAACAAGATACCCATTAAAATATACATGGTGTCAAAATAAGCCAAAGGAAAATCGTTTGGGCAAAAATAAAAAGGATCCCAAGTCTAATTTATAGAAAATATTCTTTTATTAATCTTTGGTCGAGAATATGTTTGTATATTTCGAGAAAATTCCTCCAAACCCGTGTGGATTCCTGCAACAATGGATCCCAGAGAGGAATTGACAGGACTGCTCCAGACACAGAAATAGCAGTGGCCCCCAAGAACAGAGTAGAAACAGTCCAGAAATGAAGATAGTGAAGACACCTTGCCATGCTAGCAGTCAGCAGCTGTGCATCGCTGCAGGTTGCCCAGGACCAAACCAGAGAGGGTTGGACCTGCATTGCCACCATTTGTCCACCATCCAGAACTAGCATATCATCGCTGGCATGTACACATAAAGAACTGTTGGACATTGAAATTGGGACTCAGAGAACTGTTGGCCCAGAAAGAAACTGACTGCAGGCTAATTCCTTTAATGCCTGATAGCAATTTAAAGGGACTTGATAGAACTCTGTCGTTTCATTGAATTTAAAAATATTAAGACATACATTCTTGTTAAATTTAAAAAATCAAAAAGGGTGAGATGCCAGAAGCCATTACCAGCATGTCATAATTACAAGAGTTTCATCAAAAGATTGGTGAAACTTGGGGGCTCAACAAGGGCTGAGTCACATATGTAATCACCTGTTGGAATGGCTAAAAGGCACTTCCCCCAAACCTGAATAGGATGATTGTTTGCTGCCAGACAGCTCAGGGCTTCTCAATCTACATGTTTTTGCCTCCTGTTGGCCAAACACCTGAACAGCTGTAGGCTATTCCCCAATCTGACAATGCTTCTGTAAACCCTACCCTTTGAAATTTGTGTCTCCACCTTGCCTTTGGATAAATTGTGTTAATAAAAAGCAGGGGTCTTGAGAGAAGGGAGAACTAAGAACTTAGAACTTTGACTCTTTTAGCTGAAGCTCCTCTGACCCCCAATGCCTTTCAAAATTATCTTTCGTCTTTGGACTCTTATTTAATCTACTCACAGCCTTTCTTCAGATTGCTGAACCCTTTGTAATGCTGGAACAAGAACCCGGCAGGCTTACCTCAAAAAATAAGAAAAATTAACAATAAACTATTTAGCCCTACAAATTAAAGAATGAGAGAAAGAGCAATCAGAAATCCCAGGGTAAGTAGAAGAAATGAAATAATAAAGATTAGAGCAGAAATAAATAACATAAAGACTAAAAATCCAATACAAAAGGTAAATGAAACCAAGAGCTGCTTCTTTGAAAGGATAAACAAGATTGATGAACTGTTAGCCAGACTCATCATAAAACAAAGAGCGATGACCCAAATAAATAAAATCAAAAACGAAAGTGGAGAAGTAACCATGACACCACAGAAATACAAAGGATTGTAAGGAAATACTATCAGTAACTATATGCCCACAACCTGGACAATCTGGATAAAATGGACAAATTCCTAGAAAAATACAATCTACCAAACTGAATCAGGAAGAATCAGATAACCTGAATAGGCCAATAATAACAGAGGAAATAGAAGCAGTAATCAAAAAACTCCCAGAAAACAAAACCCTTGTCCAGATGGCATCAAGGGGAGTTTTACCAAACATTCAAGGAAGAGCTAACAGTTATGCTTCTCAAACTATTCCAAAAAATCCAAGAGGAAGAAACACCTCCAAGGTCTTTTTATGAGGCCAGCATTATCCTAATTTCAAAACCAGATAAAGATACTACAAAGAAAGAGAATTAGAGGCCAATATCCCTGATGAACATAGATGTTGAAATCCTCAACAAAATATTAACAAATTGCATCCAACAATATATTGAAAAATCATACACCATGACCAAGTGGGATTTATTCCGGAGATGCAAGACTGGTATAATATTCACAAATCAATAAACGTGATACATCACATTAGCAAATTGAAAGACAAAATTCACATGATCATATCAATAGACACAGAAAATGCATTTGACAAAGTCCAAAACCTCCTATGATAAAAATTCTCAGCAATGTAGAAATAGAGGGAGCATATCTCAAATGATAATGGCCATAATGACAAACCTACAGTGAACATAAAACTCAATGGGCAAAAACTAAAACCATTTCCTCTAAGAACAGGAACAAGACAGAGATGTCCACTTTCACCACTCTTATTCAACATAGCGCTGGAAGTCCTAGCCACAGCGATCAGACAGGAAGAAATAAAAGGCATCCAAATTGTAAAGGAGGAAGTAAAGCTCTTATTATTCACAGATGACATGACGTTGTGCATAGAAAACCCTAAAGACTCCACCAAAGAGCTACTAGATTTAATAAGTGAATTTGGCAATGTAGCAAGATATAAAATAAGCACCCCAAAATTAATGGCTCTTTTTGTACACCAATAATGAATTCAGAGAAAGAGAAACTAAATAAGCAATCCCATTTAGTATTGCAACAAGAAATTAAAATAATTAGGAATAAACTTAACCAAGGAGACAAAAGACCTGTACTTGGAAAACTACAGGATATTGAAAAAAGAGATAGAAGAATACATAAACAAATGTTCATGGATTGGTAGAACCAACATATTAAAATGTCCATACTACCCATGGCAAGCTACAGATTCAATGTAATCCCCATTAAAATATCAACACTATATTTCACAGAGCCAGAACAAATACTCATAGAGGAAACCATAGGCAGCAAAATCTCAGACATCTCTTGTAGCATTATGTTTACAGATACATCTCCTTGGCAAAGGAAACTAAGGAGAAAATAAACAAGTGGGACTACATCAAAATAGAAAGCTTCTGCACAGCAAAAGAAACCATCAACAAAATGAAAAGGGAGCCCACTGTACAGGAGAACATATTTGGCAATGATACATCTGATAATGAGTTAATATCCAAAATATATAAGGAACTCACAAAACTTAACAAAAGATAGACAAACAGTCTAATTTAAAAATGGGCAAAAGACCTAAATATATACTTCTCCAAAATGGACATACAAAAAGCCAAGAGACATATGAAAAAATACTCAAAGTCACTGATCATCATAGAGGTGCAAATTAAAATGACAAAGAGGCATCATCTCACACCTGTCAGAATGGCTACCATGAACAAATCAATAAATGACAAGTGCTGAGGAGGATGTGGAGAAAAGGGAACACTAGTTCACTGCTGGTGGGAATGCAGACTGCTTCAGTCATTATGGAAAACAGTATGGAGTTTCCTCCAAAAATTAAATATGGATCTGCCATTTGACCCAGTGATCCCACTTCTAGGAATATACCCTAAGAAACCCAAAACACCAATCAGAAAGAATGTATGCACCCCTATGTTCATAGTAGCACAATTTACAATAGCCAAGATCTGGAAACAGCCCAAGTGGACATCAGTAGGTGAGTGGATAAAAAAGCTGTGGTACATTTATAGCATGGAATACTATGCAGCGGTAAAAAAGAAAGATCACTTACCCTTTGAGGCAGCATGAAGGGACCTGAAGAGTATCATGCTAAGTGAAATAAGCCAGTCAGAGAAAGACAAGTATCACATGATCTCACTCATATGTGGAATCTAAGTAACAAAATAAACTGGTGAACAAAATAGATCCAGAGACATAGAAGCATGAAACAGACTGTGGAATCTCAGAGAGAAGGCCGGGGAGGGTGGGTCAGTGGGAAGAGATCCACCAAAGACCTTTGAGTTAATATCCAAAGTATATAATGCATAACCCATGGACAGAGACAATATGGTGGTGAATGCCTGGGGTGGAGGGTAGGGGAGCGCTAGAAGGGATCAATGGGGGAAAAGAGGGACATATGTAATACTTTCAACAATAATGTTTAAATTAAAAAAAAAAGAATAAACCTGACAAGGAAAGCACAGAAATTCATTAGATTGAACACTGAAATAGATAAAAGGTAATTTGAATAAATGAAAAATCAGCCATTATAGAAAACAGTATGGAGCTTGTTCCTGGTTAGGAGACCTCCATGTTAAAGTTGTCAATTCTCTCTAACCTCTAAATTTTTTATTTTTTAAAAATCCTAACCCAAAAAGTGAAGATATTTTTTTCCATTGATTTTTAGAATGGAAGAGAGGTGGGATGGGGAGAGAGAAAAAGAGGAGAGAGAGGGAAATATAGACATGAGAGAGAAACACCGATTGGTTGCCTCCCACACAAGCGCCAATGAGGCTGGAGATTGAATACACAACCGAGGTATAGGCCTTTTACTGGAATCAACTCTTTGGTCCACAGTTGATGCTCTAACCATTGAATCAAACCAGCCAGGGCTCTAACCTCTAAGTTTAATGCAACCTCAGACCACCCTGATTAAAAAAACACACCACATTTTAAAAATTGATTTCAGAGAGGAAGGGAGAGGAGAGAGAGAAATAGAAACAGTAATGATGAGAAAGAATCATTGATCGGCTACCTCCTGCACATCCCACACTGGGAATTAAGCCCACAACTCAGGCATGTGCCCTGACCAGGACCATGACCTCCTGGTTCATAGTTTAATACTAAACCACTGAGCCATGCTGCCCGGGCCACCCTGATTTCTTTTTAATGTGGCAAAATTAGGTTATAGTTCACCTGAAAGAATAAACCATCATATAAAAGAACAGGAAATGAAATTCTGAAAATTAAGGTTGAAACGTTTTATAAATAGAACATTAAACAAAACAGGAATTTCAGAAACAGCTCCAAGTATATGGAAATGTAATAAACCACTGAAGTGGCATTTGAATGCATTGGTCAGGATTCATTTGGTTATGTGTAACTGAAACTCAATGTAAAATATCTTAAGAAAATGGGGAAGATAATGTCCCATGCCTTGGATCTCTCAACTTCACCATCGAAAATGGCCTGAGAAGCAAGCAACAAACAAATGGTGTATTCTTTGGTGTGCTTCTGTTTGTTTGAAAGGCTGTATGTGTGTGTGTGTGTGTGGGGGGTATACACATGTGTGTGTGTGTGGGGGGGTGGTATACACATTTGTTTACATATGCTTAACCCCCTAAAATGATGCACAGTGAACAGGTATTATTGGATGTCTCCAGGAAAGAGATTCAAGGCATGAATCTTTTCCCCCTTGCTGGACCTCAGGAGAAGAGAGTTGAATTAAGTGTGTTCTCTAGTCCACCAATGGCAGCATATGCTTCATGTGTATCCTTTTTTGTGTATGTGAACTTGGAAAATGTAAAAAAAGTATAGGGCACATGATTTTTAATTGACATAATGGTATTATGTTATCAGTTTTCCCCCCAACCCAGCAATGTTTTTTAAGATTTATTCATGAGGCCGAAACCGGTTTGGCTCAGTGGATAGAGCATCGGCCTGCGAACTCAAGGGTCCCAGGTTCGATTCTGGTCAAGGGCATGTACCTTGGTTGCGGGCACATCCCCAGTAGGGGGTGTGCAAGAGGCAGCTGATCGATGTTTCTCTCTCATCGATGTTTCTAACTCTATCTCTCTCTCTTCCTCTCTATAAAAAAATCAATAAAATATATTTTAAAAAAGATTTATTCATGAGGCTGTGTACATGCCTAGTTCATTGCTTCCAACATCTACATGTGGCCACGGGGTCAGTCAGAAAGAGTGAATTACACTGCAGTAACAAATACTGCCCAGCCCTAACTGGTTTGGCTCAGTGGGTAGAGCATCGGCCTGTGGACTGAAGGGTTCCATCTTCAATTCTGGTCAAGGGCACATGCCCAGGTTTCGAGCTTAATCCCCAGTAGGGGGCATGCAGGAGGTAGCCAATCAATGATTCTCTCTCATCATTGATGTTTCTAACTTTCTCTCCCTCTCCCTTCCTCTCTGAAATCAATAAAATATATATTTTAAAATAAAAAAAACAACAAATAGTGCCCAATTTATGCTATATAATAAAAGGCTATATGCAAATGGTCATCACACCCTCACACATAATGACCGATCAGCAGGAGGCTGCCTGTGCAGCAGGTGCACACGGGTGGACGGAGCTGTGTGCACAGCGAGGCGTGTGCAGGTGGGCGGGGCTGCATGTGCCACCAGCCACCAGGACATGTATGGAGCACCGCTCGGTCCCTCCCCCTGGCTCCTGTGGGCGTTGGCTTGCTCCCGCCTCCTGTGGAAGCAGCGCAACTCCCTCCTGCCTCCCTCCCATGGAAGCATCACGGCTCCCACCGGCTCCCCGGGAATCAGCGGGTGGCCTACTGTGTGCGATTTTGCGCGCTGGGCCACTAGTAATTATATAAACCTTTGATGGCCAAAGTGTGTCACATGGTCCCACCTAACTTAAGTTCATGGCCATGATGTGACTATGGAAAGAGAAAGAGCTGGAATATACATAGACAGTCCTAATGACTAGCACTGACCCCCCCAGTTGCCTTCAACTCCCTGCTGCCCCAACCAAGTGTGTGATGGGCATACCTGACATGTCCTCCACAGGCCCATGTGACCACTGCTTTGGACACACCCCATGAGTGGAGTTTCTGGGCATATGGCATGTAGCTAATTTCACTAAGGAAAGCCAACTCACTCTCCAGTCGGCTGCTCCAGTCCCTGCTGCAAGCACATGGGAAGGCGCCTATAGCCCCACTTCTTGCCAATGCTTGGTAATAACCAGCTCTTTAAGTTTTGCCAGTCAAGTAGGTGCAAAATGATAGCTGTTATTGTTCTAAATTGTAGTTCTCTGATTGCTAATAAGTTTAAGTATCTCTTCATATGCTTGTTGGTCTTTTAATTTCCTTCTTCTAGAAAGTGCTTGTTTTTTTTTTTTTTTTTTTTTTCTATTAGTAGTCCTATAATTTTCTTGTTGATTTTCAAGAGTTCCTTTAGAGATTTCCACAGGATATTAAACAATATGAATGTATTCCTCTTCTCCCAGAAAGTAATGTATTATTTTAATGGATTCTATCTCATCTTCCAGTTCTTTGGTGGGGGGCGGGGGGAATCTCAAGAAAGGAAGATAGGCCAGACTTTAATCAGGAGCCATTCCTGGGCCAATCAGTGGTGACTGGGAAGGTGGGGCCTAGAAAATGACTGCTTCTATATACACCACAAGTCTGAAACAGAAGAAAAAAACCTTCCCAGAATAATTGTGGATGGGTGGGGAGGGGGTGTTGCAAGGAGGGAGGAATGTTCTTTTTCTGAGCAAAGCAATAGATAGTCCCTGGCTTAGTATCTGATGAAAAAATTAGTCAATGTATCCATCAGGATTATTTGATTGCAAGTGACAGAAACTCAATGGAAACTAATTATTTTTTTAAAATGTATTGGTTAAAGTAATTCAAAAGTACAGTGGTAGGAGAGCTGGATCCAGGCTTTCCAGTGATGTCATCAGATCTCCATCTCTCTCTCCATCTTACCAATAAGCTGTCTCCAATGTGAGTATGGTGGCCTCCCATAGTCAAGCACACAGATCACATAACAACTCCAGCTAAAGAAATTCGTTCCATCCTAATCATATTATAGGAAAAAATCCTGGGAAGGATTCTGATTGGTCCAACTTAGATCACATGTTCCTTTTTGAACCAATCACTGTAGTCAGAGGAATGGAGTCATCTGATTGGTCAGGCATGGGTCAAGTATGGGTAGTGGATGGGCTCATCCCTCCTGAGACCACAGTAAGAGGGTGCCCCATGGGAAAGAGGGGTTCATACCAGAAGACCAGAGAAGACATGCTGGTCAGGTAGGACCCAGAAATGCCAGATATAGATCAGATCTCTATCACATTCCTTTCCACATTATGTGTCCTATATGGGCAAGAATTTAAAGAAGGAAAAAAGAAACCACAAAAGAGCTCGGAAAAAATATTGGTGACTGAGAGAATTAGGGGTTTGGCAAGTGCCTTTCCAACTATGATACTAAAATCAGACACCATATAGAAAAATACTTACGAATATTAAACTTCTATAGCACAAAAATACACCAACCAACCAGAATCCCAATAAGTAAGATTAAGAAACTAATGAGTCCTGGCCAGTGTGGTTTGGTTGGGTGTTGATCTGAGCACCAAAAGGCTGTTGATTCAATTCACAGTCAGGGCACATGCCTGGGTTGCTGGCTGATCCCCAGTGGGGATCATGCAGGAGGCAGCTAATGGATGTTTTGCTTTCACATCAATGTTTCTCTTTCTAAAAATCAATAAAAATAAATAAGTAAAAAAAGAAGAGAGTGAAGCGAAATATTTCAAGTGTTAAGATACCCCACCAATCTACAATTCTGTCACCGTGACGTTATTTTTCACAAGTGAAGGAGAAAGAGAGACTTTCTTGGACAAATACAAATTGAGAAAATTTGTTGCCTATAGACTCTCTTTGAAAGAAATGTTAAGTGGAGCTCTTTATAGAGAAGGATAATAATGTAGGTCAGAAACTAAGGTCTACATAAAGTGAGGAAGAGCAGTGAAGCAAGATAGTGAAAATAAAGTAAAATTTTTATTTTTCATATTCTTAATAGATCTAACAGACATTTTGTTCAAAGCAGTAATAACAACAATGTGTTTGGTTGTGCATGCTAATGTATATGCACATGCTCATGTATGATTATGCATAAATGAAATGAATGACAGCAGCATTATAAGGGATGGGAGGAAGAAATTAGGAATAGTCTCTTATTGCTCTACTTGTGAAGTGGTAATGTTATTTGAAAGTGGATTTGGATTCATTATAACTGTATATGGCAAACTCTAGGATAACTACTAAAAATAGTCAAAAAAGAACTAATGATGCCAAGAAAAAAGAAAATTAATCATATAAAATGCTCAATTAAATCAACAAATGGCAGAAAGAGTGTAAGAAAAAAATAAGAACAAAGAACAAGGGCAACTAGTAAAAAAGTAAGAAATATACTGAAAAATATATATATATATATATATATATATATATATATATATATATACATATATATATATACTAGAGTCCTGGTGCACGAAATTCTTGCACGATTAGGGTTTCTGGGCCTGGCCTGCGATCAGGGCCAATCGGGGCCTTCCTTCCCATGCCTGCTGGCTGGGGCCGTCCTTCGTTCCAGGCCGCCCCCTGGTGGTCAACGCACATCATAGCGAGTAGTCAAACTCCCAGTGGGTCAAACTCCCAAGGGACAATTTGCATATTAGTCTTTTATTATATAAGATATTCTTACCTGAGGATATTTTCCATTGATTTTTAGAGAGAGTGGAAGGAAGAGGGAGAGAGACAGAGAGAGAGAAAATGTAAGTGAGATAAATACACTGAATGGCTGCCTTCCACATGCACCCCGACCAGGGCCAAGAGCCTGCAACCAAGGTATGTGCCCTTCACTGGAATCAAACCCAGGACATTCAGTCCACAGGCCGATGCTCTACCCACTGAGCCAAACTTGCTAGGGCTGAAATGTAATAAATATTAATCCAACTGTATAAAAGTCACTTTGAAAAACCAATGGTTGAAGTACAACAATTAAAAAAAACACAGGTATTGTCAGAGTGAATAAAAAAGACCTAGCTATACATTGCCTATAAGAAATCCACTTTATTTATCCTTAAAATCTCTCTCTCTATATATATTATTATTTATTTCAAAGAGAAAAAAGGAGAGGGAGAGAGGGAAACATCAATGATGAGCCTGCAATTGAGCTTGCAATATGGGCATGTGCCCTGACTGGGAATCAAACTGTAAACTCCTGGTTCATCGGTCCATGCTCAACCACTAAACCACACTGGCCACGCAAGAAGCCCATTTTAAATATAAAGACACACATGGATTAAGAGTAAATGGATGGAGAAGAATATACCTCCCTAACACTAATCAGAAGAAAGCAGGAGGAGCTATATTCCATTCAGACAGAGCAGACTTCAAAGAAAAGAAAGTTACCAGGGACAAAGAAGGGCATTAAATAATGATAAAAAGGTCACTTTTCCAAGAAGATGTAACAATTCTTAATGCACATGTGCCTACCTCATGACAGAGTGTCAAACTCTGTGAGAAAAAAACTGGTAGAAGTGCAAAGAGAAATACGTGAATCTACTGTCATAGTTGGAGATTTCAACACACCTGTATCAGAAGTGGATAGATCAGCAAGCAGATCAGAAAGGACATAGCTGAACTTAAGAACACCATCAGTCACCCGGATACAGTTGACATGTATAGACTATATCACCCAGCGACAGAGGAATACACATTCTTCCCAAGCTCACATGAAACACTAATATAGACCACTTTCAGGATCAGAAAACACACCTTCACAAATTTAAAAGAGTAAAAACCATACCATGTCTTCTCTCAGAACCCAATGGAATTAGACTAGAAAAAAAACAACAACACAGAAAGATAACGGGGGAATCCCAATAGAGATTAAACAACACACATTTAAAAAAAATTATTGCCCTGGCTGGTGTGCTCAGTGGTTAGAGTGTCAGCCTAAGCATCAAAGGGTCATGCGTTCAATTCCTGGTCAAGGGCATGTACCTGAGTTGCGGGTTCCCTCTCGGACCCCAGTCAGGGCACGTGTGGGAGGCAACCAATTGATGTGTCTCTCTCACATTGATGTTTTCTCTCTCTCTCTCTCTCTCTCTCTCTCTCTCTCTCTCTCTCTCTCTCTCTCTTCCCCCTCCCCTCTCCCCCACCACACCATCTCTCCCTTCCACTCTGAAAAGCAATGGAAAAAATATCCTCA
Source organism: Eptesicus fuscus (assembly GCF_027574615.1). Classification (NCBI taxonomy): domain Eukaryota; kingdom Metazoa; phylum Chordata; class Mammalia; order Chiroptera; family Vespertilionidae; genus Eptesicus; species Eptesicus fuscus. The sequence goes on along the minus strand of NC_072484.1, from coordinate 3,808,777 downwards.
GGTGATGATTAACATCAATTATTGATTGATTTTGAGAGAGAGAGAGAGATAAGAGAGAGAAACATTGATTTGTTGTTCCACTTATTTATGCATTCATCAATTGATTGTTATATGTGCCCTGACTGGGGATTAAACCCACAACCTGGTATATTTGGCTGATGCTCTAACCAACTGAGCCACTGGCCAAGGCCTAAACAACAGACTTCTAAATGACATATAGGTCTAAGAAGAAATCGCAAGAAAAATTTATAATATTTTGAATACATGAAAATGAAAACAACTTATCAAAATTTCTGGGATGCAGCAAAAGCAGAGCTCAGTGGGAAATTTACAGCACTGAATGCATATATTAAAAAGAAAGATCTAAAATCCATCATCTTAACTTCCACATTAGGCATTTGCCAAAATCCAACATTAGAGAAAAAGAAAAGGAAATTAAAGTAACAAAGAAAATAGTAAAAATGTGAGTTGAACCCTGGCTGGTTTGGTTCAGTGGATAGAGTATTGGCCTATGGACTGAGGGGTCCCGGGTTCAAGGGCACATGCCCAGGTTGTGGGCTCAATCCCCAGTGGGGGGGCGTGCAGGAGGCAGCCGATCAATGATTCTCTCTCATCATTGATGTTTCTATCCCTCTCTCCCTCTCTGAAATCAATAAAAATATATAAAAATAAATTTAAAATATTTTTAAAAATGTGAGTAGATAGCAATAAAATTGAGAACAGGAAATAATTAGAGAAAATCATGAAACCAATGCTGATTCTTTGAAAAGATTGATAAAACTGATAAGCTTTTAGCCAGGCTGACTAAGAAAAAGAGAGGACACAAGTTACTAATACCAGAAATGTAAAAGGGGCCATCACTACAGACCTTATGGACACAAAAGGGATAATAAAGGAATAGTATGAACTCTATGCCCAGAAATGTGATAACCTAGATGAAATGAGTCAATTCTCTGAAAGATATAATCTACCAAAACACACACAAAAAGAAGTAGACTATCTAAATGGATCTATATATAGGGTTGGGCAAAAGTAGGTTTACAGTTGTGAGTACATGAAACACAGAGTTTATTCTTTTTCTTTTTTTTAAAATATATTTTATTGATTTTTTACAGAGAGGAAGAGAGAGGGACAGAGAGTTAGAAACATCGATGATAGAGAAACATCGATCAGCTGCCTCCTGCACAACCCCCACTGGGGATGTGCCCGCAACCAAGGTACATGCCCTTGACTGGAATCGAACCTGGGACCTTACAGTCCGCAGGCTGATGCTCTATCCACTAAGCCAAACCGGTTTCGGCCAGAGTTTATTCTTATATTATTATTTATTAGTTATTGTATTTCCATATGAGCAATTGTAAACCTACTTTTGCCCCACACTGTATCAATAATTTTTGAATAATTACTGAATCAATAATTAACAATTCTCTGAATCAGAAAGCAACAGCGTAAGATAGGTTCACTGGCAAATCCTACTAAACCTTTGAGGAATAAATTATACTCATTCTCTATAGTCCATTTCAGAGGACAGAGCAGAGGAAATTCATTCTGCAATGCCAACATTACTCTAATAGCAAAATCAAAGACACTACAGACCAATGAATCTCTCATGAACGTAGATGCAAAAATCTTCAACAAAATATTAGCACATTGAACCCAATGATGTATAAAAAGAATTATACACCATGTCCCAGTGGAATTTATCCCAGGTTTGCAAGAGAGGCTGGTTCATCATTTAAAAATCAATTAAAGTGATCCATCTCATCAGTAGGCTAAAAATGAAAAAAAAATCACACTATCATATCAATAGATGCAGAAAAGGCATTTGGCAAAAGCCAACACCCATGCATGATAAAAATCTTAGTAAACTAGGAGTAGAGGGGAACTTCCTCGACTTATAGAGAATATCTACAGCACTGGCTGGAGTGCTCAGTTGGCTGGAGCATCATCTCATGCACTGAAAGGCTGCCAGTTCGATTCTGGGTCAGGGCACATACCTAGGTTGTGGGTTTAATCTTTGATGTGGGTGTGTACGGGAGGCAACTGATCGATGTTTCTCTCTCTCTCTCTCTCTCTCTCTCTCTCTCTCTCTCTCTCTCTCTCTCTCTCTCTCTCTCTCTCATCTCTCAAATTAGCAAAACATATCCTCAGGTGAGGTTTTAAAAAAAAGAATATCTACAAAAACCCCACAGCTGACATCAGACATAATAGTGTTAAACTCAAAGCTTTCCACTAAGATCAGGTTCTCAAGAAGGATGTCCCCTCTCACCACTGCTTTTCCACATTGTCTTCGTTTGCAGATGACAAGATCATTTATGTAGAAAATCCAAAGAATTGACCAAAAACACCCCAAAGCTAATAAGTGGTTATAGCATGTTTACAAGCTACAATTTTAAAATATAAAAGTAGCCCTAGCAGGTTTGGCTCAGTGGATAGAGCATTAACCCAAGGACTGAAGGGTCAAGGGTTCGATTCTCAATATTTTCAGTTTGTCAGTTCCCCCCAAATCAATCTACAGATTTATTGCAATCCCAATCAAAGCCTCAGCAATTATCTTGTAGATATCGACAAACCAAATCTAACGTTGATACAGAGAGGTAAAAGACCCAGAACAGCCAACACAATATGGAAGGAGAAGAACAAAGTTGGAGGACTTATGCTACCCTGCTTTAAGACTTACTATAAGCCTACAGTAATCGAGATAGGGTGGCATTGGCAAAGACACACTATTGGACCCAAGGAAAAACGTAGGAAGATCAGAAATAGGCCCACATACATGTAGTCAACTAAACTTTGACAAGGATCAATAGAGTGGAGACAATACAGCCTGTTCAACAAATGGTGCTGGAACACCTGGACACCCACATGAAGAAAAATTAATCTCATACAGACCTTACATCCTTCCCAGAAATGAACTTAATGTGGATCATAGACCTCAACGTAATGCACAAAACTATAAAACTCCTAGGAGACGACATACACCAAGATGACCTTGGAAATGTCCTTTTAGAAAAATATTGATCCATAAGAGAAATAATAGATAAGCTGGATTTCATTAAAATTAAAATTTTTGGCGTCTGAGTGCAGAAGAAGATGGCAGTATCCACAGGAGTTAAAGTTCCTCGTAATTTTCGCTTGTTGGAAGAACTTGAAGAAAGACAAAAAGGAGTAGGCGATGGTACAGTTAACTGCGGCCTTGAAGATGATGAAGATATGACACAAGGTGGACAGGCATGATTATTGGGCCTCTCAGGATAAATTATGAAAATGGAATATATAGCCTGACAGTAGAATGTGGACCTAAATACCCAGAAGGTCCTCCATCAGTTAGATTTGTAACCAGAATTAACATGCATGGAATAAATAATTCCAGTGGAACGGTAGATTCAGGGAGCATACCAGTATTAGCAAAATGGCAAAATTCATGTAGCATTCAAGTTGTACTTCAAAGAACTAAGATGTCTAATGATGTCCAAAGGAAATATGAAGCTTCCACAGTCACCAGGACAAACAAAGAACAATTAATTTTAGTGGATCTCAAACTTGTCTTAAATCAACAATCTTCTACTCATGTTAATGTCGTGATTAAATATCACAATGCAAAATACCCACACATTAAGTGAAAGAATGCCAGCTGGTAAATATAACTTGGACATTTGTAAGAATATATTTAATATATGTATACACATTATGTATTCAGGGAACAGGAGAAAATATGCAGCATAATTTTTTTAAGGCACTGTCATTTAAACATAAACCTGGAATATTCAAAATAGAATTCAGGTTTACAAGATGAAAGTATGGTGATTTTTACTAAAAAGTAAAAATCTCAAGAAGAAAAAAGAGAAATGGCATGCTTTATCCATCTTGCTTAGTGAAAGAGCTTCAATTTAAATTGTCTAAACTAGCAGGTACAATGAATATTGTCTCAAATTGTTTTCATTTTTGAAGTGGTGTGGGTGCTGACTACCAATAATATAAAAATATGTTCAGGATTGTTTTGATACCTGTATTTATAATAAAAAAAGGTCATGGAAGGGTCAATGAATTTCTGTTAAAAGCTGTTTCTCTGTGTTACATGTAAGAGACATGTAAATATTTGTTTACAGTCTTTGTTTGACAAACCATGCATTTAAGTTTAAGTGAAATCAGCAAAAAAGAAATCGGTGAATGGATATGTGACTTTTGAGATTAAAGTTAGTCTTAAAATGTATTAGTAAATAAAATGTGGATCGTGTTCTCAGAAACTATGCCGTTTCTATTATATTGATGTGGTATATGGAAAGTACCTTGCTGAGGTAGCAAAGATTGGAATTGTAGCTTTTCATCCATACAAACTTTTTATTGTTTATCTTGTTTTGTATACTTCTTGTGAATTGGAATTTGCAGAGTATTTTAGAGAACAAATTACTTGATTACCTTAATTTCTTCTTTGGAGAAGGAAGAATCCCAAGTATTATATTTTGACTTTGATTTCACCAGAAATATATTTTAAAAATGTTTGAATTCTAGCAATTTTTATAGAATTATAGATTGTAATTATCTAAATATACACTCTATTTTTTATTCATAACATCTCTTTTTTGGTGACATTTTTTTCTTCCACTGCTTTTAAAAAATTCTTTATTGTTTAAAGTAATATATAAGTCTCCTTTTCCCCCCATTGACCTCTCCCTGGCCCCCCACCCCCAAGCACATGCCCTCACCCTCCACCCCTACCTCTGGTCTGTGTCCATTGGTTATGCTCATATGCATGCATACAAATCCTTTGGTTGATCTCTTACCTCTCCCACTGTGTTTAATACTGACTGGGATTAATTTATCCATTCCACTTGTCTTTCACTTCGGCATCTGTGTAATTCTGAACTGATGTTCTGCTTTTACCAAAGTGAGAGGTTTTAAGTTACTGTTTTTCATTTCAAAGCACTAGATATACTACTTTGTTGAAAACACTCTTTTCTTATGGATTCACTACACAAAATAGAAAGGTGGTCAAGGACAGGTAACAAGGACAAATTTCTTAAACATGCCCTGACATGTTTTTGTCAGGTTCATTCATATCTAAAGATTTGAGCTACCTTTTCTTAATCATCCTATATAATAAAGAGGTAATATGCAAATTGACCCTCACACCCTCATGTCCAGGCCGGCAGGGGGATTAGTGAGGGATGACTGAACATGGGGCGACCAGGCTGACGGGGCGGGGAGGAGGCAATAAGAGGCAACCAGGCTGGTGGGGGGGTGCAGTTGGGGGTGACCAAGCCAGCAGAGGGGGCAGTTGGGGGCAATTAGGCTGGCAGGAGGGGGGGCAGTGGGGGACAACTAGGAGTGTGTGGGAGGCAGTTGGGGGTGACCAGGTTGGCAAGGGGGGGGGCAGTTAGGAGTGACCAGGCCAGCAGAGGGGAGCAGTGAGGGGCGACCAGGCTGGCATGGGGGGCAGTAAGTGGTGACCAGACAGGCAGCAGGTTAGGATCCAGCAGTCCAGGATTGTGAGAGGGATGTCCGACTGCTGGTTTAGGCCTGATCGGGCCTAAACTGGCAGTCAGACATCCCCCAAGGGGTCCCAGATTGGAGAGGGTGAAGGCTGGGCTGAGGGGAACCCCCCATGAATGAATTTTGTGCACCAGGCCTCTAGTTAATATGCTAATGTCAGTGATAGTTTGTCTAAACTTTTTAAATTTCAACATGGCTATTCTATTTTAATTATGAAAGATGCTTAAAATTACACATAGAGGATATATAAATACAAATTAGTACATGTGTAGCTTATTAAAATAGATTTGAAATGAACTATTACCTTGGAATACATTCTGAAAACTTTTAAATTATTAAGGGAGATTAAGTTGAATTACACTGATGTCATACACAGGAGTCTAATGGTTACTGATAGTCTAAATCAGTGGTTGGCAAACTCATTAGTCAACAGAGCGGCAAACTGCGGCTCGCGAGCAGCAGTTTGCCGACCACTGGTCTAACTCAATCTCTTTAAGAACTTCTTTTCCACTTCGAAAATGTGTCTTATCATACATGGGTGCTGAATGCTGTTAAATTATTCATATATTGGTGGGCTGAGAATCTGAGTACCTTGGTCTTGTCTGCTTTCCTTTCCCCATATCCATTAACTGTGAAAGTTTGTCTGTTGTTTTTCCCCCTCAGGTACATCCTAGTATGCTTGAATTGGCCCTGTAACATTTATTTCCCCTTTTTGTTTTGGGACTGTGGATCTCAGTTGAAGTCTGCCTGCGAAAGCAAGATGCATTTTGCATGTCACTATCAAGATGCATGTGGCAGTTTTAGACACACTGGCTGATTATAGAAGTTAATGCAGAACCACTCTTAATGGTAGTAACATTTCTAAGACAACAGTTTTGAAGCTATTTTTCCTTTGTCTTTTTTGTAAAGGGGCTAAGGTTGTAAGAGTGTGTGATATTAAATGAACTGTAAAATTGCCTTTGAAATTTGTTTAAACAGCTAGCAGATGAGCCCTAGGGGATGATCTTATATTAATAAAGATTACAAAAAAATAAAAATAAAAAATTAAATTAAAATTTTATGCTCTGCTAAAGACAGTGTCAATGGAATTAAAAGATAAGGCACAGAAGGAGAGAAAATATTTTCAAAAGACTCATCTGCTAATGGACTAATTATCCAAAATATACCCCCTAAGTATTAAATTCTCTTAATACTTAGCAGTAAGAGAGCAAACAAACAAACAAAAAAGATTAAAAACGGGCCAAAGATTTTAACAGAAAACTCAGCAAAGAAAAATTACAGATGGCAAATAAGCATATGAAAAGATACTCTGCATCCTATGTCATCAGGGAAATGCAAACTAAAACAACAATGAGCTGTCATTGCACACCTGTTAGAATGGGCAAAATGCAAAACACTGCCAAGACCTCATGCTGGTGAGGATCTGAAGCAACAGATCTCATTCACTGCCCGTGGGAACGCAAAACAGTACAGACACTTTGGAAGACAGTTTGTCAGTTTCCTCTAAAACAAAACATATTCTTCCTATACAATCTACCACTCCTTGCTATTTACCCAAAGGAGTTAAAAACTTATGTCCACACAGATGTTTATGGCAGCTTTATACATAACTGACAAATGTTGTAAACAACTAAGATCCCCTACATTAGGAGAATGTGTAAATGAATCCTGGTCCATCCAGACAGTTGAAAAGTATTTAGTGCTAAAATGAAATGAGCTGTCAAGACTTGAAAAGACGTGTGGGAACCTTAAATATATAGGGTATCCCCAAAAATGTATTCATACTTTTTTTCTGATAGGTCAATTGATGTTTCTTTCTTTTTAGATTTAACCCATTGGAATTAATAATTATTCAAAGTGTGTGTACATTTTGTGTGGGACAACGTGTATATTACTAAGTGAAAAGGCTACATATCGCATGATTCCAATTATGTGGCATTCTGGAAAAGGCAAAACTATAGAGACAGTAAAAGATCAGTGGTTGCCAGGCATTGGGAACTGGGGGATCAATAAGTGGAGCACAGACGATGTTTAGAGCAGTGATACTACCCTGTATGATACCATAAGAATGGATACATGTCATTATACATCTGTCTAAACCCATAGGTTGTGCAACACCAAGGGTGAACAGTAATGCAAAGTATGGACTCTAGCTGATAATGACTTGTCAGTGTAGGTTCATCAGTTGTAAAGAATATACCATCTGGCCGGGGATGGTAATAATTGGGAACAGTGCACGTGTGTGGGGGCAGGGAGATAAAGGGAAAATCTCTATACCTTCCACTCAGTTTTGCTATGAACCTATAACTGCTCTAAAAAATAACAAATAAAAATCCAAAAATAAGATTCCTCATTTAAGTTATATCAAGCATCTTCTTAGATAACAGTGGAATGAAATTAGAAATCAACTACAATAAAAACACCCAAACACATGCAAACACATGGAGGCTAAATACCATGTTTTTAAACAATGAATGTGTTACCAATGATATCAAGAAAGAAATAAAAAACTTCCTGGAAACAAATGAAAATGAACACACAACAACCCCAAATCTCTGGGATACAACAAAAGCAGTCTTGACAGGGAAGTTCATAGCACTAGGCATACCTCAAAAAATAAGAAAACTCAACAATACACCATTTAAACCTCCAAGTTAAAGAACTAGAAAGAGAACAACAAGAAAATCCCAGAATAAGTGGAAGGAAGGAAATAATAAAGATTAAAGCAGAAATAAATAACAGACTAAAAAAATAATAATACAAAAAATAAATGAACCCAGGAGCTGGTTCTTTGAAAGGATAAACAAAATTGATAAAACATTAGCCAGACTCATCAAGAAACAAAGAAGACCCAAATAAATAAAATCAGAAACAGAAGTGGAGAACTAACCATTGATACCACAGAAATTCAAAGAATTATAAGAAAATGCTATGCCAAAAAGCTGGACAATATGGATGAAATGGACAAATATCTAGAGAAATACAATCTCCCAAAACTGAATCAGGAGGAATAAGAAAACTTGACTAGGCCAATAACAACTGATGAAATAGAAGCAGTAATCAAAAAACTTCCAGCAAACAAAAGACCAGGTCTGCACAGCTTCATAGGGGAGTTTTAACAAACATTCAAAAAAGAACTAACACCTATACTCCTCAAACTATTTCAGAAAATCCAAGAAGAAGGAACATTTCCAAGCTCTTTTTATGAGGCCAGCATTATCCTAATTCCAAAACCAGATAAAGACACTACAAAGAAAGAGAATTACAGGCCAATATTCCTGATAAACATAGATGCTAAAATCCTCAACAAAATATTATCAAACTGCATTCAGCAACATATTAAAAAGATCATACACCCTGACTAAGTGGGATTTATTCCAGGGATGTAAGGCTAGTACAATATTTGCAAATCAATAAACAGGATACATCACATAAACAAATTGAAAGACAAAAATCACACTATCATATCAATAGATGCAGAAAAAGCATTTGACAAAATTTAACACCAATTTTTCATAAAAACTCTCAGCAAAGTAGGAATATAGGGAGCATATCTGAACATGATAAGGCCATATATGACAAACCTACAGCCAAAATCATATTCAATGGGCAAAAACTAAAAGCATTTTCTCCTAAGAACAGAAACAAGACAGGGATGTTCACTTTCACCACTCTTATTCAACATAGCCCTGGAAGTCTTAGCCACAGCAATCAGATAAGAAGAAGAAATAAAAGGCATTCAAATTGGAAAGGAGGAAGTAAAACTACCATTTATTCACATCTGACATTATATTGTACATAGAAAACCCTAAAGAATTCACCAATAACTATTAGACTTAATCAATGAATTAGGCAATGTAGCAGGATATAAAATCAACACCCCAAAATTGATGGCTTTTTTATACACTAACTAGAGGGCTGGTGCATGAAATTTATGCATGGGGGGGGGTGTCCCTCAGCCCAGCCTAAACCCTCTCCAATTGAGGACCCCTTGGGGGATGTCCAACTGCCAGTTTAGGCCCGATACCTAAACCGCAGTCAGACATCCCTCTCGCAATATGGGACTGCTGGCTCCTAATTGCTCACCTGCCTGCCTGCCTGATTGCCCCTAACCACTCTGCCTGCCTGCCTGGTCGCCCCTAACCCCTCTGCCTGCCTGCCTGATAGCCCCTAACCTCTCTTCCTGCCTGCCTGATCACCCCTAACTGCCCCTGCCTGACTGCCTGATTGCTCCTAATCACCTCTGCCTGCCTGTCTGATCACCCTTAACTGCTTCCCTGCTGGCCTGATTGCCCCCAACTGTTCTCCCATGCCAGCCTGATCACCCCTAACTGCCCTCCCCTGCTAGCCTGATTGCCCCAACCCCCTGCCGGCCTGATCTTGCCTCCAACTACCCCCCCTGTCAGCCTGATCGCCCCTAACTGCCTCTTCCTCTGCCCCCACCACCATGGCTTTGTCCAGAAGGAAGTCAGACATCTGGAAGATGGCTGGTCGAGCCGGTCTAATTAGCATATTACCCTTTTATTAGTATATATAGATTATATAGGATAGGATTGCTTAAATGGGGTAGGGGGAGGCTTTTTCAGCAGGAGGAGATGCTCTTGGCAGACAAAAATACATAATCCCTATATCTGGACTGATAGCCAGCCATATGCACTATACTGCTAAACCAGTCATTAAAAACCAGTCATTGAACCACTTTCTTACACTTTACATCAAACAGCTGTTGCCCTTAAAACCCCTCCTGAGTCCCCACCTTGGGTTCTGCCTTTGCAGTTCAACCATATTAGGTTCTGATTGGTTGGTTTCTATGCCAGTCAGTGTCAAAAGCTCTGCCTCCTAGGCAGCCATTGTATTCTCGCAATTCACCCAGATTTGGTTCTGATTGGTCGGTTTCTATGCCAGTCAGCGTCTCCAGGCCTATCTCTAGGCCTGATCCACAGCAGCTGCTGTTCAGACCTTGCCTCTATTTCTCTCTGGGCCTTGCCAGCAGCCATGGTGGCTGCTGATCAGGCCCCACCTCTCTCTCTCTCAGTCTGGGCCTCACCAGCAGCTGTGGCAGCTGTGGATCAGGCCCTGCCTCTCTCTTCGGGCCTCTCTCCAGGCCTGATCCACAGCTGTACCTGCCTCACCCTGCCCACCCCCCTGTTGCCCCACCTGCCGGCCACCAGCCTTGCTGTGATAGGAGCCTTTGGGCCATGGGGGAGGGATCGAGAGGTGCTCCATGAACAGTCGGTTGTTCGTCTGATCGTTTAGGTCGTGATGGCCCCTGGCCTTTTATAATGTAGATAATGAATTTTCAGAAAGAGAAACTAAACAAGCCATCCCATTTATCATTGCAACAACAACAACAACAAAAAATCAAGATACTTAGGAATAATCTTAACCAAGGAGGTAAAAGATCTGTACTGGGAAAACTACAGGATGTTGAAAAAAGAGATAGACTATATATTCATGGATTGGTAGAATCAACATCATTAAAATGTCCATACTACCCATTGGCAATCTATAGATTCAATGCCATCCCTCTTAAAATATCAACAGCACATTTCACAGAGCTAGAACAAATACTTCAAAATTTATATGGAACCAAAACAGACCCCGAATAGTTGCAATAATCTTGAGAAAGAAGACCAAAGTTGGAGGAATCACAAAACCAGATATCAAGTTATACTACAAAGCCACCATAATCAAAACAGCCTGGTACTGACACAAGAATAGGCATATACAACAATGGTACAGAACAGATAATCCAGAAATTGATCCGAGCCATTATGTTCAATTAATATTTGACAAAGGAGACAAGAGCATACAATGGAGTCAAGACAGTCTCTTCAATAAATGGTGTTGGAAAAATTGGACACATACATGCAAAAAAATGAAACTAACCACCAACTTACATCATACACAAGAATGAACTCAAAATGAATAAAAGACTTAAATGTAAGTTGTGAAACCATAAAAATCCTAGAAGAAACTCTAAGCAGCAAAGAAACTCTAGACATCTCTTGTAGCAATATGTTTACAGATACATCTTCTAAGGCAAAGGAAACGAAGGAGAAAATAAACAGATAGGACTACATCAAAATAAAAAGCTTCTGCACAGCAAAAGAAACCATGAAGAAAACGAAAAGGGAGCCACTGTTTGAGAGAACATATTTGGCAAAGATACATCTGATAAAGGGTTACTATCCAGAATATATAAGGAACTCATACAACTTAACAAAAGAAAGACAAACAATCCAAATAAAAAATTGGCAAAGGACTTAAATAGATACTTCTCCAAATTGGATATACAATGGCCAAGAGACATATAAAAGAATGCTCAAAGTCACTAATCATCAGAGAGATGCAAATTAAAACCACAATAAGGTATCACCCCATACCTCACACCTCACACCTCATACCTCACACCTCACACCTCAGAATGAAGGCTACCATGAACAAATCAACAAATGACAAGTCCTGGTGAGGATGTGGAGAAAAGGGAACCCTAGTACACTGCTGGTGGGAATGCAGACTGGTGCAGTCATTATGGAAAACAGTATGGAGTTTCCTCAAAAAATTAAATATGGATCTGCCATTTGACTCAGTGATCCCACTTCTAGGAATATATCCTAAGAAACCCGAAGCACCAATCAGAAAGAAGGTATGCACCCCTATGTTCATAGCAGCACAATTTACAATAGCTAAGATCTGGAAACAGCCCAAGTGCCCATCAGTAGATGAGTGGATAAAAAAGCTGTGGTACATTTATACCATGGAATACTATGCAGCAGTAACAAAGAACTATCTCTTATATTTTGAGACAGCATGGAGGGACCTGGGAAGTATCATGCTAAGTGAAATAAGTCAGTCAGAGAAGGACAAGTATCACATGATCTCACTCATATGTGGAATCTAAGTAACAAAATAAACTGATGAACGGAATGAATCCAGAGTCATGGAAGCATGGAACAGAAGGGGGAATTTCAGAGGGAAGGCATAGGAGGGTGGGTGGATGGGAAGTAATCAACTAAAAACTTTGTATGCATATATGCATGACCCATGGACACAGACAGTAGGGTGCTGAATGCCTGGGGTGGGGGTGGCAGGTGGGGTGTGGAGGGCGGGCTGCAGGAGGTTAATAGGAGGGAAAAGGGAACATATGTAATATTTTAAACAATAAAGAATTAATAATAATAATAATCCTGGGCATACCTTTCAAGTTCCTTCGAGTTTGTGGGTCCCAATCCATCTCCCTTTTTGCTTGCTTGAAACAATTTATTTCCCCCATTTTATTTTGCTGCCTGAATGCCTGAGGTATTGTCTTAGACGTTCCTTGGCCCTCTGTATTTCTTGTGAACTTGTAGTTGGCCCCAGAGGCCTCATCAGGTTCAGGGTTGATTTTGTTGGTAAGATGACTTCGTAGGTGGTGCTGTCTTTCTTCCATCAGGAAAAACATGGTGTCTTGTTTTCTCTCTTTTTGTTAAGGACATGACTGAAGTTCAATGTCTACAGTTATTAATTCATCAGGGGTGAATGTGGCCAGAAACTAATAGTAACATTCCTTTTCTACATATTAGCTGGAATGTTTCTTTAAAAGGAAACTTCCTTTCACCTATCATTTGCTTACCCAAACATACAGAGTGTATAGGACAGGCAAGGTCAATGCTTGCTTCTTCCTTCTTAGTTACTACTTTTCAAAATAGTATGTTCATCTTCAAGTATCCTCCAACTTTGAACAGTTAGGTTTCTGTTGTTGTTATTATTATTATCATCACCATCACCATCACTCTAATCTACTTCGTATCATATTAACATTTTTTCAAAGGAATTAAAGACTTTATTCTTCAAGGAGACATCAACTTTTTTGGAAATGTCCTCACCTGTAGTTGCTCAATGCAGACTGCTCACTGCTGACTTATTTCTCCTCAAATAAACAACACTCGAGTGGTAACATCTGCCCAGTTTATAAATTGCTGTTGCTCCCAATGTCCTAGATTCTCCAAGCAACAATTCTCAATGTGAGGTTAATATTCTTAAATGGGTTTCTTTTTTTCCCCCTGGACACATTTATTCAACTGTTGCAATCAGACACCATTCAATTAAGCAATGAGCCACTTGATACCTTATTTTGATAATCGATTCTTTCTCATGTTTTATTTGTGTGAAGAACGCCTGTCATAAGATAGTGTTTGAAATTTTCTCATTTTTCTGACCCTTACTGTCCTGCGATTAGGGGATCTTTGGCTGACCACACGGCCCACTGAGCCCAGCCACACACGGCATTGTGCGTTAATTTCATGGCAGCAGAATCCATCTGCACTATGCACTATGAACATGACATCGGCTTTCCACTGCTGTCTTTTCTTGTTCTGAAGTTAAGGACATGCACTGGTGATTTTTTAAAAACCACATTATGGCCCGGCCTGCCTGGCTCAGTGGTTGAACCAAGAGGTCACTGGTTCGATTCCTCGTCAGGGCACACGCCTGGGTTGTGGGCTCAGTCTCCACTGTGGGGAATGCAGCAGGCAGCCAATTGATGGTTCTCTTTCATCATTGATGTTTCCATCTTACTCTCCCTCTCTATTTTTTAAAAAATAATTCTTTACTGTTGAAAGTATTATATATACCCTCTGGTCCCCCACTGACCCTCCACCAGCCTGCCCCACCCCCTGCTCAGAGACCCTCACACCACATTGTCTGTGTCCATGGGCCATGCATATATGCATACAAGGCCCTTGGTTGATTACCTCTCACCCACCCACCCTCCCCTACCTTCCCTCCCAGATTCCACACTCTGTTCCAAGCTTCCATGCCTCTGGATCCACTCCATTCATCTGTTTATTTTGTTACTTAGATTCCACATATAACTTAAATAATGTGAGACTTGTCTTTCTCTAACTGACTTATTTCACTTAGCATGATACTCTCCAGGTCCCTCCATGCTGTCTCAAAGGGTAAGAGATTCTTCTTTTCTACTGCTGCTTAGTATTCCATGGTATAAATGTACCACAGCTTTTTTATCCACTCATCTACCATCTTCTGATGGGCATTTGGGCTGTTTTCAGATCTTAGCTATTGTAAATTGTGCTGCTATGAATAGAGGTGCATACCTTCGTTCAGATTGGTGTATCATGTTTCTTAGGATATATTCCTAGAAGTGGAATCACTGGGACAAATGGAAGATCCATATTTAATTTTTTGAGGAAACTCCATACTGTTTTCCATAATGGCTGCACCAGTCTGCATTCCCACCAGCAGTGTGCTAGGGTTCCCTTTTCTCCACATCCTCACCAGCACTTGTCATTTATTGATTTGTTGATGGCAGCCATTCTGACAGGTGTGAAGTGATACCTCATTGTAGTTTTAATTTGCATCTCTCTGATGATCAGTGACTTTGAGGATTTTTTTATATGACTTTGGGCCATCTGTATGTCCATTTTGGAGAAGTATCTATTTAGGTCCTTTGCCCTTTTTTAATTGGATTTTTTGTCTTCCTTTTGTTAAGTTGTATGAGTTCCTTATATATTTTGGATATTAACCCCAGTAAAGATATATCAATGCCAAATATGTTCTCCCATACAGTGGCTCCCTTCTCGTTTTGTTGATGGTTTCTTTTGCTGTGCAGAAGCCTTTTATTTTGATACAGTCCCATTTGTTTATTTTCTCCTTAGTTTCCTTTGCCCTAGGAGATGTATCCCTAAACATATTGCTGAGAGAGATGTCTGAGATTTTGCTGCCTATGGTTTCTTCTAGGATTTTTATGGTTTCACAGCTTACATTTAAGTCTTTTATCCATTTTGAGTTCATTTTTGTGTGTGGTGTAAGTTGGTGGTCTAATTTCATTATTTTTGTGTGTATCTGTCCAATTTTCCCAACAGCATTTGTTGAAGAGACTGTCTTGACTCCATTGTATGCTCTTGTCTCCTTTGTCAAATATTGAGCATTATGGCTTGGGTGGATTTCTAGGTTCTCTGTTCTGTTCCATTGATCTATATGCCTATTCTTGTGACAGTACCAGGCTGTTTTGATTACGGTGGCTTTGTAGTAAAACTTGAAATCTGGTTTTGTGATTCCTCCAACTTTGTTCTTCTTTCTCAAGATTGCTGCAGCTATTTGGGGTCTTTTTTGGTTCCATATAAATTTTTGAGTATTTGTTCTAGCTCTGTGAAATATGCTGTTGGTATTTTAATGGGGATTGTATTGAATCTCAGATTGCCTTGAGTAGTATAGACATTAGAATGATGTTGATTCTACCACTCCATAAACATGGTATATTCTTAACTTGTTTATATCTTCCTCTATCTCTTTTTTATTTTATTTCATTATTTTTGTAAATAATTCTTTATTCTTGAAAGTATTATACATGTCCCTTTATTTCCCCCATTAACCCTCTACAGCTCAACCCTGCCCAACTCCCCAGGCCCTCACCACCACATTGTCTGTGGCCATGAGCCATGCATATATGCATACAAGGTTCTTTGTTGATTACCTCCCACCAACCCACCCTCCCCCGGCTTCCACCCAAGATTCTGCACTGTGTTCCATGCTTCCATTACTCTGGATCCACTTCGTTCATCAGTGTATTTTGTTACTTAGATTCCACATATGAGTGAGATCATGTAATACTTGTCTTTCTCTGACTGACTTATTTCACTTAGCATGATATTCTCCAGGTCCCTCAGGCTGTCTCAAAGGGTAAGAGATTCTTCATTTTTTACTGCTGCATAGTATTCCATGGTATAAATGTACCACAGCTTTCTTATCCACTCATCTACTGATGGACATTTGGGCTGTTTCCAGATCTTAGCTATTGTAAATTGTGCTGCTATAAACTAGAAGTGCATATATTCTTTTGATTGATATTTTGGGTTTCTTAGCATATATTCTTAAATGTGGGATCGCTGGGTCAAATGGCAGTTCCATATATAATTTTTTGAGGAAACTCCATACTGTTTTCCATAATGGCTGCACCAGTCTGCATTCCCACCATCAGTGTGCTAGGGTTCCCTTTTCTCCACATCCTCGCCAATAGTTGTCGTTTGTTGATTTGTTAATGGTAGCCATTCTGACAGGCGTGAGGTGATACCTCATTGTAGTTTTAATTTGCATCTCTCTGATGATCAGTGACTTTGAGTATTCTTTTATATGTCTCTTGACCATCTGTATGTCCACTTTGGAAAAGTGTCTACTTAGGTCCTTTGCCCATTTTTAAATTGGATTGTTTGTCTTTCTTTTGTTAAGTTGTATGAGTTCCCTATATAATTTGGATACTAACTCCTTTATTAGATGTATCATTGTCAAATTTGTTCTCCCATACAGTGGGCTTCCATTTCGTTTTGTTAATAGTTTCTTTTGCTGTACAGAAGCTTTTTATTTTGATGCAGTCCCATTTTTTTATTTTCTCCTTAGTTTCCTTTGCCCTAGGAGATGTATCCCTAAACATATTGCTATGGGAGATGTCTGAGATTTTGCTGCCTATGGGTTTTTTCTAAGATATTTATGGTTTCCAACTTACATTTAAGTCTTTTATCCATTTTGAGTTTATTCCTGTGTATGGTGTAAGATGGTGGTGTAGTTTCATTTTTTTTTTTGCATGTATCTGTCCGGTTTTTCAATATCATTTATTGAAGAGACTGTCTTGACTCCATTGTATGCTTTTGCCTCCCTTGTCAAATATTAATTGAGTATAATGGCTTGGGTCAATTTCTGGGGTCTCTATTCTTTCCATTAATCTATATGCTTGTTCTTGTGCTAGTACCAGGCTGTTTTATTATTATGGTGGCTTTGTAGTATAACTTGAAATCTGGTATTGTGATTCCTCCAACTTTGTTCTTCGTTCTCAATATTGCTGGGACTATTCAAGGTCTTTTTTTATTCCATATAAATTTTTGGAGTATTCATTTTGGTTTGTGAAATATGCTGTTGGTATTTTTTTTAAATATATTTTATTGATTTTTTTTTACAGAGAGGAAGGGAGAAAGAGAGTCAGAAACATCAATGGGAGAGAAACATCGATCATCGGTCTCCTGCACACTTCCTACTGGGAATGTGCCCGCAACCAAGGTATATGCCCTTGACTGGAATCGAACCTGGGACCCTTCAGTTCGCAGGCCGACACTCTATCCACTGAGCCAAACCGGTCAGGGCGCTGTTGGTATTTTAATAGGGATTCTGTTGAATCTGTAGATTACCGTGGGTAGTATGGACATTTTAATGATGTTGCTTCTACCTATATTCTTCCACTTGTTTCTATCTTCTGCTATCCCCTTTTTCAGTGTCCTGTAGTTTTCCAAATACAGGTTTTCGCCTCCTTAGTTAAGTTTATTCCTAACTATTTTAATTTTTTGTTGCAGGGGTAAATGGAATTACTTGCTTAGTTTTTCCTTCTGAGAATTTATTATTGGTGCATAAAAAAGCCATTGATTATTGGGTGTTGATTTTGTATCCTTCTAAATTGCCAAATTCATTTATTAAATCTAGTCGTTTTTGGTGGAATCCTCAGGGTTTTCTATGTACAACATCATGTCATCGGGGAATAATAAGAGTTTTACTCCCTCCTTTCCAGTTTGGATGCCTTTTATTTCTTCTTGTTTGATCGCTGTGGCTATAACTTCTAGTGCTATGTTGAATAAGAGTGGTGAAATTGGACATCCCTGTCCTGTTGCAGTTCTTAAGGGAAATGCTTTTAATTTTTGCCCATTGAGTAGGATGTTCACTGTAGGTTTGTCATATATGGACTTTATCATGTTCAGATATGCTCCCTCTATTCCCACTTTGATGAGAGTTTTTATCAAAAATGGGTGTTGGATTTTGTCAAATGCTTTTTCTGCATCTATTGATATGATCATGTAATTTTTGTCTTTCAATTTGTTAATGTTATGTATCACGTTTATTGATTTGCAAATACTGTACCAGCCTTGCATCCCTGGAATAAATCCCACTTGGTCATGGTGTATAATCTTTTTAAATATATTGCTAGATGCGATTTGCTAATATTTTATTGAGGATTTTAGCATCTATGATCATCAGGGATATTGGCCTGCAATTCTCTTTCTTTGTAGTGTCTTTATAGGGTTTTGGAATTAGGGTAATGCTGGCCTCATAAAAAGAGCTTGGAAGAGTGCCTCTTGGATTTTTGGAATAGTTTGAGGAGTAGAGTGTTAGTTCTTTGAATGTTTGGTAAAACTCCCCTGTGAAGCCGTCTGTACCTGGGCTTTTGTTTGCGAAGAGTTTTTTCATTACTTCTCATATTTCATCAGATGTTATTGGCCTAGTCAGGTTTTTTGCTTCTTCCTGATTCAGTTTTGGGAGATTGTATTTTTCTAGAAATTTGTCCATTTCAGCAACATTTTCCAGCTTGTTGGCATATAGTTGTTCATAGTATTTCCTTACAATCCTTTGTATTTCTGTTGTGTCAGTGGTAACTTTTCTGTTTTCATTTCTGATTTTATTTATTTGGGTCCTCTCTCATTGGTTCTTGATGAGTCTGGCTAACAGTTCATCAATCTTGTTTATCATTTCAGAGAACTAGCTCTTGGTTTCATTTATTTTTTTTTATTTATTTTTTATTCTTTGTGTCATTTATTTCTGCTTAATCTTTATTATTTCCTTCCTTTACTTACTCTGGACTTTTCTTGTTATTCTCTTTCTAGTTCTTTAAGTTGCAGAGTTAGATAGTGTATTATTGATTTTTCTTTTTCTTTTTATTTTATTTTAGGTAGCCTGCAATGTATGAACTTCCCTCTCAGGACTGTTTTTGCCATGTTCCAGAGATTTGGGTTTGTTGTGTGTTCATTTTCATTTGTTTCCAGGAAGATTTTTATTTCTTTCCTGATTTGTTGGTAACCCACTCATTGTTTAATTACATGCTACTTAGTCTCCATGTGTTTGAATGTTTTTGGGTGTCTTTACTGTAGTTGATTTCTAATTTCATTCCACTGTGATCAGAAAAGATGCTTGATATGATTTCAGTCTTCTTGAAAATGTAGAGACTTGTTTTGTGTCTTAACATGTAGTCTATCTTTGTGAATGATCCATGCACTTGAGCAGAATGTATATTCTACAGCTTAGTAGTGGAATGTTTTATAAATGCCAATTAAATCCATCTGATCCAGTGTGTCCTTTAGAATCTCTGTTTCCTTGTTAAGTTTTTGTCTGGGAGATCTGTCCAGGGAAGTCAGAGGGGTGTTAAAGTCCCCTACTATGACTGAATTATTATCTATTTCTGCCTTAAAGTCTTCTAGACATTTTTTTTTTTATAGACTTAGGTGCTCCTCTATTGGGTGCATATATGTTTACCAGGGTTATATCCTCTTGTTGGATCAATCCCTTTAGTATTATGTAATGACCTTTGTTGTCTCTTGTGATGGCCTCATTTTGATGTCTATTTTGTTGGATATGAGTATTGTTACTACAGCTGTATTCTCTTTCCCATTTTATGGATTTTTTTTCCATTCCTTCACTCTTATCCTGTGTCTTTTGTTCTGATGTGGGTCTCTTATAGACAGCATATAGTTGGGTTATGTTTTTGTATCCATTCAGCTACCCTGGTGTTTTGATTGGAACATTTAATCGACTTACATTTATGGTTATTATTGATAGGTACTTATTTATTGCCATTTTAATTCTGTATGCCTAGGTTTCTCTCTCTATTTCTTCTTCTCATTACAATAGTCCCTTTAGCATTTCTTGTAAAGCTGTCTTGGTGGTGATGTACTCCTTTAGCCTTTTTCTTCCCCAGGAAGTTCTTTATTTGTCTGTCTATTTTGAATGATAGCCTTGCTGAATATAGTAATCTTGGTTTCAGATCCTTGCTTTCCATTACCTTGAGTACTTCATGCCATTCCCTTATGGTCTATAGAGTTTCTGATGAGAAATCAGGTG
This sequence comes from Eptesicus fuscus, assembly GCF_027574615.1. Taxonomy (NCBI): domain Eukaryota; kingdom Metazoa; phylum Chordata; class Mammalia; order Chiroptera; family Vespertilionidae; genus Eptesicus; species Eptesicus fuscus. Next base: position 3,788,413 of record NC_072484.1, on the reverse strand, counting down.
TCAGCCTTATTGGAGCTCCTTTGTAGGTAATAGTTTGCTTTTCTCTTGCTGCCTTTAAGATTCTCTCTTTGTCTTTAATTTTTGGCATTTTAATTATGATGTGTCTGGGGGTGGGCCTGTTTGGGTTCTTCTTGCTTGGGTTTTCTGTGCCTCCCGAACTTGTGTGACCTTTTCCTTTACCAGGTTAGGGAAGTGTTCTGCCGTTATTTCTTCAAACATGTTCTATATCCCTTGCTTTCTTTCTGCCTCTCCTGGAACACCCAGTCTTCGAATATTTTTACATTTCATGTTGTCCCACAGCTCCCTTAAGCTGTCCTCCTTTTTTAAATTGTTTCTTCTTTTTGGTTCTCTAATTGAGTGATTTTTTTCATCCCTGTCTTCCAATTCACTGATTTGATCCTCAGCATCCCCTAATCTACTGTGTATTTCTTCCAGTTTGTTCTTTATTTGTGCCATGTCACTCTTTATTTCTGTTTTCATAGTTACTATATCTTTTCTCATACTGTTGAGCATCTTTACCATTATTATTCTGAAGTCTGTATCAATTAAATTTCTTATCTCCATTTCATTAATCTCTCCTTCTAGAGAATTCTCTTGTTCTTTCATTTGGGGGTTGTTTCTTTGTCTCCTCATTTTGGCTGCCTTTTTGGGTTTGTGACTATGTATTAGTTAGATCTGCTATACCTCTCAATCTGTAGTGCAGGACAGTGTCAAATGCTGTTTCTGACTAATTAGATCAGGCAATGATTGAAAGCCTCCAGATATCACCTCCGTCTCCAGACTGATAGTTTTTTTTTTCCTTAAATTGCCCTTAGGCAATCGTGTACAGGTGTGGCAAGAGTTTTTTCAACAAGGTGGCACAACTGCTTCTGCCTGGAGGCTAATTGTTATTCTCAGTACTTTATGGGCCTGAGCAACTCCACAAGGTGGGGCAAGTTGTTTTCCTATAGCAATGATGGCGAACCTATGACACGCGGCCGCATGCCGAGGATGAAACATTTGCTGCCAAGACTCTAGTCGCAAATGTTTCATCCTCCCCTATTAGACACTCTGTGCCGGAGGTCTGTAGGCCAAAACAACAGAAGTCCGGCACAGAGTGTCTAGTTCTGGGACTTCCAGTTAAGCCGGGATCTTTGCCCTCACTTCCACCGGCAGAGCAGGGAGCAGCGGAACGCAGTGGGGGATGCATCTCTGGGGGCCCTGCCATTACCAGTAACCAAATAACAGTTAACCACAGCAACCATTATCTACTGTTCTGGGGTGTCATGGATTTCTAATCCATCATTACTGAGATAAGTGAGAGGGAGGCTGGGAGAGGCGAGGGTTTGTGGCATGCTATGGGTGCCGTTTCCCGCCATTAGAAATAGTGGCAGCCATTTTAATTCACATAAGGAACACTATCTTGCTCCATAGTGCAAACTCCATTTCACCACTATTACTGTTGTGCATCCTTATTAACCCCTATTTCTGCTTATTAACCCTGCCCTTTCCTAAAAGACAGTTATATGCACCATTTTGTGGTTAGTTAGGCTAGTTAACCCCTAATTGCCTGCAGGCCTAACAAGCTATCTATAATTCTATCTTCTGTCACTACCCCCCTGATGGAGAACCCCAAAAATAAAAAAACTAAGGTTAAGTAAAGGAAGTGGTAGTAGCAGTGGCTGACCCTTTCAAGAGACATGGACTGAGATGTATGGCTTTATAGAAAAAAATGGCAGATCATTTCACGTTCTATGTACTGAAACAGTAGTAAGCAGAACGTAGAATATAAATAGACATTTTGAAACTAATCATTCCCAGCTCTTGGAAAAAAGTGAGGATGAAAGGAAGGAATACATTTCCAGGCAGCTACACCTTTATAAGAGCCAATCTAATTCCATCCTTAAATTTATGAAAGGCTCTACAAATTTAACATCTGCAAGTTTGAGCATTGCTCACTCTATAGCTCAACATGGAAAAGCCCTCAGTGAGGGAGAATTTATTAAAGAAACTCTCCTAAGATGTGCACCAGTTCTATTTCACGATATGCAGAATAAAGATGCAATTATTAAGAGAATATCTGAGTTACCACTCAGGAGAAATATCATAAAAGACCGAATAATGAGACTGAACACAAACGTACAACATCAATTAAAGAGAGACATAGGAAGTGTAAATATTTTTCGATCTCTCTTGATGAAACTACTGATGTCACATCACATGCTAAGTTGGCCATTATTGGTCGATATTCTGATGGTCTCACAATGAGAGAAGAGTTGATAAAGTTAGTATCAGTGTCAACAAGTAAATCAGGAAGCGAAATATGTAAGGTTGTTATACAAACATTTCGTGATCTAAGCATTGATATCTCTAAAGTTGTGTCAGTGATGACAGATGGGGCACCAAATATGGTGGGGAAAAAAGTCGGATTTGTCAAATTGTTTACAGAAGCTATTGGACATCCGATTGTGCCTTTTCATTGTGTTATCCATCAGGAGGCTTTATGTGCGAAGGCAGGATTCACCGACTTAAACGACTTAATGTCAGTTGTTACAAAAATAGTTAATTTAATAGCTGCTCGCCCCCTTCACAAGCGAGAATTTTCGGCACTTTTACTGGAGGTTGATTCCACCTACAGTGGACTGCTGATGTACAATAATGTAAGATGGCTGAGCCAAGGCAAAGTTCTTGAGCGCTTTGTGGAGTGCTTTGAAGAAATTAAGGTATTTCTTGACGATAAGGATCTGGGAATCTTTCCTCAGCTTAATGATGATAAGTGGGTCAACACCCTGATGTTTTTTAATGAACTGAACTTAAAGTTACAAGGTTTTGGCAAAAGTATGACGTTATGTTTGGATACATAAAAGCTTTTGAAAGTAAAGTTACAATTTTCAAGCGAGATGTAGAAACTAAAACTTATAAGTATTTTCCTCGAGTAACAAAGTATTTTGAGAAGGCCAGTGCAGCTGTACAAAATGAAGTGGAACTCTTGCATATGAAGTACCAGCATGTTTTAGACTCGTTACTTGACCAGTTTAGTGATAGATTTAGTCAATTTAGAAGTCTAGAACAGACCATGAAAATAATTAAGTATCCTGATGTAGTAGTCTACAGTATTTTGGAATTAAATGGTTTCCAATGGGTGCAAATTGATGATTTGGAGATGCAACTTGCAGAATTTCAAGACAGTATCTGGGCTCAGGTGTTTGTTGACTTGAGGTCAAAGCTTGAGAATCTGGAAAGTTGCCGCTTGGAGAATCAAGAGGAGTGCCACTACGAACAGGAAATTTGGAGTGCCTGGAATCGACTACCAGACACTTTTAGCACCCTGAAAAATATAGCAATGGCTTTACTGACAATTTTTCCCTCTACATACTTTTGTGAGGCCTTATTCTCAGCGTTAAATAATATCAAAACCAACAAAAGAAACAGATTGACAGATGAAGTTAGTAGCGCTTGCTTGGGCCTGAAGTGTACAAAATACCAACCTTCAATTGAAGATTTAGCCAGTGAAATTCAGCAACAAAAAAGTCACTAATAGGCAGGTTAGTTAAAGAATTCCCCCTCCCCCTCACTTATCTTAGTTCACAGCATCCCACACAAGCTAAATAATATCAAGACCAACAAAAGAAACCGACTGACGGATGAACAAAGAAGTCACTAAGCAAGTAAGTTAAATATTTAGTTTTTGGTTTATTAAATTCAATTATTTATAACAATTATACATTTATGTTATTTAAACTATAAATATCGCGAAATAATGTTTTTTCCTCAAAGTGACACACTACCCGAGTTATGCTCAGTTTTCTGGCGAAGTTTGACACACCAAGCTCAAAAGGTTGCCCATCACTGTCCTATAGGGTGGATCAACTGTCTTCCCCCCAGGCAAAGTCGCCTGTATAGCAAATGTTTGCATGAGAAGGATGACCTCAGCAGTGTGAGGTGGTAACTCAGCACAGGAAACTGGGGTGTCTGCCTTCTGAGCTCTAACCCCAGAGCCCCTGATCCTGGCTTCTGCTCACACAGCTCCAGTCCACTTTGCCCTCACTCTCCTAGAGCACAAGGTAAGTGGCTCCACAGGGAATTTTGTGTGTTGGCCCTTTAAGAGGGTACCTGAATTTCCAGCTGTTTCTCCCTGGCAGACTGCAATCCTGCTACTTTTCACAGCCAGATGCTATGTGGGTACCCTTCTCAGTTGTGCTGTCTGATGAGGGGCCCAGTTTGAGGATTAGACCCCAGAGTTCTCAGTGGGAACCCCCCCCCCCCCACACACAGCTGAGATATCTTTTGGTGACTTCAGCTGCTGTCTGTGGGAGCCCAGCCAGCCCTTTTGTGCCTCCACCCCTCCTACCAGTCTCTATGTGGTCTGCACTTTAGGTCCTCAGTTACCAGGGTTCTCTCCAGTGAGTCTTCTATTCCCTTCCTCTCTCTCTCTCAAGAAAAATAAATAAAAACTTAAAAAAAAAAGGAATAAAAGTCACAGTATGGCAATATATGTAACACTCAAAGTGCCACTGAGTCATGACTGTGTAAGCACACTTTGCACTGTCCCAGCAGCAGGGAATGTGACAGCAGCACCACATGCAGTCTCTGTCACACTTACTCACCTTTGCCGGGACAGCGCCCATCAAATGCATGCTACAGTCAAACCTGGCTGTGTCCCAACAAAAGTTTATGGGTGGACACTGATATTTGAATTTCAAATAATTTTCAGGTGCTACAAAAGAGTCTTATTTTATTGTTTTCTCACAAGCATTTAAAAATGTAAAAACTACTTAGCTCATGGGCCACACCCAAATGGGTGGCTGGTCAAATTCAGCCTATTGGCCACAGGGACCAACTTGGGCTATAAATACATGTAATTTTGTGTTGTTGTGGTTAATCCTCACATGAGAATACTTTTCCATTGCTTTTCAGAGAGAGGAAGAGAAGGAGGATGGGTTGGCGGGAAGAGAGAGATACAGCAATGAGAGACACATGGACTGGTTGCCTCCTGCAGGAATTCCGACCAGGGGTGTGGAGGGAACCTGAAACGCAGGTACATGCCCTTCACCAGGAAACAAACCCAAGACACTTTTGTGCACAGGCTGGCACTCTAACCCACTGAACATACCAACCAGAGCAATATGTGTAATTTTTGTTTGTTTTTTTAAGTTCAAACTAACTTAGTTATTTGTATAGGTAATACTTCCACATGATCTAAAATGTAATAATGTAGAGAAGCATAGAGAGTATAAAACCTCCCTCTTACGTTGGCCACCAGCTCCCAATTCCCCTCCCTGGAGGCAACCAGTGTTGCTAGTTTCTCGTGTAATGTCCAAAGCTACTATGTAAAACTAGAGGCCTGGTGCATGAAATTCACAGCTTGATCACCCCCTAACCACTCCCCTGCCAGCCTGATTGATGCCTAACTGCTCCCCTGCCAGCCCAATTGCCCCTAACTGCCCTCCCCTGCAGGCCTGGTCCCCCGCAACTGCCCTCCCCTGCTGGTCTGATCACCCCAACTGCCCTCCCCTGCAGGCTTGGTCCCCGCAACTGAGCTCCCCTGCCAGCCTGGTCGCCCCTAACTGCCCTTCCCTGCAGGCCTGGTCACCCACAACTGCCCTCCCCTGCCGGCCATCTTGTGGTGACCATCTTTTGACCACATGGGGGCAGCCATCTTGTGTGAGGGTGTGATGGTCAATTTGCATATTACCTCTTTATTACATAGGATAATAAGCAATTACACAGATATATCCTTCCCTTCTCTTCATCTATACTAATAATCTATACTAATAAAAGGGTAATATGCTAATTAGAGTGGATGTCTTCCGGATGTCCATCCGGACAAAGCCACAGTGACTGAGAGAACCTAGGTAGGGCTGGTGCCATGTGGGAGAGGTGGGCCATTCTGGCACCGCCGGTGCAGCACCATGCCCCCTTCCGCAAAGGTGGCATGGGACAGGCCGTGGTGCGACCCAGTCCCAGTGCTGCCCCTTCTGCAGAGGCAGCCACAGAGGCAGCAGCGCGGGCCCAGTTCAAGTTCCATGCCTCCATAGAGGCTGGATGGGGTGAAACCTGCTGTGCCTCAACCTCCGACAGCCCCTCCTTCAGCTGGCCTGGCCCCAGGTGGCCCCCCACCCACTGGTCAGCAGGGGGTGGGGCCAGTGCTAAGAAGTGAGGGTCGAGGGCCTGCAGCTGCGGCGGCTGGCAGTGGCAGCAGCAGCGGGATGATGGGGGCAGCGCCTGAGGGCTCCTGGACCGTGAGAGAGGGTAGGCCGGGTTGAGGACCCCCCCCACCCCAGTGCACGAATTTTTGTGCACGGGGCCTCCAGTGTTTACATAAAAGGTAATATACTGCCGAAACTGGTTTGGCTCAGTGGATAGAGCGTCGGCCTACGGACTCAAAGGTCCCGGGTTCGATTCCGGTCAAGGGCATGTACCTTGGTTGCGGGCACATCCCCAGTAGGGGGTGTGCAAGAGGCAGCTGATCGATGTTTCTCTCTCATCGATGTTTCTAACTCTCTATCCCTCTCTCTTCCTCTCTGTAAAAAATCAATAAAATATATATAAAAAAAAAAAAAAGGTAATATACTCCACTTTGTACCTGCTAACATGGCTCTAATCAAAGGTAGACAGTAACAAGTGTTGGCAAGACTGGGGAGATTGAAACCTCACATATTGCTCATCAGACTCTAAGGTGGTATAGCCGCTTCAGAAAACAGATTGGTGTTCCTCAGAAAGTTAAACACTGGGTTATCATATGGCAACTCAGCAATTCTACTCCCAGGTATATGCCCAAGAGAAATGAGAAGGTATTCACACAAAAATTTGTACATGGATGTTCATAGTAGCAGCATTAGTCATCATGGCCAAAAAGTGGAACCAACTCAAATGTCCATATCTGGTGATGGGGTAAACAAGATGGGACCCATCCACATAATGGAATATTAACATGGGTGAACCTTGAACACACGATGCCCAGTGAAGAAGGCCAGACGTAAGAGGCCACATACTGTGTGATTCCATTTACAAGAAATGTCCAGAGCTGGCAAATCCCGAGAGAGGAAAGTAAATTAGTGTTTGTCAAGGGCTGTGGAGAGTGACTGCTCATGGGAACAGGGTTTTGGGGGCGATGGGTGATGAAAATGTTCTGGAACTAAATAGTGGTGGCAGCTGTATAACATTGTGAGTATACTAACAATCACTGAATTATACACTTTAAAAAGATGAACCACGTGGTGTGAGAATTATGTCTCAGTAAAAAGGTAGCATACTATGTGTATGCCTTTTCCCCTTAACGTTAACCAGAGGCCAGTTTAAAGGGGTGAGAAATGCAGAAACGATGAACGAGAGACTGCTTTTGCCAGCGTCAGCTCACTCACAACTACAGTATCAGCGGCCCGAGTATCAAAACGCTTGCCTCACAGGAAGAAGAAAATCTCCGAGCCATTCTACAGCTGTGTTCAGACTCTGGGACTGGTTATCAGGAGGCCTGAGACCAATGACACCAAACAATGGAGACCAACCCTGCAGCTTGCTGAGTTCACTGTCAACAGGACATTTTTAAAAAACGTATCTTTATTGTTGAAAGTATTACAGATACCCCTACCTCCCCACCACAGCCCCCTCCACCCTGCTCCCACCCTCCCCAGGCCTTCACCACGCTATTATCTGTCCGTGGGCTGTGCACATATGCATATAAGGGTTTTGGTTAATCTCCCCCACCCCCATACACCCCCAAACTGTACTTTTAACCAAAAGTTATAGCTGTGGCTGAGAAGGAAGTCGGACAAGTTGGAAATGGAATAAAAATGTCCAAAAATAGCCCAAGATGCCCGGACCCCACCATTCTAAACACCCCTTACTCTGCCTCACGCCCTCAGGAGAGAGCCTTCCCTTGGAGGAGAGATGACCCTTTCTCTCGTGCCCTCTGACCTCGGACGGAACCAGAATCAGCTCCACAAGACCTGGGAGTGACACGTGGGACCCGAACAGAGAATAACACCTTGAAAGAGGAGCGGGGACGGGCCCATATGCACATGCTACGCCCTGGGTCTCTGTGAGCGTGGGTGCAGGGGTCCTTGGGCATGTGGCGTGCGCTTCCCTTTGCATTGGGGCGAATTGTGTGCATTCTTTCGGGAGACACGGACAGCTGCTTTAGCAGTTGTCTGTCTTGGCTAAGGTACTGAGCGTGGCTCTGTGCAAAATGACCGAGAGGCCAGGAACACCTGGCAGAAGATAGAGGAAAGAATGCAAAGACTTCGGAGACAGGAACGCTGAATTGGAACTAGCCTGTGCTTCCTCCTCCCCAGAACCCCCCTCCCCCAACTGCTGTTTCCATTTGGCCTCAAAGGACAGTGTTGAACTTTGCCTTGAGGAATGGGTTGGTGAGGAAGATGTCAGTCTTTAAAAATGGGGTTTTATTGACTGTCCTCCACTGAGAAAGCTGCAGTGGGCCTCACTGACCAATCGCAGTGGGTGGGAGGGGTCGATGGGGCTCAGTCCAGGTGGCCACTGTTACCTAATCATCATGACAGGCAACAGATCAGGCCTATTTGTTTAATCTCACGAAATTGTGTGATGCCCAGAGATCTTGAGCTGTGGCTAATTAATTATAGGGTTCTTTGGAATTAATGTGACAAATGACCTCCAGGTCTAATGACAACAGGTATGCCTTAAGAAAATCCACAAAGTCAAGACAGAGAGAGTCAGGCCTTTTTATCTAATTCTTAACGCTGGGTCAGTCCATTGATTCTACTACAGTAGATGTGAGGTCGCCCCGAGACTGCCTAAGTACAAGGCAAATGATATCTTCTTCCTCACATTTGCCACGGAGAAAGTGCCCAGGAGACTGGACGTTCCCAGATGTTTTATCTATGGGACGCTCACTGCAAGTTCATGTTCATCATTGGCATCGCATGGACCATGGAGTCTCCACCACAGGTCACTGGGAGGGACGACTTCATGGATCCAGAGATAAATGGAGGGATGGCCGTTCTGATTCGGTGCACCTATGCAAGCCCATCTGTCCAGGTGTAAGCGGGTGGGATGAGTCATTTCGGAACCCTCCAGTGCTGACTGAGGCTCAGGGTAAATGCCACCATGGTCAGCAGGGTCAGGGGACATTACTGAACTCCTCCCTCCAAGTAGCAACCAAGAGCAATGCCACTCCTCTAAGGGAAACACGGATCGTTGTCACCATCCAATAATTGGAAGAGGCCCACCTGGTGATTCCCGTGACACCCTCACCTTCTCCGCAGTCCGGGTGCTGCACAGATGGCAGCGAATCAGCACAAACTTAGCCTGGTGGCTTCTCCAACCGGGGTCCCCATTTCCCTTCACTGGGAAAACCACAGTGCCTGCAGACTGGAGTGCAGTTTTGACGTAGCAAACACACGCGTGTCTTCTTTAGTCCTTTGTGGTCCTTCCTCCACGTCCTCACTCCCCCTGGGACATAAACTGGTCGCATTGAACACTTCACACACAGCGCCCTGGGCAGCTATGGTGAAAGGGTCATGTTGATGGGCCAGGAAGGCAAGAAGTAGCAGCTGCCCTGAGGATTTCTTTCTGGCTTTCCTCACCAAGGTGTCCTGGGAGGAACAGAGGGTGTTTGTTCGTCACCTAGCCCATTGGTTGCTGAAGCGGGAGGAGTGATGCTCAGACGTGATCAAAGCCACAGGTAGCTCACAGAAACCTGGACTGGGAGCTGTGCTCCAACTGGGTGTGACTTTACATTATCTCCACTTGGAAAATAAGTCTGATTTGGGAGTTATTTAGGAGATGCCTATGGGGGATTTTAAACGTTGAACATCCTGGCATATGAGCATATGCTGTACATATGAGCAGAAGCATGTACATGTTTGCACACACACACACACACACACACACACACACACACACACACACACCAAAGCCAAGGGGTGGACAGCAGTGCACATTCATTGGTTCTGCCTGGCCAGCATCCCTGCTGCTCAGGGAACAGTTATCCCAAACTCCAGTCCTATGATGCTGAAGAAAGTGCCAGTCAGAGGACCTTGCTCCTGTTGGGCAAACAAGCCGGCCGATCATAGTTCCCTATGGGTAGGAATCTTTTCAGGGGCAGGACACAGAAAAGCCAACTGGAATGGATTCTGATGAAGAAAACTCCACACAGCGTTTGGATGAGCATTTTTCAAGTGCACACAGTTCACTCACTGAACTGGACTGTATTCGGGGAAATAGAGCAAACCTCAACAAATCTGAAAGAATCGGAATGGTATGAAATATGTTTCCTGACCACAAAGGAATTAAACTAGAAACCAAGGACAAACCCTATCTGGAATATCCTCAGACATGTGGAACTGAAACAGCACACTTTAAACAGCCCAAGGCTCAAGGGAAAGTCACGGGGCGGCCAAAGATACTTTGAAGTAAATGACAATGAACACACAACCAATCCAAGTTGTAGATAAAGCTAAAGCAGTAGAGGAAAAAATGATAGCATTAAACACTTACATTAGGCAAGAAGAAAGTTATCAGATCAATGACCTGCGCTGCCACCTTAAGAATTAGAAATAGATGAGTAACTTCAACCCAAAGTCAGCACGGAGAAACACCAGCTAAAGACAAAAGCAGGAGTCATTTACATTGCAGCCAGCCTGATTGAGGAAAGGCCGGCCCTAGCCGGTTTGGCTCAGGGGATAGAGGGCCAGCACTGGGCCTGAAGGTCCCGGGTTCATTTCCAGTCAAGGGCATGTGCCTCCGGTGCAGGCTCGTTCCCTAGCCCCAGCTGGGAAGCAGCTAATCGATGTGTCCCTCACATCAATGTTTCTCTCTGTGTCTTCCCCCTCTTCCACTCTGTCTAAAAATCAATGTCAAAAAGATGTTCTCAGCTGAGGAGTAACCAGAAAAAACACCCCAACACAAAACAAAACAAAAACAATTCAGAAGGCTGGTTACCAGTATGAGAAAGAAGGAAAGATCTTACACTGTAGATCTTATGCCTTAAAAGGATAAAGTAATATTATAAACATTATACCTATAGGGCCCAGCTAGTGTGCTCAGTGGTTGAGCATCTACCCATGAACCAAGAGGTCACTGGTTCAATTCCTCGTCAGGGCACATGCCTGGGTTGCAGGTTCTATCCCCAGTAGGAGGCGTGCAGGAGGCAGCTGATCAATGTTTCTTTCTCATCGATGTTTCCATCTCTCTATCCTATCTCTTTTCCTTCCTCTCTCTAAAATAATAATAATAAAATAATAATAATAATAATAATAATAAACCTATAAATTTGACAAATTAGATGAAAAGGACAAATTCTTTGAAAGACATAAACTTCCTAAGCTCACTAAAGAGGAACTAGGTGACCTAACTATACTAGAGGCCCAGTGCGCAAAATCACACTGCCCCACCCACCCGCGCATGCCCTGCCCACCTGCCCGCCACCCCGCCTTGACACCCTAACCTCTCCACTCAGAGCTCGAGCTTGCCTGGCCCTGCCCCCGACCCCTCTGGCCTTCTCTGGCCACTTCAAGCCCTGCCCTCCATCCTGCGAGACACCTCAGGCTGGTCTCGCTTCCACTGTGCCCCATCTCTGGAGCAACACGGCGGCTCCGCCCCATCATGGCGCTGGAGGAGAGCATGGAAGCCTCGTGCCTGCTGCAGAGTTTCGAGCGCCGCTTCCTGGCAGCACGTGTGCTGCACTCCTTCCCCTGGCAGGTGGGCAGTGGGGCGCTCTGAGGGTGAGCGGTGGGTGGCGAAGGACTGGTGAGGGGGGCCCTATGGGCTCTCACCCCAACCCTCCCCACCACGGAATGGTCCTACCTCCTCTGGGCACCTCCCCGCTTCCGCCCCATCTCCGGAGCAATGTGGCGTCTCTGCCCCGCTGTGCACACAGCCTCCTGCTGAATGGTCGTTACAGCGTGAGGGCGTCACAACTATTAGCATATTAGCTCCTTATTATATAGGATGTGTGTGTGTGTGTGTGTGTGTGTGTGTGTGTGTGTGTGTTAAAGAAACTGCATTTGTTTAAAACAAAAACAAAAATACCAAAGTCTAGGTTTAGATGCTTCAGGGGTGAATTCCACTAAACACTGAAGGAAGAAATAATTCAAATTCTCACAAAATCTTCCAGAGAATGGAAGAGAAGAAATTGCTTCCTAACTCTTTTTATTTTTATTTTTTTGAGGCCCAATACCAAAACCAGAAATAAATATTACAAGCAAAGATAATCTTGAGACCATTATTTTTCATTAACATAGATACAAAAATCTATATTATAAAAGGACTGTGGCCGTAATGCTGTAATACCATAACAACTGGTCACCAGGAGGTGCAAGGAGCACCTCTCAGTTCCTCCCCCCCCTCCCCCCGCCCTCAAGCAGCGGCTCTCCCAGCGGGCGGGGCGGGGCGGGGCGCCAGCTAGAGCGGCGATGGGCGGGGCGGCCAGCTGAGGCAAGCGGAAGAGAGCTACTCACCCACGATTTCGTGCGTGCTAGGCCTCTAGTTATAAATAAAATAGTAGCAACCTGAATTCAGCACTGCATAAAAAGAATAATACATCATAACAAGGTAGAGATTAAACTAGGAATCCAAAATTGGTTCAATATTCAAGAATCAATTAATGTAATTCGATAGAGCAAGGAAGAAAACCTGAAAACCTGGTTTTCAAGCATAAAAAGAAAAATTTTAAAAGCATTCAACAAAATTCAACATTAACTTATGACAAAAAACATTTTCCACAAACTTGGAATTTAAAGGGCAATTAACAAAATACTGACAACTAACATTATATTTAACTGAAAAACTGAAGGTTTTCTCCTAAAGTCAAGAACAAAACAAAAACATATATTTTAGTACATGACAAAAGTTTACTTTCAAAATGTAAATGTATCATTTCTCTGAAAATATTGAACACACTCATGCTACAGAAGAAAAAAAAAACACATTGCAGTCCATTCCTACCGCTTTTATTGGACCAGAGGCCCTCAGCAGTGTAAGAACAAGAAATAAAATAGAGTTCAGGGATAAGCAACAAGAGTCTCATTCATGGATGACATGATTGTTTATGTAGAAAATACAAAAGATTCTATTTTCAAAAGCTTCTAGAAGGAATAAATGCATTTAGCAAGGTCACAGCATACAAGGTCAATTCCATCAATTAAATTTCTATACATTAGCAATAAACAATTACAAAATGAAAAAGTTTAAAGTATTGTTGACAAGGGCACTAAAAACCGTGGAATGCGTAGGCTAGAGTCTAACAAAACACGTATAAGACTGCACACTGAATAATACCAAACACTGGCGGAAGGGGTCAAATAAGGCTTAAGGAAATGGAGAGAGATTCTGTTTTCATGGGTTGGAATACTCATGAAACATTATTCAGTTATAAATTCTGCCAAGATTGAATTATAAGTTCAGTAAAATACCAACCAAAATCCTGGAAAAGATTTTTTGTAGAAGCATACATGGTGATTCTAAAATTTATATGAAAAGGCAAAAAGCAAACAAAAAAACTAACACAAAAGGAAACCCCTATAAGTGCAAATACTGTTTAAAAGACCGGTGTCCAGTCTGGTATGGAGGGCGCTCAGAAGTCACCATTCACACAACAGGGAAAAAACTGAACAAACTCAAATATCAACTGTTAGATCGCAGGGCCAACTTCTGCCCCCAACTTAGAGAAATGAACAGGCTGATAGAATCACAACTTCCTGGGGAGGATGCCTCCACGGGAACCAGTGGGACAGGAAAACTTGAGTCCAGTTGCCAAATTGCAGTTGCCAAATTGCCGAAGGCTCAGTGTAGACAATTTTGAGAGTTAAAAACTCTGGGGGACCGGTGGTAGGGTAAGCCCCACACTTTGGTCATTTGGCCTCTAAGAGCTTTACCAGGTCCTCTCAAGAAGTATCTGAGAACAGTTCCCTCTGGCTTCCAGACAGGGGGAGAGGCAGTCGCGTTTTTAAGCCTCAGGCTCTCAACTCAACAAGGCCAGCCCTCAGAAGACGCTGCCTGACCACAGCCTGCCCCTGGAGGGCTATGACAGTCAGGCACACCCTACTTGGGGCTCTAGCTTTCCCCAGGGAGGAGGAGAGACCCACTGCAGTCCCGCCAGCCACCCACAGGGTAGAAGGAAAAAACAGAAACACAGAAACGTCATGGTCCATGGACACAGCTCACCAAAGAAGAGGCCCAATATAGGACCGGAGAACCCTCCCTTCCCCACACCTTGCTGCAGCTCCACTAAAGGCATGTGGGCTACAGTTCCTGTCCCCCCCTACACTGTGTCCACCTTCCAACACAAAATGAAAAGGCAGAGTTAAAGGCAAAAAATACAATTTCAAGAGACAAAGCAAACACCAGAACCAAACATAGAGATGACAGGGAGGTTGGAATTATCAGACCAGGTTTAAAAAAAATTATGATTGCCCAGCCAGTGTGGCTCAGTGGTTGAGCGTCGACCTCTGAACCAGGAGGTCACAGTTTGATTTCCAGGCAGGGCACATGCCCAAGTTGTGGGCTCAATCTCCAGTGTGGGCCATGCAGGAGGCCGCTGATCAATGATTCTCTCTCATCATTGTTGTTTCTGTCTCTCCCCATCTCCCTTCCTCTCTGAAATCAATTTTAAAATAAAAATTATGATTAATAAGCTAATGGCTAAAGTTAAAAAATAAGCTAATGGCCTTCATAGAAAAAGTAGACAGCATAGTAGAACACAAGGATAATGTAAGCAGAGAGATAGAAATTCTAAGAAAGAATAAAAGAGAAATGCTAGAGATTTAAAAAACCACTGTAACAAAAAGAATGCCTTTGATGGCTCATTGGCACAGACAGACCTTGTGTAATTACATTCCCCAGATGTTCTGTTTTTTACAAATAGAAGGCAAGACCCTCCACCAGCTTGCAGGGTCTGGAACCACACCCACAACATCTCTGAGGCAAGCCTGTACGTTGGACGTGGCTGAGGAAAGACTCTCTGAGTGTGGGGCTATGACAACAGAAACTTCCAAAATTGAAAAGCAAAGACAAAAAAATACTGGGGGGAAAAAGAAAAAAGACCAGAACAGAATATCCATGAATTGTGAGACAATTGCAAAAGGAGTAACATAGGCGTAATGGGAATACCAGAAGGAAAAGAAGGGGGAAAAGGAGCATAAAAAATATTTGAAACAATAATAACAAAAAATTTCCACAAATTAATGTGAGACACCAAATCACAGGTCTGTGAAGCTCAGAGAACACCAAGCCTGGGCATGTGCTATTCAAAGAAAATCAAAGCTAAAGAAAAAAATGTGAAAGAAGCCAGAGGAATGAAGCCACCTAACCTCGAAAGGCGCAAAGATAAGAATTTCACCAACTTCTCAGAAACCATGCCATCAAGAAGAGAGTGGAGTGAAATCTCTATAGTGTTGGGAAGGAAAACAAAACAAAACAAAACAAACAAAACAAAACCGCCAATCTACAAAGCAGGCCACATTCTGGGCCATAAAATAAACCTTAAAAAATAAAAATCATGTCTTCTCTCAGGCCACAATGAAATTAAAATAGAAATTATTAACAAAAAAGATAGCTGGAAATCCCCAAAGATGTGGAGATTAAACAACATACTTCTAAATAATACATGGGTCAAAAAGAATTTTAAGGGAAATTTAAAAATATTTTGAACTAAATGAAAATACGTTTTCAAAATGGGTGGGATACAATGGAAGCAGAACTTAGAGGAAGATTTCTAGTATCGATACATATATTTGAAGAGAAGAAAAATCTAAAATCAATTGTCTAAGCTTCAACTTTAGGAAATTGAAAAAGAAGTGCAAAGTAAAACCCAGGTCAGAAGAAGAAATATAATAAAAATGAGTGCAAGGAATCAATGAAATTGAAAATAAGAAATCAATGGAGAAAATCAACAAAACCAAAAATTGGTTCTTTGAAAAGATTAATAAAATTGATAAGCCTTTATTTAGCCAGCCTAGTTAGGTAGAGAGAGGGGCGGGGGGGCACAAATGACTAACATTAGAAAAGAAAGGAAAGACATCACTAAAGATACCATGGATATCAAAAGTATTATGAAGGAGAAAAAAAGTGTAATAAATGAATATTATGAGCAACTCTATGCCCACAAATTTATAATACCTAGATGAAATGGACCAATTCCTTGAAAGATACAGCCTGCCAAAACTCAAGAATAAACAGACAACCTGAATGGGCTATCTATTTGAACAATTGAATTAATAATTAATAACCTTCCAAAACAGAAAGCAACAGTCCCAGATAGGTTCACTGGTTCCTTAAATCATACCAATTCTCTATCATCTCTTTGGGGTGATAGAAGAGAGGAAATACTTCCTAACTCATTCTCATTTTTTGTTTTTTGTTTTAATTCTCTACAAAGTATTTCATTACTTCTCTTGTGATTTCTTTCTTCTTTGACTGGTTAAGTTATTTAGAAGTGTTTAATTTTGAAAAACTTTAGGTTTTCCTGGGACTCTTTCTATTGTGTGTCTCCATTTTAATTCTGTTGTGATCAGAGAGCAAATGTTGTATCATTTTAACTTTAAAAATTTGAGTCTTGTTTTGTTGCCCAGTTATGGTCTATTCTGAAAAGTGTTTCATGTGCTCTTGAAGAGAATGTGTATTCTATAGCCTTTGGTTGTTTTCTATAAATGTCAGGTTAAGTTGATTGATGGTGTTCTTCCAATCTTCCATATCCTTGTTGATTTTTTTCATTGTGGTTAAAACACATAACATAAAATTAACCATCTTAACCATTTTTAAGTATATGGTTCAGTAATGTCAATTATTTCACATTGTTATGTTACAGATCTCCAGAACTTTTTCATCTTGCAAAACTGAAATCCTATACTTATTAAAAAATTACTCTTCTTTCTTGCTGCTCCTTAGCCCCTTGTAACCACTATTCTACTTTCTGTTCCTATGATTTTGGTTACTTTAGAAACCTACTATAAGTGGAATACTCCCATACAGTATTTATCTTTTTGTAACTGGCTTATTTTACTTAACATAATGTCCTCAAGCTTCCTAGCACATGATAGAATTTCCTTCCTCTTTAAGGTTGAGTAATATTTCATTGTATGGATAGGCCATGCTTTATCTACTCAGTCATCCTGCAATGGACATTTGTGTATCTTCTACCTCTTGGCTATTGTTAACAGAGCTGCTATGAACATCAGTGTGCAAATATTATTTGAAATTCTGTTTTCAATTTTTTGGATATATACCCAGAAGTGGAATTGCTGGATCAGATGGTAATTATATTTTTAATTTTTTGAGGAACTGTCATATTGTTTTCCATAGTATTGCACCATTTTACAATCCTTCCCTTGCTGAATTTTTTGTCCAGTTATTTATCAACTAGAGGCCCGATGCACGAAGATTCATGCAAGAATAGTCCTTCCGTCCCCTGGCTGCTGGCACCGGCTTCCTTCTGGCATCCAGCACCCGGGCTGCTTTGCTCCAGCCACCACCAGGCATCTGGGACCGGGGCTGATCTGGGACCAGGGCTGCTTCACTCCTGCCCCTGGTGTGTGTCCACTGGGCTGGGGGCAGTACGCAGTCCCCTCCCGCCCATCTGCACACGCAGCTCCTCCTGAGCAGTCGTGATGCAGCCTCCTGCTGAGCCGGTCATGACGCCTGGCTAATTTGCATATTACCTGTGTGTGTGTGTGTGTGTGTGTGTATAAATATATATGTATATATCAATATATATATGAAAGTGAGGTATTAAAGTCTCCAACTATTATTGTTGAATTATATTGAATTATCTATTTTTCCTTTCAATTCAGTCAATTTTCCCTTCACTTACTTTGGGTTAACCAATAGAGGTTGATTCATGCATATACATTTATAATTGTTACTAGAGGCCCAGTGCATGAAATTCATGCACCAAGGGGGGGTGGGTGTCCCTCAACCCGGCCTGCACCCTCTCCAATCTGGGACCCCTCGGGGGATGTCCAACTGCCGGTTTAGGCCCGACCCCACAGGGATTGGGCCTAAACCGGCAGTTGGACATCCCTCTCACAATCCAGGACCACTGGCTCCTAACCGCTCACCTGCCTGCCTGCCTGATTGCCCCTAACTGCTTCTGCATGCCAGCCTGATCACCCCCTAACCACCCCCCCTGCCAGCCTGATTGATGCCTAACTGCTCCCCTGCTAACCTGATTGCCCCCAACTGTCCTCCCCTGCTGGCCTGATTGCCCCAAACTTCCCTCCCCTGCCACAACCTGCCTCCTTTGCCAGGACCGGCCTCCTCTGCACTGGGCAGAGCCACAGGACCCCCAGGCCTCACCACACGGAGCAGCCACTGGGCATGACGCCACCTAGGCTTTTATTATATAGAATTATTTACTTCATGTACTGACCCATTTATCATTATAATTTCTTTTTAAGTCTTGAAGTCTATTTGTCTGATATTGATATAGACATTCCAGCTCTCATATGGTTACTGTTTGCATGTATGTCATTTTTCAAGTTTTTGATTCAAACTTATGTGTGTCTTTGAATCTATGGAGTTTTTGTTTATGGATAGCATATACTTAGGTCTTGCTCTTTCATTCAGTCTGACAATCTCTACATTCCTAATATAATTTGTACCTGTCATTTTGCTATTTTTTATTTATCTATGTATCATTTGCTCTCCTTTACTGTCTTATTTTATATTAAACTAGAGGCCCAGTGCACAAAATTTGTGCATGGGGGTGGGGAAAGGGGTCCCTCAGCCTGGCCTGCACCTTCTCGCAATCTGTGACCCCTCAGGGGATGTCCGACTGCCAGTCCTAAACCAGCAGTCAGACATCCCTCTCACAATCTAGGAATGCTGGCTCCTAATTGCTCACCTGCCTGCCTGCCAGATGGCTCCTAACCATTCACCTGCCTGCCTGATCACCCCTAACCATTCGCCTGCCTGCCTGATCACCCCTAACCTCCTCTGCCTGCCTGCCTGATCGCCCCTAACCATTCACCTGCCCACCTGATCACCTTTAACCACTTGCCTGCCTGCCTGATCACCCCTAACAACCTGCCTGCCTGCCTGATCACCCCTAACCACTCACCTGCCTGCCTGATCGCCCCTAACCCCTTTGTCTGCCTACCTGATCGCCCCTAAACACCTCTGCCTCAGCCCCTGCTGCCACGGCTTCATCAGAAAGGATGTCTGGAAGGTCGTTCAGCTGTCCAGTCTAATTAACATGTCATTATATGCTTTTATTATTATAGATACTAGAGGACTGGTGCACGGAATTCATGCACTCAGGAGGGTCCCTCAGCCTGGCCTGCGCCCTCTCACAGTCTGGGAGCCCTCAGGGGATGTCCAACTGACAACTCAGGCCCATGGGGTGTGGGCCTAAGCCATCAGTCGGACATCCTTAGCACTGCTGCAGAGGTGGGAGAGGCTCCCGCCACCACCGCTGCACTCACCAGCCATGAGCCCGGCTTCTGGCTGAGCTGTGCTCCCTCTGTGGGAGTGCACTGATCACCAGGGGGCAGATCCTGTGGTGAACGTCTGCCCCCTGGTGGTCAGTGCATGTCATAGCGACTGTACATTCCACCGTTTGGTCAA
This sequence comes from Eptesicus fuscus, assembly GCF_027574615.1. Lineage (NCBI taxonomy): Eukaryota > Metazoa > Chordata > Mammalia > Chiroptera > Vespertilionidae > Eptesicus > Eptesicus fuscus. The sequence goes on along the minus strand of NC_072484.1, from coordinate 3,768,895 downwards.
TTTGCATATTAGCCTTTTATTCTATAGAGTGTTTTCATGAACCTCTTTGATTTATCTGTTGATCTGTTCTTTTTACTATTTTTGACTTATTTTTTCAGTGATGGCTCTCAGGATTACAATATGCATCTTAACTTAGCACTATCTGTTTCAAAATAATACTAATTTTTTTTCAGTTTTTTAATTTTAAGAAAAATTGTTTTAAATATGTTATATGCAATAAACCTTAATATTTCAAGAAAAATGATCATAAATATAAAAATGTTACATGCAATAAACATTAATATCTCAAGAAAAACAATTTTAAATATGATAATGTTACATGCAATAAACATCAATTATTCAAGAAGAATGATCTTACATATAATAATATTACATGTAATAAACATTAATATTTCAAGAAGGAAAGGATTTTAAGTATAATAATATTACCAAAACTGTACTAACATAGTATGATATCACAAAAGTTGTAGGAAATATTAAAAATCTTGGCAAATAACAGGATTACTTCTATTATATTCTAGAATATTTTCCCCCTCTGGTTCTATTATTGTTCATCAGTTTATGTTGTTCATTATATCCTACAAATGCGTGAAATCATCTGATATTTATCTTCTCCCACTGGCCAATTTCACTTAGCATGATGCTCTCCAGTTCCATCCATGCTGTTGCAAATGGTAAGAATTCCTTCTTTTTTACAGCAGCGTAGTATTCCGTTGTGTAGATGTACCACAGTTTTCTAATCCATTCATCTGCTGATGAGCACTTAGGCTGTTTCCAAATCTTAGCTATTATAAATTGCGCTGCTATGAACATAGGGATGCTTATATCCTTTCTGATTGGTGTTTCTGATTTCTTGGGATATATTCCTAGAAGTCGGATTACTGGGTCAAATGGGAGTTCCATTTTTAAATTTGAGGAAACTCCATACTGTCTTCCACAGTGGCTGCTCCAGTCTGCATTCCCACCAGCAGTGCAGGAGGGTTCCTTTTTCTCCACATCCTCACCAGCATTTGTCGTTTGTTGATGATAGCCATTCAGACAGGTGTGAGATGGTACCTCATTGTTGTTTTGATTTGCATCTCTCAGATGATTAGTGACTTTGAGCATGTTTTCATATATCTCTTGGCCTTCTTTATGTCCTCTTTTGAAAAGTGTCTATTTAGGTCCTTTGCCCATTTTTTGATTGAATTATTTATCTTCCTTTTGTTAAGTAGTGTGAGTTCCCTGTAAATGTTGGAGATTAAACCCTTATCTTACATAATATTGGCAAATATGTTCTCCCATTCAGTGGGCTTTCTTGTTTTTTTTTTTAATTTAATAAATCTTTATTGTTCAGATTATTACAATTGTTCCTCTTTCCCCCCTCCCCCCATAGCTCCCCTCCACCCGGTTCCTACCACACCTTCTGCCCTTACCTACCCACCCCCACGGTCCTCATTCATAGGTGTATGCTTTTTGTCCAGTCTCTTTCAGCAACCCCCACTCCCCTTTTTCCCCAAGGATTGTCAGTCCATGCACTTTCTATGCTGCTGATTCTATTATATTCACCAGTTAATACTGTTCATCAGATTTTTTATTCCCTTGGTGTTTAGATTCACTTGTTGATAGATACGTATTTGTTGTTCATAATTTTTAACTTTATCTTTTTCTTCTTCTTTCTCTTCTTAAAGAATACCTTTCAGCATTTCATATAATTCTGGTTTGGTGGTGATTAACTCCTTTAGCTTTTTCTTATCTGTGAAGCTCTTTATCTGACCTTCAATTCTGAATGATAGCTTTGCTGGGTAGAGTAATCTTGGTTGTAGTTTCTTGCTATTCATCACTTTGAATATTTCTTGCCACTCCTGTCTGGCCTGCATAGTTTCTGTTGAGAAATCAGCTGACAATCGTATGGGTGCTGCCTTGTAGGTAACTAACTGTTTTTCTCCTGCTGCTTTTAATATTCTCTCTTTGTCTTTTGCTCTTGGCATTTTAATTATGATGTGTCTTGGTGTGGTCCTCTTTGGATTTCTTTTGTTTGGGGTTCTCTGTGCTTCCTGGACTTGTAAGTCTATTTCTTTCACCAGGTGGGGGAAGTTTTTGGTCATTATTTCTTCAAATAGATTTTAAGTATCTTGCTCTCTCTCTTCTTCTGGGACCCCCATAATTCTGATGTTGGTACGCTTGAAGTTGTCCCACAGGCTTCTTACACTATCTTCAACTTTTTGGATTCTTTTTTCTTTTTGCTTTTCTGGTTGAGTGTTTTTTGCTTCTTTGTATTCCAAATCTTTGACTTGGTTCTCGCAATCCTCTAGTCTGCTTTTAGGTCTCTGTATAATATTTTTTTATTTCAGTCAGTATATGCTGAATTTCTAGTTGATCCTTTTTCATATCCTCAAGGGTCTCCTTAAATTTATTGGCCTTTTCTAGGAAATTCTTGAAAAACCTTATAACAGTGGTTTTGAACTCTATATCCAGTCATTTACTTTCCTCCATTTTCTTCATTTGTGACCTGCCTCTTTGTCTCTGCATTTTGGCTGCTTCCCTGAGTTGATGGAGTGGCTTTGTGTGCTAGGTGTCCTAGCAGGGCCCAGTGGCTCAGCCTTCCCAGTTACCTGAGGTGGACACTCTTGATGTGCCCCTTTGTGGGCTGTGTGTGCAGTCTTGTTGTAGTTAAGCCTAGATTGTTGTTAGTATCACTGTGGGGAGTTGACCTCCAGGCCAATTGGCTGTGAGGATCAGCAGTGTCTCCACTGGGAGAGCTTCTGTGCTTAGCTTGGATGGGGTGGAGTCTCAGGGTGGAGCAGACAGCCTTGGTTTCCCATCAGCCCTGCCCTACGAGGCCCCTGTGTCTCATGTCCCACAGCAATGGCTGCATGCACCTCTGAGAAAAGGCTGCCCTCGAGTTTCACCCACTGCCAGACAGTCCAGTTTCTCCCCGAATGAGTCTGGGTACCCAAAATCTCACCCAGAACTGGATTTCAGTGCAGTTGGGAGGTTTTGTTTCCTTCCCGAATGAGACAGCTAGCTGCGCGCTTGCTGCCCACCGTCTCCGTGCGCCGCGAGTAAGCCAGCCGCGTATTCAACCTCCCGCCCTTTCCATGCGTGTGGATCTCTGCACCTCTGTCCTCCACAGCTCCTCTGGGTCTCAGTGTCCTTTTATCTTTCCTTCTAGTTGTAGAATTTCCACTCAGCCAGCTTTCTGGTGGTTCTGGACGATGTCTTCCAGTTGCAGTTTTGAAATTGTTGTGCGAGGCAGCAGTATAGGTGTTTACCTATGCCGCCATCTTGGTTTCGTCCTCTTGTTGTTTTGTTGAGGGTTTCTTTTGCTGTGCAGAAGTTTTTTATTTTGATGTAGTCCCATTTGTTTATTTTCTCCTTAGTTTCCATTGACCTAGGAGCTGTATTGGTAAAGATATTGCTATGACATATGTCTGCTATTTTGCTGCCTCTGGATTCTTCTAAGATTTTTACGGTTTCCCGTCTTACGTTTAAGTTCTTTATCCATTTTGAGGTTTTTTTGTGTGTATGGTGTAGTTTCATTTTTTTGCATATATGTGTCCAATTTTCCAAACAACATTTATTGAAAAGACTATCTTGATTCCATTGTATGCTCTTGCCTCCTTTATCAAATATTAATTGAGCATAATGGCTTGCGCTGATTTCTGGGTTCTCTATTTGGTTCCATTGGTCTATATGTCTGTTCTTGTGTTAATACCAGGCAGTTTTGAGAATAGTGGTTTTGTATTATAGGTTGATATCTGGTATTGTGATCCCTCCAATTTTTTTCCCGCCCCCCCCCCTCAGGACTGCTGCAGCTATTTGGGGTCTTTTTTTATTCCAGATGAATTTTTGGAGAGTTCATTCTAGGTCTGTGAAATATTCTGTTGGTATCTTAATGGGAATTGCATTGAATCTATAGAGTGTTTGGGGTAGTATGGACATTTTAATGATGTTGATTCTACCAATCCATGAACACGGTATATTCTTCCATTTGTTTATGTCTTCCTCTATCTCTTTTTTTAAACGTCCTGTAGTTTTCTGAGTATCGGTCTTTTACCTCTGTAGTTAAGTTTATTCCTAGGAATCTTAATTTTTTTTTATTGCAATGGTAAATGGGATTGTTTTTTAGTTTCTCTTTCTGTGAGTTCATTATTGGTGTATAAAAAAGCCATAGAGCCCTAACCGGTGTGGCTCAGTGGATAGAGCATCGGCCTTCGGACTCAAGAGTCGCAGGTTCGATTCCGGTCAAGGGCATGTACCTTGGTTGCGGGCACATCCCCAGTGCGGGGTGTGCAGGAGGCAGCTGATGGATGTTTCTCTCTCATCTATGTTTCTGACTCTCTCTCCTTCTCCCTTCCTCTCTGTAAGGAATCAATAAAATATATATATTAAAAAAAAAAAAAAAAAAAGCCATAGATTTCTGGGTGTTAAATTTGTATCCTGCTACATTGCTGAATTCATTTATTAATCTAGTAGTTTCTTGATGGAGTCTTTGGGGTTTTCTATGTACAATATCATGTCATCTGCGAATAATGATAATTTTACTTCTTCTTTTCCAATTTCTTCTTGGATGCTTTTTAATTTTTCTTCTTGTCTGATTGCTATGGTTAGCACTATCAGTACTATGTTGAACAGGAGTGGTGAAAGTGGGCATCCCTGTGTTGTTCCTATTGTTAGGGGAAATGGTTTTAGTTTTTACCCATTGAGTATAATGTTGGGTGTAGGTTTGTCATATATGGCCTTTATCATATTGAGATATGCTCCCTCTATTCCAACTTTGCTGAGAGTTTTTATCAAAAATGGGTGTTGAATTTTGTTGAATGCTTTTTTGGGTCTATTGATGTGATCATGTGATTTTTGTCTTTCAATTTATGTGATGTATCACATCTATTGATTTACTAGAGGCTCAGTGCATGAATTCATGCACCAGTGGGGGTCCCTTGGCCTGGCCTGTGGGATCAGGCAGAAATCAGCTCTCCAACATCTCCCGAGGGGTCTCAGATTGTGAGATGGTGCAGGCTAGGCCAAGGGACCCCACCAGTGCATGATAGGCGCTGGGGAGGGACACAGGAGGCTGGCCAGCCAGGGAGAGAGAGCGGGAGGGCTCCAGGGTATGTCTGGCCTGACTTTCTCAGTCTGGGTCGGCTGGACCCCATCAGCGAGCTATCCTACCAGTCGAGTGTCTGCCCCCTGGTGGTCAGTGCACATCATAGCGACTGGTCGACTGTCTGCCCCTGGTGGTCAGTGCACATAAAAGTGAGCAGTTGAGCGGCCTTAGCATATCATTAGGATATTATGCTTTGATTGGTTGAACTGACAACCGGACGACCAGACACTTAGCATATTAGGCTTTTACTCTATAGGATATGATATTGTACCAGCCTTGAATCCCTGGAATAAATCCTACTTGGTCATTGTGTATAATCTTTTTAATATATTGCTGGATGCGATTTGCTAATATTTTGTTGAGGATTTTAGCATCTATGTTCATCAGGGATATTGGCCTATAATTATCTTTCTTTGCAGTGTCTTTATCTGGTTTTGGAATTAGGATAATGCTGTCCTCATAAAAAGAGTTTGGAAGTGTTCCTTCATCTTGAATTTTCTGAAATAGTTTGAGGAGTATAGGTGTTAGTTCTTCTTTGAATGTTTGGTAAAACTCCCCTGTGAAGCCATCCACACCTGGGCTGTTGTTTGGTGGGAGTTTTTTTGATCACTGCCTCTATTTCATCAGTTGTTATTCGTCTATTCATGTTTTTATTCTTCCTGATTCAGTTTTGGGAGATTGTATTTTTCTAGGAATTTGTCCATATCATCCACATTGTCCAGCTTGTTGGCATATAGCTGTTCAAAGTACTTTCTTACCATCCTGTAGGTATATTTCTGTGGTGTCTATGATTACTTCTCCACTTTGGTTTATGATTTTATTTATTTGGGTCCTCTCTCTTTGTTTCTTGATGAGGCTGGTGAATGGTTTATCAATTTTGTTTATCCTTTCAAAGAACCTGCTCTTGGTTTCATTGATTTTTTGTATTGTTTTTTAGTCTCTATGTTATTTATTTCTGCTCTAGTCTTTATTATTTCCTTCCTTCTACTTACTCTGGGATTTTCTTGTTATTCTCTTTCTAGTTCTTTAACTTGCAGGGTTAAATGGTTTTTGCTTTTTTAAAAAATTTTTTGAAGTATGCTATAGTGCTATGAACTTCCCTCTCAGGACTGCTTTTGGTGTGTCCCAGAGATTTTGGGGTGTTGTGTGTTCATTTGCAGTTGTTTCCAGGAAGTTTTTAATTTCTTTCTTGATCTCATTGGTAACCCACTCATTGTTTAATATCATGCTATTTAGCTTCCATGTATTTGAATGTTTTAGGGTGTTTTTACTGTAGTTGATATCTAATTTCATTCCACTTTGGTCTGAGAAGATGCTTGATATGATTTCAATTTTTTTGAACTTGTAGAGACTTTTTTGTGTCCTAACATGTGGTCTATCTTTGTGAATGATCCATGTGCACTTGAGAAGAATGTATATTCTGCTGCCATGGGATGAAATGTTCTATAAATGTCTATTAAATCCATCTGATCCAGTGTGTCCTTTAGAGTCTGTTTCCTTGTTAAGTTTTTGTCTGGAAGATCTATGCAGTGAAGTCAGTGGGGGTGTTAAAGTCCTCCACTATGACTGTATTGTTGTCGATCTCTTTGTTAAAGTCCTCTAGAAGTTTTTTCTATATATATTTAAATGCACCTATATTGGGTGCATATATGTTTACCAGGGTTATATCCTCTTGTTGGATTGATACCTTTAGTATTATGTAGTGACCTTTGTTGTCTCTTGCAATAGCCTTCATTTTAAAGTCTATTTTATTAGATATGAATATTGCTATTCCAGCTTTTTTTTCTTTTCCATTTGCAAGGAAAAAAATTTCCCATCCCTTCACTTTCATACTGTGTGTGTCTTTTGTTTTGAGGTGAGTCTCTTGTAGACAGCATATAGTTGGGTCATGTTTTTGTATTCATTCAGCTACCTTATGTGTTTTGATTGGAGCATTTAATCCATTTACATTTAAGGTTATTATCTATAGGTACTATTTATTGCCATTTGAATTCTGTATGGCTAGGTTTCTCTGTTTCTTCTTCTCAGAAATATCTTACAATAATCTCTTTAGCATTTCTTGTAATGCCGGCTTGCTGGTGATGAACTCCTTTAGCCTTTTTTTTTTTTTTGGTCCGGGAAGCTCTTTATTTGACCATCTATTTTGAATGATAGCCTTGCTGGATATAGTAATCTTGGTCTCAGATCCTTGCTTTCCATTACCTTGAGTACTTCATGCCATTCCCTTCTGGCCTGTAGAATTTCTGATGAGAAATCAGGTGTCAGCTTTATGGGAATTCCTTTGTATGTAACAGTTTTCTTTTCTCTTGCTGCCTTTAAGATTTTCTCTTTGTCTTTAATTTTTGGAATTTTAATTATGATGTGTCTGGGTGTGGGCCTGTTTGGGTTCTTCTTGTTTGGGGTTCTCTGTTCTTCCTGAAATTGTGTGACTTTTTTTTTTAACCAGGTTAGGGAAGTTTCCTACCATTATTTCTTCAAACACCTTCTCTATTCTTTTCTCCCTTTCTGCCTTTTCTGGCATACCCGCTATTCTAATATTGTTACATTTCACATTGTCCCACAGCTGTCCTCCTTTTTTATATAGTTTTTCTTTTTGGTTCTCTAATTGAGTTATATTTTCAACTCTGTCTTCTAATTCACTGATTTGATCCTCAGCGTCCCCTAATCTGCTGTGTATTCATTCCAATGTGTTTTTTATTTGTGTTACGTCATTCTTTATCTCAGACTGTTCTTTTTTTATAGTTGCTATATTTTTTTCATACTATTGAGCATTTTTACCATCATTACTCTGAACTCTGTTTCAGATAGATTTCTTATCTCTGCTTCATTTATCTCTTCTTCTGAAGAATTCTCCAGTTCTTTCATTTGAGGGTTGTTTCTTTGTTTCCTCATTTTGGTTGTCAGTTTGAGTTTGTGACTATGTATTAGATAGATCCTCTGCACCTCAAAATAATACTAATTTCATTTCAGCAGAATATAGAAACTTTGCTCCAATATCTCTCTTTTTCTCCCCATCCTTTGGGCTGTAACAAATTCAAACATACAGTGTTGTATAATTGCTGTTTTGTCCAATCTTATATATTTTTTAAGGGCAAAAGAAGAAATGTAATCTATTTATAGAATATTTTATATTTACCATTTCTGATAGTCTTCATTTCTTCTTGTGAATTCAAGTTACTGTCTAGTGTTAATTTTAGCTTCAAGAAATTCTATTAGTATATGTTTTTTTTCTTTAATCTTTATTGTTCAAAGTATTACATATATCCCCCTTTTCCCCCCATTGACCCACACCAGCACACCTCACCCCCATCCCAGGCCTTCCCCACCCTATTTTCTATGATCACGCATTAATTTTTCACCCACCCACCCACTTTCTCCTCCCTTCCCTCGGAAATTCCACACTCTGTTCCATGCTTTCATGTCTCTGTATCCAATCAGTTCATCAATTTATTTTGTTACTTAGATTCCACATATGAGTGAGATCATGTGATACATGACTTTCACTGACTGGCTTATTTCACTTAGCATGATACTCTCCAGGTCCCTCCATGCTGTCTCAAAGAGTAAGAGTTCCTTGTTTTTTACTGCTACATAGTATTCCATAGTATAAATGTACCACTTTTTTTTTTTATCCACTCGTCTACTAATGGGCACTTGAGCTACTTTCAGATCTCAGATATTTTAAATTGCACTGCTATGAACATAAGGGTGTATACATTCTTTCTGATCGGTGTTTTGTGTTTCTTAAGAAATATTGCTAGAAGTGGGATCACTGAGTCAAATGGCAGTTCCATATTTCATTTTTTTGAGGAAACTCCATACTGTTTTCTATAATGGCTGCACCGGTCTGCATTCCCACCAGCTGTGTATATGGGTTCCCTTTTCTCCACATCCTCACCAGCACTTGTCATTTGTTGATGGTAGCAATTCTGACAGGTGTGAGGTGATATATCATTGTTGTTTTAATTTGCATCTCCCTGATGATAAGTGACTGGGCATTTTTCCATATGTCTCTTGGCCATCTGTTGGTCCATTTTGGAGAAATGTCTATTTAGGTCCTTTGCCCATTTTTAAATTGGATTGTTTGGCTTCCTTTTGTTAAGTTATATGAGTTCCTTTATCAAATGTATACAGTCAGTCCACGGGTTAAGTCAGAGATCCGTTCCTATGGTGTGACATAACGCAATTTTTGCCGTAAGTCAGAACCCACCTACATAAGCACCTACATCACTCACATGGAACACATACACAGCAGTAATGAAGTGAAACAGTAAAAAAAAATAATATAAATAAATAAAAGAAAGATAACAATTCCTGACCTTTACTTGTGGTAAATAAATAATAAAAAACATAAAGCACATATGTACATACGTTGAAATGATGAAACTTTTTTTTATACATACTGTAAATGGGAAATGGTGACGTAACCACGAAACGACCTAAGTCAAGTTCGACATAACCCAAGGACTGCCTGTTATTGCCAAATATGTTCTCCCATGCAGTGGGCTCCCATTTGGTTTTGTTGATGGCATCATTTACTGTGCAGATGCCTTTTATTTTGATGTAGTCCCATTTGTTTATTTCCTCCTTAGTTTCCTTTGCCCTGGGAGATGTATCCATAAACCCATTGCTGTGAGAGATGTCTGAGATTTTGATGCCTATGGTTTCTTATAGATTGTTATGGTTTCCAACTTACATTTAAGTCTTTTATCCATTTTGATTTTATTCTTGTGTATCATGTAAGTTGGTGGTCTCGTTTCGTTTTTCTTTTTGCATGTATCTGTCCAATTTTCCCAGCACCATTTATTGAAGAGACTGTCTTGACTCCATTGTACGCTCTTGCCTCCTTTGTCAAATATTGAAGAGTAATGGTTTAGGTCAATTTCTGGGGACTTTGTTCTGTTCATTGATCCATATGCCTGTTCTGCCACTACCAGGTTGTTTTGATAGCGATGCCTTTTTAGTATAACTTGATATCTGCTACTGTGATGACTCTTTGTCCTTTGTTCTTAAGATAGCTGCAGCTATTCAAAGTCTTTTTGGTTCCATATAAATTTTTGGAGTATTTGTTCTAGGTCTGTGAAATATGCTGTTGGTATTTTAATAGGGATTGTATTGAATCTGTAGATTGCCTTGGGTAGTATGGACATTTTAGTGATGTTAATTCTACCAGTCCATGAACACGATATATTCTTCCACTTTTTATATCTTATTCTAACTCTGTTTTCTGAGTACAGTCTTTTACTTCCTTGGTTAAGATTAATTTTAAGTTTCTTAATTTTTATATTGCAATGGTAAATGGGACTGTTTGTTCAGTTTCTCTTTCTGAGAATTCAGTATTGGTATATAAAAAGACCATCAATTTTGGGGCATTGATTTTGTATCCTGCTACATTGCCAAATTCATCTATTAACTCTAGTAGTTTTTTGGTGATGTATTTAGGGTTTTCTATGTACAATATCATGTCATCTGTGAATAATGAGAGTTTTACTTCCTCCTTTCCAATTTGAATGCCTTTTATTTATTCTTCATGTCTGATCGCTGTGGCTAGGACTTCCAGGGCTATGTTGAATAAGAGTGGTGAAAGTGGGCATCCCTGTCTTGTTCCCGTTCTTTGGGGAAATGGTTTTAGTTTTTGCCCATTGTGCATATTTGCTATAGGTGTGTTATAGATGGCCTTTCTCATGTTGAGATATGCTCCCTCTGTTCTCACATTGCTGAGAGTTTTTAGCAAAAATGGTTGCTAGACTGTGTTAGTTTTTCTGCATATATTAATACAATCATGTGAATTTTGTCTTTCAATTTGTTTATGTGATGTATCACATTTATTGATTTGTGAATACTGTACCGGCCTTGCATACCTGGAATAAATCCCACTTGGTCATGGTGTATGATCATTTTAATATATTGTTGGATTAGATTTGTAGTATTTTATTGATAATTTAATATCTATGTTCATGAGGGGATATTGGCCTGTAATTCTCCTTCTTTGTAGTGTCTTTATCTGGTTTTGGAATTAGAATAATGCTGGCCTCATAAAAAGAGCTTGGAAGTGCTCCTTTATATTGGATTTTTTAAAAAATAATTTAAGGAGTATAGATTGTTGGAAGCTGCCCATTGTCTTCACTAGCAGAGAGGTGTGGACAAGGAACCCGGAAGGCTGATCAACCTTGAGGCTCTGGCAAGGGTCAAAGCCATACACCCACTGTCTAGTTGAGACAAAGGTAGCTGAAGCAACTTGCACCTTTTAGTCTCATGTTAATCCTTGCTGATGGGCTATCATCGAGCTGGTACTGGAAATTGCCTGCCTAAGGGCTATAGGTGGATCCCAACCCTGAATAAAAGGGATCACAAGGCCAGAGCAAAGCGGAGTCCTCTCTTGGGCTTCCGCCTGCCCCCAATTCCCAAATTAGTATTTTCTTGTCTAGTCTCTTTCATTTGTGTGTGGCCTCCTTCAGAGCCTGCACCCTGAACCTGAACACTAAACCACGCGGGACATGGGGAATACACTCGCAACTGGTGCCTTCAACGTGGGACCTCTGGAGGGGATGATTTCGCCTAGAGGGAAGAAAGGAAGATTTCACCGAATAGGTAGGGAAGAATTCACTGTATAGGTGAGGGAAATTCACAGCACGAAAAGCTCATGATCAGCTGCAGAAGTCGTGATCTGTAAGTAGGGTGGGAATGTCTTTTTAAGCAAGGCTAATGGGGCAGAATTAGGTTATAAAGTAAACTTTATTATAGACTTTTGGTTTGCATGCTTAAGGAATTAAAGTTTCAGAAGGTATTTTCTTACAGTTTTTGCTTGATGTTATAGAATATAACCCTTGATTTCCTGAAGAAGGTACATTAGATCTTGAATGTTTGGCAAAAATTTGGTCAAAAGGCAAATTTATAAAGAAATTGGAATATCAAAAGGTACTTTTTTAAATCAGGCTGAAAAAAGAGTGTTGTGGTCATCTTTAATGTGGTTTCTTGTTCAAATTAAAGTCTTAATTTGTATTTGGAATCTAAAATCTGTAATAAGAAGTGAAACCCTGCTGCCGAAACTGCCTCTGGTGTGAAGAAATTCAAAGGTGGCAGGAGAGGGCAGAGCTCTAAGCTCTCCCACAATGAGATTACTTAAAGTTTTGTTTAAAAATTACCGAAGAACATCTTATTATAACCAAATTTTGGCAAAGATAAGCTTAAGTGCTAGTTATTACTTCGGAAAGCGAAAAAGGAAAAAATTTAAGATCTGTCTTTATCTATTAAGTATGAAAAGATACGCAGCCAGGTCTGTTACTGAAAACTTCCCCCAACGCAAGCAGGATGTGGGGGAAGGGAGACATGTGGCAATTCAATATGGATGCCCACTCCCCGAGAAAGCCATTTTAAAAGGTTTCATCTTCGCCATGCTTTTTTTCTGGCTAGTGACTTAAAAATTTTTACAAAATTTATAAATGCATTTGGGATTTCTGTGCACATGTAAAGAGAAAAGCTAGCTTAAAAACAAATGCGCGCAACTGTCCGATTTTGGACATTTATAGAGTTTTTTGGCTGAGCTTGACTCTTTGCCATGTTACAGTATCAAATCCAAAAGGTTCTTTCCCTCAGAAAGATGGTGGATTTGACCTGGGAAAAACTACAGACTGGCTTCCCAAGGCAATCTCTAAGGGAAAAAATGTGTCTCTTTGAAAATTTCCAGCCTAGAGGCAAGAAATGAGCAGGAAGTAGATAGCAAGTTTGCATTTGAATAGCTACAGATTTCCTTCTTGACTTCCCCAGCAGATAAATTATGGTAGTTTTAAAAGTCAAGCAGCTGGGCCAGGCCTGTCCACTGGAAACTTAAAAACTTTGAAGTTTACTAAATCAAATGATAAAAACTTATATCTAAATATATTGAAATGTTGATCTGAGTATGCCTCATATGAAGTCTAGAGGATAGAATTTAATCTATTAATTGAATATGCCTTGTATTTTATTTGAAATGTATCCTTAAAAAATGTAAAAGTATTATTGATTTGAGGAATGCTAAGTATTTAAATTGCTACCTAAAATTTGAAGCTCTAAAAGTTTAAGGTTCAAATTAAATTGGGAGAAATTATATAATTGTGGTAACTAAATGCCTAAAGTATATAATTGTGGTAACTAAATGCCTAAAGTATATTTGTTTTCGAGAAAATAAAATGTTGTGTTTTCTCTGATAATTAAGAATTCAAAATATGTTGTTTATTGGTCTAATTAAATAAGGATTAATTCTGTGATCCCAACCAAATTTTTAATATAAAGACCAGTTAAAATTTAATTGATATCCTTTAAAATAATTATAAAAAGTATGATTCTTGGAGAGCTTCAAGGGCCCAGAGTAATTAAAAGAAAATTGTACTCTCTTCTGAAAGGAAATATTTTAAATTAAACCAATCTAATATACTTGAAATTGTGTGGAAAGCTTTATCAAATAAAAATTAATAACTATATTTTACTTATAAATGTTATAAAGGTTTTATCCTCTAAGGAGGGCAAAATATTTCTTAAAATCCAACAGCAGAATTTTAAGACGGAATTTAAAAGACAAAAAGCCCACAACCACCTGCATTTTTAATTAGGCTCGAGGTGGGGCAGCGTTTGGCGCCTTGTGAATCAGACATAAACATTTACTAAATTTGCTTTGCTTCTAATAAAGCCACCAGAAACAGCTAGTGAGATTTCTGTTTGTCTGCAATATAATTTTGACTGTCTATCTTTTAGGGATTTTGGTTTGCTCTTCCCTTGTTTATTGTGAGAATAAACAAACTATCTTTTTCCTGTCAAAGAACAGCTTAGACAGCCACCATTTTGGACTGCCTGACTTGGCAGCCGCCATGTTGGTCACATGGCTTGCCGCTCCCATGGAGGCCGCCATCTTGAAACAGCAAAGGCCAACCCCTCCCTTTGAATAAGCCAATGGTTTTGTAAGCAATTTGATTAAGTCTTCTAAGAAAGTTACTGAGACCTCCCATGATTCCCTCTGTATATGCAAATTAGCTAAAGGGGATACTCTTTAAAAATATAATTCTAGCTTAATAAAAAGGAGAAATTTGAAAATTTTGAAATTTCTCCCAGTAATATTTACAGTGTAAATGAAGATTGTTGTTAAAGTATTAAATCTGACAGTAAATTAGTAGTCAACCTTTATAAAAAGTTACTTGTAATATAGCTAGCTATTTGGACTTATCTGCCAGCATTAAACAGCAGCCTTATAGGTTGCCTGGTATAAAGAAAGACAAAGATCCTGTCTAATAAAAGAGTAATATGCAAATTAACCATCACTCTGCTACACCCACAAGCCATGCCCACCAGCCAATCAGGAGCGAATATGCAAATAAACCCAACCAAGATGGCTATGACCACAGAGAGCAGGAGGGAGGCTTGGGTTTCCCCAGCAGTGGAGGAAGCCAAGCTTTCTGCCTGCCCTTGCCAGCCCAGGCCTCCACTCAATGCTACAAAGTTTCAGTGATAGAAGATACATAAATCCCAACAGAAATGGCTGCAGCCATGGAGCAAGCAGAAGGCTTGGCTCCTCTCCAGGCTACAAAGTTTCAATTGTAGAAGATAAATAAATCCCAGACACCAAGGCCTCCACCTGGGTTGCTAGGGGGCATGGCCGGCCTGCAAACCACCACAGACCCCTCGCCCAGGCTGCCCCATGCTCCAAGGGAACCCCCACCCAGATCTGGGACATCCTTAGGGCAAGCCAGCCGGCCCCCATCCGTGCACCAGGCCTCTGTCCTATCTAATAAAAGAGTTATATGCAGATTGACCACCACTCCAACACACAAGATGGCTGCCCCCATGTGGTCAAAGATCCTGCCCCCATGTGGACACAAGATGGCCACCACAAGATGGCCAGCAGGGGAGGGCAGTTGGGAGGCACCAGGCCTGCAAGGGAGGGCAGTTGGGGGCAATCAACCCTGCAGGGGAGGGCAGTTAGGGGTGACCAAGCCAGCAGAGGAGGGAAGTTGGGGGTGACCAGGCCTTCAGGGAAGGGCAGTTAGGAGGGATCCAGGCCTACAGGGGAGAGCAGTTGGGTGGACCAGGCCTGCAGGGGAGGACAGTTAGGGGCAAACAGGCTGGCAGGGGAGCAGTTAGGCATCAATCAGGCTGGCAGGGGAGTGGTTAGGGGGTGATCAGGCTGGCAGGCAGAAGTGGTTAGGGGCAATCAGGAAAGCAGGCAGGCAAGCAGTTGGGAGCCAGCAGTCCTGGGATTGGGCCTAAACAGGCAGTCAGACATCCCTCGAGGGGTCCCAGATTGGAGAGGGTGCAGGCTGGGCTGAGGGACACAAACCCCCATGCACGAATTTTGTGCACCGGGCCTCTAGTTTTTAAATAAAACTCTCTGAAGCCTGAAAATTATTTTGGAAATAATTAGAGAGGTATTCTTCAAATGTCTTAAGAACTGTAATTAAAAGTCAATATATTTGGCCTCATAAACTGAAATAAATAATTTGTATTTTTGCCTCCCTGACAAAGTTTATGTTAAGTTACTCAAAGTCTAATAGCAAAAATTTAATTAATGTCACTCATTGTCCATAACCTAGGACAAGTAAAGTTAAAAAAATAAACCTTATTTCAAATTATTTAAATGGGCTAATTGAAATAAATGAATATTCATAAAAACTTAATTGTACTGGGCAGGGAACAGTTCCCGATGTATTATCTAACATTTTTATTGATGGTTCATCTCATAGTAAAATTGCCAAACATGCTATGAATCCAAAGCAGTCATATTTTTGTGCAGAAAATTAAAATTAAAGTTATAAAGACTGCATTGTAAAATTTCCAAAAGCCTCCTAATATTTAAACAAAAAAGGGGAGGGGGGAATAGTAGAATAATATCCTGTAAGAAATAACATCCTGCCAAAACCGGTTTGGCTCAGTGGATAGAGCGTCGGCCTGCGGACTGAAAGGTCCCAGGTTTGATTCCGGTCAAGGGCATGTACATTGGTTGCGGGCACATCCCCGGTAGGGGGTGTGCAGGAGGCAGCTGGTCGATGTTTCTCTCTCATCGATGTTTCTAGCTCTCTATCCCTCTCCCTTCCTCTCTGTAAGAAATCAATAAAATATTTTTTAAAAAAAAAGAAATAATATCCTGTAAGTAAATTACATAAAAAATTTTTTACTTTGGAAAATTAATTTTCCTTTGTAATGATAATAGCAAGACACCCATGAACACACATGGTGTCAAAATAAGCCAAAAGAAAATCGTTTGGGCAAAAATAAAAAGGATCTCAAGTCAAATTTATAGAAAAGATTCCTTTATTAACCTTTGGTTGAGAATATGTTTGTATATTTCCAGAAAACTCAAAGCCCATGTGGATTCCTGCAACAGCGGATCCCAGAGAGGAACTGACAGGACTGCTCCAGCCACGAAGACAAGAGGAGAAACAGTCCAGAGATCAAAGATGGTGAAGACGCCTTGCCATACTAACAGTCAGCAGCTGTGCATTGCTGCAGGTTGCCCAGGACCAAGGCAGAGAAGTTCGGACCTGCATTGCCACCATTTGCCCACCATCCAGAACTAGCATATCTCGTTGCAGGCATGTACACATAAGGAACTGTTGGACATTGAAATTGGGACTCAAAGAACTGTTGGCCCAGAAAGAAACTTACTACAGGCTGATTCATTTGCCTCTCAGCCTAACCACTATTGCTTGTCTCATTTTTGTTCTCATATGTTTATTTCTAGTCTGCAGATGCAGAATGAAGAGTCTTAAAAGGACTCGCACCGTTCAGGAAGCATTCACTTTTCAAGATTTTTTTAAGGAAAAGAGATGGGGAAGATGTTGGAAGCTACCCATTGCCTTTACTAGCAGAGAGATCTGGACAAGGAACCCAGAAGGCTGGTCAACCTTGAGGCTCTGGCAAGGGTCAAAGCCATACACCCACTGTCTAGTTGAGACAAAGGTAGCTGAAGCAACTTGCACCTTTTAGTCTCATGTAAATCCTTGCTGATGGGCTATCATTGAGCTGGTACTGGAAATTGCCTGCCTAAGGGCTATAGGTGGATCCCAACCCTGAATAAAAGGGATCACAAGGCCAGAGCAAAGCGGAGTCCTCTCTTGGGCTTCCGCCTGGCCCCCAATTCCAAAATTAGTATTTTCTTGTCTAGTCTCTTTCATTTGTGTGCAGCCTCCTCCAGAGCCCGAACCCTGAACCTGAACCCTGAACCACGTGGGATGTGGGGGGTACACTGGCAATAGATGTTAGTTCTTCTTTGAATGTTTGGTAAAATTCCCCTGTCAATTCATCTGGACCAGGGCCTTTGTTTGCTGGACATTTTTTTATTACTGCTTCTATTTCATCAGTTATAATTGGCTTATTCAGGTTTTCTGATTCTTCTTGTTTCAGTTTTGGAGATTGTATTTTTCTAGAAATTTGTCAATTTCATCCACATTGTCCAGCTTGTTGGCATATAGTTGTTCACAGTATTTCCTTAAAAGCATTTGTATTTCTGTGGTGTGAGTGGTAACTTCACTGCTTTAATTTCTGATTTTATTTACTTGGGTCCTATCTGTTTCTTGATGAGTCTGATAAAGGTTCACCAATCTTTTGTTTCAATGATTTTTGCATATTTTTTAGTCTCCATGTCTTTTATTTCTGCTTTAATCTTTATTATTTTTTTCCTTTTACTTACCTTTGGCTTTTCTTGTTGTTCTCTCTCTAATTCTTTAAGTTGTAGGGCTAGATAGTTTGTTATTAATTTTTCTTGTTTTTTTCTTTGTTTTTGTTGTTTGTTTGTTTTTTTAGATAGGCCTGTAGTGCTATGAACTTCTCTCTTAGAACTGCTTTACCTGTGTCCCAGTGATTTGTGTTGTTGTGTGTTCATTTGCATTTGTTTCCAGGAAGTTTTTAATTTCTTTCTTGATCTCATTGGTAACCCACTCAGTGTTTAATAACATGCTAGCTAGCTTCCATGTGTTTGAATGGTTTTGAGTATTTATACTGTAGTTGATTTGTAATTTCATTCCACTGTGATCTGAGAAAAATCTTGATATGATTTCAATATTTTTGAACTTTTAGAGACTTGTTTTGTGTCCTAACATGTAGTCTGTCTTTGTGAATAATCCATGTGCACTTGAGAAGAATGTATATTCTGCAGGTTTGTTGACAAATCTACACTAATAAAAGAGAAACATGCAAATTAACCATCACTCTGCTACACCCACAAGCCACACCTACCAACCAATCAGGAGCAAGTATGCAAATTAACCCAACCAATATGGCGGCCAGACACAGAGCTGGAGCAAAGCAGGATGCTTTGGTTGCCCCATCAATGGAGGAAGCCAAGCTTCCCGCCCACCCTGGCTGGTCCTAGCCTCCACTCAAGGCTACAAAGTTTCAACTATAGAAGATAAATAAATCTCAACAAAAATGGCGGTGGCCATGCAGCTGGAGCTGAGCAGGAGGTTTGGGTTGCCCTGGGCAATGGAGGAAGCCAAGCTTCCTGCCCTGGCTGGCCCTGGCCTCCACTCAAGGCTACAAAGTTTCAATTGTAGAAGATAAATAAATCATAGATACTTGCTTCCATCCAGCCCTGGCCTCTACTCAAGGAGGCGCTGAAAAAAAGAAAAAGAAAAATAAAAAAAGGAGGGGCTGGGACCTTGGGTCTCCAGGGGGTTATCAGGCCAGGATGGGATGGCAGGGGCTGTTGCGGGTAAGCAGACCAGCAGGGGGGCCAGTTGGGGGTGAGCAGGCCATCAGCGGGGGTCAGTTGGTGGTGATCAGGACAGCAGGGGGAGGAGTTTGGAGTGAGCAGGCCAGCAGGGGAGCAGGTGAGGGTGATCAGGACAGTGGGGAAGGGAGGTGGGAGTGAACAGGCCAGCAGGGGGGGGGCAGTTGGGGTGATCAGGCTGGCAGGGGGGCATTTGGGGACGAGCAGGCTGGTGGCAGGGGGGCAGTTGGGGGTGAGCAGGTCGACAGGCAGAGTGGTTAGGGGCAATCAGGCAGGCAGACAGGCAGGTGAGCGGCTGGAGCCAGCAGTCCCAGATTGTAAGAGGGATGTCTGACTGCCTATTTAGGCCCGATCCCTGTAAACCGGCAGTAGGACATCCTTCAAGGGGTCTCAGATTGGAGAGGGTGCAGGCTGTGCTGAGGAACAGTCCCCACCCCATGCATGAATTTCGTGCACTGGGCCACTAGTGTTCTATAAATATCAATTAAATCCATCGATCCAGTGTGTCCTTTAGAATCATTGTTTTCTTGTTATTTTTTTTTTTGTCTAGAAGATCTATCCAGTGAAGTCAGTGGGGTATTAAAGTCCCCTACTATGACTGTACAGTTGTCTATCTCTTCCTTAAAGTCCTCTAGTTGTTTTTAGATATATTTAGGTGCTCCTATATTGGGTGCATATATGTTTACCAAAGGTATATCCTCTTGTTGGGTCAATCCCTTTAGTTTACGTAGTGACCTTTGTTGTCTCTTGTGATGGCCTTCATTTTGAAGTCTATTTTGTGAGATATGAGTATTGCTACTCCAGCTTTTTTATTGTTTCCATTTGCAATTAAATTTTTTTCTATCCCTTCACTTTCATCCTCTGTGTGTCTTTTGTTCTGAGGTGGGTCTCTTGTAGACAGCATGTAGTTGGGTCATGTTTTCCTATCCATTCAGCTACATCTGTGGTCAGCAAACTAAAGCTCTTTGGCCCCTTGAGTGTGGCTCTTCCACAAAATACTATGGCCTGGGCGAGTCTATTTTGAAGAAGTGGCGTTAGAAGAAGTTTCAGTTTAAAAACTTTGGCTCTCAAAAGAAATTTCAATCGTTGTACTATTGTTATTTGGCTCTGTTGACTAATGAGTTTGCCCACCACTGAGCTATATCATGTCTTCAGAATTGAGCATTTAATCCATTTACATTTAAGGTTATTATTGATAGGTACTTATTTATTGCCATATTAATTCTGTATACCTAGGTTTCTCTCTATATATATTTCTTCTCATTACAGTAGTCCCTTTAGCAATTCTTGCAGGGCTGGCTTGGTGGTAATAAACTCCTTTAGTTTTTTTTTTTTTTCTGGGAAGTTCTTTAGTTCATGATATGTTTTGAATGATAGCCTTGCTGGATATCAGATCCTTGCTTTCCATTACCTAGAGTACTTCATGCTATTCCTTTCTGGCCTGTAGAGTTTCTGTTGAGAATTCAGCTTACAGCCTTAGGGGAGCTCCTTTATAGGTAATAGAATGCTTTTCTCAAGCTTCCTTTAAGAGTCTCTCTTTATCTTTAATTTTTGGCATTTTAATTATGATGTGTCTGGGCATAGACCTCTTTGCATTTTTTTTTACTTGGGATTCTCTGTGCTTCCTGAATGTGTGTGACTTTTTTCTTTACCAGGTTAGGGAAATTTTCTGCCATTATTTCTTCAAATAGGTTCTTTAATCTTTGTTCACTTTATTCTCCTTCTGGTACACCTATGATGTTTCAATTTGTCCCACAGCTCCTTAAGCTTCCCTCATGTTTATTAATAGTTTTTTTCTTTTTCTTTCTCTGATTCAGTGATTTTTTTCTACCCTATCTTCTAATTCACAGATCTGATCCTCAGTTTCCTCTAATATGATATGTATTCCTTCCAATGTCTTCTTTATTAGTGCTAAGTCATTCTTTATTTCTGACTGTTACTTTTTCATAGTTATTATATCTTTTCTTATGATGTTGATCTTATTTACTATCATTATTTTGATCTCTGTATCAGATAAATTTATTATCTCCATTTCATTTATTTCTTTTGCTGGAGAATTCTCTTGATCTTTCTTATGGGGGTTGTTTCCTTGTCTCCTCTTTGTAGAGGTTTTTCTCTCTTTTCTGAGTCTAGCACGGAAAAGGAAACAGTCCAGTTGCTGAGTGGAGGAGCTGGAGATTAAGAAATTAAAGAAAGAAAAATAGAAAGAAGACACAGAGATGGATTTAAAAAGCTGGGAGCTAGGTGGGATGCCATCCTCTCTGATGGAGAGGCAGCGACTCTCTGATCCACACAGCGCATTTATTTTTATAGGATCAAGGGAGCTTATTTGCATTCTTAAGTAGGCCCTAGCATTCCTAGATTTACATATCTTGTCCCGCCCCTGCCAACACCTGGGCTGATAATGAAGGTCAAGCTGACAACATGTCCAGCCTTCTTGGGGAAGCATGTTCCCAGGGCGTGGCTCTGCCTATTGCCCTGAGTTCAGCTGATGATAATTAAAGAAAATGCCCATGTGTCTTCCCAGGCAGCCCTCTACACCTCATTTTTGCTGCCTGTTTGGGTTTGTGTCTATGTGTCAGTTAGATCTGCTATACATTCCAAATTTTGTTTCTTACTAATTACATCAGGCAAATACTCCAAACTTCTAGAGACCAACTTCTGCCTGCAGACTGATTGGATTCAGTTGAGTATCCCTCAGGCAATCTTCCACAGGTGTGGTGAGAAGTTTTCCAACAAGGTGGGACAATTGTTTCTACTTAGAGGCTAATTGTTATTATCATTCTCTTAACCCTTTGCACTTGCTTGCTTTTTTTTCTCGATTCCTTTATTCTACTAGGGATTTAATTTTTTAAATACCCCAGATTTTACAAAGCACAGCAGTAGAATAAAAAAACTGGAGTTTCTTTTCATACAAACTTATTTATTTGGATTTTTTTATATTTCAAATGATTGATACATTCAAAGAGTAATTTTAATCTCGACATCCGAGTGCAAAAGGTTAATGGGCCTCAGAAACTCCACACCATGGAGCAAAGTGTTTTCCAAAGGGTGCATCAATTGTCTTCCCACCAGGCAAAAACCACCTTGATAGCAAAGGTCTGCCTGAATAATGACCTCTGCAGCATGAGGAAAGACTCAGCATAGGAAACAAGGTGTTTGCCTTATGAGCTCTAACCCCTGACCCCCCAACCCTAGTTTCTGTTCATACAGCTCAAATCCACTCTGCCCTCCCTCTTTCAGAGCACTAGGTGAGTGGCAGCACACAACATTTTATGTGTTGGCACTTTAAATGGGGGCCTGCATTTCCAGCCCTCTCTCTCTGGCAAACAGTTATGATGCTGCTTTTTATAGCCACAGGTTATGTGGGCACCTTTCTCATTTCTGGTTCTTCTCAAAGTTCAAGAAGTTTGAAATCATATCAAGTATCTTTCCAGATCACAATGGAATGAAATTAGAAATCAACTACAGTAAGAACACCCCAAAATATTCAAATACATAGAAGCTAAACAGCATGTTATTAAACAATGAATGGGTTACTAATGAGATCAAGAAAAAAATAAAAAATAAATTCTGGAAACAATTGAAAATGAACATACAACAACCCTAAATCTCTTAGATACAGCAAAAGCCTTCCTAAGAAGGAAGTTCATAGCATTACAGGCCAATCACAAGAAAGAAGAAAAAGTAATAAGAAAATATTTAAACCTATAACTTCAAGAATTAGAGAACAACAAGAGAGTCCAGAGAAAGTAGGAGGAAGGAGATAGTAAAGATTAGAGCAGAAATAAATGACATAGAGAATAATAACAATAATAAAAACATTGCAAAATATCAAGGGAACCAAGATCTGGTTCTTTGAAAAAATAAACAAGATTGATGAACCACTTCCCAGACTCATCAAGAAACAAAGAGATAGGACCCAAATAAATAAAATCAGAAATGGAAGTGGTGAAGTAACAACTGACACCATGAAAATACAATTATATGCCAACTAGCTGGACAATGAGGATGTAACAAATTCCTAGAAAAATACAATCTCCAAAAAGTGAATCAGGAAGAATAAAAAAACATGAATAGGCCAATAACAACTGACAAAATAGAAGTAGTAATCAAAAACCTCCCAGCAAATGGAATCCCTTGTCCAGATGGCTTCACAGGGGAGTTTTACCAAACATTCAAAGAAAAACTAACACCTATACTCCTCAAACTATTCCAAAAAATCCAAGAGGAAGGAACATTTCCAAACTCTTTTTATGAGGCCAGCATTATCCTAATTCCAAAACCAGATAAAGATACTACAAGAAGGAGAATTACAGGTCATTATCCCTGATGAACATATATGTTAAAAATCCTCAAAAGAATATTAGCAAATCAGATTCAACAATATACTAAAAAGATAATACACCATGACCAAGTGGGACTTATTCCAGGGATACAAGGCTGGTACAATATTCACAAATCAATAAATGTAATATACCACATAAACAAATTGAAAGACAAAAATCACATGATCATATCAATAGGTGTGAAAAAACACTTGACAAAATCTAACACCCATTTTTGATTAAAAACAAAACACCTCTCAGCAAAGTGAGAATAAAGGGAGTATATCTCAATGTGTTAAAAGCCATATATGACAAACCTATAGCAAACATCATACTCAATGGGCAAAAACTAAAACCATTTCCCCAAAGAACAGGAAGAAGACAGGGTTGTCTGCTTTTACCACTTTTATTGAACATACTACTGGAAGTACTAGTCACAGCAATCAGACAAGGAGAAGAAATAAAAGGCATCCAAATTGGAAAGGAGGAAGTAAAACTGTCATTATTCATAGATGACATAATATTATACATAGAACACCCTAACGATTCCACCAAAAAATTACTAGATTCATTAAATGAATTTGTGAAGATTAACCCTTTGCACTCACTTGCTTTTTTCTCAATTCCTTTATTCTACTTGGGATTTAATTTTTTAAATATCCCAGATTTTACAAAGCGCGGCAGTAGAATAAAAAACTGGAGTTTCTTTTCATACAAACTTATTTATTTGGATTTTTTTATATTTCAAATTATTGATACATTCAATACAATTCGACATACGAGCTGCTACCAATGCTAACCGTGTCAAGTCACACTTGACATTCGAGTGCAAAAGGTTAAACATGGCAGCAAAGTAAGTGGAAGCTGAACAAACATGCTCCCAGAACCAAACTAGAATTACAACTAAAATGCAGAAAATTTTCCTGAATAATCAATGGAAAACTTGCTGGAGAGAACCCTAATAACCAAGGACAGAAAGTGGAGACTACATAGAGACTGATGGCTTTGCCTGGGGGCGGGGGTGGGGGGGAGGAGACAGTTGACGCACCCTATGGGAAAATACCTTGCCTCACAATGCAGAGTTTCAGAGGTCCAATAATAGACTGAGAATAACAATTAGCCTAAAGGCAGGCACAATTGTCCCACGCTGTTAAAAAAACAAAACAAAAAAACTCTCAGCACACCTGAGGGCAATTCAAAGTGGAATCCTATCAGTCTGTAGAAAGAGGCAGTGTCTAGAGGCTTTGAGACTTTGCCTGATCTAATTAGAAAGAAACAATGTTTGACACTGTCCTACACTAGATATTGAGAGGTGTAGCAGATCTACCTAAAGCACAGTCACAAAACTAAACAGGCAGCAAAATGAGAAGACAAAGAAACAACCCCCATATGAAAGAGCAAGAGAATTCTCCAAAAGCAATAAATGAAATGGAGATAAGAAATATATCTGATATAGAGTTCAGAATAATGATGGTAAAGATGCTCAACAACATGAGAACATTAATAAAGAATGACATTGTGCAGAGTTTTTCTTGAGACTGGGAACCAAGATGGCGTCAAAGGTAAACAACTAAACTGCCGCCTCGCACAACAATTTCAAAACTACAACTAAAAGACAAAACGTCTACCACCCAGAACCACGGGAAAGCTAGCTGAGTGGTAGATTTACAACTAAGAAGGAAAAATAAAGGAGCACAAATGCAGAAAAGCTGAGGTACGGAGGTGCGCAAATCAGGCTGGTGGCGGGCGACTGGGTGTGCGGCTTTTTTTCAACCTGAAGGGAGATAAGCTCCTGATCACTCTGAAATCCAGTTTCTGGGGACACGCGGGGGACCCAGACGCCTACGGGGAGAAGCTGGACTCTCGGCCATCGGGTCGGAAAGTGAGAGTGACTATTTTGCAGAGATGTGCCCAGAAATCATTGTTTACGGCGCTGGACATGAGGACTTGGAAATGCAGAAAGGCAGAGACAGCTGATGGCAGCCATCGCCGGTTGCCACGCCCTAGCCTAGTGACGCCCTGAGACCCCGCCCCGCCCTGAGACCCCGTCCCGCACATTCTACAAACCTGCCCAGGCTCCACACAGTGGCTTTTGCATATAAATGGCCTATTCTGTGGAAGCTTAACCAAATAAACTGCAACTCCAGTCAAACTGCTCCAAAACCACCAAAGCCCAAGCAAAGAGGAGAAAACTGTAGTTCTTGCTGTAGCTCCTGCTGGGTGGCCTCAGACAGTAGCTGACCTGCACCCCATTGGAGATCCAGACATTAGTGTATCTAGTGGTCGTTGTGAGACGACACCAGATTTCAACCACTCTCATAAGGGACACATTCAAGAGGCAGACTCAGTGAGCACCAAAGCCCTACTGGAACAAGTCCTGCCCCATAAACATGTCTCCAGCACAGCAACTCTTCCATTATAGACATAGCTGGTCCTCACAGCCAATTGGCCTGGAAGTCAATTCCTCCCAGTGACACCAACAACAATCAAGACTTAATTACAACAAGGCTGTACACACAGTCCACAAAGGGGTGCACCAAGAGTGTCCACCTCAGGTAACTGGGAGGCTGACCCATTGAACCAATAGGACACCTAGTACACAAAGCTACCCTACCAACTCAGGGAAGCAGCAAAAATGAGGCGGCAAGGAAACAGATCACAAATGAAAGAAATGGAGGAGAACAAATGAATGGACATAGAGTTCAAAACCACGGTTATAAGGTTTTCAAGAATTTCATGGAAAAGGCCGATAAATTTAATGAGACCCTCGAGGATATGAAAAAGGACCAACTAGAAATTAAACATACACTGACTGAAATAAAAAATATTATACAGAGACCCAACAGCAGACTAGAGGAATGCAAGAATCAAGTCAAAGATTTGGAATACAAAGAGGCAAAGGACACTCCTCCAGAGAAGCGAGAAGAGAATTCAGAAAGTTGAAGATAGTGTAAGAAGCCTCTGGGACAACTTCAAGCATACCAACATCAGAATTATGGGGGTCCCAGAAGAAGAGAGAGAGCAAGACGCTGAAAACCTATTTGAAGAAATAGTGACCGAAAACTTCCCCCACCTAGTGAAAGAAATAGACTTACAAGAAGCGCACAGAACCCCAAACAAAAGGAATCCAAAGAGGGCCACATCAAGACACATCATAATTAAAATACCAAGGGCAAAAGACAAAGAGAGAATCTTACAAGCAGCAAGAGAAAAAACAGTTAGTTACCTACAAGGGAGCACCCATACGATTATCAGCTGATTTCTCAACAGAAACTATGCAGGCCAGACGGGAGTGGCAAGAAATATTCAAAGTGATGAATAGGAAGAACCTACAACCAAGACTACTCTACCCAGCAAAGTTATCATTCAGAATTGAAGGTCAGATAAAGAGCTTCACAGATAAGAAAAAGCTAAAGGTGTTCATCACCACCAAACCAGTATTATGAAATGCTGAAAGGTATTCTTTAAAAAGAGGAAAAAGAAGAAAAAAGTAAAGATAAAAATTATGAACAACAAATACATATCTACCAACAAGTGAATCTAAAAGTCAAGTGAATTAAAAATATGAGGAACAGAATAAACTGGTGAACATAATAGAATCAGGGGCATAGAATCGGAGTGGATTGATAATTCTCAGGAGGAAAGGGGTGTCTGTGTGGGGGGTATGGGAAGAGACTGGACAAAAATCATACACCTATGGATAAGGACAGCGGGGGGGGAGGTAAGGGCAGAAGGGAGGGTGGGAACCAGGTGGAGGGGAGATATGGGGGGGGGGAAAGGAGAAACAATTGTATTAATCTGAACAATAAAGATTTATTAAATTAAAATAAATAAATAAAATAGTTTTTCTTGAGATATTAATGTTTATTGTATGTAACATTATGTTTAAGATAATTTTTCTTGAAATGTTAATGTTTATTCCATGTAACTTTATTATATTTAAAATAGTTTTTCTTGAAATAAATAAGTAAAAATAAAATAGTGTCTGGCACAGGAAAAAAAAAGAATGACATTGTGCAAATAAAGAACACATTGGAAGGAATATACAGCAGATTAGGGGAAGCTGAGTATCAAATCAGTGAATTAGAAGACAGAGTTGAAAAAAATCACTCTGTCAGAGAATGAAAAAGAAAAACAATTAAGAAATAGAAGACCAGCTTAAAAGAGCAGTGGGACAACATGAAATGTAAAAACATTGTAATAGCAGATGTACCAAAGAGGCAAAAAGAGATAGAGAATGTGGTTGAAGAAATAATGACAGAAAGATTCCCTAACCTGGTAAAGGAAAAAGTCACACAAGTTCAGGAGGCACAGAGAACGCCAAGCAAGAAGAACCCAAACAGGCCCACACCCAGACACATCATAATTAAAATACCAAAAATTAAAGACAAAGAGAGAATCTTAAAAGCAGCAAGAGAAAAGCAAGCTGTTACCTACAAAAGAGCTCCCATAAGGCTGACACCTGATTTCTCATCAGAAACTCTACAGGCCAGAAGGGAATGGCATGAAGTACTCAAGGTAATGAAAAGCAAGGATCTGAAACCAAGATTACTATATCCAGCAAGGCTATCATTTCAAATACATGGTCAAATAAAGAGCTTCCCAGATTAAAAAAAAAATGTTTAAGAAGTACATCACCAGCAAGCCAGCATTATAAGAAATGTTAAAGGAAATGCTGTAATGAGAAGAAGAAATAAAGAGAGAAACCTAGGCACACAGAATTAAAATGGCAATAAATAAGAACCTATACAAAATAACTTTAAATGTAAATGGATTAAATGCTCCAATCAAAACACATAGGG
This sequence comes from Eptesicus fuscus, assembly GCF_027574615.1. NCBI lineage: Eukaryota > Metazoa > Chordata > Mammalia > Chiroptera > Vespertilionidae > Eptesicus > Eptesicus fuscus. The sequence continues at coordinate 3,740,983 of NC_072484.1, read as the reverse complement.
TAGCTGAATGGAAACAAAAACATGACCCAACTATCTGCTCTCTATAAGTGACACCCCTCACAACAAAAGACACACATAGATGACAGTGAAGGGTTGGAAAAATATTTTCCATGCAAATGGAAAAGAAAGAAAAACTGGAGTAGCAATACTCATATCTGACAAATAGATTTCAAAATAAAATCCCTCACAAGAGATAACAAAGGTCACTACATAATACTAAAGGGATCGATCCAATAAGAGGATATAATGCTGGTAAACATATACAACCAATATAGAAGCACCTAAATATATAAAAATCTATCAGAGGACTTTAAGGAAGATATCAATAACAATACAGTCATAGTGGGGGACTTTAACACCCCACTGACTTCACTGCATAGATCTTCCAGAAAAAAATTAACAAGAAAACAGTGATTCTAAAGGACACATTGGATCAGATGGATTTAACTTACATTTCTAGAACATTTCATGCCAAAGTAGCAGAATATGCATTCTTCTCAAGTGCACATGGATCATTCACAAAGATAGACCACATTTTGGGACACAAAACAAGTCCCTGCCAGTTCAAGAAGATTAAAATCATATCAAGTGTCTTCTCAGATCACAGTGGAATGAAATTAGAAATCAACTACAGTAAAAACACCCCAAACCATTCAAACACATGGAGATTAAATAGTATGTTATTAAACAATGAGTGGGTTACCAATGAGATCAAGAAAGCAATAACAAACTTCCTGGAAACAAATGCAAATGAACACACAACAACCCAAAATCTCTGGGACACTGCAAAACAGTCCTGACATAGAAATTCATAGCACTACAGGCCTACCTCAAGAAACAAGAAAAATCAACCATAAAATATTTAACCCTATAACTTACAGATTTAGAAAGAGAACAACAAGAAAAACTCAGAGTAAGTAGAAGGAAGGAAATAATAAAATTAGAGCAGAAATAAATGTCATAGAGACTAAAAAATAAAAACTAATACAAAATATAAATGAAACCAAGAGCTGTTTTTTTAATTCAAATATTTTATCTTATTATTTTTATTGTTTAAAGTATTACAGATAGTAGAACACATGTCTCCTTTTTCCCTGATTGACCTCCCCTTAGTCTCCCCCACCCACCCAGCACATGCCCTTACCCTCCTAGTGTCTGTGTCCATTGGTTGATCTCTTACCCCCCTCCCCCGCCAACCCTTCCTTTCCTTCCTGCTGAAGTTTGACAGTCTGTTCAATGCTTCTTTGTCTCTGTATCTATTTTTGTTCATCAGTTTATGATGTTCATTATATTCCAAAAATGAGTGAGGTTCTTTGAAAAGATAAACAAGATTGATGAACTGCAAGCCAGACTCATCAAGAACCAAAGAGACAGGACACAAATAAATAAAATCAGAAATGAAAGTGGAGAAGTAACCACTGACATCACACTTTCTTATTGACATTTTCTTACAAAGGATTGTAAGAAAGTACTATGAACAACTATATGCCAACAAGCTGAACAACGAGGATGAAATGGAAAAATTCCTAGAAATATACCCTCTCCCAAAACTGAGTCAGGAGGAATCAGAAAACCTGAATGGCCAATAACAACTGATGAATTGGAAGTAGTAATAAAAAAAATCCCAGCAAACTAATGCCAGGTCTTGATGGCTTCACAGGGGAGTTTTACCAAACATTCAAAGAACTAACACTTATACTCCTCAAACTATTCCAAAAAATCCAAGAGTAAGGAACACTTCCACACTCTTTTTATTAGGCCAGCATTATTTTAATTCCAAAACCAGATAAAGACACTATAAAGAAAGAGAATTATAGGCCAATATCCCCTGATGAACATAGATGCTAAAATCCTCAACAAAATATTAGTAAATCAGATCCAGCAATATATTAAAAAGATCATACACCATGACCAAGTGGGATTTATTCCAGGGATGCAAGGCTGGTACAATATTCACAAATCAATAAATCAATAAATACATCATCTAAACAAATTAAAAGACAAAAATCACATGATCATATCAATAGATGCAGAAAAAAATTTGATAAAATCTAACAACCATATTTTAGAAAACATATCTTTATTGATTTCAGAGAGGAAGGGAGAGGGAGAGAGAGAAACATCAATGATGAGAGAGAACCATTGATCTGCTGTCTCCTGCACGCCCCACACTTGGGATTCTGCCTGCAACCCAGGCATGTGACCATGACTGGAACCGAACCCAGGACCTTTCAGTCTGTAGGTGAACGCTCTATCCAGTGAGCCAAACCAGCCAAGGCTAAAAACCATTTTTTATAAAAACTCTCAGCAAAGTGAGAATAGAGGGAGCATAACTCAACATGATACAGGCCATATATGATAAACCTATAGCAAACCTCATGTTCAAGGAGCAAAAACTGAAACCATTTTCATAAAGATCAGGAACAAGACAGGGTTGTCTACTTTCACCACTTTTGTTCAACACTAGAGGCCTGGTGCATGAAATTCATGCATGGGGTGGGGTGTCCCTCAGCCCAGCCTGCCCCCTCTCCAATATGGGACCCCTCGGACATCCCTCTCATAATCCAGGACTGCTGGCTCCTAACCACTTGCCTGCCTGCCTGCCTGATTGCTCCTAACCACTCTGCCTGCCACTTTGATAGCCCCCTAACCACTGATGCCTAACTGCTCCCCTGCCAGCATGATCGTCCCCAACTGTCCTCCCCTGCCAGCCCGATTGCCCCCAACTGCCTTCCCCTGTGGGGCTGAGGGGACTGGGGAACTCTGGCTGGATGAGGCAGGCCTGAGGGGACTGGGGAACTCTGGCTGGATGCGGCGGGGCTGAGGGGACTGGGCGCTGCCATCTTGTGGCTGTGGGCGTTGCCATCTTGTGAGGTCATGGCAGTCAATTAGCATATTCCCTCTTTATTGGCTGTGGTCACTTCCATCTTTTGTGAGGGCGTGACAGTCAATTAGCATATCCCCTCTTTATTAGATAGGATAGTACTGGAAGTCCTAGTCACAGTCCTAGTGATCAGACAATAAGAGGAAATAAAAGGCAACCCAAAGGGAAAGGAGGAAGTAAAACTCTCATATTCACAGATGACATGTTATTGTATATAGAAACCCTAGACTTTATAAAAAAAACTACTAGATTAAATAAATAAATTTGGCAATGTAGCAGGATGAACAATCAATACTCCAAAATAGATGTTTTTTTATTCATCAATAATGAAATCTCAGAAAGGGAAACTGAACAGAAAATCCCATTTACCATTGTAACCAAAAATTTAAGATAATTAGGAATAAAGTTAATCCAGGAGGCAAAAGACCTGTATTTGGGAAACTACAAGACTTTGAAAACAGGGATTGAAGACAATATAAACAAGTAGAAGACTATATCGTGTTCATGGATTGGTAGAATCAACATCATTCAAATGTCCATACTACCAAAAGCAATCTACAGATTCAATGCAATCCCTATTAAAATACCAATAGAATACTTCACAGACCTAGAACAAATACTTCAAAAATTTATGTGGAATAAAAATAGACCCTGAATAGCTACAGCAATCTTGAGAGAGAAAAAAAAGTTGGAGCTCTAACAGGTTTGGCTCAGTGGATAGAGCATTGTCCTATGGACTGAAGGGTCCCAGGTTCAATTCTGGTCAGGGACACATGCCTGGATTGCAACTCGATCCCCAGTTGGGGGTGAGGAGACATGCAGGAGACAGCCGATCAATGATTCTCTCATCATTGATATTTCTATCTCTCTCCCCCTCGCCCTTCCTCTCTGAAATCAATAAAAATATATTTTAAAAAATTTTGGAGGAATCACAATACCAGATTTCAAGTTATACTACCAAGCCACAGAAATCAAAACAGCCTGGTGCTGGCATAAGAACAAGCAAATAGATCTATGGACCCAAGCCTTTATGCTCTCTTAATTTTTGACAAAGGAGGCAAGAGCATATAATGGAGTCAAGACAGTCTCTTCAATAAATGGTGTTGGGAAAATTAGTCAGATACATGCAAAAAATAAAACTGGACCACCAACTTACACCATACACAAGATTAAACTCAAAATGGATAAAAGACTTAAATGTAAGTCATGAAACCATAAAAATCCTAGAAGAAATCATAGGCAGCAAAAATCTCAGACATCTCTCATACTAATATGTTTATAGATACATCTCCTAAGGCAAAGGAAATTAAGGAGAAAATGAACAAATGGGACTTCATCAAAATAAAAGCATCTGCTCAGCAAAAGAAACCATCAACAAAACAAAAAGGGAGCCTACTGCATGGGAGAACATATTTGGCAATGATATGTCTGATAAATGGTTAATATCCAAAACATATTAGGAACTCATACAACTTAACAGAAGGAAGACAAACAATCCAATTAAACAATGAGCAAGGGACCTAAATAGACACTTCTCCAAAGTGGACATACAGATGGCCCAGAGACATATGAAAGAATGCTCAATGTTACTGATCATCATCATCGAGATGCAAATTAAATCGACCAGGAGGTATCACCTCACACCTGTCAGAATGGCTACTGTCAACAAATCAACAAGTGACAAGTGCTGGTGAGGATGTGGAGAAAAAGGAACACTAGTACACTGCTGGTGGGAATGCAGACTGGTGCAGCCATTATGGAAAACAGTATGGAGTTTCCTCCAAAAATTAAAAATGGATCTGCCATTTAACCCAGTGATCCCACATCCAGAATTATATCCTAGGAAAACCGAAACACCAAGCAGAAAGAAGGTATGCACCCCTATGTTCATAGCAGCACAATTTACAATAGCTAAGATCTGGAAACAGCCCAATTGTCCATCAGTAGATGAGTGGATAAAAAAATATTCCATTTATACCATGGAATACTATGCAGCAGTAAAAAAGAAGAATCTCTTACTCTTTGAGACAGCATGGAGGGACCTGAAGAGTATCATGCTAAGTGAAATAAGTCAGTCAGAGAAAGACAAGTATCACATTATTTGAGTCATATGTGGAATCTAAGTAAAAACTGATGAATGGAGTGGACCCAGAGATATGGAAGTATGGAACACAGTGCGAAATCTCAGAGGGAAGGCAGGGGGAGGTGGGTGGGTGGCAGGTAATCAACCAAAGACCTTTATGCATAACCCATGGACACAGACAATAGAGTGGGAAAGTTCTCGGGTTGGTGGCCAGTTGGGGTGGTGGAGGTCAATGGGGAAAACAAGGGGACATATATAATACATCCAACAATAAAGATTTATAAAAGAAAAAGAATAAATTCAATATAATTCTTAAAAGAAATGATTTGTTTGATTAAATAAATTTCAAATAATTAAGATATCAACAACAACAAAAATGAATTTGGCTATGTAGCATAATATAAAATCAATACCCAATAATTGATGGACTTTTTTATACACTAATAATGAATTCTCAGAAAGAGAAACTAAATAAAGTATCCCATTTATTATTGCAACAAAAAAAAATTAAGACACTTAGGAATAATCTTAACCAAGGAGGTAAAATGCTTGTATTTGGAAAACTACAAGATATTGAAAAAAAAAAAGATAGAAAAATATATAAACAAGTGGAAGATTATACTGTGTTCATGGATTGGTAGAATTAACATCATTAAAATGTCCATACTGCCCAGCTGGCATTGCTCAGTGGTTGAGCATTGACCTATGAACCAGGTGGTCATGGTTAGATTCCACGTCAGGACACCTGCCTGGTTTCCTGGCATGATCAATGATTCTCTCTCATCATTGATGTTTCTTTTTTAAAATTTTTATTGTTTAAGGTATTACAAATAGTAGTACATATGTCCCCTTTTTTTCCCCCCATTGATCTCCCCCCAGTTTCCCCTACCCCCCGGTACTTACCCTCACCCCGACCCCAGTGTCTTGCGTCTATTGGTTGTACTCATATGCATGCATACAAGTCCTTCGGTTGATCTCTTATTCCCCACCCCCCACCCCCGCCCACCAACCTTCCCCCTGTAGTATGACAGTCTGTTCAATGCTTCTTTGCCTCTATTTATTTTTGTTCAACAGTTTATAATGCTTTTTATTTTCCATAAATGAGTAAGATCATGTGGTATTTATCTTTCTCTGACTGGCTTATTTCACTTAGCATAATGCCCTCCAGTTCCATCCATGCTGCTGCAAATGGTAAGAATTCCTTCTTTTTTACAGCAGCATAGTATTCTGTTGTGTAGATGTACCACAGTTTTCTAATCCACTCATCTGCTGATGGGCACTTAGGCTGCTTCCAAATCTTAGCTATTGTAAATGGTGCTGCTATGAACATAGGGATGCATATATCCTTTCTGATTGGTGTTTCTATTTTCTTGGGATATATTCCTAGAAGTGGGATTACTGGGTCAAATAGGAGTTCCATTTTTAATTTTTTGAGGAAACTCCATACTGTTCTCCACAGTGACTGCACCAGTCTGCATTCCTACCAGCAGTGTAGGAGGGTTCCTTTTTATCTGCATCCTTGCAAGCACTTGTCCTTTGTTGATGATAGCCATTCTGACAGGTGTGAGGTGGTCTCTCATTGTTGTTTTGATTTGCATCTCTTGGATGATTACTGACTTTGAGCATGTTTTTGTATGTCTCTTGGCTTTCTTAATGTCCTCTTTCCAAAGTGTCTATGTAGGTCCTTTGCCCATTTTTTTGATTGGATTGTTTATCTTCCTTTTGTTAAGTTGTATGAATCCCCTGTAAATTTTGGAGATTAAACCCTTATCTGAGATAGCATTGGAAAATATGTTCTCCCATGCAGTGGGCTTCCTTGTTGTTTTGTTGAGGGTTTCTTTTGCTGTGAAGAAGCTTTTTATTTTGATGTAGTTCCATTTGTTTATTTTCTCTTTAGTTTCCATTGACCTAGGAGCTGTATTGGTAAAGATATTGCTACAAAAAAATGTGGCTTTGTAGTATAGTTTGATATCTGGTATTGTGATCCCTCCAACATTGTTCTTCTCTCTCAAAATTGCTGCAGCTATTCGGGGTCTTTTTTAATTCCAGATGAATTTTTGGAGAATTTATTCCAGGTCTCTGAAGTATGCGGTTGGTATTTTAATGGGGATTGCATTGAATTTATAGATTTCTTTAGGTAGTATGGACATTTTAATGATGTTGAGTCTACCAATCCATGAACATGGTATATTCTTCCATTTGTTCATGTCTTCCTCTATCTCTTTTTATAGCTCCTGAAATTTTCTGAATACGGGTCCTTTGTGTCCTTGGTTAAGTTTATTCCTAGGTATCTTAATTTTTTTGTTGCAATGGTAAATGGGATTGATTTTAAAATATCTCTTTCTTTGAGTTCATTATTGGTGTATAGAAAAGCCATAGGCTTCTAGGTGTTAATTTTGTATCCTGCTACATTGCCGAATTCATTTATTAAGTCTAGTGGTTTTTTTATGGAGACTTTGGGGTTTTCTATGTGCAATATCATGTCATCTGAAAATAAGGATAGTTTTACTTGTTCTTTTCCAATTTGGATGCCTTTTTTAAAATATATATTTTATTGATTTTTTTACAGAGAGGAAGGGAGAGGGAGAGAGAGTTAGAAACATCGACGAGAGAGAAATATCAATCAGCTGCCTCCTGCACACCCCCTACTGAGGATGTGCCTGCAGCCAAGGTACATGCCCTTGATCGGAATCAAACCCCGGACCCTTGAGTCCGCAGGCCGACGCTCTATCCACTGAGCCAAACCAGTTAGGACCAGTTTGGATGCCTTTTATTTCTTCTTCTTTTCTGATCAAATGGTTAGTACTTACAGTACTATGTCGAACAGGAGTGGTGAGAGTGGGCATCCCTGTCTTGTTCCTGTTCTTAGAGGATATGGTTTTAGTTTTTTGCCCATTGAGTATAATGTTGGCTGTGGGTTTGTCATATATGGCTTTTATTATGTTGAGGTATGATCCTTCTATTCCCACCTTGCTGAGAGTTTTTATCAAGAAAGGGTGTTGGATTTTGTCAAATGCTTTTTCTGCATCAATGGATATGATTATATGGTTTTTATCCCTACGTTTGTTTATGTGGTGTATTATATTTATTGATTTGTGGATATTGTACCATCCTTGCTTCCCCAGAATAAATCCCACTTGGTCATGGTGTATGATCTTTCTAACGTAATGCTGTATTTAATTTGCTAAAATTTTGTTGAGGATTTTGGCGTCTATGTTCATGAGGGATATTGGCCTGTAATTCTCTTTCTTTGTATTGTCTTTATCTGGTTTTGGGACTAGAGTAATGCTGGCTTCATAGAAAGAGCTTGGAAGTGGTCCTTCCTCTTGAATTTTTTGGAATAGTCTGAGGAAGATAGGTTTTAATTCTTCTTTGAATGTTTGATAAAACTCCCCAGGGAAGCTGTCTGGTCCAGGGCTTTTGTCTGTTGGAAGTTTTTTTATTACTGCTTCAATTTCCTCCATAGTTATCGGCCTATTCAGATTTTTTTATTCCTCCATAGTTATCGGCCTATTCAGATTTTTTTATTCCTCCTGGTTGAGTTTTGGAAGGTCATATTTTTCTAGGAATATGTCCATTTCTTCTAAGTTGACCAGTTTGTTGGAATAGAGTTGCTCATAGTATTTTTTATAATTCTTCGTATTTCTGTGGGGTCTATTGTTATTTCACCTCTTTCGTTTCTGATTTTGTTTATTTGGGTCCCCTCTCTTTGCTTCTTGGTGAGCCTGGCTAGAGGTTCATCAGTCTTGTTTATCCTTTGAAAGAACCAGCTCTTGGTTTCATTGATCTTTTGTATTTTTTTTTTTGTCTTTATGTCACTTTTTTCCGCTCTGATCTTTATTATTTTCTTCCTTCTGCTCACACTGGGCTTTTCTTGTTGCTCTCTTTATAATTCTTAAAGTTGAAGAGTTAGATAGTTTATTACCAGTTTTTCTTGTTTTTTTAGGTAGGCCTGTAATGCTATGAGCTTTCCTCTCAGGATTGCTTTCACTGTGTCCCAAAGATTTTGGATTGTTGTGTTTTCATTGTCATTTGTTTCCAGGATGTTTTTAATTCCTTCTTTGGTCTCTTTGGTAACCCAGTCATTGTTTAATAGTATGCTATTCAGCCTCCAAGTGTTTGAATATTTTGTGATTGTTTTACTGTAATTGATTTCTAATTTTATGCCATTGTGATCTGAGAAGATGCTTGATATGATTTCCTCTTGAATTTGGAGAGACTTTGTGTCCCAATATGTGGCCTATCTTTGAAAATGTCCCATGTGTTGTTAATGTATATTCTGTAGTTTTGGGGTGGAATGTTCTAAAGATGTCAATTAAGTCCATCTGATCTAGTGAGTCTTTTAGGATTGATGTTTCTTTGCTAACTTTTTGTCTAGAGGATTTATCCAGTGATCTTAATGGAGTATTAAAGTCTCCTACTATGATTGTGTTGCTGTCAATCTCTCCCCTGATATCTTCCAGAAGGTTTTTTTTTTTTAATGTATTTGGGTGTTCCTGCATTGGGTGCATATATGTTTACCAGAGTTATATCCTTTTGTTGTATTGATCCCTTTAGAATTATGAAGTGGCCTTTTTTGTCTCTTGTTATGGTCTTCACTTTGAGGTCTATTTTGTCAGATATAAGTATTACTACCCCAGCTTTTCTTTTTCATTTCCATTTGCCTGATATATATTTTTCCATCTCTTCATTTTCAGTCTGTGTGAGTCCCTTGTTCTCCTGTAGACAGCATATATATGCGTCATGTTTTCTTATCCATTCAGTCACTGGATTACTTTTGATTGGAGCATTTAATCCATTTACATTTAATGTTATGATTGATAGGTACTTGTTTGTAGCCTTTTCGGTGCTTTAACCCTTTGCACTCGCTTGCTTTTTTCTTGATTCCTTTATTCTAATGCTAACCGTGTCGAGTCACACTCGACATCCAAGTGCAAAATGTTAAGCCTGTGTTCCTTCCTCCCCTTATGTTCCTTCTTTTTACAGCATTTCCTTTAGCATTTCTTGCATTGCTGGCTTAGTAGTGATAAATTCCCTGAGCCTTTTTTTTTGTCTGTGAAGCTCCTGATTTCCCCTTCAATTTTGATTGATAGTCGTGCTAGATAGAGTATTCTTGGATTCAGTCCTTTGCTTTGCATCACTTTGTATACTTCATTCCATTCCCTTCTAGCATGATGTGTTTCTGTTGAGAAATCATTTGATAATCTGATAGGAGATCCTTTGTAGGTAACTCTCTGTCTCTCTTTTGCAGCCTTTAAGATTCTCTCTTTGTCATTAACAATTGCCATTGTAATTATGATGTGTCTTGGTGTGGGTCTTTTGAGATTTATCTTGCTTGGGACTCTCTGTACTTCTGTAACTTTTTTTCTTCCCCATGTCAGGGAAGTTTTCTGTCATTATTTCTTCAAATAGATTTTATAATGCTTGCTGCTCTTCTTGTCCTTCTGGCAGCCCTATTATACATATATTACTTCGTTTCATGTTGTCCCAAAGCTCCTTTAGGCTCTCCTGCTTTTTAATTTTTTTCTCTAGTTGCTGTTCAGATTGGGCTTGTTTCACTACCTTATCTTCTAACTCACTAATTCGGTCCTCTGCTTCTTCTAATCTACTGTTAAACCTTCCATGGTGTTTTTGATTGTAGTTATATCACTTTTGACTTCTTCCTGATTTTTGCATAGATTGTTGATTTTCTCATCCATCCGGTGTATGAACTGTTTGACCATTACTCTGAATTCTTTTTCTGTCATGTTGCATGCCTCAATTTAACTTATTTCCTTTCTTGGCGATTCCTCCTTTTCTTTCCTCTGGGGATTGTTTTGCTGTCTCCCCATTCTATCACCAGAAGGTTCAAACGCCGAGTTGCTGGAGCCTGGGCCGTGTGCAGTGGGAGCTTTGCGCCACCCGAGTGTCACTGAAGAGCTCCGACACCAAGACATGTGGCTGTAGTGGGTTAGTGGGAGCCACGCTCGCCCAGGATCAGAGTCACTGGCACTCAGTGCAGCCTTGTGCATGCACCTAGAATCAGGGACCCTGCCTGCGCTGCACTGAAAAAGAGACCCCGCTGATGTGTGCTGAAAATTAGGGTGCCCTAGTGCGTTCCAGGAGTCAGAGGACCCCTGTGTCTGTGCAAAGAATCGAGTATCAGAGTCTCTGTTGCTTGGTGCGACCTCGCGCCAAGAATCAGGGTCCCGGTGTGTGCATGCACCAAGAATTGGAGTCACTGGCGCTTAGTGTGCATGCACTGGGGCTCAGGGAACCCAGGTGTGCACAATGAGAAACTGGTGCTTAGTGCTGCCTCTTGTGCAGAGAATCAGGGTCCCCAGTCTGTTTGGGGGTCTTCATTGCACAGCCGCACTATGTCAGCAGAGGGTCCACTCCTGCACTGTGTAGAACAGACTTCCTTGTGCGCTTGCCCAAAATCTATGTCAGGTGGCACAGCTACCCTGTGTGGGCATGTGGTCTGGTCACATGATTGTGCACTGGGGGGAACAGATTCCAGGTGTCCATGTGCCCATGTGTGCGCCCAGGCTCAAATTCCAGTAGCGGAGTTGCAGCCCTGTGTGAGGGGCGGGTCTAGCAGTTCCTATGGCACTGCAGGGAGCCTATGGGGAGGGGGATGGGCTCCGTGACTCACAGAAATCTGTGGCAGGGATGTCTGGATTCTTGGTGTCTGTGGGTCTGCAGCTGTGGTCGCAGGTCTTTGTCCCTAGTGGCTGTAGGGTCCCAGTTTGCATCTGAGGCCAGATTAGGTGGTGGTGAGGCTAGGATCCTAGTCTCAAGCATTTCTGTTTTTCAAGATGGTATGATTTCTGTGCCCGCGCTGGTTGCCCCTGGAGTGTCCATGGTAGCAGCAGAGTTTTGCTGTCTAAGACTGCCTGGTTTGGCACCCCTTGGAAGGCCTGCAGGATCTAACTGTCCCTATTTCACTCACACACACAACCACTCACATCCACACACTCCTCTATCACTCCCTCACTCTCACACACCCTACCTTCTTGCTGGTTGCCATCTTTCTTTTTTTTCCTCACCATTGATGTTTCTATCTTTCTCTTCCTCTCCCTTCCTTTCTGAGATCAATAAAATTAAATAAAAAAAATTCCATACTATCCAAACTAATCTACACATTCAATGCAATCCCTATTAAAATAACAACAGCATATTCACAGATCTAGAACAAATACTCCAAAAAGGTATGTGGAACCAAAAAATACTCCAAAAAAGGTATGTGGAACCAAAAAAGACTGCAGCAATCTTGAGAAAGAAAAACAAAATTGGAGGAATCACAAGACCAGATTTCAAGTTATACTATAAAACCACCGTTATCGAAACAGCCTGGTACTGGCACAAGAACAGGCATATGGATCAATGGAACAGAGTCCCAGAAATCGACCCAAGCTATTACACTCAATTAATATTTGACAAAGGAAGCAAGGACATACAGTGGAGTGAAGACAGTCTCTGCAATAAATGGTGTTGGGAAAATTGGACAGATACATGCAGAAGAAGAAGAAGAAGAAAAGAAGAAGAAGAAGAAGAAGAAGAAGAAGGAGAAGGAGAAGAGGAAGAAGGAGGAGGAGGAGGAGGAGGAGGAGGAGGAGGAGGAGAAGAAACTAGACCACCAACTTACACCATAAACAAGAATAAACTCAAATGGATAAAAAACTTAAATGTAAGTTGTGAAACCATAAAAATCCTAGAAGAAACTACAGGCAGCAAAATTTCAGACACCTCCAGTAGCAATATGTTTACAGATACATCTCCTAGGGCAAAGGGAACTAAGGAGAAAATAAACAAATGGGACTGCATCAAAATAAAAAAGCTTCTGCACAGCAAAAAGAAACCATCAACAAAATGAAAAGGGAGCCCACTGTATAGGAGAACATATTTGGCAATGATACATTTGATAAAGGCTTAGTATCCAAAATATATAAGGAACTCTTACAACTTAACTAAAGACAGACAAACAATCCAATTAAAATATGGGCAAAGGACCTAAATAGACATTTCTCCAAAATGTACTTACAGATGGCCAACAGACATATGAAAAAATGCTCAAAATCACTGATCATTAGGAAGATGCAAATTAAAATGACGATGAGGTATTACCTCACACCTGTCAGAATGTCTACAAATCAACGAATGACAAGTGCTGGTGAGGATGTGGAGAAAAGGGAACCTTAGTACACTGCTGGTGAGAATGCAGACTATTGCAGCCATTATGGAAAACAATATGCAGTTTCCTCAAGAAATTAAATATGGATCTGCCATTTGACCCAGTGATTCCACTTCTAGGAATAGATCCTAAGAAACCCAAAACATTAATCAGAAAGAATGTATGCACCCCTATGTTCATAGCAGCGCTATTTACAATAGTTAAGATCTGGAAACAGCCCAAGTGCCCATCAGTAGATGAGTGGATAAAAAAGCCATGGTACATCTATACCATGGAATACTGTGCAGCGGTAAAAAAGAAGGATCTCTAACCATTTGAGACAGCATGGAGGGACTTAGAAAGTTTTATGCTGAATAAATATTTGACAAAGGAGACAAGAACATACAATGGAGTCAAGACAGATTCTATAATAAGCCAGTCAGAGAAAGACAAGTATCACATGATCTCACTCATATGTGGAATCTAATGAACAAAATAAATTGATGAAAAATATAGATCCAGAAACGTAGAACCACAGAACAGACTGTGGAATCTCAGAGGGTGAAGGTGGGGGAGGATGTGTGGGTGGAAAGTGTTCAGCCAAAGACCTTGTATGCATATATGCATAACCCATGGACATAGACAATAGGTTGGTGAAGGCCTGGGGTGGGGGTCTAGGGGCGGTAAAAGGGGTCAGTGGGGGAATAAGGAGGATATATGTAATATTTTCAACAATAAAGATTTGTTTTAAATTCCAGAAAGTACTGGTGGCAGAAAGTGATGAAAGAGTGAAAAGTTTGTAGTCAGGGAGGAGCCCAGCTTGTGTGTGGATTAGGTTAGCTCTGAACCAGGACAGAGTGCAGAAACAAACACCTGGCTACTCTTTAGTTTCCTGTCTTTCAGATCCTTAATTTTTCTGCCTTGAGGACACAGTTAAGCATACTTTGTTTCATAGAGAGACCTAAAGGCCCTAAGTATCTAACAAATTTTGCTAATTGTTATTTCCCCCCAATAATTATAACTTACTAGAGGCCCAGTGCATGAAATTCATGCACAGGGGCAGGGGGGTGTCCCTTAGCCCAGCCTGCACCCTCTCCAATCTGGGACCCCTCGAGGGATGTCCGACTGCCCGTTTAGGCTCGGGGATCAGACCTAAATGGGCAGTCGGACATCCCTCTTACAATCCAGGACTGCTGGCTCCCAACTACTTGCCTGCCTGCCTTCCTGATTGCCCCTAACTGCTTCTGCATGCCAGCCTGATCACCCTCTAACCACTCCCATGCCAGCCTGATTGATGTCTAACTGCTCCCCTGCCAGCCTGTTTGCCTCCAACTTCCCTCCTCTGCCGGCCTGGTCACCCCTAACTGCCCTCCCCTGCAGGGTTGATCGCCTCCAACTGCCCTCCCTTGCAGGCCTGGTCCCTCTCAACTGCCCTCCCTTGCAGGCCTGGTGCCTCCCAACTGCCCTCCCCTGCTGGCCATCTTGTGGTGGCCATCTTGTGTCCACATGGGGGCAGGATCTTTGACCACATGGGGGCAGCCATATTGTGTGGTGGAGTGATGGTCAATCTGCATATTACTCTTTTATTAGATAGGTAGAGGCCTGGTACAGGGGTGGGGGCCAGCTGGTTTGCCCTGAAGGGTGTCCCAGATCAGGGTGGGGGTTCTCTTGGGGCGTGGGGCGGCCTGAGCGAGGGGCCCGTGGTAGTTTGCAGGCCAGCCACGCCCCCTGGTGACCCAAGCGGAGGCCCTGGTATCTGGAATTTATTTACCTTCTACGATTGAAACTTTGTAGCCTGGAGTGGAGCCAAGCCTCCTGCTTGCTCTGTGGCCAGCAGCCATTTCTGTTGGGGTTTGTGTATCTTCTATGATTGAAACTTTGTAGCCTTAAGCGGAGGCCTGGGCCGGCCAAGGTGTGCGGAAAGCTTTGCTTCTTCCATTGCCGGGGGCAACCCTAGCCTCCCGCTCTTTCCAGCTCCGTGGCTGCCGCCATTTCGGTTTGGATTTATTTACCTTCTATAATTGAAACTTTGTAGCCTTGAGTGGAGGCTTAGGCTGGCAAGGGCAGGCGGAAAGCTTGGCTTCCTCCATTGCCTGGGAAACCCAAGCCTCCCTCTTGTTCTCTGTGGCTGTAGCCATCTTGGTTGGGTTTATTTGCATGCTCGCTCTGATTGGCTGGTGGGTGTGACTGGTGGGCATGGCTTGTGGGTATGGCAGATTGATGGTTAATTTGCATATTACTCTTTTATTAGGTAGGATGTTTTCACATTGGGAAGCATTTATAGATGGGATGGGTTTATTGTTGTTCATATGAAATAATACCATAATTCACAAATAATAATACAAGAATAAAAAATGGAACCCACTGAGGACATCAAACAGTGGAGGACCTAATCTGATTAATGTTTTAAAAGAATAGTCTTAAACCAGTATAAGCTGATTATCGCTGCGTAACAAATTACTCCCAATTTACTGGCTTAAAACAACACACATCTGTTAACTCGTGGTTTTTGTAGGTTAGAAGTTTGGAGCAGCTTAGCTGGGCGGTTCTGATTCATGGGCGCTCCTGAGGGAACCTTCAGGATGTCAGCTGGTTCTTCACCAGGAGTGGTAGCTCCACTTCCAACCTCACTCCCGCGGCTGCACAGGATTCAGCTCCTCCCCATGTGCTCCTCCCCATGGGGTTGCCCATATTTTGGGTTCTTTCTCCCTCCAAAGTGAGTGACTCAAGAGACAGTGGGACCAAGATGGAGGCCATGGTGTCTTTTTGTGTCGTAGCCCGTAACCTCTCACACGGTCCCTGCTTTATTCCATTCATTAGAAGCTAAGCTCAGGCCACACTTAAGAAGAGGAAAACTTAAACTCCACCTCTTGACAAGAGGAGTATTAAAAACTTTAGGGAAATCAGGAAGAAAACTTAGGGATGGGAACTCTATACTCTCCAAATCATTATATGCGCATTTGAGTGTTCATTATGCCTGATTCTTCTCATCCTCTTAAAGTTTGTCCATGGTTTTCCATTGCCTGCTCCCTCAGACAGAGGCTGATGTCATTGGCATGTAATTCAAAGCGTTCCAAGATCTTGCACTACTTTCCAGCCTTTTCTCTCGGGGCCCCTTTCCCTTTCCCGTGGATCAACAGAACGGAGTCATTCCTTATTTCCCAAATGCCCTTTGCTTCTTGTTCCTGCTCCCTCAAACACCCTTTCCTATAATCTCAACATGCTCAAGTCCTGCCTACCTGTTAAGTATCTTCTCAAAAGCCATTTCTTCCAAGAAATAGCCCCTAACCATCTCAGCCAGAAATAAGATCTTCCTCTTCTGGATTTCAAGAGAACACCATCAACACTTCTCTCAGAGCATGTCATTGTTATCCATGTACTATTTCAATGATCTATATGCATGTCATCTCTCCCCTGTTGGATCTGCAGCTCTTTGACGGCATGAGTCACATTCACATCAGTCTCTTTGTTCCCCCCTTGGCACCTAACCTTCATCTAGAAGTCCCATAAGTATTTGTCCAGTTTATTTGCCTCAGGAGGACACAAATTATAGCAAAAAATTGGGGGGGGGGAGAGTTTTACGACCTTTGGTGTTTTTCTTTATGATAAAGTGATTTAGCAAAATGTAAAAAGGCAAGACGTTGTAGATGTTTGGAGAATGGGCTGTAACAGAATAAGGATAGATGTGGCCCGGTTAGTTTGAGGCTATTGCCTGTGACTCACTGAGACCTCGTGGAAATCTGGACTAAGAAGGTGGCACTGTCGATGCGAGATATGGAGAGATTGAAGGCATGCTTTTAAAGCAAAACTGATACAGGAAGTACTTTTGGATTGGATGGGGAACAAAAGTTAAGGATGACTTCCTAGTGATTGGTCTTGGTAACTGTGGAGCTGGTGGCCCCATTTCCTGCAGAAGGACCATGTTGGGGTACTCACAGAGATGCTGAGATGCCCCTGGGGAAACCCAGTGGTGAGGTCAAGGGGTAGTTGGGTCACTTAGATACACAAGTCTGGAGATCAGAGATGACACAAGGGTTCTCGGCATATAGATGATTTTGAAGGGGTGGGAAAGGTGAGATCCCCTAGGAAGAGAGTGGAGGTCTAGAAGACTCCAAGCCTGCATCCCCAGGAACTGAAATGTCTAGAGAAATGTTTGGGGACAACAGGGGAAGAAGTCTGAGAAGGAACAGCTGAGGCAGTGGGAGGCAGATTAGGCAGGTGCAGTGCTGCCTATGCAGAGGAAGGATCGGATTTCAGGAGGGTCCGGGCTATCTGGGCTGATTAGTGTTGGAATATCAATCAGAATGAAGACACAGAAGTGCTCTCTGGATACGGCAGGAAGGTTGGCAGTGGCAGGTGTTGTTCAGTGGCATGAAGAACACAGAAGAGTGGGCTGATGCATGAATGGAAGAGGAAGGACTTAAATATTTGGGCGTTTATTATGTGCTCACTGGGTAAGACCCTTCAGACCCCCTCTGTCTGGCCTCCTGAGCCTTTCACAAATGTGTTCACTTCAGCCGCAAGCCTGCCTTAACTGCAGTTACCAGCAGTCTCAACTTGGATGTTTTGTCAGCAGCATCCTAACTGGCCTCCTAAGCCCTGCTTTGCTCCCTGGCAGCCAGAACAACCTTCTAAAATCCCTACATATGATCATGTCACCCTTGTGTTTAAAAACTTTCAATGGCTACCTATTCTCATGGGGATAAAGTCCACATCTCTTGCACATTTTTTAGGTCATCTGACTCCTGACTGTCTCTCAAGCATTTTTCCTCCCGCTCTTTTTCTGGTCTGCACTCCAACCACTTCCTCTCACTGTCATCTTTATTTTCTCTGCTCTGCCCTGTTCTCTTAGGACTCCATGTTCAAGCCTGAAGTCTCTGCTTCAATATCATTTCCCTAGAGAGGTATTCCTTGACCTCTCCGCGAGCTCAAGCCCCTGACCCTCTGCACTTTCACTATCATACGAGACAGCGTTTCTTTTTCCCGACATTAGCACTAAATTGTGTCGATGGTTTACAGCTACATCCCAGCACATGACACCGAGAAGGTGTTCCCCAAATGTTCCTCCAATGGATTAAGTGAAACCAACTTTTCATTTCCATGGAAATTTCCACCAGAATCTTTCTTAAACAGGAAATCATCCTAAAATGTTTTTAGAATATTTATTTTAAGCAATGAAAGCTAATTAGGACATTTTAGAAAGGCTTTTAAAAAGCAAGTCAATCATATTTCAGGAGGCAAGACCTATAGACCCAATATGTTAAATCATTGCAACTTACAGACCGGAGGTAATGCTTTCATTAGGGGTTGTTTGTTCATCCATTTAATGAGTAACCTTTTGATTGAGGGAGAGGCGAGTTGCATAAGCCCTGCTTCTATATGAGCAATTGCTTATACATATATTAATTTGCTTGCTTTCAATTCAGGCACTATTTTATAAAAGGAAATCCCAGAGGAGAGAAGGTAGGAGTTTAACAGCCATCCATTCTTTGCAACACCTCAGAAAGCACATGGAAATGAACCCTGTAACAAGCCATCAGCAGGGCATTCATTCATTAACTTAATAGATTTCATTTTGTGACTAGGAGCTAGAGTCACAGACTTCCACCTCCAGCCACCTGCAAGACATCTCCGCGGGCGGGTTCCGATGGCACCTCCAATTCTGCGAGTCCCTATCTGAATTCAGGATGGTCCCTTGCAGAAACCTGCCTTCCTCCATCCCGGGCACACAGGCTGCAAGTCTCAGCATCTTCCTGGCCCACTCAATAGCCACCCCCTACCCCCCTGCCAAGGCTGCTACATTCTCTGGACTGAACCTCAATCTTAGAGCATCTACCCCAGCCCCTTCTTAACCCGTTAACTCTCACTGAGGCCTCCCATCTTGCATTCCCACCTCCAAGTTCCCCAACATAAGGCCTCCCCCTCAGCTATGGGGACACAGCACCAAAACCCCAGATATGATCTGTCACTCCCTCAAAGCAAGCAAACCAAAAAAAACCCCAAATGTTTCCTCCTCGTCATAGCAACTAATACTTATGAGCACCTACTGTGTGCAAGCACCATGCTAAGGGCTCTAAATCCATCCGAATAGCCCTCGGTTAAAAACCTAACTCCCTACCAGGATCTGGCCCTGCCTGTCTCCTTGCTTCATCTGGGCTGCCTGGTGCCACTCTCAATGGCCTTTGTGTTCCAAAGACACAAGGCAAGCAGCTCTGCTCTCCTACTATGTTCTCTCCTGGTCACAGCTTGCTTGACTCCTTTTGGCATATGACTCAGAGAAGCTTTCTCTGATCGCCCGAAGTTGCTCTCTCCTATTATCACAGAACACTAGCACTTGTTACTATTTTATTTGTTCCCCTCATTCAGCTCCCTGCGTAGAATGTAGCTTCCCTCAGGACAAGGACCATGTCCAATTTGTTCACCGATGAGCTCCAAAAGTAGCATAGAGTCAGGCACAGGTAAATAAACAGTGCTCAAAGGAATGAAAGAGGAATGAATGAAACCTTCTTGGGGAGCCCTCCGGAAATCATCCTATTATCAGTATCCAGCGCTCTTATCTCTAATGCCCTTAGAGCATCCAGATCAGAGGGTGTTAACATCTTTGTTCAAAATTCCCATGAAGTCTTCAGGCTCTTGCTTGTTGACCTCCTACTATGTGCTGAGAACCATGCTATGGGCGTAAAAAGCATCATCTCCATTATTCTCAGCAGCTACCACTGGAAGTAAGCCCTCTTTTCTAGGGCTGCATTATGACATTTGTGGGCTCTAGGTACTTTGGCCTTCATGGGCCCTTCTTTCATAAAGAAATATTAAAAATTATATATTATACTGCATTAGTTCTTCATACCAATTATACATATACTAATGTAACCCAGGCTGGATTCATTGTCATAATAGTTATTGTTCTTCTGATTTAGAAAAATGAAAACATTTTCGTGAGTCCTAGACCCTGGGCCTGGTAAGTCAGCCCTGCTATGGGGCCAGTTGTCCAATGAGGAAACGGATGATTCCAGGACTAAAAGTCACAGGGAAGAAGTGGAGGGGACGCGAACCCAGGCCAAGCATGATTCTGGTAAAAAACTTCTAACAGGCTGTGCTGCAGGGTCACAGAGGAAGTTCCCTCGGCCAGCACCGCACCCAGCTTCCAGGCCCTCAGCACCTGGATCAGCGTGCCTGGGGCAATTCTCGGTGCCCCGCCCCTTCCGCCTGGCCCCGCCCCGCCCCGCCCCCCTCTTGGGCGGAGGCGCACGGCCGCGGGAGGCTGGGCCGCGGGGCCGCGCGTGCGCTCTCCCGCCCCGTCGTGCGCATGCGCCTTGGCCGCTCGCTCGCTCCCGGGAGAGGATGGCGGGGGCCGCGCCGGGCGCCATCATGGACGAGGAGTACTTCGTGAGCGCGGCCGAGCGGGGCGACGAGGCGGACGGCGGCCAGGTGAGGGGGCACCGGGCGGCCCGCCCCCGCCGCGTCGGCCCCGCGGTCACCTTGTGGTGCCAGCACAGCGCGCCGCCCAGCCCGTCGCCTCACACCCCGGCCGGCGGGGCCCGCCCCTTACGCCCCGCCCGCCAGGGTCACGCACACGGCGTGTGGGCTCCGCGCCTGCACTGGCGACCAGCAGGGTGGGGGCGAGGAGCGGCACCCAGCCGTGACCCGAGGTGACCCCCCCAGGTCTCTTGCCTCCATTGCCACTGTGTCAAACTGCCGGCCACCCACGTGTCCCGATGGGCCGAACTTAGTGGCGGGTGGTGTTGGAGCATCCTTGTCCTGAAGTTTGCACATGGCACCTTCGAGGCCCAGAGTGTTGGGCCAGGGCCTCACCTAATAGACAGCTTTCGCTGGAGGCACCCAGAGCTGGGCTGCGCCCCACTGACCCGGGAGCCTTAGCCACGATCCCAGTTCAGCCCACCCACCGGGCTCGCACTGATGAGAGGGGTGGACCAGCCGTGCTTTGCACTGTTGTTCCAGCTGGCACCGCTGTACCTGCTCCGACGAGGGGGAGAAGGTCAAGAAAGGTGAAGGGATGGCATGAGCCGAGTTTTGGAAGATCTTGCTAGGTCCATTTTTGTGACTCATATCCTGTTCCCTGGGGACCGAGCTTGCTGATGGTGGGAGGCAGGGAGATGTGAAGTCCACATGGTGGAAGAAGCTAAGAGCGACTGAAATGCGAACATTCAGTCTGGCTGTAGGTGAGACGGGCCAGGTGAGCAGCTGGAAGGTTGAGGGCTTGCTAGAGCTTGGATGTGTCTTCTGAGTGAGACGGCCGTTTGGCGGCTCGTGAAGATAACGCCCTGGCCTGGTGGCTCGGTTGGTTGGATCATCACCCAGCACACAGAAAGGTTTTGGGTTTGATTCGGGTCAGGGCACATACTTAGGGTGAGGGTTTGATCCCATGTGGGGGTGTGTACCGGAGGTAGCAGATCAGTGTTTCCCTCTCTAAAATCAATAATAATAAAAAAAATATTCTCAGGTGAGGGTTAAAAAATAAAACATTTTAAAAAGATGCCTGTGGCATCATGTGAAAGGTGAGTGAGAGGCAGGAAGGAGGCCGAGCCCCGAGGGGAATGTTGGTCCTGTGGCACCCACAGAATAGGGAGGGAAAGATGGAGCGAAGGGCCACACAGGACTGACGAGCGGGAGATGGAACTGTGGGGAGTAGTGAGGGAGGAGAAATTGAGGGTGCCTAGGTTTGTGGGCTTGGGGTAACAGGTAAATATGGAACCTTGTGCTAAAATATGGGTTGTAGGGAAAAGGTGAGGTCAGTTTTGGATCAAATGAATTTGGAATACTGGTGGGGCATCTGAATGGACATGAGAATAGACTGTTGAGTACTTGAGTCTGGAGAGAAAGAGATAGGTATCCATCCATCAATCAATTGATCCAGGCTAAATTCTAGATTTACGGGCAGGGAGGTGGTATGGTCTGAGCGAAGATGTAGGAAGGAGGAAAGGGGGTCCAGGGTAGGAGCCCAAGACTAATACATGAGGAGGAGCCTCAGGGTGAATCCGGGCTTCCTTCACAGCCTTGTTCAAGGCTCCCCATCAAACATGGTCTCAGAGGGTGGCTGACTTATCTGTAAAGGTCTCTACAACCCCTCAGCTCTGCTCCTCTAAGGGGAAAGCAGCCGTAGATACTATTGTTAAAAAATGGGGTTGGCTGTTGTTCTGATACAATTTTATTTACAAAAACAAGAGAAGGACTAGATTTGGCCCTGGGCCACGTTTGCCACGTCTGGCCCAGCTCTTGCCCTACAGAGTCAGTTACACGGAGGTGGGTCTCTCCAACTAGCTTGTGAACGCCGTTGGTGGAAAGAGACACTTTGTCTTACATGTTCCTCGGTTCCCTGGTGATAAGCACAGTGCTCTCAGCACACAGCACGTGTTCAGAAGCACATGCTTGTTCATTAGGACAACAGAGTGAAAGCTGGACAGACCTCGGGGTCATTGGGTCCATGGTTATCACATCATCACGCTGCTTTGTCCTTAGACTCAGGAACGTGCTTACAGTGGTTTCCAGGTAGAATGGGGACTAGAACCCAGCCAGGCTGCTTATACGATGCAAGTCTATGGTCTTTGCTTTCTAACAGCAGATTGGCGGTGTATGCCTGCAGGAATCACTGCTGCCTTAACCTCATCAGAAAGCATGAAAGGGCACATACAGAATAATAGTAAAAACAGTAATAGCTAATGTCTACTGAACTCTCACTAAATGTCAGGCACTATGTGTGGCTCTTCCAAAAATTAGCTGTGCATTCCTCACAACAGCCAAGCGGGAGGAGGTACTATGGTGCCCTTGGTTTGTTTAACAGGGAAGGTTCCCAAAGCTGAGGTGGCTTGTGTGACTGCATGCACAGGTTCTCCAGGGTGGAGGCAAGACAGACCCCCTTGGTGTGATTCTGGATCCCATTTTCTTAGCCACTCATTACTGTCCAGCCCACTCCCTGCGAGTCCCATGGAAGTCACATGTAATAATGTACCGTGTGTGGAGTAATTTGAAGGGGACAGGGAGAGAGACTTGTGAGGTTACAGGAGCTTGTGTTAATGGAGAAATGACCACCAGCAGGAGGAGGAGTATGCCGAGGGGGAGGATGACGCTGAGGTCCAGCAGGAGTGCCTCCACAAGTTTTCCACCCGGGACTACATAATGGAGCCCTCGATCTTCAACACGCTCAAGAGGTACGGATGTGAGAAGGGTTACTTGTATTGGGAGGAGGTGGCGATAATTTAGAGAAAGTTTTGTGGTGGACCCAGAAGTGGACCTGTAAAAGTAAGAATGCTGTGATGTGGGACAGGAAGGCTTCTAGGGGTCCCCTCCACACTGTATAACCTTAATAACCTGTCTTCCTCCTTACCTGCCTCCCTGCTGTCATCCGCCCCATGCCCGTCTGCCTTCATTTTAGTGAAAGAGTTTGTTACTTTTTCTAGGTACTTTCAGGCAGGAGGGTCTCCAGAGAACGTGATCCAGCTCTTGTCAGAGAACTACACTGCTGTGGCCCAGACTGTCAACCTGCTGGCCGAGTGGCTCATTCAGACAGGTGCTCTGTGCGTGGCCCCTGTCCTGGCTGCTCATCATCTCCCCCTCCCCGCCCCACCCCCCTTTTTCAAAGACCTTTGGGTCATTATAATGCTGATAAATTGGAAAGCTTCTTTGTC
This sequence comes from Eptesicus fuscus, assembly GCF_027574615.1. Classification (NCBI taxonomy): domain Eukaryota; kingdom Metazoa; phylum Chordata; class Mammalia; order Chiroptera; family Vespertilionidae; genus Eptesicus; species Eptesicus fuscus. Next base: position 3,717,221 of record NC_072484.1, on the reverse strand, counting down.
TTCCTGGTTTTTAAGACTTAAGTAAGACAGAACTGAACTTTCCTACCCTTATCTTTCATTCGGTAACTGAGGTTTACAGATAGCCCGCTACTGTGATTCTCATTGAACTGTTCCACGGTGTATGTTCAGGGTGTCATTTCAGAGGCCCATGAGAGCAAGCAGCAGATGGTGGACAGTTTAGGGTTGAGTATGATTGTGGCTTTCAGCGAATGTGATCAGAGTAGAGCCTCCTGTCAATCACGGAACTGGCTGTGACGACACAGTAAGACTTCCTGGAGACGAGTCTGTCGTCGCTGTCACAGTGGTTAGACACAGTGTCTCTGCTGGCTGGCATCTGCTCCCTCCTCCTGTGCAGGGGTGGGCCTTTCTGTCCTCCTGCCTGTCTGGTTTGGTCATTTGTCCTTATCCTTAGCAAGGTTTGGAGATACTGTCCTGTCCATGTGGAAAGGGTAGAGCATCCTTGTGTTCTGCTCTGTGCTCCTTTTGGTTCTTAGCACTGAATAGGATTACTAAATAGGAATTTTTAAAAATTGATCCCAAATCCTCAGTTGTCAGAAGCAGTTCTCTGATGTTTGACTCACGTATAGACTGGAGCTGTCTATTTTCTTTAAAGTAACACAACGAATTGAGAAGTTGTCGTTCTCTCTCAGGTGTTGAACCTGTGCAGGTGCAGGAGACCGTGGAGAATCACTTGAAGAATTTATTGATCAAACATTTTGACCCCCGCAAAGCAGACTCTATTTTTACTGAAGAAGGAGAGGTGAGGGGCCTTTTTTCTTTTTCTAATACCAGTTCCTAGGGCCTTTTGCTAATTCCATGTGCACAGTGGAGTGTGGCATGTTATATATATAAGAAATGTAAGAGTTAGGGACTAAAATCAGGGTGTGAGCCAAAAGTTGCATCGAGTCAGAATTGCCCTTCAAATGCCACACTTTGTCTAGTGGGGAGAGGCACACAGGTACCAGCTCCAGAGAAAACAGCAGATTCCCCCCTCCCATTCCATGCTTCCTCTAGGCGCAGGCTCTAAGGTGGTGTGGCTTGTTCATTTAGGTCCTCCAAAAAGAAGATGCCAGGGCTGGATTAGTATGTGGGAGGTTTGGGGATATTGGGAGGAGGTGGCGATAATACATGAGGAAGATGAGTAATGGTTGGAGGAGGCTGCAGGAGCTGTGAGGCAGGTCTGACCCCTGAAGACAAGAGGGAGGGCAGGTAGGAGGGGTCTCAGACGATAGTGCAGTTGTCAGAAAGTTTCAGCAATGTCAGTCTCCAAGCCACAATCACCTGTCACAGGAGCCCTCAGAGCCCTGCCACCCTCAGTGTCTGGGGGCAGCCTGTGGGCAGCTCAGCCTTGGCACGGAGGGCTGGTGGATGCAGAGCGCAGCCCTGGCAGCCACGCAGTAGGAGAGCTGAGAGCCACATTCCCATGGCTGCTTCACCAGGGATGGGCAAAGCCATCTGCGCCATTTCAGTTGCCTTGTCCCCTGTGCTCAGGCACACAGCTGATTTAGCAGGAAGCAGTTGTGCGTGTGATGCTACTCCTGTGAGCGTGCTTCTGTGGGACTCTTGGAAGTCTCCAGGAAGTGCCTTGGCGTGTCCTGTGTAGAGTTGGCTCTCCCAGAAGCCGTTAGTGGGCGTTCAACTCTGCCACTCAGCTGCCCATGTGGCGTCAGCCGCTCTGGGACTGTGGGGCCACATCCAATGCTCCCAGGGCTCTACTCTGCAGCTGAAAATATCCGTGATGGTTTAGACAGCACAGTCTTCACTAAGCTAATGCTGGGCCTCACCTCTCCCTGTCTGTCTGTGTCTGTCGGCAGACCCCAGCTTGGCTTGAACAAATGATTGCACATACCACATGGAGAGATCTTTTCTACAAACTGGCCGAAGCCCATCCAGACTGTTTGATGCTTAACTTCACTGTTAAGGTAGGAAGAGGGCCAGAGGCAGAGAAAGACAGAAGCGTTCATGAGTAATGGCTATCTTTAAGGATGGTTAGTGGGGCAGGGGGGAGCAGGGGAGGTGGGGTGTGATCTTTCTTCTTTGAGAGACTACATTTGCTTTGTTGGTAAAGACCTTCATCGTTTTACTTGAGTAAGCCTTACATGAGAAAGAAAAGCACAGAATTTTAGGTGTGTTTTTGGGTCAACGTTTCTGGGGTTTCTAAGATTTGGAAGAAACATAGAGTCCGTTGTGTCCCAAGGGGGCTTTTAGGACTGCCTGGTCTGTCTCCTCCATCTTACAAAGAAACCGAGCCAGGTGGTCGGCTTGGGTACAAACCTAGTTAGAGGCGGAGCAGGGTCAGAGTGAAGGTGTGTGACTGAGACCAGTGCTTGCTTGTCCCATCTCACCACGAACACTGATAACAAGCCAGCTTGCTATGAAATGTGTAGCCACCACTTGTTGACACTCTGTCTGGCTTCTTCTGTTTGTGTTGTAGCTTATTTCTGACGCGGGGTACCAAGGGGAGATAACCAGTGTATCTACAGCTTGCCAGCAGCTGGAGGTGTTCTCTAGAGTACTTCGTACCTCTCTGGCTACCATTTTGGATGGAGGAGAAGAAAACCTTGAAAAAAATCTTCCTGAGTTTGCCGTAAGTTCTCAGTTGATCTCGGAGTGGAAGGAGGCGGCTGGGTCGAGCATTTCCCATGTGAAATGCCCCTTCCTTTAGGGGACACCCCGGCCAAAAGCTCCTTCCACAATGACAGCTTCCTGCAGGAGGACAGGGTCATCTGCCCTTTGCTGTGTGTTTGTCATTGCTCTAGCGTGAAACCTCACACTCTCTCCCTGGAATTTTTCAGAAAATGGTGTGCCATGGGGAGCACACATACCTGTTTGCCCAGGCCATGATGTCCGTGCTGGCTCAAGAGGAGCAGGGCGGCTCCGCCGTGCGCAGGATCGCCCAGGAGGTCCAGCGCTTCGCCCAGGAGAAGTGAGGCGGTGTCTGTGATCACCGGGCCCCACTAGATGCCCCAATAGACCCCCCATTGCCCTGCTTCCACAACCGAAGGTTCCAGGCCCTCTTATCGGTCACACAGGCAGCCTGCCTTTGACCCCCAAGCTGGGGAAGTCAGGGAAACTTCAGGACGTGGGGAGGCCTTGCTTCCTCAAGTGTTGCTTTGATGAATAATTTGTTAAGTACTTGATGATTGTTCAACTCACTGGATTTTTGAACCTGTGTTTCATATATTGGGATTTATCAGTTGTTAATAAGAATAGTCTTGGAAGTGGTTAGTCAGTAGTCTAATTATTGGGGTTGTCCATATTGTAGAATAAGATTAGCTCTTATTGTCTTTATTTTCTACTGGTGGAGTCTTAACAAGGTATTTAGAAAGTGAGTGGTTCCTTCTAGAAAGTCTACAAGCTTTGTTGGAACCCTTCCTTCCCAGTAGCTGTTGTCTCCTGAGTCAGTTAGTGAGTGTACAGTGAAAGCAGGACTAGGAAAAAACAGGGGTCCCAGTCGTCAAAGCATTCACTGAGAAAAGGGAGGCAGGGAGGGGTCATTAATGATGTATTCTCCCTTGCTGACGATGAGATACATGATTGTTTTCATCAAGAGGCCATGACGCCAGTCAGATCACGCTAGCACTAGGCACGGCTGCCTCCTACCCGAGGGCGTGCCAGGCCCTTGGGGCTATGTTATCCAAAGGAGCCCTGAATCCGGCTGACATCACAGTCCTGTTCAAGATGTTTACAAGCATGGACCCGCCTCCTGTTGAACTCGTAAGTGCCTTCTCATTTTAATAATGAAGCAGGACCCCCCAGTGCTGACGTGGAAGGGGGGTCGTGGGAAGTCTGTGTTTCTCTTAATGCGCTTATGTCATTGAGGACAAATTCCTGTTGAAATGTTTCTGTGCATTTCCTGGTGCCCCCATCCCACACTAAGCCCACACACTGAAGCAGCTGCTGGGTGTGCGCCGCTCACAGCCCGCCACCATGCGAGCGAGTGGACTTACCTGCCATGTTTCCGTGTCCCTTTCCAACTTGTCATGTGTCCTCCCCAGATCCGCGTGCCAGCCTTCCTGGACCTGTTCATGCAGTCGCTCTTTAAACCCGGCGCCAGGATCAACCAGGACCACAAGCACAAGTACATCCACATCTTGGCGTATGCGGCCAGCGTGGTGGAGACCTGGAAGAAGGTGCTGTTAGGGACACAAGTGACCCACCTCCTCCCGGCGATTATTTGGGGATTCTGGCTGCAAGAAATCATGAGCCTGTGGAGTGTCAGAAATGTCTTTTTTAGTGTTTATTCATAAAATAGTTCAAGTGCCAAAAACAGTCTCAAGAAAATGAACACAGCATCTCTACTACTTATTCAAACTATAGTTTGAAGTTTGTGTGACTAAAGAATGAGACCTTTTTCCTGAGCCACACACCAGTCTCCTTGGTTTTCAGTCTCTCTGTAATGTGTGCCTGGGGAGGGTGACCATTAAATGTAAATGGACCCCTGACTTCAGAGTAGGGAGGGGCCTTTGCAGGGAGAGGTGGCCCATAGCAGATCACCCCACCGGCCAGGCATGTGCTCCGTGGGACTCACCGACAGGGGTGGGGGTGTTTTCAGAACAAGCGAGTGAGCATCAACAAGGATGAGCTGAAGTCGACGTCGAAGGCGGTCGAAACCGTTCACAATCTGTGTTGTAATGAGAACAAAGGAGCCTCTGAACTGGTGGCCGAGCTGAGCACACTCTACCAGTGCATCAGGTAAGCAGACAGCTCGGTGCTCACCTTCATCCCTCTGGGAGTAGTTCACTCAAAAACCCTGCAGAAGCTTCAGAAATGTTCACTCATTTATTTTTCTTGTTTGAATGTATATAGAGAACTTTAAACTGAGTTACAAAAATTGATTTGGAGAAAAGGGTCTATTTACGGTAAAAGTTAGACCCAACAATTATATCAAGAGTTCACTAGAAAAGCTTATAAATGGGTGTTCTCTTAGGCACTTGAGTGTTTCCTGTTAGCCTGTGCTATAGGGACAAGGAGGGGGTTTGCTAAATAACAGTGAACCTCAACCTGTCCCCCAGCTCCTGCAGGGCTCCGTGGATGCTCTCCTGTCACGCAGGGAAGAGGTAAAGGAGCCGAGTGCTGAGCGAGGGTTCTTCACTGCGTGTTGGCAGGGAGCCAGCTCATCTCTCACTAATGGGTATCTCCCTTGCAGAGAGTATCAAAAAGGATTAATGGGGTAGATTGAGCTTGTTGTCCTTGTTTTTTAAACCTTTCTGTTTGTTGTTGAAAACATTTTGAAAGGTAGCATTGTGCCTTGTTACCGGCAGGTTTCCAGTGGTGGCGATGGGTGTGCTGAAGTGGGTGGACTGGACCGTGTCAGAGCCCCGGTACTTCCAGCTTCAGACTGACCACACCCCGGTGCACCTGGCGCTGCTGGATGAGGTAGGGGCTGGAGAGCCATACACAGCACACAGTGGTGCGTTGACTGAAGGGAAACGATTTGAACATGGGCTAATGCATAGGAACCACAGTTCGTGCCCCTAGCATCCCATCGGCGTCGAAACAAAACAACATTGAACAAAACATTGTACCAGGCCTGCGGCACTGTCCGTCCCGTGCTGTCTGTGCCTGTGTGTCCAGCACATCTGTACAGTGAACTCAGGACATTCTCATCAGAGCAAGTTGTTTCATTTTTATTTCCAGTTGCCTCTCCCTTTGTCAACTGTCAGTTTAGACTTTATTTCTGTCATTATTAAAGCAAATAGAAAAAAGTATTTTTTCTGTCTTTTGTATGAAAAAAAGTTAGCATACCTTGCTGCCTATCATCCACTTATATTAATATATTAATTTGTATATAATTTCTTGCTATCAATAACTTTTCTGTTGTCCCTAAAAATTATATTTGTTTATTTTTTTAATTTCAGAATTTAAAAAAAAATTCTTTATTGTTGAAAGTATTACATATGTCTCCTCTCCCCTGCTCCCTCACCCCCTCCAGCCTGCCCTCAGACCCAGGACCTCACCGCCCCATTAACTGTGTCCATGGACCATGCATATATGCACACAAGGTCCTTGGTTGATTACTTCCCACCCACCCACCCTCCCCTGCCTTCCCTCTGAGATTCCGCACTCTGTTCCATGCTTCCATGTCTCTGGATCCATTCTGTTCATTAGTTGATTTTGTTATTTAGATTTCACATATGAGTGAGATCATGTAACTTTCTCTGACGGACTTATTTTACTTAGCATGGTACTCTCCAGGTCCCTCCATGCTGTCTCAAAGGGTAAGAGATCCTTCTTTTTTACTGCTGCGTAGTATTCCATGGTATAGATGTACCACAGCTTCTTTATCCACTCATCTACTGATGGGCACTTGGACTGTTTCCAGATCTTAGCTATTGTAATTTGTGCTGCTATGAACATAGGGGTGCATACCTTCTTTCTGATTGGTGCTTCAGGTTTCTTAGGATATATTCCTAGAAGTGGGATCACTGGGTCAAATGGCAGTTCCATATTTCATTTTTTGAGGAAACTCCATACTGTTTTCCATAATGACTGCACCAGTCTGCATTCCCATTAGCAGTGTACTAGGGTTCCCTTTTCTCCACATCCTCACCAGCATTTGTTATTTGTTGATTTGTTAGTGGTAGTCATTCTGACAGGTGTGAGGTGATACCTCATTGTTGTTTTAATTTGCATCTCGATGGTGATCAGTGATTTTGAGCATTTTTTCATATGTCTCTTTGCCATCTGTATATCCTCTTTGGAGAATTATCTAGTTATATCCTTTGCCCATATTTTAATTGGATTGTTTGTCTTCCTTCTGTTAAATTGTATGAGTTCCTTATATATCTTGGATATTAACCCTTTTTCAGATGTATCATTGCCAAATATGTTCTCCCATTAAGTGGGCTCCCTTTTCATTTTGTTAATGGTTTCTTTTGCTGAAGCAGAAGCCTTTTATTTTGATGTGGCCCCAATTTTTTATTTTCTCCATAGTTTCATTGGCCCTCGGATATGTATCTATAAATACATTGCTATGAGAGATGTCTGAGATTTTGCTACCTATGATTTCTTCCAGGATTTTTATGGTTTCACGACTTACATTTAAGTCTTTTATCCATTTTGAATTTATTTTTGTGTATGGTGTAAGTTGGTGGTCTCGTTTCATTTTTTTTTGCGTGTATCTGTCCAATTTTCCCCACACCATTTACTAAAGAGACTGTCTTGACTCCATTGTATGCTCTTGCCTCCTTGTCAAATATTAATTGAGCATAATGGCTTGTGTCAATTTCTAGGGTCTCTGTTCTGTTCAGTTGATCTATATGCTGTTCTTTTGCCAGTACCAGGGAGTATTGATTACAGTGGCTTTGTAGTATAACTTGAAATCTGGTATTGTGCTTTCTTCAACTTTGTTCTTCTTTCTCAAGATTGCTGAGGTTATTCAGGGTCTTTTTTGGTTCCATGTAATTTGTTGGAGAATTTGTTCTATATCTCTGAAATATGCTGTTGGTATTTTAATAGGGATTGCATTGAATCTGTAGATTGCCTTGGGTAGTATGGACATTTGAATGATGTTAATTCTACCTATCCATGTACACGGTATATTCTTCCACTTGTTTCTATCTTCTTATATGTCTTTTTTCAATGTCCTGTAGTTTTCCGAGTACGGGTCTTTTGTCTCCTTGGTTAAATTTATTCCTAAGTATTTTAAATTTTTTGTTGCTGTGGTAAATGGGATTGCTTCTTTAGTTTCTCTTTCTGAGAATTTATTATTGGTGTATCAAAAAGGCATTCATTTTGGGGTGTTGATTTTGTATCCTGCTACATTGCCAAATTCATTTATTAAATCTAGAAGTTTTTGGTGGAGTCTTTAGGGTTTTGTATGTATAATATCATGTCATCTTAAAATAATGAGAGTTTTATTTCCTCCTTTCCAATTTGGATGCCTTTTATTTCTTCTTATCTGATCACTGTGGCTAGGACTTCCAGTGCTATGTTGAATAAGAGTGGTGAAAGTGGACATCCCTGTATTGTTCCTGTTCCTATGGGAAATGGTTTTAGCTATTGCCCATTGGGTATGATGTTGGTTGTAGGTTTGTCATATATGCCTTTATCATGTTGAGATATGCTCCCACTATTCCCACTTTGCTGAGGGTTTTTATCAAAAATGGGTGTTGGATTTTGTCAAATGCTTTTTCTGTGTCTATTGATATGATCATGTGATTTTTGTCTTTCAATTTGTTAATGTGATGTATCACGTTTATTGATTTACGAATATTGTACCAGCCTTGCATCCCCGGAATAAATCCCACTTGGTCATGGTGTATTATCTTTGTAATATATTGCTGGATCTGATTTGCTAATATTTTGTTGAGGCTTTTAGCATGTATGTTCATCAGGGATATTGGCCTGTAACTCTCTTTCTTTGTAGTGTCTTTATCTGGTTTTGGAATTAGGGTGATGCTGGCCTCATAAATGAGCTTGGAAGTGTTCCTTCCTCTTGATGTTGTGGAGTAGTTTGAGGAGTGTAAGTGTTCTTCTTTGAATGTTTGGTAAAACTCCCCTGTAAAGCAGTCCGGACCCGGGCTTTTGTTTGCTGGGAGTTTCTTTTTTTTTTTTTTAATATATTTTATTGTTTTTTTACAGAGAGGAAGAGAGAGGGACAGAGAGCTAGAAACATTGATGAGAGAGAAACATCGATCAGTTGCCTTCCGCACACCCCCTACTGGGGATGTGCCTGCAACCAAGCTACATGCCCTTGACCGGAATCGAACCCGGGACCCTTCAGTCCACAGGCCGACGCTCCATCCACTGAGCCAAACCGGACAGGGATGCTGGGAGTTTTTTTATTACTGCTTCAATTTCCTCAGTTTTTATTGACCTACTTAGGTTTTCTGATTCTTCCTAATTCCGTTTAGGGAGATTGATTTTTTCTAGGAATTTGTTCATTTCATCCACATTGTCCAGCTTGTTGGCATATAGTTGTTCATAGTATTTCCTTGTAATCCTTTGTATTTCTGTGGTGTCAGTGGTTATTTCTCCACTTTGATTTCTGATTTTACTTATTTGGGCCCTCTCTCTTTGCTTCTTAATGAGTCTGGCAAATGGTTCATCAATTCTGTTTATCCTTTCAAAGAACCAACTCTTGGTTTCATGGATTTTATGTATTGCTTTCTTGGTCTATGTCATTTGTTCCTAGTTTATTGTTGATCTTCCTTTTTTTTTGAGGTATGCCTGTAGTTTTATGAACTTCCCTCTCAGGACTGCTTTTGCTTTTTCCCAGAGATTTGGGGTTGTGTGTTCATATCATTTGTTTTCAGGAAGTTTTTTTTATTTCTTTCTTGATCTCATTGGTAACCCATTTATTGTTTAATAACATGTTATTTAGTCTCCATGAGTTTGAATGTTTTTGGGTGTTTTTACTGTATTTGATTTCTAATTTCATTCCACTGTGATCTGAGATGTTTGATATGATTTCAATCTCCTTGAACTTGTAGAGACTGATTTTGTGTCCTAACATGTGGTCTATCTTTGTGAATGATCCATGTGGACTTGAGAAGAATGTATATTCTGCAGCTTTGGGGTGAAATGTTCTAAAAATGTCAATTAAATCTGTCTGATCCAGTGTATCCTTTAGAGTCAGTTTCCTTGTTAACCTTTTGTCTGGAAGACCTACCCAGTGAAGTCAACAGGGTATTAAAGTCCCCTACCATGACCGTATTATTGTCAGTCTCTCCCTTGAAGTCCTCTACAAGTCTTTATATGTACTTAGATCCTCTTATATTGGGTGCATATGTTTTATCAGGGTTATATCCTCTTGTTGGACTAATCTCTTTAGTATTATGTAGTGACCTTCGTTGTCTCTTGTGATGGCCTTCATTTTGAAGTCTATTTTATTTTATCAGATATGAGTATTGCTACTCCAGCTTTTTTTTTCTTTTTCATTTTCATGGAAAAAATATTTCCACCCTTCTTCACTCTCATCCTGTGTGTGTCTTTTGTTGTGAGATGGGTTTCTTGTAGACAGCATGTAATTGAATCATGTTCTTGTATCCATTCAGCTACCCTATGTATTTTGATTGGAACATTTAAGCCATTTACATTTAAGATTATTATTGTTAGGTACTTATTTATTGCCATTTTAATTTTGTATGCCTAGGTTTCTCTCTCTGTTTCTTTTTATTACAGCAATTCCTTTAGAATTTCTTGTAATGTTGGCTTGGTGTTGATATACTCCTTTTGCCTTTTTTTGTCCGGGAAGGTCTTTATTTTGAATGATAGCCTTGCTGGATATAGTAATCTTGATTTTTTATATATATATTTTATTGATTTTTTACAGAGAGGAAGAGAGAGGGATAGAGAGTTAGAAACATCGATGAGAGAGAAACATCGATCAGCTGCCTCTTGCACACCTCCTACTGGGGATGTGCCCGCAACCAAGTTACATGCCCTTGACCGGAATCGAACCCGGGACCCTTGAGTCCGCAGGCCGACGCTCTATCCACTGAGCCAAACCAGTTTCGGCATAATCTTGATTTTAGATGCTTGCTTTCCATTACCTTGAGTACTTATGGCCTGTGGAGTGTCTGATGAGAAATCAAGTGTCAACCTTATAGAAGCTCCTTTGTAGGTAACAATTTTCTTTTCTCTTGTTGGCTTTAAGATTTTCTCTGTCTATAATTTTTGGCATTTTAATTATGATGTGTCTTGGTGTGGACCTGTTTTGGTTCTTCTTGCTTGGGGTTCTCTGTGCCTCCTGGACTTTTTCCTTTACCAGGTTGAGGACCTTTCCTACCATTATTTCTTCAAACAAATAATCCCTTTCTCCCTGTCTGCCACATCTGGCATAGCTGCTATTCGAATATTGTTATGTTTCACGTTGTCCCACCACTCTCTTAATCTATCCTCCTGTTTTTACATTGTCTTTTCTTTTTGGTTCTCTGATTGAGTCATTTTTTTCAATCCTGTCTTGTAATTCACTGATTTGATCCTTAGAATCCCCTAATCTGCTGTGTATTCCTTCCAGTTTGTTCTTTATTTATGCTGTCATTCTTTATTTCTGTTTTCATAGTTACTCTATTTTCTTTCATGCTGTTGAGCATCTTTACCATCATTACTCTAACCTCTGTTTCAGATACATTTCTTATCTCTGCTTCATTTATCTCTTCTTCTGGAGAATTCTATAGTTCTTTCATTTGGGGGTTGTTTCTTTGTCTCCTCATTTTGGCTGCCTGTTTTGGTTTGTGACTACTAGTAGGTATTAGGTAGATCTGCTATGCCTCCCAGTCTCTAGTGCAGGACAGTGTCAAACCCCATGTCTGACTAATTAGATCAGGCAAAGACTCAGCCTCCAGACACCGCCTATGCATACAGACTGATAGAATTACTACTAGAATTGTCCTCAGCCAATGATTCTCAGGAGTGGTGAGAGGTTTCTTTTGTATTGGGTAGGGCAGTTGCTTCTGCCTGGAGGCTAATTGTTATTCTCAGTCTCTTAATGGGCCTGAGCAACTCTGTTCCATGGGGCAGGGTGTTTTCCAATATGGTGGGTCAACTATATTTCCCCCAGGCCATGTCACCTATATAGCAATTGTCTGTGTGGGAAAGATACAAGAGTGATTCAGCACAGGAAACCAGGGTCTCTGCCTTCTGAGCTCTTACGTCAGAGCTCCTGATCCCGGCTTCTGCTTGCACAGCTCCAGTCCACTCTGCCCTCCCTCCTACCAGTCTCTATGTGTCTCCACTTTCGGTCCTTGGTTATCAGGGTTCTCTCCAGCAAGTCTTCTGTTGATTATTCAGCAAGTTTTTTTGTATTTTAGTTGTAAATCCAGTTTGGTCCTGGGAACATGTCCATACAGCATCCACTTACTCTGCCTCCATTTTTAATCTCCAAAGTGAGTTATTTGTATCCTAAACGAGGGTTTTCCTTTTGAGGACGGTTCATTGACTGTGTAGATGTCTGTGTTTTTCTCAAGTGAAGCCAGCTGACTGGCTGGGCTGAGTGATGGGGACCACAGTTGTTAGGATAAGCTGTTTATTGGCTGTGACAGTGACAGTAGCTCTGTGTGCTGATGATGAGCCCTGGGATCGGCCCTCATGCTCAGCAGGGCTCCCTTGGCCTGTTTGCAGATCAGCACCTGCCACCAGCTCCTGCACCCCCAGGTCCTGCAGCTGCTCGTGAAACTTTTTGAGACCGAGCACTCCCAGCTGGACGTGATGGAGCAGGTGAGCAGGGCGGGGCTGCCAGGTGGCCGAGGAGAGGGCCTTCTCTAACTGATTTCTCTGTTCACTCTTGTAGCTTGAGCTGAAGAAGACCCTGTTGGACAGGATGGTACACCTGCTGAGTCGCGGTTATGTACTTCCTGTTGTCGGTTACATCCGAAAGTGTCTGGAGAAGCTGGACACTGACATTTCTCTCATTCGCTATTTTGTAACTGAGGTCAGCAACACATTTGTTTCATGTTCCCTACTGTGTACGCTAACAGTGTCGTTTCTGGATTAATTTAAGTGTGTTTTGTACCTAACCCTGAGAACTGTGCTTCCTGGTAACCATGCCGACATAGATACCTGTTTCCTCCTACACGCTGCTACTGTACTGTGTTTACCTGCATTGCCCCCTGGGTCCTAGGGTCACTGGGGAGCAAGACGCTGGGTGGGAGGGTGGTTTTCTCCACACCGACTGGCATTCCATCAGCCTGTGGTGCGATGCTGCCCTCAGGCATGTGTGCAGGAGCAGTGACCTGCTGTCCTCTCCTTGCAGGTGCTCGACGTCATAGCTCCGCCATACACCTCTGACTTCGTGCAGCTTTTCCTCCCCATCTTGGAAAACGACAGCATCGCAGGCACCATTAAGACTGAAGGTGAACATGACCCTGTGACAGAATTCATAGGTAGGCTGGATGGGAGTGTCCTCCTGCTAGTTTACATGTCATGTTTTACCTCCTGGTTCTGACCTGTGTTCCTCCCGTTTGTAAAGTTCACTGCAAGTCCAACTTCATTCTGGTAAATTGACCCAGTACCCTCCGGAGCCGAAGCGAACATTCCAGACCAGGGGAAACGCCTTCCAGACCAAAGGGGCTCAGTCAGCACCTCGGAAATGCGTTCTTGGGGTGAATGGCATTTTTAAAAAGGAAAATGTGAGCAAGATAAGTGGAAAATTGCTGTTATGAGTGGTCCCTCGCCTTGTCAGTTCTGTTCACAGTATTCTCTCCCCCAATAGGGCCTGTGTTCAGGTTACCTCTTGGGATGGGTGGTGGGAATTCAGAAGCTGAAACACTTAAATCAACTGCTTGCAAAGCTGACTTATGCTTTCTCACAAGAACCTGATTAGTTATTTCATTTTATTGTTTTAATTTCCCAAGGACAAATAAAAACCTTCCTTTTGAGTTGGAAAGTGTAGACCCTGGTGTTCTGTTCCCATGTGTAAATAAGGCACGCTCAGGCTCCGTTCTCTGGTGAAGTCTGTATTTTATTCGTCACTTGGGCGATTTGAAACTGCTGTCTCCCCCTCTATTCCCCATTCCTTCCAAGGTGACAAAAGAACTGGTGATAAATGCCACATTATAGACTACAGTTGCCAAAGAGAAAATACCAAACCATCAATCGAAGAAAATGGAGTTCACATAATTAATGTCTTGCGATCCCATCTTGGGCAGGTAGATGGTTTGCTGCAGTCCTGCTGGGGAGTGTCCTGGGCTGGTTCACGCCATCCATTCTGAGATTCTCCCATGGGATGCGCTCCACCAGGACAGGCGCCCTCTCGGTGCTTAGTGCCCTCGCCAGTCCTCAGCAGTGTGATTTGAACATCAGCCCCCAATCCTCCAAACCACGGAGGTTCGAACATTTTCTCAAAGATCTGCTCTCGAGACATCTGCCTTAAACGATGGGGTCCCCAAATGAACAGCTGTCCTCGATAGCAAGGTTGTATTTAGCGCCCTTCCCATCTTTGTAGGTGCTGGTCACTATCCGCATCCAGCCTCGCTCGCCCTGTGACAAGTGGGAGCTCATGTTAGCTTATCGCCCAGCCCCGACCCCCACTCCTCAGCATGCCGAACACCCCCCCTCCCTCCGCCTGTCACTCAGCACAGGCTCTACCACCTGTTCAGCTGCCTATCCCTTCCCCGTGTGGGACCCCTGCTTGCAAATACCTTTTGTGAGTATTTCACTTGGTTAGTATGTAACATGAGGGGTTCAGGTACCTGCATGGCAAAGGCCAATTCATGGAACCAAAACATGGATGCTTTGGACCAGATGACTTAACTTCCTACTCTTTCTCCATGTGTAGTCATTTCATACAAAATATTGACATTGTGCCTGGCCGGCATGGCTCAGTGGTTGAGGGTCGACCTATGTACCGATTTGATTCCCAGTCAGGGCACATACCAGGGTTGTGGGCTCAAGCCCCTGTGTGGGGCGTGTAGGAGGCAGCCAATCAATAATATATATACAAAATATTGACATTGTGGCATTTCAACATTAATCACTTTCCCCCATTTCACAATAATGAATGTCTGTGTCTTAAGCCATTAATGGTTCATACTACTTCTTAGAAATTAAAATTCTGGCAATCAGTTTCTCTCCCCTGCATTTGTGACCCAAATCAAAGGTATGAAAAAATTATACAGGATTACTGGGTGGAGCCCAAACTGACAGGAAAAAGGACGAGACGGCTGTGAAGGAATAAGCTAGCTAACCTGAAACTTCTAGAGCCCAGTCTCACCAGGCCATTCCCCCTGAAGACACCTGGCAATGTCTGGAGACGGTCTTGGTTGTCACAACTGAGGGACGGAGAGCAGCTACTGGCATCTGGGGCCAGGGGCCAGGATGCTGCTTAACGCACCACGCTGCCCAGGACAGCGACAGCCCCACACAAGTCAAGTGTCTGACCCCCAACGTCACTGGCGCTTGCTGAGGGCCCAGCTCCAAGCCACAAAGCCACCGCACCACCGACGTGAGGAGTGTCAGCAGGAACATCTTACCCACGGTTCACCCCACGAATTCCGGACAATCCAGTACTCGGTCCCATCGCTGACGCCCCAGCCTGCCACGGAAATGACGTGGTTGATGTAGCTCTGCTCCTGGTACTCCG
Organism: Eptesicus fuscus; assembly: GCF_027574615.1. Classification (NCBI taxonomy): domain Eukaryota; kingdom Metazoa; phylum Chordata; class Mammalia; order Chiroptera; family Vespertilionidae; genus Eptesicus; species Eptesicus fuscus. The sequence goes on along the minus strand of NC_072484.1, from coordinate 3,702,193 downwards.
CGTAGATGCCTCCGCTGTAATTCACCATCTTTTCTGTTGCCATTATCCCGCAGCTGGGAGCAAGCAGGGAGGGAATTAGCACTTTGTGAATCAGAGTAAATCTGACTGAGACAGTGTGGCAAGTGAGTCTGCCTGCTGTCGGCCCAGCCCACAGCCCTCAGCACTCATTGCAACCGGGGCCTTCCACACGCTGCCCTTCAGTCCCAACCACCCGAGGGGCCCACGGCCATTTTGGCTCCACTCCTGAGAAACTCCCTTGGCGGCCGAAGGAAAGGGCTGATGTGCCTGCAGCTGCACCTCCCAGCCGGGGCTGCTCACCTGATGGGACCGTTGGCGTAGATCTCTGCCATCATCTTCTCCCTGCCGGCCACGGAGCCGTAGTCACCCACTTTCCAGAGCGTGTAGTTCCGGATGGGCTGACACTCCTTGAACTCCGTGCATGTGCCACACTGGTTGAACTTGTTACACTCTGGGGGTACACACAGTCAGCGAGAGACCCGCCCTCAGTCATCGTCCGTGAGCACTCCAGGCCCACCCTGCACGCGGCTCCCTGACGGACATTAGCGGTCATCACCACCGCTGTTTAATCCCGCTGCTCCTTCAGCTGCACAGGAGTCCTAAAAAGCCCAGCCACAGGCCTCGGTGGAAAGCACGGGACGTAATTAGCACATAGTAGGCACTCAAGAGACAGTCTTTTTTCTTTTCCTTTAATGGCCTGGAGAAGGGCCCTTTCTAAAACTCCATAGCTGAAAATAGAGTGCCATTGGATGGTTAGCTCTTAAGATGAGTTAGCTCTTAAGATGACTAGTGAATAGACTGATCATTTGGAAAAAATAGCATTTTTTGATTATTTTGGCTTGAGGTGATATCAAGAATTAGGTTTTAAAAACTGCAGCCTTTAGTTCTCCACACCACCCACTGCCTCTGTTCCTCGGACCCCGACCTGCCTTTTCACAGCTTGCATGTTACCTATGTTGCTGTTCTAGTTTCTAATCAGCCCAGGTTTCTCCCCCAGGACACTCGACTCCTTGAGGTTAAAATGGCTTGATGTGTCCTCTGGTCACCGAATGCCCAGCACAACCGGCAAGTGGCCACGTTCGATAAATACAAAGACCAGGCTGTTTATTACCGGGGTCTGCCCGACACGCCAGGGTTACAGGGTCCAGCTCTGAGGAGACCAGTTCAGGGCTGAGCAGGGCAGAGGGGCAAAGTGAGGCCCCAGGGCCCACCTGATTCCTGGTTCCTAGCTGTCATTCCGCCTGCCTCCCTTCATCCGTCCCTCTCAGGTTCTCAGATCCCTGCAGCGTTTACCACTTCAAGACTTGCCCAACCAGTCTGGGGGAATTCCTTGTGGCTGGGCAGTATGGCCCCGAGGCAAGCCAAGCCGAGGGCGTGGGGTGGGGTGGGGCCTGAATCTGCTGTGTGCCTCCCAGGCACGGGGCTAGGCCATCCCTTTGGTAGAAGAGGGCGGGTGGGAAAGCACCTGGGCGCCCCCTAGTCCCCTCCTGTCTCAAACTGCCCTTGAATTGGTCCCAGCTCTCTGCTCCAGCTGACAAAGGTAGTGTGGACAAAAGGGGCCACATGCTGACCTGACCAGCTCAGGGGAGGCCTGCATGGCAGTCTTGCCAACTCAGAGACCTAAAGGAACCACAAAGGATGGTCTGAAATTAAACTTTAACTGAAAGCAGTTATGGTGGGCAGTTGTCCTAGTCCGGTATCTTCATGGACAAGGTCAACTTGTACCTTAACTGAGCCTATCTGTCTTTTTGCATCTATGATAACATACCCTTAAAATGTCTGGGTAACTTCCCTTTTTCTGGAGCCCCTGGGGCACAACCAACTGTGCTGGGCACGAGGACAGAAACCACAGATTCCTTCATTATCATGTTAATTGTTCCTGCACCCACCTAAGTATGTGCCCATCATTTTACTTTTTATCCAATTCCAGGGGTCCCCCCCACACACCCTCCCTTTGCTTTCTCCCACCTCCTTAATCTATCACCAGTGAATTTCATGTAGCCCACCTATGTCCCTCCTTTGATGGCAATGTATAAATAGAGATGTAACCCGCCATTCTCCAGAGCATTATCTCAATGCATTGAGGTTCTGCTTCCCAGCATATGTCAACAGTTTAGCTCAAACTCACAAAAATTCTTTACAGGTTTCAATGTTTTTTTTACGTTGACAGGTGACTAAAACTGCCAATTAGGGACTTTTTCTTTTCATTTCAAAGGGGAGCAGCCTGAAAGGAATGTGCCAACTCCAGGGTTTCCAGGCCCGCTTGGGTCAGCTGGTCCATGCAGGGCCTCTGGACTCCAGGTCCACCGGAATGCACACGGCCCAGGGTCATGCGGCAGGAACCAGGCCAGAGCCATGTTCCTCCAGTGGGGCCCGCTTGCTTCCTCGGCAGCAGCCTGCCTGCGCTCAGCACGCTCCCGGGAAACTTACTCTCCCTGGGTATGGCCACCTGTGCTTCTCTTACAAAGGCCCACGCAACCACCATGTCAGAACCACAACCACGGCCAGCCCCGCTGCAGGGACACAGGCTGGAGAGACCCCCCAGGGCTTTTCTGGTGCCCTTAGCAAGGACTATGGGCTCCAGCTCCCTGCTCCCCCAAACCCACAGTTTGAGCCTCCCCTAGTGCCCCGATCAGGGAGAGAAGCCTGGATTGTCCTGGGAAGAGGGAGGCAGGTGAGGGCCCTACCCTGGTCCTTGGCCTGGTAGTTGTTGCAGGTCTCATCCGGAATGCCGTGCCTCTGGGCGTACGACCACACCTCCAGGTCGTTGCCCCCCTCGCAGGAGCCAGCCTCCGCGCAGTCGATGACGTGCTGCACAGACAGGAGGGTGGAGGGCCATGCCCCCTTCCTCTTGATGTTGATCCGATCTGCAAGCACCCCCACGGGATTCAGCACCCAGCCTGCCCAGCCGCTTCCACGGCTCCCCTGGCCTCTGGAGGGCCCTCTCCTAGGCTCTCCAGGCGGTCCCCCGGCCCTTCGCTGCACGATGTTTCTGGCCACACCACCGGACTGGAAGGGCATGTGGGCTGGGCCGGCTGTAGATGCCCCATAAGAGCCCGCTGAGGAACTGAAAGGGCCAGGAGCAAGGACAGGACACTTGGCGAGCAAGGGCAGCCAGGACCACAGGCAGTGAGCCCAAGGCCAACAGCCCCCGGGAGGCTGGGCGGGACCGCCCCGAGGGCGCTGCCCCCCTGCCGGTGGCATCTGCGCCACGGGACTGGGGGGCAGAGGCAGGGCTCTGAGCAGCCAGCCAGGGTCTGGTCAGTGTTGACTCTGCCTGTGGGCAGGGCCCACACCCCACTGGGCAGCCAGGGACAGCTACAGGTATGTAACTTTTTTAGCAAGGATTTCTCTTGGCCTTAAGCCAGCCCCGCCCATTGTTCCTATACATTTAGGTGAACACACCTTGGAAACACCTTTTCAGACCCCTCAAGGGCAACCACCCAGGAGGGCATGGATCTGGTTAACAATCCTGCACCCATGCCGCCCTGCTTCCTCACCTCCCTGTAATTCTGCTCACGTGCCTCCTTAATTCCAAATGTCACTACCTGGGGCATCCGAGACATTGCTTCCCGGCAACTGTCTTCAGTTTTGGCTTAAATAAACGCTTACAAAACTTCTCTAGAGGTTTGGGTATTCCTTGGTCCAGAGGGGTGAGGGCAGTGGTGGGAAGGACGGGCTGTTCGGTCTGAACATACGAGGTTTGGAGGGGCCAGATGTCCAAGCGAGAGGGAGTGTGGTGCTGGGTGTACAGCGGAGGGGAGAGTTCAGGCTGGGTGGAGCCAGGGACCTGGTCCTGGGAAGCCAAAGTTCATTAGTGAAGTTGGGAGGACGAGGAGCTGGAAGAGCGGGGAAGGAGGTGGGCGAGTGCTAAAAGCATTTGTTGCAAGGGTAGCCAGGAGGTGGAGGCCCGGGCTGACCACTGGACCTGCCTGCATGGCAGCCTCTTGCCAGTGACCTTGCAACGAAGTGGAGTGAGGCTGCAGTGGGCTCAGGGAGGGGGAAGAGGAAGCAGGGAGGCCAGCAGAGGGTGGTGGCTGAAGGCGGGTTGGGGCCGTGCTCTTGCACACAGCAAGTGATGGCCAAATCTGAGCACGGGGAGGCGTGGCCTGGCAAGGGACTGGCACCCGGGACGCCCAGGGACCAGAGGGAAGGCATAAACCATGGCCAGCTGTGTTGGGTGGCAGCTGGGTGGGCCCCCATGGAAGTCCCCTTCTGGAGACTTCTGTTTTCTCAATGAAAGCGGAAGGAGAGCCCTGCTGCTGGGGAAAATGATGGAGGTTTGAGGAGAAAGTGGGAGAAGCAGTCCTCTGTCCAGGAAATTCCCCCAGAACGGTGGCTGGTTGATCATCCTAAAGGGACAGTCAAAGGCAGGCCCCAGCCCCCTCCCAGCTTCTTCAAGGCTCCACTGGGCCCCGGGGACTTCTGCAGTCTTCCCCTCCCCTCCCCCACTGGGCCCTTTCACTTCCTCAACCAAGTGCGCCATCCCTGACCACCTGCCCGGCCTTTGCCCTGACTCTCCGCCTTATGGCTGCCCTTCCCCTGCCTGCCGGCCCACGCCTTTCAGTGGTTCAGTGGTTCGAGCTCTGGCCCTGTCTAGCTCCTGGCTGCCCCAGCTCTCCCGAGGGTTCCTATACCTTCCAGTTGGGCCTCAGCCTACCTGGCCCCTTCCTCCTCCTTCCTGAAGATCAGGTGTATATTGTAGCCCCCAAGGACCCCAGGGCAAGGCCACCAGGGAGACCCCAGCAGAGGCCACTCCTTCAGCTGGCCCGCCCTGCGCTCTGCCGGGAGGAAGACAGTGCCCGGCCCTGAGGCGGCTTCCCCGCGGGAGGCGGCTCCCCCTCGCCCTGACCAGGCCCAGCAGCCTTCTCAGGTGCTCTGACCTCCAGCCACCTTGCTCACAGGCCAGCCGGCAAAGGTCCCCGGAGCAAAGGGCCGCCTCACTCAGGCTCCAAGCCCAGGCAGGAGCCAACCGCCCTGGAGAAGCAGCTTCCTCTCCACCGGAGACACCTAGGGAGTCCTGCGTTCCCACATCTGGATCCATCTTTGGGACAGAGAAGGCCCCTGGGGGCCACTTGTCACGGCTCCTGTCCTGCCCACCTGCGTGGGGACCGGCCAGCCTGGGGCTCCGGCCCCTGCCAAGGCAGCATGGGTCGGCGGGCTGGCCCCCTCCCGGCTGGGCCCTGTGCTGCAGGGCGCCCTGGCAGGCCTGGGCACACCTACCCGCCATGGCGCTGGTGCTGCCGTGGGCCCAGCAGGAGCCGCAGTACTGGGGGATGTGCTGGTTGCGGGTGACGCTGGCATAGTTGACTCCGTCCACGTTGCGCCAGTCCCAGCTCTTGGGCAGATCCGACGGGGACAGGTACTCGTGAGGCCGCGGGTAGGTCCTGGGGGAAGACCGGCGCTGTCAGGGCACCCGGCCTCGCACAGGCTGGGCCTCCATCACGTGAGCCCGCTCCCGCCAGGCCGCCCCAAACGCAGGGAGGCCGCCAACACCAGGGCTCCCCGGATGTGAAGAGAAGCGAGACCCCCAAACTGGATTTGACCCTCAAAGATCAAGGGAGGCAGGGCGCCCCAAGGAGGCGGCAGGGTCCCCGGGAGGAGGGAGCGCGCGCGAAGCCCCGAGGCCCCCCCCCCCTGACCTGCGCCCCGGGTGGGCCAGCTGGTCCCCGCGCGGCGCCCGGTAGCAGCCCCGGCCCGGGCGGAAGGGGAGGCCGGCCCGCGCGCCCGCCAGCAGCACGAGCAGCAGCAGCAGCGGCCCCGCCGGCCCCGACGACGCCATGGCTCCGCGCCCGTCCCGCGCCGGTGCCAATTCGAACCCCGCACCGGATCCCGCGCCGGTACCCCTCTGCCCGCGCCTCCCGGCCCTCGCGCTCCGGCCCGGCCCCGCCCGGCCCTTAAGGTGGCGGCGCGGGTGCCCGGACACACCCCCGGGGCGGGGCAGCCGCTCCTGCCCCCGGTGACCCCGGCCCCGCCCCGGCCGGGCAGAGCCGCTCAGCCGCAGCCCGAGCGGGAGGGGCTGAGGTGGGGTCACGTGCTGGGCGTGGAGCCAGACCCCAGACCTGACCCCGCCACTGGCCACCAGCCACGTGGCTGGGGGGCCTGACTGACCACATCGGAGCCAGACTTCGAGGGGCCCTGGGGCGGGGTGGGCCGGGGACAGCAGGGTCCGAATGTCCCCAGCAGCCTGGGATTCCTGAGACCCTCAACCCTGGAGAGGTGCCCCTGTCCCGACATCCCACCCGGGCCCAGGCCTCCCTGGGAAGGGGCAGGGCTCTCCCCAAGTCCTGGAGGAAAGCCACTGTCCCCGCAGAATCCTGCCCCGGCCTGGCTTTCTGCACCCGCCTGGCGAGGGCCCAGGCCCTCTGAAGAGATGTTGTCCCTCACAGAGGGGGCAGTGCCCAGGCCCCCTGGCACAGAAATCCTTGGTTCTGCATTCCGGCTCCCAAGATGCTGCGAAGGCTTCCTGCTGACGAAGCTCTTCAGGGTCAAATGCGGAACTAAAAGCAGAAGTGGGGAGCCGTGGCCTTGATTTCCTAACAGAACAGTCATCCCTCCCTCCTGCTGCCCAGGCCGCAGAGCCGCTGCCTCGGCCTGAAGGAAGGGTCCGCGCAGGCCTTGGCCGGGTCCGCAGGCCCCTCTGCGGCCCCTTGGCCCCTTCCTGGGCCTGTGCCACCCGACAATCAAAAACCAAAATGACTGCCTCCTGGACTTCCAGCAATCTCCGTGGCCACCTTAGGAGTGCTGAGGCGACCATGGGACCCCAACGGGGCTGGACACCTGTCCGCAGGGGCTGTCCGAGCAGCCGAGGCCTCAGGTGGAGCCAGGCACTGCATCCTCAGCCAGAAGTTTCGTCCCTGTTCCTGAAAAGCCACTGGAGCTCAAGTGTGGTCACGGCCCCACCCTCTTGTGCTCCTTCCCTTCTGGGAAAGTCCTCAGTTTGTCATTGGCAGGTGACCTGCAGTCACACAGGGCCCCCGGGCTCCGAGGACCAAGCTAGCCGTAATGCTGCCGCCCACAGACGCTGCAGCAGGCTGGCCTGATCACATGGCCTCCAGCAGCCAGGGCGGAGGCCAGGGTCGTGGCTGGGAAGGTCACACAGGCCTGTGGAATGCAGCTTAGCCAGAGGGAGGGGTGGTGGCACTCAGGCTGGTGATGGGAGGACATCAGGGTTGCCTCGCTGTGGCCCACCAGCGTTTCCCTGACACAGAAGCAAGTCAGACTCAGAAAGCGATGGGGAAATCGGGCAGCAGGATGGGGAGGGAGTCCAGACATTTGAAACCACAACTTGCAAGGTGAGAAGTGAGTGAGTGAGGGCTGGTGTGACACGCTCTGCCTCTCCAGCCCCCGGGACGGTCAGACAACGGACCCAGGGCCCTTCACATGTGAACTTGGCTGTGATCAGTGGATGCTGAGGCTCTGAGAGGGGGGTGGCCTTGGACCAACCTGAGCCAAGTGTCAGCCTGCAGACTGTGGTCAGAGCACTGCAGCTGACTGCTAGGGAAGGGCACGCAGGTCAACATGAGAGGCCGCTGGGCTCCGGAGGAGGAAGAGCCTGCTGGGCTGGCCTCTGGGGCCTGCTTGTCTCTCCTCACATCAAGTGCACCTGAGCGCAGCTTCAGCCTTGGCAGACCTGGCGGCCAGTCCTGTGAGGGCATCCTATATAATAAAAGGCTAATATGCAAATCGACCGAACAGCAGAATGACTGGTCGCTATGACACACACTGACCACCAGGGGCGTGCCGCTCAGCCAGAAGCTGGGCTCAAGGCTGGCAAGTGCAGTGGTGGTGGCAGGAGCCTCTCCCACCTCCACAGCAGCGGGACATCCCCAGGGCTCTCGGACTGCAAGGGGGCACAGGCCAGGCTGAGGGCCCCCCCTCCCCAGAGTGCATGAATTTTGTGCACTGGGCCTCTAGTCTGTGATAAAGACTCATCTCCTCCAGCCTGGAGCAGAGGGGGCTGGGCAGGGGCCCACCAGCTCTAGCCACTCCCTCCTGTACTCTGTGTGACCCACCTAGGGCACCTGGGGCAAGTCTTGCAGGTGCTGAGACGTGGAGTCACCCTGAAACCACTACCAAGTCCCCTCTCTGGAAGCCTACCTGTGCCCTGGCATTTTCTTCCTGGACGTAAGTGAGTCATATCTGTTCCTAGTGCTGCTTAAAGGCAGAGGCGATGACTTTCTAGAATAGTCTCCAGACTGGGAATCATCTGTCCTCTTTAGATGTTGGCACAACCCTATGAGGTGGGGCCAGATGCTAGCTCCCCATTTTATAGGTGGGGAGACTGAGGCTCCACAGAAGTCAGGAGACCTGTACTTAGCATAGGCTCGTGGGTGGCAGGTTAGAATCTAGTCTCCCCCCCCCCCCCTTTTCTTTTCCTCTATAAAGTCTCCTGACACATACATGATCCAAGGCCACAACACAAAAACCTATTATTTCTAAAAATAGGGTTGATTTCCCCTCGTCCTGATGAAGAACACACATACGTCCTAGTTGGGCCTGGGCTGGCCGGCTCTCCCCACTTGAAGGAGAGTGCGGACAGGTTGTTTCTGTGTCTGTGGAATTTCCTCGGAACCTTCAGGCCGCGTGGTGGCTCTGGGCTGAAGGTTCAGACACGTCCCGTTACTCCACATTCCTGAGTTTGGCCGCATCCGGGATACCGGTGTTTGGAGGGATGCTGACCCTGCCGCCAGGCACGTCTGGCTTCGCAGGGCACTTTGGCGTTCTTGCCAGCGCAGGGACCCTCTCCATTCACGTGGCCGTGAGGTCAGATGCTCCAGCTGAGTCCCAGCCGCCTTTGTAGGGGGAGCCTTCCAATTGGTGGGTCAGGTCTGGCCTCGTCCTGCTGCTGTCCCCAAAGGCATCACCATGAACCCCTCTGTTGGCTGCACACACTTGCCTCCCTGGGACCCCATTCATGAGGTTGGCTGTCAGCCTGACCTTCAGAACATGTTGGCCTATGGCCAAGCCCAGGATGTCGAGCCCGCCCGGGAGCTGCCCATGACCTCTGTCTGAGGGGTCTTGGTCATTCACCGGTCAGATCCGGTGGCTCTCTGAAGTCAGGCAGTCACAGGCATTTGCTGAGCAACTGGCATGTGCCAAACCCCTGTGCCAGCCCCTGCCGTCGAGGAGCTTACACGCGGGAAAGGGGCACGTGGAGAAAGGAATCCCTCCGGGAGTAGAAAGTGCTTGGAAACGGATACAACGGGGCCAGCTAGAGGTGGGGCCTCGGGGAGGGCGCTCCAGGGAGCGGAGACTGGTGTCGAGGACACGGGCACGGGAAGCGCTGCACTTCCGAGGCAGACGGGAGAGACTAGGCAAAGTCCTCGACACGCACACATGCTTGGTGGGTGCTCACCTGGAAGAAGCCGAGGGGCACGAGGCAGCAGGGGTGGCTGACCAACAGGCAGGTGAGGTCACGGAGAGCTCAGAGGTGCCCTAAACATGCCCCTCAGGCCTCCGGCCGGGCACAGCTGCTGTGTCCTGCCTACCGCCCGCGGCCACGCTTCCTGCAGGCGCAGCCCAGGAGGTGCGGACCCTCTGCCCTGCATCGCAGACTCCACAAGCCCCCTCCCTGCCCCTCCCGGCATCTTCTCCGAGGGTCTGAGCCACGTGGGCTGTGGTGAGAGGGGCAGTTTCTCCTGTGGCAGCTGGCTCCTGAAGGGCAGGGCCTGGTTTATGCGATAAGATCCCTCTGGTGGCCGTGGGCGGAGGGGATGGAAGGAGGCAGAGTGAGGCCAGGTGGGGTCTGCTGTGGTCAAGGAAGGGCAGCTGATGATGCCTCGCAGAGACGAGATAGCAGGCACACAGCCACCTGTCTGGGAGGGAGAGCTGACAGGACCCAGGTGTGGGCCAGGGGAGAGGAGAAAGAGGAGGTAAGCAGTCTGGGCTCCTCAGATGCCTCGTTGGAGGCCAGCGGGCTGACCCCTCTCAACACCTCACATTGTACCCCTGGACATAGGGGCCTGAAGACCTGCAACCCGACCCTCATTCTGGGAGTTGAGTGAGCCCACTTCTTCTCCGAGCCTCAGATTCCCAAATGAGGTGGCAGAGAACTTGGCAAAGGCCAGTGGAAAGGGGACCAGGGCTGTATGTCTGCATCCTTGGAGAGCAGGGCCCCCTGCCCTACTTCTCTGAGGTCCCTCGAACCCCCAGAGAGCACCCGGCCAATATTTGTTGGCTAAACGAATGGGTTTCTGAGAGGCACACAACAGGCCTCTTGGACAAACACCGGCTGGGAGAAGTACATGTTTCTGTTTGGTTTCAGCTCGAGGTGCTGGCGGTGCTATGCTCATCCCTGTTTCCGCCGCAGAACGTTGCTTATCGGTCCTGTCCGCCTTGGGAGAGGGAGAGGGAGAGGCGCGGTGCAGACGGCTGATGTGTCCCTGCAGAATCACGGCAGCTCGGGGAAGTGCATGTGCGTGCGTGCGTGTGTTTCCTCCTGCACCTTGGAGACGGCACAGCCCAGCTCTGACCCTTGATGTGCCCAAAGAGCTGGCAGAGTGTCTCACTGCCTGGGCCTGGAGGCCGGGGGTGGAGGGGCGTGCAGAGTGGCCCCGAGGCCAGCGTGGTGTGGATGCCATGGGGATTTTCGGCTGGGGGACCAGGTCTAAAACTTCTCCATGAAGCCGGGCAGCCTGGCTTGTGGGAACACAGCCATGCTCTCCCAGTCCCTCCTCTCTGCGAATTACTTATTCTTCCTCCAGAACTTTCTCTCACAGCTAGAGAACACCCGAAGCCGAGGACAGGAACGGGGAGCGCGGTGCAGCTGATCTGCCCACACCGCTGAGTCACTCATAATGGCCCCTCAGATGTCATTTTCTTGCTAAGACATTTGGAAAAATTTCTGCCGCTGAATCACAAGCAAACACTATAATTCAACAATCTCCTCGGAGTTATTCACGGAACTTTGATGTGCGCAGAAGAGGATCAGGGGCGGATGAAATCAATGAATTCTAAGTGTGCTGTGTTTTTCCTGATTCTATTTCATTTGTCAAATGCCGGGTGGGGTGGGGGTGGGGGCTCCATCTGACCACTGGAGGCATCTCCTGGAGGAAGTCTGGGAGCAGCCGATCTGGGGTTCTGGTGACACTGGTTTTCCTTATCACCGCAGTCCTATTCCCATAATAGACCCAGTGACATGCGGGAAGGGGCTGGCTGCCACCGCATCTTCTCGCGGCCAACAGCGCCCGGGGGCGGTGCCCAACTAAGGGTCATTTCAGCGTCCGCAGGAGCGGCTTTCCTGTCGTGCAGTGGTGCCACCACCATGCATTCCCTGGGATGCTTTTGCTCCTAATCTCTGCCCTCTGCCCTCTGCCCTCTGCCCTCTGCCCTCTGCAGTGATGCTCACTGACGCTCTGAGCTCCCGGGCAGTCACTGCTAACCTGCCTTTGCCACAGCCCTTCTCTGGGGGACAAAGGACTGGCCTTCGTCACAGACGGCCACTCTCCATCCCTCGCTGCCGTTCAGGGCCGGAGGGTCACCACCCTCCGGGTCGGAGGGCAGAGCTTGTGTCCCAGGAGGGGCTGCCGCTGTTGGTCTGAGAAGGGCCCTCCGAGGGGAGCTCTCTCCATGGGACACAGCTACCTTCACCAGGACAGAGGAGTGCGAGTGGCCGCTTTCAGACCCATGCCTTTCTTACCACTCTGCTCCACCCAGACATCTTAAACCCGACAGCCAGCCCTCTGCCCACAACTAGCTCAGCCTGGCACATAGTAGGTGCTCACTACCTAGACATGAACGGTGCCATCTCTACAGGGAGCCACAGCCTCTCACACCCTTGGAAGCCGACTCGCAAAACACCGCCTGCAAAGGCACAGTCCCGGGCGACCACCACCCCGTGTTGCAGCGGAGAAGACTCAGGTTCAGGGCGGAGGTAGGCCCACGAGCGGCCGAGCCTCGGCCCCGGACCGTGGGCTCCCTGCCCAGCATTGCCCTCGCCCCTGCGGTGTCCAAAGCTGAGTGCAGTGCCGAGACTGAGTAAACACTGCCAGCAAACAGCTCAAAGCAAACAGCTCCTCTTCTTTCCTCTTTTGCCAACTGCCCCATTAACAGAAAAACCTTTTAGGCGCCCATCTGGGAGCCTGGCCTCCCTCCCTGAGCAAACTGAGATGACCGAGAGGAATGTGCTCCGGGTGGAGGGGGTGGGGGCCCACACCGTGGCTCCTGCCCACACAGCGAAGAAGGAGCACAGAGATGGAGTAGCCCCGCCTGGCTGTGTCCCGCAGCCCGCACGGCCCTGGGAGCAGCTCTCACAGCACCTGCGGTCACCCCATCAACAAGCCACTTAGGGGTTGGAGGGAAAAACCCTCCAGCCTCCCCCGACTCCCCCCGGCCCCATGAGGACATACTCTGAATAAATACATTATTGCCTTTATGAAAACTTGCCATGGCTGCTCAAACTGGCCCAGCTGTCTGTGTGCGCTCGGCAAACATTTGCTGAGGCCCTGTTACCCGAGGGGCAGGTGGGGGACTCGAAGGTGGAAAGATAGCGGCAGTTCCCAGACTGACGGGAGATAAGGCAGGAGAATAAGTGATTAGCAAACAGGACCAAGTAAAGTGCTGGGGCCGCAGGCGGGTGTGTGTGTGTGTGTGTGTGTGTGTGTGAGTGAGAGAGAGAGAGAGAGAGAGAGAGAGAGAGAGAGAGAGAGAGAGAGGGAGAGAGAGGGAGGGAGACCCAGGGACTGAGGGGAAGGTCAAGGTGCTCCAGGAAGTCACAGGGGAGCTGCCCTGGGACCCTGGGACTTTGTAGGAGTCTGATGGGCAGGGAGCAGGGGAAGGTGGGGAGGTCAGCAGGGGATGAGGGAAGAGGGCACCCAGGGAAAGGGAATGGGGTGACATCTATGAGAGCTGAAAGCTTATTTTTTAATTTGTGAAAAGTACTGCTAGGCACCGCAAACGCCTTCATCTTGATTTACACTTTCCTGTCTTTACCTTTGAGGGTGGCATGGTTTGAACCAGCGGCATCTGTGAAACCCGTCGTCATTGAGATTTGAGTAGAAGGAACTTCCAAACTGGAGGAGTGTTCCCCGAGCTAATCCTGCACCACGTGGGGAAATGCACCTGCTGTTAACAACTTGCCGCACTGGTTCACCTCTTTGCATGTATCACATTTTATTGTGTTGTCTAAATGTTTGTGACTAAATTGCTGGCCTGGTGACTCTTGACCTGAGTGCGTCATAGTATCTCTTGAAAACAAGGATTTCTATTTGTATAAGCCCCAGGCCCCGGTCACATGTAGGAACTCTAGCATGGACACAAAATGGTATTGAGCAACGTGTGCCGTCTATTCAAATGCCCCCGACTGTCCTGGAGCGCCCTTCACAGCAACTTTCTCGGGTCCAGGGCCCGGCCCGGCGTCACGGGGCCTCTTCTGGACAGTGGCAGACCAGAGCAGCTCTGGTGCCAGCCCCTGGGGGACAAGTCCTCCTTCCCCACCTCTGGGGTTTGCTTCCAATGGACAGCTCAGGTCCTTCCTGGATGAATGCCTTTGGGAGTGAGTAGAGGCTATTTACCACCCCTTCCCCCAAGTCCATTGTTAGCCGTCCCACGTACCCCCGTCTCAGGCTGCCCAGGCCGGGCAGTACACAGGGTTTAGGAGTCAAGGGTCTGGAAAGACTCAGGAGGCAGGACTGACCCCTCAACCGACATCACCTGTCAGGTCAGAGGCAGGGAGGACAGGGGCCAGGGCCTCTGGGCTGAGTCCAGTTCAGTCCTGCTTTTGAATCCACATCCTGGGGACTTGCCTTCCTAAGTCAGTCACCCCTCAGAGCTCCGGGACTCAGGCTGCTGGCACCATCTCCTCCATTCTCGAACCCCCAGCTCCCAAATGTGTGCCCGGTATAGGGCAGGTGCCGGTTGGTAGCTGTCCAATGATGAGGGCCCGCCTCGGGTCCCTGGCAAAGGCTGAGAGAGGCCTCAGGAAGCAGGTGCTTGCTGGGGACAGTTGCACATGTGCCGGGGCTTCAGGACTGAGATGTGGCCCTGCCTGCACCCCCAGAGCTCTGTGCTGCTGGGCAGGGCTGGCTGTGGGTAGGCGGCGGGAGGGGGGCCTGGGCCTGGTTTTGCAAGTTGCTTGCTGGGAGCTCAGGGAAGCATGCTGAGGATCTGGCAGAGCGGGTCCATCCTCGGCACCCCGCAGTACGGCTGCCCTCGGCTGGGCCTTAGCAAAATGGAAATGTGGGTGGGCGTCCCTCTGGCCCCCGAGCACTCTTGTTCTGCTCAAGGAAACCACTGGCAGGCAATGAGCCCCAGACAGCAGGACAAGAGCAAAGGGGACAACAGAACGCAGGGCTAGAAAGGGTGACGAGGGGCCAGGCTCAGTGGTCACACCACATGCCTCACTAACCGGTGCCCACACCTGGTGCTGGCCCGCCGGGCACCGTGCACAAAGGCAGCCTTTGGTCTTGAACTCTAGGAAATGACCGGGCAATATTCTGTGCTGGGAGAGGAAAAGAACACCCCCTTCCCTAGGATGATAGGCAGAACACAAGAGGGCTGGGCTGGCCTCAGGCTGGACACACCCTTGGGTCACACTGGGGGGCAGCTGGGTCAGCTGGTCCCATCACTGCGACGACCAGCCGCGTTGGGCTCACACTGGTGAAGGGCGTCTCCCCCAGGGTCTGAGGATTCCGTGAAGATCTTGCCCTTGGGCACAAAGTGAGGATGCGTGAAATTGTGCACATTCAGATCGGCCAGTGTGGCAACCAGATCGGAGCCAAGGTAAGACGCCTTCATTCCTAGCAATGGCTTCCCCACGGTCCATGGTGCAGCCGCCCAGGAAACTGCCCCCCGTCAGCTGAACAGGCCGCATGCACTTGCTGGGCGTTGGATTATTAGACGGCCTTTAATTAGAGACTCAGGAAACAGCACAGGCGTACAGGGTTAATTTAATTCATGTTAATTTTGTAGAGTCTCTTGTGTACGATACACATCAACTATTTTTACTTGTATCATCTTGAAGCAATGAACTTTTTATATCTGAGAATAGTAATTTGTCTCCAAACAGTTTTCCAAGGTTTGTTGGGAAACTTTCAACACCGTGTCGCGAAGCTATCTTTCCCTCCCCTTTAGGTTATAAAGTTGAAAGGACCAACTGCTGTTCCATTTAATATGCAACAGGAAAGTAAACGGTAAACCTACAAGGTTTGTGCCCAGTAGCAATAAGAATTAAAATACACCCTCTGGAATATAAATGAGTTTTTCTCCTTCCCCCTTAAAATTTTCTACAAAGGACCTGGCTCAGTTGTAATGCTAAGAAAACAATGAGAGCGCCCGGTGCCTCCAGCCCTAACGGGAAGATGACCAATCCTATGGTCTCTGGTTGTTCTCATTGCTGTTTTCAAATTACCTTTACAAGTATGAACTGTATTAACACCGTCTTTAAAATCTTAAAAAACTGGTGACAGCATAAAATTAACCACCTTAACTATTCTCCCCCTCACCTCAACTATTTAAAAGGGTATCTCACTCAGTGCCTCCTGCAAACCTGAAACTCTGCCAAACGGTAACCCCGCATTCCTCCCCCCGCCCTGGCCCCACCGGCCTGCTCCGCCTCAGTTTGACTTCACTAGGTCCCTCATGTAAGTTGAGTCATCAGAATTTGTCCTTTTGTGACCGGCTTATGTCACCGAGCACTATGTCCTCAGGTTCATCCAGGCTATAGCAGGTGACTGGATTTCCTTCCTTTCTTTTTAAAAAATCCTCCTCTGAGGACATTCTCGTTGATTTTTGAGAGGAAGGGAGAAACATTGATGTGATAAACACCAACCGATTGCCTCCCAGAAGCCCCGGACTGGGCATCGAACCTGCAACCTAAGTATATGTCCTGACTGGGAGTTGAAGCCACAACCTTTTGGGTGCACCAGACGATGCTCCAACCAACCGAGCCACCCAGCCAGGCTTCTTCCTTTCTTAAGGCTGAATATTGCTTGTGTGGGTGGCCTGCATTCGTCACCACTCATCCCCGATGGACACTGGGCTGCCTCCCACTGTCTGCTGCTGTGCAGAAACCAGGCTTTGAACGCAGGGGCTTAAAACCTGGGACAAAGACGATTACTGCTCGAAGGGAAGCATCGCCCTGCCACACGACAGTGATAAGATGTTCAAACTACAGCCCACAGAGGAGGACCAAGCCCCACTGCCCTGACGCTGGAAGATAACGTGGACGGAGGCCCTCGGGAGGGAGAGCAGTCCAGATAGGGTCTTAGCTCTCACTCCAGAACTCTGCGGTCAGAACCACAGCAACTGCTTATTATTTGGGTCCATAAGAATTTGAAGTTATACTTAATTTGTGGTATCACAGAACTTAACTTTACTGATTCTTCCACACCCTCAACAGTGCTGGTAACTTACTACAAATAAGACCATGGCCGGAGCAGAGCCATCATTCACAAGAGGTGGCTGGGAGGGACTTGAGCATAGATGTGTTCAATGCACGGGACTATGGGCTTCCCCAGGGCAAGGAAAAGAAGGCGTCCGGTAACCGTTTCCATACTGAGAGCTTGGCGTGTATCTACATTAATAAGTACTGTATGTGTGACTGAAGGTGCAATACATTTCAGTTACACGAGGGTAAGCTATGCATGATTTTGAACTGTGTGCACACCTGATCATCAAAATGCACATTGCTTGCCTCGGGCATACTAGTAGATGTCCCAGTTACGGGCTTTTGGGTAAACTTCGTGAAAATAAACCTCCAAAGGGAAGTGCGATATTACTGTGAAAGCAGCTAAGAGTTCAGTCTGTTTTCATTCCGGAGTCTAGACTTTATTATTTTTTAATCCTCATCCAAGGATATTTTTCCATTGACTTTTAGAGAGAGTGAAGAGAGAGGGAAAGACAGAGAGAAACATCGATGTGAGAGACACACATCGATTGGCTGCCTCCTGCATGTGCCTGGACCAGGGCCTGGGCTGGGAAGGAGCCTGCAACCAAGGTACGTGCCCTTGACTGGAATCGAACCCGGGACCCTTTAGTCCGCAAGCCGACACTCTAGCCACTGAGCCAAACCGGCTAGGGCCTGGAGTCTATAGTTTATATGCTTGGAGCACTACAGGTGAAATTAGAGCTACACTGTGATGTGAAATTGTAAACAACAGCTTTAATGTATACAACAGCCTGAATTTAATCAGAGCAAAATCCAACTTAATGTATGTTGACAGTCCATTTGGGGAATTCAGGTGGGTATGGAATGCAGTCTTCAGATGCATCTGCAGTAGAGGCACAAAGTGAACGATGCCACGCCGAGGATTTATGAAAAGGACCGAAAGCACGCTTTGGGAAAGGACAGGCAGGGAGACTCAGGGAGGCAGGCCCAGGGCCACCTCCTGTCTTCCTGTCCAACCTGCAGCCAACATAGCCTTTTTCGAGTCCCTCTGCGCACTGACCACCCCTCCTCTGCTTTCAGTTCTGGGAGGTGATCGGTGAGGAGCACGGCATCGACTCGGTTGGGAGCTACGGCGGGGACTGCGCCCTGCAGCTGGAGAGGATCAGCGTGTATTACAACGAGGCCCACGGTAGGATGCTGCGCTCTGGAGCAGCCAGTGCTCACAGGGCCACGAGATGTCCCTGGGTGACGTCCGGGCACACCCGCCGGACCCCGAGGGACGGTTCCCCAAGCCCTGTCCAAAGAAGTCACTAAAGGGGAGCCCGTGTCTTCACACATGCAGTTTAAGCACCAACCTTCCCATTTGGTTTTTAAATAAAAACCAGCAGCATTTCCAATAGGAACAGAATCTCTGTCATTGGCAACATAACAAAACAAAACAATAATGGAAAAGTAATTTTTAAGGCACTTGGTAGATTTGTGTGTTGTTAGGGTCAGGATGTGACTGCAAATCTCTACCAAAGACACCATTTCTTTGGTGGGGGGGGGGGGGGGGGGCGGGGGGCGCGCGGAACCAGTATCACAAGGTTCTATTTTGATGAAACATTAATGTTTATTTTATTTAAAAAATATTTTTCTTGATTTCAGAGAGGAAGGGAGAGGAAGAGAGAGATAGAAACATCAATGATGAGCATCATTGATCGGCTGCCTCCTGCACGCCCCCTACTGAGGATGGAGCCCACAACCCAGGCATGTGCCTTTGACCGGAATCGAACCAGGGACCTTTCAGTCCCCAGGCCGACGCTCTAGCCACTGAGCCAAACTGGTTAGGGCGAAACACTAACTTTTAGAAAAAAACAATAGTTTGCTGACTTCCTCCTATTTTTCTGCACAGGTAAGAAATATGTGCCCCGAGCCGTCTTGGTGGACCTGGAGCCTGGGACGATGGATAGCATCCGATCTAGCAAATTGGGAAGCCTCTTTCAACCAGACAGTTTTGTCCACGGTAGGTTTTTCTGGAAGGTTCCATTGGGACGAGAAGGATGCCTGCTAAAGGTGTCCTCCTCTCTCTGCCCTGTCTCCTCTGCCTCTGGGGAGGTAACCACGTGTCCTCTGCCACAGGTAACTCTGGGGCCGGCAACAACTGGGCCAAGGGCCACTACACGGAGGGAGCGGAGCTGCTGGACAGCGTCCTGGACGTGGTGCGGGGCGAGAGCGAGGCCTGCGACTGCCTGCAGGGCTTCCAGATCGTGCACTCGCTGGGCGGGGGCACCGGCTCAGGCATGGGCACGCTGCTCATGAACAAGATCCGGGAGGAGTACCCCGACCGCATCCTCAACTCCTTCAGCGTCATGCCCTCGCCCAAGGTGTCGGACACGGTGGTGGAGCCCTACAACGCCGTGCTGTCCATCCACCAGCTGATCGAGAACGCCGACGCCTGCTTCTGCATCGACAACGAGGCCCTCTACGACATCTGCTTTCGCACCCTGAAGCTGACCACGCCCACCTACGGAGACCTCAACCACCTGGTGTCCTTGACCATGAGTGGCATTACCACCTCCCTCCGGTTCCCGGGCCAGCTCAACGCCGACCTGCGCAAGCTGGCCGTGAACATGGTCCCTTTCCCCCGCCTGCACTTCTTCATTCCCGGCTTCGCCCCGCTCACGGCCCAGGGCAGCCAGCAGTACCGGGCCCTCTCGGTGGCCGAGCTCACCCAGCAGATGTTTGATGCCCGCAACACCATGGCTGCCTGTGACCCCCGGCACGGCCGCTACTTGACGGTGGCCTGCATCTTCCGAGGGAAGATGTCCACCAAGGAAGTGGACGAGCAGATGCTCACCGTGCAGACCCGGAGCAGCAACTGCTTCGTGGACTGGATCCCCAACAACGTCAAGGTGGCCGTCTGCGACATCCCGCCCCCGGGGCTGAGCATGGCCGCCACCTTCATCGGCAACAGCACGGCCATCCAGGAGCTGTTCACCAGGGTGTCGGAGCACTTCGCAGCCATGTTCAGGAGGAAGGCTTTCGTGCACTGGTACACTGGCGAGGGCATGGACATCAACGAGTTTGCGGAGGCCGAGAGCAACATCCATGACCTGGTGTCCGAGTACCAGCAGATTCAAGACGCCAAAGCAGGTCTGGAGGAAGATGAGGAGGTGGGGGGGGAGGCGGAAACGGAAGCAGAGGATAAGGAGGGCTGACCGAGAGCGGCTGGCACGGGAGCGGCTCTTCACACGAGTGCTCTGGGCAGCCATCCCAAGGCTGCTCCGCTGGGCAGCACCGAGGACCACTACTCACAGCCACTCAGCGCTAGCTCGGCCACGGGCACGGCCACGGGCACGGCCACGGGCAGGGGGTGGTGGGTGGGGCGGGGACATCACTGATGGCTTCAGGGTCTTCTCTGGCGCTGTATTCCATGCATTGTCTGCACTCCTTTGAATAGTAAAGTGAATTTATCACGAAGTACTCCCTTTGTCTACAACTGTTTACTGTATGGCCAGCACATGATGTGTGGGGAGGAGGGTACCTGGTAACTGTCAGCACTGAGGCGCACCAGGACTCCTGACTCGGTGTCCCGGGCTGCGAGGACTCTGCTCAGCAGCCCCCTTCTCACACTTGCTGGCTTCCAGGAAAGCCAGGTGACCAAGTGGTATTGGGGAGCCACACAGCTGAGGCAAGTGAGTCAACACCCACCAGCAAATTGTGTAGTCCTTGTGCACAGCGCAGCCACCGGCTGGGCTGGAAGGGGGAAAGGAAGGGGAGGAAAGTGCGGCCGAAACCCAAACCAGAGACGACAGGCAAAACTCCGGAGCGCCAATCCGCTCCTTGTTGCCAGCTTCCCACACACACATTTGTCATTTCCGTTTCTTACTAGTGTCAGACTCTGGACCTCATCGACCACCCTCGTTGGGGTCCCTCTAAAGGGGGACCTTTGGAATGGCCTTCCCTCTCCCACCGTCACCACCTTCTGAGCACGCTGCAAGCCCCGCTCACTCAGAAAGGGGACAGCGTGGGCGCGGCAGTGTCCCTCGTGGTTAGAGAGGACATCATCTCATTAGGGGACTTTTCTAGTTCAGATTAATTTGCAGAAGTTGTCATAATGTTTGCAGGATGACACAGCTTTAACCATCACATGGTTTTAATCTGCTCTCATTGCAACAGGACCAAACACACAAGAGCATAATCAAATCGCCTGTAACTTAATTACAGCTTACCTATTTCTAACATACGCTGCCGGCCCTGAGGGCCGTAAGGGTTTAATGGCCTACAATTACCACTGAGCTCTACCCTGTTTGCTCCACGGACAGCCAGGATGCACTTGCAGGCACTGGGTCTTGCCTCCTGATTTGCTTCCATAATCTGCAATAATAATGAGGCAGCAGGTGCAGGCAGGTTTGGGGGACTTGGAGGGGGGGAGCTATAGTTCATTCTGGGAAACATTACTTTTCACAAAGGCATCGAAGGAAATGACTGAAATTGCCAAGAGAAAATTAAAGTCTGCGGTCGGCAGTATAGCAAGCCTTCTATTTACAAAACGAAAAAAAGTTTTAAACACTTTCTACTTGAGGTTCAAGAATCACGGAAAACACAGATTGAATAAGAAGCTGCACCTGTAAGCTCTTACTTTGAAGTTATGAACTTCCTTAGATGCTAAAAAGTCATACAACCTGTGATTACCTAAGAATTCATACTCATGCTTCCTCGAGCACTTTCCTCCTAAAATCTAAAAAGGCAATTAAGTGGATGGGAGGAAGGATATAAATCTAAATTAAAAAAAGACTTCTGCTGACTTATATTACTATAAAGATTTTTGTTTGCTCAATAGTAATCATTAAACTATAAAGAAATTCAATTTTAAATGGCTCAATTGCTTTATTTCAGACTAAATAAATTGCTTTTCTTGGAGTCTAACCACCTAGACTGATTAATTTTAGTTAAAAATATTTCAAAATGCATCTCATCAGCCTCCTCTTTCGTATGGTAGAAATAGATTAAAAAAACAAAACAAAAAAACCAAAAACCTAAAAATCTAGAAACCAAAAGAAATCTGTCCCCTCTGATTTTGAAGAGCTGATTTCTTTAGTAGTATGATCGCTACAGTGACACTGGTCTCTCAGAGACTGACACAGTAGAATCGGAATTTTAGAGTTTGTCCGATGCCTTCACCTCCCACCCCAGAGCACTGCAAGGTTAACGACAGCCTCAACCATCCCACCCAGTGACTAAAATACCCACAACTCGATCTCATTGGGGCCCCTGGTAACCTGGACAGTCCTGCAAGCTACCCAGCAGGACTGGATGCAGCGTTTATTTAATCAGTTATCAGTTCAGGGTATTTTTCAATCAGAGAAAGAGCCTTCGAGACTCTTTGCTGGCAGTAAATTTATCTTTTATTCAGTTCCTTTAATCCTTGCCATGTCATAAGCCCTGTCCCTAAGTCTCACCTCCAATGATCACATTTGCCTCGCTAATAAATGACTCATATCTAATTACTTGGCTGGAAATAATTTAGTTCTTTGCCTGCCAGTTACTTTGTCTGGTTATCAAAAAGGCCTAAAGGCCTCATGAGTCACTGACTCATGTGTGTGTGAACGATGCTTCCTAGTCCCTCCATCACCCAACAAACCAGGTGCCTGGATAGCAGGGTAACAGCCCAGGGCAAAGGACCGCAGGAGCGCTCAGTGGCTCCCAGCCCCGCTCTCCCCACGGCTCTGCTGCTCCCAGCACGCCCTGTGCTGAGAATTAAATAAAACCTACAGGTCAAGTGTCCCAGGGGCAGGGAGTCTTCTCCATGAGCTGAGAACAAAGACATTTTCTGGGCTCCTTGGCACTGCTAAGTGGCCCTGATAAAATTATTATTAGCTGAAGTGCCGTGGTGAGAACTGGTCCCGGTGTGCGAACTGAACCGTGTTTCAAAATTTCCTGTTCAAACTTAGTTCTCTATTCTCCAAAAACAGTTAAAATTAAGCAGTTAACTCTGCAATGAAGTTTTACTCTGCCAATTGCTTCCAAGTTTCAAAGAAATATAAAAACAAAACACTTGCAATAATTCTTCAACCATAAATATTTAATGACTAAATGAGTCACCTCGCAAACACCATCTAACTGTTGTAATCATCACCCCGAGACTGCAGTTAGGAGCCTTGGATTTTAATTTCAGCTTGGCCATTAGCTCCATAAGCTGGTGAGTGAGGCTGTGCCTCATTTCCTATGAGCAATATTCCCAGAATGTAAAGATTCATTCATCAGACCAGGTTTTAAGTGCACAAGAGAAAAAGTACTACAATTTAATATTTTTCTTCTAATCGAGGACTTTAGTAATTATTTTCATTTAAGCTACTGGCCAAGCAGCACAGTACCTATAGACCCTGCCCGCACCAAGCGCGACGCTGGGGAATGACCCACCACGGCTCTGACACGACCGCCCGATTCAGAGATAAGGGGCAGCCAGGGCCTTAATGACATTGTCGGTTAATGTCATGAAAAAGAGTACTTTCTATTCTATTTTGAGACATTTTCAAACTGTTTCCTGTATCTCTTTGGTCACTGGATATAAAGCTGCTTCCCCTACTTGAGACACCTCAGTTCCCAGGGTCCCGGCCCAGCAGTTGTGCAGACAGTTCCCATAGAGAAACCAGTACAGCAGCCTGAGGGAAGCATGTTTCAGTTTATTGGCACTGCCAATCCATCCGTATACAGTGTTATTTTCCCCATGAAGTGAGATCGTTTTCCATCTGCCATAACCTGTGCCCACACATCTTCACCTGGGAAATGTAGCACTTCCAGCTTTAGGCAGGGTCTAGGGGAAAAGAAAAGGCAGAAGTTGCTAGTCCTCTGTGTTTTCTTGAAAACCCGACATGAATGGGGGAAATAACCTCCTTACAGTGAATTATATGACGTAACTGTGGCTTCAATTCACTCGGTTGGTGATGAGCCTTGGCTCTCGGCGGGGCCTTAAGTAAAACCAAACACTTGCCTAGCAATAAAGAAAGTACTTTGCCTTTAAAAGACACTGAAATCCCCCTCTGCTGATGGGGTGGGGCGAATCCCCTGCAGGACATATGGAGAGTGGCCAACGTTTTGTTTACGGACCTGGACACCGCTTCCTGACCCAAGGATATCACAAGGTCATGGGAGTGAGATGCGGGGTTTGGCTAGACTATGCTGCAGAGCAGGGCTGTGAGTTAGCTCCTGTTAAAAACAAAACAACCCCACATAAAACCTGGTCTCATCACTCAGAATTATGAGATTATACAGAGAGCCCCTAGAAAAAGGACTAAATTCAAAACACTGTATCTCTAGACTGGTAATAAAATATTTACTAATTCAAAATGAAAATGAGAAGCGCTTAGGGAAGACAGTTCCAATAAGTAAAATTGCTCATAACCACAAGCTGCCAAAGGATTAATATTTATCACATTTCCCTGCTACTGTGGGTCGGAAGCTTTTTAAAAAGCAAAACAAGAAAACGAAATCTGGAAAACATCTCTCTGGTAATTTACTTCACTTATCTTTGAAATAACAATATTCAAAAAAGTGGTTTATAGAGGAAATCACTTTAGAAGTTCAGAGCACAAAAGTCTGACTGATCAAATGTACAAAATTGTCTTGTGCTGTGCAGAATGGAGCTTAGCATTGCCAATGTCTTTGGAGCAGTGAATGGCCAAACCCTCTGAGAGCAGAGTGCACTTGGCAAAGCAGGGCTCACCGAGGGTCTTGCAGATTCTACTGCCTGATAAATGGCAGGACCCTTGCCTGTACTTGCAGCCCTTCATTAGGTAGCGATTTGTGAGAACATTAGCAGGTGTGGAGGAAACAAAAACACAAAGAGCTATAATTTTTCAAGCTCCTGAACTCTTATGTAACGCCAACAGCAATTACAAAAATGGGGAGTTTATCCTCCAGATTATTTGACTTTGTGCAAATGAAACAATTTTAATTAAAATGAGATGGATCTCTACCTAAGCACTGCTAAATGAGCTGAAAATCAATGTGCCAGTTACTTCTGGCTTGTCAGGGCCCCAAACAACATTCTTTGATTTTGCCAAGGGACCTGTATAACCTGTATGCTTTCAATTATTATCCCACTAACTTCTACATGGACTAACTGACCAAAAATGAGACAAGTTCAAAAGTAAAATTACTTTTTTTTTTAAGTACTCTCAAAATTTAAGCTGCAACTCTAACTCAATCAGAACTTACACATTATTCCTTCTTCACTTTCACAATTTTGACACTGCTGCCGGAAGACTTCTCGGCGCCTGCTTTGAATTCAGTTTTCAGTGCATCCCTCACTGCTTTTGCACAGATCTGGGAGTAGCGGATGTAGCTGGGGGAAAATGAGAGACAATATAGAGTTAATTATCAAGGATCCAGCCAGATTGGTGTGTAACTAGTTTTTTCTTCCTATATTTTTAATTTTGGTTTGAGGGTACATTATTATAGAACTGAATTTAGAAATGACAATGCCAACAGAAATCCATACAAAGTAAAGGAAGACTAGGAAGAAATGTACCAGATCTTAATGGTGTTAGCATGGGTGGGCTTTAGTTTTTTTACTTTATATTGTTTCTTCCTCTTTAATACATATTAATTTAAAATAAAAGATGGATAGCCTGGCTGGTGTGGCTCAGTGGTTGAGCTTGACCTATGAACCAGGAGGTCATGGTTCGATTCCTGGTCAGGGCACATGCCTGGGTTGTGGGCTCGATCCCCAATGTGGGGCGTGCAGGAGACAGCTGATCAATGATTATCTCTCATCACTGATGTTTCTATCTCTCTCTCCTCTCTTTCTCTCTTCCTCTCTGAAATCAATAAAAGTATATTAAAATAAATAAATAAAAGATGCATATATTTTTTAAAATCCCACAGCACAGGAAACAGACCAGAATGTTAATGGAGTCTATAACATGAGGGATTCCTCCCAATTTCTCTACTTGAAACTTTTTATATTATTCTGACAAGGTAAAATATGTATAATTAAAAGAGAAAAAAAACTATTTTGAATTAAAAGTTCTCCCTCTGATTATTTAAAGGTTTTCCAGAGAATATTGGATCTTGTTTCACAATTCTGCCATTAAACATACTTCCCAATCAACGTTTCCAAATTAAACTGCAACAGTCCTTTGAGAATATCATCAATTCTAGCAAAATATCTAACAGCCTGCTTCCTGTTTGGTAGATGGACGCCCATCAACATCTTATTTTCAAGATGTCAGCTCACTTTGTACACTTTTTGAAAACAGGAAGGGGGTGAGGGGAGAGTGATGCTGTCTATTTTCTCTTGTTTTCAGATTAGGGTGTTTTTTTTTTGGCCAAGAGGTAGGCGTTCCAATGCCTGCTTCCACTCTTACTAATTGGGTGACCTTCAGGCTGTTCAATCTTTCAGCTCCTTTATTCACCCAGAGAAACAATAGAATAAAACAGACGGGTAATTACACTCGCCCCACCTGTGGGTGGGAGGAGGAGAGACAACGTTTGAAAAGCATGAATCACCCCTTCCCGCACATAGTAGGTGCTTAATAAACGGTACCCATTCTGGAACTATCCTCCTCCCAATTCTGCAAAACTCTGCGTGACCTCCCGAGTCAGGACCCCTTGGGCTGCTCAGGTGTCTCACAGGCCTCTACCCACAGGAGCCACTAGAAGGTGCTCCTTTATCTGGGCAGGTGAGAGGTGTATCACTGGGGGCAAGGTGCTGCACTGGCTGGGTGGCAGCCAGAACATTCAGGTGTGACGGGAACACAGTAACCTAGACGGGGGTCTTTCCCGTTACACAGATGCTCTGTCCTCAAATGGGTTCCGTAATGGGGCGTCCATGAGCCACCACCACCTGTGCGCAGGGCTCTCTGCAGGTAAGAGCAACGGAGTTAACTTAAAATAAAAAAAGTGTGCACCATTGTAAAGGGCCCCAATTTGATCCAGAAAAGGCTAACAGTGGTCACATCCAGAGGACTGTCCCCCATTCTTCCAGCTCCCAAGTTTTGGTCACTTTGACAACGGAGTGTCCTGAGAAGGGCAAAGGGCCTGCTCTGAGAGCCGCTGTCTCTCGGGGGGTAGGGGAGGGCGTCGCGCCAGGTGCGGGGCTGCACCCCAGGCAGGCGCGCAGGTGGTAGCGCGCGCGGCCCCCACGAGGCTGCGCTCGCTTCCAGCAGCGCCCGGCCCGCCCCTAAGCCCCGGAATGCCGCCATCTTGGGCGCGCTCGCCTCCCGACCCCCACGCGCCCGCGTGACCTCTGACCCCGGCCGCCCCGCGCTCCCCTCCCGAGACCCGGGCCCACCTGAGTCCAGCCTGTCGCCAGTAGGCCACCATGATGCCGCGAGAGGGGGGAAGGTCTGACCGAATCGTGAGGACGCCTCAATGTCGGCTCAGCGTGCGACCCAGCGGCCGGAAGGTCAGGCCTGGGAAGCGGAAGGGGCGGAGCTCCGGACCTGCCAATTCAGCCGCTCGGGCCCCGCCCGGCATTTTCGAACTGCCTCCGCTGTCCCCCCCTCCCCCCGGCACCGGGAGCCAATGGGAGCGCGCGGCACGGGCCGTGACTGCCAATCCCCGGGCAGGCTGGCCGGCTACGCCTCGTGATTGGCTCGGCGGGTGATGAGCTTGTGCCCCGCGGGCTCCCGTAGTACCCCGGCTTTGGCAAGCAGAGCTGGAGGGAACGCTAGGCCGCGTGGTTTGGGACCGGGAGATACGAGGCAGTGGCCGGTGTGGGGCGCACCCCATGGGGGTGGGGGGAAACACCCGAGTTTCAGGGAACAAGTGGCCAGCCCGGACATCTCCCGGAGTCTTAGGAAAACCTGTGCTGCCTGCAAAAGGGGGAGAGCCCCAGACACGTGGAAAACCCTTTTCAGCACGACCAGTTTATAGAGACTCATCCCCAGCACAGAGCTGGGATACAGCCGTGACAATTAAGTGTATTCTTAGGAGGAAAAAATTTACTTTGCTTTTCACATTTAAGAAATTATAACCAGCCCTGCCGGTGTGACTCAATGGTTGAGCATAGACCTATGGACCCGGATCAGGTCTGATCCCATCTATTCTGTCAGGGCACATGCAGGGGTTGTGGGGGTAGCTGATCAATGATTCTCATCATTGATGTTTCTATCTCTTCCTCTCCCTTCATCTGAAATCAATGACAATATAAAATTAAAAATATATTAAAGAATTATAATCAGAAAAAAACATGAAGTTTTTATTAAGAAAGGTTCTTCAATAGTGTAAAATCCACTTTTAATATTAAATAGGATTAGATGCTCCTAATCCAAGAGTCTATTCGGTGAACACTTCCAGTGTAGTCCTCTCAAATGTATTTGCTTGCTGTGCATCTCTATCTTTACAGGTAAAAGCCACAAACTACCAGCTATTTAACTGAAAGGAGTAATTACACAGGAAAATAAAAATTTAGAGTTTTATCATTAGCTCTCACTAAAACAAAATCGAACAGAATAAAACTTAAGAAACCTTTTTATCATTACTGCATTCATTACATCTTTTTCATAACAAGTATAATTTACAGAAATCATACAAGGTAACTTTCTATATATATATATATGTGTATATATATGTGTGTGTGTGTGTGTGTGTGTGTGTGTATATATATATAATTGATTTTAGAGAGGAAGGGAGATAGAAACATCAATGATGAAAGAGAATCCTTGACTGGCTGTCTCCTGCATGCCCTCAACTGGGGATCAATTCGGCAACCCAGGCATATGCCCCCAACCAGAATCAAACATGGGACTGTTCACTCCACAGGCCGACACTCTTATCCACTGAGCCAAACCAGCTAGGGCGTACAAGGCAACTTTTAATAAAAAATCATACTTAGCAATGTTTTGTTTAGCTGAAATGTTATTTCAATTGTAAAAACCATCTCTGGTTACAAAAATAATAAAAAACCTTATTGAATTTCACTTGCTTTTACAAATTCCCCAAGAAGTCTTAAGCTAAACAATATTTTAAGTAGAAAAACACTAATTTTTAAATAGTTTGGTATACTATTTCTGTGGTTTATGTACATATATTACCTGGTTTCTTTTAAAGGAAACCTGACTAGAAGTTGATCACATTAAGCACTGTAAAATAAAGGCAAGAAGCTAATCACCTTTTAACAAAAATACTCTATAAGCAACAGTTGCAAGTATCAAAGATATTTTAATGGTTGATAATTAACTGCTACAAAATATGAAACAAAATACATTTACTGGATTGTTTTTCTGAGTGCAGTGGCCCTTTGGCTCCCAAAATGAGGATTCCCCATAAATAAAAGTTACAAAGCAATTCATGTAGTGGTTATTTTAGGCCAATGCCTTTCCCCCCCTTCCTACTCCCACCCCGTCAGTGGCACCTTATTATTAAAAACAATAGGCACCTGGGATTTGTACCCCAGATCAAGACATCATTTGGGCAATTTCAAATGATGTACAGCTCCTCATGTAAAAAAGATGTTCTGTGGTCACAATTACTTCAAAAAGTAATTATATTCAAATAACCTGGCAGATCATGTTTTAGCAATTACAGTACCATGATTTTGACACGTGGCAATTTTACAAGTTAGACAAATGTGAAATGCTAAAAGATGTGAACAGCTGCTCTTCTGTTTAAGTTTAGAGTGCTGAAAAATTTCGGTAATGACTTTATTTTTTCAGTTAACATAACCGGCCCACAATACAGCATATAGGTCATAAAGTACAAACCCACGGAAGGTAATATCTTCACTAAGTTACAAAACTTTGGCAAATCAATACAGTACTCTTTCATAGAATAAAGATGCAGTTATATATTACTTAAGTGATAATTTTAACTCCAAAAATGTCATTTAAGTACCAAATTAAAACACTGTGGTTTTTAATGGTGGTTTATAGCAAGCAGAGTACGTTATTTTATACAAATTTATATCTTTTAAAACTATACAATTTCTCCTTTGAAAGTGAGTTCCCTCTTGAAGTTTCCCACCAGAGCAATTGTGCCTATTTGGAGGTGGCTCTGCTTTGTCCTAGGGTTGGTCCAAAGCCAGGTAGAGTTCCAATGCATGAAAAGCTTTAAAATTCAACCGAAAGGAGACTAAATATTCTAACACCAATTTCTAAGTACCTTTCAAAAATTGTTAAATTCTCACATAACTATGGAATCTTCAAAACCAGAGTCATTTCAAACAACACTAATAATTTCAGATGCTCCCTTTTATTTAGAAACACCGTACCTCCTTGTTTTGATCAAGTCACATACCCTTTCTTCGGCTTATTAAAAAAAAAATTCTACCTAAAATAGTTTTTTAATGTATTTTTTAAATAACAATAAATATAATGCCAGCTAGTAGAGATCTGGGGGACTGGGTGTTGTATACCAACTTTCATCATTTCTCTACAAATGCTGCTGCTGCCATTGGCGTCCTTATGCTTCCTCTTGCTGAAGCCGTCAATTCTTCAATCTCAGCATTTAATTTATGGATTACCCATTCCATTGCTTCTCGGCCCTTAAAAAAATCCAATACATTTATTGTTACCGAGTGAGAGCAAAGGCATCTATCAAATAAATGGAACACAAGGGAAGTTGCAGGGGGCATTACAAGTCTAACTAAACCACACCAGAAGAGATCATTTTTGTCCTTGCTGCTTCTCCCTGATGTTATTTACCAAATAAATGCCTTGAGCAACGGACTTGCTCCATAAACTGACTTTTATTTTGTATGCAAAAGGTGTCCTCCAAAGAATCTATAATCAAGTGACAGTGATATTTTACTTATTTCATGATTAGAGTAGTGACCTTTTTGGGAGTGAAGCCAACCCCCCCTCTTCTTTTTATGTTTGTATTTTAAACCAAAATCCTATGTAAGTGCTAAAACCAAAGATTTAAACCACATCCTGAGAGATCTGGTCCCTGACTTCCTCCACCCTTTTCTCCTGGCACACTATGTCTATGCAGTCCCACCAGGAGCAGCAGCAGCAGCACTTCACTGTTCCCGTCTCAGGCCTCTGCACACTCAGCTCCTGTCTGAAGTGCTCCCTGCACGGCCCTCACAACCATCACACCCCTCATGCAGCTGCCACCATCACTCACTGAATACACATTAAATACTCTTATACCTTCCTGCACTTTTCCTTTTCTAATGATACGCTGTGCAATGAATGTTGCCTTTCTTAGTTCCACAAGGGCAGGGACCACATTTTTTTTATTTCCAGATGTACCCCCAGTCTAGCCTAGTATTCTGTCTGGAACAAAGCGGGCGTCTATCTATGAGTATCTTCTCACTGCTGAATGATTACATTAAGTGTTATAGAACGGTGCACTAAGCATCCTTTTCTCTAAACTTTGTTTAAATCATGTGTTCTCAATGGGGCAAAAATTAGCTGGGCTGGTGGAAAAAATCCACCTTTTTATGTATAAAGTATTATCTATCAATTAACTACACAGGGTAGGGTGATAAAAAAAAAGTCTAAAATTGATCTGGGATGGGGGAAATGATAAATGAAAAAAGGTTGAGAACTGGTGCTTTAAATGACACATGGCGACATGTAATTAAGTATTTCCCACATGCTGGGCCCTGGGTCACACACTTTCCATGTTATCTCATTGACTCTTCATTGCCTAACCCTGTGAGATGGGCAGTTAACCTCCACTTCATAGATGGTAAACTAAGGCACAGAAAGGTTAACTTAACTGTGCAAGGCTGCTAAGAATTAGAGCTTGGGCCTGACACCCAGCTGTGCCGGGCCCCAGAGCCTGTGCAAGTAGAGCCCACATGGATTTTCATTGTATCATGGCTGAAAATCGGCTTGTGAGGAAAACACATGCTCACTGCTAAGCTCTTCCAAAAACAAAACCCAGGAATAACAGCAACCAAGGGGCAGCCTCACGTACTTTACTAGCATTTGAAGATATCGTGCTCGCCATCAGCCCTTCCAGGTAACTACTGAGGCTGACTCCTTTCACAGTGATGATGGCCTCCTGAGTCAAAACAGTTCTGGAACAAAACAAATTCACACAGTTTCAGAATGATCTTTCATTTAAAAAAAAAAATTGGTAAAAGAATTAAAACACCTGTAAAATAAGTTTGTTAAAACATTTTTTTACTTACCTTTCTGGGTCCTGAGGATGTGGTTTATATATAAGTCTCTCATCTACTGAAACCATATTTGTAAATGAAATCTATAGAAATTAAAAAAAATAAATTCAGTTCATGTTGGAAACCAGGATTAAAAACATTTCCAAAATTAATTCACAAACCCAAATCTTGCTAAGTATACAGAACAAGAACAAATAAACCCCTTTGATATTACTGTGTAGACAGAATTTAAATTTCACATTCATTCTTACTTTTTATTAAAAATAATAAATGTGACAAAAGCATTATAAGAGTAATAACACACACAGAATCCCAAATCATTTTGAGTGCTAGCCCCTAGAAATGCTAAGTAGGCTGATTGAGTGGTGAGGCTAAGCTGCAAAAAGGCAAAGGCAGCAGAGCATGTGAGTGCTGACTGCCTAAACGCCCACAGAGCTAGATTCATCTCTTCAACACTAAGAGTGACAAAAACTTAGGCCAAATAGTTTAAAATAAAACAAAAGGAAGCCAAAACTTACATTAGTGGATTTAAGTTCCATTGTTTTCTCTACAGGATCAACTACAGAATGTTCTTGCACATATGTTTTGGTTCTTGCCGCACCAATCAGCTAAATAAAACATCCACAATTAGTAATCAGAGGAGGAAGGATTGTATCAATATTTTATTTGAAAGTAAAATGTGTTAATGTCTTGAGCCAAAAACCTGTTTCGTAAAAAACAAAACAAAAACCATGAGGCATCAGACAAAGGTCAGAAAGGAGGACCATCTGAGATACCAGGAATTCACACCCCATGGATAGGATGAGACTCCACACCACACCCTCCCCAGAGGCAACGAGCAAGCAGCCCACTGAATGTACTGCAGGGAGGAAGGATGCTGGACCTGCTGATGACAAAGGAGCAGGGGGCTGAAACATGGGACTCAGAGGGTCTGGGAAACATGGCATCTGGAAAAAGGAGAGCTCAGACTACCAGTCAGCACTTTGCTAGAGCCATCCAAAGGAGAGGGTGCAATGGCCTCTTTTCTCCAGACAGGAAACAGCCATGTCATGAAGGAGGACATCACACCCAGTGAGTGTCACTCCCCGTGCCCTGACCCCACGCCAATCACCCAATCTCACTCATTTCTGGGCCCCCATTACCTAATGCAGTGGTTTGTACAAAGGAAGCAATCAGTGCCTTCCTGGTGAAAATGTTGTACTTTTGTTTTCTGGGTGGACCTGCCTTCTAGAAAGGGAACTTCTACTGAAAGCTGGGTCCACTTATCATACCAGAGTTTCCCACACTATAAACTGGCATTCCAGTTTCTTGCTGGTTAAATCGAATCACTAAAGCCTGCTTGCTTGAAACTGAATAGAACTACGTTTTGAAATGTATGGAGAGGAGGCCCAGATCTTGGAACAATGCGGCAACAGGAAGTCCAAGAAAACGCTGTTCTCTTTATGTGCACGAACCACCACTGACCACACAACAGTCAGCTAACAATCCCCACCAAACCATTACTTCCAAATCTTACTGTTGGTCTCAAGTTGCTGGCAAAAGCAGGAAAAGTAGGATATACCTCATTTTAAACTACAGAGCATTAGCTGGCTTCCTTCAGAAGTTTTACCAGGTGCCTTCATGAAGACTGTAATAATATTTCCAATTCATTATACACTCATAACTCAAGTTTATTATAATACAATTTGAACTGATGAAAAAATGACATTCAGAATGTGCTCCCACAGCCTATTTGAAATTATAATGTGGTTTGGAACACTTCTCCCCAGCAGTCACATTTCTGCAGGAATAAAGACACACTTACTGATTTCACAATGGAAGGCAGTCCCCACTCTGTGCTGAGCAGTCTATGGCTGTGCAACTTTCCAGAAGGATCTACATGTCTGTCCAATACATCGACTCCAACCACGCTTGGGTTCATAGGGTTTGGATATTTTTGCATTGCGGCTGTTGTAACAGTTTCCCATGGGTGGCTGCAACATAAAGCACAATCAAACATTTAAAAATATACCTTTAAATTAAGCATTTTATAACCCATCAAATTATTCTTTGCAATTGAAGTTTAATTTACCTAGGGAAAATTTTCTCAAAAGATGATTTTAGGGGCTCAATCTAAATTGTAAAAATATACATTTTAGTCTTTTTTCAGCACAGGTTATATGGTACAATTAATTTCTATAAAGATTAAAAGAGCCTACGGAGCATCACAGTACAGGTTCTTAAATAATCTTTCCTATTTACCCATGTCTACTTTCACATGTAAATTTTGTTTCTAAGAACCAAATTCATAAAAATTATATTCTACAGAATCAAGCGGCAAAAATTATACCATTTATCTTTTTGTCTGACCCCAATTACATGAAGCTATAAAGTAACGAGAGTAAAGACCTTATTTGCACTGTAAATTCTTACAGTGATTACAAAGATTCAAAACATTACTGATTTAAATACCATATTAAAAATGTATTTTTCTCTACATTAAGGTAATAAATAACACTGACCCCCTCCAGTTAATCTTGATCCATTGCTTTGCTCCAAGGAGTGATTCTGATTCATTTTGAAAAGATAATAAAATGTTTTTAAGATGCTCCTAATATGCTATTTCTTAAAATAATAAGATTTGCTTATCTTCTAGGATGGAAATGGAACTTGCAGCATCTTTATCTCTTGAGAAAGCACATGTGCCTGGTGATTCCAATGTGATATACATTTGTTCACTCTACAACCTATGTGAATAGGAGGCTGTACAAAAGACATCCTTTTCAAAGGAGCCCTCATTAACTACACTGAATATGATAGGCGACGTAACTTTCAGAGAACCAAGTCTGACAACTACTTGACATCGACAGAAGGAAAATCTCAAAATCCTGGACAACCAGTGGTATTATTTGTAACCAGAGGCCTGGTGCACAAAAATTCGTGCACTCGGGGGGGGGGGGGGGGTCCTCTAGCCCGGCCTGTGCCCTTTCATAGTCGGGGAGCCCTTGGGGGATGTCCAACTGACAGGGAGCGGGCCTAAACCGAAGTCTGGCCTCCTTCTGAGGGAGGCAACAGGTGGGCTGATCAGGGGATGGCGCCGCCTGGCCCTGCCCCCCATTGCCTGGTTGCCACTGTCCCACAATCACCATCCCCTCCCTCTGGCCACTGGCATCTGCCCTGGCTGGCCTGGCGCCACCTGCTTGTGCCTCTCCCCCAGTCAACCAGTCATTCATTATATAGGATGTTTAAATTTTTGCTACCATATTAAATAAATGAACCTCATTCTATTTTTAATATCAGGCCTTACTCAGCAATCAATGCAGTTATATAAGTGAAGCTATTTTATTAATCTAAATAGCCCTCACAAATAGGAGTGATACAGGACAAGCACTGATTGTTACCAAGGCAACTATCTAAAATGCAAATTGGACAAACCCTTTCCCTGGCTCCATCTAGTCCCATACCATGATCAGCTAGTTTCCTTGCACTTAACTCTTTCCCTCATCCCCACAAAAAAAAAAAAAAAGAAAAAAGAATAATTGCATGGCTTTGGGGTGGTTATACAGTATTTGTAATTTAGTCCTTCTCTCCTCTCTGAGCCAACTTGAAAACACCCATGTTGACTTGCTTGAACTAAGACTGCTTTATGAAATAGAACTATCTCAAACATTACAAAGGAGGCCTATTATGATGCACAGTCTTCCTGCAATTAATTTTAACTGTCTCGGTGTAATTATGTGATAAGATCTCACACTGGAAGATATTCATAGCACCAAAGGGCAGTATGGAGAACTTGGTGGTGACGTACTGACCTGTCAATTTCTTCACCTATAAAGTGAGGTGGGAGACACTGCAACTCCACTGAAACAACAAATTCTGCCAATCCCAAGAACAGTGCCTGGTAGGTACATTGTGGGCATTCACAGCTGTTGAAGGAGTCAATGAATGACTTCACAACTGGATGCCAACTACATGCTAGGCCCCCGAAGGAAGTGTGGGAAACCAAAGATGGGTAGGACACAGAGTGATGGCTTAGACATTGTTGTTAGATTGGATCATCCTTAAGTTGGATACGCAGGGAAGTGGTCTAAGATTTTTGGGAGATAATGACTTTAATTTCAGGTACGCTGAGTTTGAAGAGCCTGTGGGACAGGTGAGTAGAGATGTCTGGTAGGTCCTGAAAATAAGGATGGAAGTTCAAGACCAGCTGAAGCCCAAGGTACAGATTTTGGTGCCCTAAGTGTGTACAAATCAGCTGGGACCTTGATGGAAAAGCCCTGAATATCTGGACAGAGTCAGGATCAGGACTTCTTCTCCCAGGACATGTACAGCTTTTACTTGAACATGTCTATCTTCTGGGAGGAGAGCCCAGAGCTTTCCTCAAATCTCAGAGAAGTCTGTGGCAAAAAGAAAGAAAAAAAAAAGATTAAGACTCACTGATAAAATGCTAGACAAGAAGGCCAACAACCGAATCTCATTGAATACTTATACCGAATGGGAACGTTGGAAACAT
Source organism: Eptesicus fuscus (assembly GCF_027574615.1). Taxonomy (NCBI): domain Eukaryota; kingdom Metazoa; phylum Chordata; class Mammalia; order Chiroptera; family Vespertilionidae; genus Eptesicus; species Eptesicus fuscus. Next base: position 3,666,295 of record NC_072484.1, on the reverse strand, counting down.
TAAAGAAAAAAGGGCAGAGAGGGGCTGGGGACAAGCCAGGGAATAGAGTGTTAGGGAAGACAGAGAAGAATATTCTAAGGAGGCACAGTCCCAACAATGGAAGCATTTAAACCTGGAAGAGGATCACAAGGAAGAAACCACCCCTGGTCCCCAGGGCTGAAACGGAGCAGTGAAGAATGTGTCCTGGTGGAAGAATGACAGAAAGACTACAAACTCAGGGTCTTTGCCCCCAGAACGATAATAAACTAGTAAGAAAAGAAATCTTCCCTGTGATTCTAACATTCCACGCTTTCCAGGACCCAGCGGACTCTTGAGTAAGTAAGAAGTTTACAACTTTTTTTAAAACCGCCCTTTGAAATACTGTTAATCAAATGCACTAAAACATACTGTAGAGCTATGAAAGCTAAAACAATGTGGCTCCTCGCGCAAGGTCGTGGACTCCAGCGGGCAGCTCAGAGAGGTTCGCTGGCGTGCCGGGCGGACCGAGGCGCACACAGGCAACGACAGACCGACTCATTACACGTGTGGTTCTTTCGTCCGTGGAGCCAGAGACCCAGAAGGAAATTTAATTCCCAGCACCCATGGGCTTAAGGCCCATCCCCTTCCGTGACGGAACATTTCGGCGAACCCAGAGCCGTCCCTGAGCGCGGCCTCCGAGGCATCCCGCACCTGCGGGCACGGGCGGCCCCGTCGGCCCCTCGTCCTTCGCGTCCCCGACGGAAGGGGACCGAGGTCACAGGCTCGCAGGAGGCAGCGCTGCACCTCGGACTCCGACCCAGGCAGCTCCTCCAGGCAAGGAGCTGCCGGAAGTTTCGCCTCCAGGTCGCCCGCGCTCATCCAGTCACATTCCGACGTGAGACTCCACCCAAACGGTGGCGGGGCCGCCCGGGACTCTCGACCCAGCCCACACGCCCTCGGGGTCCCCGGGCCGCGTCCGGGCTTTGGAAGCCAGGGGGACAAATTGGGGGCTGCTCGCCCGAGTGTCGTCCAGGAACTCGTGTTCGGCGACGCTCCCGCCCCCCGGGGGCCGGCCGCAGGTGCCGCGCCTCTGGCCCCCTCCCGGCGGGGCGGCGGCTGGGCCTGGAGGTCCTGGGGGCCCATTCCCGGGAGCAGGGTTGCGCGGGCGCCCCCAGAACCCCGTGGGGCTCAGGTCGAGCTCCCCAGCTCGGCCCGACGCCGGGAAGCCTCCTGAGGGGCGCCTCGACCTCGCCACCACTTCGGGCCCAACCTTTCCTCCCCTCCCACCCCACTCCACAGTTGCCCCGCGTCCCCCACCGGCCCGTCCCACGCCCCAAACTTACTCAAAGACGTGCTCCGAAGTCCAAATCTTCATGGTGGCGGTGGCCTGCGCGGTGTCCCGGCGGCGCAAAGAGGCAAAGAGGCCACACAGGCCCCCGCCCTGCCCCCTCGCCTCCTCGCCTCCTCGCCGGCCGCGCAGCGCGCACGCGCCGTCGGGCCCGACGCCAGGACGTCCCGACGCGGAGCCCCACGCCCTATCCCGGCCCGGGTTTCGCCCTGGCCTCGCGCGCGGCGCAACCAAACCCCGCCCCTTAGCGCCGGGCGCTCGCGTCGGCGCAGTTCGGGGGCAGCTCCTGAGCCGCCGCGAGGCTGCTGTGCTGCGCAGGCGCGGCCGGCGGCCCGCCCCCTCGAGGGCGTCGCGGGGAGCGCTGACCTCTGGGCAGAGTTGGGTCAGGCCCAGCGGGCTCCCGGGCTCACCCGCCCCGCCCGCGGGGCCGGCTCATTCCCGCCCCATCCACGATCACCTTGCGTCGCGAGGCCTGTTGACAGCTGCCGTCAGCCGGAGGTCGCGGACAGGCCTGTCGTGTTCACTTGAGTAAATGTTCTTGGCGCCCATTAGACAGTTCCTCCCACCTCCCGTCTCAGCCCCAGCCATTGGGGCTCCAGACTCATCCAGTCAGCCTACCAGTCCACTCTGCTTTTCCACCGCCCTCCCAGAGATTATGACCTTGGGTGGAAAGAAGACAAATGGACATGAGAAGCTAACGGACAATATGACTAATGTTTGAATGAAGGCTTCAGTTAGGAAGCATGGGTGCTCGGTGGAACCGATGGGGAAGCTTCACGGCCCCGGTTAGAGGATGGCCTTAGCGGAGAGGGCTTCCTTCTCACCCTCCCTCAGCAGACCCACCCCTGGACCCCCATCACAAGGCCTGCTGTTTGGTTCTTAGTGGGCACTCATCCCTCTCAGAGGTCATCTCTCTGTTTAACTGCCACTCAACGGAAGCCCTTGAGGGCAAGGATCCTGCCTGTCTTGCTGAACGCTGATTCTCAGTACCTTGCCTATAGTAAAGGCTCAATGATGACTTATTGAAAAACAAAATAATCAATAATTATTTGTGGAATAAATTAATTACTGAAACAATCTGGTTTACCTGTTCAACTTCCATTAGACTGTAGGGCCTGAAGGGTGAGGCTCCTGTCAGACTTGTTCAATGATCCCTTACATAATAATGTACCTACATAATAATTTTTGTTGCATGATGGAATGAATGACTAAGAAGTGAGGGGGCAGGAGGCAATGGCACGTGGCTTCATCCACAGAGGAGCCTGGTTTAGTGGACAAACTGCCTGGCCCTACTTTCAGGATAAGCCCTTCCTCTCCTGAAGCCCCCCCCCCCCCCCCCCCCCGCCCCCTGCATCCGACAACCTTGTACCCCCATCAGAAATCTGACACTTTAAATGATGGCTGTGGAGGAAAATCTTTACATCTGGTTACTTGGAAGCTAGTTAGAAGCACTGACTCATTTTCTTAGCTCATTTGATTGTTAGAAACAAAAGCCAGGTTAATTTAGGAGGGAGAATAATCTTTAAAAAATAGCTGAAATCCTTTATGTAGAAAAAACAAAAATTACATTAGGCAGGAAGGAAATAAAATGGTTGGCTAGTTGCTAAGTATAATTTGTGGTACTCAGGACTTAAAAAGACCCCTACTGTACTTAGAGTGAATTCTTGGGGAGGTAATGCTTTGAGGCTTGCTGAGAGTGCCTCCGCCTTGATTAAGACGTAAAGTTAATATTGCTGGTTGTTAAAACATCAGCACAGAACAGCCTGTACCTGTTATTCCTGGCCCTCCATGAAGCTTTCACCATCCAGGATTCCTCCTCGGTTTATTTTACAGAATGTTATTCTGCACTCCTCCCCCCAGTTCAAGATTTCGTGAAATTAAATGACACCTGCCTTCTTCTACCCATACTATACAAGTCAGTTTTACTTACCCCATCTGGAGTGATGAGGATGGGGCATGGAAGGAAGAGAATCTAGGACGCATGCATTTTTTTCTGTGTGTCCCCAAGGCGGGAATACTATCACCTTGTATGGTACTTGCAATTGGAGAGCAAGACCTTTGCATACATTATCTCCTGGAGACTCATGACTCATTTAGAATCACCCAATGGAATACAATGAATGGTTTTTAGGTGCCCAAGCATTCTGGCTGCAACAGGTCAGTATCAGGTCAATAACTTGGAATTTAGTAGGTGACTGGCTCTTATGACCCTTGCTCTAGGATGACACAGGATCGCCAGATTCCCATACCCTTCCCTGGGTGGAGGGAGGGAAGAATGCAGGTGTGGTTCCTACTTGCAAGGACCTTTGCATCTGGCTGCGGCGCTAAGACACAATCGGAATGGCTACAAGATATTTACAGTGAGGGTTGGTTCGGTGTTTAGAGCAGAGAGACCCATGACTGTGCATGTTGGTGGGCAGAGCATCCTCCTGGACCACAGAGAACGCTTTGGCTGAAGGGCTGGGGCCAGGAGCGGGCTTGTGAGGAGACACATGGCAGCGGCAGCACCCAGGGCGGTGGGTCCAGGCTACTGTGACCCAGACACAGGCCTTGCAGGAGAAGTGAACGAAGCCTTGTGCTCTGACGTCAGCTGGGCTCCTCTTATTTTCCAATTCCAGTCGTCCACACGCTGTCTTCACCACTTGCTCCATCTTCCTACCATCGGGTCCATCATTACTCTATTTTTCAGGTCATTTTCTTTACCAGTACACTTTAAATAAACTTCTTATAACTGCTGTCAACAGAAGATCGGTATTCCCCCTGACATATGATAAACACTATGAAAGTAAAACAGTAAGCTCCCTACCACCTCTTAGACTCTGGTAGAGGGTGTGTCTGACTTGGGGGTCTATTTTCCAGCTGCTTTGGATTCTTATCCATTCCCTTCAAACTCCAAGCCCACTTTTTCCTCTGACCCGCTAAGCAGTGACCTTTATCTCTGAATTCACAGTGAACTTCAGCTTTCTTCCTCTGCTCCTTAAAATGCCTTGTACTCTCATTAATGCTCTTTGTCTTTCTTCTGGACTAAAATAACATATTCTTTCTCTTTTCCAATCATTTTGTTTTTGCTTCATTCATTCATTCATTCATTCATTCAACAAACAGCCATGATAACCTATTCTAGGCCAGCCCTAACCTCAAGGAGGTTATGCTACCCCGGCGGTTCTCACCAGAGTGATCCCCCCCCAGGGGACCTTTTGGCTGTTACACCTAGGGAGGGGATGCTACTGGCCTCCAGTGGATAGAGGTCCAGGATGCTGCCAGATGTCCTATGGTGCACAGGACAGAGACAGTCCCCCACCAGAGAAGTACCCGGCCTCCAATATCAATAGTGTCACAGTGCAGAAACCTTGGGCTACAGCTAGCAGGCTGTCATCACCTGGTTCAGTCCGCCTGTCTGGCTTTGATCTTTTGTCCTTCCATTCCCCAACTCAATGGACCCTACAGCTACATCCATTACTCACTGTCCCTCCACAGGCCATGTACTCCCACACCCTTGAACTTTGGACGTGATGTACTCTGCTTAGAGCACACTGCCCCTTTATTCACCCTGAAGAGCCTTACAGTACTTGAGTCTTGAGACTGCAAATACTCCACTCCCGCTGAGAGCCTCACAGATATGCCTTTGACCTAGCCCAGCGCAATGCTTTCTTTCTGCTCCTGTGCTTCTGTTGGCATTTTTATGAGACCTTATTACTGTAGTTTGTGAGTGCGTGTGTCCACAACTGCAATTTAAAGTACAAAGTGATCTGTCTTAGTCCATTGGGGGACGATAACAAAACATCACAGGGTGGGTGGCTCATAAACCACAGACGTTTATTTCTCCCAGTTGTGGAGGCTGGAAGTCGAAAGCAGGCATGGTCAGGTTGTCCATTTCTGGCCTGTGTCCTCCCCTGGTAGAAGGGGAGGAGCTCTCTGGGGCCTCTTTGATTTAACTAATCAATTAATTAAAATCTTCAGCTGAGGATATTTTCCATTGATGTTTAGAGAGAGTAGAAGGAAGGAGAAGAGACAGAGAGAGGGAAACATCGATGTGAGGGAGACACATCAATTGATTGCCTCCTCTATGTGCCCCAACTGGGGGTGGGGATCAGCATGCAACCAAAGTAGATGCCCTTGACCAGAATCGAACCTGGGACCCTTCAGTCTGAGGGAGGATGCTCTATCTACTGAGCCCAACCGACTAGGGCTGGGGCCTCTTTTATAGGACACTAATCCCACGCATGAGGACTCCACCTTCATGACTTAAGAGCTTTTCAAAGGGCCCGCCTCCTCATACCATCACCTTGGGCATTAGGATTTTGACATATGAATTTTGGGGGAACACATTCAGGCCATACCAACTTCTGTGTTAGAGGGATGGCGGGCTACTTACCTCACTTGTCAGTTTTTGAGTCTTTGCTGAAATGTGGGCCACATAGGGAAGCCAGAGTCATCAAAACAAAATCCTCACTGGCCACTCAGTGTGTGTGTGTGTGTGTGTGTGTGTGTGTGTGTGTGTGTGTGTATTAGAGGCCCGGTGCATGAATTCGTGCATGGGTGGAGTCCGGCCAGCCTGGCCAGGGGGAGGGGACATAGGCGGTTGGTCGGCCTGCCTGCTGGTCGAACTCCTGGTCAAGGGGGCAATTTGCATATTAGCCTTTTATTACATAGGATATACACTGAGTGGCCAGATTATTATGCGTTCAGAGATCATAATAATCTGGCCACTCAGTGTATACATATGTATATGTGTGTGTGTAAATAAATTTATCATCATTTTATATTTCATTTTTCAGGATGAAGTGTCAGCCACAATTTTTAAAAATTGTTTACTATGAAGTTTTGGTGTTGCTTTTAAGTGGATTCAGTTAGCTTATTGGGCACCACTTATATATTAAATATGAAGGCTTTCTTAGACCCCAAGAGCTGGGACTACATAGCAGGGTCAGTTAGGAGAAATATTCATACGTTTTCCAGGTGAGAAACAGCCAGGGCCAAGGTGGGAGGTGGCGGGGAGGGGAATTGAAGCATTTCGGAAGCCTCCTGGTGCACACATTCTCACATTTCATTGGTGGCCCAAGCAGCCTTACAAAGTGGGGAGTCCGAGTCTGGCCACAGAGTGATCCAGAGAGAAGCGACCTGCACGACTCAAGCCCGAGACTTCAACACCCCACAGTGCCTCCTCCCTGGGGCATCCCCCTAGCCTGGGAAGGAGAGGCCAGACCTCTCTCTGAGCTCACCTGCTTGTCTCTGCATAGGGGACCCCCATTTTAGGAATCTCACATAACTTATTTTATTTTCTTTTTATCTACTTTTATATTTTGAAATGTCTTTTAAAAAATATTATTCTTCATTGTTGGAAGTATTACACGTCACCTTTCCCCCGCAATAAACACCCTTCAGCCCACCTCACTCCCCTTCCCCCACCCTAGGCCTTCACTGCCCCATTGTCGGCGTCCATGGGTATTACATATCCTATATAATAAAAACCTAATATGCCAAGTGTCCAATTGTTACTGTTCGACCAGTCGCTATGACGTGCACTGACCACCAGGGGGAAGACACTCTGACTGGTAGGTTAGTCTGCTGCTGGGGTCCAGCCAGATGGGCTGGACACGCCCTGGAGCCCTCCTGCGGTCCCTACCCAGCCCCGGTCATGCACCAGTGGGGTCCCTTGGCCTGGCCTGTGCCCTCTCACAATCTGGGACCCCTTGGGAGATGTTGGAGAGCCAGTTTTGGCCTGATCCCCACAGGCCAGGGCGAGGGGCCCCATGGGTGTACGAATCCGTGCACTGGGCCTCTAGTATTCATACAAGGTCCTTGGTTGATTACCTCCCAGCCACCCACCCTCCCCTGCCTTCCCTCTGAGTTTCTGCACTCTTTTCCATGCTTCTATGTCTCTGGATCCACTCTGTTCATCAGTTAGTTTTGTTACTTAGATTCCACATATGAGTGAGATCATGTGATACTTGTCTTTCTCTGACTGACTTATTTCACTCAGCATGATACTCTCCAGGTCCCTCCATGCTGTCTCAAATGGTAAGAGATTCTTCTTTTTTACTGCTGCATAGTATTCTGCGGTATAAATGTACCACAGCTGTTTCCAGATCTTAGCTATTGGAAATTGTGCTGCTGTGAGCATAGGGGTACATACATTCTTTCTGATTAGTGTTTTAGGATTCTTAGGATATATTCCTAGAAGTGGGATCACTGGGTCAAATAGCAGTTCCATATTTAATTTTTTTGGAAACTCCACACTGTTTTCCATAATGGTTGCACCAGTCTGCATTCCCACCAGCAGTGTGCTAGGGTTCCCTTTTCTCCACATCCTCACCAGCACTTGTCATTTGTTGATTTGTTGATGGTAGCTATTCTAACAGGTTGAGTTGATACCTCATTGTCACTTTAATTTGCATCTCTCTGATGATTAGTGACTTTGAGCATTTTTCATATGTCTCTTGGTCATCTGTATGTCTACTTTATTTCCTTCCTTCTACTTAGGATTTTTCTTGGTCTTTTTCTAGTTCTTTAAGTTGTAGGGTTAAATAGTTTATTGTTGATTTTCCTTGTTTTTTTGAGGTAGTGCTATGAACTTCCCTCTCAGGACTGTGTTTGCTGTGTCCCAAAGATTTTGGGTTGTTGTGTGTTCATTTGCATTTGTTTCCAGGAAGTTTTTTTTTATTTCTTTCTTGATCTAATTGGTAACCCATTCATTGTTTAATAACATGCTATTTAGTCTCCATGTGTTTAAATGTTTTTGCTGTAGTTGATTTCTAATTTCATTCTTCTGTGATCTGAGAAGATGCTTGATATAATTTCAATCTTCTTGAACTTGTAGAGACCTTTTTTATGTACTAACATGTGGTCTATTTTTGTGAATGATCCATGTGCACTTGAGAAGAATGAATATTCTACAGCTTTGGGTGAAATGTTCTATAAATGTCAATTAAATCCATCTGATCCATTGTGTCCTTTAGAATCAGTTACCTTGCTTATTTATTTATTTATTTATTTATTTGCCTGGAAGATCTATCCAGTGAAGTCAGTGGTGTGTTAAAATCCCCTACTATGACTGTATTGTTGTCTATCTATCCCTTAAAGTCCTGTAGAATTATTTATTTATTTACTTAGGTGGTCCTATATTTGGTGCATATATGTTTATCATATTATGTAGTCGCCTTTGTTGTTGCTTGTGGTGGCCTTCATTTTGAAGTCTTTTGTCAGATATGAGTATTGCTACTGCAGTTTTTCTTTCCCATTTTCATGGAAAAAATAATTCCATCCCTTCACTCTCATCCTCTGTGTGTCTTTTGTTCTGAGGTCTCTTGTAGACAGCATATAGTTGGGTCATGTTTTTGTATCCATTCAGCTACCCTGGTGTTTTGATTGGAGCATTTAATCCACTTACATTTATGGTTATTATTGATAGGTACTTATTTATTGCCATTTTAATTCTGTATGCCTAGGTTTCTCTCTCTATTTCTTCTCATTACAACAGTCCCTTTAGCATTTCTTGTAAAGTTGTCTTGGTGGTGATGTACTCCTTTAGCCTTTTTCTTCCCCAGGAAGTTCTTTATTTGTCTGTCTCTTTTGAATGATAGCCTTGCTGAATATAGTAATCTTGGTTTCGGATCCTTGCTTTCCATTAACTTGAGTACTTCATGCCATTCCCTTCTGGCCATCAGAGTTTCTGATGAGAAATCAGGTGTCAGCCTTATGGGAGCTACTTTGTAAGTAACCATTTGCTTTTCTCTTGCTGCTTTTAAGATTCTCTCTTTGTCTTTAATTTTTGGCATTTTAATTATGATGTGTCTGGGCATGGACCTGTTTTGGGGTTCTCGTGTCTCCTGGACTTGTGTGACTTTTTCCTTTACCAGGTTAGGGAAGTTTTCTACTATTATTTCTTAAAAAAAAAGTTCTCTATTCCTTTCTCCATTTCTGCCTCTTCTGGCACACCTGCTATTCGAATATTGTTACATTTCACGTTGTCCCACAGCTCCCTTATTCTGTCCTCCTGTTTTTTAATTGTTTTTTTCTTTTTGGTTCTCTGATTGAGTGATTTTTTTTCAAACCTGTCTTCTAATTCACTGGTTTTATCCTCAGCTTCCCGTAATGTGCTGTGTATTTCTTCCAATGTGTTCTTTATTTGTGCTATGTCATTCTATATTTCTGTTTTGATAGTTACTATATCTTTTCTCATGTTGTTGAGCATCTTTACTATCATTTTGAGCTCTTTATCAGATACATTTATTATCTCTGTTTTGTTTTGCTCTTTCTTTGGAGAATTTTATTGTTCTTTCACTTGGAGGTTGTTTCTTTATCTCCTAATTTTGGCTGCCTGTTTTGGCTTGTGACTATGCATTAGGTAGATCTGCTACGCCTCTCATCTCTGGTGCAGGAAAGTGTCAAATGCTGTTTCTGACTAATTGGGTCAGGCAAAGATGCAAAGCCTCCAGAGACCACCTCTGCCTACAGACTGATAGGATTTTGTCTTTTTTTAGGATTTTGTCTTGATCCATAGGTGTGATAAGAGTTCTTTTCAACAATGTGGGGCAACTGCTTCTGCCTGGAGGCTAATTGTTATTCTCAGTTTCTTAATGGGCCTGAGCAACTCCACACCATAGGGTGGTGATGAGCAACCTTTTGAGCTTGGTGTGTCAAACTTCGCCAAAAAACTGAGCATAACTCGGGTAGTGTGTCATTTTGAGGAAAAAACATTATTTCGTGATATTTATAGTTTAAATAACATAAATGTATAATTGTTATATATAATTGTATTTAATAAGCCAAAAACTAAATATTTAACTTACCTGCTTAGTGACTTCTTTGTTCATCCGTCAGTCAGTTTCTTTTGTTGGTCTTGATATTATTTAGCTTGTGTGGGGTGCCGTGAACTAAGATAAGTGAGGGGGAGGGGGAATTCTTTAACTAACCTGCCTATTAGTGACTTTTTTGTTGCTGAATTTCATTGGCTAAATCTTCAATTGAAGGTTGGTATTTTGTACACTTCAGGCCCAAACAAGCGCTGCTAACTTCATCTGTCAATCTGTTTCTTTTGTTGGTTTTGATATTATTTAACACTGAGAATAAGGCCTCACAAAAGTATGTAGAGGGAAAAATTGTGAGTAAAGCCATTGCTATATTTTTCAGGGTGCTAAAAGTGTCTGATAGTCAGTTCCAGGCACTCCAAATTTCCTGTTCGTAGTGGCTCTTGATTCTCCAAGCGGCACCTTTCCAGATTCTCAAGCTTTGACCTCAAGTCGACAAACACCTGAGCCCAGATACTGTCTTGAAATTCTGCAAGTTGCATCTCCAAATCATCAATTTGCATCCATTGGAAACCATTTAATTCCAAACTACTGTAGACTACTACATCAGGATACTTAATTATTTTCATGGTCTGTTCTAGACTTCTAAATTGACTAAATCTATCACTAAACTGGTCAAGTAACGAGTCTAAAACATGCTGGTACTTCATATGTAAGAGTTCCATTTCATTTTGTACAGCTGCACTGGCCTTCTCAAAATACTTTGTTACTCGAGGAAAATACTTATAAGTTTTAGTTTCTACATCTCGCTTGAAAATTTTAACTTTACTTTCAAAAGCTTTTATGTATCCAAACATAATGTCAATACTTTTGCCAAAACCTTGTAACTTTAAGTTCAGTTCATTAATATGAACAGAGAGATCTGTAAAAAACATCAGGGTGTTGACCCACTTATCATAATTAAGCTCAGGAAAGTTTCCCAGATCCTTATCGTCAAGAAATACCTTAATTTCTTCAAACCACTCCACAAAGCGCTCAAGAACTTTGCCTCGGCTCAGCCATCTTACATTATTGTACATCAGCGGTCCACTGTAGGTGGAATCAACCTCCAGTAAAAGTGTCGAAAATTCTCGCTTGTGAAGGGGGCGAGCAGCTATTAAATTAACTATTTTTGTAACAACTGACATTAAGTCGTTTAAGTCGGTGAATCCTGCCTTGGCACATAAAGCCTCCTGATGGATAATACAATGAAAAGGCACAATCGGATGTCCAATAGCTTCTGTAAACAATTTGACAAATCCGACTTTTCCCCCCACCATATTTGGTGCCCCATCTGTTGTCACTGACACAACTTTAGAAATATCAATGCTTAGGTCACGAAATGTTTGTATAACAACCTTACATATTTCGCTTCCTGATTTACTTGTTGACACTGATACTAACTTTATCAACTCTTCTCTCATTGTGAGACCATCAGAATATCGACCAATAATGGCCAACTGAGCATGGGATGTGACATCAGTAGTTTCATCAAGAGAGATCGAAAAATATTTACACTTCCTTATGTCTCTCTTTAATTGATGTTGTACGTTTGTGTTCAGTCTCATTATTCGTTCTTTTATGATATTTCTACTGAGTGGTAACTCAGATATTCTCTTAATAATTGCATCTTTATTCTACATATCGTGAAATAGAACTGGTGCACATCTTAGGAGAGTTTCTTTTTTTTTCTTAAATTACTTTATTGATTAAGTTATCACATATTTGTCATCAAACCCTGCACCCCCACATTCCCATCCCAAAGCCCCCACACGCATGCCCCCATCCCCCTGTTGTCCGTGATCACTGGTTAGGCTCATATGCAAGCACACAAGTCCTTTGATTGATCTATCTCCCTTGTCCCCACTCTCCCCTACCTTCCCTCTGAGATCTGACAGTCTGATCAATGCTGTTCTTGTTCATCAGTCTATGTTGTTCATCATTTCCCCTAGATGAGTGAGCTCATGTGATACTAGGAATACACTTATAGGAACCGAAAATGAGACAAGCAATAATGGTTATGCTGAGAGGCAAATGAATCAATCTATAGTGAGTTTCTTTCTGGGCCAACAGTTCTTTTGAGTCCCGATTTCTGTGTCCAACAGTTGTTTATGTGTACACAACAGCAATGATATTTCAGTTCTGGATGGTGGACAAATGGTGGTAATGCAGGTCCAAATGGTTTGGTCCTGGGCAATCTGCAGTGATGCACATCTGCTGACTGCTAGTATGGCAAGGCATGGTCAGCGTCTTCCATCTCTGACTGTTTCTCTTCTGACTTCATGGCTGGAGTACTCCTGTCAATTCCTCTCTGTTGTAGGAATCCACATGGTCTCGGAGTTGTTTTCTGAAAATATACAAACATATTCTCGACCAAAAGTTAATAAAGGAATATTTTCTATAAATTTGACTTGCGATCCTTTTTCATTTTTTTGCCCAAATGATTTTCCTTTGGCTTGTTTTGACACGATGTATGTTTTACCTGGGTGTCTTGCTATTAGCATTACAAATGAAAGTTAATTTTCTAAAGTAAAAATTTTCTAGATGTAATTTATTTACAGGATATTTTTCCTTACATGATATTCTTCTACTATCCCTCCTTTTTTGGTTTAAATATTGGGAGGCTTTTGGAAATTTTAAGCTGTAATCTTGATAGCTTTTAAATTTTACTTTTTTGCACTAAAATGTGACTGCTTTAGGTTCATTATATGTTACGCAATTTTACCATGAGATGAACTACCAATAAAAATTTTAGTTAACACTTTAGGAACAGCTTTTTTGTCCAGTACAATTGATTTTTCTAGAGTATTTGCTTATTTTGATTGGCCAATTTAAATTAGTCTGAAAACTTGACTACTATTTTACTGTCAAATTTAATACTCTAACAACCATCTTGTTTTACCCTGTAAATATTAGTGGAGAGGATTATTTGCCTTCTTGAGTAGACCCTGAGCATTCCTGGTGCTATGATTTAGATAACATAGACCCCAGTTTCCCGGATCATGGGTGCAAGACATCTCCATCAAGTCTTGTTGCAGTGAGAGGGCATCTGCTGTCGGCCAAGTCTCTGTTACCTGGGTCCCGATTTGAGCTGGGCATGTGAAGCTGAGCAGCCATGGGGGCAGGAGATCTCCTTCAGCAGGGGTGAGGGTTCAGGCCCCTGCAAACTTCGGGGGGGGGGTGAAGGTCTGTGCCCCACCTCTGTTGACCTCCAAGTTCTCTTAGGAGAGTTTCTTTAATAAATTCTCCCTCACTGAGCGCTTTTCCATGCTGAGCTATAGAGTGAGCAATGCTCAAACTTGCAGATGTTAAATTTGTAGAGCCTTTCATAAATTTAAGGATGGAATTAGATTGGCTCTTATAAAGGTGTAGCTGCCTGGAAATGTATTCCTTCCTTTCATCCTCACTTTTTCCCAAGAGCTGGGAATGATTAGTTTCAAAATATCTATTTATATTCCATGTTCCGCTTACTACCGTTTCAGTATATAGAATGCAAAATGATCTGCCATTTTTTTCTATAAAGCCATACATGTCAGTCCATATCTCTTGAAAGGGTCGGCCACTGCTACTATCACTTTCTTTACTTAACCTTAGTTTTTTATTTTTTGGGTTCTCCATCAGGGGGGCAGTGACAGAAGATAGAATTATAGATAGCTTGTTAGACCTGCAGGCAATTAGGGGTTAACTAGCCTAACTAACCACAAAATGGTGCATATAACTGTCTTTTAGGAAAGGGCAGGGTTAATAAGCAGAAATAGGGGTTAATAAGGATGCACAACAGTAATAGTGGTGAAATGGAGTCTGCACTATGGAGCAAGATGGTGTTCCTTATGTGAATTAAAATGGCTGCCGCTATTTCTAATGGCGGGAAATGGCACCCATAGCACACCACAAACCCTCGCCTCTCTCAGCCTCCCCCTCACTTATCTCAGTAATGATGGATTAGAAATCCATGACACCCCAGAATAGTAGATAATGGTTGCTGTGGTTAACTGTTATTTGGTTACTGGTAATGGCAGGGCCCCCACAGATGCGTCCCCCGCCGCATTCCGCTGCTCCCTGCTCTGCCGGTGGAAGTGAGGGCAAAGATCCCGGCTTAACCGAAAGTCCCAGAACTAGACACTCTGTGCCGGACTTCTGTTGTTTTGGCCTACAGACCTCCGGCACACAGTGCAACAAATGTTTCATCCTCGGCATGCGGCCGCCTCAGCAGCCGCGTGTCATCAGAAATGGCTACGTGTGTCAGTGCTGACACATGTGTCATAGGTTCGCCATCACTGCCATAGGGCAAGGCGTTTTCCAATAGGGTGGATCAACTGTCTTCCTCCCAGGCAAGGTCACCTGTATAGTGAATGTCTGTGTGAGAAAGATGACCTCTGCAATGTGAGGGAATGACTCAGCACAGGAAACTAGGGTGTCTGCCTTCTGAGCTCTAACCCTGGAGCCCCTGATCGTGGATTCTGCTCACATAGCTCCAGTCCACTCTGCCCTACCATTGCCAGAGCACAAGATGGGTGGCTCCACAGGGAATTTTGTGCATTGGCCCTTTAAGAGAGTGCCTGAATTTCCAGCCATATCTCCATAGTAGATAGCAACCCTGCTGCTTTTCATAGTCAGATGTTATGTGGGTACCCTCTCAGTTGTGGTGCTCTGTGCTGGGGGCCCTAGCTTGGGGATTAGACTCCAGAGTTCTCAGTGGCAACCCCCACCACTGAGATATCTCTCTGGAAGTTCAGTCTGTTGGAGCCCGGATAGCCCCTTCTTGCCTCTGCACTTCCTACCAGTCTCTATGCGGGCTCCTCTCCAGTGAGTTTTTCTGTATTTTATTTGTTGCCAGGGTTCTTGTCCCAGCCTTACAAAGGGTTCTGCAATCTGGAGAAAGGGGCTAATTTAATGTATAGATTCAAGAAGGAGTCCAAAGACGAAAGATAATTTTGAAAGGCATTGAGGGTCAGAGGATCTTCAGCTAAAGGAGCTGAAAGACTACTCCTTGTCTAAGGACCCCATGCTATTTATTAACACAATTTGTCCTAAGGCAAGGTGGAGACATACACTTCAAAGGGTATGGTTTCAAAGGGTAGGTTTACAGAAGCATTGTCACTTTGGGGAATAGCCTACAGCTGTTCAGGTGTTTGGCCAAGAGGAGGCAATAAAATGCCCTGAGCTGTCTGGCAGTTAACAATCCTATATACAAATCTTTAGGTTGGGGAAATGTCCTGAAACCAGTTTCCAACAGGTAATTACATTTGTGGCTCAGCCCTTGTTGAGCCCCCCAAGCTTCACCAACATTTTGGTGAAACTCTTGTAATTATATGACATGCTGGAATTGGTTCCTGGCAATTTGTAATTTCAATTTGGTCCTGGGAACATTTCTGTGTAGCACCCACTTACCCCACCACCATTTTAAATCC
The DNA here is from genome assembly GCF_027574615.1 of Eptesicus fuscus. Classification (NCBI taxonomy): domain Eukaryota; kingdom Metazoa; phylum Chordata; class Mammalia; order Chiroptera; family Vespertilionidae; genus Eptesicus; species Eptesicus fuscus. The sequence continues at coordinate 3,650,789 of NC_072484.1, read as the reverse complement.
ATATTACTTCTAATTTAACAAGCATCTTGGGTCAAATTCAATTTTGTTCTCATTAGTGATGGAAGATTTCAAGTAATTGTCCAGAATTTCCTAGCTATACTTCCCCCTAACCCCTGGTTTTCTGTTTACCCAAGTATCTAATCCAGGTTACCCCTGAATTCCTGTCCTAAGAAGTGAATCTCTTCTCCTGTAGGACTTTGACTACTCCAGTAATTCCTCATCCTGAGAAATTAAGGGTATCATTTCTTAAAGCTAAATCAATGTGTGCTATTAGCATACTGCCCATTGGAGGCAGTCCTCACCGAAATGAGCTCCACTCTCTTTCTATGCTGAAAGCTTTCCCCATGGACAGCTCCCTCACACACACTCTCAGCATAAAACCTGGCCAGAAATTGACACTGGGACAATCAAAATGTCATCCTTGCCCATGTGCCCTGATGGAACAGTTTTGAAATCTTAGTTCATGTTCGTTTAATGAATTTTGTTTGGTCCCTATGACTACGCCAGGAGGTGGGAAGGTGAAGGAGTCCACCGGCCAGCTGCCAAGTGTTTAAAGATCAAAGAAGGCCCATCGGAGCACTCGTATACATGTAGATATGAGCTCTGTTTTTGTTTTCTCTTTTCTCTTGAAAAGGGCAGTTCTTATCTGAAGCCATCCAAACAGTGACCTGCTGTTTGGTGACAATGGTCAATCCCTAGGAAGTGGACTGCCTGTCATCGAGAGAGGGGGTGACAGTCTGCACGGAGGCTCACCCTCTTTCGGAGAGGCATCGTTAGAGTAGCAGAAGGGAACGTGGCCTGGCTCTGCTGTCTGTGGGACGTGGCAGTCTCCTCCGTTTTGCCAGAGACAGATTAGTTCTCTCTCCTTGCTGGAGGTCAACGGCCAATCCAGAAACAGACTAAGCCTGGTGGGGCTCCCTTTCTAGTGCCCCATCCACAGGGGACATTGGAAACGGAATGACAAATGCATAGTGGCTGGGGCGGATTCAGACAGCTCCTTTCTGTGTGGTCAATCGGCATGGCTTTATCTCAATGACCTCTCAGATATAATGTTTTAGTGGCCAACCTATTCAGAACACTCCATGATGAGTACGTGGGAGTGTTCTGGGATGGATGAATATTTTGTCTCTTTCCAAAGCAGCTCATAACACATATATTCTCTCATTTGCCAGGGTGACATCTTGTAAAGAAAGAAAGTAGGGACTATTACTCCTGTTTACAGCTGAAAACTGGGAGCAAAGGGTAGGCAGCGCCTCCCGGCCTCATTCTATCATCCCTGGATATGGTGTGGGACTGGGGGTGGAATAGCACACTACGACATCGAACTTGGGTGATGTACTTGCCTGGTGCCCCACGTCCTAGGTAGCAAGACCAGCACAGCAGAGCCCGGATGACAGCACAGACTGAGACTCTAATCTTTCCGCGAGAAGGTGAATGTGCTGTAGCATTCGAAACGCCAGTGGAAGGGTAGGGATGCTTGCTGGGTTCTACGCATAGGACTTCGGTAGAGTCAGCCTTTTGCTTTATTAGATGGGTCTTCCTAAGAGGTCCATTCTGCAGAAGAGTAACATTTTAATGTAGTTTAATAAGTTGTGTTAAAAACAAGAACAAAAGGATGGAAGGGTGGATGTAGGGACTGACATGGCCCTTTAAAAAACATACACGATTTCATCATCAAGACCCAGCCCCCAGTACAGAAGGATGGCATGCTGCCGTGGAGCACACTGAGGTGCTTGACGGCATGCGGGTAGAAGACTCTGGAATATGGTTCTAAGAGGAATAGTCAGGGGCTCTTTTCCAAGATCCTAGGAGTCAGCAATATTGGACAAGAGGCACCTGTGGGCCTGGCAGGAATCCCTCCCCTACTCACCTGGGAGTCCGTTGCTTTTCACCATGCCATGATACCCTAACTGGTTGATTCCATCAGTGCATGGGAGAAAGAACAAGCACAGCGGGTGGCCAGCTCCTGGGCCATGTGCAGACACAACCTTAGGTATCTGAGGACATGTGGGAAAACTTCTAGGAAGGGGCAATTCAGAGATGTCGACAGGCTTCCATTCCCATTGTGTGCTCTTTGCCTCCTCCCAGACAGAGCAAAGCAAAACAAGGCAAAACACAACAAAACAAAGGATATGTCTTTTCCATCTTGATGTTTGGTCCTTGACTGAGAAAATGGGTCTGCTCACATCTGGATGCTCCAACACAATGTCGGGATCTGGCCGAGAGATTTTTTCATGAAGTATTAAGTAAACTCAGACCATTCTAGACTATGAAGCAGATCAAACCCAGCCCTTGGGCTTGGAGGGGTCTGGGGGCTGTAAGAATGCAGGGTTTGATCTTCTGGGTGAGAGCATTGGAACGGAGGGAACACTCTGGATAATGGTCAGTCTAGTTCACAGCTGCATCTCCAGTGCCCTCCCCTGACCTAGCACAGTGCCCCACACATGGTAACTGCTCAATAAGCATTTGTTGAGCGAATAAAGGGGTGAATGGAAAACAAGCCAAGCTCTTGGACTAGGTGACACCATGCCTTATGTATTGACGGGGTGGACATGTTTATGAAGCTGGGCAGTGCCAGGCACAACGTGAAGGTCCCAAAGCTGGAAAGAACACACGGGGCCTGGGAGAGAGCCAGCAGGTGCCCGAGTCTGAGCAGTGCCCTGTGGGTCATTCTAGGAAGATGGGTCTTGAAGGCCAGAGTAGGGAGAGGCCGGAGCAGCACTCCAGGTAGTGTCCCAGAGTGCCCGCAGCCAAAACTGCCTTCATTAGAGAGAACAGCTGCTTGCTTGGTCCTGAGGCCCGGAAAAAAGTGCTGAGTCATATGTTCTTAGTAAATCAGTGCATGGCCTTATTAGAAAAAGTGCCAGAATGATTGATTAGGAAAGAGCCAGCCAGCCTGGTATATTGCTTTCCTTGTGTGCTGCAAGTTTGTTTAAAGTCAGAATGTACCCCAAACTACCCTGCTCCCTCCACTCCCATTTTTCATCAACAAAACCTTTGAGAAATGCATGTGCTGGAACCACCAGGGAAGAGAGAAAAGTAAGACATTTTCTTAAGGGCCAGGAACACAACGTAAAGCGTTGGCTCCAACCGAAATCATGCCCTTCTAGGGACTGTGTGTTACGTTAAACAATGATGAAAATATTGAGCACTTGCAGGCTGAGAGATCACAGTGGGATCTTAGATTCACACTGAACTTTCTCCCAAGTCCCGAGACACCTGGTATACAGGGACACAGGGCCGCCCTGAGCACAGGTTGATGATGTTTGAGTGTCCACAAGCCCAGGCTTTCTCTCCCCTGTCTCGTCGGTGCACAGAGAGTGACAACGCAGAGAAAGCCTGAGGTAAGAAGTAACTTCAGTGGTTTCTCATTTCTTCGCGTGGCATTGACTCTATCTGCGAAAAAGACACAAATCCTCAAAGAGCTTTACTAGTTATTTACATCAGCCGACTGGTGTCCTAGCACAAATGCCTTCAGATGTCGGCACAGTTAACAGGCTCAACCAGCATGGAACACTAGTTGTACATCTAGTAAAAAGATGTTTGGGGCAATAGGGGTTTATTTAAAAAGATAATATGAAATCTTTTAAGTGTTATTTAAAATTAATTGAAAATACAAAAGTCAATAGCTTTCTATCATACCAAGCAATGATCACATATAAACGATAATAGGAAATTTTCATTTAAAATAACCCCAAATATAAAATACCTAGGCGTAAATCTCAATAAGAGATGAACAGGACCTCTATGAAGGGCATTATAACATCTTTCAGAAGAACGTGACAGGAAGCCTGGCTGGGGAAGATGCACCGCGCTCCTGGGCAGGACCATTGAATGTTTGGTGCTGTCCATCCTCCCCAAGTTAGTTTAATGAAACTTTAACCCAAATTCCAATAGGATGCTTTTGGAACCTGACAGAGTTCCAAATAAATTTACTCTTCCAAATAAATATATCCTAATATTTATTTGGAAGAATAAAGAGATGAGAACAGACAGGAAAGTTTTGAAAAGGCAAAGAAAAAATTTGGTTTACCAGATATACAACGTATTATGCAGCAATAGTAGCTAAAATATTGTGATGCTGGGAGAAGATGGGTAGAAAGAATGGATAGCCTTAAAATTAACATTAGTGCGTATGATATTTTAAAGTTTGATTTAAACCAGCATTTCAAATCACATGGGAAAGGATAGATTAGTAAATAAATTGTGCTGGGACAGTCCATTAAATACTTGGGAAAAACAGAAAGTTGTATTATCTCAGGCTATACACCTAAATCCATTCTAGATTAACTAAAGAGATAAATATTAAAAACCTAATTATTCGTACCAATTCAACTTCATAAATTGTACTGATTCACAAATATAGAAAACATCAAAAACAAAATTAGAAAGAAAAATATATGAAGATCTTTGCCACAAATTTGATAGATTGAGTTAATTTTCTTAATTTATAAAAATACATGTAAACTAATAAAACCCCACCAAATCCTCTAGAAAGTAAAAATACCAGGAATATAATAGAATCAGGGGCATAGAAAGGGAGTTGACTGACAATTCTTGGGGGAAAAGGGGTATGAGGGGTGCAGGAAGAGACTGGACAAAAATCGTACACCTATGGATGAGGACAGCGGCGGGGAGGGGTGGTTAGAGCAGAGGGTGGGGTGGGAACCAGGTGGAGGGGAGCTATGGGGGGGAAAAAAGAGGAACAACTGTAATAATCTGAACAATAAAGATTTATTTAAAAAAAATACCAGGAACATCCCTAGGTGGTTTGGCTCAGTGGATAGAGCGTTGGCCTTCCGACTGAAAGGTCCTATGTTCGATCACAGTCAAGGGCACATGCCTGGTTGCGGGCTCGATCCCCAGTAGGGGGCGTGCAGGAAGCAGCCGATCAATGATTCTCATCATTGATGTTTCCATCTCTCTCTCTTCCTCTCCCTTCCTCTCTGAAACCAATAAAAATATATTTAAAAAAAATTCCAGGAACAGACAGTCTGTAGGAAAAGTACAACTGGTTAATAGAAGTGAAAAATGCTCAGCTGTGACTGGTGATCCAACAAATTCAAATGAAAATGGTGTAGCACTTTGGTCTATTAAATTAGCAATGATTACAACATCACTCTTATTCAGAGTTGATGAAATAGGCACTTTCATACACTTCTTCTTTTTAATTTTATTTTTTTAAAAATAAATCTTTATTGTTCAGATTCTTACAATTGTTCCTCTTTTTCCCCCCCATAGCTCCCCTCCACCCGGTTCCCACCCCACCCTCTGCCCTTACCCTCATCCCCCACTGTCCTCATCCATAGGTGTACGATTTTTGTCCAGTCTCTTTCCACACCCCCCACACCCCTTCCCCCCCGAGAATTGTCAGTCCACTCCCTTTCTATGCCCCTGATTCTATTATATTCACCAGTTTATTCTGTTCATCAGATTTTTTATTCACTTGATTTTTAGATTCACTTGTTGATAGGTATGTATTTCTTGTTCATAATTTTTATCTTTACCTTTTTCTTCTTCTTCCTCTTCTTAAAGAATACCTTTCAGCATTTCATATAATACTGGTTTGGCAGTGATGAACTCCTTTAGATTTTTCTTATCTGTGAAGCTCTTTATCTGACCTTCAGTTCTGAATGATAGCTTTGCTGGGTAGAGTAATCTTGGTTGTAGGTTCTTGCTATTCATCACTTTGAATATTTCTTGCCACTCCCATCTGGCCTGCATAGTTTCTGTTGAGAAATCAGCTGACAATTGTATGGGTGCTCCCTTGTAGGTAACTAACTGTTTTTCTCCTGCTGCTTTTAATATTTTCTCTTTGTCTTTTGCTCTTGGTATTTTAATTATGTTGTGTCTTGGTGTGGTCCTCTTTGGATTCCTTTTGTTTGGGGTTCTCTGTGCTTCCTGGACTTGTAAGTCTATTTCTTTCACCAGGTGGGGGAAGTTTTCTGTCACTATTTCTTCAAATAGGTTTTCAGTATCTTGCTCGCTCTCTTCTTTTGGCACTCCCATAATTCAGATATTGGTACGCTTGAAGTTGTCCCAGAGGCTCCTTACACTATCTTCATATTTTTGGATTCTTTTTCCTTTTCTGGTTGGGTGTTTTTTACTTCTTTGTATTTCAAATCTTTGACTTGATTCTTGCGATCGTCTAGTCTGCTGTTGGATCTCTGTATATTATTTTTTATTTCAGTAAGTGTATGCTTAATTTCTAGTTGATCCTTTTTCATATCCTCGAGGGTCTTGCTAAATTTATCAGCCTTTTCTAGGAAATTCTTGAAAAACCTTATAACCGTGGTTTTGAACTCTATGTCCAGTCATTTGTTTTCCTCCATTTCTTTCATTTGTGACCTGTTTCTTTGTCTCCGCATTTTGGCTGCTTCTCTGAGTTGATAGAGTGGCTTTGTGTGCTAGGTGTCCTATAGGGCCCAGTGGCTCAGCTTCCCCAGTTACCTGAGGTGGACACTCTTGGTGCATCCTTTTGTGGACTGTGTGCACAGTCTTGTTGTAGTTAAGCCTTGATTGTTGTTGGTATCACTGGGAGGAATTAATCTGCAGGCCAATTAGCTGTGAGGATCAGCTGTGTCTACGCTGGGAGAACTTCTGTGCTGGAGACACCCTTATGAGACAAGACTTGCAAAAGCCTCTGTGCTCAGCTTGGATGGGGCGGAGTCTCAGGGCAGAGTAGACAGCAATGGCTTCCCATCAGCCCTGCCCTAAGAGGCCCCTGGGTCTCAGTGTCCCATGGTAATCGCTGCAAGCACCTCTGAGAGAAAGCCGCCCTCGAGTTTTATCCGCTGCCAGACAGTCCAGTTTCTCCCTGAATGAGTCTGGGTCGCCAGTGTGTTGCCCGGAACTGGAGTTCAGAGCCATCAGGAGCTTTTGTCTCTCTCCCGGTTGAGAAAGCCAGCCGCGTACTCAGTTGCCAGTCCTCTCCGCATGCGCCTCGGTACCTCTGCCTTCTGCAGTTCCTGTGAGTCTCAGTGTGCTTTTCTCTTTCCTGACAGTCCAGTTTCTCCCCGAATGAGTCTGGGTCCCCAGAGTCTCGCCCGGAACTGGAATTCAGAGCTGTCGGAAGCTTTTGTCTCCCTCCCGGTTGAGAAAGCCAGCCATGTACTCAGTTGCCAGCCCTCTCCACGTGCGCGACTCAGTACCTCTTCCTTCTGCAGCTCCTCTGAGTCTCAGTGTGCTTTTCTCTTTTCTTCTAGTTGTAGAATTTCCACTCAGCCAGCCTTCTGGTGGTTCTGGATGATGTCCATTTTGTCTTTTAGTTGTAGTTTTGAAATTGTTGTGCGAGGCAGCAGTTTAGGGGTTTACCTATGCTGCCATCTTGGTTTTTTCACTTTCATACACTTCTGTTGAAGTATACCTTGTTACAACCTGATTGGAGAGCAATTTAGCAATACCTATTCAGAGCCTTTGACATTCCTTTTTGTTCCTGTGATTCCCAGTGCAGGAACCTACTATAACAAAGTATTCAGACATATGGACAAAGATCTAGATCACAGAGTTGTTTGTAATCATGTAAAATTGGGAAAAACTTAAAGGTCCAAAAGATGGTTAACTGTTGGTTCATGAAGGAACAAAAGTAGTCTTTCAAGGGGAGGGAAGGGGAAGGAGGGAATTCTGGGAAGAAAGGGGAGCTCAGGTGGAGTTAGGGGTGTGTGAAAGTTAAGTGTGGCCAATTTGGAGACTGTATGTAGTGTGGTTGGTCATGGTTGATGTGAGGCATGTAGGAGGAAGCGAGGTTCAGAAGCTCTTGTAAAGTTGTCTATTCTCCTCATGAGAATTTAAGCTATAGGGATTCTGTGTTGGTCGTCTTTATATCTGCCCAAGTTCCTGTTAGGTGCTTAATGAATATGTTAGTTAATAAATACATAGATTTCTTTCAGAAGTTGAGTGGCTTTGAGTTCCATGTCACTGACTTGTGTTATTCCATAGCCAACGAGAACCCAGCAACGTTTCTGAGGGAGAAAATTAATAAAGACTCTTCCTAACTAACATGACTGATTCATTTTTATGATGTGCATTAAATGATATGTTAAAATACTTATTTGGGCTTCAGTCAACAGGGGGTGCACCTATGCTGGAAATTCTAACATTAACGAAGAATAACACTTGTTTATTGATCTATGGTTTTTAAATTCTGTTTATTATCTCCTTTGTGCCCCTCCTTTTTGCTCAAAAAACAACAACCATTTTTCACTTCTCACTCCCACACACACACACGCTAGTATTAGATAAGTAACACCTCAAAACCACATTACAAGATTGAGTCTTAAAAAGTGTTAATTTAATATTGCTACTTATTATAGTTGTTAAAAGTAAGTGTGACATTTTAAAGAAATTGGTGCCATGTGAAAAAGAGTTTAACTTAAATTGCGCTTATCATTTACTCAGGACAAAGTTTTCATCAGAATAGGGGAGAAAGTACTAAAAAATGCAGGTGATAGTTCAGTGCTTCATGTGGACATTAATAGTATAATTGGAACAAGAATATTAGTAACCTTTAGAGAAAGAAGACCTCATAAAGCATTCATTAAAAGGAAGGAATTGGCTATTGCAGTGATGGCGAACCTATGACACGCGTGTCAGCACTGACACGCGTAGCCATTTTTGATGACACGCGGCCACTGAGGCGGCCGCATGCCGAGGATGAAACATTTGCTGCTCCTGAGGATGAAACATTGGCAAAATAATGTTTTTTCCTCAAAGTGACACACTACCCGAGTTATGCTCAGTTTTTTGGCGAAGTTTGACACACCAAGCTCAAAAGGTTGCCCATCACTGGGCTATTGGAATATTATATTTCTCAAAGATTTCCCATGAAACAGAATTAATAAAATGCTATGGTTTATTGAAATTAAAAAACAAAAAACCACAAACAAGTTGTATAGAAGAGCTGAGGGGAAAGTAAATGAGGTTTGTATATAGTATTTTTGGTACAAAAAGGAATTTGAATGGCATATTGTACTAGAATAATAAATCTTGAGATAAAAACATTAAAAAATAGGAATCAGTATTTAATAGAAGACAAATGAACTGTTATAGAATTCAAGAAAGCATAACCTGAATAGAAACAGAGAGATGTGTGTGTGTGTGTGTGTGTGTGTGTGTGTGTGTGTGTGTGTGTGTGTATGTGTGTGTGTGTGTGGTGGAGTTTGGAAACTTGGAGATGTCTAAATTCCATTAGATAATGCTATCCTCTTTTGAAATGAGACATAGGGAGCACCAGGGGTCTTTTCCCTTTCAATTTCTTTAAAATGTTTATAAAGTGGCTTAAAACAAAGAGCAATATCAGCTATAAAAATAATCACAGAGATAAATCAAATTTAATCAAAAGTTTAAAAAATTTTGTAGAAGAATAAATAGTGAAACTAAAATAAAAAGAAAAGCACCATGTGGAACTAAAAGGCAAAGACACTCAAAAGAGATTATAAAAGATATTTCAACACTGTGCTGCTCATGGATACCATACTTATAAAAAGTCACACAGACAACCTCAAATTATGTTTCTACAAAGACATAGCAATAGCAGTAAATATAGGAGAGCATAGGTTGCAATAATAATATAAAACAACTCAAGATAAAACATATTAAGTGAAATAAGTTGGTAGTTATACAAAGATAAATAATACAAACTTAAGACATAATACTTTTTTTTCCAATTTTTTTTATTAAGGTATTATATGTGTACATATTTTACCATTGCCACCCCCCACCCCACTCCCATATATGCCCTCACCCCCCAGAGTTTTGCATCCATTGGTTATGCTTATATGCATGCATACAAGTCCTTTGATTGATCTCTTATCTCCCCCACCTCTCCCTAACTTTCCCCCTGTAATTTGACAGTCTGTTTGATGCTTTACTGTCTCTGTATCTATCTTTTTGTTCAAGTTTATAATGTTCTTTATTACCCATAAATGAGTGAGGTCATGTGATATTTTTCTTTCATTGACTGACTTATTTCACTTAACATAATGTTCTCCAATTCCATCCAGGTTGCTGCAAATGATGAGAATTCCTTCTTTTTTATGGCAGCATAGTATTCCATTGTGTAGATGTACCACAGTTTTCTGATCCAGTCATCTGCTGACGGGCACCTAGGCTGTTTCCAAATCTTAGCTATGGTGAATTGTGCTGCTATGAACATAGGGGTGCATATATCCTTTCTGATTGGTGTTTCTAGTTTCTTCGGATATATTCCCAGGAGTGGGATTACTGGGTCAAATGGGAGTTCCATTTTCAGTTTTTTGAGGAAGCTCCATACTGTTCTCCACAGTGGCTGCACCAGTCTGCATTCCCACCAGCAGTGCAGGAGGGTTCCTTTTTCTCCACATCCTCGCCAACACTTGTCGTTTGTTGATTTGTTGATGATAGCCATTCTGACAGGTGTGAGATGGTACCGCATTGTTGTTTTGATTTGCATCTCTCGGATAATTAGTGACGTTGAGCATGTTTTCATGTGTCTCTTGGCCTTCCTTCTGTCTTCTTTTGAAAAGCTTCTATTTAGGTCTGTTGCCCATTTCTTTATTGGATCATTTATCTTCCTTTTATTAAGTTGTATAAGCTGCATGTAGATGTTGGAGATCAAACCTTTATCAGTGATGCCATTTGCAAATATGTTCTCCCATGCAGTAGGCCTTCTTGTTGTTTTGTTAATGGTTTCTTTTGCTGTGAAAAAGCTTTTTATTTTGATGTAGTCCCATTTGTTAATTTTCTCTTTAGCTTCCATTGCCCTAGGGGCAGTGTCAGTGAAGAATTTCTTTTGGCATATGTCTGAGATTTTGCTACCTGTGGATTGCTCTAGTATTTTTATGGTTTCCCGTCTTATGTTTAAGTCCTGTATCCATTTTGAGTTTATTTTTGTGTATGGCGTAAGTTGGTGATCAAGCTTCATTTTTTTGCATGTATCTGTCCAATTTTCCCAACACCATTTATTGAAGAGACTGTCTTGACTCCATTGTATGTTCATGCCTCCTTTGTCAAATATTAATTGAGCATACTGGTTTGGGTCAATATCTGGATTCTCTATTCTGTTCCATTGATCTATATGTCTGTTCTTGTGCCAGTACCAGGCTGTTTTGAGAACAGTGGCTTTGTAATACAGCTTGAAATCTGGTATTGAGATCCCTCCTACTTTATTCTTCTTTCGCAGGATTGCTGTGGCTATTCGGGGTCTTTTTTTATTCCAGATGAATTTTTGGAGAGTTCTTTCAAGGTCGGTGAAATATGCCATTGGTATTTTAATGGGGAGTGCATTGAATCTATAGATTGCTTTGGGTAGTATGGACATTTTAATGATGTTGATTCTACCAATCCATGAACATGGTATGTTCTTCCAACTGTTTACGTCTTCCTCTATCTCTTTTTTCAGTGTCCTGTAGTTTTCCGTGTATAGGTCTTTTACCTCCTTAGTTAAGTTTATTCCTAGGTATCTTAATTTTTTTGGTGCGATGGTAAATGGAATTGCCTTTTTAGTCTCTCTGTCTGTAAGTTCACTATTGGTGTATAGAAAGGCCATAGATTTCTTGGCGTTAATTTTGTATCCTGCTACATTGCCAAATTCATTTATTAAGTCTATTAGTTTTTTGACGGAGTCTTTCGGATTTTTTATGTACAATATCATGTCGTCTGCAAATAAAGACAGCTTTACTTGTTCTTTTCCAATTTGGATGCCTTTTATTTCTTCTTCTTGTCTAATTGCAATGGCTAATACTTCCAGTACTATGTCAAACAGGAGTGGTGAGAGTGGGCATCCCTGTCTTGTTCCTGTTCTTAGGTGAAATGTTTTTAGTTTTTGTCCATTGAGTATGATGTTTGCTGTGGGTTTATCATATATAGCTTTTATTATGTTGAGATATGAGCCTTCTATTCCCACCTTGTTGAGAGTTTTTATCAAGAAAGGGTGTTGGATTTTGTCAAATGCTTTTTCTGCATCAATTGATATGACTATGTGATTTTTATCTCTCAATTTGTTTATGTGATGTATCACGTTTATTGATTTGCGGATATTATACCATCCTTGCATTCCTGGGATAAATCCTACTTGGTCATGGTGTATGATCTTTCTGATGTACTGCTGGAGCCGATTTGCTAGAATTTTGTTGAGGATTTTGGCATCTATGTTCATGAGGGATATTGGTCTGTAATTCTCTTTCATTGTGTTGTCTTTATCTGGTTTTGGTATTAGGGTGATGCTGGCTTCATAGAAGGAGCTTGGAAGTGTTCCTTCCTCTTGAATTTTTTGGAATAGTCTGAGGAGGATAGGTTTTAGTTCTTCCTTGAATGTTTGATAAAACTCTCCTGTGAAGCCATCAGGCCCCGGGCTTTTGTTTGCCGGAAGCTTCTTGATGACTGCTTCAATTTCGTCCATAGTTATTGGCCTATTGAGCTCTTTAGATTCTTCTTGATTGATTTTTGGAAGGTTATATTTTTCTAGGAATATGTCCATTTCCTCCACGTTGTCCAGTTTGTTGGAATAGAGTTGTTCGTAGTATTTTGTAACAATCCTTTGTGTCTCAGCGGGGTCTGTTGTTATTTCACCTCTTTCATTTCTGATTTTGTTTATTTGGGTCCTCTCTCTCTGCTTCTTGGTGAGCCTGGCTAGAGGTCCATCAATCTTGTTTATCCTTTCAAAGAACCAGCTCTTGGTTTTGTTGATCTTTTGTATTGTTTCTTTGGTCTCTATGTCATTTATCTCCGCTCTGATCTTTGTTATTTCCTTCCTTCTGGTTACACTGGGCTTTTCTTGCTGCTCTTTTTCTAGCTCTTTGAGTTGTAGGGTTAAGTAATTTATTACCATTGATTCTTGTTTTTTGCAATAGGCTTGTAGAGCTATGAACTTCCCTCTCAAGACTGCTTTCACTGTGTCCCATAGATTTTGGATTGTTGTGTTTTCATTGTCATTTGTTGCCATGATGTTTTTTATTTCTTCCTTGATCTCTCTGGTGACCCAGTCATGGTTTAATAGCATGCTGTTTAGTCTCCAAGTGTTTGATTTCTTTGGATTGTATTTATTGTAGTTGATTTCCAGTTTTATGCCACTGTGATCTGAGAAGACGCTTGATATAATTTCTATCTTCTTGAATTTGAAGAGACTTTGCCTGTGACCCAGCATATGGTCTATCTTTGAAAATGACCCATGTGCACTTGAGAAGAATGTATATTCTGTGGCTTTGGGGTGAAATGTTCTAAAGATGTCAATTAATTCCATCTGGTCTAGTGATTCATTTAGGATTGCTGTTTCTTTGCTGATTTTTTGTTTAGAGGATTTGTCCAGTGGTGATAGTGGGGTATTAAAGTCTCCTACTATGATTGTATTGCTATTAATCTCTCCCTTGAAATCTTCCAGTTGGTTTTTTATGTATTTGGGTGCTCCTATATTGGGAGCGTATATGTTTACCAGAATTATTTCTTCTTGTTGGATTTCTCCCTTTAGTATTATGAAGTGGCCTTCTTTATCTCTTGGTATGGCATTTACTTTGAGGTCTATTTTGTCAGATATAAGTATTGCTACCCCAGCTTTTTTTTCATTTCCATTTGCCTGAAAGATATTTTTCCATCCCTTCACTTTCAATCTGTGTGAGTCTCTTGTTCTGAGGTGGGTCTCTTGTAGACAGCATATATATGGGTTGTATTTTTTTATCCATTCAGCTACTCGATATCTTTTGATTGGAGCATTTAGTCCATTTACATTTAAAGATATTACTGAAAGGTATTTGTTTGTGGTCATATCTATTTTTGTGTCTATATTCCTTCTTACCTGTTTATTTCTTCTTTTTACAGTATTCCCTTTAGCAATTCTTGCATTGCTGGTTTGATGGTGATAAACTCCTTAAGCCTTTTTTTATCTGCAAAGCTCCTGATTTCCCCTTCAATTTTGATTGATAGTCTTGCTGGATATAGTATTCTTGGATTCAGTCCTTTGCTTTGCAACACTTTGTATACCTCCGTCCATTCACTTCTAGCTTGTTGTGTTTCTGTTGAGTAATCATTTGACAATCTGATGGGTGTTCCTTTGTAGGTAACTCTCTGTCTCTCTCTTGCCACCTTTAAGATTCTCTCTTTATCATTTATATTTGCCATTGAAATTATGACAAGACATAATACTTTTGAATTTACATGCACCAAATAACAGCAACAAAACACAGAAAGCAAAGAATGCAATAACTTCATGTAAAAACTAACAAAAATGGAAGAGCATTAAATTCCTTATAATCAAAACCACAACAAGTAAAATAGACAAAATTCTGTAGTCTATAAATGAGATTTATTTCTTTATAATTGCTCAAAGAACTCTTACAAATCTTATCACTTGATAGTTTATATACAATTAAATAAATAAACTTCACTAGAGTTTTTATGGGCTCCATTCTAACCAAAATACAATTAAAAGTTGAAATTAAGAGCCTTAAGAATAAACAAACAAAATTTCAAGTTACTCAGATATCTATAATAATAAAAGCATAATGTGTTAATTAGATCAGACATCCTTCCAGATTAAGCCACTGCAGGGGGGGCTGAGGCAGAGGCGGCTGCCGGGGCAGTGGGGGCCAAGCCCCTTGCACGAATTTCGTGCTTTGGGCCTCTAGTTTTAAAATAACCTCCTAAAGAACAACTGGGACAATTAAAAAATAAAAAAACTCAGCAAACGACAACTTACAAATAAGAATAAGAATAATATACATATCAAAATAACGCGTAGAGAAAATATTAATAAAAGCTTTAAATGTTTTATTGTTAAAATTCAAAATGAAAGTAAATATTCGACTTAATATCTTAGAGAAGAAAAACACAATGTGATAAATAAAAGGATAAAGTCATAAATTGGAAAGCAAAAATTAAAACTCACAAAACAAATGCTGATTCCTTAAAACTTTAACAACATAGAGTAAATTCTGAGATCTAATCAAGAAAAATAAACAAAGTACATATAAAAATAGAAATTAGAAAAGAAATAGAAGCTCTATTAAAATAAAAACATAAGAAACAAATACCTATAAATATGCTACTTGTATTTGTAATTCTCAGAGAAATGGGTAATTTCATAAAAATTAAAATTCCTAAAATTTATGGAAGTCAAAGTAAATATTTAGAGATTGATAGAGGAAAAAATCAGAAAGTCATTAAAGAACTATTCCAATTTCAATAAAAAAGGCTCTTAATCAGAGTGAATTTTAGAAATATTTTAAGAAGTAGGTTATACTGTATTACAAAGAGTATTCCTGATGGAGAAACACTAAATACAGATCTGATAAGGATAAATACCCCAACTGATCAGTCAATGTCATGAATATAGACGGGAAATCTGAAATAAAACCCATCAAAAGAGCATCGCATTACAGAGTAAAATATATTCCTGAAATGCGAGGATGGTTCAATGACAAAGTCTTATATGACATGAATGAAAATAAAATAAAAATCTCTATATGGTCATTTGCATAGATACTAAAAAAGTAATTTGAAAAAATTCAACACATTTTAACTACACCTTTTAAAAAGAAGTATACTTTATTAATATATTATGAAAAAATTCAGCACATTCCAACTACACATTTTAAAAATATGCTTTATTAATATATTATGAAACATTTTTAAAATCAAAAGACAATGTTGTAGTCAATGAAAAAACATAGAGACAGTTCTTTAAAAGCAGAATGTAATTAAAGTGCTGCCTTAATTTACTAATGTTTTGGGATGTCTGCTCAATAAATTAAGAACTAAAATTAAGATATAAGAATACATTTTAGACCTATAGAGACAAAATATTGAATTTCAGGTGATAGGACGTGTAAATGCACTACAAAAAGTTGCCAGATAGAGAAGAAATATCTAAAATTGCCATATAAAGAAGAAATAACAAAAATCAATAGCTTTCTTGATGTACCTGGATTAACAATTTATTAATTATAGCAAGAAAGAAATTATAAAAAGGAAATTAATTGTAAGTTTATTACTTAGGAATAAACTTAATAAGGGATAGTGTATGAAAAATAACCAAAAATTTACTGGGAAGTACAAAGGAAGACAAAAGAAGGTTGAGCAATGCTGTGTACTAGAAGAGAATAAATTTTCTAAGGATTAGAATTCTCCCCAAGCCCAATTAAAATCCCTAGAAGATGGTAAACAGAACAAACAACTGCAGTAAATAATTATAACACTCCTTAGGAAAGGGTGGCTATAGGAAGATATGAACAATTAAAGAAGGTGCAGACCAGTCAAGCTGGCAGAGATGGACTTACTATGAAGCTAATGAAGCTTAAAGTTCTCTGCCCTTACCATGTGGACCCTCCTAATAGTTTCTTTATGAGTCCCCCCAATGGTATACTCCAGATGCCACAAGATTTTACCATGCCTGATATAAAATTATGTTATAAATCTACAATAATTCCAAAGGTTAACAGATTAAAAAAAGGAGGAACAAAAAGAAAAAAAAAAACACTCGCCCCCCCCCAAATGAAAAAACAAAACAACTAAATAAACAAAAAGAAGACTACCTAAATGGTGTATAAAACTCAATCAATAGAATAGAAATAGAAAAATGGCTAGAAAGAAATCCATTGCTATGTAAAATTTAACTATATGAGAAAGGGTCACAGAAATGTGATGAAGAAATGAATAATATAATATACAGTATTGGGTAACAGTTTAGGTGATGTTCGAAATAATAACAACAGCATGGTATGTGTATAAAAACAGATGCTGGCCATTCCCACCAGGGGCACAGGTGGGTGTGACATATTCCAGCCCTGGCTTAGATTAGGAAACATGCGAGATCTGTGTGTTGTACTATATTGAACTTCAGATGGACTACTTCATTAGACGTAAGATATTTGATTCTAACCAGATATCTGGAAGAATGACATAACTTTCTAAGGACTGCACCCAACATCGGACTCTATATATAACACTTTCATAAAAAGAAATGAGAAAATTCAAGAAGGGAACAGCTATTTGGGGAAAAAATGTGGAAATGAAATATGACAAAGGGTTAGTATTTTAAAAACCCACTTCAGCCCTAGCCAGTTTGGCTTGGTGGATAGAGCATTGGCCTGCGGACTGAAGGGTCCCAGGTTCGATTCTGGTCAAGGGCATGTACTTTGGTTGCGGGCACATTCCCAGTAGGAGGTGTGCTGGAGGCAGCTGAACGATGTTTCTCTCTCATCGATGTTCCTAACTCTCTATCCCTCTCCCTTCCTCTCTGTAAAAAAAAAATCAATAAAATATATTTGTAAAAAAACCACTTCAATATATACCAATAAAATGGAAAGTCCAGTAAACAAAGAGACCAAGTTCATAAGTAGACAATGTACATAAGCACAGAGATTAAACAAACATATGAAAAGGTCTTGGGCTTTCATGTGAATTTAAAAATGCTAAGTGAGAGCAATAGGTTAAAACAGTTCACAGTTAAAAACTGTTTAACAAGACAATACCCATTGCTGGTATGGCTGTCCTTACACTGGTAACTGTGTATGTTATAGGTAATCATTTCCTTTTGAACAGAAACAAAAGGCATATATTGGCAATATTAAAAATATAATAATGAAAATGTTTCTGCCTTTTTACTCCATAATTCCACATCTGAGAAAAATTATAGTACATAAGAGGGTAAGGAATGTCGAGATGGAAATCCTAGGTGTGATTCCTGATTTTAATACTTTCAAACTGAGCGATTCCAGGAGAGTTGTTTACTTTCCCTCTGTTCCTCAGTTTCCTCATTTGCAAAGTTGGGATTCTCACATGCTTCTCAGAGAGTTCTAGTGAGCGTTAAACACACCGAACTGCGTGCATACACGGGAAAGCCAGTTTCCAGGGCACTTTGTACCTTTGCCCAAGAGCTTCAGTCTCCTCATCTGTAACATTGGGATTATAATACCTATTTCACAAGCTTGTTGGGATATTGAAATCTGATATTGCATTCATTCATTCATTCATTCATTCAACCACCAGGGTCTAGTAGTTACAGAGCGCTGTAACCATACCTGGGTGCTGGCCACATTGGGGTGAGCCAGACAAGTCCAATCGGGCATTCTGTGCCCACCTGGAGCTGAGCCCAGGGACAGGATTGTCCTTGGATGATTGTGCACATTTCTCAACAGACATACACACGCTGGAATTAGCAGTCTGATTGGTGCAGACCACACTCTGCCCTCAAGGGAGACTTCAGGTTGGCATCGCCTTTCTGTGCCCTGGGCATAGAACAGGGGTTCCAATGGGCATTCCACCCGTTGGATGGCTGAGTGACTGTATGCAGAAAGGTTTCCAGAGGGTCATCGGTTTAAATGGATGATCTGACGTCACCTAAACATCCAACACCAGAAGAGAGACAGGCCCACGATGTTGTAATCACTTGGAAGGATCATGAAAGACAGAAACATATTAAGTGTAATATTACATGGGGAACAAAACTGGAAAACAAAACTGCAGACACGTCACAATGGCAACTACGTATACTTCCACAGTGAAAGCCGGTATTGACAAGCCAACTTTTTATTATGGTAGGGGGGTCTGGGGGAATTAAAAAAATCCCTTTAATGATTGGAAAATATTATGTTAGCAATAAAATGACAATAAGGAGAATGAAAATGGCTACTGTGCAGAGAGGGAAAAATGGGTGATTTTCTTTAATTTTTTAAAAACATGTTTTTATTGATGAGAGAGAGAGAGAGAGAGAGAGAGAGAGAGAGAAATATCGATAGGCTGCCTCCTGCACTCCCCTTACTGGGGATTGAGCCTACAACCAGAGCATGTGCCCTGACAGGGAATTGAACCAGTGACCTCTTGGTGCATGGGATGATGCTCAACCAACTGACCCACATCAGCCAGGGCTTCCTTAGTTTTTTTGTTTTGTTGTTGAAGTGTAACTTACGAACAGTAAAATGCACTTATGTGTACAGTCAGTGAATGTTTACACATGCACACATGTGCTTAAACTCCACCCAGATCAATTCGTAGGGCAATTAAAAATAGGTGATTTTAAAGGGAAAAAATAGTTTTGGTGGATACTGAGAGGGTGGACGGTAATAACACACGATATTATTTTGCAGAAAGCTATCCCTGGGTTCCTAACGGGAAGATAAATGTCAGGATGTGGGAAACCAGCAGAGAAACTGAGCCCATTTGTAGATGGAGTTCAGAAATTGGCAGATTTTCCCAGGCAAACGATGTGAGCAGACTCTCCCCCCACCCCCCGCCTCCCTTTTACACTAAAAGCCCTCTAAATGGAAGCAAATTACTTTAGAATGATTACATGTAATATGCATAACTGCAGAGCTGACCCCACCATCATGTGCATAAGCTCAGTTTTATAAACAAGGCAACAAAGAAAAACCCGACTGGAAATGGGGCTCCTGCAGCTGCCCCCCTCCAGCAAGGGGCTGGGCAGAGCGAAGAGCGTCCCAGAAGCAATTTGCAAAGTGGGGGGGGGGGGGGGGGGCTCTGCTTGCCTTTCTTTCTGCCTCCCTCCTTCCCTTTGCTTTCCTCCAACATGTGCACCCACATCTCTACATTCCTCTCACAGCCAGCCTAACCCCCCAAACCACGGCCGCCGACACCTCTGTAATTGCACAGAGCTTTCTCTTGGGCGGGTAATTGATCTGGAGTGTTGCTGGGCTGTCTTATCTCCCTTCCTCTCCTCGGGCTCTGAAATTGCCTCAGCCCGTCCTCACCTCTCCGAGGCGGGAGACAGGCACGACGCGCGGAGCTGGACGGAGCCAGGCCCCCGTCGGAGCGGAGTGGGCGTTGAATGACTGCTCAGGAGGCAGCGTGAGTCACTGAGACGGAGGGGGAGTGAGGAGGAGGGCGAGCATGGCAGGGCCCTGGCTCCCGGGAGACGTGCGCAGGTCGGGCATCTTGACGTCAGTCCCGAAGCCCGTCTTTAAAAATAGCGAGGCTCCTGGTGAATCTAAACGACCCGATGGGGGCAAGCGCCTAACCGGAGGGCGGAAGCTTATATGGCTTCATAAAAGCAACTCGCCCTCAACCTCCTGACAAGCGAACGTGACTCGTCCAAGTAGACTCGGGAGTGCTTTCAGCGCTCAGAGATGCACCGGAGCTGCTGGAGGGGCCGGCCCACCTTCCGGACAAAGACAGCGAAGGAAAGTGAGGAGGGAACAGTGACTTGTGCGCGGACCCGGCCCCGTTCCCACTGCAGGAACCTGGGCAGGTGCGGGGATCGGTTCTGCTTTAGGACAAACAACACAGGTCTCCGGTGGGTCCTTACAGGAATCGTTCAGGATCGGGTATCGAATCAGGATCCGGACAGCAGGTCCCTCAGCATGGCTGACCCCGGCCGAGCTGACCCCAGAGAAAGGTGGACTCGAGTCAGCTTCCCGGTTACATAAGCCTGGACGTGCCTGGCGCAGCCTGCTTAATTCATGTGCGCCGGGTCCAACCTCACTTCAGCAGCCCCAGCTTTAATGAATTTAATTGTTTTTCTCCACTTGATGGAAAATGGAAATATATTAATTAAGTACTCCAAATACCCCCTTTCTGGGAAGCTGTGAAATCTCTGTGCTGAGGTGGTTGAAGTCTTTAGTGAGTGACTCAATGCAAGCACATAATCACAAAAATCATGTTTAAACATTTCCAAAGCTGGACACACAGCTGACATTTAATAAATACCAAATAACTATTCGGAGCACATTAGTAGTTCTAAATTCAAATCAATTCTGTAATATTAATAATAAAAATAATCACCTGCGGAAATTAGGTTTTTTGTTTTCTTTTGGTGATTCACAAGCTTGCGGTAATAAGTGTAAAAATAGGATTTGCCTCCTGAATAAAAATGTTCTATTTATAAGAACCAAGCAAGGCCAATAATTAAACATGTACTTCTTCAAAGTATAGTTTTTAATCTTAGTCTTTTTATAAAGGTAGCTCTAATTTTTTAAAAACGATAAGAAGTACAGGAAGCAACTTAGTAACAAGAACAAACAAGCAAATTTCAGTTTCTGCTGTTATGCTTCATTATTATCAAGCTGCTGCCATAAATTGTCAGATGAAGCTGGAAACGGTAGTTTTAATGAGGCACACATAATTTTTTCTGGTTTGTTTCGTGTACATTTTATCCATATGACAAAACATCAATGTAGACTTAAATGCTATACTAGCAAAGGGGCACAGCAAATAAGCACGTTTTATTTCTCCCATTGCACTTAGTACTACCAAAGAGTTGCAAGGAGGGACAGCCACAAGAATCATTTTGTGCTGTTAGGTGCCGTTCTAATAATTTATGTCAATAAACCCTAGCAAACTCTTTCAGAAAAAATCCAGCTGCAGAGTGGCACAAATACAGAAAGGGTTACAAAATGACAAGAGTATGAAACTTACTCTGATAAGACTTCTGATGGCATTCAATATTTTTAAAGAAAATTTTTGTGGATATAAAAAATGGTAAAGAATCTGACTACATAACTGGACAGCGTGACCCTAATTCTCTAATCACAAACAAAGTTAATTTGTAAGGTTCTAGGGGAATGAAAAAGATAACTGTATTTTCAAATGAAATCTCATTACTTCTCAGAGGGGAGCCACATTTGGTGTCCCACTGTGGAAGGGATGGTCACTGCTCTTTCCTCCTAAAAGGATTCAGAAGCATAGAATGTAATAAAGAGGCAGTTGTTACATTGAAACAATTTGGAGTCTGCAATGACTTAGAATCATTTAAAAAGGAAATATTTTTAAGAACAGTCTTGCATTTTTTCTCAAGGTATTCCGAACAATTAGTTGTATATAGTAGGTGAAAAATTTCGGCTCTTAAGATTGCTAAAGAATAAGCAACAAGGATATGGGCTCAGGATAAATAAGTTCAGTATCCCACCTGTATGACAGAGTAATGCTTTTAACTTCATGATGATGAAATAATCATTAGTAATGTTTTAAAAGACATGCTTTAGAAGAAAATAAACTAATCCAGAAACTCTGCAATGTAGTATTCGCAATGCTTGGCATACAATTAAAAATTACCTAATGTAAGATGAAACAAGAAACGTAACTGATAAGCAAATAGCCCAAAGAGTCAATAGAAGAAGACAGATGCTGTCCTGATATTGGAGTAAGCCAGAGAGTTGTTTAACATAACAACCATTAGTATGCTAAAGACAATAGAGACAAACGTGGACCAAATGGGTAGTGCCACGACCTGCGCAGTGAGGTTCAGGATCTGAAGGAGGGGATGACACACAAATGAAAATGCTATACAAGAAATATGAATTCGGAAGGCATTGGGGGGCCAGGTGGAACCTCTTTTGTGAAGAGGAACACCCAGACCGGGTCTTGTCTCCTTTTATTTACTTTGAATACCCATTTGCCCTTTAGCAATGCATACAGGCAGATCAAAGGTAAAGTTTAGTAAGCAATGTAAGGATTATCAGGTCAGGAAATAGCCTCCAGCCATTACAATCACAGCAGGTCTTGTGCTTCCATTGGCCTTCCAGTGTCTCTTTTTGATGCTAACTACTATTTGCTTTAGCCTCTGGCATCTCCCCCTTTTTGTTTTTTTAATAAATCTTGAAAAGTGTATGCTTTCTGTAGGGCTGGAGTCTTTTTAAGACTCTTCATTCTGCATCTGCAGACTAGAAATAAACATATAAGACCAAGAATGAGACAGGCAATAGTGGTTATGCTCAGAGGCAAATGTAGGGAAATCCAATGAAAAGGATTGAGTTCTTTCATGTCCTTTTAAAATTGCTGCCAGGCATCTAAGGAATTAGTCTGTAAGTTTGCCTGGGGCTTCTGCTATTTGAGGCCGGGAGTAGTTGATTGTGGCCGCAGGTACAGGTTGATACTCCAGGTGCAAGGTTGGTCAGTTCCTCCGGCAGCTTCATGTTGGAGTTTGATGTTCCACACAGGCTTGGAGGAGTTTTCTGGAAATACATAAGCATATTCTCAACCAAAGGTTAATAAAGGGTTGGGCCCTTCCATAATCCAGACTCAGGATTTTTTCATTTGATCAAGCCTTTTTTCTTTTACTTATTATGACATTAGTGTAGCTTTATTGGTGTCTTACCATTAGCATTACAATTGAAAAAATTTATGTTAATTAAGGCTTGGTGTAGTCTACCTACAGGAGATTTCTCCAGCATCACTATTCCCCTTTTTGTTTTTTAAGTTGGGAATTTTAGCTGCTGATGTTGGCGTTCTATAATTGCCTGTCCTTGGGAATTGTATGGTATTCCCATAATGTGCTAAATTTTTCATTTTGTATAAAATTGCTGGGAATGACAGCTTGTGTATGCAGGTCCATTATTAGTTTTAATAATTTTTGGAATTCCCATGGTGACAAAAGCAGCTAGGTTGAGCTTGGTGTGTCAAACTTCGCCAAAAAGCTGAGCATTACTCGGGTAGTGTGTCACTTTGAGGAAAAAACATTATTTCGCAAATGTTTCATCCTCAGGAGCAGCAAATGTTTCATCCTCAGCATGCGGCCGTGTGTCATCAGAAATGGCTACGCGTGTCAGTGTTGACATGCGTGTCATAGGTTCGCCATCACTGAGCTAGGCAATGATTAATGACCTGTTTCACCATTTCTCCTGTAGATACAGTGGCGTGTAGGACTTCTGAAAAGGTATCTACAAAGACATGTAATACCCCAAGACGTTCAAAAGGAGTATAATGTGTTACATTTATTTGTTAGATATGGTCCCTTATCAATCCTTGAAGGTTAATTCCTGTATTAGGCCCTTGAGGCAGATGTAACATACAAGTGGGGCATTCCTTGATAATATGTTTTGCTGGCTATTGAGTGATTGAGAATTGTTTGGACAACATTTTGGCAGGCTGATGTAAAAGCTGATGAGATTCTGTGGCCTGTTGTAACAAAGCAACCAACTCATGGGCATATGCATTTCCTTTTGTTAAAGGACCAGGCAGGATGGTATGAGCCCTGATATGAGTAATATAAAAGGGATATTGTCTTTGCTGTACAATTTGCTGTACCCGTTTAAATAGTATAAATAGACTTTGGTCACTGAGCCATTTTATCGAGCAGTCTTAATTCTGTTTACCAGGCTAGCAGCATAGGCAGAATCAGAAATAATATTAAGAAGCTTTTGGAAATCTTGCAGTGCGGCCTTGATAGCTTCTAATTCAATTCTTTGTACAGAAGTGTGACTAGTTTGGATAACTTGGTCTGAATTTACTGTATGATAAACAGGTTTGCCATTGCAGGAGACATCAGTAAAAACAGTTAATGCTCCAGGAATGGTTCCTGCCTAGTATTTTTTGGTTAATAATAGGGGTGTAATATAAATATTGTAGTAATTTGTTTTTTAGTAGGTGACAACTAAGTTTCCATGAATATCCACTTAGTTTAATCTGTCAATTTAAATTAGTTTGAAATAAGGTTTATATTCTAATTTCATTTGTCTTTGGGTATGGACAGCAAATGACACTAATAGGATTTCTGATATTTAGAGATTTTTAGATAAGGTCTTAACTAATTAATGTCCCCTAATAATTCCTAAAAGTCATTTAAGGTTTTAAAGGCAATCCTTTCATACTTTTACCTTTTGAGGCCTAATACATTGACTTTTAATTACTAGTACAGTTTCTAGATAACTTGAAGGGCGTTACTTTCTCTACCTTTTCTGGAGCAATCTTTAAGCCCCATTTAGGGATTCTCTTTTCTAATTGGGTAAACATTGCTAAAGTTTGCTTTTCCTGTAGGCTTGCCACAAATCACTACATTAAAGACTTTTACTTTCTTTCAAACTGAACAACCAATTTTGTTGCCTTTCAGAAAAACAGGTAGGAGAGAGACTTGCTGGTCAATACCGCAATGCATACATCTCAAGTAAAAGTAACTTTTTTTTTTAACTTATGGTGTCTCATTAATGGTGAGATTTAATGCTTGAATAATAATTTTTAGTTTTCTCTGTAAATGGAAGAGATTTTGAAATTTCTTCTTTTTAAGTTTAAGTTTATTTCTAAACAGCATTCTTTTTTGCTAGTGCTCATTTGCATATGTATGCAAATTTTACTTTGGACTTTGTTAGAACCAATTGCATATAAAATATTGTCTTCCCATATAAATGAGTTTATATGAGACCTTGATTATATTGTGAAAAGCTAACTTATTAAGTAATTAAAGTAGGTACCTTTATTGAAAAAGCAAAATAAGCAAACATACATTTGACCCATGAAGTACAGATGCCACCCCACGCTCCAGCCAATCTGAAGAGCAGGCTGGGTGGGGGTCTGATGTATTATGCATGCTCCTGTTTTAAAATTCCGTGGCTGAATATTCTGGTTTCCTGCCAAGCTTAGAGGCTAAAACCTCTATAACATTTAAATACATATAAATAAATAGAACACAGTTATTAATTTTTATTTGACAAAGTTTCCCACATGATTGCAAGTATATTAGATTAGCCTAGTTTAGTTCAAAAATATTTATTTTAAGAAGAGAGAATAAATCTTTGAATCATTCCAGGGCCCTTGAAATATCCCAAAGCTATCTCTCAGTTAAAGTCTTGAAATTTAACTTGGAAAGACTATTAAATATACATACTCCAAAGATTATATTACACACTTTTTGTAATTATTCTAAAAGACATTAATTAAATTTAAACCAGTTTTAATATTAAAAATTTGGTTCAAACTATAGAATTAATCCTTCTTTTTAATCAGGCAATAAAATATTATATCCTAGGTTGAAATTTTGCCACATGTAGTACATAGACATACATATACATAAAGACTACAATATAGTTTGAAATACTAATTTTTCAGAGAAAATGCAAGAATTATTTCCCTTAAAAATGAATTTTTATACTTTATGTATTCTGTTATTACAATCATATAATTTCTCCCAACTTACTTTGAACTTTTAATTTTTAGAAGCCTCAAATTTTAGGTGGCAAGTTAAATAATTAGTATTTCTCAGATTAGTAATATATTCACATTTTTAAGGATATATTTTAAATAAAATACAAGATATAGTTAATAGATTCAAATCTATCCTCTAGATTTTTCATATGAGACAAACTCAGATTAATATTTTAGTATCCTGTTATTTCAAAATATCTAGATATTTAATAATTTGTATTATTTAATTCAGCAAATTCCAAAGTTTTAAGTTACCAAAGACTTTGGAAAACTATGTTTAGACATATATAATTACCACTGAAAAAGATTTACCATATACCCTTCATTTTAGTTATATATATGTTTTGCCTTAACAACATTGAGATTTTAAAGCCAATTATTATTATCCAAAGCATTTTCCTTGGCAAATTCTGTAACAGAGATAACTCACTGGCTTTCAGTGGCTTTAATGTTAACATATTATTTTATTTTACTTTTCTTTATAAAAACAGGCGTGCCCCTGAGACCTGGGAATCAACCTTGGAATTCGGTCCATTATTATTCAAGAACTGCCCATTATTATGGAAACACTAATCTTGTTGCCCAAATCCAGCCTGTATATTTTCCTTGTGTCATTTTCACCATCTTCCAAAGAAAAACAGTCTCAAGCCTGTTCTATAGCATCTGTGAAGAGATGGGGCTTAGGCCAAGAGACCACTCAAAATCGGGTGGGGCATGCCTTCTCTTAAACTAGCCTCTTCCTCTCCACAAGTATAGAAGTCCTGGACACATTTCCAAATTGTGAGAAATGGCTTATTTATTCAAATTTTAAAAAACATGGTGAAAATGAGACTTTTAAGAATGCCCCTGCGACTGGATGCCCATTTTATAGGATCACAATAAAGGCGATAGGCAAGAGACCTAGTAATTAATGGGCTGGGTCTTTTTTAGTTACCTCCCTTTGTCTAGGGCAGTGGTCAGCAAACTCATTAGTTGACAGAGCCAAATATCAACAGTACAATGATTGAAATTTCTTTTGAGAGCCAAATTTTTTAAACTTAAACTTCTTCTAACATCACTTCTTCAAAATAGACTCGCCCAGGCCTGTGGTATTTTGTGGAAGAGCCACACTCAAGGGGCCAAAGAGCCACATGTGGCTCATGAGCTGCAGTTTGCCAACCACGGGCCTAGGGGAATCTTTCTAGGACCTGTTCTATTGGCCACGTGTTCTGCTCATATTCTCTTTCCCCACCCCCATATCCTGGGGAAATTCAATAATGGCCTGGCCACCCACTATTTCTTTTCTATGAAGATAAATCAGAGGCATGCTTAATAGACTAACAATAAACAAATTAAACCAAACAACAAAGACAGATAAACAACAATCAACAAACAAGTGTGCATAACACATAGACAAGACTTAATAAATCAGAGTTCTTTTCATGGGTCTTTCAGATGTTTTAAAGTGCCTGGGGACTTACAGTCAGAATGAAGCCCAGAGGGCTCCCATGTGGGGTCCCAGTGAACACCCACAAACAGATTTCATCATATTCTGCCCTCAATAACATTGACTGGTGTCTAAAGTCATTTTAGCTAAAATCTGCCAATCCCAAGGTGTCATATGGTAATTTTCAGACAAAGCATAATCCTTTTTAAAAATGGACTGTTAGCTGCATTTTCTCTAGTTGATGAGCCTTCCCACACCAGAGGTGGAGGATCGGGGGCTTCACAGGCTCTACCTTAGGAGGAGGAGGAAGAGGGGGTGGTGATAAATTTTCCTGGCATTCTGTAGGCTTTTGGTCCTCAATATAAAGTGGGCAATATACAGCTTGAACAAGAGCCCACATAGTTAAAGATGACAAGGGCACTCATTTTCATTGAGCCTGATTTCTCCTTAAATTCTTAACTATTTGTTTCCAGAGATCAAGGTCTAATGTTCTAGCATTGGGGAACCAAGGATTATACTCTATGATAATATGCAAAAACTGTAAGAGAATACTTTCGGACACTTTAATTTCTTTATCCTTGAGCATGCAAGTGAAAAACAATAATGTTTTTGCCTTTTACTTGAATTCTTCCCCCTTATAATCTGGCCACTTCCAGAAATGTCCCTGTCCACTTATGGTCGTGACTTTGAAGCTGGCATGGGCTTTATTTGTCTGTGAGTTTCCACCTTTCTGGTGAGTTTCCAACTTTTCTTTTTCACTTCATTTTTCGTGCAGGGGAATCTTCTTCTCAGGTTTCTGTTTGAAATGCTAATTGCTGTGACCTGCATGGTGAGATTCAGGATCTGAAGGAGGGGCCGGCACACAAATGAAAATGCTATATAAGAAATATGAATTTAGAAGGCATTGGGGTGCCAGGTGGAACCTCTTTCGTGAAGAGGAACACCGAGACCAGTCTTGTCTCCTTTTATTTACTTTGAATACACATTTGCCCTTTAGCAATGCATACAGGCAGATCAAAGGTAAAGTTTAGTAAGCTATGTAAGGATTATCAGTTTAGGAAATAGTCTTGAGCCATTGCAGTCACAGCAGGTCTTATGCTGATACTCAGCCCTGCTGAATATCAAAGTCCATTGGCTTTCCAGTGTCTCTTTTTGATGCTAACTGCTGTTTGCTTTAGCCTCTGGCAGGGTAGGAATATGCAATATTTAAAAATGAACTAGAATGCATCAAAATCTTATATAGCCCTGACTGGGTAGCTCAGTTGGTTAGAGCATTGTCCCTACATACCAAGGTTATGGTTTTAATCCCTGATCAGGGCACATACAAGAAACACCAATGAGTGCATAAATAAGTGGAACAACAAATTGATGTTTTTGTCTGTTTGTCTGTCTGTCTCTTTCTTCTCCTCTCTCTAAAATTAATTTAAAAAAACAGCTGATAGCACTGGCTCTGATCTCCACACTGCTAAGTAGTGCCATGTGGCCCTGCAAGTCTCGCTCCTCACCTGAGGAATGCTGTCATGAGGGTTTTGTAGCTGTACCCTAAGGATGTAGGCACTGCACTCTCTGTAAATTATAGCTCAATAAAAAAAGACCAAGGGCCTGTCCAGTGTGGCTCAGTGGTTGAGCACCGATGCATGAACCAGGAGGTCACAGTTTGATTCCCTGTTAGGGCACATGCCTGGGTTTGGGGCTTCAACTCCAGTGTGGGGTGTGCAGGAGGCAGCTGATCAAATGAGTCTCTGTCATCATTTATCTATCTATCTATTTATCTATTTATCTATCTATCTATCTCCCCTCTCCCTTCCTGTCTCTGAAATAAATAAAAATAAACAACAACAAGAAAACAAATAGGAGCTATTTTTATTTGTATGTTAAATTGTTCCAAAAGTTTCTAACCTCTATCTTTTCCTTGGAAAATCTGTTACTCAATCTCATCTCGTTTTAGTTGCTGACAACTGCAGCTCAGGCCCTGTTGGTCTCCCTACATTATGACTAAAATTGGCTGCAAATAGAACAGGAAACAACTGATCGGGAACCTTAAAGATACAAAATTATTGTGATCAAGATGTTTTTATTGAAATATTGTTGTTTGAAAATGGGGCTGATCTCTGGTCTCACCATGATGCCAAATACTGATATTCAGTATTTGAATATTCAGTGAACCATCTAGGTGGGTCAATTCACATAGATTCGTTGAAAGTCGTACTACCATCATGCTGTTATCTATCAGCCACCGGTCTACTAAAGGTCTTGAAAAATGGGGGAAGGGGCTGGATTGAGGGTGTCAGTCTGTGACAACCAAACTCAATCTCCATGCTCAGCCTGGACCGGACCCCAGACAGGGGCCCCCTCCATCTCTCACCCCTGTAGCCTTGGAAGCAATGAAGCTGTTCATTCATCTCTTTCATCAGGGACTCAAACAGGATATCGAACTTGCAGAGAACAATTTTCACATGAAAAATTTCTGATGGCCATTTCCTCGCTTGTCTCAGTTTCCTGTTCGTTCTGGGAGTGACATTTCAATGGAAGATATGAAGCATTTTCTTCCCAAACATGTTCAACTACCTGCCGGGGAACACGAAGGCCTATTCTTTTAACTGGGGCCAGTGTTCATTTCCTTGGTTTTCAACAGCTTTTCAGTTTTCCCAGCATTCAGATGCTTCCTCTGACTGTCGCCCCGTGAAAGGTCGCGGGTGCCTGGCACACACTAGACCTGGTCACATTTGCTTCTGATGTGCCGCAGGCAGATTCTGGAGTCCACATGCCTCGCTGTGCAGAAATTGTGCAGGAAGAATGGAACGAGGCTCTGAAGCATGGCAGGCAAACTATTCAGAAATAGGTTTTTGTAGGCGATCAAGTTAAGATGAAGTCCTTAGGGCAAGCCATAAACCAGCATGTCCTTAACAAGGGGAAGCTTGGGGCCAGACACACACACACACACACACACACACACACACGCACATGCACACACATGCACATGCGCACATACATGCACACATGCACACACATGCATGTACACACGCACATACACGCACACACAGAGGAGCTCTGGTGAAGCTGGAGACAGAGGTGGGGTGCTTCTATAAGCCAAGGAGGGCGAAAAGCTGCTGCCACAGGGGGCGTTGGGGGAGGTCTGGCAGGCCCTTCCCAACATCTGGGTCTTGGACTTTGTTAACTTCCAGCTTCTGGAACTTTTTTACAGCAGCCCTTGCGGACGGATATATCCACTCCTGATCTGAAGTGGAAAATATGACCATTCTCTATGGAAATGTGCTCACGTCTGCATCAGATCATGAGCTTCTTAATTTCAACAAATGCCCCAGATCCTCCCTCCCTCTCCTGAGGGCCCTGTGGGGCGGTCACTCTGCATCCTGGTAAAGGGCTGCTCAGCCGGGTCGCTGCCCTCATGCCTCTCCCCTCCCCAATGTGCCATGCTCCTTATTTTCCCGCTAACAAGTGAACCAAGCCCTGTCAGCTACACTCCCACCTGAGCCAACTTCCATAGCCTCTTACTCAAACACTAGAGGCCTGGTGCACAAAATTCATGCATGGGGGTGGGGGTGTCCCTCAGCCCAGCCTGTACCCTCTCCCATCTGGGACCCCTTGAGGGATGTCCGACTGCCTGTTTAGTCCCGATCCAGGTAGGGGGATCCAGGACTGCTGGCTCCCAACTGCTCACCTGCCTGCCTTCCTGATTGACCCTAACCGCTTCTGTCTGCCAGCCTGATCACCCCCTAACCACTCCCCTGCCAGCATGATTGATGCCTAACTGCTCCCCTGCTAGCCTGTTTGCCCCTAACTACCCTCCCCTGCAGGCCTGGTCCCCCCAACTGCCCTCCCCTGCAGGCCTGGTCCCCCCAACTGCTCTCCCCTGCAGGCCTGGTCCCCCCAACTGCTCTCCCCTGCAGGCCTGGGTGCCCCCCAACTGCCCTTCCCTGCAGGCCCGGTCGCCACCAACTTCCCTCCTCTGCCAGCCTGGTCTCCCCTAACTGCCCTCCCCTGCAGGCTTGATTGCCTACAACTGCCTTCCCCAGCAGACCTGGTCCTTCCCAACTGCCCTCCCCTGCTGGCCATCTTGTGGCGGCCATCTTGTGTCCACATGGGGGCAGTCATCTTTGACCACATGGGGGCAGCCATCTTGTGTGTTGGAGTGATGGTCAATTTTCATATTATTCTTTATTAGATAGGATTAGATAGGATAGAGGCCTGGTGCATGGGTGGGGGCCGGCTGGTTTGCCCTGAAGAGTGTCCTGGATCAGGGTGGGGGTTCCCTTGTGGTGTGGGGCGGCCTGGGTGGAGGGGCCTATGGTGGTTTTCAGGCTGGCCATGCACCCCGGTGACCCAAGTGGAGGCCCTGGTATCTGGGATTTATTTATTTTCTATAATTGAAACTTTGTAGCCTTGAGTGAAGGCCTGGGCTGGCCAGGGCAGGCGTAGCTTGGCTTCCTCCATTGCTGGGGAAACCCAAGCCTCCTGCTCCCTCTGTGGCCGCAGCCATCTTGGTTGGGTTAATTTGCATACTTGCTCTTGATTGGCTGGTGGGCGTGGCTTGTGGGTGCAGCAAAGGTACGGTCAATTTGCATACTACTCTTTTATTAGATAGGACTAGAGGCTCTGCGCACAAATCCCTGGCAGTAGGTCGCTGCCACCCTCCTATAGCTCTCCGCCCGCTGCCCCGCCCTCTTGTAGCTCCCCCTTCTCCTCTCCCCGCCCCGATAGCTTGCTGCCCTGCCCACTCCTTAGGTTTTCTTTCTACCAACTCTCACCCGTGGACGTGCAGGGCAGAACCCTGGAATACCAGGAGAATTCCAGCTTTCCGGGTTCATACCCCAAATAGCCAAACGAGGAAGCAAGTGTTTTGGGCTCTCTTTCCAACATTTCAAGGAGCCAAACCTGCTTTCCAAAGAGGTTCCAGTTAAAATATCTGATGAAAGCAAATGATTGTGAACAAACAGTAAGTTCCCTGACCTAGGCTCTACCATTGGTTAGTTCAGCTTTTAAAATGCCAGTATCGCTTGTGAGAGCCATTCCCATACAGGTAGGCGCGCTGGTGGAAGACCATTTGAACATCTCATGTGCGTGAGAGATTAGCAACGGGCACGGGGCTTCGGGGCTTCGCTGCAAGCGACGTGCTTTGTGAATGTTCGGTTGTACTTTGTTTGAGAGCACAGCTCTGGCCCAAAATAAAGAAACCAAGCTGCGATGCCTAATCGCAGGGAAGATTTACTTGGAAGCTTCTAGATGCCCAGCTCTAATTCGGGTGCTCTGGGGGAAAAGATACGGAGGCACACTTTGACCTCCGTGAGTTTGTGGAATTAATTTTTAGCCTGCTTGCAAAGATGAGAAAGTTATACAGCGAAGCGCTAAGTGGGTGGAAGGAGTTCCAGGCACGGCCAATGCTCCAAGCGGACAGAAGCGCTCGCAGCGGCCCTGAACCCACAGGGGAGGAAGCGGCGCGAGCTGGGCCGCGCCTCGGAGGCGGAGTGCGGTCTGGATGGACAGAGGGTGAGGCAGGAGTGCCCGCCGCGCCCTGGGAGTGGGTGTGGGAGTCGCTCCGTGGCTTCCTGAGGGCGGGAGCCAGTGACCGCAGCTGCCCCTGGCTCTGGGCTCCATACTGCTGACGAACTGAATTAACGACGGACGGCGAGAGGCCTGACAAAATAAAAACCGACAGGGCTGGGACGTGTGGGAAGTCCCCCGAACATAAATGGGCTATATCCTCCACCGTTATTTATGAGGCGCGGGGACGCCGAGCTCATTTCTCACAGAAAATATGATAAACAGTGGTCTGTTTCCTGCCATAGGCGATCCATAGAGCTTATTTATCGCATAATGTAAAGGGACACGTATTCATCATTGCGAGGAAGCAGGAGGAACAATGTCCTCACAATGGAGCCGCATTTAATGAGGCCGCGGTTCCCAAGACCTGTGGGGCTGTTGCAAGACCCCGAGGGCCTTTTCCACGGGGCGAGCATTCATGTTGACTCAGGAAGAGGGCAGAGAGGAGTCAGCGGATGCCGTCCAGGAAAGCCGGGAGGCTCCGGGCAATTAGCAAGGATGTCTCTCTGGGGTGGGTGCCGCAGGTCAGAGGGGCGTGCCTACTGAGCGGTCCCTGCCTCTCGACTGGAAGGGACCAAAATGCCACCCCAGCTTGTGGGAGCAGAACAGGGGCTGAGGGCCGATTCAGGGCCTCCGACGTGGCATCTGAATTCAGGTCCTATTACCTCTTGGCTCTGCGTGGATCTCAGTGCTGTTCTCGCTCTGTGCTCACAACATGGTGAACACGACCACTGGTGATTCCAGGCCTCATCGCACAGCTCAGCCCCACCACAGAGGTGACAGTGTGGACCCCACTGGGCCCTTGGCAACGAGAAAAACCAATAATGCTGACCCTGTCTCTAAAATAGTGATATTTTGTTCACCATAAATTCTTTTTGCATTAATTTTTATATTGGAGTATACTGCATGAAGGTCTCATTAATCTGGCTTGCTGAGGTTTTGGAGTTCACTTATCACTACTGTTCAAGTTCAGAGGCTTTGACAAAAGCGTAGCCAAGGTCACACAGCTAATCATGCAAGGTCCACTGGCTCCAGACCCCGTTCTTCCTCCCTGACAGTGCGAGGTGCCCCTGGGCCCACGTCTGGCCGAGCCTGGCACAGGGCCCGGTGCAGAACAATGCTTCATAAGTGTTTCCTGCCCCAACTCAAGAATAATGTCTTTTTCTCTGATTTCACTAAGTACCTTCTTCCAAACAGGATGTTTTCAGACTTTGAGGACTTTCTTATTTTTTGGTCACGGAGGAGCTGATCTACATTGCTAACTTTAAAGAAAACAGGGTATACATGGGATTTCACCGCAGGCTGTGGGGTATATGGGGTCGCTCTTTAAACCTCTTTAGGGCGGAGGTTGGTGGAAGAGGCCAGGGAAAGATGAGATGTAATTCTTAGGTCAGGTTGCAAAGGGGTAAAGATGAGTGGCCAGTCATTCATACCTTAAGTTATGGACAGTAAGAAGCATGGGACAGATCTGAATTAGTGACAATGGTGAAGACATATACAGACGCTTGGTGATAAAAAGTGAGAGGTGATGCTGCATCTCCCACCTCCCAGATGCACATGCCAGGCAGCTCGGATGAGTTCAGAAATACTCTGCTGAGAAAGGGGCATCCTTTCCCTCCTGCATCTGCCGACAGACACCATCCTTGGAGCTTCTGAATTCTTGAAAGATAAGAATACAATTTCAGTCAGTTTCAGAAGCCAGTCTATTGGGTTAAGAAGCTTGAAATGCATTAACAGGAAGGGTCTTAAAATAAATGAAATAAATGCCCATTCCGTTGCTCGACACATAGCAGTACCCCAGGCAGCATGCATTTTATCTCTGGTGAGCCCTCCAATATATACTTTTGTGCTTAAAATTCAGTATAAATTTGAAATGTACTTTATTCCAATCAACTCAGCAGCACTTCTGAGCTAGAAAAAAAAACTTTCTAGCTTTGAAACACCAAGGGGGCAAATCAACTTTCAGAATTACCGCGCTGAACTTTGATGCTACTCTCAGAAAGTTACAGCTTAATTCTACATCTCTTATGCAAGTCGGGTGGCCCACGATTTCATTTCAACTTATTAAGTCAATTACCCGAAAAATTGACACCAAATTACAATGTATACTGTTTTCCCCCCCACTCTATAGAGAATCAAAATGTCACAGGTAGGTGGGATACAACAATTTAAAAAGTTTTGTGCTTATGAATGATACATAATTTCAAATGACTCACAGCACTCGTTGAAACAAAGTATTCAACTTGGCTGACTCATAATAACAGTGACAATGAAGTTTCAAATAGAGTTTCCATAATGACAGAAATTGTCCCAATGTATGCATGGCAGGGTTAGCTTGACCATCACAGATCACTAGTGATCGGGCTAGCAGTTGCTGCAACAAGCGTGCCTCCCCAAGACAACCCACTCATTGAGCTGGCCCCGCCTGGAGGTCACCCAGCGCCTTCCTCACTTCGGCAGAAAGCTACAGGTACATTCCAACACCGTTTTAAATGCAGCTCTATTGTTAAGCTCTAATGAAAAAGGGCGGCTCTTTATTCTCCTGTAATTTTGAAAATGGCCTCATTTAGTCTCCAAATACATCCAACACATTTGGATAATTTAAGAAGAGAAATGTCAGTGTCTGGGAAGAAGAACCCCGCTTATTTGTTTCGTGCCCTTTGGCACCGCGATCACACAGTGAGGGCTTCACCTCGAGTCTTTTCAATGAGAAGGTTTGCGAAGATCAAAGCGGAGCCCTAAGTAATCCAAGGCGATTCCCACTCCCCAGCTCGGAGCTCGTGCCTTCCTCATTCCTAGCGCCTCTGTGAAGTCAGCTCCTTCCCACAGGCTCCGGATCCAAGAAGCGCGATGGAGGCCTTACTTCAGCAACAAACCTCCAAGGGGAGGACTTCAGAGACAGACCAGGGCTCTTTGCATGTTGTCTCGTTTATAAAACAGCAGAGAGGCGAGTGGCAGGCCAGGCCAGCGCTTATCCCAGGGCCGCCTGCAGACCCTCCATGGCCAGAGGGAGCCCATCTTTGTTTCTCCCGAAGGAAAGGCAGTGTGTGTGTGTGTGTGTGTGTGTGTGTGTGTGTGTGTGTGTGGCGGGGGGAGGGGGCTGTTAGAGCTCTGAGGAAGTGGCAAGCACCCTAAGAGCTGGTTCTGGAGTGGTCTTGTGTCCTAGTATAATCCTCTGATCCTCTGTATTTGTTCAACCAGGATTTATGGTGCCTGCTGCGTGCCCACCGGAGAGCAGGACACCAATGAGCCGCTGGCCTCCTGGCGTTTACCCTCGGTGAGGAGAGAAAGACCCTCACTGAGCAGGCACATTAATTACAAGGCCTGCGGGGCACCAGTGAGCTGAGCTGGTGGGGACACTGGGGGGCGGGGAGGGACTGGGACGGATGGGCCGGGAATTGAGGGTGAAGAGGGCACAGCCCTGGCCCGTCCGCAGGAAGAAGAGCTCTCAGCAGGTGGGGACCCGGGTGGGCTGTGAGCGGCGGTAGAGGAGGGAGGGGCCTTGTGGGGCTTCTTCTCACCCCTCCCGCCCGCTCCGCAGGGGGAGCCAGTCAGGCTGGCGGGCGAGGGCGTGGCCTTGGCCACCAGCGCCCTGGGGATGGCGCTGCCCTGGGAGCTCGTCCTCAGAGGCTCCGTGCACCCCTTTGCCCTCAGTGTGTGCAGGTGCGAGGACGCGGTGGAGGCCCAGGACCGCGCCACCTGTGGTCGCATGTGAGTGAGATGCATGGCGTTGGTCTGTGCTGTGGCAGCTGCCCCGGGCGGGAAAGCCGCAGAGAAGGGCCGTGGCTGAGCTCGGAGACCGGAGGGCACAGTGGAAGAACACCCCGTTCTTCTCCCCCTAACTTGGTGGCTACTTTCTCCCAGTTACACTATCTCCAATGTCCTACGGCCTCATGCAGTCCCGGTTTGTCCTTGGCCCTTTACGCTCAGCAGGAGGACACAGGTGGCTGCAAGCTCCAGCAGGCGTGGCTCTCGGGGCCTGGGGTCAGACGGCTTGGGTTTCCCCGGACCTCTCCGTCCGCCAGCTGGTGGGTCCCTTCACCTCGGGAGCCTCAGCTTTGCCGTCTGTAAAGTGGGCAGCACACATGAGTGGCTGGAGGAGGCATCTGGTTGGGATCCAGATGTTTGTGGCTTCCAGGTGCCCGCCCTCCAGCGTTCCACCCTCTAACTCCCCCCTCCTCTGGGCCAGGGGTTGGACACCCAGGCTCTCAGTCAGGAGGGCATTTCTTTAAACCAACATTTACGTTTTACTTAAAGATAATCCATACAAAAGAAATCTAAGGTTTTCCATGCAAATTTTATTTTTCCTTTTTATTGATTGATTGATTAAGGTATTACATATGTATCCTTATCCCTCCATTGCCCCTCCACCCCCCAGCGTGTACCCTCACCCCCCTGGTGTCTGTGTCCATTGGTTAGGCTTATATGCATGCATACAAGTCCCTTGGTTGATCTCTCCCCCTCCCTCCACCCTTCCCTACCTTCCCTCTGAGGTTTGACAGTCTGATTGATGCTTCTCTGTCTCTGGATCTGTTTTTGTTCATCAGTTTATGTTGTTCATTATATTCCACAAATGAGTGAGATATGTGATATTTATCTTTCCTGACTGACTTATTTCGCTTAGCCTAATGCTCTCCAGTTCCATCCATGCTGTTGCAAATGGTAAGAGTTCTTTCTTTTTTACAGCAGCGTAGTATTCTATTGTGTAGATGTACCATAGTTTTCTAATCCACTCACCTGCTGATGGGCACTTAGGCTGTTTCCAAATCTTAGCTATTGTAAATGGTGCAGCATATATATCTAGTTTGATTGTTGATATAAAGGGGTGCATATATATCCTTTAGGGGTGCATATATATCCTTTTTGATTGTTGTTTTCAGTTTCCTGGGATATAGTCCTAGAAGTGGGATCACTGGGTCAAATGGCAGTTCCATTTTTAGTTTTTTGAGGAAACTCCATACTGTTCTCCACAGTGGCTGCACCAGTTTGCATTTCTACCAGCAGTGCACGAGGGTTCCCTTTTCTCCACAGCCAGTACTTGCCATTTGTTGATTTGTTGATGATAGCCATTCTGACAGGTGTGAGGTGGTCCCTCATTGTTGCTTTGATTTGCATCTCTTGGATGATTAGTGACTTTGAGCATGTTTTCATATGTCTCTTGGCCTTCTGTATGTCCTCTTTCCAAAAGTGTCTATTTAGGTCCGTTGCCCATTTTTGTGATTGGATTGTTTGTCTTTCTTTTGTGAAATTATATGAGTTCCCTGTAAATTTTGGAGATTAAACCCTTATCTGAGATAGCATTGGCAAATATGTTCTCCATGTAGTGGGCTTTCTTGTTGTTTTGTTGAGGGTTTCTTTTGCTGTGCAGAGGCTTTTTATTTTGATGTAGTCCCATTTGTTTATTTTCTCCTTAGTTTCCATTGCCCTAGGAGCTGTATTGGTGACGATATTGCCACGACACATGTCTGATATTTTGCTGTCTATGGATTCTTCTAAGATTTTTATGGTTTCCCATCTTACATTTAAGTCCTTTATCCATTTTGAGTTTATTTTTGTGTATGGTGTAAGTTGGTGGTCTAGTTCCATTTTTTTGCATGCATCTGTCCAATTTTCCCAACACCATTTATTGAAGAGACTGTCTTGACTCAATTGTATGTTCTTGCCTCCTTTGTCAAATATTCATTGAGCATAGCAGTTTGGGTTGATCTCTGGGGTCTCTGTTCTGTTCCATTGGCTTATATGTCTGTTCTTGTGCCAGTACCAGGCAGTGCAAACAAGTTTTAAATACAGAGTATCCAATTTTAATACACAGCTATCGAATACCTCCTCGTGGTCCAAGCAACATATGGTAACAGTTTGCAAATATCCCCAACTATTTCTGTCCTTTGCTTCAGGAAATTAGAGTGGAGAAATGGCTTCATTTTTTACCTCGCTCTCGTGCTCACTTCTGCTATTTTAAATGTATAATGGTCTGTTGCAACAAGATGTATAAGGTCCAAGGGTGCGGGCAGCCATAAATAAACTCAAACTCCTCACGTTCTACTTTTCTGATTCTTTCATTTACATCTTTAATTTTTTTTGAGCCAGTAAACCATGACTAAAGAATTCTCAGATTGAGGGGGATTCTGAGAAAGTTGGAAATAAAGGCAGTGCTACCAGGAAAAAGGGGTCAATGGCACAAAAATGGTCCACTCAGCCTTCAACCCGCCCCGAGAAAGATCTTCTACATTTAAACCAACTAAACAAACATTTGAATGGGACCCTGATGCTCTCATAGCTTCACACTGTCTTTCAGTGAAAAGAAGGTTCCATTCCTCACGATGACGCGATGACGTTGGGTCTGGGCACCTCTTCCCACCTTCGCTGCCGCCGCCGGATGCGGCCTGACTCGGGCCCATCTCCCCACGGAGTCTGTCAGGTCACTCAGGTGAGAACATGCCCCCTGTCTGACAGCCCACGGCCCTTGTGCCCACCTCACCGGCAGGATGTTGGATGACCTGCCCTGGGGTGCATCGGATGCACGTGTCCTCACTCAATTTGGGGCCCAAAGAAGAAAAAATTGAATGTCTTTAGCCTCTCTTCATTCCTTAGACTAATGCCTTAAGCAGAATGGTTTTCCAACACATAGTTAATGGATTTGATTTCAAATTTATTCCCTATTAACAGAGTGGATCAGTGACACACCCAACATTTGTATTTCGAGTTTAAACCAAGATGTATACTTTATCCATCAAGAACTCTGTGTCCCAACAATAGAAGTTGATTCCGACGGACTTAAGAGGGCAGGCATTGACTGAAGGGCATCAGCACTTCCCAGAACCCAGGAGAAGCCTGGCTAAGCAGGGCAGGAAGCCAAGAAACCCGAGCAGGACGTGCAGGGGCGCCCGGCTGGGTGGCCTCCACGCGCACCCGCTGCCTGTCCACGGCTGTTGCCACCCCTCGGCTCCCGCCTCTGCTGCCCTCAGGTGTGGTGACCTGGAGGTGCACCTGGTTCTAAGGGTCACTCCCTAAATGTCAGTCACGGGGAGGAATGTGCAATCAGCTGAGCCTCGCTGCATGTTCACATCCTGCGCGCTGGGCCATGCGGGGCGGGGACTTCTGCACCCCTGCCTCGGCTCTCTTCTGGGGGGCAGGGACCTCATGAAGGAGAATTTCACCAAGACGTGAAAGGCATTAGCAGAGTGGAGAGTGGGAGGAGGGGGAGAAGGAGGAGAGGGAGGAGACAGAGAGAGAGAGAGAGACCAAGAGGAAGAAATTTTGATTTTGTTAACCATTAGTCTTTAAAACAGGTTGAACAAACTCTTCTAAACCATAAGAGCCTTTTCCAAATACATTTATCTAAGACAATCTAAATGATCCGTGCGAATAGAAACAGCTTAAGTTACTGTATAATCTAACTGAAAAATTCCACATTAATAGCACAAAGTACTAGAAAGTTTCAGTGTTTAATAAAAGACAAAGTGTAAAGAATGTGAAGTTCTTTATCTCAGTGCTAATAAAGAGGGAAGTGTTTCAGAATCAGAACCAGCAAATCAGTCATTAACCAGAGAGTTAGTAAGTAGGTCCCGGTGGCTGAAAGTGACGGGCTGTCTAATAAGTTTCCTTGAACTGGAGCGGTGTGTGTGTCTCTACCTGGCTGGCATTCTAAGATAAAGATCGGCTGTGGCTGCTCCGGAGGCACGTTCGAATGTGGGGAGTATGAATAATGAGTCATTATGTTTTCTTGCACTAAAGTCAAAAGTTCTCTCCCCAGAACAGGCAGGGTTTGTTCATTATGATCATAATGATTGTCCGTGCCATGCATCAGGGCTCAAAGTTCCTGTCTTTAATTTCTCCCACTTTCTCCCCGTCTTCATGAATTAGTTATTCTAATGTTCCCAAACAGCCCAGCTGACTCCAACCCTCTGCACACAGCTCAGCTACAATTACCCTTTCCTTTAAAACAAAAATTGGGTCTTGCATTACTTATGCAGTATCCACTATGTTAAGTCATGCTCTGGAAACATGGAAAGCTATTATGATCAAATAACATGCTGGTACAAAGAAATGCCACCAATTTCTGGTTAT
This sequence comes from Eptesicus fuscus, assembly GCF_027574615.1. NCBI lineage: Eukaryota > Metazoa > Chordata > Mammalia > Chiroptera > Vespertilionidae > Eptesicus > Eptesicus fuscus. The sequence continues at coordinate 3,609,901 of NC_072484.1, read as the reverse complement.
TAACTTTCTTTGGAAGTGGGTACATTCAAATTCGTAATGTAATTTATTCACAATGTCCTGGAATTAACAAAAACAGACACTTTAAAAAATTAAAGTTGGTGTTGATGTGGCCTATAGGATACTTTTGCTTGAATTCCTAGTCATATGTAGGACCTGCCAAGTGCATAAGATTGTATCTGTTTGGTAAACCGTGAGGCAAATGGTCAGCTCCATGGACAGCTTTACTTTACAGTCCACGAGGGGAAATTAGGTTGTCACTCTGTGCCCCAGCGGTGACAAGTACAGAAACCGCGGCACCTAAGCCGAAGGCGCAGGGAGCGCAGCCGCCGGGTGCTCACCCCCAGAGGGAGAGCAGGTGCTGTCTGTGGAGAGTGGGTGCGCGCCATCCGTTTCCAGGAGGGGCATCTGATTGCACCGTCGAAACACCTGGTTTTAGGAGGGAATCAAAGCAATGAGTGATTGCTCAAACCCAGTGATTGACCCTGAGCACGCCAGTGGTTTATTTGACTTTATAAATTGAGCTGTCTCAATAAAGGGCTTTTCATGGGCATTTGTGAAACTGTCCTGTCTCTCAGATACTTTAAAAAAAGTTTCTGTTGATTTATTTTCTTAGAGAGAGAGGAAGGGAGAGGAAGAGAGAGAAACACCATCTGCTGCCTCCTGCACGCCCCCTCCTGGGGACTGAGCCCGCAGCCCGGGCATGAACTGAACTACTGATCTTTGGTGCACAGAACGAGCCACACTGGCCAGAATCTTAGATACTTCTGAAGCAAAATATTGATTGTCTTTTTTAGAAAAAAAGAAAAAAGAAAAGGAAGAAAACAAGTGACAAAGATTTGCATCAGCTCAGTCCCTAACAGTTTGCAGTGCAGGTGGCGATTTTGTTTATTAAGCCCGTTTTTGTAGTTTGGTGGGAATGAGTGACTTACAAAACAGAGGTCAGGTAGGACCAGAAGTATCAATTGGATCAATATTTCTTGAAGGCAATTTGTCAATACATGTCCAAAACCTTAACTTTATTTTTGCTCCAATATATTCCCTTTTAGGGATATATAGTCAAGACATAACAATGAATCTGTGTAAAGAATGTGTTGGGAGGATGCTCACAATGGCGTTGTTTATAAAAACAGGAAATTATTAATTGTCCACCATCAGTGCATAAGGAAAATCAATTGCACGAATGGCTGGCTACGTACACAAGCTTACAGATGAGGGACGTGCCAGTCGCTACCATGATGAGATGCCACTTCATACCCACGAGGTGCGCCATGATAGAAAAGTCAGAAAAGAATAAGTTTCGGTGGGGACTGAAGAAATTGGAATCCTCGGATATTGCTGGTGGGAGCGTGAAACGGGCCGGCCCCTGCAGAAGAGTTTGGTGGTTCTTCCCACGTTGAACACAGAGTTGCTGTGAACCCAGTAACTTCCTGGCTAGGTCTACACCCCAAAGCACGGAAAGCAGGACTCAGATGCTGGCACCCGACTGCTCACAGCAGCACCATTCACAATCGCCCAAATACCCACCAAGTGGTGATGGATGAACAACTGCGGGCCACCGACACAGTGGCATGGACTTCTGACGCACACTGCAACCTGGCTGACCCACAAACACGTGTGGAGTGAAAGTAGCAGGACACAGAAGGCCACGTACTGTATGGTTCCATTCATGTCAAATGTCCAGAGCAGGTAAATCCATAGACACAGAAAGCAGGCTAATCATCGCTGGGGGCTGAGGACGGGGGGACGGGGGAGTCCTGGCTAAAGGATCCGGGGTTTCCTTCTGGGGTGATGAAATGTTCTGGAGCCAGAGAGAAAGGATGGTTGTGCACATTGTGAATATACCGAATGCCACTGAATTGCCCACTTTAAAATGGTTAATGGTTAACTTTGTTATGTGAATTTTTCCTCAATATAAAAACTGTCGATGGAGAAGGATAGTTCACAGAAGGGGAAATGTTCACTGCTTATTTAGTGGGAAAAAATGTAAAAGTAGGCCCCCCCAAAAAGGTGGATATAGGAATGTATCGTTGTACTTGCTAAAAATGATATATAATAGGCTTACACACAAAAACATCAACAGTGAGGACGGGAATTGAGGAGATTATATGGTGCGGTTATGGGTGACTTAATTCCTTTCTTATCTCTATATTTCCAAATACCTCATAATTAGCATGAATGCTTTGGCTTAAGAAAAAGATGTATAAACAATAGAGCGAATAGGACTGAGAAGTCAGGATTAGGTGCCACGACGCTCAGGCAGCCCTCCAGAACCCACCAATAACCCAGGCGCTTCTTACAGGAGCTCCTCTGTGTCGTCGGCGAACGGTGGCCCGGAAGCAGCAGCCCAGTGAAAAGCCGATACGTCAGGCTGGCCAAACCAGGGAGGGTCTCCGAAGTGCTCGCTCCTCTTCTGCTGCAGAGACTTAAACCTCTTAGTTGAGATAATATTGAGGCAATTATAGGAACACAATTAAGTTTCGTGACTTTTGAATGCACTCAGAGGAAATACACTTACAAGAAATAAGCATGTTAAGAAAATAAAACCACATACTGCATTTAAGTACTCCTTTAATAAAATATACTTTACTTAAAACCATTACTAAGAGCTCATTCTTTTATTCATGAAGTATATACAAATGTGATCCATTTAACAGGGATGAAATAAAGTAGGTTTATTTACCATTTTTCTCCTACTATTGGAGGTTGCTGTGAGAAGAAAGCTGCCCGAATGAAAAGACTGTATTTTCATGCATTAAGCAAACTTGATAAAAATGCAAACGTACAAAACAGGGAAATCACATGATTCCCAGTTGCATGACCAAGAGACAGACAGAATTATTGAAAGAATGAGGCCTTTCATGCATTTAGAAACTTTCAGTTTTTCTCTTTGTATAGAGCTACTGCAACTCTGTATCTACGATCATTTGTCCAGATGTTACTAGTGGTTTTCATGAAGGCTCCCTGCCAACCCTGTCTGACTTTCTTTTTTGTTAGTGAAGCAGATACCTGCTCATTCCACGGGGATCTGAGGGCCACCAACCATGCTCTCAGGGCCCGGGGCAAAAGTGGTGGCGTGGTGGATATCGATATCGGCCTGAGGAGGAGGAGTTTGGGTGGATCTGGAAATGCCCCTTGGAGCCTCTCCCACGTAGACTCGGGCCCTGCACAATGGCAGATGGATCCGAGCTAACATCTTTTGAGCATCTACCAAATTCTGGGCATTGTTCTGAGCATTTTATATGCACCGAGCAGTTCACTCCTTAGAACAGCTCATTGACCCAGGGCCCATTACTACCCCCCCTTATGGATGAGGACATTGGCATCCAAGGGGTTTAAATAGCTTGTGTGAGGTCACACGTAGTGAAATGTGGACACTGCCTCTGCTTGCCAAGGGCGAGAAGGGAGAGGGTGATGTAGAGCCAGGGTTTGTTTTGGGGGAGCTCCTGCACTGGGGGGATGAGGCGCCCCGAAGGGGCTCCCTCGGTGTTCGGCACACACCGAAGATGCTTCCGGAAGCCGGGCTCACAGGGGTCAAGTGCTAACGAGAGGCGGGGTGAGGTGGGTGGAGGGCCGGGGGGGGGGCACTGGTATTTCGGAATCTCGGTCTTCCTGGGGACCCCTTCGGTTCCATGGGCAGCACAGGGCAGAGCCTCTCCGTGCAAGAGGCGTGGGCAAGGGCGTGGCGGAGACCTGGGAAGCAGTCCCGTGGTGGATGCAATGTTTCCATGGAACCTGGTGACGGCCTGGATGCGTGAAGAAGGAGGTAAGTGAAGAGGCTCCGAGGATGACGGTGAACAGCGAGGACTTTTCCTCGCTTATGCCAGAGGCACGGCCCCTATGCCAAAGGCACCCGGAGACGTGGGGGGGGGGGGGGGGGGGGGAGGGAGGCGCTGGCCTTGTCATCAGACCCTCCTAAGCCCGGAGAGGGAAGTACTCACGACGGTTTCCTGCCATCAGCAGATGCTTTTATCTCAGTGAGACCGCCGCAGGCAGCGCTGGGCCGGACAGGAGCTGGGAGGGGGCGGCTCCCGAGGGGATGTGCCCGGCACATATACCTAAGAGGTACTTAGGCTCACGGTGACTTTCTGTCCCCTCTGGCCACGTGGTGTTTTGCATTCATGGTTGTTTCATAAAGCTGCTTTTAGAAATAGATCTATTCAGTTAAAATAAATAAATCCATTAAGGGAAACTGTAAAGTAATCACTGCACAGATGACACAAGGACCTGACAAAAGTCATGAGGGTGGGGCGTTGCTGAGGGAAGGTGAGACACTGTTGCACTTAGTGAAAATGATTTAAAACTTAATGTTCCAAGAAAATGTACCGGTAACTGCTTCGCCAGCAGCTCTGGGTGAGGCGGTCCCACGCCTCAGCCAAAACCAATACCACCCTGGCCGGGAGCGCCAGTGGCCTGAAGAAGCCGCCGGGCCGGTGGCACGTGTGGACACACAGCTGTGCCCGACAGTTTCCATATTATTAAAAAAGAAAGAAAGAAACAGCTACCTTACTTCAGTGTTCCATTAAAACTTCTTTTCCTAAGCTCCTTTTTAGGCAATAGATGATTTCATCTCACTCTTTATTGAACAGGAATTTCAAGAGAGAGCGGGAAAATCTTTGCTCTCGCGGCAACGCGGCCGAGCGAAGGACTGTGTCTCCCAGGGAAGGCGTCGCTGCAGCAATTTGTAGCATCCATGGCTTTTGCTGCTGTGAACGTGCTTCTAGATGCTGGGTCACACACCGGGCCTGCAGGCCAATGCCAGCTCCGCGTTAGAGGTCAGCTCCCCGGGTCACTGAGCTGACTAATCAGTGATCTCTGCTGAACCCCAGAAAACTGAACAATACTCGCCACATCGAGAGGAAAAGATGGTACCTTCCAGCACCCCTTCCAGGCACCTTCCAGGACATTCACGGGTACACCATCTGCTTCATCACCTACAGAATTATGCTGACAATAAATTCAAACATAAAGCCAGAGTATGGATCTGCCTTTTAACATCGTTTTATTCACAAAAGGGGCAAATTACTCTTTTCTCCTATTCAATGAAGACATTCCTACTTATCACGAGGCATAAATATGGTTCCAAATGAGAATCTTCTATCTAAGTGAAGATCGAACTAAGAATCCATTAAACTAAACTTTACAAAGGAAAATCAAAAGACATAAATCTTGATTTTGGGGGTGTCTTATCCTCTAGACAATTTTTAAAACACCCAAATACAGCCACATAAACTGCTTTCAAAAATAAGGCCCTTGATTGCTGCTGCCATGAAATGGATAGGAAGCAAATTTCAAATGGCATAGAAACTCGAAATCTGATTTTACAGCACTTCCTTCTAAACCCTAATGAGATTAAATTCAAATAATGTAAGCATATATCAGTCAGAAAGCTTATAAGCCATCTAATAAAAAGTTATTAAAATATTTAGGAGGTTTTATATAGAACAAGTCAGACATTAGAATGAAAATATAAAAAATATGTACTTGTCTAAACTTTGAAGTAATAACCAGACTCTGGCTGGGAGAGCAAGAATTTCTAGGAGAAGAGACTGGTGTTTTCATCTTTTTAATGTCTGTTAGGAGGCTAGCCAGATAATAATAATAATTAAATAATAATAAGAAGAAAGGGCTGGTAAATTTTTGCTACTAATTTAGAAAGCTGACTTCTGTGTCACATGACAAGATACATAATTGATGTGACTTACTAAGACACAATTGCGATGTTAAGATTGAATCAATTTCTTTACACATATCTACACTAATAAAAGAGAAACATGCAAATTACTGTCACTCTGCTACACTACCAGCCAATCAGAGTGAGTATGCAAATTAACCTGACAACATGGCGGCTCAGGGCCTGTGGGGGTTAGAGAAGTCAGGTGCCAGTGCCTGAGGCTGGCTGCAGCCTGGGAGACGAAGAAGCTGCCTGCCCCGTGATCCCAGGCTGCAGCCAGCAGCAGAAGCCTCACGTCTGCCTGCCCCACGTCCTGGGGGAGATGGAGAAACCAGGCCCCAGTGCCTGAGTCTGGGTGCGGCCGGGGAGACGAAGAAGCTGCCCGCCCCATGATCCCAGGCTGCAGCCAGCCAGAGAAGTTGCCTACACTGCATCCCAGGGAAGATGGAGAAGTCGCCCGCCTGCCGTCCAGGCGCCAGCACCTGTGGCTGGCTACAGCCTGGTAGATGGAAAAGCTGCCCACCCTGTAGTCCCAGGCACCAGTACCTGTAGCTTGCTGTGGCCCGGGAGACAGAGAAGCCGCCCACCCTGTGGTCCTGGGCGCCAGCACTTGCGACTGCAGCCCAGGCGAAGCCACCTGCCCACCATCCCCTGTGGCTGCAGCCAGCCTGGGCACCTATGGCTGACCAGAGGGAGGGAAGCCCAGATCCCGGGTGCCTGTGGTCGGCTGGAGGAGGGAATCCTGGGTCCCAGATGCGGGGCCAAGGCAGAGGTGGTTAGGGGCAATAAAGCCAGCAGGGGAGCAGTTAGGGACAATCAGGCTGGCAGGCAGAAGAAGTTAGGGGCAATCAGGCAGGCAGGTGAGCAGTTAGGAGCCAGCAGTTCTGAATTGTGAGAGGGATGTTCGACTGCCGGTTACCCCCTGAGGGGTCCCAGATTGAGAGGGTGCAGGCTGGGCTCGGGGACACCCTTCCCCCCCCCATCCATGCACAAATTTCATGCACCAGGCCACTAGTTTAAAAATAAACAAGTAAATGCCACTATAACAGGAATGGAATTGTGAACTCCATATTATTACCAGATTTAGTGGTGCATATTGCAGGATATTTTCCAAATTTAAGGCACCAATTTAAGGATTAAAAACTGTTCACTATATCAGGGATTAGCAAATTATGGCTGGTGAACAAAACTGGCCCACTGTTTGTTTTTGTAAATAAAGTTTTATTAAAACATAGCCACATCTGTTTTTTGACATGTTGTTTCTGGAAGCTTTTGCTGCAGCAGCAGATCTAGTGGGTTGTGGCAGAAACTTTTGGGCCTGCAAAGTCGAAAATATTTTCTCTCTGCCCTTTATAGAAAAGTTTGCAGGCTCCTAGCTTATAGAGTCATCCAGAATCATGACAATCCATCTGTTTTCGCCTTCTTCTCTGTAAAATAATCACTTCTCATCAAAGGCATCATGACAATGTCAATTTAAATAAAGCTTGCAAATTTCTACACTGAGTGGGAGACGGGCTTGTATTCTTTTGCTCTCTCTCTCTCTGTTTTTTTCTTCCCCTTCTGAGAAACTTATGATAAAGTGCTAAAAGATTCACTGATGACAGTAAGTTGGCAAATTAATTAATTTTGCTTCTCTTTGCTTTTCTACACTGAAAAAAAATTATGTGTTTATTTGTGTAGAATTTGTGGCTGATCAATGCTCAAAAGCAAGCAAGCAGAACCATCCCCTGGAACTCAATACTCTGGGAGTTATTTTCATCAAAATAAATGAGGCAGAGAATAATCAGTGTTTACAATGGATAACAGAAATAATAAGGTACTAATTCAGAGCCTAAGATTACCATAAAGCTGCTATGAAAATGTGAGTTACTTACAGGAAGTGATTAACCTCCCTTGGAATTTTTCACCTTCTCTGTGAAATAATAACTTTTCATCAAAGGCGTCATGACAATGTCAATTTAAATAAAGCTTGAAATTTTCTATACTGAGTGGGAGAAGGATTTGTGTTCTCTTGCTCTTTTTTTCCCCCTTTTGAGAAGCTCATGATAAAGAGCTAAAATAAAAAGGGAGCCCACTGTATGGGAGAACATATTTGCCAATGAGACATCTGATAAGGGGCTAATTTCAAAAATATATTAAGAATGTATACAACTGGAGAAACCAAGATGGCAGCATAAGGTAAACACCTATATTGCAGCCTCGCACAACAATTTTAAAACTGCAACTGGAAGACAGAGTGGACATCGTCCAGAACCACCGGAAAGCTGGATAAGTGGAAATTCTCCAACTAGAAGGAAAGAGAAAAGGACACAGACTCGGAGGAGCTGTGGAGGTGCGGAGACCCACGTGCGTGGAAAGGGTGGGCGGCTGAATATGTGGCTGGCTTACTTGCAGCACGTGGAGAGGGCAGGCAGATAACATGCAGCTAGCTTTCTTGTTCGGGAGGAAAACAAAACCTCCCGATTGTACTGAAATCCAGCTCCAGGTGAAACTTTGGGTACCAGACTCATTCGGGGAGAAACTGGACTGTCTAGCAGTGGGCAAAACTTGAGAGCAGCCTTCTCTCAGAGGTGCGTGCAGCCATTGCTGCAGGACATGGAGACACAGGGCCCTCATAGGGCGTGGCTGACGGGGAAACCAAGGCTGTTTGCTCCACCCTGAGACTCTGCCCCATCCAAGCTGAGCACAGAAGCCCTCCCAGTGACTAGCTTTCTCCCTTGGGAGGGAAACAAAACCTCCTCATTGTCCTGAAATCCAGCTCCGGGTGAGACTTTGGGTACCACACTCACTCGGGGAGAAACTGGACTGTCTGGCAGCGGGCGAATCTCGAGAGCAGCCTTCTCTCAGAGGTGCTTGCAGCCATTGCCGCAAGACACGGAGACACAGGGCCCTCATAGGGCGTGGCTGATGAGAAACCAAGGCTGTCTGCTCCACCCTGAGACCCCACCCCATCCAAGCTGAGCACAGAAGCCCTCCCAGTGGAGACATTGCTGATCCTCACAGCCAATTGGCCTGGAGGTCAACTCCCCACAGTGATACTAACAACAATCTAGGCTTAACTACACACAGCCCACAAAGAGCTGCACCAAGAGTGTCCACCTCAGGTAACTGGGGAGGCTGAGCCACTGGGCCCTATAGGACACCTAGCACACAAAGCAACTCTATCAACTCAGGGAAGCAGTGAAAATGTGGAGACAAAGAAACAGGTCACAAATGAAAGAAATGGAGGAAAACAAATGACTGGATATAGAGTTCAAAACCATGGTTATAAGGTTTTTCAAGAATTTCCTAGAAAAGGCTGATAAATTTAGCAAGACCCTCGAGGATATGAAAAAGGATCAACTAGAAATTAAGCATACACTGACTGAAATAAAAAATATTATACAGAGACCTAAAAGCAGACCAGAGGATTGCAAGAATCAAGTCAAAGATTTGGAATACCAAGAAGCAAAAATCACTCCACCGGAAAAGCAAAAAGAAAAAAGAATCCAAAAAGTTGATGATAGTGTAAGAAGCCTCTGGGACAACTTCAAGCATACCAACATCAGAATTATGGGCGTCCCAGAAGAAGAGAGAGAGCAAGATACTGAAAACCTATTTGAAGAAATAGTGACAGAAAACTTCCCCCACCTGGTGAAAGAAATAGACTTACAAGTCCAGGAAGCACAGAGAACCCCAAACAAAAGGAATCCAAAGAGGACCACACCAAGACACATCATAATTAAAATGCCAAGGGCAAAAGACAAAGAGAGAATATTAAAAGCAGCAAGAGAAACACAGTTAGTTACCTACAAGGGAGCACCCATACAATTGTCAGTTGATTTCTCAACAGAAACTATGCAGGCCAGATGGGAATGGCAAGAAATATTCAAAGTGATGAACAGTAAGAAACTACAACCAAGATTACTCTACCCAGCAAAGCTATCATTCAGAATTGAAGGTCAGATAAAAAGCTTCACAGATAAGAAAAAGCTAAAGGAGTTCATCACTGCCAAACCAGTATTATATGAAATGCTGAAAGGTATTCTTTAAGAAGAGGAAGAAGAAGAAAAAGATAAAGATAAAAATTATGAACAAGAAATACGTATCTATCAACAAGTGAATCTAAAAATCAAGGGAATAAAAAATCTGATGAACAGAATTAACTGGTGAATATAATAGAATCAGGGGCATAGAAAGGGAGTGGACTGACAATTCTCGGGGGATAAGGGGAGTGGGGGGTGAGGGAAGAGACTGAACAAAAAGCGTACACCTATGAATGAGGACAGTGTGGGGGAGGTAAGGCAAGAGGGTGGGATAGGAACCTGGTGGAGGGGAGATATGGGGGGAAAAAGAGGAACAATTGTAATAATCTGAGCAATGAAGATTTATTAAAAAAAAAAAAAGAATGTATACAACTCAACACCAGGTGACGAACAATTCAATTTAAAAAATGGGCAAAGAACCTGAGTAGACACTTCTCCAAAGAGGACATCCAGATGGCCAAGAGACATGAAAAGATGCTTAATGTCACTAATCTTTAGAGAGATGCAAATTAAAACCCCAGACAGACATCATCTCACATCTGCCAGAATGGCTACCATCAATACATCAACAAACAAGTGCTGGCGAGGATGTGGAGAAAAGGGAACCCTAGCACACTGCTGGTGGGAATGCAGACTGGTGCAGCCACTGTGGAGAACAGTCTGGAGGCTCCTCAAAAAGTTAAAAATGGAACTTGCTTTTGCCCTAGTGATCCAACTTCTGGAAATATATTCTAAGAGTCCCAAAACATCAATCAGAAAGAATATATGTTTCCCTCTGTTCATAGGAGCGTTATTTGAAAGTAGCCCAAGTGCCCATCCGTAGATGAGTGGATAAAAAAGCTGTGGTACATTTACACAATGGAATACGATGCCGTTGTAAAAAGGAAGGACCTATTACCCTTTGAGACAGCATGGAGGGACCTGGAGATGATTATGCTAAGTGAAATAAGCCAGTTAGAGAACAATAAATTCCATGTGAGCTCACTTATGTGTGGAACCTAATGAACAAAATAAATTGATGAACAAAATAGGTCCAGAAGCATGGATACAGGGAACAGATTGACAGATCTCAGAGGGGACGAGGGGACTGGACGAAAGAAGAAGAATTCGCTCCCAATAACATGCACGCATACCCCATAGACTAGGACAAGAGTGTGGTGATGGCCAGAGGGAAGCAGGGTGGAGGCCTGGTGAAGGTGGGCAAAGGGGAAGAATGGAAATATCTGTAATAGTGTCGACAATAAAAATAAAGAAAACAAAGAGCTAATATGTTAATTCTACATGTGCATAGTGGTGGTTTCTGAACTTGGAATGCAATTGTAAATAAGTATATAATAAACGTTCTCTGAAATATAAGATAGTGATTGTAAAGGTTAAGATGAAAGTAATTTCAATGATTTAAAGGTAATTTTTCAAAAAGAGATCAAATGAATTGCTTGGAGCATCTCAGTAGGTGGTAGAATGCTCTAGAAGCACCATTGTCCTGGACAAGATGACCACCAGGGGGCGCCTCATTTCTAAGTTTTCCCCAGGGGTTGTTCCAAATTTCTTAAGATTTCTGGATTCAGGATCTGACTCAGAATCACTAGAGAGACCCTGGAACTGATTAATTAACTGTGGGCTCTCATTCCTTCGCAAGCCTGGGTCACAAACGCCCCCATGGGTCCCTGAAGTACCATGGGATAGTTATGACCCCAAGATTTGTGACCCTGCCTTTTAACCAACGTGGCCTTCAATCTACACAGCTTTTAAAAACCGGTGGTCAAGTGGTGCCCAGGTCTTTTTCATGTGAATTGCCCTTCGTATTCATTCCATGAGGAGCTGCTTGTGGGAAATGGAAGAACATATCTTGGAGTTCTGGGGACCTGGGCTAGCTTTGCTGCAATACGTGCAGAATGTGGCCGTGAGCAAATTACGTGGGCTCCTTGGGCCTCCGCTGTTCTGTTTGCTACCTTGAGGACTGTATGGCGATGAGACAAGATAATGGCTCTCTGCTGTCCAGCACATGTGGACACTTCATACCACGTACCAAGCTGCTGCTATCCTTTCATGGAACTAGAAAATAATCCAGTCTTTACATTCACTCCTGTTATGTTTCTTCTTAATTTTGGTCCACCTTTCCTCTGTGAAAATTCTGACCTTCGGTGGCTTGGTTCTGAGACATTCTCGCTCTGCTCCCACTGTGTCCTCTCTGCTTCTCTCCTCACTGCTGCTTGTAGGTGCTGTGCAAGCTTTGGGGACTGGCTTTGTCTGCAGCAGTAAATGCATCTCTCTCCTCCCACCTTGGCCGGTCGGCTTTGGAATACACTCTGAGCTTTCTTTGTTGACTGCAGAACAGTAGATACATGTTCCATTTCCATTTATTTATTATTATTATAAATAATTCTTTATTGTTGAAAGAATTACATGTGTCCCTCCCCCCCCCCCCCCCCCACAGACTGTGCCCCAACCCAAGCCATCACCGCCCCATAAATTCATGGCCTCACCTGTATCCATGGGTTATGCATATGTGCACACGAGGTCTTTGGTTGATTACCACCCACCCACCCACCCACCCTCCCCCACCTTTCCTCTGATTTTCCGACTCTGTTCCATGCTTCCATGTCTCTGGATCCACTCCATTCATCAGTTTATTTTGTTACCTAGATTCCCCATTTGAGTGAGATCATGTGATATTTTTCTTTCTCTGACTGACTTATTTCACTTAGCACGATACTCTCCAGGTCCCTCCATGCTGTCTCAAAGGGTAAGAGATTCTTCTTTGTTACTGCTGCACAGTATTCCATGGTGTATGAACCACAGCTTTTTTATCCCACTCATCTACTGATGGGCACTTGGGCTGTTTCCAGATCTTAGTTATTGTAAATTGTGCTGCTATTAACATAGGGGTGCACACATTTTTTTTTTTTTTTCTGATTGGTGCTTTGAGTTTCTTAGGATATGTTCCTAGAAGTGGGATCACTGGATCAAATGGCAGTTTCGTATTTCATTTTTTGAGGAAACTCTATACTGTTTTCCATAATGACTGCACCAGTCTGCATTCCCACCAGCAGTGTACTAGGGTTCCCTTTTCTCCACATCCTCACTACCACTTGTCATTTGTTGATTTGTTGATGGCAGCCATTCTGACAGGTGTGAGGTGATACCTCATTGTTGTTTTAATTTCCATCTCTCTGATGATCAGTGACTTTGAGCATTTTTTCATATGTCTCTGGGCCATCTGTATTTCCTCTTTGGAGAAGTGTCTATTTAGGTCCTTTGCCCATTTTTAATTGGCTTGTTTGTCTTCCTTCTGTTAAGTTATATGAGTTCCTTATATATTCTGGATAGTAACCCTTTATCAGATGTATCATTGTAAAATATGTTCTCCCAAGTAGTGGGCTCCCTTTATGTTTTGTTGCTGGTTTCTTTTGCTGTGCAGAAGCTTTTTATTTTGATGTGGGCCCATTTGTTTATATCTCCTCAGTTTCCTTTGCCCTAGGAGTTATATCCATAAACATATTGCTACGAGAGCTGTCTGAGATTTTGCTGCCTATGGTTTCTTCTAGAATTATTATGGTTTCATGACTTACATTTAAGTCTTTTATCCATTTTGAGTTTATTTTTGTGTATGGTGTAAGTTAGTAGTTAGTTTTATTTATTTTGCATGTATCTGTCCAATTTTCTCAACACCATTTGTTCAAGAGACTGTCTTGACTCCATTGTATGCACTTGCCTCCTCTGTCAAATATTAATTGAGTGTAATGGTTGGGTCAATTTCTGGGGTCTCTGTTCTGTTCCATTGCTCTATATGCTGTTCTTTTGCCAGTACCAGGCTGTTTTGATTACTGTGGCTTTGTAGTATAATTTGAAATCTGGTATTGTCATTCCTCCAACTTTGTTCTTCTTTCTCAAGATTGATGAGGCTATTCTGGGTCTTTTTTGGTTCCATATGAATTTTTGTAGTATTTGTTCTAGCTCTGTGTAATATGTGGTTGGTATTTTAATAGGGATTATGTTGAATCTGTAGATTTTCTTGGGTTAGTATGAACATTTGAATGATGTTGAACTTACCACTCCATAAACACGGTACATTCTTCCACTTATTTCTTCTTCTATTTCTTTTTTCAATGTCCTGTAGTTTTTGGAATACAGGTCTTTTATTTCCTTGGTTAAGTTTATTCCTAAGTATTTTAATTTTGTGTTTCAATGGTAAATGGGATTGCTTCTTTAGTTTCTCTTTCTGAGAATTCATTATTGGTGTATAAAAAAAGACATCGATTTTTGGGAGTTTATTTTGTTTCCTGCTACATTGCCAAATTCACTTATTTTATCTAGAAGGTTTTTGGTGGAATCTTTAGGATTTTCTATGTACAATATTATGTCATCTGTGAATAATGAGGGTTTTGCTTCTTCCTTTCCAATTTGAATGCCTGTTATTTCTTCTTCTTGTCTGATCACTGTGGCTAGGACTTCCAGGGCTATGTTGAATAAGAGTGGTGAAAGTGGACGTCCCTGTCTTGTTCCTGTTCTTAGGGAAATGGTTCTAGTTTTTGCCCATTGGGTATAATATTGGCTATAGGTTTGTGATGTATGGGCTTTATCATGTTAAGATATGCTTCCTCTATTCCCACATTGCTTAGAGTTTTTGTAAAAAAAAAGGCAGTTGGATTTTGTCCAATGCTTTTCTGAATCTATTGATATGGTCATATGAGTTTTGTCTTTTACTTTGTTTATGTGATGTATCACATTTTTTGATTTGTAAATATTGTACCAGCCTTCCATACCTGGAATAAATCCCACTTGGTCATGGTGTATGATCTTTTCAATGTATTGCTGGATATGATTCGCTAATGTTTTTTGAGAATTTTAGCATCTATGATCATCTGGGATATTGGTCTGTCATTCTCTTTCATTGTAGTGTTTTTATCTGGTTTTGGAATTAGGATAATGCTAGCCTCATAAAAAGAACTTGGTAGTATTCCTTCATCTTGGAGTTTTTGGAATAGTTTGAGGAGGATAGGTGTTAGTTCTTCTTTGAATGTTTGGTAAAACTCCCCAGGCTTTTGTTTGCCGGGAGTTTTTTGATTACTGTTTCTTTCATCAGTTGTTATTGGCCTATTCAGGTTTTCTGATTCTTCCTGATTCAGTTTTGGGAGATTGTATTTTTCTAGGAATTTGTCCATTTCATTCACATTGTCCAGCTTGTTGGCATATAGTTGTTCATAGGATTTCCTTACAATCCTTTGTATTTCTGTGGTGTCAGTGGTTACTTCTCTGCTTTTGTTTCTGATTTTATTTATTTGGGTCCTCTCTCTTTGTTTCTTGATGAATCTGGCTAATGGTTCATCAATTTTGTTTATCCTTTCAAAGAAATAGCTATTGGATTCTTTGATTTTATTTTTTTTAGTCAGTATGTCATTTATTTCTGCTCTAATCTTTATTGTTGCCTTCCTTCTAACTTACTCTGGGCTTTTTCTTTTTTTTTTTCTTTTATGTTCTCTTTCTAGTTCTTTAAGCTGTGGGGTTAAGTAGTTTATTATTGATTTTCCTTGTTTTTTTGAGGTATGCCTGTAGTGCTATGAACTTCCCTCTCAGGACTGCTTTTGCTGTGTCCTAGAGATTTTGGGTTGTTGTGTGTTAATTTTAATTTGTTTCCAGGAAGTTTTTGATTTCTTTCTTGATCTCATTGGTAACCCATTCATTGTTTAACAACATGCTATTTAGCCTCCATGTGTTTAAATTTTTGGGGGTGTTTTTACTGTAGTTGATTTCTAATTTTATTCCACTGTGATTAGAGAAGATGCTTCATATGATTTCAATCTTTTTGAACTTGTAGAGACTTGTTTTGTGTCCTAACATGTGGTCCATCTTTGTCAATGACCCATGTGCATTTGAGAAGAATGTATATTTTGCAGTTTTGGGGTGAAATGTTCTATAAATATCAATTAAATCCGTCTGATCCAGTGTGTCCTTTAGAGTCACTGTTTCCTTGTTAGGTTTTTTGTTTTGTTTTTGGTCTGGAAAATATATCCAGTGAAGTCAGCAGTGTGTTAAAATCCCCTACTATGACTGTATTGTTGTTGATCTCTCCCTTAAAGTCCTCTAGAAGTTTTTAAATATATTTTGGTGCTCTTATGTTGGAAATATATATATATATATATATATATATATATATATAAATATACACACACACACACACACACACACACACACACACACACACACCAGGGTTATATCCTCTTGTTGGATTGATTGATTTAGTATTATTTAGTGACTTTTGTTGTCTCTTGTGATGGTCTTCATTTTGCAGTCTATTTTGTCAGATATGAGTGTTGCTACTCCAGCTTTTTTTTCTTTTCAATTTGCATGGAAAACTTTTTTCCCATCCCTTCACTGTCATCCTCTGTGTGTCATTTGTTCTGAGGTGGGTCTCTTGTAGACAGCATGTAGTTGGGTCAAGTTTTTGTATCCATTCAGCTCTCTGTGCCTTTTGATTGGAACATTATTCCATTTACATTTAAGGTTATAATTGATAGGTGCTTATTCATTGCCATTTTAATTCTGTACTAGTATGTTTAGGTTTCTCTCTCTATTTCTTCTTCTCATTACAACAGTCCCTTTAGCATTTCTTGTAATGCTGGCTTGACAGTAATGTACTCCTTTAGGCTTTTTTTTTGTTTGTTTTTGTCCTTGAATCTCTTTATTTAACCGTCTATTTTGAATGATAGTCTTGCTGGATATAGTAATCATGGTTTCAGATTCTTGCTTTCTATTACCTTGAGTACTTCTGCCATTCCCTCTGGCCTGTAGAGTTTTTTTTTTTTTTTTTTTTTTTTATGAGAAATCAGTTGTCAGCCTTATTGGAGCTCCTTTGTAGGTAACAGTTTGACTTTCTCTTGCTGCCTTTTAGATTCTCTCTTTTTCTTTAACCTTTTGCACTCGGATGCCCAGTGTGACTCAACACAGCATTAGAATAAAGGAATCGAGAAAAAAGCAAGCGAGTGCAAAGGGTTAATTGTTGTCATGTTAATTATGATGTGTCTGAGTTTGGGCCTGTTTGGGTTCTTCTTGCTTGGGTTTCTCTGTGCCTCCTGGACTTGTGTGACTTTTTCCTTTACCAGGTTAGGGAAGTTTTCTGCCATTATTTCTTGAAACACATTCTCCATCTGTTTTTCCCTTTCTGCATCCTCTGGCACACCTGTTATTCGAATATTGTTATGTTTCATGTTGTCCCACAGCTCTCTTAAGCTGTCCTTAATTTTTAAAAAGTTTTCCTTGCCCTGACTGGTTTGGCTCAGTGGATAGAGCGGCGGGCCGTGGACTGAAGGGTCCCAGGTTTGATTCTGGTTGAGGGCATGTACCTTGGTTGCAGGCTCGATCCCCAGTAGGGGGCGTGCAGGAGGCAGCTGATTGATGTTTCTCTCTCATCGATGTTTCTTTCTTTTTTAATATACTTTATTGATTTCTTACAGAGAGGAAGAAACGGAGAGGGATAGAGAGTTAGAAACATCAATGAGAGAGAAACATTGATCAGCTGCCTCCTGCACACCCCCTACTGGGGATGTACCCGCAACCAATGTACATGCCCTTGACTGGAATTGAACCTGGGACCCTTCAGTCCGCAGGACGACGCTCTATCCACTGAGCCAAACCGTCCAGGGCTCATCGATGTTTCTAACTCTCTATCCCTCTCCCTTCCTCTCTGTAAAAAGTCAATTAAAAAAAATATTTTTTAAAAAAAGTTCTTCCTTTTTGGTTTTCTGCTTTTTTTCAACTCTGTCTTCTAATTCACCGTTTTGATCCTCCGCTTCCCCTAATCTGCTGTGTATTCCTTCCAATGTGTTCTTTATTTGTACTGTGTCATTCTTTATTTCTGTTTTCATAGTTACTATATCTTTTCTCATGCTGTTGAGTATCTTTATCAGGCATCCTCAAACTAGGGCCCGCGGGCCACATGCGGGTGTTTTTGCCATTTTGTTTTTTTTTACTTCAAAATAAGATATGTGCAGTGTGCATAGGAATTTGTTGAGAGTTTTTTTTTTAAACTATAGTCCGGCCCTCCAACGGTCTGAGGGACAGTGAACTGGCCCCCTGTTTAAAAAGTTTGAGGAACCCTGATCTTTACCATCCTTATTTTGAACTCTGTATCAGATAAATTTCTTATCTCTGTTTTATTTATCTCTTCTTCTGGAGAATTGAATCTCTTGTTCTTTGATTTTGGGGTTGTTTCTTTACCTCCTCATTTTGGCTGCCTGTTTGGGTTTGTGACTATATTTTAGGTAGATCCTTTATGCCTCTCTATCTCTAGTGCAGGACAGTGTCAAAGGCTGTTTCTAATTAGATCAGGGAAAGATTGAAAGCCTCCAGAGACTGTCTAGGACCCAGGTCAGTGATGGGCAACCTTTTGAGCTTGGTGTGTCAAACTTCGCCAAACAACTGAGCATAACTTGGGTAGTGTGTCACTTTGAGGAAAAAACATTATTTCGCAAATGTTTCATCCTCAGGAGCAGCAAATGTTTCATCCTCGGCATTCGGCTGCCTCAGTGGCCGCGTGTCATCAGAAATGGCTACGCGTGTCATAGGTTCGCCATCACTGACCTAGGTCTACAGACTGATAGGATTTTGTCTTGAATTGCCCTCAGGCCATTGTCTACAGGTGTGGCAAGAGTTCTTTTCAACAGGGTGTGGCTACTGCTTCTGCCTGGAGGCTAATTGTTATTCTCAGTCTCTTAGTGGGTGTGAGCAACTCTGCACTGTGGGGCAAAGTGTTTTCCAATAGGGTGGGTCAACAATCTCCCCCCTACCCCCCCAGGCAAGATCACCTGTATGGCTAAAGTCTGTGTGAGGAAGATGACCTCTGCATTGTGAGTTAATGACTCAGCACAGGAATCCAGGGTGTTTGCCTGCTGAGTTCGAACCCCAGAGCCCCAGATCCTGGCTTGTGCTCACACAGCTCCAGTCCACTTTGACCTCCCTCTGCCAGAGCACAAGGTGAGTGGCTCTACAGGGAATTTTGTTCGTTGGCCCTTTAAGAGGGTGCCTGGATTTCTAGCAGTCTCTCCCTGGCTGACAGCAACCCTACTGCTTTTCACAGCCAGATATTATGTGAGTACCCTTCTCAGTTGTGGTGCTCTGTGCTGGGGGCCCAGCTTGGGGATTATATGCCAGGATTCTCAGTGGCACCCCCCCACAGCTGAGATATCTCTCCAGGACTTCAGTTGCTGTCTGTGTGAGCCTGGCCAGCCCTTCGCGCCTCCGTCCCTCCTACCAGTCTCTATGTGTCTCCACTTTCGGTCCTTGGTTATCAGGGTTCTCTCCAGCAAGTCTTGTATCGATTATTCAGGAAGTTTTTCTGTATTTTAGTTGTAATTCCAGTTTGGTCCTGGGAACATGTCCGTGCAGCATCCACTTACTCTGCCGCCATTTTTAATCTCTTGTTTTTGTCTACTTTTAATTTACTCTTGCCTGGCACCCTGCTGTGTGGGAGACACCTTTTTTGGGCTGAGTAGACTTGCAGTGCCATCTGGGAGTGTCAGGACTCAGGTCCCCACCTGATGGCCCAGCGGGTAGGACTGCAGGTGAATCCCCCATGAGGCACAGCCCATCTGATTACTAGTATTGCTCACGTGACTTAAAAACACACAGGACACAAGCTGAGACAGTTCTTTCCTGATGTTCTTCTCTAAAAGCCAGGCAGTACCAATGCTTTTTGGGTTTCTCAAAAACATAGGAAAATTATCTACAAAACAAAACTGGAATATGCACACTATGAACTTGCTTTGACCACCTTTGTATACTTTTGGACATCTTTCCTCCACTGCAGGGCTCCCTGTTCTGGGGAGTTGTCCAGTTCCTCGCTCGAATTCTCAGAGGTGTCCTGTGACACCCCACTGCCCCACGGAGGGGCTTCTGTCTTTATTTGCACGCTGGCTTTAACTACATTGAATAGGTCTGGTGTTTTGAAACTCAGAGAGCCTGACCCAAATAGAATTGATACAAAGAAAGTTTTAGAGAACAGGACTGAAGAAGAAATGTGGATGCTTCTAAGGTTATCGGGACACACAGTTGGGTAGATGATGGGGAGAATCCCTTCCAAATTCCATGATGAGAAGTTGGTGCTCTGAGCAGGTAAGACCATCCGTAGAAGCAATGCCTTGAGACAAGGCAAGAGCTTTCACACAAGCCTCTGAGTGGCCAGGACCAAATGAGCTGCCAGGACACTCAGATTCTGCTGGTGCTTGTGGGTCTTGGTGCTTATCTACCACCTGGTATTGAGATCATCTGTTTGCATGTTTGTCATCCCCATTAGACTGTCACCTCGTCATGGGTGGGGGCCAGTTTACTTGGTTTTGTTTCCCTAATGTCTCTGTGGTACCTAAACAGAGCTCACTCAGATGACATTAGGGAATGCCATATACCTGAGCAGAGGCTAGCTCAGTGCATGTTCTCAAGGACTCAGGTGCGCCACCTTCTGGTTCAAAAACCCTAAATGCTCTGTTATACCTTTTGTGGGTTCTTGACATGTTCTCAACCCTTGCTTAACATCCCTGCTCCCTCATAAGATACCTTGAAGTAAATGACATTCCTAGCATCTATGAACTAGGTCAGTGGATATTTAGTGCTGAAGCTAAAATGTTCAGGTTAATAAAGAAAACGTTACTCCTGGACAACTCGATACAAGGCATAGTACCACTGAATTGGATACTGGGCCAGAAAAAGTGCCGTAAAGGACTTTGTGATGATGGTTTGTGAAGCTGCAATATGAGTCAACGCTGCATTATTTGTCTGGCCTCCAGTTCTTCCTTTTCTTTATTTCTCCCCTGATTCTAACTGTAGATTAGATAAGAGTATTATATCAATTTAAAATTTCCGGAAGATGATGTGCATTGTCATTATATTAGAAATGTCCTTTTCTGTATTAGAGAATGGGCCTGAGGTATTTGGGGATAGAGGGACATGATGCATGCAACTTTATCTCAAATGGTTCAGACGCAGAGAGAATGACAAAGCAAGTGCGGCAGAACACCAGCCAGGGTAAACTAGGGTAAGAGGTACTGGGAACTCTTTGTACTGCTCTTGCAACTTTTATGTAGGTTTAAAATTATTCCCAAAGAAAAGTTAACAAAAAGGGAGTAATTTCTACGATCATTAAACCTTTTCTTAGAAGCATTGTGAATAAAGGCACGGGCTACAGACAGCCATGACGTACCAGTTGTGGCAACACCTAATTACTCATTGACCTCTCCTCTTCCTTCTCTTTCATTCCCCACATTCTAACTTCCTCCCTTGTTACTGTTCCCAAGCTGTCACACTGATCTCTTTGGGAACTGTGTGATTCAGGATAAGAGTAAAAGGAAAACCTTATACGAGGTTCACTATGGCAGGCCCTGCTCTGGGCACTTCATGTATAATTGCTAATTTAAACTTCTCAAGTCCTGGAGGTGGATATTATTATCTGTCTTAGTCTATTGGGGTGGCTATAGCAAAACACTATGAACTGGGCAGCTTGTAAACAACAGCCATTGATTTCTCACAGGTCTAGAGGCACCAGCATGGCTGTATTCAGCCAAAGTCCTCTCCTGGGCTGCAGACTGCCAGTGTCTCACTGTGTCCTCACCTTGTAGAAGGGGACAAGGGAGCTCTCTGGGGCCTCTTTTATACGGGCACTAATCCCATTCACGAGGGCTCCACCCTACTCACTCACAAAGGCTCTTCCTCCTAATACCATCACCTTGGGGGCAAGGTATGAACATGTGAATTTTGGGGGGACACAAACATTCAGACCATAGCATCATCAGTCCATTTTACAGAAAGAAACTGAGGCAGAGAGACATTAAGGAACTGCCTCGTTTTCTGAGTGCTGGTGCCAGGACTGAAGCCCAGGGCCTGTGCACTCGCCCACTGCACTTTCGGTCCCTACTCTTAGGCCAGTGCTTGGTCCAGGCTGGCTTTCATCACCCTTGTAGAAGATAGAGGGGCACTTGAAGGTCTGGCTGATGGCCCAGGGCTGTGCTGCCCAACACCTGTGGCTATGGAACCCTGGAAATGCGGGCAGTGAAAATGATGTGTTTTAAGTGTAATAGTTGAAGATGTAACACACACACACACACATACACACACACACACACAAGAATATAAAATATCTCCATAATTTTTAAATTATTGATATATTTAGATAGAGTGGCCTCAATAAAATATTAAAATTAATTTCACATTTAAATTTTCACTTAAAAATGCATTTCCTAGAAAACCTAAAATTCTATATGCGTCTTGCCTTGAAAATCTATTGCTCCACATTGGCTTAGGGACTGGAGAGAGAGTCTGAGCCTGGAGCTTCCATGGGAATAAACGTGTCTGACGAGCTTGGGGGAGAGGGGAGGAAAGGTGGAGGCAGCTTGGGGGTGGGAGACCCCAGGTTTTACACAGGTGCCTCATACTTCGCCTCTCTTAGCCAGACAGTAAGGGCCACAGAGGGAGGAGGCTGTGTAGAACCTTTCAGATTTCACTATAATTCTCCAAATTTTGTGTGAGCAGCCATGAGCCAAGCACAGCCTGCCATCAGAGGCTGAAGGGAATGCGCTGGCCACTTGTTGCCCATCTTCCCTGAGCCCGGGGGAGGCTTCTTATGCATTCAGTGGAAGTCCTGCCCTCAAAGTAAGCGCCCCCCCCCCGCCCCCCACATTAGCTCTCTGCACCCGTGCAGCTCCTGCCTCCTGTGAATTTTTTTTTTCTGGAAGCCCTGCTGTTCCAGGATTGCTTCAGAGTTTATAGGCTTGTCTGATAGTGTGTCTTCCTCCCCCACGGCCAAGGGCTAGGGGGTGGGACTGCCAGGGCCACGTGGCTCTGCCCTGTGAACACCTCCAGACCTGTCTCCAAAACTGGCCAGCCTCAGAGAGTCCCTCCACCACTCCCCGCCCCCCATCATCTTGTTCTCTCCATCTGCACGTCCAGTCAGGCACCAGGTTCTGTGGGCCCTGCCTTTCAGATACACCTGGAACTTCTCCAGGTGTCGTCTCCACCTGATGCCCTGGAAGGGTCTTTCCACTGTGACCTGCATGCCAGCTTCCACACTCTGCACTCATGCGGGTGTTTTCTCCGCATGACAATGTTTCTGTAAAAAAGCCCCAGCTCCTATGCATGGCAGCCTCTATCGATTCTCCCTGATGCTTCGGGCCTTATTGTTCATGCTTCTCCCTCGTCCATTTTACAGTCCAGCTATACAGGTACTTCTCGATTTTTTTGCCTGGAATTCACTCTCTATCAAAACTACCTCTACACCTCACCTTACCACCTCCACCCCAAGCATTTTGCTGGCAAGCTGACTCTCTCATCAGGTCTCAGTTTAGTGATCTCTTACTGACCCCTTCTATTTTCTGTCATGGGAGCACTTTGCACCCTGCTTTTCATGCTGATCTTAAGAGTGGACTGCTCTGGACCTCCATTTAGATCTCCACTAGGGGCCCAGTGCATGAATTTGTGCACCTTGAAGGAAACTGTGGGTTGGGAGGCTGTGGTGGGCACAGGGGCAGTTCTCCACCCATCCTCGGGGCTCCCTCCTGGCCCCTCTGGCCATGGCCCCTGGGCCCCTACCTGCCAGCAGCCCCACTCCTGCCACGGTTGCTCCCACATGCTGATGGTGCCAGCCCCTCTCCCATCTGCTGACAGAGCAGAGAAATTGGGGCCGGTGCCAGCAGTGGGTGTGAGTGGTGCTGGTGCCATCAGCGGGTGGGAGTGGTGGCTGCTGCCCTGATTGCCCCTCAGGAGCAGGGGGAGGTAGAGAAGCCCTCAGAGGTGATCAGGGCCTGCAGCCGCTGCTCAGACCCGCTGATGGCACCGAGTGATTGGGACTGATGCTGGGTACTGGCAGCAGGTGCGAGCAGGGCTGGCGCTGGCAGTGGGTGCAAGTGGTGGCTCCGATGCCATCAGTGGGTGCGAGCAGGGCCGGTACCAGCAGCAGGTGTGAACGCCAGGTGGGACCACGGCGTGCAGGAGGAAAGAATTTTCAGTAACCATCAGAGGCTTGCCCCATGACAGAGTGCTCCACCATCCCGCCATGGCCAATGCCCGCCATGTTCCACGCACGCCCCCTGGTGGTCAGCACACGTCATAGCGACCCGTTGTTTGGTTATTTGGTTGTTCCACCATTTGGTCTATTTGCATATTAGCCTTTTATTATATAGGATTACTAGACGTGCCAAGGAGATAGTTGCCCAGTAAGTTTTTGTTACATAAATGAATGGATTCAACACATCTGACTATTGCCAGAGGGCAGCTAACTTCCAGGGCAATAAGACTACCTAGCTATTGACATGCTTATACAAAAGTAAAACTCCTCTGGTCATGAACATCAGCTCTCTAAAATCCAAATTCCTTCCTTTTTGGCCAGCTGATGTAATGTTCATCTCTCCAGTCCCAAGGGTGACTCCCTGCTCCCTGTTTTGGTTATTGTTTTGAGTGGCTGGGCTAAGAGTGTGTCAGTGGAGGTGAGACTCAGGAGAAATTGGGTAGAAATGATTTCTACTTAGCTGTGGAAAGTGAAGTAACTTTTCAAAATTGTTAACTACTTGATACTTTTAATCAGCTTACTCTTTTTAAGTATTGCTCCCATATTAAATTTGAGTCATTTGGGGACCCAAAATATCCTTCTGAATAATTGGATGCGGCTGTGAAATGTGTTCTCAAGGAGCCCCTTGTAAGTTTCCATGAGCTTCTATTATCCCAAGTCATATGAAGGCAGTAATCCATCAGAGTTACCCCATGTGCACAAGGAAGGCCTGTCTAGAATCTAATTTTATCTCTAACTCTATAAACAGCCAAGTGGCACCATTTATTATTTTACATAAATCAATCCTGAGACCAAATTCTCCTTGAAATGTGTCCTTCAATCTTCTCCAGTACTGCTTGAAAAGCCTCAATAGTTTGAAACAATTCTGTGGCCTCTGCATTTGGGGAGGGAGAGAGAGACCAAGGAAAGGAGAGGAGAGGGAAGAGGAACCCCTCAGCAGCACAACTGTCCAGCAAGGCTTTGTTCCCACGGCCAGAACATCTGGATGAAAAGCAAAAATCAAGTCAATAGCGGGCCCATTCTCAACTTGGCCAGATGTCTTTTTCTATTCTCATTTAAAATGTCTTTTGGAAAACAGGCAATTACAGTTTTGCTTTAGTCACTATTAGGGAAACTTATACAGGAATTTACTCTCCAGTGACTTGACTTGGAGAGTGGCTAGTGTCCATGGGTCCTTAGGAAATGTTAGTGAGAGACCAGGGCCCTGATGAAGATTGATGCTAAATGGGCCATATGCTTCCTGTGGCTCTAATGGAAATATCGTTGTATTTAGCATAATGGCAATATGGAAAATCCACTTTCTTCTCCAAGCCATATTTATAACTAATGTAATATTATAATATGATTCTCTCTTGTTTATCCCCTTATTTTTTATAGTTACAATTTTAATTTGGTGTTTAAATGTAATTTGAATACTGCCTGGGGCTCTCCAGAGGCCAGGTGGTATCAGTTCTGCAGAAGGGAGCAATTGTAATTTTCACATGGTGTTGGGTGGCGATGAGGGACGTGCCAGGCCTCACGACTGGAGATCTGTAAGCTCCTATAATCAACTTCAAAACCATCAGGAGCAAATGAGAAACTGATGAAAATAAATGTTGCTCTCCTTCCAAATTCAGTTACCGGAGCGGAAAATCGACTTGTTATCTTTTCTTGCCATACTTCATAGGATGGAAATCTGGTCGTTGAAAAAATGTTTAGCAGTAAATAGCCTGGTCTCCTCTTTCCGTTCCGCTCTGGGCTAAATTTCTGGGCAGGTGAGTCAACTGTGACACTTTATCCTTCTCTGTCTGATTTTGGATGCTGTGTTTGGGGACAGATTAGACTCTGGGTGTTGTTGCTCGTCCTTTTCAGTCCAGTGACTTCTCCTCTTCAACTTCCATTCAGACTTAATTTACTTTCCCAGCGTTTGACGTCCTTGGATGACATCAGAAGGAGCAAACGCTGGAGAACTTTGCGCTCATACGGTTATAAATGTTTGATTGCTAGATGTTTTTGGTTTGGGTTTAGTTATAAGCTGAGACCAGTTTTGGAAATGAAAAAGAAATCCCAAGGAGATGTCAGCAACATAAAAATCAGTTACTTTGCAAACATCAAGTGAGTGCTTCATGTGTATGAGGCCCCGTCCTGGCACTAGATTACAGAGAGGAGTAACATAGGCCTCTACCGTACGGGCATGTTTGTAACTACAAGCTCAAGAGGACTCAGCACTTAATGAATGCCTCTTCTGTGCCAGGCACACTTCCAGGTCCTGGGGTGAAAACAGATCTGGTGTTGACATGATCTTTGGTGGCTGATGGGTTAAGGGAGGGGAGATGGGTCAACAAGACATCAAGGATGCTGTTGCAGGTGGTGCAGGGGAGAAGAGGGTAGCCCCAACTAAGAAAGTATCTGGGGATGAAGTGGGATAGACAGATATATAAGATGCTTTGAGGTTGAATGGACAGACCATGGACATGTTGGATGGAAGGATGAAGGAGAGGGAAGAACCAAGGAAAAGTCCATATTTATGGCTCAAATGTTTTCAAGAAGTGAGTGTTTTCATGTGTGTGAACTGTTAGGCAGTCTGAGCAAACATTGCTGACTTGAACAGACGTTAAAAGTTAAAGGGAGTTAGACCTGAAGCCATTGGCTTTCACTCAAGAGTTAGAAAAACTAATACTGTAGACCATAGGGACCTAACAGACATAGACAGAACATTCTACCCTACAGGAGTAGGCGTCACCTTCTTCTCAGGTGCATGTGGAACATTCTAGAGGATAGAGATTATATGTTGGGCCATAAAGCAAGTCTTCATAAATTTAAGGTGACTGAAATCATATCAAGTATCTTTCCTGATCACAGTGGTCTGAACCTAGATGTAAATAACAGGAGGAAAAGTGGAAAATGCACAAATACACAAAATTAACACACTCTTGAGCAACCCATGGGTCAAAGAAGAAATCAAAAGGGAAACC
Organism: Eptesicus fuscus; assembly: GCF_027574615.1. Classification (NCBI taxonomy): domain Eukaryota; kingdom Metazoa; phylum Chordata; class Mammalia; order Chiroptera; family Vespertilionidae; genus Eptesicus; species Eptesicus fuscus. Next base: position 3,583,204 of record NC_072484.1, on the reverse strand, counting down.
AGGAAGTATCATGAGATAAAAGAGAATGGAACACAATATTCCAAAATGTATGGGATGCAGAAAAGCATTTCTCAGTGGGAGTTTTATAGTGATTAATGTCTACATGAAAAAAAAAAAAAAAAAAAAAGGAGGAAGATCTCAAATAACCTAACTTTATACCTCAAGGAACTAGAAAAAGAACAAATTAATCCCAATGCTAGCAGAAGGAAGGAAATAGTAAGATCAGAGCATAAATGAATTAAATAGAGATTATAAAAAACAATAGAAAGTAATTAATAAAACCATGAGTTGTTTTTTTAAAATTAAAATAAAATTGACAAATGTTTGGCTAGACTAACAAGAAGAAAAATAAATAAAATCCTATCTAATAAAGGGGAATATGCTAATTGACCCTCACACCATCGCAAAAGATGGCGGCACCCACAGCCAATAAGGAGGGAATATGCTAATTGTCTGCCACACCCTCAAAGATGGCAGTGCCAAGTCCCCTAAGCCCCCCAGCCACCCAGCCCCCCAGGGCCAGCCCAAGGCACAGGCAAGCCTCGGATGGTGGCTACCCAGCCACCCAGGGCTGCCCAAGGCTCAGGTAACCAGGGCTGGCCAAGGCTTGTGCTGCTGGCAGTGGCAGCAGCAGAGGTGTGATGAGGAATCGCCTTCCCCTGATCGCTGGGTTGCCTCCTGCCCGTGAGGGCTCCCAGACTGTGAGAGGGTGCAGGCTGGGCTGAGGGACCCCTCTCCAGTGCATGAATTTTCATGCACCGGGCCTCTAGTTATAAATAAAAGAGGAGACATCACAATTGATACTATAGAAATACAAAGGACCATATAAGACTACTATGAATGATTATATGCCAACAAATGGGATAATCTAGAAGAAATGGACTAATTTTTAGAAATATACAACCTACCAAGACTAAATCATGAAGAAATAGAAAATCTGAACAGACCAATAATTAAGAAGATTAAGTCAGTAATCAAAACCTCCCAACAGCCCTGACCGGTTTGGCTCAGTGGATAGGGCGTCAGCCTGCGGACTGAAAGGTCCCGGGTTCGATTCCAGTCAAGGGCATGTACCTTGGTTGTGGGCACATCCCCAGTGGGAGGTGTGCAGGAGGCAGCTGATCGATGTTTCTCTCTCATCGATGTTTCTAACTCTCTATCCCTCTCCCTTCCTCTCTGTAAAAAATCAATAAAATATATTAAACAAACAAACAACAAACAAACAAACAAACGAACAAACAAACAAAAAACCCTCCCAACAAGAAAAGCCCAGGACCAGGTGGTTTCATTGATGATTCTACCAAACATTTAAAGAAGAACTAATGCCAATCCTTCTCAAACTCTTCCAAAAATTGAAGAGGAGGGACCTCCTCTTTAACTCATTTTATGGGGCTAACATTACCTTGATAACAAAGCCAGATAAGGACACAACAAGGAGAGAAAACAACAGGTCAATATCCCTCATGAATAAAGATACAAAATTCACAACAAAATGCTGGCAAACTGAATTCAATAACACACTGAGACTCACATGCTGCAATCAAATGGGATTTATTCCTGGGGTGGGATGAATTTATACCTCTAGTTCCTTGAGGTATAAAGTTAGGTTATTTGAGATCTTCCTCTTTTTTTTTTTTTTCCTTTTTTTTTTCATTTGTACATTGCTGCGTATTTTGCAGCATTATTCACTATAGCCAAGACATGGAAACAAATCTGAATGTCTGCTGATAGGTGACTGGATCAAGAAAATGGGGGAAAAGAAGGAAATCTTGCCATTTCTGACACCACGGATGAACCTTGAGGGCATCATGTAAAACAAGTCAGGCAGAGAATAACAAAGACCATGTGTTTTCACTTATATGTGGAATCTAAAATAAGTCACACTCATAGAAACAGAGTCAATTTGTGGTTGCCAGGGGCTGGGGCAGATGGAGAGATGCTGGTCAAGGGGTGCTTCTAGTTATGAGTAAGTTCTGGGGAGCTAATGTACAAGGAGGGTGACTATAGGTGACAACACGGTACTGTATGCTTGAAAGTTGCTAAGAGAGTAGATCTTAAATGTTTCATCATGCACACACACGGAAAGGCAACCTTGTGCTGGGTATGCAACTAAGCTTATTGTGGTCACCATTCCACAACATATACATGTGTCAAATCATCATGTTGTGTACCTTACCCTACACAATGTTATCTATCAAGTTCATCTCAGTAAAGCTGGAGAAACCTCGTCTGTCCCAGAGCTCTCATGTGCATTTGGGCACGGGGCTGCCATGTTCCTCCTCTTAAAGGAATTGTTTATATTCCAAAGGATGGCAAGACCCTAGGGAGCACAGGTTTTTTCCAAGGGGAGGTGAGTGTCGCCTCCACATATAACTCTCAGGGTATGATTCCGAGGCTCCTCCCCTGCAGGCCAGATCCCGGACACAAAGAGCAACACCTGATTCTCGCTGGGTCCCTGAGGGCACTGGGCATGGGACTCTGGGCAGTTACTGCTGCGATGACTCTGATCACTCCTTCGGAAATGGGTTTGCTTCCAGATGAAAAGGGAAAACTCTAGCTATTGAAAATCTTTTAGGTAGCAGGTGAACGCCCACCTCCTCTATGGATATAGAACTTGGGAGCTGTCAAAGTGACTTTCCGTCGGGGTCTTGGTTGAGCCTCTGAGAGTTCAGAGCCAGCAGGGCTCTGTTTCAAAGGAGGCAAGTGGAAAGCAAGACTCTGAGGTGGGGAGGGATTAGCTTGAGGTCAGACTGCGTGTAAATAAACAGAGCCAGCTGCTTCTAAACCAGGGTCAACTCTGCCCTCCAGGGGACATCTGGCACCGCCTAAGGACATTTTTGGCTGTCACAGCCCAGGGAACGGTGACTGGCATTGAGTGGGTAAAGGCCAGAGACGCTGCTCAGTACCCTACCTTTCACAGGACAGTCCCATAGGGACGAAAGGTGTCCGCGTGGCCAGGTTTGAAACCTGCCTCTGGATCCTTCTGACGATGGCCCCATGCATTCCCATCACTCAGGAATAGCCTCCTCTTTCCTGCACCTTCTGTTCCATCTTGATTAAAGGGACACCTACCTGACTGTCACGCCTATGGGAAGTGCCCTCAGGTGTGACTGTGATCTTTCTGAAGTTTTCTTTAGTGTATCCTCATAAGCCCTGACTTTATGATCACATCTAACTCAGTCCTATGTTTTCTTCAGAAGCCTATTATAATTAAATTAGGGGCCCAGTGCACGAATTTGTGCACCTTGAAAGAAACTGTGGGTTGCAAGGCTGCGGTGGGCACAGGGGCAGGTCTTGGTCCATCCTCCGCACCCCTGCACAACCCCTCCTTCTGCAGCCCCTGGTCCGTTGTCTGCCAGCAGCCCAGCTCCCACCGCTGCTGCTCACGTCCGTCCGCTGACAGTGTGGAGTGAGTGGGGCCAGCACCAGCAGTGGGTGCGAGTGGTGGCTGCTGCCCCAATCGCCCCTCAGGATCATGGGGAGGTAGAGAAGCTCTCAGGGGCGATCAGAGCCAGCAGCTGCTGCTCACACCCACTGATGGCACCAAGCAATCAGGGCCAGCACTGGGCGCCAGCAGTTGGAGCAAAGAATTTTCAGTAACCACCAGAGGCTCACCCCGATGACAGCGACTGGCACCCCGCCTTGGTCTGGCGCCCCCACTCACCTGCTCCACCGTCTCACTGCAGCCGATGACCGCCATGTTCCATGTGCGCCCCCTGGTGGTCAGCACATGTCATAGCGACTGGTTCTTTGGTTGTTCCGCAGTTCAGTCTGTTTGCAGGTTAGGGTTATATGTATATAGATAAAAAGGTGGGGAAGCCGACCAATAAAACAGCTGCCTGTGCCAAGGAAAGTGCTGGGAGGAGGGCGGGCCACCTGTGTCTCACCAGCTCCCTGTAGTGGGTCCCACAGGATACTTTCTTGAGTGGAAAGCCATGGCATTCTCCAGTGTTGTTCCTGAGAGCATCCTGGTTCTGGTCCCTGCCTTGGCCAGGCTCCTGACTTAGCCTTTGATCCCAACAGGGGAAAGGTAAGTGTCTCTTGGCCCAACCCTGGGCAGCCAGGCTGCGTGCCTGGTAAGAGCTTGCATTTTTGGAGAGCTGAGCGTTCTAAACTGGTGGGCGGCCATGGGCCTTGGATGGCCACCTTCATGAGGACGCATGCGCTTTGAGTGCAGGGTCTCCAGGTGAGCTCGCGTGGTGGTTGGCAGAACTCGGATCCCATTCTTTGTGGTGGTAGAACTGAGGCCCTGGCCTTGGGGTCTGTTGGCTGCAGCTCACAGAGGATGGCTACGGTTTCCGGCTGTTATGGGTTGAATTGTGTCCCCAAAAGATGTTGCAATCTCAAGCCCCAGTACCTGTGACTGTGACCTTTAGAAACAGGCCTGGCAGACAGGCAAGCTAAGGTCAGCTCATCAGAGTGCGCCTTAATCTGATGCGACTTGACTTATAAAAAGGGGAGTTTTGGGTGCAGGGACAGACACAGATACAGTTCTGCTGTTTAAACCGTGTGAGGGACTGGCCACGGCCACCCTAGCAAATGCGTCTGCACGTGGCTTCCTGCTCGTGGCTGCCTCTATCGAGGAGAGAGGGGACTCCTTCTCTCCAGTCTGACATGCAACCCGGTCAGGGGCCTGACCTCTCACCACCTTGGCACTATGTATGGGTTAGAAGCAAGTCACAGGTCTCAAGGGGTGAGGGTTGCACAAGGATGGGGCTGCCAGAAGGGGTCATTGGACCAGCCCAGCTCCCCAGGGGCCCTGGACCAGGTCAGGCTCTGACAGGATCCCAGCTGAATGCCCCCTGCCGTCTCCAGCCAAGTGTGGGCGGGAAAGTAGTATAGACGTTTCCGTCAGACTAGATTTATCCTGTTTAAGGAGATACCTGACTTTCCAGTGTAAAAGGACTCCCCTTTTAAGGGAATAACGGGGACAATGGAGCATCTAGGGCATTTTTGGGGGTCTATATTTGGCAAAATAAAAGTTGGAAGCTCTATATCATTCCCCCTAAATAAAGAACACATTTGACAGCAGCCTGTAAATTCATCGTCTGAGAACCCCTGGCCTCAAGTGCCAGAGGACAGGGCCGTAGGCGGAGCTCCTGTCTCCGGGGCTGGGAATCTGCCTTCTGCCCAGAGTCGGGCTGAGGTCTTGTTATGTGGAAGGAGTCAGCCCTGAGGGTTCAGAGAGTGACTTCTCCTGGTTCCGAGAGTGACTGCTGGGCTGACTCCTGGGAGCTGTCTCCACACAACTCTGACTTAGTACCCACGGTTGAGAGGAGACACGGCTGCTCTCTGAGACACTGCTCTCAAAAACACCTTCCCCTCGCTACGCGAGTCCTGCCCTCAGTCAGTGCCCTGGGATAACCGTCTCTAAGTTCAGGGCTTGGAAAAAGTTTGCTTTTCTTGGCAAACGTGTATATATATTTTTCTTCTTTAGACAATGAGCTTGGTGACAATTAGGATTGTGTTTCTCTTTTTGCCTTGGTTTCCAGGAAGCTTAGAGAAAGTTTTGTGTGTGTTTAATTGGTATAGTTTTCCACAGCTGAGGTTGTACTTGACCCCCTGCTCTCTGCCCTCACTCCCCGCGCCCTCTTATTCTCTTAGGGTTCTCTTCAAAGTCTTATGGGCTGATGGTATCTGTGCTTCTAATCGTAAGTCGGCTTGAATCTTTTTGGGAAGTATATGGTTATAAATAGTCATCACGTTTCTCAGACTTGCTATAAGGATTGATGAGTTATGTATGCGAGAATTTTCCATAAACAGTGAGTGGCTATGAGAACACACACACACACACACACACACACACACACACACACACACGTGTGTGCACGTGCCAAACACATATAACCTTATATTCAATACAATGGAACAGTCAAAAGGGACTTGAACAAAAGTAGTAGGAAGCCTTGCAAATTTCACACATGGAATGTACTAGATTTTCATCGTTTTGCATTTGTGGTTCTCAGCAGGTCTTCATCTGGCTAGACACATCCTTTCTCTCCAAACAAACATCAGACTTGTATGACTCCATGAGGCTCCAGCCTCTCACCTGGGTTTGGGCTCTCCAGCAGTTGACCCTGAGGTAAGGATTTGAGTGTAAGTAGCCGATTTGGCCGCTGGGGGTGTGAGTGGGTGAAGTGGGTTGAATTGTGTTCCCCAATTATGTCCACATCCTAACCCTAAGGTTCTATGAATGTGACCTTCTTTCCAAGTGAGTTCATTTAACTGCAGATATAACTAAACTAAGGGTCTTCAAATGAGAGCGTTTTGGATTTAAGGTGGGTCCTAAATCCAAAGATAGACATTCTAATGAGAGACAGAGAGGGGGACATGATGCCAAGACACAGGGAAGAAGACCAGTGACGGTGGAGGCAGAGATTGCAATGATGTGGCCATAAGCCAAGGATGCCAGGGCCACAGAAGCTGGAAGGGCCAGCAAGGATTCTCCCCTGGAGCTTCCTCAGGGAGCTCAGCCTCTGGACACCTGGATTGGACTTCTGCCTCCAGACCTGAAGAGAATGAGTCTGTGTTGTCTGAAGGCCCCTGTCTGTAGTCATCCGCGCAGCATCCCAGCACACTCATCAGGGTATGAGGCAGGGAAGGGAAACGGCCTTAGAGCGTGCTGTCAGCTGGTTACCACCGCCAGCAGGTGGCGCTCAGCCCCACGGGGGAGCTCAGGGAGTCTGGGGACATGCTCCTCGAAGTTGTGCTGCCCCAGGGGCAGGGGCCATGGGTGTTTATGTGCCCCTCCCATCAGTGCTGGTGCCTGGGCATTTGTGGCCCCAAAAAATCTCTGATGAAGAAATGCAGGGGCTGAAGGTGGGGGTAGGCTGGGGTGCACTGAGCAACCCCACTGCAGGGAAGGGACCGGTCAGTGATGCCTGCCTTACTCCACTGCGGGGTGTTGGACTCTCATCCCTCCATCCGATCTGCATCACGTCGGTCTTAAGACCTTGTTCTGGGCTTTCTCTGAATCGGGATGTACTTCAAAGCCTTGCCCAGGACACCTCCTCGCTCACCATGGCCCTGGTTCGGATCTGTCTGTTTGGTGTGTGTCAGTTAAGGACAGAGTTGACTGCAGGGCACAGCAAACCACGGTGAGGGCTGCCAGACATTGCGAGGCAGGTGGCTGGTCAAGGACCCAGGGACTGCAGCAGGCATGACCCCTCAGCCAGGCCTCTCCCCAGCTTTCGGAGGTTGCGGCCACCCTTGATGGCCCCTGGCGGCCTCACTCCAGTCTCTGACCCCACGGTCAATGGCCCTCCTCCCTGTCTGCCCAGTCTCTGTCTCTCCTCTTCCTACCAGGACATCAGTCAGAAGGACGGAGGGCCCTCCTCCTCCAGGATGACCTGCTCTGAGCTCATTCCATCTGCAATGACCCTGTTTCCAAAGAAGGTCACATTCGAAGGGTCAGGAGAGGACACCGAGTCTGGAGGGACACTGTCCAACCAAGTGCAGGGTCAAGGCTCTTGGGTAGGGAATCAGCTGCCTCTCCACGGGGTTTCAGCAAACTGCCCCTTCCTCCAGGACACTGGCTCTGACCCCCAAACCAAGTCAGCTGTCCCTTGTCTGAGCCCTGTGCCTTGTCTGCCCTCCCCAGCACGGTGGCCCCACTGTCACCGCCCACTTACTTGTCTGAGTCCCTCACGGGTCAGAGGGCAGCTGCCATCCTCTCCTGACCCTCATCCTGGGGGTGGCCTCGGGGACTGCTGCTTGTCTCTGAGTTTAAGTAGCAGAGAAGCCACGCTCTCAAATGGGCTGACCCCTCCGATCATTTCTTTTCTTGCCCAACAGGAAGTGCAGAGGTGGGCGAAGCCTGGGCTCAGGAAGCCAGGCTGTGGCTCTACATGTGCCCACGTCCATGTGTCAGCCTCGGCCTCGGGTGAGGAGCAGGAAGGCGGCCTCAGGGCCAGATACACCTTTTCTCAAGGGGACATTTCCCAGACTCCCTGCTGGGTCACGGTGCCCACAGCCCTGGGTCAGCCAATCGCTGGCACGGCTTGGATTCATCATTTAGGGGTGACCAGGTATTGGGGGACCAGTTCACTGAGGGGATGAATATGCTCCTTTCTCCTCACCTCTCTGCCCAGGCCCGGGGCAGCGCTCAGCGCACGTGGCCTTCTGATGGGGACTTGGACAGCTCCCACGCCCAGCCCGAAGCCCGGGGCACTCTGCTGGGAAGGAGAAGCCGTGGAAGCATGCTTCCTCCGGCCTGGGCCAGCTTCTCCCGGGAACCGCCTGTGTGCCAGCTCCGCGGGGGTCAGCCGAGGGGACGCCTCGGGTTCTTTCTGGGCAGGAACCAGCTTCTTTCTTGGAAAGTTCTGTGTTCCTGAGACAGGCTCCCGGCCGCTCTGAGGTCAGGTGGGGGTGAACTTCTTCCCCCCCCCCCCCCCCCCCGCAGGTCTGAAGGAGTGTGGCTCGCCTGGAGGCCGGTCCAGGGCAGACAGCTGCCCTCAGCTCAGGATTTTGGCTCCTGCTGGTTAGCAGAAGCGGGCGGGGGAGGACTGGAGGTGACGGGTGACTTTTGCAGCCCAGAAATCATGGGGCAAGGTCAATCTTTGTTTAGACGCACTGACGTGGGAATAAAGGAAGTGTGGCCTCTGGCGGTGTTTCGACTTCCAAGGTGAGAGCAGGATGAATGCCCCTCTTCCGGGAAAACCCACCCACCAGCTCCCACTGGCTGCCACCCGAGCCTCCCACCTCTGCCGCGGGCTGAGGTGCTGGCCCTCCCGCAGGGGTGCCTGCCCTTCCCCTCTTAGAACAGCCTCCTCCTTCACGTGGGGCCTCTGGGTTTGGGGTGAAATGTTCAAACATTAGAAAAAAGGATGGTGAGTCTAGGTGAATTTGCCAGGCGGAGGAAATGTACCAGCTGAACATAGGAGAGACTGTTCTACGGGAAATCAAAGACCAAAGGGATAGAAGCATTAACATTGGGGCAACCTGGGCAACAACAGCAAAAATAATGACTCCCTGGATCGAAACAAATCAATAAGCCAGGGTGACACTGAAGAACCAGCAAGGCACTCTTGAAGGTGGACTGGGCGCCGGCTGATTCTGAAAAACGATAAACAAAGGAAAAGAAATAAGCGTTGCTTTCGTCTTTCTGTACTGACTGCATTTCATGGTCACCAGCGTTGACGAGAGACAGGTCTTTATGGAAGACTTTTAGTTAATACATGAAGAAGGAACAGTAGAGTTAGAATTTACCGTTTTTGCTCTCTCCAGTGGAATATGGATCTAGGCAACAATCTCCAGGCTCTTTCAACCACGGGCGATAGGGGCGTGGGGGACTCTGGTCGGGATGAAGGGGGCTGACAGCGCGGCGTCCCGATACTCTGCCCTCCTGACCTGACGTGACGCAGCAGCAAGCACACAGCACCACCTGTTTTCCTGCCAAAATGCTTTGAGCCTGGATATAATTTAGTCTCCAGAGCTCACTACCTGTCCTCAGGAACGTGAGGGGTAAGGGGATACGTGAAATAACAGCACAAAGAAGACAGATGGTCCAGTTTCTTTAACAAATAAGTAGGGTGGGGAGGGTGGGGGAAGAAGGGGGTTAGTTGTCTATATTTAAAAAAATGTAAAAGACATAGCAATTAAATGCAATATATGGACAGCGTCTATAATCCTGTTCAAGTGAGTGAACTGTGAAAAGAAACTTTTGACATAATTGGGAAAATGTGGCTGCCTGAATATAAGATGATGTTCTTGTTAATTATTTTTAGGCGTGATGGCAGCATTGTGGTTATGTAAAAAACATCTTCAATTGACACCATGTAAGCTGATGGTAGTGATAGGCAAGATAACACACTATCTGGAATTTGCTTCAAAATAGTCCAGGACACAGGAGAAGATAAAACATTGGAAATTGACAAAATATTTGAAATCACAGAATGTGGTGGTGGACAATGGGGGTTTATTATATTGTTTTCCCAACTTTGGTGTATGCTTGATCATTGCCACAATGAAATGTTAAAAATAAAATAAATAGTTTTTTTTTAACCATACAAATTGTTTTAAAAACATTTTTATTGGTTTTAGAGAGAGGAAAGGGAGAGGGGGAGAGAGATAGACACATAGATGAGAAAGAAACATTGATTGGCTGCCTCCTGCTTGCTCCCTTCTGGGGATTGAGCCTAAAACCCAGGCATGTACCCTGACCTGGAATCAAACCTGTGACCTCCTGGTGCATGGTACACAAACATTTGTGCTTTGCTCTAAGACCTGGTTGAAATCTCACCTCCTCTGTGAAGCCTTCCCTGACTGCCTGCTCTGGAAGTAATCTCTCACCATTTAAGTTCCAAGAGCATTCTGGTTGTTATCTCACTGTAGCATGTATCACTCTAGTGTGTATCTAGTATCATTTAGCACCTTAGCTTTCCACGCCCTGATGTCAGGATTTTCGAACCTGACATTCCTGGCTTAGACACTTGGCTCTGCTACATATTATGACCACGGCGCTGAGGAAGCAGTCTCAGTTGCTGATCTGTGAGGGACATGGGGCAGTGGAGGTTTCGAAGGCTTGTCCCAAGGCCCGGCACATGGTTAGAGCACATGAATGGTAGGTGTCAAGGTTGGTGCCATGGGTCACAGTGAAGTCCTAACCCTCAGTCCCTTAGATTGTGACCTTATTTGGAAACAAGGTAATTGCAGTTGTGGTTTGATAAATGAGGGCCTACTGGAAAAGAGTGGGCACCCAATCCACACGACTGGTACCCTTATAAAAGGGAGACATTGGACCCAGACAGGGGTACAGGGAGATTAACATGTGAGGAGAAGACATCCATTTGTAAGCTGAGGAGAGAGGCCTGGAGTAGATCCTGCCCTCACTGTCCTCAGAAGGAACAGAGCCAAGCCGTGCCAGCGATTGGCTGACCCAGGGCATGTGGGCACCGTGACCCAGCAGGGAGTCTGGGAAATGTCCCCTTGAGAAAAGGTGTGTCTGGCCCTGAGGCCGCCTTCCTGCTCCTCACCCGAGGCCGAGGCTGACACGTGGACGTGGGCACATGCAGAGCCACAGCCTGGCTTCCTGAGCCCAGGCTTCGCCCACCTCTGCACTTCCTGTTGGGCAAGAAAAGAAATGATCGGAGGGGTCAGCCCATTTGAGAGCGTGGCTTCTCTGCTACTTAAACTCAGAGACAAGCAGCAGTCCCCGAGGCCACCCCCAGGATGAGGGTCAGGAGAGGATGGCAGCTGCCCTCTGACCCGTGAGGGACTCAGACAAGTAAGTGGGCGGTGACAGTGGGGCCACCGTGCTGGGGAGGGCAGACAAGGCACAGGGCTCAGACAAGGGACAGCTGACTTGGTTTGGGGGTCAGAGCCAGTGTCCTGGAGGAAGGGGCAGTTTGCTGAAACCCCGTGGAGAGGCAGCTGATTCCCTACCCAAGAGCCTTGACCCTGCACTTGGTTGGACAGTGTCCCTCCAGACTCGGTGTCCTCTCCTGACCCTTCGAATGTGACCTTCTTTGGAAACAGGGTCATTGCAGATGGAATGAGCTCAGAGCAGGTCATCCTGGAGGAGGAGGGCCCTCCGTCCTTCTGACTGATGTCCTGGTAGGAAGAGGAGAGACAGAGACTGGGCAGACAGGGAGGAGGGCCATTGACCGTGGGGTCAGAGACTGGAGTGAGGCCACCAGGGGCCAGGCCAGGGGCCATCAAGGGTGGCCGCAGCCTCCAGAAGCTGTGGGGAGGCCTACAGTCCCTTCTCCACAGCCTTCAGAGGGAACATGGCCCTGTGACACCTTGATTTTGGACTTTTGTCCTTCAGAACTGTGACAGAATAAATAACACAATACCCTGTTGTTCAAACCACCAGTTTATGGTACTTTGTCACTGTTGCCCTAGCAAACTAAGGGACTTTTTTACCTTACAGCACCTGCCAGTATCATCTTCAGACGCTCTGGGAGGCAGCAAGGCATTGCTAAGAATGTTGATGGTTTGACAACAAAGAAGGGCTTTGAAATTGGGCGATATTGCCCCAATTCAGGATTCCTAGCTTGGGTTTCTTAACTTGACCACACCACCCTCATCCTGACAAGATCGCCAATTCATTAGGTTAGGTACAACCCACTTTCTACCATGCGCGCGCGCGCACACACACACACACACACACACAATTTTGCTTTTAATACTTTGAGCAACAGTATCCAACTATTTGTCATTATATTCCTGAGGTAATAAAACCCTGGGAGAGGCCAACAAGACCACAGAGGGATGTAAAGTAATGATCTATTAATCAAGTAGTTTAAACAAAACACTGTAGGCCAGTTGTACAAACATCTGAGAGGTCAGTTCCTTGTGAGTTAGTCCTGAGAAAAGACTAGTTCCTGGGTCCTAGGAATTAATGTCACAAAGATGGGGTCTTAGGGGCTGGTGTCCCAGCAGGGTGCCTCAGCTGCTCCACGCCATGCCAAGCCCCATCAGGCAACTTCGCCTTCGCAGAATAATGGCCACTGCTCATCCCTGAAAGTCTGGGTGGACCAGTGTGCTACTGGAAGACCTAGAGATCTTCTGTAACTATGGAAACATAAATCTAGGCATTAAGAAGCCAGGGAGAAAACAGTGTTGCCTTGACAACAGATAAAAACCCAAGTCTTTGTTGTTAGGAATAGAGATAACGCACCTCCAATGTCTTACATTCATTTACTTGTGGGGTGAAGCTCAAGTGGGTTGGAGCACCTTCTGGAGGCAGACGATTCCTGGAAGTCGGGGGAGGGCATCTTTCTGAGGGTCACCCTGCTGAGCGGTGGGTGTCAAAGCTGCCTGAGATGTTCTGAGAGCTTAGACAAAGGGCCAGTGCCCTTATGCCCCAAGGAAGCCCTGGTTTTTTAATTCTGTGGCCGATAAAGCAAATGACTTCTGCCTCCTGGGTGGTTTTGTGTTTCTGAGCTGACTGGAGGGAGCTGAGATCTCACTGTTATTGGGACAGATGCTCAAACACTCTCCCCCCCACCAAATCCTGGCCCTCAGCCTTAAGGGGATAAAATGTCAGCTTCTGGGGACATGGACCACTTTGAGCTCATCCAACAGCATCTGCAGCCCTGGAGAGACCACCTGTGAGCCAGCTGAGAAGTGCCCATAAATACTCATAGCTCTGGGCCACATATAGGTTTCATTACCATGTGCTTCCAAGAGATCATTTTTCTTCTTTAATATCCTCAGAGAATATTGGACCTCGAGGTGGCAGGAACTTCTGAGTTGATGCCCAGATGAAATCTGTACGGAGAGTGTCCTCAAGCGAACTTCAGGGGCCGGAGGAGGCGTACTGCTCTAATTGGAGGAACAATGACATTGCATCTTCTTAGTGATGGAGGCCAGCTCTCTGTTCCACAGAGGAAAAGGAAAATTGGAGGAAAGACTTCATATTGTCAAACATGGGTTTTCAGAGTAAAATGAGAAAGAAGCACACACAAAAATATTTATGGCACAGCCAGTGAAAAGGACAATTGGGGAGGTTCCGGGCCTGCCCCTCCCTGGCCCCAACCCTGTCTCCCTAAGTGATGCCTTCGGACAATTATTTTAATATAATGTGTTGCTATAGAGAGAATAACATGTTGAAAAACACAGAGAAGAGGACCAATGGCAATTGTATATGGGCCAAGGGTTTGTCTTCCAGCTCAAGCCAATTCTGGCTTTCAACCCTCAATTCTGGCCCTTTCAACCCTCCCCCTCCCCCCCCCCACCATCTGAGACCCTGGTGGGAGACTTCCAGAAAATTCCACATGGAGAAATTAGAATTACTCGGGTTTGTCAATTCAAGGGCACTTGTTATGGCCCTAAAAGCCCCTTTTAAAGTCCATTCATTCACCCAGCAGCTCTTGCCAGCTCGCTCTGTGTTGGGGACATTTTGCCGGGGATGTGGCCATGGCCAGTGCAGGAACTTGAAGGTAAATATCTCAGCTGTGCAACAACTATTTAATTCACAAATGTGGAGATTTCACAAATGCGTTATAAAATGTGAAGTCTCTTTGTATTACAAAACCAATAAACAGAAACACACAATGACTGTGGAGATGAAAAACTTCACAGTGGGTTAAAAGCCAGTTTTCTGAATTAGCCAATAACGTATTTCTTGACCCACAAGGGGACCAAGACACAGGCTGTCCAATTTCCTCATATTAAATTTAGATGAAGATGGAACGTGGTCATTGAAAATCAGCACGTTTGTGAATCAAAATGTTACCTGGAAGCATTAATAGCCCTGAACAAAAGTCGATTTTGACATATTGCTTTTTTGTTGAGTTTGTAGCCTTTGAACTTGCTGCTGATCTGAAGTACATTTCATTAAAAAAAAGCAACAACAAAAAAAAACCACAATGAAAAACCTCCTTTATTAATAAAGACCAGACTAGGATTTGTCTTATTATGTCTCTGGCAAGAAGCAAAGCTGTGCAGGGTTATTTTGGGTGAAGATTTCCAACCACTGTTTTGCTCACCAGTGAGATAACGCAAATTAATTGTCACTGCCCCTGGATGCATTTTGCAAGTTCTCTTAAAAAATAATAAAGAGAAAAGTCTCCAGAAAGTTTCACCAACCCTCCTCCCTGTCTCTGACTTTCTCCCCCCACAGACTGTCCTGACTTTACCCTGTGAAAGTCTTTTTTGCTTCTGTTTGAAAGAACCGTCTTTGAAAACATAGGCTTGCAAACTGGGGATTAGGAAATTGATTAGGTGGTGGCAAGGTGCTCCTGACATTTCCAGAAGTGGGAGGAAGCGGGAATTTTAAAGTGGATGAGTCATGGGGGATTAGAGCAGGACCAGGGCAGCTGGAGAGAGGGCCCAGCCACGGGGCAGAAGGCCAGCCGCTGGAGAAGAACTTATTTGCACAGAGAACAGGGAGTGGGGAGGGGTGACAGCTACAGGCTGATGAGGCAGCGGATTCCTGCTCGGGAAGCAGGTTAACTCTGTCCTGGCCTCAGCGGGGAAGGTGCGAGCAGGGCCTGGCCCTCCCGGTTCTTCCCTGCTGCAGTCACAGACAGAAAGGGTGGTTTTAAAATTCCTAGTGCAAAACACCACGTGGCCCAAAAGGTGTTGATGCGTGAGACACTCCTTTTTCACAATCTTTCGTTCAGTAGTTCTTTCTCTAAGCATCTACTAGGTCCCAATTGTAGATGTTGGGGTTTCTGTGGTGGGGCCAGGGCATCCATGGGTGAATCTGCATTTGAAGTGACCTTGTTCAGGATCAGAGGGACAGAGAGAGATGTGGCCATGATTCATCTGAAGTCCTGACCTGCCACATCGGAATCCCCTGCTTGAACCTGACCTCACTCCCTGAGTAACATATTTCTTTTGGACATAAGCCAGTCTGAATTGGGCTTCTATCATCACCCCCAAAATCTCCAGGAACAGGAAGCTAATATTTGCTATGCAGGGACATATGGTGAGCACTCATTAGAGGGTGTCTTAGTTCATCTGTATTGGGCTGCTGGTGACACCCATGTGTGCCATGACCCTCCATTCTGGAACATTCTGGAACACAGCATTCTTCACCTGCCTTAGGAAAGAAGCAGACTCCTGCAGCAAATGGAAAAGTTACTCCTGCTTTGCTGATGTAGGAGTAGGCCAGCTGAGATTTTGGGAATTTGTGTTTTTTTTAAAATAGTTTTGGAAAAGTTCTGAAATCCAGCAGTGGTTCGCAGCAGAAGAAGGTTTCGCCTGGTTAGAAATCACTCCATTCCTCTTATTCACCTGTAGATCATGTCCCCTTTCCTGGTGATAGCATTGCCATTTTCTGCTGGAGACCCAGGTGTCCTCAGCCCACGTGGCTCAGGGCATAGGCCAGTGTGCACAGAATCGGTGCTACAGACAAAATCTGAATGGTTGTGAGAAAGAAGGGACCCAGAAGTATTTGCAGAGGAACGCAGGAAGAGGGGAGCACCCTGAGGGTCCTGTCCTTTTGTGCTAAGATGACTTCTTGGCTATTGAAATGTGGTCTGAATGTAAATGCTCCCCTAGTCTTCCCACGAGAAATGTGGGGGATTGTTGGGGTAGACAGTTTGCAAAACAGCCACAATTCTTCACTTCTCTTCTCCCCGCCCACCCCCCCTAATCTTTGTGATGTGACTTTTCAGTCCCTTCATCAAAAGGTGGGGACTATTTGTTTACCTCTTGAATCTGGCCTGGACTGTGGCTTGCTTTGGCCAATGAAATGTGGTGGAAGGGATTCTAGCCAGTTCCTAACCTAGGACATCTCTCTCTCTCTCTCTCTCTCTCTCTCTCTCTCTCTCTCTCTCTCTCTCTCTCTCTCTCCGTTCCTCCCTCTCTCAGAAGCCTGCTGTCTCCCTAAAGGAGAGAACCTGAGGGTCCTCGTTGAGGCCATCCTGACCTAGTCTATGGCCAGATGACCCCCAAAATACATGGGAGAGTTCAGTCAAGATGAGCAGCTGACTGCAGATGTGTGGGTAAGCCCAGCTGAGACCTGAAGAACTATTTAGAGCAATTATAAATGCTTATTGCTTGAAGCCACCAAGTTTTGGGATTATTTGTTACGCAGAAAAAGCTAACCATTACAGACATCAACTGTTAGGTTCGTTAGGATCTAAATTGGTTGCTGTGGCAAAAAGTTGCCTGAACATAATTTATTGCCTCAAGTCCTTCAAAGCTTTGGGAGGTCATGGACTTTGAAAATGGAAGGTGTTCTTGTTGCTATGGATACCCCCATTGAGACATTAGAATGAAAAGACAGATATTGAGTGTTGCCTTGACAACAGGTTTGAGAATCTGAGTCTAGTAAGGCAAAGGCCTGTAAAAACAATAGGAAGAACAGGAGGAGAGGGGAAATTAGCCTAAAAAAGCTTTCCCCCAAACAGCAACTTGTCTCATGGAGTCATCCATCTGTTAGAAGCAAGCATCACCCGAATCGAGGGCTATAAAGTGAGCAACAGGAAGCTCTTCTCCTCCACGGCCATCTCCACGCAGGAAGACATCTCTCCGCTGGGAGCAGCGGGAAGCACATTCACTATGTGCTGCCTCGAGGAGTTTGCAACTTTCTCGCCCCCAAGTTTCATTCCAAGAATTACATCTTGCCCGAGCCGGAAGGGGTCATACAGCATCTGGGCCCTCGCTCCTTCCCTCCTGCAGAGAGGGAAACCAGGGCCCACTCCGGGTCAGACATGACGTCAGGACTTGGCTCGAGTGCAGTGGGCAAGTCCAAGTACACCATTGACTGGCTGTGTGAGGTTATGCAAGCCCCCGACCTTGGACTCTTCCTGTGGGATGGCATGTTGATCAGATGGGCCAGAATGGCTGTGAGAACTTGGTGAGCGAATGCACAGAAGCACTTAGCACAGCGTCCGGCCTGCGAGGCGTGTGCAATAAATTGCTTGCTGTTATTGTTACTGTCATTGTGCCACCCTCCTCTGCTCTCAGGCATCAAAGTAATACCTGGGAGGCCCATCAGGAGCTGCGTTTTCTCAGAGTGGCTTTTAAGATAGCCACGGTCACTTCCTGTCTCTTACAGGTGCTGTTGTAGCTTATAAACCTGAAAGCAGTCTCATCGTTCATTTTCTAGTTGTGGCAGCCGGGACAGGCAGGCGGGAGGGGTCACACAGCTTCCCTTTTAAAAAAAATTAATATTTCTATTGATTTTTCCCCTGTTTTCATGTTGTCAAGGAGGAACTCGCCCAAAGGCCCTGGAGAGTTTCCGCAGCTGGAGGGCTGGAGCTGGCTCCTCCGGTCACATCTCTTTCCCCCGAATGTGGCTGCCCCTCAGAATGTCACCTCCTCACAGATGGCCCAAGCGTGGGGCTCAGAAGGAAGTCTGGGGCATCTGTTGGTGACAGAAAATCGCCAGCCATGGTGGAAATCTTCGCATCCTATATAATAAAAGAGTAGTATGCAAATTAACCATCACTCTGTGACAAAATGGCGGTGCCCATAGACACAAGATGGCTGCACCCAATCTTCTCAGCCCCGCCGGAGTCCCCCAGTCTCAGGGAGGGCTGCTGCTGAGAGCCTGCAGAGTAAGCGGCCTGGCGGAATGCTGCCCAGAGGCCCTCCTGACCCTTTATAAAAAACAAAAACAAATTCACTCCCCACGGCCCGATCCCCTCCCAGCAGCGGCAGCCTGGGGTCTCAGCCTGGGAGGGGTGTGTACCCCCATGGCGTGATTCCCTGCCAGTGGAGGCAGCCTGGGCTGGGGTCTCAGTCTGGCAGTGGCATGCACCCCCATGGTGCGATCCCCTCCCAGCGGCGGCAGCCTGGGGTCTCAACCATTGAGTCATACCAGCCAGGCAGATATGGAGGAATCTTAAATGTTTCTTTTAAAATATATATATATATTTATTGATTTTTTTACAGAGAGGAAGGGAAAAGGATAGAGAGCTAGAAACATCTATGAGAGAGAAACATCGATCAGCTGCCTCCTGCACACTCCCCACTGGGTATGTGCCCCCAACCAAGGTACATGCCCTTGACTGGAATTGAACCTGGGACCCTTGAGTCTGCGGGCTGATGCTCCATCCACCTAGCCAAACCAGTTAGGGCT
Organism: Eptesicus fuscus; assembly: GCF_027574615.1. Lineage (NCBI taxonomy): Eukaryota > Metazoa > Chordata > Mammalia > Chiroptera > Vespertilionidae > Eptesicus > Eptesicus fuscus. Next base: position 3,564,720 of record NC_072484.1, on the reverse strand, counting down.
GTCCAGTATGTTAAAGAAAAAACCCTATCTAATAAAGAGAAAATATGCAGGGGAGGGCAGTTGGGGACAATCGGGCTGGCAGGGGAGCAGTTAGGCGTCAATCAGGCTGGCAGGGGAGGGTTAGGGGGTGATCAGGTTGGCAGGTGAGCATTTTGGAGTCAGCAGTCCTGGATTGTGAAAGGCAATCGGACATCCCCCGAGGGGTCCCAGATTGGAGAGGGTGCAGGTTGGGCTGAGGGACAGCCCCCCCCCCCCCCCCGCAGTGCATGAATTTCATGCACTGGGCCTCTAGTAACAAATAAATGACTTGCATATTCACAGGCACGTCTCAGACCTGAACATTGGTCTCCGGTCCAGCTAAAAACTCTTGTAAGGGACAGGGGTCAGGGTCTTTGTGCGTGGCCTGGCCATGAGGAGAGCAGGGTCCCACAGCATCCAAGGAGGTCAGTCTGAGCCAGGATCAAAACAGGGCCTGGGGGAGGAGAGAGGAGGCAGGTCAAAGCAGCAGCCTTGAGCCGAAACCAGTTTGGCTCAGTGGATAGAGCATCAGCCTGCGGATTGAAAGGTCCCAGGTTCGATTCCGGTCAAGGGCATGTACCTTGGTTGCGGGCACATCCCCAGTAGGAGGTGTGCAGGAGGCAGCTGATCGATGTCGCTCTCTCTCATAGATGTTTCTAACTCTCTATCCCTCTCCCTTCCTCTCTGTAAAAAATCAATAAAATGTTAAAAAAAAAAAAAAAAAAGAAGCAGCAGCCGTGAGTTGGACAAACACGGGCGGGAGGCAGAGGGCCGGGAGCTGCGATGTGTAGGGGTTCAGTGACAGTCCACCCAGGGGCGAGTGGGCAGCCAGGATTTCCAGGGAGACCTCCCCCTCCAGTGGGGGTCCCTGACTGGGCATTTCCTCAAGAGCAGCTCTTCTGGCTCACAGAGCATGAGCCAGATTAAGAAGCCCCGAGACCAGTGCCTCCTCGGGCACAGCATCTGTGGAGTGGGTGCCAGCTGAACTGATCTTGAAGTTTCAATTCTAACATTTAGCCAGGCTGCACAGAGCAAGTCCTGGCCCTCCGGTGCCAGGAGAGCTAGCAGGCGAGAGCGGACAGCGTCTATGCAAAATAGTCTGTGTTGGTGGCAACGTCAGGTGACCACCCAAGACCTTGGGTTAAGGAAACTTCTTCCCTGGGGTTTCTGTTCCCCAGGCTCCGAGTCGGCCAGGCAGGGGCTGTGTGTGCTCTGGGCCTCGGCCCCAGGCCACCTCAGGCCTCATTGCAAAGAAACATGGTTGCTGCAGTGGTGGCCTGGTCTGGCCTCCCGTTAGCACAGGTGGCTGGAGGCACAGCTGGCTACAGACTCCGATTTTGAGTGAAACTGTCGCCTTTTTGCTCCCTTGGCAACGCCCCCCAGTGCCATGCTGGGGTTTGGTTTTGTGAATGGACAGCCCTCATTCTAAGGATCAGCAGTCCAAATTCTGTGAGAAGTCGGGCCGCGACTGTGGTTGGTACCTGACCCTGCTTCTAGTGACTAGGCCCTCGGGTGCGGTGCCCAGTGCCTCCTTGGGTACAGCATGGCTGGGAGCATCCGCTTCTCCCGCAGGCCTCCCCAGCAGAGCGAGGAGGAGGTCTCACAAGGCAGCACTGGGCTGATAGAAGACCGGGCTGAGGCCTTGCCACCGCCCTTCAGCCTCAGCTTCCTCCCATGGAACACGGGGCCCCTTTGAAAGGCTCAGCCTGCAATCCGGTGGCTGTTACCCTGGGAGCTGCTAGCCTCCACCCCTCAGCGCTGCTGGGAGCCTCTGGAGGTAAGGTGCCCGCCCCCTCTAAGCTGCAGATGTGCTCAGGGAGACAACCCCGCCGCCACGCCGGGGTAAACTCTGACCCTTGGGCTGCTCTGGCGCTGCCATCTCTGACCAGGGCTGGCTTTGGGCGAGCAGTGGCTCCAGGCTGTCCCAGGGAGCGGGCCTTCGGGAAACATCTCTTAAAAACAAGCTCCAGCCTAGAAGGCACTTTGCTCTGGCGGGACATGGCTGGGACTGGCGTGGTGTCTGGCATGGCACCGGCCATCTGTGACAGGGATAGGTGAGGACGGAGCTCGCACTCCAGTGGCGCCAGACCAGCGAGAAGAAAGGACTGTGGTCCGGCTAGGAACGGCCGAGGCCCTGGATCTGTGGTCCCTGCTCTGCCCCTTGTTGGACTTCCGGTTACCTGAGATAACAGAAAGGTCCCATCGGCTCAGGCTGTCAGGTGCTGGCTGCTGTTCCCTCCGAGGGGCTCCAGCCCCACCAGGGCCAGGAGGATCGAGAGTCTGTCCTGGCCGCAGCCTCTGCTCTGGGATGGAGCCCCGCCCTGATGGCCAGGCTTTTGTTCAACAGCCCTGTCGAGGGAAGTTTGGTATTGACAGTAATGGGCTCAATTTCCCCCCAAGACAGAGTAATAGATGTTGGGTCTGCAGGTTCAGACCTGCCCATCAAGCTTGGGAAGGTGGAGGGAGGCCTGGCCAGCGGCTCACCCACAAATCTAAGTGTTGTTTACAGGTTTTCCCAACTGTTGTTCATCGACCCGCCTTTGGGTACAGCATTGATTTTAACCTAAAGTTGCGAGTGCAGTAAGATCTCATTAATTCTTGCCTCGCCGATGTTGGATGTTGAAGCAATCATTTAAATTAGGGCCAGGCTGAGGGCTGGCTGGGGCGCGACCTAGACGAGGAGCCGGGTGGGAGGCCTTTGGGTGCTCGTGGGCTCCAGGGGAGCCGTCCAATTAGACATGCGCCTCGGTCCGCTCAAGTTGAGCAGGAGCTGTGCTTGAAAATCAATCCGCCAACAAATTTTTATTGAGTGTCCCTGTGCACACGGCCTGGCTGGCAGAGCACGCTTTGTTCAGAGTTACTTTCCATCATCGCCCAGGCTGGGGAGGGAGGGTTTGTCTAGGAGATGCATGTACTTCCGAGGTCTGGGCTCCTGCCCTCGGCCCACTTCCCCAGGTGTGAGTGTGGGTGTCGCCTCGCGTCTGTCCCCTCTCCTTCCTGTCTTCTGCTCCACCCCAACCCCCCGTCTCCCCAAGGGCTGACCCTCCACGTCTCACTGCTGTCCCTGCCTTAGCCTTGTGTCCTACAGCCTGTCCTTTACCTGGGGCCCATGGGACCTGCCAAACCTAAGTCCGATCATGCCACTCACTCTCCGGTGAACTCTTCCTATGGCTTTCCTCTGACTCAGAGTGAAATCCCAAATCCTTATTGTGGCCTCCAGGCCCCACATCTTGTCCCCACAGAGCAGGGGCTCCTGGCTGTGCCTCGGTGGTCCCAAACCTGGTCTCATCCGAGGCTGTTCGCACTTGCTGTTCTCTATTTTCAGAATGTGCTTCGTGGTTCCCGCCACCCCAGCAGTGTGGAGACACGGACCTGTGCCCTTCCTGGTCTCACCTGCTCTCCATTCCTAATGCCTGGCAACCACGGTGCGTTCTGCGTCTCCACAGCTCTGTGTTTGGAGAGTCTTATATACACTGAAGCTCAGCGTGTGCCCGACTGGCTTTCTCACTCACCTGGAATGCGATTGTGGTATCAACAGCTGTTGGGTGTCTCCATAGCCCGTTCCTTTTCATGGCTGCATAGTACTCCCTGCCGCGTGTTTTAGTCTATTTTAGAAGCTGTAAGAAATTACCATGGACTGGGCATCTTAAACAACAGAAACGTACTTCCCACGGCTCTAGACGCTGAAAGCCCAAGATCCAGGTGCCGGCCTGGTGAGAGCGGCTCCTTGGTTAGCAGACGGCTGTCTTCTCATGGCATTCGAAGGCAGAGACAACAGCACTGGTGATTAGAGAGAGAAAAAGGAGTCTAACCTCATAGCCTCAGTTTTCTCACTTGGCAAGTGGGCATAGAGACAATATTTTCCACACAGGCTTGGGGAGTGGGCAGGTGTGAGCCAGGAAGGGCTTGGCATCTGGTAAGAACTGACCACCATTTGTAATTAAATTAGGAACATTTAATTAGTCCCTAAAGAGAGGGCCGTTGGAATGCCGGTGAGGCTTCTCATGGCCGGTCTGGGAGGCGAGCCGGGTGGGGCTGGGAGCACGGCCTGCCGGCACCGTGCTCTCCTTCGCTGCCGGTTCCAGCCGGCCGTGACCCGCCTGGCGTCGGATGTGGGGTTTGGCAGGCGCAATGAACTGCGAGTCCTGCCTGGTGGGCGCTCGGAGCCCACGGTCATTGGATGGGCTCCTTCCGTGCTGCCCTTTACTGGGCGGGCGTCAGAAAGTGGGTTTGGGGCCTTTGGCTCCATCCTGCCCGGCGTATGAGACGAGCTATGAAGGCGCCTGACGTTCAAGAGCCCAAGATCTTCCAAGTGCACAGAGCACTTTTGAAACGTAAGGTCCTCTGTCTTGGAGCTGACAGGACGAGCCCCGAAAGGGTGACATGGCCCAACTCACCACAGTGCCAGCGGCGTGGGAGGGCGAGCGGGCTATGGGGGCAGCAGTGGGTTGTAAACGGTCCCTCGGCTGGGGGTCCAGGAGTTCTGGATGGTTTTCCAAGTTAAACTTCTGGAGCTCAGGCCCCCAGGGTCAGGGCTGAGCTGGCGTCTCTGACATTCACTGTGACTGTGACCTCTGCCACTCAGGGCTGGCTGTGCCCATCACAGGTCGTTCCGATGCCCAAAGGAAAGAACAGCGAGGGTGGCTGGCACGTAGTAGGTGCCCAGCAAGTGTGAGCTGTTTCGGGACAGCCTGTGAAATGGTCTGTGGATGAGGCAGGTGAGGAAAGCCTCAGTCCCAGAGTGAACCTGCCAGCCTCTTGCGTCTGCTTCTGGATCTGAGGTCCCGGGAGGCCTCCCTCTGCACCCTTCCTGGCCCTCCAACCCAAAGTCACGTGATGCTTAAGGTCACCCCCAGCCAGAGTCTTGGCTTCCTGGAAGGACTGGCACCACACTCTTAATAATGAAATGACTCAAATGACCATCTGTCCCCCACTGTGAAGTCCCCCCACGTGCGTCAGCTCAGGGGATCCCTGCCAGGCAGCTGCCATGGCATGGACTGGGCAGAAGGGGACTCCGGGTCCCTTGTTCACTGACACATCGCCGGCCAGTTTGTCTGACTCCAGAAGCCTTTCCCGCTCTGGCCGGCGCCCCTAAATGGCCCGTGGTGACCCTTGCCCCTCGTCCTCTCCTTCTAGCCTCATGCATGTACCCCTGGGCATCCTGGTCCTCGTGGGCAGGGAGGCCTGCATCCTGGCTGGTGGGAGGGCGAGCGGGCCGTGGGGCAGCAGCGGGGGCCGGGCCAGCCGGGGCAGGGCGGCCTTGCCCAGGGTGCTCTCTCCCTGAGGGGCCACTTCACCTCCTGCCGGACACGAGGAGGGCGTCCAGTGCCTGCAAGCTTTGTGCCTCCCTGAATTTGCTCTTCTCCAAATGGAAACTGTTTTCATTGCACTCTTCTTCCTGATTGCAAAGGTGATACCGTCATTTGTAAATAAATCAAACCGCGCGGGAGGGCATGCAGATGAAATGTCCAGCCCTCCGGCCCCGGCGGCCGGGCGCCCAGGCACACGCCCATGTGGGGCAGTTTCCCGCAAATGGGCCGCCACCCTGTGCTGTTCTGTAACTGGCTGCTTTGCCGCCCAATACTATGACGGCGGCATCTTCCTAAGTGAGAAAAAGTCTGCTCCAGCCTTGCGGTGAAGGGCGCGTGATTTCATTGTGCGGAGGCGCCTGATGGAGCGGCCAAGGCTTTTCTTTAGGGGTTTTGGGGGAAGGGGAAGCATTCTCTGGCTTCAACAAACCACTCTGTACATACATAGTATGAATTTGTCTGGTGATGTTGTCAGGAAAAAATTGCTAGATAATTAATCGCTGGACTAATAGTGCCAAGTTGGACCCCAAACAGTTGACCATTTTATATGCCATCAGATGGCAGGAGGATGCCCATCTCCCAGGACCCGGCGTTCCAAGCACCGCAGCATCACCTCACGACGATCCGTCTCCCTGCGCTTTCCTTTGGAGACCAGGGAGAAGCAGCTTTCCCATGTGCTCCTTGCACTTTGCACGTGTTCTGGAAATACATGTCCATTGGGGGCTCGTTATTCTTTTCGTCATCTTTGTAAACTGCTGATCACTAAACTGATGAATTAACTCAAGCCCTCTTTCTTTCAAACACGCCTCACCCGGCAGAAGGTGAGCCAGGAGCAATGCCCGCGGGCTGAGGCCTGCTTGGCGAGGTTCCCCCGTGCTGCTGACCAAGCTGAAAGCATTGCAACTGATCTCTCTCTCTCTTTTTCTTTTTAATATATTTTTTATTGATTTCAGAGAGGAAGGGAGAGATAGACACATCAATGATGAGAGGGAATCATTGATTGGCTGCCTCCTGCACGTTGGACCGACCCCGCAACCCAGGCATGTGCCTTGACCGGAATTGAACCTGGGACCCTTCGGTCTGCAGGCCGATGCTCTATCCACTGAGCCAAACCAGCTAGGGTGCAATTGATCTCTTAAGGCCTCGCCAACCTCTGGGCACGCGCAACGCAGTGCGGTCACCTTGGCCTGTTCCAGTAGCAAAACACACCTCACCTGTCATAGTCTCGCCCAAAGTCGGCTTTGACAAACTGGAATTTCAGAGGGAAGGCGGGAGGGTGGCTGGGTGGGAAGAGATCAACCAAAGCACTTATATGCATGTATGCATAGTCCTTGGACACAGACAATAGGGTGGTGAAGGCCTGGGGCGGGGGTGGGGGGGAGCCAGAAAAGGTCAATGGGGGTGGGGAGAAGGGGGTATATGTAATACTTTCAACAATAAAGATTTTAAAAAATAAAAATAAAGCAACATATACGCACGCAGATCCACACAGACGCACCTCCGTGCCGAAGCGGAGCTCTGCCCGCGGCAGACCAGGGCCCCGTGTGGCTGGAGTTGATGGTCGCCAGGCAGGAAGAGGAAACTGGGAGCAGCGCTTATGGAGGCAGGGCTGGCGCACAGTGAGCAGGCAGAGGAGCTGGTGGGGGTGTGAGGGAGACTACACGTTGGAGCCTGGCAATTGGAGGAGACTTGAGGGGTTAACTTCCCTTGATCTTTCTAGAGCTTGGAAAACGAGGCTCAGCCCAAGACCTGCTGTTCTCATGGAGCTCTGTTCACCACCGACTGGCTATGCTGCCCAATGTTCTCCGCCTCTCTTTGTTCATCTGTACAATGGGGGTGGGATGGGGGCTATTGCATTCTCTCCTCTAGACCCACACGGCTTGGGATGTTTTGCCTCTTGTTAGCTGTATAAATGTTGAGAAAATTATTTAATCTCTTTGTGCCTCTTTTACAAATGGGGCTAAAAAAACACCTGCCTGGTAAGGTAAGGATTGAGGAAGAGCAGGCATGGAAAGTGCCCATCTCCGCTTGTGTCTTGATGGTCCCCTGTCTCCAAGGTGGGAGCCATAAGCATTTGCATTGTCACAGGAGCATCTGTTGGCTGTGTCCCATACCCCAGTCTTGCAACTACCTGCGGTGTCACTGCAGTTCTTCTCTTGACCCATGAGGAAAACAAGCCACAGAGGACTTGCCCAAGGCCACTGACTTCGTTTTCTATGGCTGCTGTTGCAAATTACCACAAACTTAGCGGCTTAAATCCATTTATTATCTCAGCGTCTGTCGGGCTCGGCTGGCTCTGCATCAGGTCTTACACCGAAATCCAGGAGGTTCTGGGGAAGGTCCCGCTCCAGCTCAGTCAGGCCGTCGCAGAATGTGGTTCTGTGTGGTTGGAGGACTGAGGCTGCTGTTTTCTTACTCAGTGTGGGCTGGGGACATTCTCAGCTGCTGGAGGCCGCCGTGTTCCCTGGCCCGTGGCCCCAGCATTGACAGCTGAGTCCTCCTCATGCTTTGACTCTCTCTTCCCTCCCGTTCTGCTCTATCTCCTGTCTTCCCCTCCCCCTGCGCCTCTCTGCCTTCCTCTTCTGCCCTTAGGGGCTTATGCACCTACATGGTGGCCTCCCTTGGATCATCCAGAATACCCCGCTAGCTGTAGTCTGCTGTAGTAATCTTAACACCATCGGCAAAGTCCCATTGCAGGAGGACCTAGACTCCTGTCTGATTGAATAACCAGGGATCAGGAATCACCCAGAGAGGAAGTGTGGGGCTGGACTCCGGGTCTTTCCTGGGACCTTGGAACCCTCCCTACCTTCTACCACCCAGCTGTCTCTGCTCTGAGTTCATGTTAAGTCCAGACTGATTCTCTGCGGTAGATACTGTAGCTCCCTCTTGATTTTGGTCCCCAAACTGCTGCCTCCCAGAGCGTCCATCCTGACAGGTGTTTGGCCCATTCGAGGATGGGATTTCAGGGTTTGGCCATTCTTTCCCAGCAGATTCAAACTCCACAGGGTAACATGGCAGAGCCTGCAAGGTGTCCCCTCAATCCCTTCCCCTTTCTGTCTCATAGTAACGAATCCCCCAGTTTCTAGTTGAACACCTGGTCACCTAGATTGAAAATAAAACTTCCCATTCTCTGTTGCAGCTAGACCCGGTCCTGTGGCTACATGCTGGCCAAAGAGCTGTGAAGGCAAAGGAGGTCTACACTTTCCACGTCAAGCCCGCACAGGGAAGTGAGTGCTGGCTTCCCACCCTTTCGTCCACCCTGAAAGGAGCCGGTGCACCCTCAGGGGTCACATGGCAGGGCACGGGGGAGGGAGGCAGAGCAGCCAGTTAGAAGCTTTGACTCGGTGGACCTTCCGTCCATTCCTGGACTGCCTGTGGCGGGACTGTTATATCGCAAAGAATTACACATTCATCTTGCTTAAGCCACTGTGATTCTTGGTCTTTATTATGGAAGTGAAAACAGCAATATCCATATTGCGACATGCCCTATATTCTAATATGTCTTTAATATGCTCCCAACGAAACCTTTTCTTGCAGTGAATGAAGTCTAGTGCACAAGATAAACACTTCTTGCATTTTCCACTGTTTTCTACAGATGGGATGGAGCCCTCTTTGTTTCTGTTCTCTGGCGAAGTTGGGATAAAGAATTGGTAGCACAGAGAGGTAACGTACGTCTCTGGATCCCAAGAGGTGGTCAACCTCACACTCAGCCGTTTCAGGTTCTCTTACCAGCTCAGACTTTATGGGCACACAAAGCCGGCTCCCCATCAGCTCTCTGGCCCCCGGAGTGTTCGCTGGTTCCCAGATGCTGAGCGGTGGCAGGGCAGGGAGTCTCCTGTTGAGTAGAGGTCATGAAGTCCATCTGCTGTTTCAAACCTTAGATTTTCAGCAGCATCCTCAACATGGCCACACCCGGGGGTGTCTCCAGGCAGGCGGGAGCCTTTACAGCAGCTCACAGCCTAGCTGGCAATGCCCGTGGGTGCCCTTGGGCACAGCTCTCCGACCTGCATCCCCCCCCCCGAGCCCTTTGTTATAGTGCAGCCTGGTCCCTGCACCCACCCCCATTCCAAGCTCCAGGCCCCCCGTCCCTGACCATTCCCCCAAAACCTCGCTGGACTTCACCTGTCGGCTAACTTCTTTCAGAAATGCATTTTTTCAACATCCAAACGCGAGGTGTTAAATGGGTATCAATTACTCAACATATTTAATTGTAGAATGAATGCTAAAATACGGTATTTAAGGACACATTAAATGTATTATTTTAAAACTATGATTAACACTGACTCTGAAGCCTTTGGGGAAGACTAAGTCAATGACTGAACACCATGTTCTGGCAATGCAAGTGTCTGCTCAAGAAAAGCATTTGCAGGAATTAGGTGTAATCCCACCACCTCATTATGCAATTAGCTGCTTAATTCTGTCTACAGGAGTCTGAGGCCCTGGTTGGGGGTGTTGTGGTTTCCAGAGTGTGGCTGGGCGGCAGGACTTGCCTGGGTGCTGCCTTCTTTGGCCACTGGCTCTCCCTCCACCCTCTCGGTCACCCTGACCTTCCCCCTGCCTGTGTGGTCATCATCATGGCTGCTCACAAGCACATGGCAGATCGCACTCTGCTCCCCCCGCCTCCGGGGTGATAATGTGGGCGGAGGGACCCTCGTGTCCTCTTGGCAGGAGCTTTCAGAACCCATGTGGAATTTCCCTTTGCCATGGCAACCGAAGATTTTCTCGACAGTGTCTTCTCCGTCAACGCTGGGTCTTAAAGGGAGAAACACACTTCAGCCTCCCTGCCATGGACACGAAGTCTGACATAGAGACAGACCTTGATTGTTTAGGGTCAGAGACCTGTGGGCTTTGTCCTGCAGCATCATCTACCTGCTCCGATCTTCCTTCGCCCATGCCTCCGTTTCTCAGACTCTTCTCAAATCTTGTCCTCAGAAAGTGTTCCCTGTCTGCCTCCTCCCAGCTGCTCTCTGTCCTGCCAGCTTTATTTCCTCTGTGGCCCTCCTTGTTTTGCTAATTGTCCATTTGCGGCATTTCACTGCTTCTAAGAGAAACACTTTTTCATGTGTTTGAATGTCTGAAATCATGATGGATCTTACAGTGCATGGTGTGTTATAGGCCGTGACACAGCCAATGGCTTGTGCATGTGTAAACACCAATGTCCGGCATCCAAGCCGCACTTCCCTGTTGCTGGTAACACATGTAACGTGCATGCCACTGACCAGTCTCAGCACACGGGAAGACAACTGGGATGGACATGGAGCCCTCTGTTAACCTCTATGGTTGTCATGGTTGTAGGGATGGCGTGAAGGACTCGAGCCAATCAGAATATTTAGGGACGTTGCTGAAGTGGGAACCAAAGCAGAAAAAATATACAGAATTCCAATGTCTTCTTAAGAGCCCAGGACTCGGGCCTTTTAATTATTTTGTGGATGCTTTTTTAAAAAGAAAGCACATTATTAGGGCTATGGATGAAGGCACAAAGGATAAGACAGCGTGGAAAAACCCAGACATTGATGAGTCTGAGTCAAAAAGTGATTCAGAGGAGTTGGACTCTGTATAAAAAAGTTTGAGGAATAACAACCAATTTATTTCACTTGTATTTTCATTTTTATGTATGCACAATAGTGATATGTGATAAAAATCTGTCTAATTAAGTCTCAAAGAGCTCTTTCAATAAGTAAAATTAAAAATTCGGAGTGATCAGAAAGCATTGTGTCATGGATTAATTGGCAGTGTGTTTTTCTTTCATAGCGGGACAAAAAATGATGCCGCATCTTGCCATTGTGTCTCCGAATTGATGAAATGTGGTATTTCTGTCTGAGCTGCTCTTATCACAAAGACATCTGCTGTGTCATTCCATTCAATTTTGGTTGAGTTTAAACAAGGTCTCTAGCCATTTAGAAAGTTGGTTCATTTGGATTCAGAGGCCTCTGTGATTTTAAATCTGGCCGCTCTGAACCGGAGAAGGGCCAGGCCCTGCTTCTGGTGCTGCCCGGGTCTCGAGCTCGGGCGCCCGCCGGCTCTGCCCTGGGCGGGACTGGCCGCAGCGCCACAAGAACATTCTTCCTGTGACCTTGGGCAGCTCTTCTGTCACCTTCACAATCTTTCCCCCTGAGCTCACGAATCACTTGTCCTATTATTTAATTAATAGTTTTCTCTTTTTGAAACTTATTTTTCATTAATTATAGACTCAGCGAGGTCCTATGGGCACTTCACCCAATTTCCATGATCAACTTCAACTTAGTCACTGCTGCAGGGTCAGAAGGAGACTGCAGACTCAGGTGGCGCCCATTTTCCCGTGCACTCATCTCTGTCTGTGTCGGTCTAGGCAATTTTATGACGTGTAGACACTATTGAGACACAGAGCTGTCTGTCACCACGGAGGAGGGCCCTTGCCCCTACGTGGTCTCACCCACTCTCTGTCGCTAACCCTGGCAACCACTAACCTGCTCTCCATCTCGATGATGTTGCGCTCGGAGAGCAGTACATGAGTGGGATCCCATAGGGTGTGTGGTTATTTTCCTTTTTATTCAGCATAAGGCCCTAAAAGTGATACAAGTTGCTGAGTGTATTGTTATTATTTTATTGCTTAATAGTGTTCCACGTTATAGACACACCAGCTTTCCTCACCCACCTGTTGAAGGACATTTGGGTTGTTTCCAGTGCTTGGCTATCGCAAATGAAGCACCTATAAACACACACCTATAACTTGTAGGCTTTGAATGATAATGGCATGTCAGTTACAAGGAATGCCCCAAGTGCAGTTGCTGGGTTGTCTAATAAGTATTTTTAATTTCATGAGAAGCCGCCAGGCTGAGTTTCAGAGTGACTGCCCACTTCTGGCTCCCGCTACCTGTTCTCCGTGTCCTTGCCAGTGGTTGGCAGTGCCGGTAATTTTAATTGCAGGCTCTGATGGGTCCGCAGTGCTATACCATCGTGGTTTCAGTTTCCATTGCCCATGATGCTGAGTGTCTTCCCGTGTGCTCATTTTTGCTGCTGTTGTTAATCCTCACCCAAGAATATTTTTTCCCATTGATTTTTTAGAGAGAGTGGAAGGGAAGTAGAGGAGGGAGAGAGAGAGAAACATCAATATGAGAGAGACACATTGATTGGTTCCTCCTGCACGTGTCCTGACTGGGGCAGAGGACAAACCTACAGCTGAGGTATGTGCCCTTGATCCGGAATCAAACCTGAGTCCCTTTGGTTCTAGGGCCGACACTCCAACTGCTGAGCTCAACTGGCCGGGGCTCCCCATGTGCTTCTCGGCCATCTGCATGTCCTCTCGGTGGGGTTTGTTCCTGTTTGCTGCGCATTTTCTAACTTGATTGTTTTTTCACTGTTGAGTGGTGGAAGTTCTTTATGTATTCTGGACATGAGTCTTTTGTCAGGTATTTCTTCCAAATTTTCTTATAAAGACACCTTTCGAGAGCAGTTTTAGGCTCACAGCACAGTTGTGCAGAAAGCACAGAGTTCCTGTGCCGCCTCTGGTCCTCATGCACAGCCTGTGCCCATGACCACCCCCTGCCACAGCCGTGCATTTGCTGCAACTGGCGAACCTACACGGACATGCCATTATCATTCAAAGCCTACACGTTACATTGGAGTTCACTCTTGATGTGGTACATTCTATTGATTTAGAAAAATGTATAATGATGTGTATCCATTATTATCGTATCACCCATAGTATTTTCTCTGCCCTAAAAATTCTCTGTGCTCTGCCTATTCATCCCCCCACCTTCCCTCAAATTCTTGGCAACCACCATGGATCTTTACACTTGCTCCATAGTTTTGACTTTTCCAGAATGTCACATGGTTGGAATCATACAGTTTGTAACCTTTCAGATTGGATTCTTTGACTTAGTATTATGCATTTAAATCTACTCTATGTCTTTTTACGATTTGGTTGCTCATTTCTTGCTAATGCTGAATAATATTTCATTTTCTGTATGGACCACAGTTTATTAATTCACTACAGGCCCGGTGTACAAAATTCATGCACGGGGGTGGTGGGGGGGTTGGGGTGGGGAGTGGGTCCCTCAGCCCAGCCTGCACCCTCTCCAATCTGGGACATCCCTCTCACAATCTGGGACTGCTGGCTCCTAACCACTCGCCTGCCTACCTGCATGATTGCCCCAAACCACTCTGCCTGCCAGCCTGATAGTCCCCTAACTGCTCCCCTACTGGCCTGATTGACACCTAACTACTCCCCAGATGGCCTGATCACCTCCAACTGCCTTCCCCTGTGGGGTTGAGGGGACTGGGGGACTTGCCTGGATGAGGCTGGATGCTGTGGGGACTGGGTGAGGCGGGGCTGAGGGGACTGGGGAACTGAGGCTGGATGAGGCAGGGCTGAGGGGGCTGGGGGACTCCGGCTGGATGAGGTGCTTGGCTCCTGCTGCCCCCCGACGGGCTGAGGGGACTGGGTGCTGCCATCTTGTGAGGGTGTGATGGTCAATTAGCATATTACCTCTTTATTGGCTGTGGGTGCTGCCATCTTGGGAGGGTATGATGGTCAATTAGCATATTCCCTCTTTATTAGATAGGATTCACGGTCTGAAGGATGTCTTGATTGCTTTCAAGTTCTGTCAATTCTGAGCAAAGCTGCTATAATCATCCATGTGCAAGATTTGTGTGGACATAAGTTTTCAACTCCTTTGGATAATGACCCAGGAGCATGGTTGCCGGATCACATGTTGGGAGCATGTTAGGCTAAGCCATTAGCACACCAAGGCCACCTACGTCTTCTCCTAGGCCAGTGGTCAGCAAACTTCGGCTCATGAGACACATGCGGCTTGCAAGCCGGGTTTTGCTGCTCTGTTGACTAATGAGTTTGCCGACCACTGTCCTAGGCCATCTTCCAGAAGTGGTATAGTTTTGTATTTTGCATTTAGGTTGGTGTTGATTCTTTTTTTTTTTTTTTTTTTTGCACATGGACATCCAATGTTCAATAGAGCTTGTTTTCCATTCTCTTAACAGGGTCTTTTGCAGAGCAAAGTATTTAATTTGAATAAAGTATAACTTACTGATTTTTTCTTTATGGATTACATTTTTGGTGTCATGTCTAAGAACTCTTTGTCTTAACTTTAGTTCCCAAAGCTTTTCTCCTATGTTTTCTTCTAACACTTTTATAGTTTTACATTTAAGTCTACAGTTCATTTTGAGTTACTTTTGGTGTATGGTGTGATGTTTACCATACGCCCTCTACCCCCCCACCTCCCAAGATATCCAATTCTTCCCACATCTCTTGTTGAAAAGATTATTTGCTTTTGTGCTATTGTCAAAATCATTCAAGCATTTTTTGTATGTGCCTATTTCTGGGTTATTCATTTTGTTCTATTGATCTATGTGTTTTTCTCCATCAATACCATACTGCCTTGATTATTGTAGCTATACAGCAAGTCTTACAATGAGATAGTGTGAGTCCTCCAACTTTATTCTTCTCTTTCAAAATCATTTTAGTTATTCTAGTTGGTTTGGATTTCCATATAAATCTTAGAATAAAATTAATATTTTATTTAAATTAGCAATTAAAATGTATTTAAAAGAAAAAATAGTTAGAATTGGATGTGACCTAAGTCACATTAAAATAAAAATATAACTACTACAATTAAAAAATTCATTGTTAACCATGTGAAATGATCTCATAAACCACTAAACTGGCCCAGACCCTTATCTCCCACACCTATATATTAGGAGGAGGTTTTCCATAGAGTGCTGGCTGTAGCCCTTGGGGAAATTCACATGATTCTGTCCCTTATCTAGGGCTGGCTCAGTGTCAGCTGGCTGACCCCACAGAAGTCATCTATAGGATGGGTAAGCTTCCCTATACAGGAACCAATTAGGCAGAAAGAGTCAGGCATTGTTAGTGAGAATAGGGTGGAGCCATGAAGAAGCAGGCACTCGAGGGGGTGAGGCATGCAGAAGGCAGTGGTCTCTCATGTGGGGCAGTCTTATGGCCTGGCAGTGCCAGGAAGGGTGGGGAACTAGACCACCAGGCACTTGAAAGCTGTCCTAGGTCCCGAATAGCCTTCTTCCATCTGCAAGACCTGAAGTGAGCAGGATGGTCCTTCTTCAACTCTTCCTTTGTGTTTAATGTAGAGTTTCCAAGCTTGGGGTTCGCAGCAATGGTGGAGCGTGAGACCACTTCAGGTGGGTGAAACCCAGCATTGAACAACGATGTGTCACTGAATGGCAAGCGGCTCCCTTCCCAACCATCTCGGTCTCTGTCAGCAGGTCCTTCACCTGGGCCCTCTTATCACCTTTTAGGAAAGAGTGGTGGCTTTGGCTTTAGGGCTTTTGAGAAGTAATACTCTCCAGATGAAGTTTTACAATATTGTTCTGTTTTCATTGTGTGGTGTATTTTTTTTTTTAAATCCTCATCTGAGGATATTTTTTCCATTGATTTCCAGAGAGAGTGAAAGGGAGGGAGAAGGAGTGGGGGGAGAGAGAGAGAGAGGGGGGAGAGAGAGAGAGAGAGAGAGAGAGAGAGAGAGATTTATGTGAGAGACACATTAATTGGTTGCCTCCTGTACTCGCCCCCACCAGGGCTGGGGAGCTGGGGAACCTGCAACTGATGTACATGCCCTTGACTGGAAATCAAACCAGTGACCCTTCAAGTCGACACTCTAACCACTGAGCCAAACTAGCCAAGGCCATTGTGGTTTTTAAAAAATATGTATATATTTTTATTGATTTCAGAGAGGAAGGGAGAGGGAGAGAGATAGAAACATCAATGATGAGAGAGAATCATTGATCGGCTGCCTCCTGCACTCCCCACACTGGAGATGGAGCCTGCAACCTGGGCATGTGCCCTGACTGGAAATCGAAACATGACCTCTTGGTTCATAGGTCAATGCTCAACCACTGAGCCACGCTGGCTAGCCCATTGTGGGTTTTGATAGTAATTTGCTTACACATTTTCCTGTCCCCCATCTTCGAATAATGCCTAGTACATAGTAGAGGTTCAAATTCTCAGCCAATAAGTGATTAGATGAATTGGATGTTTTTTCATTATTCCTTGATTTTCGTCTTTTTACCCCAGCTGACTGTAAACCCCATGGAGGCCGGGTCTATGCTTTTGTTTTTCTTTCACCGATTCGTTCTGAGAGACAAGCAACGTGCTGGCACAGGAGGTTCTCAGAGACATGACCATGGCTTGTCCTGGTGGCTGAGCAGATGGGTGGGTGAGGAAGGCTTGGGAAGTCAACACTGACAGGCAGCCTTGCTCTCTGATTGGACTCTGGGGGGAAGCCAAGGGAACTGGCTTGTGTGGGCCCAGATCAGTGTCCACACCGTGAACTTGGCTCATCATTGCTTCCTTGAAAGCTTAGCAGGGCTGCTCTGTGCACTTATCCCACACACATCCTCTCTTGCTTCCCTCCTGGGATGGGCCTTCCCTTCGCTGCAGTCCCAGAGGCCTGGCCTTACCCGCCTGGCCTTACCCGCCTGTCCTGAGCTCACTCCTACCTGGGTCTTTCCCGCCAGCCAGGAGAAAGCCGATTCCTGGTCTCACCTTGGGGTTCCTACCAGAGTGGGGGCCCAGAGCGAGGCATGGCCAGCCTCCTTCTGTGAGGCCGGGCAGTCAGCTGGAACCTGAGTCTGAGCTGGAATTGCACTTTCTCTCTCGTTGGCCTCTACTATTAACTCGCCGTGTGCTGAGGGTTGTACTGCAAGCCCACCGAAGATTTCTTTAGAAGGCACCAGGCTAAGGCCTTGGTGTTGTGGCAGGACAGCACCCTCTTTCGCAGGGGAGAGGGGGACAGAGGTCAACAAGTGAACTCGGCTTCGTTTGAGCCTCTTTAATGGATTCTATAAAATGTGTTGATTGCCAACATTATTTGTCCAAGTGCTTGTGAGTGTTTTAAAGCTTTTCTCCACCGATTTCACCTTGTTCCCGGAGTTCAAGTTCTCCGAGAGACTTAAGCAAGAGGAGGCATTTCTTTTCTCCCCTTTTCTTATTTTTTCAATTGTGTCATTTGGAGTGTTGACCAGGCGGGTGGGCTTTCTCTCCCCTTGGTCTGAGGCAGAGCTTTACTCTGCTTTCCAGCTGTTCCCACTGTCACCAGTGAAGAATGAAATGCTATCCACTCGCTATGGAAGTCGCTTTCTTAGCCAGTACGACGGAATTGGCTTCCGAATCCCCTCACACGTTGTCTCATCTGAGCCCCATTGACTGCAGGGCTCACCTAGACTGGGGTCTCAGCTTCTGCTGACTGTTGACCGTGGGGGCTGGGCCTTTCTCTGTTGGGGACTGTCCTGTGCATCGTAAGCTGTTGGTGGCGCCCCTAGACTCTGCCCACCCAATGCCAGTACTGTCCTCTAGTTGTGATAACCAAGAATGTCCCCTATTGAGGGCACAATCCTCTTTGGTTGAGACAGTTTTCAGATGGGGAGGCCGAGTGAGGCACCAAGGGCTTGCCCATGGCCCCAGTGGGGAGCTCTAGCCCAGGGTCTGTTGGCACTGCCAGCCCACAGTAGCCCCAATTCAGCCGAGGGGCCGTCTCATCCTCTCTGTCTCCAGTTCAACTTCCCAGCCTGCCCTCGGTCATGGTCCTTTCCTGCGCGAATGCCTCTCTCCAGCACGAGTGTGTGTGTTGCTCATGGGTCTGCTCTCCTACCTCCCAAGTTTCATGCCCTAGAGGGGCAGGCTCAGACATCTCATCTTGTTTTTGTGTCCCACGGAGGCAGAACACTCCAACGTCCCATCCGGCGAAGCTGCCCCACAGCGACCCCAGGAGCTCAGCTCAGTTCCTCGGGCCATGGAAGCGAGGAGGGAACCCCCTCACCTGGGGTGGAGAAGAAGACGGAGTGACAGCCCCCACAGCCCCGAGGGATCGTTGGTATCCCTCACGTTCCCTGTCCTTCCAGAATCAGAGACCAAGTTCTTTGATAACCATTTGGGGCACCTGTGTTGATACCAAGCTGGGAGCCTCTGTCCCCAGTATCTACTGTACCTCCTGCCCTCTCTTGCTTTCTGGTCAAAGAATAGGTTCTTTCATCTAAGGCAGTGATGGGCAACCTTTTGAGCTTGGTGTGTCAAACTTTGCCAAAAAACTGAGCATAACTCAGGTAGTGTGTCACTTAGAGGAAAAAACATTATGTCGCGATATTTATAGTTTAAATAACATAAATGTTTCATCCTCGGCATGCGGCCGCCTCAGCCGCGTGTCATCAGAAATGGCACTGACACGCGTGTCAGAGGTTCGCCATCACTGATCTAAGGTCTCACACAGGAAATGTGGGATTAAACGAAGCTAAACAGGGTTCTTTCTTGCAGGACTTCCAGAGCTTTTACCTGCTCACGTGCTCTGAGGTGGTCCCACAGCTGTCCAGGATGCAACAGTTCCCAAAGGAACGCGACCACAGCACTCTTTCCTTTCACGGAGCATCTCAGCCCTCCACTCATGGGATACCCGTGGGAAAGTGGCACCCAGCAATGAACGTGCACCTCGTGGCCCTTGAGGGGCAGTTCTAAGGAAGTTTTAAAACTAGGAAGGACGAGAGCGGCCAGACGGGGAAGCCTCTGGGGTGTGATGGTGCTTAGTGGCTGGGTTCAGAGAGGACCCCGGAGAAGAGAAAGGATTTCTCAGATATCTGGGTGCTCCCACGCTGGGGGGTGAGCCTGCACCATCTGACCTAGCTGTGCATGTCTGTGGCTGCAAGAGATGGAGCCGGGGCACCCATGTCCACCCTCACCCTCCTCCTCTGAACCCCCGGGAGGGTGAAAGGGCAGACACGCAGAAAGAGAAAGGAAAGCAGAAGTTTCCACTTGTACTGGATGGGTTTGTTTTTTTATCTGTTTGCAAATGTTCAGTGTAATGGTTTGAAACCCAGCCGTGGAGCTGCCGCCGCCCACACACAGAGCTGCCGTGGCACTAGCTTCCCCGGCGAACCGTCGCCCCAGCATCGGCCATTAACCGAAGCCACCCCAGGGCAGGCTGCACGCGTCCCCGGCGTCCCTCAGCACCCACACCGCCCCGGCACCCTGGCACCGCCACCCTCCACACACACAATTAAAAAAAAATCTGCAGCCCCCGGTTTCTCTAGAGGAGGCATAGAGAGAAGCAAAGGCAGGATGGGACGAGCAGGGAGAAGGCTCCTGCCGCACCGGAGCCACCAGTCCTCGGGAGAGCGCGCCAGCCCCCGCCCGCCTGTGGACTGACTGCAAGGTGAGAGAGGTCTTTGTGATTTCTTTGTGCACCTGGAGGTCTGGGAGGCCAGGCCAGATGAAGGGACTTAAGCATTGAGCCTGTCTGATGCCTCCCGAGTGATTCTATCAGGCAAGCATGATGGACGCTCCCTGCCAGGCACACGCAGTCATTTCTGACACAGCCCCACCCAGGTCCCCCTGAGTGCTGTGACCAAGGGGTGTCTGATCCCCTGTCTGCCACCCTTCAGCACAGCCTGGGATGTGCATTCAGGTCTAATCCTGCTTCTGGCCTGACCTGCTGATTTCCACCTGAGGCTGCTGACCACCTCCCCATTGTCCCCCCCACCCTCCCCCCCGGAGTGAGCACAGACCAATTCCTTTGGGGCCATATGGAACGGTTCTCCGTCCAAGGGGCTTTGGGAAACCTGTTTCCCCAGTGACCCCAAACCCAGTAATCAGAAGCAATCAGACCCAGCTGTCCAGCTAATCTGTACGAAATAGGCTTCCTTCCCAGTAGAAATCAACAAAGTTTAAAATAGAAGGGCTGTCATCGGAAACAGGGCTGCAGAGTTCTCTGCGGTGCAACAGGCAGGGACACTTGCCTGGAAAATATTAAGTCCAAATGACAGAGCTCATGGCCACACGAGCCAGGAAAAGACTCGGTTTCCTTGCTTATTAAGCATGTTTGTGGGTCGGAGGGTAGCTGAATGGGGACCTCGCTCCTGGAGGGCTTAAACCTGTTGATGGGGAAGAGAGACGTCAGGGCCCGTGGCAAGGACGGAGGGCAAGGAAGGCCCTGATGTAAGGTGCATGTAGGAGAGAAGCAGATGAAAGGCTCTGAGTTCTGTGCAGTCAGGGATGAATCAGTCAGCAGGTCTATTTTTAGTCTCTAAGATGTGCTGTTACATTTTGCCTGGCATTAATTAATGTCACAGGCATGTAACATCCGCAGGTTCGGAAGGGCCTCAGCATGTCACTCACACTGGGCGGGAGGGGGCGTCCACCCTCGTGGAGGGTTGCCCTCAGGGTCTGAGGGGTCTGGGCTCCAACACAAACATGGGGCAGAATGTTCCGCTCTCTGGCCTTGCCCTCTCCGGGTGTATCCGCTAATCTCCTGGCTCCGGCCCTTGGGGGTCTGGCCACTGGCCAAGGGAGAGTTGTGATTGTTATGCTTTGTTTTTAAAAAAGGAAAGGCTGAAATTGACACAAAAAAAAAAAAAAAGAAAAAGAAAAAGAAAAAAAAAAGAGCGATGTTGAATTGTGGTTTGGAATAAGGAAAATGGTGTTGGGGGCCACTCACTCGTCGCAAAGCGGAAGGAGGCCCACTAATCCCCAAACAAGACTGATTTTGACAAAGTCGATTTCATAAGTGGGGAACATTTTCCCACGTAGTTTGGACAAAGTATATGTTAGCAGGAACCAAGTATTGGGTTGGGGTTGATTGGATGTTGGCTGCAATTATGTGTGAAGCTAATTACCCGGTCAGAAGCCTGTTCGTGTGTGGAGCGGAGGCCATCACTCCCAAGAGAGTTTACACACAGGACAGGAGTGTGTGCCTGGCTTGCTGCGGTGGCACAGGGTGACCGTCGGTTGAGTAATGGGCAAGAGTGAGTAACAGAAGGCCAAGTGGTAGTCAAACTGTTGGGACAATGTTTTGTACATTTGCAACAATTATTAGGTCAGTAAGAAAGTGAGACTCATCAGGCCCTAATTAGAAGAGACTCCGCCGATCCTCTCTCACTCAGCACGCCCCCCTCGCTCCCAGAGCCAGACCGCATCACTGACTACCGGCCCCGGGCCACTTGTCAAGGCCTACGTGTGGTCCTCATTTACTTCAAAAGTCACTTACGGTTGGTCCATCCCAGACAAAGGCCCGGACAACCTCCTGAGTAGGTTGGGAGAGTTCCCGGCACTTGGCTGGCCTCTCTGTTGAGTGGAGAAATACCAGATGTGTGGATGACCTCTGGGGACCATCGGCAAAGTCAGTTTTCAGGTCCTCAAGAAGCAGCACTGCATTTCTGACGTTCTAGAGAAGGGTCGGAGCCACCCAGAGGGTGTGACCAAGCGGGCCTGACCTTGGGTGTTCTGCCACCAGCTCCATCCCGTTCTTTCACCCCGATGGCTGACTGGGACCCTGAGCCCGTCCCTCTCAGCTGCGCGTCTGATGAGCCCTGTTCTCCTGACCATGCCTTGTTCCTTGAGGACGCCCACCGCATCCTTCCCCAGGGCCCTTGGGCTGGCGACACCTGTCAGCCACGGCAAGGGGCCGTGAGAGGGGAGCCAGTGCCTGGCGTCTCCATTGCTGATGGGGCCTCTGGCCCCTCTTGTCCTGTTTGAGACCCACCAGAGGATGCCATTGGAGAAACAGTGAGCGCTTCCTCGGTGCCCACAATCTAGAGTCCTTGGCTGCTTCGCGGATTCTTCTTGCACCTGGAATTCTGACCTGCAAGACCAGGGACGGCTTTCGTCCTTGGGCCCTACCTCCATGGTGGGTGGTCCAGGTGCTGATTGGAGAAGACCTTGAGGCTGTGCACAGAGGGCTGACCTTCCTTTCTTATTCGAATCCTTGAGGGCCCTGCGAGGTTGGTGCTGCCCTATCACCACTTCACAGAGGAGGAGGAAATGGAGCCGTGTGGATTTTATTTGCACTCCATAGTCTAGTCATTGATCTTACTATAAGAGGACACTTGGCCCTAAATAAAATCGTGAAGGAAAAGTGTCATTCCTGGGCGAGGTGCCCGTCTACCTGTGCTGCCAAGTAGGTGGAACCCGAGGCGCCCGGCCCAGCTCAGAAGCATGTGTCCCAGCCAGAAAGCCGAGCCCAGAGCAGGTGCTCTCCATGCCCACCTCCTGCTGAGCCTCTGCATTTGAGGGTGACTCCCAGGTAGGGCAGTGTCCCCTGACCCCGTCCCTCCCCTGTGCAGGCCCCCTTCAGCATAAGTGAGGAATGGGGCACATTACCACCTTGGCATTCTGCAAAGGTCCCGGTAGACGGGTGTGCAATGGGGAAGCCTGGCAGAGAGTCAGGGAGGCTCAGGACCCTCCCTGCCCGCCTCGCCTCCTGCTCTGTGACCCGCCACGGGCCTCACATCCTGAGAGGAGCCCTAGAAACGGGCCGTGTTGATGAAAACACACGTACCCATCAGCACAGGAAGCGCGGCCTCACGTTCGCAGCAATAACCACCGGGCCCCTCACAGAAACCAAAGAGGAACAGATTTCAGATTTTTAACTAAATTAGGAAACACATGTTCTCCCTCCCTCTCCCTCTCTCCCCTCAGCAGCTCTGTTTGCCTCACACGTGCCCTCTGCCCTCCCTTCCTATCCCACATCGGGGAGCAGGACATTTAGGAAACAGAGTCCACGCTCCTCTGGGCTTAGGGAGCAGCTGTGAGAAAACAGGATATTAGCGATGCTGGGAGCCCGCAGACCTCGGCCCCAGGTAGCGCTGTCAGATCAAACACAGGATGCCCGCTAACATTTGGATTCCATTTGTGCAACAGAAACTTTTCAGTATTAGCATATCCCAACAGGGTTATACTAACGTCGTAACCCTTGTTTCTGTGAAATTCACATTTAACCAGGCATCCTGTATTTTTATATATTTGCTACAACTAGTGACTGCCACACAGGTGAGCCTCAGCAGTTTCATCTTGTCTGGTGTTGGACCCAACATCTCTCTCAGGCCTTGCTTCTGGCCCCCTGACATGAATGATAAAGCAGCCTTGTCATAAAATCAACCAGCGGGTCCTCAGCTTGGGTCACTGGCTAGCAGGTCACATATGGGAGGGGTCTGCCCAATGGAGGCGTGTTGTTATTCGTTGTTTCAGGGGAAACTGAGGCTCAGGAACTGGCCTGACTCAGGGGCGCTTGGAAAGCTGTGGCCCGTCTCCCTGAATAGAACTTTCTGGCAGTGGGTGGTAAGCAGCCTGTGAGCTGGGGAAAGCAGGCTTGGAGGAACAGTAATAACAGGTTAGCTTGGGAACGGTTGTATCAACACATGCAAATGATATGCAAATATACTTGGCCGCCTGCAGGCTGCCCTACCTGGATGGGAGACCTATGAGCATGGTTTCCACGCCAGGGGTTCCGGCGGGAGCGGTGTACCTGGCTGAGCACGCCGGGCCTGTGAGAGGTCCACGTTCCTGGGGTGCACGTGGGCCGGGGCGGGAGGCGTGTGTGTGTGTCAGTGAGTGAACACACGTGTTCTCTTGGCTGGATGAGGATGCGAGGGGGCTGGTGTGGAGGTGGATGCATGAGGGAGCGTGTTGATGTGTGCGTGACTTGCCACCTTGATCTGTGCGCCCCCAGCAAGCCACATGGCTCCTGTCTCCCGGGATAACCTCTCCCAGGCTCCTCCGGCATCTCTCCCTGGAGGAAGAGGCAGCCCTCTCTGTGGGTGTCCTCTGCTGAGCTCTGGGCTTAGAGACGGCGATGAGAACCAGCATAACCACACGCTGTCCACAGCTCCAGGGCCCGGGTCTACCTGCCGGGAGCTCCTGGTCCTTCCTTCTCAGCAGTGCCTGGGTCATTACCGTCCCCAGCTGACAGGCGAGTGCCATGAGGCTTTGAAAGGTGAAGTGACTTGCCCACTGCTGGTGAGACACCCCGGCCAGGTTCAACCCCAGGTGCCCTCACTCCCACGCTGTGACTCGCCAGGTGAATCACTGCCCGCTGAATAAAGGGTGCTAAAAGCGGGGTCTTGGCATGAGCTTTAGAAAGACAGAGCACTCTTCTGGAAAGTTCTAGATGGAGACTTGCAACAGTTTTAACTGAGATGTTTTAAGATTTGTGCTTTTAGGATTGATAGGGTTGGGCTCATGTTGGTGCCAATGGAGCCCGGTGTGTTGGGAGATGTTCTCTGAGAGGAGCCGGGCCAGAGAACACGGTGGGGTGGTGTCCCCGGCCACCCTCTCATCCGCTGAAGGGGAGCTTGGCTTAGTGACTGCGGATGCTGGAGTGGGGCTGGGTGACGGGTCCAGGCACTGTCCTTGCTGACTGCTGGCTGAGTGGCCAGGGAGACAGGGCCTCACACCGGGACACGGCAGTCTCGCTGGCCTAGTGCCCCCGTCTGGGCTGCTGTCAGTCCTTGCTGGAGCCAGGCCCCACCCTGGTGCTGCAAGAGCTCCAGCGGCCAGAAAGGTGTGGCTCTCGCCTTGGGGGCTCTTAGAACCCAGGAAACCGAGCTGTGTGAGGTTGCTAAAGATACACCCCCAAAGTGCTGCAGGCAGTGTGCTGCTGAGGGTCAGGCTGGGGTCACTCCAGCGGGGGAGACCCCGAGGCCGCTGTGGAAGAGGCAGGAGGAGAGTGGGCTTGGGCAGGAAGGGAAGTGCGGCTGAGGGAGCAGCAGGAGCACGAGCGGCTGGCTTGGGTGGGGGGTTCCTCTCGCACCACCTGTGCCAGGCAATGGGCTCAGAGTTGGGGACACGGCAGGAAGGTCCCTGACCTCTGGGGTTGCAGCATTAAGCAAGTGATGCTTCGTTATATTTGTGGTGTGGACAGGGGCTCAGACTGGTCAGGGAGTGGGGTCTGGGGAGGCTTGTGAGGACCTGAGACTGAGCTAAGGTGGAAAGGGTGAGTGGGAACTGCAGGCCACGGGTGTGTGGCTGCGGGGGCCCCTGACGCGGAGCTGAAAGGCCAGTGTCTGGCCTTCTGGGAAGCAGAGGCAAGAATGAGGTTTAGGAAGGGGAGGTGGGCAGAGGCCCGTGCCCAGGGGAGCTTGCAGGTAGGGGAGGTCACTGAATCCCGAGCGCAGTGGGGCCACTGACACGGTTGTCACAGGGTGGGGATTGCAGAGGTCATTTGTTATGGCTGCAGAGTGGACTTGTGGAGGGCAGGAGTGCAGGTAGTGACCGACTTTAGAGAGCTGTGGCTCCTACAATTCGCTCAAAATCTCGCTTGGCTGCCTCCGCCATCCCTGGCCAGCAGGCTTAGTGGTTACTTAGCGGCTACAGTGCCTCAGCAGAGCCTGCACCTGAGTCCTCATGCAACTGCCCCCCACTCCCTCTGTAGGACACATGCTTGGGCTCAGAGCCCACACTCTCTGAGTTCTTCCTCTCTGGGCCCTGTTCTGCACAACTGGGGGACAGGAAAGAGTCAACGAGATAGGAAGCGTGCTTCAGACCCACTGCCTGAGTGCTGAGAAGGTCAGGGCCTGATTTCTGCTTGGCCCTCAGCCCTGGGCTGGGCGTCTTCCTGGGCTGGACTTCCCGGGGAGCAGGCTTGGCAGGAGCAGCGATTGCTTCACCGCCTGGCGCTCCCAGGCCCACAAGGTGAAGTGCTTAATTGTTCTGGCCGCTGCCCTGGTCTCCCGGCGGCCAAGCCCTGATTGGGGGCAGGATGAACATGTGTGACTGTCCCAAGGGCTCACTGACACACCCTAAGAAGGGCCGGTCAGAGGTGGGGGTCCCCACCAGGCTGAGCTGGAGGGACAGGGGCCCAGGGTGCTTTGGCCAACCTGGCCTCAGAGAGGGCGCTTCTGCCCGGCTGCTTCCTGCTGGGGTGGGAAAGCCGCAGGCACCTCTTCCTCCCCGCAGAGCTGAGGCGGCCCCGTGGCTCCCCGCCTGCCGGGAGCGTGGCTGAGAAGCAGGCTGTGCGCACACCCTCGGGAGCCCGTGGTCTGGTGGGCCCCGCGGGCCGGCGGCCTCTTCCCTACCGCTGTGACACCGGGGCCGAGGGAAACTGGGCTGCTTGTGATTTGAGTTCTGCTTCGCCCAACAAAGGTTTGGGGGACGTACAGTAAGAACACAAGCAGAGCGTGGAAAACAGCCAGAGTGTGCGATCGAGGCCGCAGAAAAAAGCCGAGGCTCAAGGACGCGGGGTCCCGGCCAGGCTGGCCGCATACACGGTCCCCGTTTGGTTTCACAAGGACAAAGACCTCTTGGCTTGGAGGGGCAGCTGGCAGGGACCACTAGACGGATCTGTGCTTTACCTGCTTATTGAAAGGTCTGAAACACCGTTTCTATAAATACAACCCAAAGGTGCCCATTAGCCCAGCTCCGGGGGGGGGGGGGGCGGTGGGTGGGGAGGTCTTAGCCATTTTGCTCCCCATCCAGGTGGGTAAACTCTTCCCCTTAAAAAAACAAACGCTTTAGATAAGAAACTTTTGAAGATGGGAGGAGGGGGGAATCCCATTTTTCTTGTTATTGTTGAAATGTAAGGCTTTTTCTTTCTGGTCTAAAATTAATTTACAAAACCAGTGGGTGACGCCAGCAAAGCCGCTTCAGGTGGCCACCGTGATTCTGTCTGCGAGTGAAAGTCTCCGAGCCACGTGCTCAAGCGCCACGTCAGGTCTTCCTCAGTGGGGACCCGGCTTGCAGGGAGAGTGGGCGCCCTCCTTCCCATCCGTTCCGTCAGTCACGCAGGCACTTGCTTTATATGTGACTGTGGGTGGGCACGGCCAGGGGCGGTGGTCTGGGGCCATGAACTCGGAGGCGGTGCCGGCGGCGGAGGCCCATGGGGATGGCCTGGAAGCTGCCACCATCACAGCGGCCGCCCAGCCGGGAGCAGCCCGGCGGGTTGAGGGGCAGTTGTTTGCCAAACAGCATTTGCTGCACAGGGAGAAGGGGCAGAGGCAGTTTTGGGAAAACTGTCTTTTGAGTCAGAGGGACATTATCTTGGTGGATTTCTGTCCTCTGCCCACCAAGCCATTTGTGTCAACAGCAATGGGCATCTTCCTGCTTCCTCACTTGGCACACGCACTGGGCCAGACACACTGCCAGCCCGGCCTGTCCCTGGACCAGGAGCCACAGGGCTGACCCCAGATTCTCCTCCTCCCCCTCCTCATCGTCCTGGTCCTCCCCTTCTTCCTCCTCCTCCTCCTCTTCATCCTTGTAGGTGTTCAGAAAAGCTTCGGAGTGAGCACAGGGAGCTGCCCTCCCCTCGGCCCTCCCTCCCTCCCTCGCGCCTGAGCGCTGGGGGCTCGCACGGAGGACACTGGCCTGTGATGGACTCTGGACATTTTTGGATTCGAACAGTGTTTTGTGAATGTTGTCCTTCTGCACTAGGATCCCAGCGGGGGTCGGGGGGTATCATTTCATACACCTTTTAAACAGTTAATACTGAGGGACTTATTTTAATGGCTCTTACAAAAATACATTATGAGCGCATCAACTACGATTCCAGCTGGGGCAAATCGAGCGATAAGAGCAGGCCAGTTTGAAGAAGTATGCTGTAACTCTCAATGACGCTGACACGCAGCGCGCTGAGGAGCAAGGCACGCGGTGTCCGCCCAGCCCCTCCTCTTCCCAGCCCCCCCCCCGCTCCCCCCCAAGGGAAGGGTGTTGCTCCTCGCCCCCAGAAAGCCAGTGACAAAGTGCTGGCCAGGCCTGGCGGGGCCTGGGGGACGTCCAGCCAGCCCCTCTGCGGCCCCTGCCTCTCCGGCTGCAGGAGGCTGAGGAAGCTCTGGGTGGAAGGAAAGTTTCCATTTCCATTACTCAACTGACCCTTGACCCCCATTACCATGGGTAATCAAAACCTGGCGAGGCATCAGCTTTAACGAAAACATGGTTTACGTGGCCTTGAGGACGGAGGCCGAGGGCTGCCGGTGCGAATCACACTTCAGGGTGCGGTGCTGTCCGCACAAAGCGACGACAGCCACCGACGAGGTCGCACAGCTGTGGAGGGGCCCTTTCTTCGGGGCTGTGACTGCACCCCTCTTTGACTACGAGGACAGTGTGTGGAGGAGGGAGCTGTACCCGAAGAGAGGACGGGCTTACGTGAAGACCTGAGCGTCGCTCCCGGGCGTGGAGGGGCTGGGCCCCACTGCCTGTCCCTCCAGAAGCCCCGCACTTGGCTTGAGGCCGAGTGGGTGCCTCTGAGGCTTGAGTGTCCGGCGGGTGGCACCTGGTGTCGGGGTGGGAGGTCTCTCAGAGAAGGTCTGGGGCAGCTCAGGGAGTGAGGCCCACTCAGCAGACGCTGACCGAAGGCTGTTCTGTGCCCAGCACTGTGCAGGGCGTGCGGTCGGATGTACGCGAGGCCTGGCGGGGACAGAGGAGGGCTGAAGCATCGCTGCGACACGGCTGGGGAGACGTGCTGTGGCTGTCCGCCTCTGAGAGCTTGGGGGGGGGCGGGGGGGTGAGGGGTCAGGGGAGTGGGACGGCTGTCCCTGGCTCTGGCGTGGCCTTGGTTCTTCACTGTGTTGCACGGTGAGCACAAGAGTGTTGCCGCGAGCAAACCAGCATGTGGATCCCCACTGACATTCGCTTGTTTGACGCACTGTTGGGACCCTGACACCATGCTCGGCTCAGTTGGGTGCTGTGAAGGGGGCCAGTGGGGGTGGGAGGGGAGAGAGGCAGGCCGCAGGATGTGGGGACCATCTGGGGAGACTCACCTTGTAGTCACTATCGATTCCACTCACCCGAGGCATTGAGAAGCGCTGCTTAGAGCCCTGCTTGCTGGTGGGCTGGGCCGGGCCCTGGGCCCCAGGCTTCCTGCTCAGGCTCAGGGGCCCGCCAGCCCTGGGTGAGCCAGGAGTCCCCCCTCTACCTGGCTTCCTGCCATGTGACCAACGAATGGGCTTGGGAGGTCCCAGGGACTGAACCCCAAAGGCAGGATCATTGTGTTACTGGACTGTGGCTTCTCCACAGGATTGTGCCCTTGGGGGAGGTGGGCGTGCATGGCCCCTGCTCCGCCCTTATTGCTTCCTCCTTCCTGGCCTCACTCAGCCCAGGTGCCTGATGGCTCCTGTGTGTGGGTTTTGTCTCTGAGATAGCTTTGTTTGAAGAAACAGTCATTTCAGGCAGCAATTTTGCCAAATGAGCCTGGCTTTTGGCAAGGGGGTGATAATATCTTTTTTGTTTGTTTCCTTGGGAATAAAAGGCCTGAGAAAGCAAGTTCCCCATTCTATGGAAATTTCTCTCTTTGGTGACTCCTGCCACAGGCGGAGCTGGATGTTCCCTGCTGCCCCTGGAGAGCTGAATTGCATCCTGGTACTGAGAGCAATTGGAAAGGGAGCACTTGTCCCTTCTGATGCTGGGATGTAACTCACATACTGAACACTCCTCCTTGCTAAGTGTGCAACTTCGTGCTTTTTAGTCTAGTCACAAAGTTGTGCGGTCCTCACTAGTTCGTAATTCCAGAACATTCTCTGCTTCCCCCAAATAAACTCTGTGCCCATTAGCACTCACCCTCCCTCCCGCAGGTCCAGGCAGCCCCGGGGCTTCCCGTCTGGTTGGCAGCTCTGGACCCTTCCTGGGGATTCAGCTCTGGCTGCTTCCCTGAGCTCATCGCCCAGGTCTCCTGTGCTGCTCAGGACCTCGCCGCGTCAGCTGCGAGGGCTCTTCCTGTGTACGAGTGGGCCCCGTTTATCCGTTCGTTCACTCGTTTATGCATATATTTATTTTAATCAACTCCAAAGGTATTTTTTAAAAAGTTCTTATACAGGAAACTCTTTCATTGGTTTATCTTAATGAAGGGCATTCAGACCGTCACTTGGGAGACAAAAGGCAAATCGCAGGTCTTTTACGGGGACAGGAACGGAATTGTTTCCGAGGACTTCCTGGGAAGCCTGGAGCCGCCCGCCAGCCCCTGGGGAGCCTTTCTCACCCCTCCCTGCTGCTTTCCATAGCTCTCTGCTCGCAGTTTCCTGCTCTGAAGCATCCGGGGTTCTCCCAGACTCCTGGGAAGGCCTCTCTCCAGCCTGAGCGTTGTGTTTTGTTGGCCTGCCCCAGCCCACATTTCCAGCGCCGCCCTCGCCCTCCTCACGGCCCAGGCTGCCCAGGCCTTCCCCCTTGGGGAGGCGGTGGGGCGCTCGCAAGGCTTCGGCTTTTGTGCATGTTCGGGCTTCCCTACCTTACCTCCTTCTTTCTTTTCCTAACTTGATTTTAGAGAGGAAGGTGGAGAGAGAGATTGGGCCCACAACTTAGGTATGTGCCCTGATCAGGAATTGAATCCACAACCTTTTGGTGTATGGGACAACGCTCCAACCTACTGAGTCACCAGGCCAGGGCTAGCTGCTCTTGCTGCTTCTGCACATCAAACTCTTATGCATCCCGCAATGCCCAGCTCAGCCATCATTTCCTCCAAGAAGGCTCCCCAAAGCCTCTCTCCTGGGCTCCCATATGCTGTGTTCATGTGTCTTGTGGCGCAGGGAGGTGGGGGTGGGGTGGAGCTACAATACTTAATATCAGTAGAGGCACAAGTGCCAATACCTTGGGACGGATGCTGGGTCAGTGCCCGGCAGGCATTCACTCCTTGGCTGTGGGTTCTGGGGGTCCTGGGGAGGGGAGGGATGCTGGAGTTGATGGCAGCTGGCTGTGCACCTGTCCTTCTCCCATTCTCAGTTGCATGCCCCCTGCGGCTTCTGGCACGCCAGTGAGGTGCCTGCACACGGATGTGGAGGTACCAGGAGTTGAAGCCACGGGAATCTGCATAATTTGATTCAAAATCCAGCTCACCAGCCACATGAAATCCCCCCAAACCCATGAGGCTTAGGTACATGGCCAGCTGGGAATTATGGGTGGCACAGTGGGTTGAGGACGCCTCTCCCAGTGGAAAAAAAATCACAAAACAGCCCCTTTTAGAGCCGCGGGAGGGACGCGAAGGAGCTGACACACAGCCACTCCGTGTGGCTGGCTTCCCGTCTGGTTGGCCCTCTTGACCCAAATGTGCTTCTCGCCATTAGCTCCTGTTCTGAGTTAGAGATCCGTTTGCCTCTCAGCCTCCACCACTTAGGATCATTGTATTTCTCACCCTCCATCACCCCTGTGTTGGCTCCTTCTAAAGCCACAGAGAGAGGGCCAGCACTTGGGGGGAGAGAGAGGGTCCCACCGAGGGTGCAGAACTCAAGGGGCACTCGAAACGCAGCCATCGAGGTAATATTCTAGTGCAATATCTTCAAAATAAAAATTAATGCAAACGATTCCATATTTAGCCAAATATCAAAACTTTGAGTAGAGGCCTCCACCGTCAGCACCTGCAGTGAGTTTGATGCCCCTTCTGGGCCCCGGGAAGCTCCAGGCAGATGCGTCTTCCAACCCCATAGCCAGGAGGTGACGCCGCCGGCTCCGACCCTCACCAGCCTGGACCAGCCCTCATCTGTGGTGCAAGGGCGGCTGCACCCCCTCCCAGGCAGCCGTCTGTCTTTAGGGCTGTCTGACCGATAGTCACTCAGTCATGAGCTGTAGCTCTAGTGTTTTCCCTCTTTGCGCCCGTCTCTTCCTGTTTTCGACGGGTTGCTGCTGTGACACTAAGAAATGTATAGACAATCATTTACTTCCTATTTCTGAGTCAGTTCAAGTTTCATCTCCGTCCGAGTCCCCCCCAGGCTGCTCCAAAGGTGCTTGTTCGCGGTTAGACACCCAGTTGACTCAGAGGCAGAGCAATGGGAGGCCCAACTCTTTTCTTTGATCTAAGACGCAGGCCCGTCTCCATCCTCAGAGACATGCCTGCAGACAGGGACTGCGGAGGATGCCTCCCACGCCTTCTCAGCAGAGAGGTGCGAGCGTGCTGCTCAGCGGGGCGGCCGGCCACCTGCTGACGTCTCCTCAGTTTTGGGCCAGGCCATCTGTGTCTGAATCTGAGCATCACTGGCTGGAAATGCATCCCTCTTCGTGAAGGTACGTAACGTGCTGTGCACGACAGGCTTGCAGAAGATGTCAGTTAAGAAAAAAAGTGGGGTTTTTTTCACCCTGTATTCTTAATGATATATTTACCTTCAAGCATGCAGTTATAAAGAAAAGGCCACGTAAAACTGGGACTGACCGAGTTCAGTAATTCTCTGTGTGCTTAACCCCACTGCTGCTTTTGTCAAAATATTGACTGTGATCCCTAATGGCTGTCAGGAGCCAGGCCCGCCATCCACGTTGTAGGACACAGAGGCGAGCAGAAAGACGGTCTGTTGCTTTGTAAGCAGCGTTTTCCTTGGCGCTGATGGACCTGCTCAACCAAAGGTGTGAACGGATTAGAAACATCGGCCACATTAGCCCACGGGCTTGGAAAACAAGAGGTACAGTAGACTCTAAGTATCAAGGTCTTTGATAGCCACGTTATTTATAGCAGTTCCAGGGGGAGCATTTTTCAATGAGATTTACAAGGGACCATGGACTCTGGACCATGTATTTATACACGTATTTGGTTTCCCAGCATCCAAAATAGCTAAGAGCTGGAGGTCTGTCAGATAAGCCCTGGAGCCCATGTTCTGGGAGGTGACATGGGTCTCCGTTCCCGCAGCAAATCTTTCTGTAAGAATGAAAGCAGAGATGCTATCTGCCCCAGTGCCACAGGGAACAGGATGCAACTTAAGAAAGTGATAACATCAGCCAACTGGGAACTGCAGAACCAACGTCAGGGCTGGTTTAAAATAATGTGCCTTTTAACCATCCTAATTCTATTGCCCCAGGAAAGATCAATCATTTAGGATCACAAGGCTCATATTAACATTAGAGCAAGTGTTCAGGTTCAGCAGGAGTCACGGGGCTGTGGGAAGATTCAGAGAAAGCTAACGGATGAAGGTTGCCTTTTGACTGGGAAGTTGGGGGTGAAGGGTGGGCATGGAGGAGCAGGGTCACCCCCAAGGGTCTAAATGACGGCTGAGCTCCCTGGAGCGGTCGTGTGCAGGGATTTCTGCAGAGCCCATCGGAAGCCTTTTTTCCTGCTTTGTCTTGTAACCGAGCGAGAGGCCTTGGCAGGTCTGCACAGCTTCAGTTGTAGTTTCGTTATGACCACCGTGTCGTCGGCAACGGGGTGGCTTTGCTTGTATGGTAGCGATGTAGAATGCTCTTTGAATATAGAGGTCCATAGGAGAAGCGAGTTGACACATAGGAAATGAAGCCAAGGAAAACGCTGCACGGGAGTCTGTTTCTCCAAGGGTCGCCTTCTGGTGCTCAGGGCTGGGGACGTGCCTTAGGGAAACCATAGATGCTCCATCAGGTAACATCGACTCACACGACTCACCCGTGGGGAAGCTTGTTCCCATTTCAGTTCTCTCTTTGGTTATTTATTTACCATCATTATTTTTGTAAAAGAGCCTTTGGTTTTGAGATCATGGTAGATTCCCATGCAGTCGTAAGAAATACAGGGAGGTCCCATGTGCTTTTGACCCACTTTCCCCCGCATCTTGGCATTCTGAAAATCACAGCCAGGGGATGGGCTTGGATACAGTTGAGGCACAGACCATTTCTGTCGCCACAGGACCCCTCATGGCCACACTCACTTCCCTCTGCTTCCCTCCTCTTACCCCTGGTAACCATGCCCCTGCGCTCCCGTCCCATTTCTAGAATGTTGCAGATAGTCACGGGAGGTGAAGTGCAGCCTAGGCCCGTGGTCGCCAACCCGTGGTCTGTGAGGTCCAAAAGGTTGGCGACCGCGGGCCTAGGAACATGGTAACACTGTGATTACTGTGTGCAGCGCCAGGCGGGCACTGGAAACATCTGGGGGGCGCTTTGCGAAGGATACAATGGTCTAATCTAAGGTGACCAGACGTCCGGCTTTTGGCGGGACAGTCCTGATTTTTAACAATTTGTCCCGCGTCCCGCGGCGTTTTAAAAAAGTCCCCATTTTTGGAAAGAATGCACACAAGCTAGGGAACGGCTGGAGAACGGGAAGGGAATATACGGTTTTCGGCGGCCATGTGGCTATTTAGCCAGGATATGAGTTTTATATTATTTTTGTTAATTTTATAATGTTAAACTTTAATAATAACAAATAATTGTTGAGAACTGATTATCGAGAACTGCTTATCAAAGTTTGCATTGTTGATCAGTTGTTAGAATTCGACCACCATTGTTTGGACTTAATGAACAATGGCATTTTTGGGGATTGGCAATGACGAAAACATTTTGTAACTGTCTCTCAGACGATACACATCGTACTGCGTGCTAGTAAGCTAGTTAAACAAGTGATGTCATTACAAATCAGCTATTCAGATAAATAATTTAGGTAAGTAATTTCTTTACTTATTTCATAAATACATAAATTTTCTTGAATTTAGCAGACAGTACTTGTATTATTTATATTTTATAGTGGCAGCAAAAAGTCTAGCGCCAGCCTTGAAAGTGACACTACGACTTACGTTACGGCAAATTCAGAGGAAAAATAATACAAGTTAGTATTGTTATTATTTAGAAAGAAATATAGGATTAAAATAATTTTTAAATATAGTTACTTTATAACAACCAAATTAATTTAATTTATCAACTAACAATAAAATGTTAATGTAATTATGTACCTACTTACTGTGTTTTTAAGCAATATGTATATAATAATTTATAATATGATTTTAAATTATTTTTTTAGATTTTTAACATAATGAGTAAGAAAAGAGGATGCAAATTCAACGATGATCTAAGAAGTGAATTTCCTTTTATTAAAAAAACCAAAAGTGATTACAATATAGACCAAATTTTTAATCAAGAACCCCCCCGGCCCCCCGGGCCGAAACCGGTTTGGCGAAACCGGTTTGGCTCAGTGGATAGAGCGTCGGCCTGCGGACTGAAGGGTCCCAGGTTCGATTCCGGTCAAGGGCATGTAC
The DNA here is from genome assembly GCF_027574615.1 of Eptesicus fuscus. Classification (NCBI taxonomy): domain Eukaryota; kingdom Metazoa; phylum Chordata; class Mammalia; order Chiroptera; family Vespertilionidae; genus Eptesicus; species Eptesicus fuscus. The sequence continues at coordinate 3,529,777 of NC_072484.1, read as the reverse complement.
CTTGGTTGCGGGCACATCCCCAGTAGGGGATCGATGTTTCTCTCTCATGGATGTTTCTAACTCTCTATCCCTCTCTCTTCCTCTCTGTAAAAAATCAATAAAATATATATATATATAAAAAAAAGACACCCCCCCCCCAGCCCTGGTCAATGGTGTCCCGCTTTTCCAATGTTTAATCTGGTCACCTTAGTCCAGTGATGGCGAACCTATGACATGCGTGTCATCACTGACACGCGTAGCCATTTCTGATGACATGTGGCCGCTAAGGCGGCCACATGCCGAGGATGAAACATTTGCTGCTCCTGAGGATGAAACATTTGCTGCTCCTGAGGATGAAACATTTGTGAAATAATGTTTTTTTCCTCAAAGTGACACACTACCCGAGTTATGTTCAGTTTTTTGGCCAAGTTTGACACACCAAGCTCAAAAGGTTGCCCATCACTGCCTTAGTCTAATCACCATGCTGCACACCTGAAATTGAACGTAAACTGTAATGGAAAAATAACATTTTTTTAAAAAAGAATGTTATATGAATGGAGCCATGCAGTAACCTGTGGCTTTGGGGATTGATTTTTTTCACTCTGCACAATTCTCTGGAGAGTCACCCAACTTGTTCCCCGTATTGAGAGGTCCCCTGTTTATCGCTAAGTAACATTCTCTGAAATGGACGTTCGTCCGTGGTTGAAACAGCCCTCTGCTGGGGGACATCTGCGCCGGGGCCAGCTGTGGGTGGTTACACATAAAGCTGCGCTCAACACTCGTGACTGGGCCGCTGTGTGGACGGACGTTTTCATTTCTGTGGACGAATGCCCGGGACTGCCGTTCCCAGGTTTGGAAAGAAACTGCCCGACTCTTCTGCAGAATGGCTGTCTGCGTACCTCTGCGCTTGCCCGCCATGTGCCGGCGCCCACTCCCTCCCTGCACGGACGTTAGCCATCTGAGAGGTGCCATCTGAGAGGTGCCATCTGAGAGGTGCCATCTGAGAGGTGCTGCGGCAGCCTCCCCTCCCGTCTCCCAGGCTCCACTTGCACCTCCTGGTGGCTGGTGACATTGAGCTCTGTCCAGGCGCTGGCATGTCTTCTTGGCAGCAGGTCTCTCCGTGTCTTTGGCTCATTTTCTGATTGGATTTTTGCTGACATTTTTTAATGTTACGTTTTCACAGTTCTTTATGTATTCTGGGTATGGGTCCTTTGTCAGATGTGAGGTTTGCAAATATGTTTTCCTGGTCTGTGGCTGGTGTTTCCATCCTCCTAAGAGCCAGCACTTTCATAGAACAAATACTTTTAGTTTTGATGAGGTCCAGTTTCCCCATATGACTCATGCTTTTGGCGTTAAGGCTAAGACCTCTTTCCTGTGTCCTACATCCTGAAGATTTTCTCCTACATTTGTTCCTAGAGCCTGATAATTTTACATTTTACATGTAAGCATGTTTTACATTTTGAGTTAATTTTTGTAGAAGTAAGGTATGAGGTTCAGGTTGAGAGCAATTTTTTTTTTGTCCGTGGATGTCAATTACTCCAACACTATTTGCTGAAAAGTTTGTACTCTCCTTACTCATTTGCTTTTGTACCTTTGTTTAAAATCAGTTGGGCATATTTGTGTGGGTCTGTTTTTTAGTTTAATTTTGTTTTTAACATATATATTTTTAAAATATGTTTTTATTAATTTCAGAGAGAGGAAAGGGAGAGGGAGAGAGAGGTAGAAACACTAATAATGAGAGAGAATTATCCATCAGCTGCCTCATCCATGCCCCATGCTGGGGCTCAAGCCCAAAACCCAGGCATGTGAGCTGACCGGGAATTGAACTGTGATCTCCTGGTTCATGGGTCTATGCTCAACCAATGAGCTACCCCAGCAGGACAGAGAAACTTTGTTTTTGTAATCCTCACCTGAGGATATCTTTCCATTGATTTTATTTTTTAGAGAGAGTGGAAGGGAGGGAGGACTGGGTGGGGGGGAGAGAGAGAAACATTGATGTGAGAGAGACCCATTGATTGGTTGCCTTGCACACACACCCTGACCAGGGCCTGGGGATCAAACCTGCAACTGGGGTATGTGCTCTGGACCGGGAATCTAACCCCAGGCCCTTCCGCGCATGGGCTAACCCTCTAACTACGTAACAGCACCAGCCAAGATGTCACTGTATTTTTAATTTTGGTTTCCAATCGTTCATCGCTAGTTCATAGAGGAGAAGCGATGTGTCCGTGTTGCTCTGGTATCCGATGACTTTGCTGAGCTCCCTCATGAATTCTAGAAAGTTTTGTTGTCAATTTCTTGGGATTTTCTAAGCAGACAATCATGCCACCTGAAAACAGGGACACTTTTCACTTCTTTCTTTTCTACACATAGGCCTTGTATTTCTTTTCTTGCTTTAGTTCGCTGGCTGGAATTTTCGGGTTGATGTTGAATAAGAGTGACATCTTTGCCTTGCTCCCCATCTTCTGGAGGAGGGGTTCATTTTTCATCATTAAGCGTGGCGTTGATTGTGGGTGTTGTGTAGAGGCTCTTCATCAAGTTGAGAAGCTTTCTCTCCATTTCTGTTTTCTGAGAGATTTTATCATGAATATATGTGGACTTTTGTTGAAGCCTTTTCTACATTAATTGATAGAATCCTGTGACTTTTCTTATTTACTTCATTCATATGGTAGATCGCATTCACGCGTCCCTGGGGCCTTGGGTTAAGGTGCCCAATGCTTTTAATGTTGCAGAATGTACGTGCTCATATTTTGCGAAGGGTTTCGCATCTACAGTCATGAGGAATGTTGCTGTGAAGATTTTGTTTGTTTCTGTATTGTCTTTGTCTGCTTTTGCTGTCAGGGTAATACTTAGCCTCATAAAATTAACTGGGAAGTTTTCCCGCCTCTACTATTTCCTGGAAAAGGTTGTGTAATTAAAGGCTTTAATTCTTCTGTAAACATTAGGTAGAATTCTTCAGTGAGACCACCAGGACCCGGAGACTTCTTTTTCAGGAGTTTTAAAATGACAAATTCTGTCCACGTAATAGTTACGTGTTATTCAAATGGCTTACTTCATATTTGGTGAGTGTGGTAGTTTGTGTCCTTCGAGGGGCTGGTCGGTTTGAGTTAATGAATTTATGTGAATGGAGTTAGTCACAGGATTCCTGCCACGTCCTTCTGAGATCGGCAGGGTCTGCAGTTATATCCTGATATGAACATTTGTATCTTTTCTCATTTTCCCTTTTCAATCTTTGTGGAGGTTCTAAAGATCAAATTTTTTTATCTTAGTAAAGAACATGCTTTTTTAAAAAATTGACTATTATTTTTCTGTCCCAATTTCATGGATTTCTTCCTTTTTCTTTATTATTTCCTTCTTTCTGCTTGCTTTGGGTTTACTAAGCTTTTTTGACTAGATTATTGAGGTTGGAGCTTAGATTATTTATTTGAGACTCTCGCTTTTCTAATGCAAACACTTGGTGCCAGGAAGTTCCACTAACACCCAGGTTAGTTGTGTTTTCACTTTCATTCATTCAATGTACATTTTGGTCACAATGGACGTTTCCTCTTTGACCCCTGGGTTATTTAGCAGAGTGCTGCTTAGTGGCCCGGTGTTTGGAGATTTTCCTGTTATCTTTCTGTTGTTGATTTCCGGTGGATTCCATTGTGGCCAGAGAACACACGCTATATGATTTTTATAATTTAAATCTGCCCAGGTTTGTCTTATGACCCAAAATGTGACCTATTTTGGTATCGCAGTCGATCTGTGTCCATTCAGGAAGTAGAAGCTACATAATAGATTCAACAAGAGATGTTGAACACAGGGATTATTAACTCTATGAAGAGTGACTGTAAGACACAAGGACACTGTATATATCTACATATACTCCGAGGATTGAGAGGAACTTGGAAGGGGTTCAGACCCCATTGGGGAAGCTGTGGTCTGCTCTCCGGCTAGCAGAGGAGTTGGCTGGAGGAGAAGACTAGAGTGTGTCTGGCGTGTAGGGTGGACTCCGGAGTGTGGGCAGGAAGCGTGCAGTCACAGCAGGAGATGTGGGTGTGCATCAAGAGTCTGCACACCGTGGGGACAAAGGCCTCAGAGCTCACTGGCTGCACATGGGGAGGAGGAGTGGTTCTCTGTGGACACCTGGCCACAGGTGGGCTGTGCGCAGGCTGCATGGGGTTGCAGAAGGAGCTGCACATCCACGTGGACCCTCTGGGCCACAGATAGGCTGCGTGCAGGCTGAGCAGGAGCTTTGGTTTCCATGTGTGGGGGCTGCAGACAGGTTAGCGCCAGGCTGAGGCTGCAAGGTTGCACGGGACGTGTATCTGAGGCTCTTGGCAAGGCTGGATCCTGCAGATATCCTCACACCCATACCTCTTGACCCTCTCCTTGGCCCCTGATGGAAATGACAGGAAGCCTCTCCCTCCTGGAATGTCCTTCCCTCCTGGAATGTCCTTCCAACATCTTCTGTTTCCTTAAGACTAAATTGTAAAATTAACCTACAATAACTCATGTTTAAAATTTTAAAGGATGAAGTTGAAAGACGTAGAGAGCTATTAGTAAATGTAAATAAACTCGTTCATATCATTTGCATAGAAATTGTACCCCACGCTCCTCCTGTCCTCCCTGCTGTACTTGGTCATGGGTTGACATATGACCTTCCCATTCCATCCTTTGCTTGCCCTCAGAGCAGAACCTCAGTGGCTCTGGGTTCTTTACCTCTTGGAGTGTCTAGTTATCCCTGAAAAGTTTGAATGTGTGGCCATAGATGCCTTCGGAGAAGGCGAGGAGGATGATTACAGTGTCTTTGTCCCTATGGGCCTGCGGACTGACAGGTCTGAAACCTGGTGACTCTGTCAGGTCTCTGGCTACCACACTTAGAGTGTTTCTTATAATGCAGATCAAGTGACATTCTAGCAGGCTGACCCCCTATGTCACTGCGAGGGACCCCTTGATCCTTCAGTGTCTAATAGAGGCTCTGAGACCCGAAGAACGCCAACTACAGGCACATCCCTATCGCCCACTCCTCCTTCGACAACTAAGTGCAGCCCCGCGGCCTCTGCTATTCTGGAATTCCATCTTCCTGTAGGAATCAGGGAGCCCGTCTCCAGGGTGGCATCCCTATAGTCATACTGGAGAAAGAGCAGCCACACAGGTGTTCAGGAATTGAGGACCCTCCTAATGTATTGCTCAGTGTCCTGTGACAAGAGAGACTTCTGGGTTGTTTTGAGGATTGGAGTTGGGGGCTCAGTGGGTTTGATGATTGCACACAATACTTCCTGTCCAGTGCTCCTCTTTACCTGACTCCGTCATCTGCATCATGCCTGGCATCTCAGCCTCACTAAATGTAGGTGACCATTGTGTCCATGATCCAGTCAGCCAACCAAGTAAGCTGTTATAGCGACATTCAGCTTTACAACTAAGACATTAAACTGAGAATCTCTAGTCAGTACGGTGCTATCAGTGAATTTGGCTGGATCGCTGTTGTTCTCCTCCTCCTCTCTTACTTCTCTTCCCCCTTTTCCTTTTCTTAAAGAATACCCTTCTTAAAGATTACCCTTTTCTTGTCTGTGAAGCTCTTTATCTGACCTTCATATCTGAATGTTAGCATTGCTGGGCAAAGTAATCTTGGTTGTAGATTTTTGCTATTCATTATTTTGAATATTTCTTGCCACTCCCTTCTGGTCTACAAAGTTTCTGCTGAGAAATCAGCTGACAGTCATATGGGTGCTCCCTTGTAGGTAACTGTAGAGAGTGCCTGGAAAGGCACATGAGCATTTCTTCGATTATTGTCAGCTGAGTCCAGTGGCATTGGCAGAGCCACGTCTTAGAAACATACCGTGCCAGAGGCAGGTATGTTGTCAGCCTGACCCTTAGCTGAGGTGCCAGGGGGTGGGTTTCATTATTTAAGTTCAGCCAGGTGCAAGGAACGGATGCAATTATCAGGGCTCAGCCAGGAGTGACAGCTACATAGAAGCCACAAGAATGAAGAATTACAGTTTGACCTTTAACCATGATTTCACATAATTTTCTTTGTCTTAAACTCTAGTAAAACTTCCTGGAATCATACTGTATAAAATAAACATGCTGCACCGGCTCTGGGTCACTGTCTCTTCATCAGAGGGCCAGCTGTCCCACCTGGTCCTAGCTTTCCCTACTGTCTCTGTGTCTGTGTCTTTCTTTTTCTCAATCCTCCATAGCCCTTACTTAGGACTTGTGTCCACTCTCTAAGCCTGCTGGTCACAGTAAAGAGAGAAATACATATAGGTAACTAACTGCTTTTCTCTTGCTGCTTTCAAGATTCTCTCTTTGTCTTTAACCCTTGGCATTTTAATTATGATATGTCTTGGTGTGGTACTCTTTGGGTTTTTCTTGTTTGGGACTCTCTGTACTTCCTGGACTTGTAAGTCTATCTCTTTCAGGTAGGGAAGTTTTCTGTCATTATTTCTTCAAACAGGTTTTTAACATCTGACACTCCCATAATGTGAATGTTGGTATGCTTGACGTCCCAGAGGCTCCTTACACTTTCGGCATATTTTTGGATTCTTTTTTCTTTTCTGATGGGTGATTTTTGCTTCCTTATATTTCAAATCATTGATTTGATTCCTGGCATCCTCTACTCTACTGTTGAATCCTTATAAATGATTCTTTTTTTAAAATTTTTTTAATTCTTTTTTCCCCCCATTTTTTATTAAGGTATTATATGTGTACATATCTTACCCTTGCCCCCCCACCCCACTCCCATACATGACCTCACCCCCCAGAGTTTTGCGTCCATTGGTTATGCTTATATGCATGCATACAAGTCCTTCAGTTGATCTTATCTCCCCCACCTCTCACTAACCTTCCCGTTGTAATTTGACAGTCTGTTTGATGCTTTACTGTCTCTGTATCTATCTTTTTGTTCATCAGTTTATAATTTTCTTTATTATCCTTAAATGATTGAAATCATGTGGTATTTTTCTTTCATTGACTGGCTTATTTCACTTAGCATGATGTTCTCCAATTCCATCCAGGTTGCTGCAAATGGTAAGAATTCCTTCTTTTTTTATGGCAGCATAGTATTACATTGTGTAGATGCATGATAGTTTTCTGATCCAGTCATCTGCTGACGGGCACCTAGGCTGTTTCCAAATCTTAGCTATTGTAAATTGTGCTGCTATGAACATAGGGGTGCATATATCCTTTCTGATTGGTGTTTCTAGTTTCTTAGGATATATTTCTAGGAGTGGGATTACTGGGTCAAATGGGAGTTTTCAGGTTTTTGAGGAAACTCCATACTGTTCTCCACAGTGGCTGCACCAGTCTGCATTCCCACCAGCAGTGCACGAGGGTTCCTTTTTCTCCTCATCCTTGCCAACACTTGTTGTTTGTTGATGATAGCCATTTCTGACAGGTGTGAGATGGTAACGCATTGTCGTTTTAATTTGCATCTCTCGGATAATTAGTGACTTTGAGCATGTTTTCATGTGTCTCTTGGCCTTCCTTTTGTATTCTTTTGAAAAGATTCTATTTAGGTCCATTGCCCATTTTTTAATTGGATCTTCCTTTTATTAGGTTGTATAAGCTGCCTATAGATGTTGGAGATTAAACCTTTATCAGTGATAACATTTGCAAATATGTTCTCCCATACAGTGGGTTTTCTTGTTTTGTTGATGCTTTCTTTTGCTGTAAAAAAGGTTTTTATTTTTATGTAGTCCCATTTGTTTATTTTCTCTTTAGCTTCCATTGCCCTAGGGGCAGTATCAGTGAAGAAGTTCTTTTGGCATATGTCTGAGATTTTGCTGCCTGTGGATTCCTCTAGTATTTTTATGGTTTCCCGTCTTATGTTTAAGTCCTGTATCCATTTTGAGTTTATTTTTGTGTATGGTGTAAGTTGGTGATCTAGTTTCATTTTTCTGCATGTATCTGTCCAATTTTCCCAACACCATTTATTGAAGAGACTGTTTTGACTCCATTGTATGTTCATGCCTCCTTTGTCAAATATTAATTGAGCATAGTGGTTTGGGTCGATATCTGGATTCTTTATTCTATTCCATTGATCTATATGTCTGTTCTTGTGCCAGTACCATGCTGTTTTGAGAACAGTGGCTTTGCAATATGGTATTTAGATCCCTCCTACTTTATTCTTCTTTCTCAGGATTGCCGTGGCTATTTGAGGTCTTTTTTTATTCCAGATGAATTTTTGGAGAGTTCTTTCTAGGTCTGTGAAATATGCCACTGGCATTTTAATGGGGAGTGCATTAAATCTATAGATTGCTTTGGGTAGTATGGACATTTTAATGATGTTAATTCTACCAATCCATGAACATGGTATGTTCTTCCATCTGTTTACGTCTTCCTCTATCTCTTTTTGCAGTGTCCTGTAGTTTTCTGCATATAGGTCTCTTACCTCCTTAGTTAAGTTTATTCCTAGGTATCTTAATTTTTTTTGGTGTGATGGTAAATGGGATTGCTTTTTTAGTCTCTCTTTCTATAATTTCACTATTGGTGTATAGAAAGGCCATAGATTTCTTGGCGTTAATTTTGTATCCTGCTACATTGCCGAATTCATTTATTAAGTCCATTAGTTTTTTGCTGGAGTCTTTTGGGTCTTTTATGTACAATATCATGTCATCTGCAAATAAGGACAGCTTTACTTCTTTTTTTCCAATTTGGATGCCTTTCATTTCTTCTTCTTGTCTAATTGCAATAGCTAATACTTCCAGTACTATGTCAAACAGGAGTGGTGAAAGTGGGCATCCCTATCTTGTTCCTGTTCTTAGGGGAAATGGTTTTAGTTTTTGCCTATTGAGTATGATGTTAGCTGTGGGTTTATCATATATAGCTTTTATTATGTTGAGGTATGATCCTTCTATTTCCATCTTGTTGAGAGTTTTTATCAAGAAAGGGTGTTGGATTTTGTCAAATGCTTTTTCTGCATCAATTGATATGACTATGTGATTTTTATTTCTCAATTTGTTGATGTGATGTATCACGATTATTGATTTGCGAATATTGTACCATCCTTCATTCCTGGGATAAATCCTACTTGATCATGGTGTATGATCTTTCTGATGTACTGCTGGAGCCGATTTGCTAGAATTTTGTTGAGGATTTTGGCATCTATGTTTATGAGGGATATTGGCCTGTAATTCTCTTTCATTGTGTTGTCTTTATCTGGTTTTGGTATTAGGGTGATGCTGGCTTCATAAAAGGAGCTTGGAAGTGTTCCTTCCTCTTGAATTTTTTGGAATAGTCTGAGGAGGATAGGTTTTAGTTCTTCCTTGAATGTTTGGTAAAACTCTCCTGTGAAGCCGTCTGGCCCCGGGCTTTTCTTTGTCAGTAGCTTTTTGATGACTGCTTCAATTTCTTCCATAGTTACTGGCCTGTTGAGCTGTTTAGATTCTTCCTGATTAAGTTTTGGAAGGTTATATTTTTCTAGGAATATGTCCATTTCCTCCAGGTTGTCCAGTTTGTTGGAATAGAGTTGTTCATAGTATTTTTTAACAATACTTTTTATTTTGGCGGGGTCTGTTGTTATTTCACCTCTTTCATTTCTGATTTTGTTTATTTAGGTCCTCTCTCTTTGCTTCTTGGTGAGCCTGGCTAGAGGTTCATCAATCTTATTTATCCTTTCAAAGAACCAGCTCTTGGTTTTGTTGATCTTTTGTATTGTTTCTTTGGTCTCTATGTCGTTTATCTCTGCTCTGATCTTAATTATTTCCTTCCTTCTGCTTACACTGGGCTTTTCTTGTTGCTCTTTTTCTAACTCTTTGAGTTGTAGGGTTAGGTAATTTATTACCATTGTTTCTTGTTTTTTTGCAGTAGGCTTGTAGAGCTATGAACTTCTCTCTTAAGACTGCTTTCACTGTGTCCCATAGATTTTGGATGGTTGTGTTTTCATTGTCATTTGTTGCCATGATGTTTTTTTTATTTCTTCCTTGATGTCTTTGGTAACCCAGTCATTGTTTAATAGCATGCTGTTTAGTCTCCATGTGTTTGATTTCTTTGGATTGTTTTTATTGTAGTTTCTTTCCAGTTTTATGCCACTATGATCTGAGAAGATGCTTGATATGATTTCTATCTTCTTGAATTTGAAGAGGCTTTGCCTATGTCTCAACATATGGTCTATCTTTGAAAATGACCCATGTGCACTTGAGAAGAATGTATATTCTTTGGCTTTGGGGTGAAATGTTCTGAAGATGTCGATTAATTCCATCTGGTCTAGTGAGTCATTTAGGATTGATGTTTCTTTGCTGATTTTTTTGTTTAGAGGATTTGTCCAATGGTGATAGTGGGGGTATTAAAGTCTCCTACTATGATTGTATTGCTGTTAATCTCTCCCTTGATATCCTCCAGGAGTTTTTTTAATGTATTTGGGTGCTCCTGTATTGGGTGCGTATATGTTTACCAGAGTTATTTCTTCTTGTTGGATTGTTCCCTTTAGTATTATGAAGTGGCCTTCCTTATCTCTTTTTATGTCCTTCACTTTGAGATCTAATTTGTCAGATATAAGTATTGCTACCCCAGCTTTTTTTTTCATTTCCATTCACCTGGAAAACCTTTTTCCATCCCTTCACCCTCAGTCTGTGTGCGTCTTTTTTTCTGAGATGGGTTTCTGTAGACAGCAGATATATGGGTCTTGTTTTCTTATCCAATCCGTTACCCTATGTCTTTTGATTGGGGCATTTAATCCATTTACATTTAAAGTTATTATTGATAGGTACTTATTTGTCGCCATTTTTATTCTATACCCCTGTGTTTCTTCTTCGCTTCCTATTTCTTCCTTTTTTACAGCAGACCCTTTAGCATTTCTTGCATTGCTGGTTTGGTGGTGATAAATTCCCTTAGTCCTTTTTTGTCTGTGAAGCTTCTGATTTCACCTTCAATTTTGATTGACAGCCTTGCTGGGTACAGTATTCTTCGATTCAGACCTTTCTTTTGCATGATTTTGTATATTTCATTCCATTCCCTTCTGGTCTGATGAGTTTCTGTTGAGAAATCAGTTGCTAGTCTGATGGGGGTTCCTTTGTATGTAACTTTCTGTCTCTCTCTGGCCGCTTTTAAGATTATTACTTTGTCATTGGTGTTTGCCAATTTAATTATAATGTGCCTTGGCATTGGTCTTTTGAGGTTCATTTTGCTTGGGACTCTGTGAGTTTCTTGGATTTGTGTGGGTTTTTTCTTCCCAATATCAGGAAAGTTTTCTGTCATTATTTCTTCAAACAGGTTTTCTATTCTTTGCTCAGTTTCCTTTCCTTCTGGAAACCCTATTATGCGGATGTTGTTTCATTTTGTGTTGTCACAAAGTTCCCTTAGGCTCTCCTACTGCTTTTTAATTTTTTTTTCTAGAAGCTGCTCTATTTGGGTATTTTTCCCCATTATGTCTTCTAGCTCACTGATGTGGTCCTCTGCTTCTTCTAGTCTACTCTTGATGCTTTCTATTGAGTTCTTTACAGCAGCGATGTCATTTTTCATTTCTTCTTGGTTCTTCTTCATTTCCTCTTGGTTCTTATTCATACTGTCGAATTTGTCTTCCATTCTTTTCAGCCACCTTATGACTATTTCTCTGAATTCTTTTTCTGATAGGTTGCTTGCCTCTAATTCGTTTACTTCCTTTTCTGGTGATGCCTGCTTTTCTTTTCTGTGGGGGCTATTTCTTTGTCTCCCCATGGTCTCTCTTCTCCAGATGTCTGGTTGTGTAGTTCTCTCTCTCCTGCATTGATTTAAAGGCACAAAATACAACAGAACCAGGTACAACACACAAGGCACTGAACAGAAATGTATTCACAATATTAATAAGCTCCAATAAAGGTGATCACCAGAGAAAGGCAAATTAGGGGATAGGAGAGAAAGAAGAAGAGGAAAAAGAAAGAAAGAAAAAAAAAGGAGTGTCAAAATGAAATTGGGAAAAGGAAAATAAAAGTAAGAGAGACAAGAACGAGACTAAGAGAGAAAAGGGGAACAAACTATATATGGGGAGTAAACTCCAATAGAACAACGACTAATCCCAGTAATTGCCAGCAACAAGAACCTGGAGATTAATACAAACTACAACACCAACTAATATAAAGCAAGGCAAGGGAAAACAGAAGTAAAAAACAAACAAAAACAAAGCAAACAGAAAAACCAAACAAAAAAAAGAATAAGCAAAACAATCTCACAAAAAAGCATAAAACTTCGATATAATCAACCTTCAAGCAAACAACAACAAAAGGATAGAGAGAAAAACAATATTTTTGATAGCTAAGACAGCGAAGAGAGAGGTGTGTATGGACTTGGAGCAGGGGATTGGAAATTAGATATATAAGTAGGGTGAAATTTTAGCATGGGGTAAACAGAAGGAATAGGGAAAATCTAAAGCAGGAAAGGGTTAAGATAAACAGGACACCAAAAGGGAAAAAGTTAGGAAGAGAGTGATGGCATAAAGGTAGAGTTGAGATAGGGTAAAATGATGCTAAAGGAAAGATGAAAATAGAATGTAGAACACTAATCCCTAAGTAAAATAAAAAGAAAATGAAATGACACTTAAAAAATAAAGGTGAAATAGTAGTAGTAATAATGCTGATTGAAAATAAAAATGTAATAATTAAAAAGGTAAAATCAAGCGAGGAAAAAAGAAGAAAAGAAAAAAATTAATTTCTTAAGTAAAAGATGCAAAAAATGAAAATATGAAAAAAAATAATAATATAAAAAAATAAAATGTGCAGTAGTGAAGGTCATTCACTTCCTCTATTGTTCTGTTTGGCACACCTGTTTCCCAGTCCAGACAGTATTGCAGTTCCATGCATTCCACTGCTCCTCAGTGTTGTAAGCCAGTCCTGATTTTTAAGCAGGCGGTGTCTTTAATTTCTCGTATTCCTTTATTTTTTATTACATAAAAGTCAATTTTAACTTCAGACCCTGGGTGGCAGTGTTTCTGGATTGACTTCTGAGTCTCTAAGGCCTTTCTAGCCTTCTTTCTCTGTGGCACTCAATACCGGTTTGCGGAGGTGGGCTGCCTCAGAGCTGGTTCTCCGATGGTCCCTCCCCACTCTGATCCCCAGGTTCCAGAAAAACAACTTCCCCCTGCAGTCTTCCAGGGCATCCCCAACTGGGGATCCTTGCTTAGTAATCAGAAGCAAGGAAGTGAGGAGGATAAAGCCCAAGTGTGCGATCAATGTGTCTGCGTGCACGCAAGGCCAAACAGCCTGCGCACCTTTGAAACTCCCAGGCTGTCCCTCCGTGTCAGATCAAAATGGGCTGCCCTTTAGAGATCCCTTCTGTTAGCAGCTCTGAGGATCCCCTTCCACATTCATGGATCACGCCAGCCCCAACAGCCACGGACTTATCTAGGCACAGACTTCCCTGTTCCTCTAGCTCCTGCAGCTCCCACATTTCTCTCTCCCACCGGGACCAGAGACCTCACCTTATCCCCGGTGAAATCTGACCTTTTTGTGGTGGAGTGAAGAGCTCCTTTCAATCCGCATGTTTGCGCCAATTGGGGACCGGTGTTCTGGGGCTCACAGCTGTTCGGTGGTCACCGCAGTTGTGGATTTCCAGGCCTCCGACAAGATCCACTTTTCCTTTCAAGATGACGAGGTTTCCCCGTCCGAGCCTGTAGCTCCAGGAGGGGACCCAGCTGCAGCCGCAGTGGGTGCTTCCTGGTCAGGGGAACCCTGTCTAGCAGTCCCCCACTTTCTCCTGGAGTTTAGCTGTCCCTTAGTTTGCTAACAAACACTCCCCGTTCGAACCTCATTTGTTCTTTCTTTCTGCTCTGGGACAAGGCTCGGAACACGTCTGTCTATTCTGCCGCCATTTTCTCCTCCCCCTATAAATGATTCTTTATTTCAGTTAGTGTATGCTTAATTTCTGGCTGGTCATTTTTAATGTCTTTGATGTTCTCACTAAGGTTCTTGAAATTTTCACTAAGATCTATGAAAGTCTCACTGAGTTCCTTGAAGCTCTCATTAAGATCCTTGAGCAACCTTATAACTATTGTTTTGAATTCTATATCTGTAGTTTGCTTGCTTCCATTTCATTTAGTTCTTTTTCTGGAGATTTCTTATGTTCTTCCACTTCTCACATATTTCTTTACATTTTGGCTGCTTTCATGTGTTTGTTTCTATGATTAGGTAGAGCTGCTATGTCTCCTGGAATTGGTAGAGTGACCTTGTGTAGTAGGTGTCCTGTGGGGCCCAGTGGCTCAACCTCCCCAGTCACCTGAGCTATGTATTCTGGGTGTGCCCCTGTGTGGGCTGTGTACACAGTCTTGTTGCAGTTGAGCCTTGATTGTTGTTGGCATCACTGGGAGGAATTGACCTCCAGGCTAATTGGCTATAAGAAACAGTTGCGACTACAGTGGAAAAGCTGCTGTGCTGGAGACACCCCTATGGAGCAGGTCTTGCTTCAGTGGTGCTTTGGTGCTCACTGAGTCTGTCCCTTGAGTGTGTCACTTGTGGATGTGTAAAGTTGTAATCTGGTATGGTCTGAGGCTGTCCACCAGTTGTACTGGTTCTGGGGCATCCCAGGAAGTACAAAGTCAGCCACTGCCTGTGCTCTGCCTGGGGCCACTATCAGGAGCTACAGAGTGATCTGAGGATGGCTACTACTTGTATTGGGCTTAGAAGGGCCTAGACAAGGCCAAGCTGTGAAGCAAGGCAGCTGGGACTAGTGCCAGGTTTTGGGTCTCTTACTGATAGGTACGGGTAACACTGATACCAGTTGCTGCTTGTTTGAGAGATTTTAGAAAAGTCTGAAGTCTGTGCCAGGACAGGCCATTCATATGGAAAAGCCACTGCAAATAGCATGGGTGGGGCTACAATTGGATGGGGCTCTGTGACAGGGGTAGTCTCAGCACAGGAGCAATCACCCCTGAAAGCACCTCTGTCAGGGAGAAAGCTGCCCCTGAGATCTTGCCCTGATGTCAGACAACCCAGTTCCACCCCAAATGTCCCAGTTCCTTTAAGCTGCTGCACCAGTGCTGGAACCCAGAGAGATTGAATCAGAGTAAGTCAATGTTCCAGCCCTTTAAGAGGAGCTGCCTGGGTCTCCAGTAGCCTCCATGTCACTCAGCCACAATGCTCACTGGTCTTTATAGCCCAAAGTTATGGGGACTTTTCTTTCCAGTTCTGGGCTAGGGGTCTGGTGTGGAGCTGGGACCCCTTGCTCCTCATGGGAGGGCTCTCCAATGAGATAACCCTCCTGATTAAAAAATGCCACACATGGTTGTCAGACAAGCCCACCCTGCACCTCCACCTCTCCTACCAGTCTCAGTGTGATTTTTTCTTTACTTCTCTAGTTGTAGGACTTCCTTTCAGCCAGATTTCAGGCGGTTCTCAATGGTGGTGGTTCTGTATTTTAGATGTAATTTTGATGTGGTTGTGGGAGGCAGTGAGTACTGGTGTTTACCTCTGCCACCATCTTGGTTCTGAACAACCCCCTTTCAAAGCATCAACCCCAAGTGAGGGTGTCATAGGTTTTCCAAGCTGAGGAAGACCACTCTTCTCAGACAGAGAGAAAGTTGTTACTGCTAGAAAGAGAGGCTCAGAATGACTTTGAGGTCAACACTGCCAGTGTTTCTAGGTCCAATAAGATGTCCTTATTCCATGTTTTAGGATCTTTTTCTTGCCCAATTAAGACCCTAATCAACACACAGGAAACATGGTGAGACTGAATTCAATGGCTATTTGAATCCAGCTACCTGCACCATTAAGTTTCATGTTTGATTTTCAGCAATGCCAGTCCCGTGGCTCTAAGGAATAAGAGATTCATTTAGGCTACCTGACTTTCTGACTGTGACTCACGGTGGGAGTTAATGAACCTGAGCTTGTCATTTTCTCTCTGTAAGTGCTCCAGAGCACTAAAAAATTCATCTCATAGTATAGTCCTTACAATCGTTGTCCCTGCCAGGTGGCAAGAGTGGGAGCTACTTGAGCTCCTAAGGCATGTGCTCCTATTGGCACCTTATCACAATCAAGCACACGTGATAGCTTGCTGACTTGTGATGCCACTACACTGGCAAGGAGCTCAAAATTGCACTCCAGTTCAAGAGCATGACCAATTGAATCTCCAGATCCCATCTTTGGGGATCTGTCTCTTGGGACCTCTTCCAGTACCAATTCTGTAGTAGTCTTTATCTACTCAGGAGATAGGAATCACACAGTAGGTTACACCAATTCACTGTAATAAAAGGGTAACCACAAGATAGAAGGAAACTCTATGTGGCACCCTAGGATTGAGAGTGAATATCCGAGGAAGGAGAAACTTGGAAGCGGTTCAGACCTCACTGGAGAAGTTGTGGGTTGGCCCTTGAACAACAGAGAAGTTAGCTCCATGAGCCAGACTGGAACTTTGTCTGGAACTGCTGAGCAAACAATAGGCGACCCTCTGGAGCACGGGCAGGAAGCAGGTGATGAACAACAGGAGATGTGGGTGTGCGTTGGAAGTCTGAGCACTGGTGGGGACAGAGGCCTTTAGAGCTCACGGCTGTGCAGAGGAAGTAGGGCTTGCCGAGGGAGGGCTGCTCTGTGTAGACTCCAGTCACAGGTGGCTGCACAGGGCCCTAGTTTCACTGTCAAGAAGGCTGCAGACTCATCATCTCCAATCTGAGGCTGGGAGGTTGCAGAGATCACATCTGTGGCCTGTGGTTTGGGCGGGCTCTGTCAAATAGCCTCATGTTGATAATGTGGCTGCGTTCGTCACAGTCTATTGGTGTCACTATATACCAGGTGGAGTGAAATGTAGAAACGTTATCTCCCTTTATCATCCTCCAAATATAATTGTCTGAAGTATTTCTCCTAAATACATTTAGAACCATATCAGAGAGTTGTTTTGTCTCAACCATCAAATGTCATTTAGGAAACTTCAAAGGAAATATTGCATTTGCCTATATTTTTACTTTTTCCACTGTCCCTTTTTCTTGTTTGTTGTTCCATCTGTCCTTCTTTTATTCATTTCTTTCTGTTTAGAGAAATCCCTTCAGTGGTTCCTTTAGTGTAGGTCTACTGGTGACAAGTTCTCTTTGTTTTCTGTTATTGAGAATGTCTGGATTTCCCCCTTGTTCAAGAAGGATCTTTTTGTGGGATATGGAATCTGGTATTGACAATTCTTTTCTTTCATCCCTTGAAAAATGTTTTGCCACTTCCTTCTGGCCTCTGAGTTTCTGATGAGAAGCCTGCTGTCACTGGAATTTGTTTTCTCCTTACAGGTAAGGTGTCATTTCTTTCTCATTGCTTTCAAGAATTTTTTTTTGTCTTTATAGTTCAGAAATTTGGCTCTGATGTGTTTTGGTAAAGATTTCTTTGGGTTTATTCTATTTGGGATTCACTAGCCTCCCAAATCCATAGATTTATGTCTTTTGCCAAACTGAAGTTTTCACTCTTGATTTCTTTGACTGGTTTAGCTCAGTCCTCTCTCTCCTCTCCTTTGGGGACTCAATTTCATGAATGTGATACCTTTTGTTAGTCCCCTCTCTGAGGCTCTGTTTATTTTTTCAACCTATTTCCATTCAGTCATTCAGATTGGGAAATTTCTATAGTCCTGTCTTCAAATTCGCTAATTCTCTACCCTCACTATCTCCATTCTGCTTTTGAGCCCATCCATTGAGTTTTCAAAAATTTGGTTGTAATATTTTTCAGTTCTAAAATTTCCACGTGGTTGTTTTTTTATTTTCTGCGTCTTTGCCGAGACTTTCTAGTTTTTATTTGCATATGTGTAAGGTCTCTTGAAACATTTTTATGATCTCTTCTCTAAAATCTTTGTCAGATAAATCCAACATCCCTTGCATCTTAGTGTTGGCATCTATGGATTGTTGTTTTTTTTTTATTAAGTTTGAGCTCTTTCCAGCTCTTGGTATAAGTGGGTTTTGATAACAATTTGGACATTTTGGGTACTATGTTGTGAGAGTCTGGATTATTAAACCCTCTGCTTTAGCTGGTTTTCTTTGAGGCTACTCGGCAGGAGAGGAGGGTAGATAGAAGTCCAGGTCACCCACCTAGTCTTTGTTGATCCCCAGGGAGAGCTCCTCATTACTGCTGGGTGAGGATGGTAGTTCTGGCTCCCCTGAGGCCACCACTGGTCTCTCCCTGGGAGAAGGAAGTGCCTGGGAGATATAGGATGACTTGGTATTGTTCCCATCTGGCTTCCACACCATGGGCAAGAGAGGTTTCACTGCTGTCAGATGCTGGTGACTGTCCCGACTCCCTGCCAGGCCTCCTCAGATACTACCCAGCAGCTCACTATTGGCTCACTCACACACTGGAATACTGCTCAGCAGGAAAAAGGAGGGAACTGCTGAAACACAATGATGTGGATGGATTTCAAAGGCCTCATGCTAAGCAAAAGAAGCCAGACTGAAAAAGCAATTCAGGCAATGGCTCCATTTACATGGCATTCTGGAAAAGGCAAAGAAATAGGCACAGAATGGATCTGTGGTTTCCAGGGGCTTGGGTAGAGGAAGGGCTGACCAAAAGAGGGAAGGGGTACCATGGGTAATACATGGAGGTCCTTCTGCAGCTAGATTCTGTTGGTGGTTATATAGCTGTGTCTGTGTATCAAAAGTCTTACAACTATACACTAAAAAGGGTGAATAGTATGGTATATAAGCTGTTCCTTAATTAAAAACACAAAATTCTGGACAGGAAGGTACTGCTGACACTAGAGAAGTTCCATGAGCGTGATCTCTTGGTAAGTCTCTGCAGTCAAAAGATCATCTTTGCAGGCCCTAGTTACCATGTGTCCATGGTAATTGAGAATTAAATTAAAAATATTAAAAACAACAAAACAACACACAGGAATAAAACCTTTTGGGGGTAAAACCTGCAGGCCCCTCTAAGGTGAACCTGGGTCATGCGTGTGGTGAGTGCTCTGTGTGAGCATGCACAATGCCTGTCCGTGTGCTGTGTTTCCAAGTGCACAGTTCAACCTACAGCGCTTACTTTTTAAAAAATCTTTATTGTTCAGATTATTACAGACATTCCTCTTTTTCCCCCCATAGCTCCCTTCCACCTGGTTCCCACCCCACTCCATGCTTCCCCCCCCTCCCCCACTGACCTCAACCATAGGTGTAAGCTCTTTGTCCAATCCCTTCCCGCACCCTCCACAACCCCTTTCCCCCCTAGAATCGTCAGTCTGCTCCCTTTCCATGCCCCGGATTTTATTACATTCACCAGTCTGTTCTGTTCATCAGGTTTTTTATTCATTTGATTTTAGGTTCACTTGTTGATAGATATGCATTTGTTGTCACTTTGTTGTTCATAATTTTTTATCTTTACATTTTTCTTCTTCTTTCTCTTCTTAGAGAATACTGTTCAGCATTTCATATAATACTAGTTTGGTGGTGATGAACTCCGTTGGCTTTTTCTTGTCTGTGAAGCTCTTTATCTGACTTTCAATTCTAAATGATAGCTTTGCTGGGTAGAGTAATCTTGGTTGTAGGTTCTTGCTATTCATCACTTTGTATATTTCTTGCCACTCCCTTCTGGCCTGCATAGTTTCTGTTGAGAAATCAGCTGACAGTCTTATGGGTACTCCCTTGTAGGTAACTAACTGTTTTTCTCTTGCTGCTTTTAAGATTCTCTCTTTGTCTTTTGCCCTT
This sequence comes from Eptesicus fuscus, assembly GCF_027574615.1. Classification (NCBI taxonomy): domain Eukaryota; kingdom Metazoa; phylum Chordata; class Mammalia; order Chiroptera; family Vespertilionidae; genus Eptesicus; species Eptesicus fuscus. The sequence continues at coordinate 3,510,261 of NC_072484.1, read as the reverse complement.
GGCATTTTAATTATGATGTGTCTTGGTGTGGTCCTCTTTGGATTCCTTTTGTTTGGGGTTCTCTGTGCTTCCTGGACTTGTAAGTCTATTTCTTTCACCAGGTAGGGGAAGTTTTCTGTCATTATTTCTTCAAATAGGTTTTCAATATCTTTCTCTCATTTTTCTTCTGGCACCCCCATAATTCAGATGTTGGTATGCTTGAAGTTATCCCAGAGGCTCCTTACACTATCTTCATATTTTTTGGATTATTTTTTCTTTTCCGGTCGGGTGTTTTTTGCTTCTTTGTATTTCAAATCTTTGACTTGATTCTTGGGATCCTCTAGTCTGCTGTTGAATCTCTGTATATTATTATTTATTTCAGTCAGTGTATGCTTAATTTATGATTAGTCCTTTTTCATATTCTTGAGGGTCTCATTACATTTCTTGGAGGTTTCTAGAAGATTCTCGAGTAACCTTATAGCCGTGGTTTTGAACTCTATATCCAGTATTTTGCTTTCATCCATTTCTTTCATTTGTGACTTGTTTCTTTGTCTCTGCATTTTGGCTGCTTCCCTGTGTTTGTTTCTATGTACTGGGTAGCTGCTAAGTCTTCTTGAGTTGATAGAGTGGCCTTGTGTGGTAGGTGTCCTAGAGGGCCCAGTGGCTCAGCCTCCCCAGTCACCTGAGGTGGACGCTCTTGGTACACCCCTTTGTGGGCTGTTTGCACAGTCTTTTTGTAGTTAACCCTTGATTGCTGTTAGGAAGAAATTGACCTCTAGGCCAATTGGCTGTGATGACCAGCTGTGTCTACATTGGAACATCTGTTGTGCAGGAGACACCCTTATGGGGCAGGACTTGCTTCAGTGGGGCTTTGGTGCTCACTGAGTCTGCCCCTTGAGTGTGTCTCTTAATGGATGTGAAGAATTGTAATCCAGTATGATCTCACTCTGACCACTAGGTACACTGGCTCTTGGGTCTCCAAGGAGGTGCAAGGTCAGCCACTGTCTGGAGCTGCCCAGCAGGAGCTACAGAGACATCTGCAGATTCCTCCTCTTTGTATGGGGTTTGGAAATGCCCAGACAAGGCCCAGCTGTGCAGCAAGGCAGGCTTCTGCTGCCGGGTCTTGGGCCTTCTTTTGGAAGCTCTGGGGCTCTCTAACCCAGCTGCAGTTTGACAGGTTTTTAGGCAGAGAAAGGACAGGCCATTCATATGCAAAAGCCAATGCGCACAGCTTGGGTGGGGTTGTAAATTGGGTGGGGCGGGATCTCTGGGAATCACCTGGGTGGAGCAAACAGCAATGGCTGCCAGTCAGCCCTGCCCCAAAGAGGTCCCCGGGTCTCTGTGTCCTGCGGCACCGTGCAGGAACAATGATTACTGAGAGTACCTCTGAGAGAAAGCTGCCCTTGCGTTCTGGCCCGATGCCAGACAGTCCAGTTTCTCCCTGTATCTGGGTCCCCCAGAGTCTCGCCTGGAACTGGAGTTCAGAACAAGCGGGAGCTTGTATCTCCCTCCCAATTAAAAGAGCAGCACTTTCCGCGCCTCCGCACCTCTTACCAGTCTCAATGCACTTTCTTCACCTCTCTAGTTGTGGAACTTCCACTCAGCCAGCTTTCCTGCGGTTCTGGGTGGTAGTTGTTCTGCCTTTTAGTTATAATTTTGATGCGGTTGTGAGAGGAAACAAGTATAGGTGTTTACCTATGTTACCATCTTGGGCTTACTCTTGCAACCTTCAGAACCCCATCAGTTGGGACCCTTGAATTCTGCTTGGCATCTGTTTGCTATTTTCCTGCCTAATTAATGTAATTATAGAAAACAATAACCATCACCAACACAATATTCCGAATTATGTGATTTCACTTCATAAACCAACGAATCTGTTTAGCACCTGCCGGGCCACCAGGAGTTGTGGTGTTGTGTGCCGTTGTATTTCATGTGTTCTGAGCTGCAAGGGGTCATAGTAAATCTGTGTGGTCAGACCCGCAGTGGAAAAGAACTGTTCTTGGGATGCATCATGGTAAGCAAAGGTCACCTTCAAAGCCGTGTTCCCCGGAGAAAGCGGGTGGTCCCGGGTGATCATTCTCACCTTTGTGTTGGCCTTGTCTTCCAGCCAACAAAAAAGCCGTATGCTGTGCTTTCTCCATATGCCATGGGGGAGAGTGATAGTCACAGCGGGGATCAAGACAGGCCTCTTCCTTGTCACTTAACTAAGCACGGTGCCTCTGTATCTATAATCTTAGGTCTTTTTGTACCCAGACCTGCCCCGATGCCCCCATTGTGCAGTTGAAGAAGGAAAGGCTGAGGGAAATGAAGATTTTCCCAGAAAGAATCACAAAGCACTGTTGGGCAGCTGGATCTGTGAAGGCATCCGCTACAGTTAGTGTGCCCTGCCCGCAGCACTCCGGGCACATCCCTGCTGTTCCCTGCACCACTCCATCACTAGCCTTCTGTGCGTGTTCAGACATCACCTTCGCAGTGAGGTTTGCCTGCCCATCCTGTTTACCATGGCAACCCCCATCCCTGCTGCCCTTCCCCGCCCCACTCCTATCCTTCCTTACCATGCTCTCTTTTCCCCATAACACCATTCTCTGATACATTATATAACTGACTTAAAAAAAACAACACTTTCTTATCTGTCTTCCTAACTAGAGTATAAGCTCCATAACCTTTGTTTCCTGGTGCACCTGTAGGAGACAAACACAGAACATAGCACCTGGCCCTGGGGCGGGGCTCCGTGAACCTCTGAATGGGTGCAAAGGTCAGTTTCCAACCGTGCACACTAACCTGGAGTCGTCATGTACTCCATTTAATGTCATACTGGAGAGGCGAATTCATCCCAGCACTTTCTGTTTGAGATACTTGACTCCATAACCTAGTGTTTGTTAATGTGAGTGTCCGTCCCCATCCTTCTCTCCAGTATCCAGCCAGGGAGGCACATGGCGGCCACCCCATGCCCTTGGAGCCAAGGTAACAGCTCTGCTGTGTGACCTGTCACCTCTTCCCCAGCTAGTTAGTTTGCATTCCAGAAAATGTTTTGGATCTAAAATGAATGTCAAAATATCTGCAAGTGCTGGAGCTGGAGTGCCCCAAGAAATGGAGGAAGATCGTCTTGTTATATGTTAATATGCAAATTTATGGGCAGCCCAGGCTCTTTGAACAAATGGGTGAGAAAAGAGGGTAGAGGGGGGCAGACACAGAGGCTGTATCATATCGGCACCGAGCTAGGCTGGAAGGGTGACCGGTGCTGAAGAAGGGAAGCCGAGGAAACTGCGGTCCACGGTGTGTCAGGGCCCTGTGCTATTTGAAGAAAATGCCAAGTACAATGCCATATACAGGGGGTTAACCAATAACGACCCCTTCAATGCTATGACATTTATCTGTCCCAGCTCTGTCCCCTGAGAAAAGTGGGTTATTGGTGGACTCACAGTGTTGAGGGATGTGGCCGGGAAAAAATCACCACTGGTCAAAATAACCCTTAAAATTGTTTAGTTAGGCACCATGCTGAAGTCATATTGTTTGTTCAGTTAGCTCTTGCTCTCTAACAACCCAAAACAGAGGATTAAAAGGATGCCATTTATTTAGCTTTCAATTCTATGGGGAGGTGTTTCAGGCTGGGCCCAGCTGAGTGGTTTGTCGGACTGTGGCTGGGCTGGCATATGTGTCTGTGGACAGCAGCTGGGTCTGCCGGGGACTGGACGGGCTGGAGGGCCGTCGCCTGGGATGGCCCGTCTCAGCTCCATGGGTCGCTCATCCTCCAGGTAGCTAGCTCGGGCGTGTTCTCATGGCACAGGCAGAGTAGAACATGCAGCTTCTCCAGCCCTAGTCTTGGAACCAGCTGACCGTCACCAGTGGCACCCTGCTCCCCAGAGTAAGGGGATGGAGACCAAGTCTCAATCTCTTGATGGAAAGAGCAGCAAAGTCCCCTGCACAGGCTGTGGAGACAGGGCTGTAAAGGGTCGAGGCCGTTTTTTGCAGCCTCTAACCATGTTTCTCAGCACCTCCAACTCAGCTAGTCTTCCCTTGGGTGTTGAAACTTCTCTTAATGCCTTGTTTAATCAACAATGCAGGAGAGGGTTTGTATGTTCGGTGCACCTTATACCCCAAACCCTGACACCGAGCTCACCAGTGAGAGGCTCATGGTGGGGAGGCCCATTTGTTTAAAGAGTCTGGGCTGCCCATAAATTTGCATTTTAACTCATATTTCGGGTCTCCTGTTTGCTGGGCACTTGCTTATTGACTTGACGGCTGGGGCAGTGCCAAGTGGTTGGCATTAGTTTCTTTTTTGAAAAGAAAACTGTGAGGCTGAGTTCAAGCTCATTGCATGTGGAGCGACTCCATTGTATGGGCCTTCGGGAGTGTCTCAGGCATCAAAGACAGGAGCAGTGTGGTCCACGCAAGGGGGGAATGTCTTCAGACTACAGATTGATGGACGTAAGTCTGGAGCCAGAAGTCCAAAATCAAGTGTGGGCCAGGCGGTGGCCCTCTGGAGGCCCCGGGGGAGGAGCCCTCCTGCCTCTTCCAGCTTCTGGTCGCTCCAGCTATTCCGTGGCTTGTGGCTGCGTCGCCGCACTTTCTGCCTTCATGGTCACCTCTGAATCCTCTGTCTTCTTACAAGGACACCAGTCACTGGATCAGGGCCACCTGACTCCAGGTACAGATCCTCCTGCCTTGGAGCTCAAAACAATAAAACAAAATGAGAAGATAATTTTGGAAAACCTTTCTCTCAATATCAATATCTATTCTCAAGATTATTGTCTGACCAGAAATCCTCATTTGCAGGCTGGGAGCCAAATCTCACCTTGCTCTGTATGTCTTCCTTCTTCTTGAGGGACTACACATCCCAACCACTTGACTTTGGGCAAATCTCTCCACCTGTCTGTGCCTCGTTCCCCTCCCTGGGACCCCTCTAGCGCCTTCCTGATGGGCTGTTATGGGGGTCAGGTGACCAGGGACAGTTAAAATGCTTGAACTAGTAGCCAGCACAGAGCAGGCGCCATAGAAGGCTCAGCTACGTCTGTTAAAATCTGTAAAAGTCTTCATCTCCCTTTCGGCAGATTGACACCTGGGCTGCCCAAGGTAAGTGATTGACTTGGAAAAGGAAGAGAGAAAAGAGATTCATCTTTCTCAGCGATTGCTCCCGTTCCGCACAGAGGCCGAGGTAAGTGCTGCTAGATGGTATCTGCTTAATCCTCCGCCTTCATCCTCATTTCACAAAGGAGAGTCCTGACGTTAGAGGGACTTGCAGAAGCCACTCAGTGGGGTTAGCGGCAAACTAAAACTGGAACCCTGGGGTCTTCCTCAAGGCACCCCCAGGTCTGCAGGATGGCTGGAGGTGCCCTGTCCCGCCAAAGCCTCTCTGACATCAGCCTTTTCCCTGCAAACATCTGAACCTCCTTGGCCATCTACAGGGAAACCACATCATTCGTTTATGAAAATCAGGCAGTTGAAGGGACACATTCCTGGACAAGCCCCCTCACTCCCCCCGCGCCCCAAGTTTTTGAGGATAAACTCTCTCCTGGCTCACTTATCTCAATGTGTTTAAGCAGAATGTGCTTTGCCACCCAGCGGAATGAAATTGGGTGAAGTCATGGCGAGAGCCATTTTGTGTCTGGAGCAGCTTGGGGAAGGGATCTAGGTTTTGGGGAGGGGATGCTCCAGCTGACCGAGGCAACCCCATCAGTCACCCTTCTAGATCACTCTAGGACCTGACAGAACTCAGAGACGCCCTCGTTCTCTGGGGAAACTCACCCATACACATCATTTAAGTTGTACTTTCTTTTGGGTCCTGATGGGCCCAGGTGCACAGGTGAGCAGGCAGTTGGAGGTTAATGAGGTGTGAAGACTGGCAGTGCTGCCCCAGAGGCCAGGGGCAGGACCTGGATGCCACCTGGTAAAAGCGGGGCCTTCAGTAGACGAGCCAGGCCTGGCCGACCACCTCCCCTTCTCGCTCCAACTGGCCGGAGTGGACACCAGAGGACTGGGGAGCCCATGGCTGCAACCTCAGGGGCCCAGGAGGAGGGAAGGTCAGATCTCTCTGGAGGGGCTAGCTAGATCTCTCAGGTCAAGATTTTAAATGAGAGGTGCAGTCCCCCAAATATGGAGCCATGCCACTCAGTGTGCAAGAGCATATGAGGGCTCCACAGATACACATTTTAAAAGATTAATAGTTATATATTTATTGCAATGGTTCTTAGAAAAAATGACAACCTTCTCTTTTTGGTAATGATATAGTCCTCCCCCTTTCTTCTCCAGTTATTACATTGAGGCATGTACCTCGCATTTCTTGGCTAGTGAGGATAAACATCTTTTCAAATGTCTTTTTAAAATTGTTTTTTAAAAAATTTTTTAAATTAATAGACCTAATTTTTTAGAGCAGTTTTAGGTTTATAGAAAAATGAGAGGAAGGTAGAATTCCCAAATACCACCTTCCCTCTCCCCGGTACAGTTTCTCTATTATTAACATGCTGCATTCGTGTGGTACTTCTATTGCAATCGATGAGCCACTATTACACATTAGTATTAACTGAGGAGCATTGTTTACACCAGGGTTCAGCTTGGTGTTGCATATCCTCGGGGCCCATTGTTACAGACCCCACACAGCAGTTCACCCCCTGAGCATCCTCTGTGCTCCCCCTGCTCACCCCCCTCCCCTCTGACCCTCGGCAACCACTGCTCTTTTTACTGTCTCCACAGTTTTGTCTTTTCCAGAATGTCATAGAATTGGAAGCACACAGTATATAGCCTTTCAGGTTGACTTTTTCACTTAGTGACATGCATTTAAGTCTCCTCCATGCTTTTTCATGGCCTGATAGCTCATTTCTTTTAGGCGCTGAGTAATATTCCACTGTCTGGATGGAACACAGTTTATCCATCACCTACGGAAGGAGGTCTGGCTGCTTCCAGGTTTTGGCAATCATAAACAAAGCTGCTGTAAACATATGTGTGCAGGGTTTTTTGTTTTGTTTTGTTTTTTAATGAATGTAAGTTTTTGGCTCATTGGGTAATGATATCTTTTTTTCTTTTTAAATCCTCACGAGATGGTTTTTTAGAGAGTGAAAGAGAAGGGGGGAAGAGACAGAGGAGAGAGAGAGGGAGAAACATTGATGTCAGATATCACATAGATTGGTTGCCTCCTGCATCCAGACCAGGACTGGGAGTGAACTCGCAACCCAGGTACATGCCCTTGACCAGGAATTGAACCCGAGACCCTGTGGTGTGTGGGCTGACACTCTAACCACTTAGCAACACTGGCCAGGATATCTTTTCACTTTTTATTTTTTTAATTTATTTATTTTAAAAATATATTTTATTGATTTTTTACAGAGAGGAAGGGGAGAGGGATAGAGAGTTAGAAACATCGATGAGAGAGAGAAACATCGATCAACTGCCTCCTGCACATTCCCCACTGGGGATGTGCCAGCAACCAAGGTACATGCCCTTGACCAGAATCGAACCTGGGACCCTTCAGTCCACAGGCCGACGCTCTATCCACTGGGCCAAACCAGTCAGGGCTCTTTTCACTTGTTAAAAGTTGTGAAATGTACCTAACATAACATGTATCATTTTAGCTGTGTTTGAGTGAGCAGCGAGCGGCCCTGAGCACACGCACATGGCTGTGCACAGTCTTCTGGAGTGACAGTGTGTCAGTGAGACAGCCCAGCCCCAGGTGTGTGAGGCGTCGGCGTGCAGGGTGGGCTGAGGCTTGGGGACTTGTCCCTGAAGCATTTCAACCCCACGTTCTTCCTGAGAAATTCTGTCTGTTTAACACATTTATAGCATTTCTCAGCGGCCACCTGCCTCAGGACCCCAAAAGTGAATTTTTGAAACCTATTTCGTGGCCCAGGCCTCTTTTTTTTTTTTTTTTAATATATTTTATTGATTTTTTACAGAGAGGAAGGGAGAGAGATAGAGAGTTGGAAACATCGATGAGAGAGAAACATCGATCAGCTGCCTCCTGCACACCCCCCACTGGGGATGTGCCCGCAACCAAGGTACATGCCCCTGACCGGAATCGAACCAAACCGGCCTCGGCAGGCCTCTTGATTTGTTTTTTAAAATGGGGACTTGGAAAGGCTCACTTCTGTCCCTCAGGTTTCTCTTGCTTCTCTGTGAGACGCTGTGCACTCGCATAATGAAGATTCCTGGCATGGGGCGGGGAGGGGACATGGGAGCAGCAAGGAGCCCATGGAGTCCTGCCGGGGTTCTTGGTCCCAGCGTTACAAAGGGTTCAGCATTCTGGAGAAAGGGGCTGATGCATAGATTAAGAAGGAGTCCAAAGATGAAAGATAATTTTGAAAGGCATTGGGGTCAGAGGATCTTCAGCTAAAGGAACTGAAGACTCCTCCTTGTCTAAGGACCCCATGCTATTTATTTAACACAATTTGTCCTAAGGCAAGGTGGAGGTATACACTTCAAAGGGTAGGGCTTCAAAGGGTACAGAAGCATTGTCTGTTTGGGGAATAGCCTACAGCTGTTGAGGTGTTTGGCCAACAGGAGACAATAAAATGCCCTGAGCTGTCTGGCAGCAAGTGATTATCTTATTCAGGTTTGGGGGAAGTGCCGTTTAGCCATTTCCAACAGGTAAACTACATATGTGGCTCACCCTTGTTGAGCCACCCAAGCTTCACCAACCTTTTGATGAAACTCTTGTAATTATTACATGCTGGAATTGGTTCCCGGCAGAGTCCCTGCATTGTGGCCCCTCAGGATGGCAAGGGGGAGCACTGGACAGTGAGTCCAGCTGGCACGTGCCCTCTCCCGGGAGGAGGTAGGCTGGTGCGTTACCCTGCCAGCAGGGATCAGCTGCGACGAAGACATGTGGCTTTTGCTGTGCTAGCAGAGCAGGCTGCAGAGAACAAAGCAACAGCGACAGGTGTGTCAGCACCACGCCTTTCCTGCAATGCCTATTTTCAAGTCCCCCCCCCCCCCCCCCCGCCACCGCCCCAAGGCAGTCACTCTGGGTTTCTTTACTCTCCCCCATCCCCCCCCCCCCCCGAGGCTGGGCTCATTCGGGGCACGTGGGCTCAGGGCTCAGCACCCCAAGCAGGCTCGCACTGAGACCCCCTCGAGCTCGTCACCCTCTGTCCCACCCTTTCCCTGGTCCCGGCTGCTCACGGGTGCTGTGGAGGTCAATTGGGCTGCCTGGCTTCGGGTGCAGAGACCGTCCGTCCCTCCCAGCAGGACACATGCTGTGGATGTTGCTGCTCTGTGGCCTGGAGCCTTCCCAGTTGCCCGGGGAACAGGGCCCAGGTCATCCCTGTACCCAACTCCCACTATAGCAGAAGTTGAGGGTCCTCTCCCTTCCATCCTGACTGTTCACCTCCCACCTGCTCCTGAGGATGGGAGAACTGCTTGCCCTCTGGTTTCCTCCTTGGGTTTAGGCTCTGGTATCCAGAAGGCTCTGTCCTGTTTCTGCCACAGCAGCTGTGGCAGAAGCCCTGGCCACACAGACCAGCTGGAGCCCGCTGCGGGCCATGCGGCTTTCTGGGGCCACCAGGCTGGCTTGGTGTGTCCACTTGGCCAGCTGGACCTGCGAGTAGTGGCCCTCAAAGCGTGACGGCTCCCCCCACCCCAGGTGGGGTAACTGAGATGTGTGTCTGCACAATCTCAGTGTGAACCCCATGAAGCTTCAGCTGTCATGGTGGGACTCGCTTCACAGCTCCGTCACCCCACTTTCCCACCCCCCTGCAGCTGTTTCCTGGGGTCACCTCCCAAATAAGGTCCTGGTAATGACATCCTTTACTTGGGACCCAACCTGAGACAGTACCCCTTCCCAGAGCCCTAAGGGAGCCTGCTGCACTGACTTCTGGGGGAAGAGCAAGGGGGTCGGAGGCATGATCAGGTGGGGGAGCAATCGCGCATTAATAGTTCAAAATATTATGGAGGATCTTAGGAAACTCATGTGAGTCAAGCTCTTGCTCCATGCCTGGCACTGCATTCTGTGTTGTCACCGGCATCATTTCACCTGGTCCTCCCGGAGCTCTGCCAAGTGACCTGCTCTCAGAGCCAAGGGAACTGGGTCCAGGGGACCCCCAGCAAGGGGGGCAATGAGGGTCAGGAACTCAGGTCTGGTGGTCTTGGGGAGCATCGTGAAATTCCTCAGCTCGTAGGAAGGATGCAGCTCTGTGGTGTGGGACATAGTCTTCCACTATGTCAGCGCTGAAGAATTCTAGTAGCCACTTACTAATCTCTAAAGATGTGTCTTTAAGTCTTTCCTTTGAAAAGTATAAAGTCTCTCTCTCTCTCTCTCTCTCTCTCTCTCTCTCTCTCTCTCTCTCTCTCGGCTGGTGGCATTGTACTGTGAGATGTATAATGTTAGATGAGTTTGTGAGGCCAGAGAATGGGAGAGATGGTCCCAGGATAAAAGAAGATTCATGTGGCACCTGCCAATTACTGCGGTGTAAATACTCCCCCCATGGCCAGTTCCAGGCTATCAACATAACATTACAGAATCCAAAGTTGGGGAGAAGTACCACACCATTAGATGGTATTTCCACTATAATGATACAATCAATGTAAATAACCTCAAGAGCATTGAGAATGGCAAGATGTAATAAAATAATTAGTAAGTGATGAGCTTTGAGTATTTAGTAACCTATTACTGTGATAAAATTTACATAACATTAAATTTGGCATTTTAACTCTGTAAAGTGTACGATCGGGGCAGTACATTTACAGCGTGCCACCACCACCTCTATCTGGCTCCAGAGCATTTCATCACCCCACAAGGAAGCCCTGTACTCAGCAAACAGCCATTCCTCATTCTCTTTCCACCCCTGGCAATCACCATAACCTGTTTTTGGGTGTCTATATATTTGCCTATTCTGGGTTTTTCAAATAAATGGAATTATACATATGTGACCTTTGGAGTCTGGCTTTTTGAACTCAGCATAATGTTTTCAAGGTTCATCCATGTTATAGCATGTTTTTAAGGTTTTTTTTTCTCTTTTTATGACTGAATAATATCCCGCTATATGGATATAATGTATTTTGCTTATTTATCCATCAGTGGATGGATATCTGGGTTGATTTCAACTTTTGGCTATTTTGAGTTATGCTAGTATGCAGGTTTGTATTTGAATACCTATTTTCAATTCTTTTGGGTATATCCCCAGAAGTGGGATTGGGGTCAGGTAGTAGTTCTATATTTAACTTTTTAGGGAGCTGCCAAATTGTTCTCCATGTGGCTGCACCATTTTACATTCCCGCTAGCAGTGCAGAAGGGTTCCAATTCCTCCACATCCTCATCAGCACCTGTTATTTTCAGGTTGTTATTATTATTACCATAGCCATGCTAGCTGGTGAGGAGTCACATCTCATGGCATTTTTGACTCACATTTTTCTAATGACTCGTGATATTGAGCATCTTTGCATGTTCTTGGGCCATTTGTGTATCTTTCTTAGAGAAATGTCTACTCAAGTCCTTTGCTCAGTTTTAAATGGAGTTGTTTATCTTTTTGTTGTTGAGTTGCAAGAGTCCTTTGTCTTTTCATTTCCTTGATGTGTCCTTTGATGCTCAAAAGTTTTTAATTTTGATGAAGTCCAATTTATCTTTTTTTTGTTTGTGAATTGCTCATTATTTTGGTGTCATATCTAAGAATTGGTTGCAAAATCCAAATTCATGAATATTTACTCCTTTGTTTTCTTCTAAGAGTTTTATAGTTTTAGCTCTTACATTTAGGTGTGTGATACAGTTTGAGTTCATTTTTGTATATGGTGTGAGGTAGAGGTTTAACTTCATTCTTCTGCTTGTGACATTCAGTTGTAGTACCTTTTTAATATGTTATTTAATTGTAATTTTATATAATTTAACTTTTAATTATGGCCATGCTTAACAACTGGCTTGCAAAATTCCTGAAAACTTAACCATCAGCTCTCACGAGCCAGTGTGAACCGGTCTGAGCTGGCTCCTGCGTGGCAGGTCACCTCCATTCTCGAAGCCTCACTTTCCCCTTTCCTGCTATGGGGATGAGAGTACTTTTCTTGGGGGGTTGTTGTCAGGCTGCAGTGGGTCTGAATGCCTGGTGGGCGGCAGGGAGAGTGTGCGTGTGATGAGAGTAAAGTCTGGTTTTGCCTGCAGGTTACCTCGCATCCTGGGCCACACAGACGATGTGGGATGGAGGTGCCAGAACTCAACTGCCCTGCCTCACCTGCCAGGGATCAGCCAGCTCTTGCCCCTGGGACCCCAGGGGCCCCAGGTCGGCAGACCTCACCACATCTGACTCTGGGCCCCATCATTTTGCCGCCAGAGCAGAGCCTGGCGCCCACTGTGTTCCTGAAGGCGCTGCCCATCCCACTGTACCACACAGTGCCTCCTGGGGGTCTCCAGCCACGTGCCCCCCTGGTGACGGGCAGCATGGACGGGGGCAGCGTACCCTTCATCCTCAGCCCCCTGCTGCAGCCTGAAGGCCCTGGCGCTGCCCTGGTCGGGAAGCCAGTGACCCCAACGGTCACTGTGAACATCGTGGGCACTCTGCCTGTCCTGTCCCCGGGGCCCACGCTGGGCAGTCCGGGGAAGGCGCGTAAAGCTGGCAAGTACCTGTGCCCCCACTGCGGCCGGGACTGCCTGAAACCCAGTGTGCTGGAGAAGCACATTCGGTCCCACACAGGCGAGAGGCCTTTCCCGTGCGCCACCTGCGGCATCGCCTTTAAGACCCAGAGCAACCTGTACAAGCACAGGCGCACCCAGACGCACCTCAACAACTCCCGGCTGTCTGTGGGCTCCGACGGTGCGGGGGGCAGCCTCCTGGAGGAGGGGGACAAGGCTGCGGAGACCTCCGGAGCAGCCGGCAGGGGGGACAGCTGGAGCCTCGGTGGGGGCGATGGGGCTCGACCAGAGAGACCCCTTTCTCCAGGTGTCCAGGGTTCTGGGCACTGCCCGGTGCCTCCCACGCATCTGCCCCCGACTGCCAAGAGCCTAGATCTGAAGTCGGAAGCTCTTTTCTGTCCAGGGTCCACGCTGGCCGACAGGGAGGTCCCTCTGGACGCTCACCCCGCGGCTCCCGCTGGGCGCCCCCTGGCCAGCTCTCCGCGCGGGCGGAAGCCGCCAGAGCAGAAGTCTCCCCCCGCGGGCAGGGCGTCCCTGCAGCCACAGGCTCGGGCGGCGGGGAAGCCCCAGGACCCCCGGGCCACAGAGAGCCGGCTGAGGAAGTGTGAGAGCACCGACTCGGGCTACCTGTCCCGCTCGGACAGCTCGGAGCAGCCGCCGGCCCCAGGCAGCCCCCCGCACAGCCTGTCGGATCCCAGTGTGGAGTCCGAGAGGGAGGGCGCCCCACGGCCTGGGGGGGCCAGGGCTGAGCCCGGAGGGCAGGAGCCCAGCCTGGAGCTGGAGAAGCGGCGGCTGGAGGAACGCATCGCCCGGCTCATCTCCCACAACCAGGCCGTGGTGGACGACCCCCAGCTGGACCATGTGCGGCCCCGCAAGACCGTCCTGTCCAAGCAGGGCAGCATCGACCTGCCCGTGCCCTACACCTACAAGGACTCCTTCCATTTCGAGATCCGAGCCCTGGAGCCGGGACGCAGGAGGCACGGGGCCCTCTGCCCCGCCCGCTCCACCTGCGTGGCCTCGGACCCGGCGCGGCCCCTCCTCTTCCACTCGGTCCCCACTCAGCTCTCCGCCGCCGGGGAATGCGTCCCCGTCACCAGGAGCAACTCGCTGCCCTTCGTCGAGGGCACCAGGACGTGGCCGGAGCCGCTGGACCCCCAGGACCCCCGTCGCGGGAGGCGGGGGCCTCTGAGCCCCAGGTCTGTCCCTGCCCGACTTGGGGAGGCCCCCAGCAGTCACCCCCGGGCCCTGGTCAGACAGGCCGCGGTGGAGGACCTGCCGTGTCCTGCCCCTGCAGACAGCGAGGCCCCCGCAGAGGACCCGGACAGAAAGCGAGCTGCGGCCGCGGAGGGGCCGGCGGGCAAGGGCAAGGCGGCCGCGAGGAGGCCCGGCCAGAGGAAGCCCAGGCCGTTCTCCCAGGACAAGTGGCAGGTGTACGGCTGCGAGACGTTCCAGAGGCTCTACCAGAGGAGCGCCGGCCGCCAGCGGGGCCGGAGGGCCCGGGAGGCGGGCGCGGGCGGGGGCGCAGAGCCGGACCTGCCTGTGCTGGAGGAGGCGGCGGGGGGCGAGGGCGCAGCCCCGCCTCAGGACGGGAGGACCTCCGCTTGTGAGGACACTTCTGTGGGGGCCAGGCCAGAGCCTTGGGAAAGTCCACCAGCCACAAAAGGCTTCTTGGTGACCAAGCCCGCTGAGCGGAGGGAGCCAGTGGCCAGAGCCAGAGGCGGTGAAGAGCTGGGGGCGGGCAGGGCCCCGTCACCTCCCGCCCTCAGCAGCAGGGAACCCCGGTGTCCAGGCAGCAAGAGCCTTGGGCTTCCTCCAAATGGGAGGCCGGAGCAGGGGTGTCAGCTGCCCCCAGACCCTGGTCCCCTCAAAGGTGGGGACCTGGAGGCTCCCAGGCTGGTTTTGCCAGACCCCAAGCTGGAAGGAGGCCCCGGGAGTGGCGGGGACACCCAGGGGGCCTGGCAGCAGGCCCTTGCGGTCCCAAGATGGCCCAGCGGGAGCTCCGGGGAGCCCCAGCCTGCTGGGGACAAGCTGCCCTCAGAGAGGAAGAAGCTGCGGGTGGAGCAGCTGAGCTGCCCAGAGCAGCTGGGGTCTCTGGGAGTGAGAGACCAGGCCTCCGGGGGCCCAGCGCAGGACAGCTCCCCACCCTCCTTGAACCAGGACAGTGACTCTGGGGACAGGCTGCACAGGAGTGCCGACGGCAGGGGGGCCTCTGGCCCATCGTTCTCTGCGCCCTCGGGGGTCCTGCGACCGGTGGGGCCCAAGCACGAGGCACCTATGCGTGGTCCTGCAGCTGGAGCCCCCGAGGGGGCCGCCCCCCTGCCTGCTCAGCCTCCATACACCACCTTCCCCCCCATGTACCTGCTCAGGTTACCGCAGGGAGAGACACCGCAGCCGCCGCCTGGCGCCCCGGGACCAGAGCGCAGTGGGGACCCTCTCTGCAGGAGCGGGCTGCCCCAGGACCAAGCCTCCTCTGCTGGGCTAGGGCTGGGGACCCACTCCGCCCCAGGCCTGGCCCCAAGTAGAGCCGACAGCTTCCGGGAGGACTCCAGCTGGCCCAGGCTGTGGGGCAGCAGAAAGGGGGTACCAGGAGAAGAGAAAGGAGATTTGGACACCAGCACCCCCGCGGCCGGGGTGTCTCCGGGCTCTAGTGTTGGGGCCCCCAGGGAGACGGCCTCTGCCCTGCCCACCCCGCCTTGTGACTCTGGGAGGAGTGAGGCCCGAGACGCTGGACAGCTCTGCGTGGGCAGCACGCGGGCAAGGGCCAGGCCCTCTGTGGGTGTCAGGAGTCCCTGGACGCTCAGCAGGGAAGTGGCGGGGCCTCCAGGGCCCCTGGCGAGGCACAGTCCCTGCTGCCCCCTCGAGCCCAGCTCCGTCCTCTCGGCCCCCCCGCCCTCAGGCTGGCCTGAGCTGGCCCGGAGCAGGACCTCTGAGAGCTCTGGCCTCTGTGGGCCCCAGGGCCCCTTCCCCTCGTTGCGGGCCGAGCCCCGGCTCACCTGGTGCTGCTTGAGCGGCAGCCTGCCTCTGCCCACGGAGCAGAAGGAGAAGGCCGCGTCTGTGTACTGGGCGCTGCACCGCCCTGGGAGCAGTGCCCCGGCCCAGGGTGCAGATGCCCGGCCGGTGAGCAAGGCACAGTCGGGACGATGGACTGGGACCAGCCCCGCAGAAGGAGGGGAGACATGGAAGGTAACAGCCATGGAAGGTAACACAGCTTTGCCCCGGGCCCCGGGCAGAGGGTGCTGCCAGCAGGTAGGACGTGCCACGATGGAGAAGAAGTGTGAACAGTCCCGTGGCATCTGCCCCCGTTAGAACGTCTTCCCAGCCTGTTCTCGAGGGGAGTGGGCTGCCACCCCGCGGGTGGGGACAGGACAGAACAAAGGCCCCAAATGCCAAACAAAAGAAAATCGTGAAAAAAATTTCAAAGGAAGAATTAATTGTACCCAGGACTCTGGGTGAGAGATTTTTCCTAACTAGACATACAGCTTAACTCTGAGCTTCCTGGCAACAGAGGCAACATGTGACATGAACGCTGCCTAAGAGAGCTCTCTGGGTCATCTAAGATTATCTAAGATTATAAACCAGAAACTCTTATTGCGAGATAGACTCCAGACAAGGGGAGTGGGGGGAGAGTGCCCACCTGGTGATTAAACAGTTAGTCCACAGTCCACAGTCCCAGTGAGAGGGATCCCACGCCTCTGGATTTTATAATGGGGGGTGTTGTCCTGTTCTGGAGGTCTCAGACAGGGCAACAGACGAGGGTGCGGGGACCTCAGTGCTAACGTCACTGTGGGGACGATGACAGGGCCCGGCCCAGAGCCTGGCCGGCTGTTCTCCCAGGTGGGCAGGAGGAGCCAGAGGGCGGGGCCGCGCTTCTTCCTCCTGAGACTGGCAGGTTATAAAGAAGGTGTTGGGCCCAAGAGAGGGGCATTCAAGGCCGGGGTTAGCCTTCCTTCTCCGAGAGACAATGAGGTATTGGGCGCAGGCATTCCTGGAGGGGGAGAACCGGAGGATGGAGAGGATCCGGCCATGCCGTTCCCCAGGCCTCCAGGAGCACCACGCATCTGGGCTTTCCTCTGCGGACCCAGCCGCCGTCTGTGGGCCCCGCCCACAAGTGTTCGGCGATGCAGCACTTCTGCGCCCTGACGCCCCCAGATAGGCGTCCTGTGTGCAGAGACAGAGCCCTTAGGATTGTCCCCGCCAGAAGGGCTTTGAGCAATATGATGCCAACGTGCCTGGTATTTTCAGCTCTCCTGCCCAACAGCCCCGGGGATGACATCCGGAGACCCGGGGTCTGAGCCAGGATGGACGAAGGGACCGCCTCGGAGGAGGGCGAAGATGTGCCGGGGGAGCAGCAAGCAGAAAGCACCGAGAAGGTAGGTGTGTGGCCACCGCTGTCCTTTCCTCATGTGCCTGTCCTGTTG
Organism: Eptesicus fuscus; assembly: GCF_027574615.1. Classification (NCBI taxonomy): domain Eukaryota; kingdom Metazoa; phylum Chordata; class Mammalia; order Chiroptera; family Vespertilionidae; genus Eptesicus; species Eptesicus fuscus. The sequence continues at coordinate 3,493,320 of NC_072484.1, read as the reverse complement.
GTAACTGCAGACCCTGGTCTCGCTAAACCCCAGGAAAAACACCATACGGCATTCAAAAGGTGCCTCTGTGCCCCAGGGAGAGGGTGCCTGCCCGGGGCTGGGGTTTCGAGGGGACAGGACTCGGCTGGTCCCCACAGCCCTCTGGCTGTGTAGTTTCAATGGCACCTTCCCAAGGCCAGGGCCCCAGCGCATATTTGAAATAACTGACTTGGACCACCCATCCAGGTTACGTCCTGAAGAGAAAGCGTGTTAATTATTACAGCTTTTACTGCTTTTTTAATTAGGCAAGCGATGCAGGTCTTTTGCAGAAAATTAGAAGATACAGATGAACAAAGAGAAAACAATAAAACTCCTGGTAATCTCTCCACCAGAGACAGTCAGTGTCAGCGTTACATGCCCTTCCAGACTGTTCTCTACCGCGTGCACACGCACAGTGCACAGGCAGACGTGGCGGGTGTGGGTTTTAATACCATTCTTTGATTGTCTTGCTCCTTTGCTCATAACCCTCCGTGCTGCCATGGCGCATGAGTTAGAAAGCCCGCTCTTGATCCAGCCCCTGACCTCCCCAGACCCCCACCAAGCTTTCGGTCTCCTTTCCACACAATCTCCTCCTCTCCCACTCGGTGACCTGGTGCAGTGTCGCTGGCCCTCTCCCATTCTCTAATAGGACTCTGACCCCATGTCCCTAAGACCCTCCAGCCCCTGGCAGCCTTCCCTTCCAGGCACGCTTAGCCTCTGCACCCCACGATTGTCAGTCTGTGATCCGAAGCCTAGCTATGCTTCAAGAGGCAACGCAAACTCCTGACTCTGCCCTGCAGCGGCTCAGCCCTCCGTGGCTGCAGGCACCCACTTCTGAGGCCCAGCCCCTGCTCTGAGTGTCTGCCAGGACCAGGAGTTCAGAGTGGCCATGGCCGAGGGCTGTTCGGTACAGGGCACTGCACCACGACTCCCCACTTTTCTCAAGAGGAAACTGAGACCCACAGAAGTCAGGTGACCTCCCAGGGGCCTGTATGCCAGATAGCGGCCTGCCCCAGGGTCCCCGCCCTCAATGGGCACCAGAGTTGCCTGCAGTTTCCTGGCGTTTCCTGTGATGTTGGGTGGAACTCAGTGGGTCTGGGGGTGGGGGCTGAGGATCTGCTTTCCTGACATCCCTGGTGAAGCTGGTTTGCTGACTTGCAGCGTCCTGAGGAGCCACACTTCTGTCCAAACCACATCCTGTCCTTCCAGGCGCCCACCATCTCTCTGACCCAATCTCCCGCTGCTTTCTCCTTTTTAAAGACTCGGGTGGTAAATGGGGCTCACCCCAATAATCTCATCATTTTACTGTACCCGCAATTACTCCTGCAAAGTCCTTTTTTCCATGGAAGGTAACATATTCACAGGACCTGGGGATTAAGGGCTAGGCAACATTCTTCTGCTTGCCACTCTAACCATTCGTCTGTCCGTCCATCCATCCACCCGCACACATGTGACTGTAAGTATGCATACAGATAGGGTGTACCAAAAATGTATATACTTTGACAGCTGATAACTCACTTAATGTTTACTCCTTTTCAGGTTTAACTGATTTGAAATAATAGGTGAAGCCAGACTAAGCTTTGAACAAAGAAAATTTATCGTAAAGTGCCACTATTTTTTTTATGGGGAATACATAAAAGATAAGGTTTATAGCACAAAACTGGCAACAGTCAATGAATTGAGGGCACATAAATACCAAACGAAATGATTCTTGATGTTTGTGATTCCATTGCATCGCATTATCAGCAGTGCCTGGACCAGAATGGTCATCAGTTCAAAAACATGGAAATGATTTTTTAAAAATATCATTCCTGTAGATTCTTTTAAATCTTCAAAATGAACTGTATGTTTATAAACACTGACTTTATAATCATTCAAAGTGCATATACACTTTTTGGGGGACACCCTGTATGTCTCAACTTATATATCCATCTCTATCATCTATCAACCTGTGTGTTCTCTCCTCAAGAAAGAAGCCTATATTTTAAATTCAATTTCCCATTTTACTTCAGTTGTCTTAATGTTCTATAGAAAACAAAATACTGCCCAGGTTTGATTTCAGGCAAGGGCATGTACCTTGGTTGCAGGCACATCCCCAGTAGGGGGTGTGCAGGAGGCAGCTGATCGATGTTTCTAACTCTCTATAAAAATCAATAAAATATATTTTTAAAAATGAAATAATTTTTTAAAAATTAAAAAAGAAAATAAAATGAAATATTGTACTCGAGATCCCCCTCCAGGCCATTGCTCATAGAGAATGGTGAGCTTTCTGTATCAGAATATCTGTTCTCTTTTTTCTTGTTTTGGAAAATAAAACATAAAATAAAATACAGGAAAGCTCAGAAAATATATGACAGACTCCTGGGTAATGATCCAGTGTGAACAAATGCTAACATTTTGTTATATTTGCTTCTGAGCCTTTAAAAAATCACATAAACTGTTACTTTATACATTAAATGTTATGCAAAATAAAAGAAATAAAACACAGAAGATAATGATGTAGTTTTATGTATTTGGCACTAATTTTTTCAATCCATGTTCTCATACTTGGAAAATTGAGGTATCCACTACTTGCATATAATAATGTTGATTTCTGTCTTTAAAATACGTATATAAATATCATGCTATAGTTATTGTCCTGCCTGACTTTAAACTCAGTATTGTGTTTCTGGAGATATAGCCATGCTGCTACATACAGCTCAAACTTATTCCCTTTGTTGCTGTAGAGTGCTCATCTCATAAGTACAACATTTCATTTATTTCCAAAATGTTTGACTTATTTTGCAGTGAGCATGCGTATGCATGCCTCCTTAGGCACAGTGCAAGAGGTGTTCTAAGAAATATATTTAAAAGTGGAATTGCTAGATGCTAAAGTAATCACATTTTCAACTTTACAAGTTATTACCAAGTCATTCCACAATGGCTGTGCCATTTTCCTCCTCTGGGAGCAAGCGGCAGCCCTGCGCTCACTTTCTTACAAAGGGCTGTTATTAGCAGATGTTTAAGGGCTTTGCCCATCCAGAATTTGTAGGATTCTGTACCTATTTTAGATCTATCTATACATATAGATCTGTTATATACATATGTATACATATTCTGTACCTATTTTAGATCTGTCTATATTATTTGCCTGTTATATACATATAATAGAGGCCTGTTGCATGATATTCATGCAAGAATAGGCCTTCCTTCCCCTGACTTTGCTCCCAGCTGCCTGGGAGCCAGCACGTCCTCACTTCCTGCCGGAGCAATGCTCCTATAGCTCCCTTCAATGCCCCCCTCCTCCTTATAGAAGGTGTCCCGCTCCTCCCGGCCACTCCACACCTGCATATGCAAATTAACCCGCCATCTTTGTTGAGTTAATTTGCATACCCACTCCTGATTGGCTATGGGTGTAGCGGAGGTACGGTCAATTTACATGTTTGTCTATTATTAGGTAAGATGTAGAGAGCTCTGTGTTCCACTAGAGGCCTGGTGCACAAAATTTGTGCACTGGGGGGAGGGGGTGTCCCTTAGCCCAGCCTGCACCCTCTCCAATCTGGGACCCCTCAGGGGATGTCTGACTGCTGGATAGTCAGACATCCCTGGCAGTCGGACATCCCTCTCACAATCCGGGACTGCTGGCTCCTAACCACTTGCCTGCTTGGCTGCTTAATTGCCCCTAACCACTCTGCCTGCCAGCCTGATCGCCCCCTAACAGCTCCCTTGCCAGCATGATTGACACCTAACTGCTCCCCTGCCAGCCTGATCATCCCCAACTGCCCTCCCCTGCAGGCCTGGTCGCCCCCAACTGCCCTCCCCTGCTGGCCATCTTGTGACAATGTGAGGGCGGCCATCTTGTGATGACATGGGGCGCCCATCTTGTGACAATGTGGAGGTGGCCATCTTGTGACAACATGGGGGCAGCCATCTTGTGATGCGAGGGCGTGAGGGTCAATTTGTATACTACCTTTTTATTACATAGGATTAGGAATCCATTGGGCTTTTATGATTTATGGATTGATGTCTACCTAGAAAATTATCAGGCCTCATTCCTCAAACACTGCCCTTGCCCTGTTCTCTCTCCTCTCTTTCTGGAACACTAAAATAATGTATCGTAGGTGTCCTCAGTCTTCCACACCTCTTTTTTTTTTTTTTTTTTAATCCTAATTCAATTGTTCCTCTGATTTTTAGAGTGGAAGAGAGAGGGAAAGACAGAGAGAAATATCAATATGAGAGAAACACATCAATTGGTTGCCTCCTGTATGTGCCTTGACCAGGGTCTGGGCTGCGGAGAAGCCTGCATCCGAGGTCTGTGCCCTTGACTGGAACCGAACCCAGGATCCTTTGGTCCATAGGCCAATGCTCTATCCATTGAGCCAAACTGGCTGGGGCTTCCATTGCCTTTTAACATCTATTTTCAATAACTTTGTCTCTCTGTGCTATCATCTCCATGCTTTGTTCAGATCTATCATTTAAATTTTACTAATTTTCTTAATCCACTGACTTATTTTTGAAAAACTCTGCTGAAATATATTGAATTTCAATATTATGCATAATTAAAATATGCAATTTAATAAGTTTTGATATATGTGCACACCTGTGAAACCAATAACACCATCAGGATAATGAATGTGCCCATATCCACAAAAGTTCCCATGTGTCCCTTTGTGAATCCTGCCTCATGCCCACCTGGCACCCTCCCATCCCCAGGTAACCACTGATGTGCCTGCTGTCACTATAGCTTAGTTTACTTCTTCTAGAATCTTATAGAATATGTGCTCTTTTTCTTGGGGGAGGGGACACTGGCTTTTCAGGTCCATTCATGTTGTTGTGTGTATGAATAATTCATTCCTTTTATTGCTAAGTAAGGTAGATATGTCAAAATTTGGTTATATAGTCACTTGTTGGTAGACATTTGGTTTGTGTCAGTTTGGGGGCTGTTAAAATATAATGACTATTCCTCTAGATATCTTTGTGTGGGTTATGCTCTCAGTTTTCTTGGGTACATACCTAGAAGTAGAATGGATGAAACATATGGTAGATGCATAATTGATTATTTAAGAAGCTGCCAAACTATTTTCCAAGGTGATTGCATCGTTTTCATTCCTACCAGTAGTGTGGGGAGTGCCAGCTTCTCCCCATCCTTACCAACACTCAGTGTGGCCATTCTTTTTCATCTTTACTTGTATTTTCAAACGTTTCAAAAAACACACTTGCCAGTTTGTGCCTGACAGCGCTCACATGGGAAGTCTCGGCCTATCTGACTGTTTCCTGTGCTAGCTCTCACTAATGGTGCCTGGTTTCCTGGTTTGTTCTCAGAGTTTTGGCGGTGAGCTGAGATTTTGGGGACTTCGAGACTTGGCTTGGAGGTGGGTGTCTTCAGTGGTGACATGCTTCACCTCTGCTGGATGCCTCTGGTCACTTACTTTAAAGAAAAGTCTTGGTTTTAGGTTTTTTCATGCCACTGGGCAGTGAATTCAAATTGCAAGCCCATGAGAAGACTGTCTTCTTGTTATGAAGTCAACAGAAGAGACTTTGGCCCCTTTTGCTCTGTGAGAAGGTTGGAGTTTTTATGTCCTCTGAACAGGTGGTGGGGGTAGGTAATGCCAGTGGTCTTGATCCAGCATCTAGAAGGGTTCAGCAATCTGGAGAAGGCACTGTGCGTAAATTAAATAAGAGTCCAGAGACGAAACATAATTTTTGGAAGGCATTATAGGGGGCCAGAGGAGCTTGGCTAAAGAAACCAAGTTCTCCTTGTCTCAGGACCCCTTGCTTTTTATTAACACAATTTGTCTGAAGGTGAGGTAGATATACACATCAAAGGGTAGGGTTTCCTATACAGAGTCCATTGTCAGGTTTGGGAGAAACTGCCTTTGGCTGTTCAGGTGTTTGGCCAGTAGGAGGCAATAACATGTAGATTAAGATGCCCTGAGCTGTCTGGCAGTAAACAATCAATTTATGTATCCTTTTTAGGTTTGGGGAAATGCCTTTAGCCATTCCCAACAGGCGATAACATATGTGACTCAGCCCTTGTTGAGTCCCCAAGTTCCATCAACCTTTTGATGAAACTCTTGCAATTATGACATGCTGGAATTGGCTTCCGGCAGGTAGGGTTGTTATTGCCCACATGTTGAGGGTATGACCCTCTGAGGTTTCTGCTTTGTGTAGGAGTGGACTCTCACCTGGGATAGAGTCTGGGTTTCAATCCTGCACCATTCACCCCAGCAGACCATGCAAATGAAGGACCAAACTCACCTCAAATGCCCACAGAATGACAAAGCTCACTTACCTTTCCAGGTTTCTGTTTCCATTGGGTTTTTGACTTATAAGTATATCTTACCTTCTAATCAGAACACCAGTGCATTTCATCGTGTTAAACATTTTCCTGTTTAACACATCAGAGTTGTGCTCAGTGCGAGGGTGGGTGTGGCCGCCATCAATCAGGGGAGCTGCTGTGGGAAACGGTTCTTATTTTCTAACCTTGTTTATGATTCTCTTGTCATCAAGAAGTGGTAATTTTGATGTAGGCAAGTGGAGCTACCTTTTCCTTTATAATGATAACTTTTGGTCTTGTTTAAGAAATCTTCTCTTACTCTCAATCATAAATACAAAAATGCATTCTCTTGTGTTCTCTCTGTGTAACGTAAGGAAGGACCTATTTTTGTTCATATAAAAAAACTATGCATGGGTCAAATTGGGCTCTTGACCAGTTTTTGTATGCCTTTGTGAGTGACGCATGGCTTCTACGTTTTTGAAAAGATACATATAAATATAAACGCACACACTCATGTGTACATGAAGAATATGTGTCAGAGATTGTGTGTCACCTGCAAAGTCTAAAGTATTTATTATACTCATTACCTGGGCCTTTATACAAAAAGCCTGCAGACTTCTGGATTAATCACTTTTTTTCTCTCACTTATTTGCTATATTTTAACTCCCCACTTGTACCTGGAGTTTTGGGGGGCCCTCCATTCTGTCTCATTCATCTCTTTGTTTGTTGTCATCTCCAAATATCACACTCATGTAAATGGCTGTTTCCATCATGAAAGCACGTGAGCCAAAGGACGGGAGTAGAGCGCAGGCTCCGTCCTCAGAGTGGGACTGGGGAAACAGGGAGGTTCGGATTCCATGCCTCCTTGCCCGACGTTAACTAGAGGCACAGAAATGCAGAGAGCTCGTGGGTGCACCTCCCTGCCCCAGAGAAGCGCTGGACCGTGGAATTGGATTTCATTGATTAATTTGTAACTGTGGGCCGTGCCCTATGGAGCATGAAACACCTGAGCCTTGATCTGGGAAGCTCCCGGCAAAGGGATCAATGAGTGGTGAAGTCCCAGGAGCACAGAGGTGATGGGAGGTGATGGGGGAGAAGGCTCTCCCTGAGCCCTGAAACATGCCCTCATCCCTGAAGAGGAGAGCAGAAGAGAGAACCCTGGCCGCTGCACACACCCTTCCCCTAATTGCTGGTGTCTGCGTTACAGCACGTGGCCTCTGGGGGGAGGGGTGTCTGCTCACTTGGCCATGACACACGTTGTTTGACGGGGTGGCACTCTTAGTAACGAGAGTCCCGTTTCAGGTGTTTGGGACACACACCTGGAGGTGTGGCGGCCACTAGTACAGGCACCGGAAGCTTTCACCGCGGTCCTGGCCCTGCTTTGTGGGAGCCCGAGGGCCCTTGTTATTCCTTGTGGGGTCAAGAGAGGAGGGTGAGAGGAATCCTACAAACATATTCTTTCCCCGATGAGCTTGTGAGAAGCAAGGGTGTACACCTGTGGGACCCTCTCCTTAGAGGAGGGCAGGGCGGGCTTCAAGAGGTAGGGTGGTCAGTGGCTTTCAGCCAACACCTGGGCCTGCTCCTTCTGTGAGCTTCCCATTTGACTCCAGGTAACATGGTGTTCCCTGAGCTCTTGGCCTTGGCCAATGAGCCGTCGGGGTCCCTGCTGAAGCTGCCATGGGGTAAGAAGGCTTTTTTCTGAATGTTCTCCCATGAGTCTGTAAACAGAGGTTCCTTGCTGGTCTTACATCTGAGTCCACGATACAGGCTCTTGGAAGACCGACAGAGAGGGACGAAGACAGTGGAAGCTGTGCCGAGCGGAGGAGTCATCTTTAAAACGTGGACTTCAAATGGCAGCTTATGTGTTTTGTGTTGTTTTTAAGTAAACCACCATTCAGGCAGCTAGAAGTAGCAAATTAGACACAAATCCAGAAATCCAGACTGATCTCAGAAACACGGCCGTGCGTGAAAACAAAGTGAGAAAAAGACGTCTCTGTGGTCAGTGTCCCGCACAAGTGCCACACACATTTAGAAGCATGTGAGCTATTGCAGGGTGCTTATTCCACACCCCAGGGGTGGGATCAGAAGGGAAGAGGGGAAAACATTTGAATGGTGTCTGAGATTGGGCTCCCTAGAAGCAGAGCCTGAGGGGAGGTTCTTGTATGAATGGTTGATGGAAGGAGGGCTCTCAGGAGGCTGGTGAGTGAGAGCAGCAGACCAGGGCAAGGGGAGATGTTGGTGAAGATGTGCTGCTGGGTGTCCAGTCCTGCCGGACCCCATGGGGAGCTCTGGAGTGGGGAATGCATAGTAGAGACTGTCCTGCTCGGAAGCCAAGGGACTGAGCAGTCGGCCTTTCCCGGGGGGGTGTGCAAATTCCCTCAGGCCTCTCCAGGCAAGATGCTCCCATCTGCCAAGGGCAATTCCCTAGGGAAGGGAGTGAGTGAGTTACTAGTAGCCAACACTCCAGCAGCCGGGCCTGGGTGTGCAGCCTGGTGGAGGCGAGGCTGCCAGAGGCTGTGTGATTGGTGATCGCCAGCTTGCAGCCCCTGCTTCACCCTGGCTGCTCATTCCCAGGGCCATGCTGCTCCAGGAGGGGCTGCACGAGAAGGTTCTGGGAGAAGCCAGCAGAGAAGGAGACAGACCCTCCCATGACTAAGCAAAAGAGTGCTTTGAAGACAATGCCAAGACCTACTTGGGCTCCCCCTACGGGCAAAGGGTCCAAATTCCACCCTAACAAACTCTTGAGTTCAGCGCCGGCCTCTTCCAGCAGAATAGGCTTCTAGCTATTTCATTGAGTGGAATGCTTCGATCCTACATTTTCCAAAAGCAAAACCTCCCTGCAGCTCAAGCTGTGCAATTCTTAACACCTGCAAGCGCCTGGCAGCCACCCACTGATGTGGGGGCAGAGGTGACTGCAGCATGAAGAATTCTCCACGTGACCCTGCACCTTCCTTCCTTCCTTTGTCTCTGCACTTTGAGATCACGTTTGTCACCCCAACCCCCTGCCAGCAGGAGCCCCCACTGGTTCAGGCTTTGTGATGATGCAGCCCTGTTGCTTCCCACCCTGGCTCAGATAGCGGTTTCAGGAAGCTGTGATCTCGGCAAGCAGGGACCCCTGGGAATGATGGCTCCTGCCCAAGGCCAGGAAGGCAACTGTGCCCTATAAGTGGCACCTCTCCTAAACCCAGACGCCAGGAAAGATGAACAGGAAGTCCCTTTCTCATTGTTGCTGCAGTCAAAATCAGTGCCCGAGGACACTGCATTCGTTCTGCAGACCTGATTTAAAATTCTGCCAGCGCCCGGGAGCTCAGGGGACTGCGGCTTGATGTTGGCAGAGGCTCAGACAAACGAGAAAGCAAAATGGCCAAGCAGGTTGGCCCCCCCTGCCCCCCCCCCGCCCCCCCACCCGCCCCCCCCCCCCCCAGCAAGCCAGGAGGTTCTGAGGAGTGTCGTGGGAGAAGGATTCTTGTGAACTGAGGATTTATAATGGGATGAGTCCTTGTGGCTTGACCAGGCAGCTAGAAGCGGGGTAGAGACCCTTTTAACGAGCTGACCACTCATGGGGACCTCTGCAAAGTGGTCCGGAGCCCTGGATGAAGAGTTTAGCTCCCAAGTGGCCACCGGGTCTGTGAGTCTCAAGGCACCTGGCAGCTGCTCTGCATCTCAGTTCTTCCCCCTGCAACACGGGGGCGCTAGACTAACTTGCTGGTCTGCTTTTACTTGCACGTTCCTATCAGTGACAAGTTGTGAGCCTGCACCCTAATAAGTGCATACTAGTAACTGTTCATTTACAAATGCTACATATGTGGCCAGGCAAAAATCACCACTGGTCAAAATTACCCTTAAAATTGTTTAGTTAGGCCCCATGCTGAAGTCATACTGTTTGTTCAGTTAGCTCTTGCTCTCTAACAACCCAAAACAGAGGATTAAAATGATACCATTTATTTAGCTTGCAATTCTATGGGGAGGTGTTTCAGGCTGGGCCCAGCTGAGTGGTTTTTCTGATGTTGGCTGGGTTGGCATATGTGTCTGTGGGCAGCAGCCGAGGCTGCCAGGGACTGGATGGGCTGGAGGGCCACCCCCAGCGATGGCCTGTCTTGGCTCCATGGGTTTCTCATCCTCCAGGAGGCTAGCTCGGGTGCGTCCTCCCAGCACAGGCAGAGCAGAACATGCATTATGCACATTACAAAGGACGTGCAACAATAGACGGAAGAATGTCTAGATGAAAAGAACTATAAACAGAAGCTCTAGAATTCTCTTTCCCTGTGGTTCCTGGGCCCTCTCCTTTGTTTTGGAGGTTAGCCAGATGATATGGAAGGCTTCTCTAGATGGAATGTCTCTGATGCTCATTTTTTTCCAAAGGAGATCCTTTAGACCCACACCATCCAGTATGGTAGCCATGAGCCATGTGTGGCTATATAAATTCATCAACTGAAATAAAATGTAAAACTCAGTTTCTCAGACACTAACTATATTTCAAACACTCAGTAGTTTTGTGGTTAGTGACTACTACTGCCTCTGTCAATGCAGATTACAGAACATTTCCATCATTGCAGAAATTTCTATTTGATAGCCTGTTTATTAAGGAGTCAAGACTATTTGTCCCAGTCTTTAATTACAGCACATATTATGTGCTACACAGCACGGGGAGCATTTTATAAACACTATCTCATTTAATCTATAAAACAACCTCATGAATTAGGTCCTATTATTGTGCCCATGACATGGAGGAAAAACGAGGAGAGGAGAGATGACGAGTTTCTAAGAGCTGACAAACAAAGGTCAGCCCTCTGTTCTCCCAGGGACTTGGGTTTTATTGTCTGAGCATCACTGTTTGGGGATGTTGTGTGTATGAGCTTCTGGACACATGCTCCCAAGGCTGGTCACTGAGTGTGTGCTTCTCTATCCACAGGTACAGAGGGAGTTTCTTGCAGGGTCGAGTTCGACTCAGAGCGAGTAGACTACGCAAGCCACTCCGGGTGCTGAGAAGACACTGCCACCCTCCTCCACTCGAGGGGCTGGACCCACGCAGGACCATAGGGCAGGCTTCTTCTGGAATGGCAGGTAATGCTCTCCTTGAATCCATGTTGGGTGTGAAAAGGCACCAGGCTACTGGGGATGCAGGGTGAGCAGGAAAAAACCACCCTTGCCCTCAGGAGCCAAAAGTCCAGCAGGGGTACAGATGATGTCACAAAGGTGTGACATTTGTGGGACAGTCAACATGACCCTAAACTAGTGGACAGGGTACCAGTGAGATTGGTTGAGAATCCAATACTGAGAAGTTGACAGACACCCTTGAGCACTGGGCACATGTACTAGACACAGGTTTCCCGCAGGACCTAGGAAACGGGAGTCAGAACTCTTGGTGTGTCTACCTTCCCACATCTTTAAAAAAGTCGACTCGGTTCTTTCCACCGGACCATTGTGAGGCTGAAATAGGTCAGTGGATGGGCTTGCCTGTCCATGTGAAATAGAAGAGTAAGTAGTTATTATGTGTTAAGAGCTGCAGGAACACTGCTTACATATGAAGCGGTAAGAGGTCCACTCTTCATGCTCGGAAATAAATAAAGGATGAACTAATGGAGACTGCTTCCTGGAACATGGGCTATTTTAAGTTGCACTCACTGGGCAACCAGCACAAGTTACTTAACTTCTCTGGACCTCAATTTTCCCTCCCCTTCTCCCCTCTCCCCAGCAGTAATGAGTCCGGTCTTAGTCTTACTTACAGGGTGTTGACTGGGAAAAATGAAGACCATCTATGAAAAGGCTGCAAGGTCCCATCTGGCCAGCAGTGACTGAATTACCATCTTTTTGTGGCTGATTGTTGTCTGTTTGGCTCAAGGGCTGACCATGGGCTCTGTCTGGTGGCTGAAGTTTTGCTCCCTGGGGACACCTCCTCCTCCACCTTTGTGTAGCTCCAGTGCCCCCTACAGGCACTGGAGCTACTTTCCTGCTCCCCCTCCACTCCCAACCTCCATCCCTCAACCCCCAAAGCCTGTTCCGGTAGGCAAGGACAAAGATTGGTTTCTCAGTGAGAACTGAAATCAAGGTAGATATTTGCTCAACTTGGATGGCCAATTGTGGACAGGAAAGCACTGTGTTTGTGGCATGTGGAGGGTTAAGATAATGTGGGCGAGGCTGGGATGAGGTAGGAAAAATACCATCAGGGAACCCATCTTTACCCTTTCTTCGTTATCTGTGTCCCTCATCCTTAACTCCATTCCTTTCCTCCTTCTCAAATAGATACGGCCAATGGAATTGCCCATTGGGGTGTGCTTGGGTGAACCCAGCCCCCAACCAACCCAACAGTTGTCCCAAATGTCAGAGCTTTCCCACTAGCTCTCTTCCAAGTAGGGGCCAAGTCAACCTGCCCCTGCAAACTCGCCTCAGCCTCCATATTTACATTCTTACGGCCCACACTATGTACCAAAAGGGAGAAAAGGAAACACCGTGCTCTTGATAAATGTCCAGGATGAAGACAGCCACCCTTTGCACAATTCTCTTTGGGAATGACGTTGGCAGTCAGTTAGCTTCCTCCTCAGAATGATCTGTCTATTAGGCTAGACTGTCGATGTAGGTATTACCTACCCAATGGCTCAGTGTCAGGGCCAAGTAAGCTCCTGTGTGTAGTAAGTGCTTTGCAGACTCTAAAGCAGATGGGTGTTGGCTGTCTATCTCCTGAGCATAATGATTATGCAAGCATAAAGCCTGGCGTATGCCCGATGAGTGCCAGATGAATGGGGGGGACACGTGGTAATAATGGTCTCTGTCATCTAGTGAAGGAGAAGGGCAGTGTTAAGGGAGGAACCCAAAGGGAAAATTTTCTTGGGAGAGACATGGCTTCTTCTGGAAGTTCAGATCCAGGGAGAATAGGACAGAGGTTTTATGAACTGTGGAGTGGTGAGTAAAGGCTCGGGGGTGAGAACAGGGAATCTGGGGAGGGAGGATTGAGTTCAGGCAGGCTGGTGTGCGCTGCTGTCCATGGAAGACTTGGGGAGCCATTGAAGCCACTGTTCCTAAGGTTGCTGAAGAAATTGCTGGAAACTTGGTGGCTTAGAACAAGAAGAATCTATTCTCTTACAGTTCTGCAGGTGGGGAGTCTTGCACTCCCTTCAAAGATGCTAGGAGAAGAAACTTCCTGTCTCTTCCAGCTTCGGGTGGCTCCAGGCATCCTTGGCTTGTGGTAGCATCACTCCAGTCTCTGTTTCTGTCTTCCCATGGCCTTCTCCCCTGTGTTTCTGTGGATTGTATCTCCCTCTGTGTTTCTAAGGACACTTGTCATGGGATTTAGGGCCCACCCTAAATCCAGGATCATCTTATCTTGAGATTCTTCATTTAATTCCATTTGCTAAGACCCTTTTTCCAAAGCCACAGTCACACATTCCATGGGTTATGTCTTTTATCCTAGACATATCTTTTTGTGGGGGCTTCAACTCAACCACTATAGCATTTTTACAACTTTCCCCCATCTGCAATCTAACCGAAGTGACCCCAACATGTGTTTCTAAGTGAGAAGGGCCACGGCACACACGTACATTCAGTGATGCACCTTGTCCGTGCTCTTATGTATGCAGTTTGGTTAGGAAAGTTGTATTTTTAAACCTAAATCAAGATATAATCATGGAAACGGAACCACTCAAGAAGAGTTGTCCAAGTGGTATAGGTAGCATCCATCCTAAAGTGGGTGTGTTGGACCATGAGATACATTGGCTTCCTTTCCGGAAGAAGGCCCCGAGACAGGCTGCGTAGTGGTGGGCAGAGCCTCCTTGTGTGGCTCTGTGGATTATGTTCGTAGGGGCTGAAGTCCAGTCACCACCCAGTTTGTCTGGCCTTGTGCTTTGGGTATGGGGTTATGTCAGCCCAAGGTGAAGACACCAGCTCCTCTGCCCTCCTCCCTCAGGGGGCACTCTTTCACACATCCTCCAGTGGAAGTCAGGGCCTCTTCCCAATGCACCCTGTGTGCTCAGGGAGACCCAGAGAGACTACTGAGGAAGCCTCTGAATTTCATTGTCCTTTTCACCCCTTTTTCTCTTTAAAAGCTCTTGTCAATCTCTGGGACTGTCCTGCCCCTCCCTCATGTGGAGTCTCCAGTGGAGATCTGGAGACTGCTTATGCACTGGGAGAAACTCCACTTTTGTACACTCCTAGCCCAACATTGGCTGTGATACCCAAAGCCTAAGCACAAACGGGATGCCAAAGGATAAAACTGGACCCAAACAGAAAAAAAAAATCAGAAACAAAGTCTGAATGTGGAGCTAAGAAACAAGAGGCCCTCAGTAGTTAAAATTCTCCCTGGGAACGTAGTCCCAGTGTAGGTGACAATGTCACAGCAACAGCTAGAGTGGTGACAGATGTCTCTACCGGTACTTTCATGTTGATTATTCGAGCAGAGGGTTGGGTCACCAGTGACCATTTTCAAGAGGCTCCCTTGGCCACAATTTGGGAAAACACTATGGCAGGTGTGGGCCTGCAGGATGTGGCCCAAGCATTGTCCCAGGGAATATTAATCACTCCTGCTCCTTAGTAAGTGTCAAGGGAACTGGGATGGCTAGTTGGCAAACCATCAAGCCCTGTGGACAGGTCATGAATGGACATCATCACTTTGGAGGGTGGCAGAGTACCTTAAAATCAATACCGCCTAGAAATCAAAGGGGCTTGGGGATTTTATTGTCAACATCATGCAATGCCAATATTTCACAGTGGAGGGACAGGCACTCTGAGAGTGTTGGTATTCCAAGACAAAATGCTGTAACTTCAAAAGCATTGAAAGGTGGGCCTTGGTTGTCCACCATTTACAATAAATGTTCTCGTCTCCTTTGACCTGGCAGGTAGTGGGTGGAGAAATCAGAGCTGGCTTCTCAGTGTGTGTGTGTGTGTGTGTGTGTGTGTGTGTGTGTGTGTGTGCGCGCGCGCGCGCGCGCGCACCCATGAGTGTGCTTTCAAGTGCGTGCAAGTGTGTATATTTTTTTGGCAGGACAGTGATAGGTGATCTGTTTGGGGTGACCTGAGAGGCTATAACTTGGGGGAATGTAATGAAATCCAACAGAGAAATTGAGAGTGATCTGTGGGGTGGGGAGAGGGATTTTCCAATCAAAAAGCAGGAAAAACCTTTTGCCGTGGTCCTCATAGGTCAACTAGAATCAGTAAAACATTGAAAAAATAAGTCGTCAGGAATACTTGTGTCCAGGGGATGCAAGAAAATGTTATAACTGATTCTCTGTCCTCTTTATTTTTGGAGAACCTTCCTGTCAATAATTTAGGAGGATAAGAGAGAGGGGATGTTATTGAAAAATATTTTTAAAAGGATGCTTAATTTCCCTCTCTTTTAAACTACTCTGATAGCTTGGTACTAATCATTTGAACAACAGATGGCTTGGCAGTGAAGTCATAAGCAAGCAGAAGGCCAGAGGAGTTATGAAGGATAAAGACCTAATGTATAATATTTTATAGTGGTTGGAGTCTTTGAGATTCTCCTGAGAACTATCTTTTCTTTTCTTTTTTTTATCTAAATTCAGTTGTCTATCCCATCCAAGTTTCCAGCAAGGGGGTAGGGGAAACTGGAAGTTTCTTTTTAGATATCAAATAGAGTTGACTTACCAGACACCCCGGGATAAATATGAAAGTGGACAGGCAGGAGTATTGATATTTCAGAGAACATCTTTCCTCACCCACGCTCACTTCAGGATCAGGGCTGAGGTATGGCGTTAGGTGGATTTAATCCCAGAAGCGCAAGCTGCCTCATTGAAGGAATTGGTAAGAGAAGGTTCTTAGATATCAAATACTAAATGTTCCAAGGACAGCAGCCATCTACTTGAGGAAAAACCTTATAATCCAAGCATTCTTTATGGGGCACCCCAGTCAGAGGTTGGCTGGGGACACAATGATTGTCATGGAATAAAGACCTTCCCGAATAAATTGCTGATAAATTGATAAATTTAGTATCTCTCTCTATCTCTCCATGTCTTCTCTCTCTCTCTCTCTCTCTCTCTCTCTCTCTCTCTCTCTCTCTCTCTCTCTCTCCCTCCATCCCCCTCTCTCTACATCCCTCCCTCCCCTATTAGCATCCATTCCTGCCCTTCAGGGTAATTTTCACATATAATGTACATTGACTGCCAAGTGACAAATCATGCTCAAAACATAGAATTTCATGAAGCTGATGGAAGTGACCATTGGGTTGATTCATACTCATTGGCAGAATCAGACCAGGTGACAAATGAACTAGAGAAAACTGATGAGAATAGCTTTTGGTTTCTTTATTTTTCAAGATAAATTCTTTTCAAAGTCTTCAATTCTTCACTACTTACCATAACATTTTTGGTCCCCATTGTGAATGAATTCATTCTTGGTGGCCTTTCTCTGTGGCAAAGATTTAAGTTAACAAGGACCGTGTTTACCTAGCTGACAGGCATCTCCACCTTTGTACCGGGTCCTGGCACCATAGCAGGACCTCGGTAAGTGTTGTTTTAATGAACAGCCGAATAGGCAGAAGTAGGTCTCTTACCTTGAGCTTCCGTCAAGGTCAGGCTCAATTGAAAGGACAACAAAACTAGCCCCAAGAAGACATGCAAGTATGTGGACAGATGCTCAATGTCATCAGCCACAAGAAAAGTGCAAATTAAACCACAGTGAGGTATGCCCACACCTCTCAGGTGGCAAACATCAAAACAGTGACAGCACCAAGTGCAGGTGAGGGTGTGGAGGCAGGCACATGGCATGTGAGTTACCACCTCAGTGTTACAGGTGAAAGTTCTGTAAAGATAGTTGAAGACAGTGACTTTGAACCTGAAGATGTGCATTTTGATGCCTTTTAATCTGGATCCTCTCTTACCCTCTAGTGGGATTCATTTCTAAAACCAGCCTTTTAGTCAAAACCACTTGCAGTCAAAATTATCTTTGAAAAATCTACAAATGCAATCCTCAGAGTATAGTTGGTGTCTACAACTGAGTGGAAATTTTCATGCACAATATGTTTAAGGACCACTGTGGTACAAGAGGAAAAAAGACCATCCCTGGAACTGCTTTGAAGATAAACAGCAAGTCCTCTTAACGAGCAGGGGAGTGAGGAATTCTCATGTGCCCCGACTTCCCACACAGTGTTTTTAGTGCTAAACCTCTAAAACTTGTGTGGTGTCTTAATGGATTGGTTTGTTGCCATGGGGACTAACCAAGATATTGAAGTGTGTCTTCCAGGTGGCATTGGGGCCAACATGTTTCAAAAGTCAGGGTTTAGGTTAAATATGTGAGGGGACCCTGCTGGGGTGGCTTCTCATCTCACGTGAACACCTGTCTTTCTGGCGCTCACTTAGGAACTGGTGGAGTTGTGGGGGGGGCCCAGGTCTCCGCTTGGCAACTACTCCATGCCAACGTGAGCCAGCTAGTGTGGGTCAGCCAAAGACCATGGTTTCTAGCTTAAGGGGAAGTTCACTGAGTCTGGTCATGAAAATGATCTCTGTGATGTTTACTTCCCAAGTCAGCGTCTCACTTAAGAAGAGAAGCTTTGCAGGTGTGTGTGCATGCCCATTGCACACGTGTTTGCATTCAAGTGTTATTTTTCCATTAGAAAAAGCAATCAAAAACCCACACACTCATACAAAGTGGGTGGTACATCCATACACCTAACGAAAGCCTCTACCGCCTCCCTTTTGTTGTGGTTACACAATTCCTAATGAACCGCTCTGATGAGGTCACTGCACCGAAATGAATATGTACTTTTCTTTTCAATGTGGGGCACAGTGGGCGATGAACACAATATCATTGAATTCTGCTTGTGTTTCAAGTGGGACTCTCTGGACTCTGGGAGCTTAAAACTCATCAGCATACAGCCCTATTGCTGGTCTCCTAATATCACAGTTATTGACCCTGGGCTGCAAAAAAGAACTTCCTAATTAGATTTGTTCTGTTCTGTGTTTATAGGCACATTTCTTTCTCTCTAGCCGATGATATATCAGCCTTTATTTATTTTTTATTATTGAAATACTTTGTGTTAAAAGGACCCGCTCCATTAACTGGGACTTGTTCTATCTACTCCAGTGCTGGGATGCACTGAAACATTCCGTCATATGTTTCCTTCTCTGTTTCCTTAGAAACGCATTTGCCGATCTGAATGGGGAACATTGATGTGGTTGAGGTTAATTATTTGGCTTTTGCTGGGCACATTGGGACGTGCTGCGTCTGCTGGAACACAGACTAAAATTGGAACACGGAAGAGGAGAGAGTGGCCCTGTGCCCGGATGACACATCTGAAGTCATATTGATCGAGGGAGATGTTTTGTTGAATGATAAGAATGACACCGAGGTTATGGTTTTGTGATTTCCTGCAGCTGGCAGGGCTCGGAGCAGTAAACATGGTGAAGTTTGGAGCTACATCTCACAGTGAGATTCTAGAAAATTCTCAATAACTAAACTGAGAGGGTACCTTCCATTTAGGAAGTTCGTCCCCCTTGACGCCCCCCAACAAACTTGTGACGAGTGACCTTATTCCCATTTTGCTCACAGAGGAACCGAGACTCAGAGCAACTTGCTCAGGACCACAAGATGGTGGCCAACCAGCTTCCCAAATTCCTTCAGCCATGTCGCCTCTGCGTTCCCTACATGATTGTGGGCTTATGTTGCCCTTTGGGCTCACGTACAGGAAATGTAAATATCGTTTATTTTACTTTGTTTAAAGTTTGTTTTCTGTTTTGTTTTGTTGTTTTACAAAAAAACATAAATACATCTATTTTTTAAAGAGAAACTGTTTATTGCCACTGAGGGCAGAAAATCAATATCGTGAGCCATTAAGAACACGTGACAGAATAAAAAACACTGGGAACAGTGCTTTTCGGTAAATAAGTCTAGCTAGAATCTGCCGTGGGCAAAAGGCATGGCCCTAGGTCCACTCCCTCTGCAGAAGGAGACTGGAAGTGTGAGGGTGGTGTTGGAGGGACATTAGCTCCCAGTTGAGACTTTCTTTTTTCCTTAATGAGAGAGGTTACAGGGAACAGGGTTCTCACTGTGTCACTCAGCGCTTTTCTTGAGAATCACCCCCACTGGCTGAGCCCCTCCCTGGGACCACCTCTCTGCAGCAGGACCCCCGCTGCTTGTATTGTCTCATCTAGACCTGAGTAGATTTAGACTCCATATCCAGCAGGTGGTGGTGAGGCCACGGATGATGTTCTGCAAAGATCTGCCCCCAGACCCTGCCTTCTCTGCCTCACTGGGTGGGGGTGCCAAATGGGGCTCTCAGGCAGCTTCAAACTCTGCCTTTCTTTTTGTCTGGTTTTTAATCCTCACCTGAGGATAGTTTTTCCCATTGATTTTTAGAGAGAGAGAAAAAGGGAGGAGGGAGAAGGGGAGAGAGAGAGAAACATTTATGTGTGAGAGAGAGAGACATCAACTGGTTGCCTCCTGCACACCACCTGACCTGGGGCGGGGATCGAACCCGCAACTGAGGTTCATGCCCTTGACTGGGAATTGAACCCACAACCCTTCAGTGTTCCAGCTGACACTCTAACCACTGAGCAAAACTGGCCAGGGCCAAACTCTGCATTTCTAAGATTCTGAGAGGTTCACTGAGCCCGAGTCTGCTGTGGGTGTGCTGTGGGGGAGGGTGGGAGAGGGGGAGGGACTGGGTATCTACAGGCTTTGCAGACCTTGGTGGGTGGGCAGGCTCATCTTTCTCCTGAGAACAATGGGGAGGCATTGAAGGATTTGGGTGCAGGGGAGGAGGGCAGGAGCGACCATTCAATGTAGGCTTCAAAAAGGTCCCTCCAGGCACAGGGTGAGCAAGGATTGGGGTGGATGGGACAGGTGCAGAGTGGACGCTGGGAGTCTGACTAGAAAGCTCTGCGACAGGCCCAGCACCTCTGTGTTTAACAAGGACTTGGGAAAAGTCAGGCTCCACCTAGAGGAACAAAGACGCTGAGTCATACACTGCAGCCATGTGCTGCTTCCCTCAGCACATGGAACAGGTGAACAGGCGCATGTTTGCTTTGACCACCACCCCATTCCCAATACCCTCAGATACATCCATTCATCCAGATGCCCTCAGCAGATAAAAGGACAGTTTGGAGTTTGGAGGGCATCTGCTAGATCATTATCTCTGCACGTGTGTGCGTGTGTGTGCATGTGTCTAACATGAATGGACCACACAGCACACTTCACTGTACAATTGTTTTTTCACTCAACAACAGTGCATAGTTTTCACAGTTGATACATATGACCTATCTCACCCTTGTAACAGGGTCTTTCTGGGGAAAATGCTCTGATTTATGTGGCCATTCTCCTGACAAGGGTAGTGGGTCATCTCCATATTTCACGGTTGCATCTTGCTCCTTGGACCACTGTCCCTAACTCCATGGCCCGAGCCGTGGGTCTCTCCAGGGAAGACCCAGGGGCAGGAATTGCTGGGTCTTTGAGTCTTAGGCTGTTCTTTTAAAATGCATGCTTCCAAAGTGCCTCCCAGTTCACTTTCCCATCGGTAGCACACTAGAGTACTTCTTTCCTTATCTATCAACCCTAAACCCGGGGGAGGGTGAAGAGTGGTACTTCTAATGCCTTTGGGCAGGAGGGCCTTTCTACCTGACCTTAACCCCCCCCCCCCCCCCCCCCGCGGGAACCACTGTAGATAAAAACACAGAGGGATGATGAGACTATATTTTTTAATCACAGAGAAGTGAGTTTCTCTTGACCAAACTTTAAGTCCACTGGGGACATTTGATGTTCTCTCCAAATATTAATAGATTTGTTCCTCAGCCGAGGCACGATGTCTCAGGCCGCTCCCAGAGAGCCCGCCACTGCGAAGGACACAGAGCCACGCAGGGCTTCCTCTGTGCCTGGCCAATTCATTAGACCCGCTTAGCAACTGGCAGGAGAGATTAATTGATTTGCAGGCTTCTGAGCCCAAAGTGTTACTCGGCTAAATCCCAGAAGGCTCCGGCCGCCCGGGAGCTCAGGGGAGCAACCACCAATAGGGGAGGCTTCAGTGAAAGGATGAGCAGTGTCCTCACCCCTCGTCCTAAACAGGGGCCCGAGCGGGACTTCTCGGCCCTTCTCGTTCAGTGTGGGCTTTGTGGCCATAGCCCAGGCTCCCGGGACACAATGAGAGGCTCACAGGGCTGAAGCCACAATATGTGAGCAATGTCTCCCTTTGTAAGCTTTCATTATCCCCAACAGACACCCCGAAATGGCGCTGCTGGAGGTGGGATTTCAACTCTGCACCCTGCCTTGAGAAGGACTTTTGGGCTGCAAGGAAAAGAAACTCAATTAATTGGCCTGAACAACAACAACAACAACAAAACATTCATTATCTCGTGTGGCAGACAATGGCTTCAGGCTGGCTGGTGCCAGTGATGTCCCGGGACTCAGTTTCTCCATCTCTTGGCTGGTCTTTCTTTTGGGTCATCATCTCCGACTCCTCTTGTCCCTGCCCAGCTGCCCACACTCAGGCTGGCTTCTCATTGACCAGGGCTGGGCCTGGGTCTCTCCTGGACCCAGCCCGGGGATTTGAGTGGCTAGGACTGGGCCAAGCACCTGGCAGGGCGGGGGGCCGGGGTCTCTCTGCTCCAGCCCGGGAGGGAGAGATGGCTCCCACAGGAAGCAGGGGCAGCGCAGGTAAACAGCGGATGCTGCTGACTCATGCTTTAATGATGTTCCCTGCATCTGCGAGCAGCAGAGCCCCTCAGGCCCCTGAGAGGGGAGGAGTAGGAGGTGGTCTGAGCCTCTTCTCACAGAGCTTGGACAGGGTGGTGAACCGAGACACCTTTGCGAAACAGATTAGAGTCCCACAGCCCGAGGTGCCCACGCAATTACCGGAGGCCGTGCTGTGCCAGGCAGTGTGTGGGAGCAGGAAGCGAGGCAAATAAGAACATGACATGGCCCTTGTCCTTAGGGAGAGCCCAGTCTGGCAGAGGAGCCGGCACAGACTGGTAAACAAGTCATTACAAATGCAATGCGGTGAGCTTGCTGATGTGATTAAGCTCCCAAATGAGGGCTCCTGACAAGGCCGTGGGAGAGGGAGGGGGGGCTCGCATAAACAGCAACGTGGGGAGGGGCCGTCCCCCAGGCCCCTCCACCCCCATCCTCAAGGCCCCTCCATCCCCATCCCCAAGGCCCCTCCATCCGGCCCCCTGCAGAGGGAGCAATGCCGGCTGTGGCTGTCCTTTATCATACCTTTCCTTTCCTTCCCTGGATCATAGTTTTTTGCCACACACACTAAAATGCTGGAAATCGAGGCACACAGCACTTAGCTACTATTATTTATCTAAAATGCTAAGTGTCTCCCTTGGTGATCACTAATAGATTCCCGTCCAAATGGAAGGACATGCTCTGAGTTCTGACTTCTGGGCAGACAGAGGGAAGGTGGGAAGGCCACCTGGCTGGGCACGAGGGGCTGGCCCAGGTGGGGATGTGGAGGGCAGGACCATAACTAAAGAGAAGGTGAAATATGGGTATTTGAAAGACAAATGCATGGTTATGGTCAACGTTAAAAAAACAAACCTCCTTTTCAGGTTTGGGTTCAATCCTGGGAAGTTCAATCCTGGGAAGTTCAGGTTCAGTCCCAAACCTGAAAAGGAGACTGTTCTGCTTCTGAAGGACTTCCTGAAAACCCTTTCACCCCTTCTCAGTACAGCCCACAAGGAAGTCCGAATCCTGTTCTAGAACCTTCTAAGTGAAGTGCTAGAGCCAGGAGCCAAATGAAATCAGAGAATAGGGTGGGATGACACATGATAACCTCAGGCTTGGTCCACAGACCTCCAGGTGGGGCACAAAGTGATGAAAGGTTCAGGGCTCATCTCCCTGGGCCATTGCCCTGGCCCCCCCACCTGGCACCTGGCACCTGGCCTTCAGGAGGGGCAAGGCCTTTTTGGTTTTGGAGACAGGTGAGCCTTTAGGACTAATGCTAATGAAGGTGTTAGTGGCAAGGAGAGGCGGATAGAGGCCCCTGTGGTGAGCCTAGAGGAGAAACAGCTCTAAGTGATATATAGACAACACGAGGATGCATGGAATCATGATGAGAAAGTAGTTCTCTTCGCACGTCCCTGTTAAGTCTCTTGCCTGCATCATGGAGAGAGTCTTGTTTCGCTGCTAATACGTCTTTAACATCTGCTCAACGAACTCTTTACTAATCTCCCTTTAAATAGAGAGAGGTTAGGTTTCAGCATCCAGCTAGAGTTTGAGAACAGAGTTCTATTTTCATTGCATTTATTTTTTCAGGGGCCTTCTAATGCCAGAGACCTCACCTTCCAGCTGCCTCTTACAATAGACTGCAAACTCAGCCCGCCCCCCCCCCCATTCCCCCCCCCCCCCCCCCCCCCGCCCTCCCGCACACCTTTTTCGGCCTCCTGGAGGGTCAAGAGTGCTGCAGGGGAAGGAAGTTTGGTTTTGAATTCAGAAGAACTCCTGTGAGGCCTGACTTTTCCTCTTACTTGGACAGGGCCATCCCTTCTCTGCCTCAGAGCCTCACCTGTAAAGTGGGGGTATAGTTTCTAAGTCCATAGGTTTCAGAAGCATTGACCTACACTGACCTTTAACCTGGCCCTTGAAAACCCCATGAAGCCTGAACATGTGCTCATGACCGTGGGAAGAGCCGAGCAACATGAGACTTAGGTAGGGTGGTTAGCATGGCTCACAGCAGGGGACTGTTGGCTAAGAGTCCAGCCCAGGTCTGGAGAAGACACGGCAAGCCAAAGGAAGGAGTAGTGAATGGTGCATTTCAGAAGGGGAGCTGGCCGGCATCTGGGAGGGTATGTGGGGGCACTTGAACTTCTGCCACATGAATGCTTATGTTGCTTTCCCTGCCGAGGGGAAGGGAGAGGAGACCAGGGGGGACCGGACTAGTCCTCGGTGCTCCTGCCCCACCGCACCTCGGTGGCTCTCCTTCTGGGTGCTGCCTTCCTCTCCATCAAGTCATTCACATTGGCCTTGACCCCACCACGGGGTGCTGGCGGGACCCTGGAGAACCTGTTCTGACAGCATGGCTTCCTGCGTGAGCTTCTGGACAGTTTCCTCCAAATGTTTTCCTCATCTGATTTTCCTTATGGCCCTGCAAGGTCAGGAGGGTGTGGGGGCCACACGCCACCTTAATTAGTCTTGTCCAAGTTCAGACATTGAGGGGGAGAAATGCAAGTTTAATTCTAAGTTTCTCCTTTGCTAAACCTCTTTAAATTTCAGCTTGCTTATTTTCTTAACTTCCGGAGACATGACAAAGTAATTTTGTGCCCCTCCACATCGACATTAATGATTATTTTCAGTGTTCCGCTTTTGCTGCGAGGCACCTGGTGTTCCGGGAATGGACAAAAGCCATTTTTCTAAGTACTAGCATTTGAAATTATTAAGTGTTCATTAAGCACCCCGGGTGCAAAGCACTCTCGGAGATGTTTGTTTCTCAATTTTCTATAATTTCCTTATTTTTTTCCCCTAGCTAAAGGCAGATTGAAAAATGAACTCAGCGCATTTGAGTCTCTGAATCATAGTTAATGCGCGACGCCCCCTCCCTTAACTGCTCTGTTTTGCTTCTGCTTCCTCCCTCTGCTCTGCTTATCAATCCGACAAAGTTCTGGTGCTTTTTAACCCCTACTCGGGGGCTGGAACTTTTGCTTTCTTCCTGACTACCTGCCAGGAAGAGGTGAGTGCGGAAGCCCCTGCCCGCAGCGCCCGGGACTGCAGCGAGAGCAATGGAAAAATCCACCAGCCGCAGAGCCGCCTGCGGGGGGAGAGGCGGGGGGCAGAGTCTGGGAGGCAGTCTGAGCCCTGGTGCAGAATGAGCTCCCCTCATCCGCCCTTTCCCCCAGCCCCCGCCCCCGACCCCGCCAGGGACATGAGGGGGTCTTGACAAGCCCCTCTTTGCGTGGACCCTTCTGGAAAAAAACACAAAGCCCAAAGCCCCCCTCCCACCCGCCCTCGCGGCTCCGTGACTCTGCAGCCGAGAAAAAGGCTGTTTTTTTCTTTGCCTTTCTTCTTCTCTTTTTATTTTTTTTAAACAACAGCCTCACATAACCTCAAAAGTTAGCCATGAATTTATCAAAACTTTTTCTGAAACTATTCTAACCTCTGGCGGGGGTTAAAAAACAAGCCTTGTGAATTTATTACCGAGAGAAACGAAGCACGTCTTTTATTTTGCAGAGAAATCGCTTCCACACTTCAAGGGCTCCCCCTAGCGTCCATCTGCGAGCAGCAGCGCCGCAGCCAGCCTGCGCTCTCCCCGGTCCTGCTCGGGGGGTCCTGCGGCCCCCAGGTGTGTCAGGGCACGGACTGGGCCTTGCTTCAATGCGGGGGGCACCTGTGCACTCGGAAGACCCGCTCTGAGTACCAGGGGACCCCTGCGCACGGGTTTTGTCGCTGTCCCTAGGAGTTCGGCTGGCTGGACTGCAGCTAGAGGAGGGAGAGCAGGGGTTTGACCTCAGTCCGGGGGCTTTTTCAAATAGGCCGACCCCCACTGATAAAGCCACTCCACACTCCCAGCAGGCAGGTGGCAGGCTTTTCAAGTAGTTTCACTGATCTCTCATGAATGCCTCCCCGATGTGCACGGATGAAATGATGCTAAGAGAGAGGGCAGGGGCCCCAGCTGATAACAGGAGGAAGGGGAGAAAGAAAGGACCAAATGGGGTGGAGGGGCCTTCCGGGCTCCCAGTCCCGAGGCAGGTGAGGCAAGTCCCGGGTTCCAGGTACATGGGCCCCCCAGCCTCTGCACGGCACACTGGACTGGTAACCCCTTTGTGCCAAGCATGGGGCTGTTTCCATGCTCCCGGCTTGGATCATGTCGGTTCTCTCAGACCTGCCCATGTTTTTAAAAGGCCCACGCAGAAATCCTAAAAGTTAACTGGAAACTGGAGATGCCGGAGGGAGAGGCTGCGGCAGCCTCCCCAGGGTACGGCACCGGGGTCTCCTGCTACCACCTGGAGTCCTGAGTCGAGTCTTGGCTCCTCTATTCCTCAGTTTCCCCCTCTGTGACATGAGGGTGGTAATAACAGTATTCATTTTCATTTTATATAAAGTTTAAAGCCGGCTTAGCATCCGACTGGATAGTGAGCCTCACAGCTCATTGTTATTCATCTCTGCAGAGGAGCCAGAGAGCCAGAATTTTCCATTAAGAAAAATCTCTCAATTTTTACATGAGAGTAATTAAGGCACATGGAAACACACACACACACACACACACACACACACACACACACACACACACACGTCTGGACCCCAGATAGAGTCAGATGAGACCCCTCTCATTGCCCGCTGCTTTGATAAGTCTGACTGCTCTTGGCAGGCTGCCGGGCTGTGGGGGGCCCGCTGTGGGGGGCCGGGGCTTCATCCGGTGCTCACCCAGGTGGTCAGCCCCGCCCTCCAGGGCTGCTTGCTGAGCACCTACTGTGCAGTTCAACATGCCCTTTGAAGGGCAAATCAAGCACGTTTCACTGAGTTCCCACTGTCTCCTCAAACCTTTAAAGCTTCTCGGAGTTCAGAGAAAACAAGAACAGAAATTACATGCTACAGCGATTCCAAAAGGCATTACAGTGGAGACTGCCGAGCTCCGAGGAAGTGCAGCGTCATCCATCTTCATTCGCGGGCATTAAACACAATATGCTATTGATTTTTAAAGATCCACACATTAGTGGTTCAAAAGAAATTGGGTTTGAATGTTTTAATATGAAAGCAATTATTTTCCCCGTAGAGCTGTTTCTGGGTCTGCAGGATCTTCCTCCCTTCCCCCCTGTAGGGGATACTGCTGGGGAGAGGGGAAACGCCATTTCTGACTTATGAATCCCTAACTGCTTTACCCTTTAAATCCTGGGTTGTGTTCTGTCGTGTTTAATTTCAATTAATTTGGGTTCATTAAAGTAGCATTTCATTACAGATTCAAGACATACATGTTATTTTTTAAATTAAGAAAGGGGGAACAATTTTAATGAGTTTTTAGTAATTCTTTATTCATGCTGAGAAACCCCACTTAACCTGGCCTGTTCTAGAAGTCTCCCTAAAGAGGAAGAGGTTCTTTTTAATTTGTTTGGCTGTGTTTACTTCTCCCCATCCCTCTGTGGATTTTGCACAGCTGGCTGAGCAGGCCTTGCTTCGGTCCTGGCAGCCTGAGCTCTCGGTGCTTCTGAGGACACAGTCCTATTTCTCCTCTGCTTCCGGTTTTGCCACTCAATAAATTTGAGGAGTCACGAAGCAGTCATCTGGGTAGTTAGATAAGGAGGAAAATGATGAGTTCTCTAGTGTTTTGCTTAGAAGAATGGGAAGCTAGATTAATCAATGTCTTTTGGAAATGCGTC
Source organism: Eptesicus fuscus (assembly GCF_027574615.1). Taxonomy (NCBI): domain Eukaryota; kingdom Metazoa; phylum Chordata; class Mammalia; order Chiroptera; family Vespertilionidae; genus Eptesicus; species Eptesicus fuscus. The sequence continues at coordinate 3,465,801 of NC_072484.1, read as the reverse complement.
TTTATAGAAAAGACTGGCTTCTTTCATCCAAGTCATGATTGTGTCTCATAGGCAAATGCAGGAGATGATTTTCTAGGGCCTTGGAGCAGACAATCAAGGTTTGAATTTTAAATGTGTCTTTAGGCGAAGTGAGATAAGTCCTTAATCCCACCTTTGATATGGTTAGGAGGGTGGTGGGGGTCAGTAGGTATCCATGGTACCCAGCCATCTTACTCTCCTGGGCACAAGGAGGGTGAGTAATGTCTGTAAGAAAGAGTCAGGAGAATGTTTTGGTATGAGTCACAATTCTTGGTAGCAAGGAACCAAAATCCAACTCAAAAAGGTTTAAGCACAATAGGGAATTTGTAATGAGAAGCCAAGGCCGGATCTGCGGGCTCCAATGATGTCACCAGGGTTCTGTTTACCTCTCTTCCTCTCTGAGCTGGCTTTCCTCTGATGGCCTGCATCCCTAGGTGTGCGGTGGTCCCAGGCCCACCCACTTAGTGTTGGTGGTAGAAAGTCCCAGCACTGACCGACTGACTGTAATTTAGTGAAGTTTGGCTCACATGCCGAGCCTTGAACCTACTGTTTGGCCCGATGCGTAGAATGTACCCCCCACCCCCTGGAGGTGGAGGTGGCGAGGATAAGCCAGCCAACTTGCGTTGAGCCGGCTGCTGCCGGAGGAGGATCAGGTGCCGAGGTTACAGAACCACAGGTGCGCATCACAGTCTCCTCTGCTTCCCAGGCACAGGTCACAGAGGAGGTGCACCCCGCCAGGTGCATTCTGCGCCCCGTGTGCTTCAAGTGCCCGGCTAGATGCTGCTGTGCCCCGCCCGGGTCCCTGCTCAGGCTGGGGACCCACCTGTGCCCACGCCCTAGCTGTCAAGGGCGATAGCTGCTTATGCTTATATCTGCCCCCCTCTCTAAAAAGATTGCCCCAAAGGGAACCAACTTGCTCCTAACAGACACACAGACACGGGGGCGGGGGGTGGTGGAGGTGTGGTGGCCACAGCCACTGACCCATTGATGGGGTGAGCCCACTCAGTCCCTCCAGGTGGGGCAAATTCTGTGATGCAACTCCTACTCCAGAGCTCCCTGGAGGCTCTCTGTAAATCATTTCTGTCTATCTTCCTCCTGTTTCTCTCACCGTCTTTAGGCTTCTTCCAGCAGCATCCCCCTCAAACCCCCCAGTCACCAATTAGCTGTAAATCATGAAATACAGCTACTTATCACATATACCCCAATATAAGACTATTCCTATTTTCTCAACTCAAAGATTGAAAGGGATTTGGGAGTCGACTTGAAATATAACATACAAAGATATAGATGAGGTAGGCAAGTTTCTACTTACAATATTTAATTGATTCATCGAGGTGCATCTACCCCTTTAAATCACACGTTACATAAGCTGTTAGTTGGGTGATGCTGCATTTTCTGCTCACATTTCATGAAGTCATTCTAGGTGAACTTGTAGCATGTGTCTTTGATGTGGCCTTTGTCATCGCCCGAGCCACTGGTTGAGTCATCTAATAGGGCTTTCAGAACACTGCATCTTCACTTCATTCCCTGTGCTTTGAGAGCTAGGACTTTAAAAAGCTGAGTACAATGCCATCATAGAAATCTACCCACGGCCACAAGGACCCATTTAGATAACGTCAGGACAGTCGCTTTTATTTCTTTGGTAGATGCCTGTTCGCAATTTCCACCAAATAAACATGTCCTATTTTGCTTTTAAAAGCAGACTTCAAGAGACTTGTTTACAACATTCAATGCTTATAATTGTGTCCCAAATGCCCAGGAAGAATGACTAAATTTGTTTCAAAGGTCTCTTTCCCATCATCTTTTAAAAATCAATTTTGTCAGGTGATAGCAAGGACTGACCCAAACGGGCATTGATTGGCATTTCAGGCTAATGAGTCTTTCTAAACAGTACTTTGTAATCTGCAGCGAAGTAATTGGGAGAGCTTCCGATGGAATGAGAGTTTATAAGGATTTTATTATAAGATAACAGCTTCTTCTCTGAAGGATCCATGTGGAGGGTAAAACCTCTCTCATACTTAGGCATATGTGGTCCTTAGCATAACATCTTTTCCGACTGATCAGAAAAGGAGCTGAAGGGGACCAACTGGCCTTGCTTGATTTCAAAAGTGAAATAAAACTTGGGAGGACATGGAGAAGGATGCTTTCCTCATGTTAGTATAAACAGAGGAAGAAAATCTAAAAGATGATCCAATCATAGGGAGCTATTTGAGAGCCACTATATTTTTTCATGCATTATTTTAACTAGTCATTCACTCTAACCTTCTTTATTATGGACATTTTTGCTCTCAAACTTCAGCTCTGTCAGTTGCTCAGCCATATTATAATTTGTTTGTAATATCTTATAGTATCTAATAAGAATAATAGTAGGAATCCTCTTAGCTAACATCAATGGGGCACTTACCACGGACTAGTCACTATCTGAGCCCTTTTGTCATCTCCTTGAGACTTTGACAGCAGTACAAGTGCTATCATTATGCTCGGCTTGCAGATGCATGGAAGGGCAGAGTGGTGACTGGAGGCTGCACACAAGCAAGTGCTATGCATCTAGGCGGTCTAACCCCAGACCCAGGTTATCACAGGTTATGCTTCTCATTCCAGACATCGCTAGTTACAATTGGAAGCCCCAAAGTATAGGATGTTTACCTCTGTGATTTGTGAACAAATAATCTGAAATTTTTAAATTATAATATACATATTAATAATTATAAATGCATATCTATATATTCATATGTCTTACATCAAGGATAACTATATATGTACTTACTATACAGCATTATCTAACTTACTAGAGGCCCGGTGCATGAATTCATGCACCAGTGGTGTCCCTCAGCCTGGCCTGCAGGATTGGGCCGAAACCAGCTCTCCAACATCCCCTGAGGGGTTCCGGATTGCGAGAGCGTGCAGGCCAGGCCAAGGGACCCCACCAATGCACGATCGGGGCCAGAGAGGGACATGGGAGGTTGGCCAGCTGGGGAGGGACCATGGGAGGGCTCCAGGGCATGTCCGGCCCCTCTCACTCAGTCCCTATCAGCCTGACCCCAGCAGCAAGCATCTGCCCCCTGGTGGTCAGTGCATGTTATAGTCGACTATCTGGCCCCTGGTGGTCAGTGCACGTCATAGCAAGCCATTGAGCAGCCTTAGCATATCATTAGCATTTTATGCTTTGATTGGTTGAATGGCTGACCAGTCGACTGGACACTTAGCATATTAGGCTTTTATTATATAGGATATCAAACCTATGTTTACTGTGATATAAGTCAGCTACTGCTGTGTAACAAAACACCCCCAAACTCAGTGGTTTATAACAATAAGGATTTCTTATTGCCCACGAGTCTGGGTCAGCTGGGCATTTTGCCAGTTGCTGGTTTGCTGGTTTGCTCTTGTGTCTGGGGGTCAGCTGGCAGGTTGGTGGATCTGGCTGGTCTAAGATAGCCTTACCCACATGAGGGTTGGCTGCCAGCAGGGAGGGGGGGTGATGAAGTAGATGTCTCCCAGCCTCCCATGGGTTGAGAGAGAGAGAGAGAGAGAGAGAGAGAGAGAGCAGATCACACAGCACTCTTGAAATCTAGGTAGGGACCCAGCATGCCATCGCTGCTGTTGCATCCCACTGGCCCAAGAGAGTCCACGACCTGCTCAGAGTCATGGTGGGAAAATGACTCCCTGGTTGCAGAAACACTGGGAGGAAAAGCTCTCAGCGGCGCAGCAATATGCCCAGCTGGAGAGCCGGTTCTCGTCATGAAGAAAGAGCATCGGAAACAGGGAAACAATTGACATGTCTTCACACGGGCTGGAGGTAGAGACAGGGTGAAGTCCGCCATTTCCCCCCTTAAGTAGAAAACTTTCTGCTCATAGTCATACCAGCAATGTCATTTTTTCAGGGACTATTCACATGCTAAGACGTCCCTCTGTGCCTGGACCATCAGGCTCTATAAGTGGTACTAAAATCGTATTTCTTTTTAAAATTTTATTTATTGATTTTAGAGAGAGAGAGAAGCATCAACTTGTTACTCCACTTATTTACACATTCATTCGGTTGTTTCTTGTATGTGCCCTGACCGGGAATCGAACCCACAACCTTGGCATATCTGGATGACACTCTAACCAAGTGAGCTACCCAGCCAGGGCTACACTCTTATTCCTTATTGAACTCCCCATGACAGTAAAAAGTTGTTACCACCAATAACTTATAGATAGAATTTGGAAGTTCTAGTTAGAGAAAAATGTCTGTGTTTGTTGATGTTTAGAGAGCTATGTGGTAGCACCTCAGGAACCCCGTCACTGACACGCAGCGGATGCTTCCTGGCTGGGGTTGTGCCCTTCTCTCCAAGTTCCTCCTCTTCCAAATGCTCTGCCTTGAACAAACCCCTGTGGCTCGCACCCCCCCCCCCCCCCGCCCAATTGTAACGTGAGGAATGAGGTTTCCTGCTTTGTTCGCACCATTCCAGGTGCTGCCCCTGCGGGGTTTGGTTTCATCCTGGCCACTTACTTTCAGTCATTGCCCACTTGGAGGAAGTCAGATTATGTGGTGAGCTGTGGCAATACAGCAGTAACAGTACCCTGCTATTATTTACATGGAACAAGGCATGAACCGTCGTAATTGATATATGGGTATCTCATTGTTCCTTATCGGTACTCACCCACAAAGAGCTCCTGATATGCCTATATATGACCCCATAACAGAACATTAGTATCCTGTGTCACGGAGAGCAGACGAAGTCCATGGAACATTCAAACACACGCTGGCTGGTGACGGCCCTCAGGGTCAGGCTCACGGCAGAAACCGGCTGACAACGATGGACACCTTCCATCTTCTTCCAGGCTTCTTCCGATTCAGGGCCTATGCCTTTCAAAACTCATAGCTAGCGTTTAAAGAGAACTACCCCTTTAAAGAAAAAAACCCACAAACCTTGATGAATGCAAATTGACATTAAATGGAGTTTAAAAAAATGATCAGGGTTTTGAATATGATTATAATCAGCGAGAATAGCGGATCAGAGTCAAATCATTATTGATCTCCCTCGTGGGGGCGGGAGGGAGTCACTGCTGTGAATTAATCAGAAAAGGAGATTTTCTGCACAGCCCGTCCAGAGCCCTCCCTGGGGCCCGCTCCACCCTGGGGCCCGGACCTGCCAGACACTTAGTTAGCCTTTGACAAGCCAAGAGCTGCAACCATGTCGGTGGATCATCTCTGTGGAGGGTCCTAGTTACGATTTTGAGGAATGAAGTGGGCAAGCAGCAGATGGTCTGAGTTTTGGAGTCAGACTAGTTTCAGTCAGAAAGTTCATACAGCAGGTCTTTCTTGAGCACCTATTATGTGCTACCTAGAGTGCTTTAGGTGCCGGAAAAATTATGATGCTCAAGACTGAGCAGGTCTCCTCCCTTATGGAGCTGCTGTTCTAGCTGAGGGAAGACGGGCACAACTCACATATATGTGACAAAGACAAGAGAATGTCATGCTGATGATAAAAGCAGCACTAACAGATTCCTCCCATTGTACAGATGAGGACACTGAGGCCCGGGGAGGGCAGACCTCCACGGGTCACATGGCCTCTGCATGGAGGTGAGACTGGATGATTTTCTTTACAACTCTGAGGCACAGAACCCACCACAGCAGGGAAGACAGGCTCACAGTCATGCCTTAGAAGAGCTGCACAATAAGGGCACCAGGGAGAGAGTGGGGCCTTCAGAAGGTTTTCAGATATCGGGTAGTGTTAGAGACACTGGCAGGAACGGAAGTGAAAGACCCCCTCCTTTCCCACAGAGTGCTGCCCAGGAGGCAGAGGTTTGCACAGCCTTTCAAAGAGCACCTCGCACATGGCTTCTCTTTGTTTACCAGGGGTGGGGAGCATCCGCCTGGGCGGGATAGGGCCGTGGAACCATTCAGTCTGGCCCTGCCAAGGCATTAGGGGTGAGTTAATGAAATTTTTGACCAAATACAGCAGGCTAATTTTTAAGTTGATAACTTTGTATGGCCCATGAATCCTATATAATAAAAGGCTAATATGCAAATTAACTGAACGGCCAGTCGCTATGACATGCACTGACCACCAGGGGGCAGATGCTCAACACAGGAGCTGCCCCTGGTGGTCAGTGTGCTCCCACAGGGGGGTGCCACTCATCCACAAGCCAGGCTGATGGCTGGAGAGCACAGCGGCCCGCCTCTGTGGCAGCGCTAAGGATGTCCCACTGTGGCTTAGGCCCGCTCCTGCCATCAGTTGGACATCCCCTGAGGGCTGTGAGACCCCCCTCCCAAGTGCACGAATGTGGTGCACTGGGCCTCTAGTGATGTTATAAATATACAAATGGCCCTTGGCAGAATAACGGTTCCACACCCCTGTTTTAAACAAACTTTTTATTCTAAAACAGTTTTAGATTTACAGAAAAGTCATGAAGTAAGTGCAGAGCGTTCCATAGGCATCGCACGTTAGTGTGGCTCATTTGTTACCGTCGGCCACACACCCGCTATGGACATGGAGTTGCTCACAACCCCGCGGTGGATCCAGGGTTCCCTCGCTCTTCCTAGTGTCCCGCTCCGGTCCAGGACCCTGCCCACGACACCACGTGACAGTTAGTCCTCGTCTCTCCGTAGGCTCTTCTTGGCTGTGGCCGTCTCTCGGATTTCCCTTGTTTTTGATGCCTTAACCATTTAAAGGCGTCCTGCTCCGTTCTTCTGCTGGCGTTTGTCCATGTTTCTCTCCTGGTTAGTCTGGGGTGATGGGTTAGGGAGCAAGGCCCCTGAGGGGAGGTGTCCTCTCATCACTCAAAGAGTGTCAACGCGACTCAGCGCTTTGGATGTTGACGTGCCACGGGGTGAGGTCGTGTGTGTCACGTTCTCCGCTGTAAAGTGACGCCACCCCCCTCCCACCCTGAGACTTTTACCCACAGTTCTGCTTCCCCCTGCCAGAAGTCTCCAGCGCCGCCTCTGGTCCCCTCCCTCCCGGGTCTCCGTCTGTGCGGCCTCTGTCCTCCGCCCTGCGCCGCCCGCCACCCTCGTCTGTCCCCCGGGACGCCTGGTGTAATGAGCGTTTCTGGACCAAAGATAACCCGGACCTGCTCCATGACACCGAGCTCACCATCGTGTTTACTGCATCAAAACACTACTGGGGAAGCAAATTCTGCACAGTGAGGCTAAAACTGTCTGGAACGGACAGGAAGGATATTGGCCACGGGTCCTCAGCCTGCCTGGGCCTCACACTCCGGCTCTGTCCTGTGGTCTCCTGGCTCACAGCCTCCTGTGGCGTCAGCCGCCCGTGCCTGTCTGAGATCCCCCAAACAAGACGTTTCCATGCAGTAGTGTGCCTTTTTCGGCCTGTATGCAGCCAGGTTATGACTGCAGAGTGAGCACGTACAGATGTCCATCTGTCCCCAGCCCGGCCACCTGTCCGCATGGACCAGACTCGCACTGTGCCCTCCAGGTGAGAGGGGAGAGGATCCCGCTGCGTCCTCCTGCTGACAGCCATCACCTCAGGGGGTCATTGTCTCCTGAGCCCCGTGCCCTCGGGGGAAGAGGTGACTCTGGTGTGCTCTTGTCCTCTTCTGCGGTTCATGCCATTGACAGGTTCACTGATAAAAGCCAAAATCTGGGTCTCTTTCCCCACCTCAGCTCAAAAAAAAGAAGAAAGTTTGTTCTTTTCCCCTCCCCCCCTGCCGCTGTAAGATCCTTGAGAGAAGCATGAGCATCACGCAACTCTCATCTAGAAAACACCCCGGACCTGCAAGTGCCTCGCTCTGGGCCGCGTGTCCCCGTAACCCCCTTTCAGCATCCTTACCGGCCAGGCCCCGCTCCCGCAGCCCTCCTCTCCGCCATCTCTCCGAGGCCAGCTAAGGTTTCTCACCCAGAAAGGGCCTCAGAATAACCACCTGGACCCAGTGGGGATGGGTGAGGGCCATTTGGGGAGGAAAGTGGGTTGACAGCCTTGGGTCCTCGTCTACATGGCAGGGAGGGAGATACGGGGAGATCAGAAACATTAATATGCTTTCAAAATCGCCTTTCTGAAGGCTGTGTTTTACGGTGGAGTTAAATTATTTTAATGGTGGGAAGGCTTTGGGGTGCTGCTTCTCCCTGCTTTGCTTTAGCGTGGGCTGGGCTCCTGGGGTTTTGGGGAGACCCCCCAAGTCATTTCTCCATTAAGGGCTGTTGGGAACACTTCCACACTCAGGGTGTTTTTGAGGTGCCCTCTTCCCACAGACATCTTTGTTGATAATAGCTGCTCATCTCAATCAATCCAGACCCCACAGCCGTCCCCGGGGACAGAGCCTGCAGGGTGGGGAAGAGGTGGCTGCCAGCCCAAGGCTTCAGCCAGACTTTTCTGAGCACGGCCAGCCAGCCCCAGCCTGCTCCCCAATGTCCACACTCCCAGGCAGGTGGCCTGAGTTAGCAAATGAAAGTGCAGAATACCCGGTTAAACTTGGCTTTCAGATGAGCAGTGAGTATATTTTTTTCAGCATGACTATGCCCCAAATACTGCATAGGACACACCAATGGGAACAATGACTCACAGTCCCATTTAACAGGGCCCCCACGTTTCACCTGGAGCCCTGCCCCAGGCCTCAGACCCCCTCGCTGGTGTCAACCGCTCTGAACAGGCTTTCAAAACTGACCTCACTTCCGAATCCTGATCCCGCTGCGATCCTCACTCGACCCTGCGCAGCGGCCTGCACCCTTCCTTGGCTTGGTTGATTCTGGGATGTTTGTTATTTAAACTCTTTTTTTAAAAAAAAGGTATACTAGTATTTGTATTTAATCTTTTAAAGATACCTGTTCTGCGCAAATGTTAATATTTACCTAACGCATTCATACAATAGTGTTACCGATTTCTACATATACACACTGGGCTGCGCGCCCCTCTACACGTTTTTATTAGACACTAACCTCACAGTCACCTCCTAAGCGGGTGGGAGGCGGTGCCAGGTACTCGCGTGCCTGCACCCCCTGACCCCCCTGCAGCAGTCCATGGGTCTCTCTCTCCACTTTGTGTCTCTTCTAGTCTCTCCCCTTTGGGCTGCTTGGTTCAACTGAGGTGCTTGCTTCTCAGGACCGGAGGCCACTTAGCTGAACCCCTGCATCTCCGACCAGAGGAGATCTGGGGTGCAGAGGTCCTCCATCACGCAACCCCTCACCAGTGAGGTCACCTTCACTCTTGGGTCAGAGCTGAGCCCTGGGAGGAGAGGGCTTAATCCTCTTTGAATCGGGGAGGCGAGAGCACAGCGCCCCCCATTCTGGCTCAGAAAACACTCTCTGCAGCCAGCCGGGCGGGAGGTGAGCCTCTCGCCGCCAGGCCGCCTCCTGGCTGGGGCCTGGCTCAGAGCTCACTGCGGCCCTGTGCTGGTCCCTGCCCTCGCCCTCTCCGTCCCAGCTGGACGGCCGCCCTCCCCGGATGGCAATAATGGTGAAGAAGCTCGGTGGTCGCTCAGGGTGACACAGGGCAGGGGTATTTGGCAAGAAAAAGGGAGAGCCTGCCTTTTCTGTCTGAGAGAAAAGTTGGACGGAAAATAGACTCATCACTCTCAAAAAACAAGTTCTGAAGGTTACTTTTCCATAGACAGAAGCTGAACCCCCTGCGGAGAGAGAAAGCCTGGCGACATTGTAATCAGAGTTGTTTGTCTCCCTGGCGGGCGCAGCGGTGTGTCCGCCATGGCGTCCTCTGGGGCTCAGGTCACGCCACGCTTCCCTCCTGCTTTGCACACTGACTTTCCTTCGATGTTCTGGAAGCTCCGCGAGGGGAAACCTCCCAGAACCCACTTCCCTGTGTGCAGGCCTCACTCTCCGATGGATGCTCTCGCAACCTTCTCATTATTTTTCTGCCAGCATCCTCAGAAACAGTATAAACGACTTTATTTTAAAACCATTATGCTAGTTTACTCCACGATCATTTGAGCTGTGTACTTTTTTTTCTGACTTGAATTTAGTAATAACATATTTTTAAACAGAAGTCAAGAAGAATTCCCAAATACATTGCTTAAGGTTTTTTTTTTCTTTCTCTGTAATCTCTTTTTATTGGACCTCAGTTTTCCATACTGGATGGAGTTGTCATTTCTTCCTGCTGGCACTGAGGACAGACAGGGAAATATTTCCAAGAGGTAATTGTATCGACTTCGCTGTCTTTCATTTAAGAAAATGGCCAAGTGGGATGGCCATGCAGGATTGTATGGCTACCTCCAGACTCATCTCCCACTCCACCTCCGCCCCACCCCCAGGGGCAATTTTCTGAGTGCCTGACATTGATTATAGCCTTTTCCAGATAAAACCTGAGGGACACCTTCCCCTTTTCTATTAGGCCATAGGTTTCCTATTCCCTATAGCTTTAGAATTGCAAAGCAGGTTCCATGTGTGGGGGTGAACTAGAAACCTTCAGGGGCGATGGGGAGATTTGTAAAGTGCCACAAAGCATGGGCTTTCTGAAGGATCCTAATATCTCCATGACTGCTTTTTTTTTTTTTTTTTGGTTTGTTTTTAGAAATAAGATTTCTTAATTAGTGTGGGAAGATTAAAAATGACTTCTGGGGCAATAACCAATCTGATTACATTTAGAAGTTAAGCATGCTGCTCTGAGGCTAGAAGATGGTTTCTGGAGGTCAGAAAGCCCCGGCATTGAGGTCACCTCACAAAAGGTGGGATTTCTGAAGCTGGGGGAGGACAAAGGCGTGTCTGCACAGAGTCCTCAAGAACCGGTCCATCTCTTCCTGCTGGTCCTCTTTCCCCTTCGTTCTGCTCTCAGCGGCAGGGTACAGGCTGCCTTCCTGCCACCTTCCCCCTGGAGCTCGGCCTTGCCCTCCCGCGGTCACGGCTGGCCCCCTTATGTCCTGTCAGGACCCCGAGAAACCAGAGGGAGGCTTTTGCTCAAAAGCACTCCTGTCTCATTGCGTCGGGGTGTAGGCACGAAGTACTCTCTTGTTCTTTTGAGATGGAAACCTTCAGCTGAGATGAACCAAGTTGGAAGTATTTCCATCTCAGCGTGGCCTGCCTGACCAGTTTCTTTCATCATTAAGAAAAAACCACGTTTGTAAAACAAGCCTGAAAGCATACATTCCTGAGCAAGTTTGGGTGTAAAAAGTTTCTGTAGCGAAGCTGAGGCTGCTGTTATTCTTCCCCTTTTTGTCTCAGTCCCCTGGCTCCTGAATAGTTTTTAAGAAACGCTATTGGGTGTTGTGCTGTTCACAGAATATTTAGCACGGGTCTTCAGTGCTGTTTAGAAGAAATATCTGAGTGGGAGAGAGATTTAGCTTGCCAAACACTTGCCTTCCCCTCCCCCCTCCCCCCCCCCAAAAAGGAGTAAGAAAACCCCAGCCTAAGCACCACCTGGCAGACTAGACATGCTATGAAGTCAGAACAGTGTTCCCTCAGCCTTTTTCCTGGGCGTCTTGTCCAATCAGGTTGGGCCGCCTGCCACTGGGGTCTGAGGGAAGACCAGGACTCAGGTCCTGGGGTGACGGGGAGTCAGAATCGATGAGGCCACCTCCACCTTTGCTGCCTTCCTCTGTCTTTGTCTGAAATGAGTTTATTTCCCTTCTCAGGATTAATGGAGGAGAGGAGGGAAGATCTTTCTTTCCAGCTAGTATCATCGAAATGGATCAATTCCTTTTTTTTAGGATGCAAATCTGGAGGGAAAATGAGCCCTCTCCAATGCCTCCATTATGTTTGAGAAGTGGACTGTCTCTTGCAGACCCATTTAATAACGGGGAACATGGAAAAGGATCATTCAAAGAGCAGAGACTCTTGGTTTCCATCCTGGCATTATGGATTTTAAATGGCATTTTCAATAACTGTGTCTCTTTCCCCTTTACCCCCTGCCTGCTCTGCTCTCTAAACTTCAGGTGCATGGTCTGGGCGAAAACTTTTAAGTGAAGATTGATTTTTAAACATGGCTTTCCACGAAATGTTTTTCAGGGACAAAGAACTCTCTGGGAGTGAAATCTCAGATTGATTGCCTTTCATCAAAGAAGCAGAAAAGACATGAGGTACCAGGAAGAAAGTCATTTTTGACATAAAGCATGATTACTCAGAAGAGACAAACTTCCAGAAATTGCGCCAGGAGGGAGCAATGCTCTGTTCTGTAGTTAGACTCTGATCAGCGCCATTTGCTGTCCCTCTGATGGCTCGTTCAGCTACCTTTTCTCCGAAGAGCCAGGCGGGGCTTCTGAGTCACCCTCCTCCGCCGGCTCTGGGAGGTGACATTTAGGGATTACTCAGGCAGGTCACATCCGACTCTCGAGCCAGATTACCTGAGGTGTGAGTCACAGCTCATCTCCTTGGTGGCATTTACCACAATGCTAATCACCGTGCAATTATGTCCTAATTTCTGTCTCTTCAGCTCCGCGTACACACCATCAGCGAGGTAGCACTGAGCGGCTCATCATCAATAAGCCCACGTTTAATTCCAGGGCGAGGGCGGCCCCGCTCTCCTCTCTCCTGGTCTCATTTACTTCCTTTCTCTCCAGCAGCTCTCCTTTTAGAGTCTGTACATAACTGAACTTTTAAGTGACTGAAATGTGTTACCTGGAGCCCCCTCCCCCAGCATAGCTCAGGGAAGCCCCCTGGGGATCACACGATGGGAGCACACGCAGTCAGGGAAGAAACGGCAAGGTGAACAGAACTTCTGACAGGTACTCTGTGAGATGAAAGGTTCACCCGATCGTGTTGACGAGGTAAATACCACGTGAGGGCGTGGATGTAATTCTCTGAAACTAAGTAGATGGCAGTTTCTTCCCTTCTTTGGAGCCTTTAAACTGTTAGTCTGTCACAAGTGAGCTGGGACAGGTGGCTGGGGAGGGTCCCTTGGTATTTCTCCCGCCCTCTTCTCTGTCACAAATCACCTGTGATGTCTTCCGCAGAGAAACCAAAACGGCAGCCTGAACTCCAGGGTCCCCTCCGCCACCAACGCCCTCCACGCCTCTGCCTCGCGGTAATGGCTCTGCTCGTAATTCTCCCTGTCAGAATTAATGGGGAGCTTCTCCTCCTAAAGCCATTAGTTAAGTAATATTGCTTACAGAATTGCTGAAACAGGATAACACCTCCTTCTCTACGATGTAAATCTTAAGAAATGATGAGGCAATTGCTTAAACACATCAATTATATTCCAAAGCCTGAACTTCTTCTCTCTATAATTTTCATTTAGAGTTAAGAAAGTTTGAAAGTAATGATCCATAAAGTAAGTTCTCTTGATTCAATTTTGGCACTAAATAATTCAAGTCACATGAGCCATTTTTTTTGTTGTTTTTTGTTTTTTTCTGTAGTGTTCCTGCTTCCCCACAATTTGTCCTCTTTTTTCAGGGCATGCTCTTATTGTCAGAGCATGATTAGAGTTTCAGCTTACCGAAAGGTTTTAAGCATGCTCTCCCACTAAGTATGTTTTTTGGGGAAAACGGTAAGTGGAGTGTTCTCAGACTGATTGCCTTCATTAGGGAAATGGCAGAGGGACTCGAACCACGGAGAAAAGTGGTTTCTGAGAAAAGAGATGGGACATGATTACTCGGAAGAGGCAAAAATCTCAAGAAAAAAATTAGGATGGTACAGAAATACTTTAGCTTTGGTTAAAGATGGAAAAATACATTTTCCTCTTGCTTTTGTGAGTCAACTTTTCTCTTCCTGAGAAACTAAACTTTTGTTACAGAAACGACTCCCCTCCCAGGAGCGCGTGCTCGCCGGGCGGCAGGGATGCGCAGCTGCCCGGCGCCTGGAGCTCTGCCCGGCGATCGGGAGCCCATGCCGTTGTTCAGCTCTTGTGTCTCTTCCAAACCATCACAGCAGCACCGTGCCTGGTGCAACGCCGGCCTGTCCACGCCGCGCGGCAACCCAGCCTCCGGGCCGCGGCCAGGGGCAGGCTAACGTCTCTCACAGCTTTCCACATGGACATGCAGATGTGAGCAGACACCTTTTTATTTTAGTTTTTTACACAAATAGGTCATCCCATCTGTGGTATCCTACAGCTCCTTTCTCCTTCATATACCTTGTATGTGACAGGCCCCGAGTATAAATGGATGGATGGTCTAGCCACTGAGTTTGGGGGAACCTCTGAGAGGAGACAGTGATCAAACCCTTTCTTCTCGGGAACAGGAAGTAGAGACGCTCCCAGGCGGCTCCCTTGTTCGCACAGGAAGGCGCCGTCTCTCACCTCCCCAGGCAGCCGGAGTCAAGGTGGGCGCTGCCTTTTCCAGCATTTCCTCCAGGAGTTTTCTTTGTGTTTCATCCGGGAGCTCAGCTCTGCCCCCCTGTTGTCTCCAGACTCCTGGGTCAGGGGTGCGGAGGGGTCTTTCTGGCTTCTCCCCCTCGGCCTTCTCTCTCCTCTGACAGGCGCTAATGGCTCCCCTACATCTGCTCTCATTAGAATTAATGGAGAAGTATTAATTCTTTCCCTAAAGCTATTAGTTGAGTCATAGTGCGCTGAAATTGCCGAAACAGAATAATTTCTCCTTCATTTTCAGGTGTAAATCTTGAGGAAAGATGAGACACTGTTGGGGTGTATCAATTACATCCCCGGGAAGAGACCCACAGACACGCTTTTCATTTAGCAACAGAAACGTCAGATCACGGAGCCGGAGGCAGACGGCTGGGCACTCGGCCTTGTACGTCTCCGACCGTGTTTCTTTTGTCCTCTTCTTTTTTCCTCCCAAGACCCATCGTCCTGCTTCTGCTCCGTATACTAAAGTAAGCTTGTGTTGTCTGAACACAATAACAGCTTTAACTTAAAGCAAGGTTCGAAGCTCCAATTCACCCTCTGTGTGGTTAGTGGAGTACTCCTGTGTGGGAAGGGTTCTCGTCCGGTGCCTTTCATCAAAGAAATAGAAAAGAGATGAAAACCACTAAGAAAAGCAGTTTCTGAAAGAAAAGATCCGTGCACTCGTGATTCCGTGGAGGAAAACTTTCAAAAGATTGCAGTAGGGCAGTGCCGAGGACCTGAGCTGCACCTGGTAAGCGGGTTTTCTGGTCCTCTCCCAGCCCCCTCTGTCTAGGCCGCCCGCTGACTTCGGATCATTCTCTTAATTGGAATGGAGGACCCCAGCCCCTGCCAGAGAGGAGCGAAGACTCTCTCCTCCATCCTTTTCAGCCAAATATTTCCCCCCATAGAAACTTTGTAAACAAAAATTGTAATAGGGTTGAAGAAACAAATGAATTTACTTCCAAAACACTTTAGTGCAATGTCTGGAAGCAACAGAAACTTAAAAATACATATTGCTTGAATAATTACATGAATTAATTATATAAACTTATTAGAGAGAAAACCAGCCCAAGCAGGCATGATGTCAGAATGTGTGATTTTACTCATGTCCATCATATAGGTGGGGCCAGGGCCTCATGTCCCCATCTCATAGCACCCTTTGCTTTTTCATAGCATTTACTGCATTTGCTTGGTGAAAAGTTTTTTTTAAATAGATTTTTATTAATTTAGAGAGAGAGAGAGAGAAAGAGAGAGAGAGACATCGATGTGAGAGCAGAACAATTGATTGGCTGCATCCTGCATGCCCCCCCCACTGGGAATCAACCTTTCAATGCACAGGACGACACTCCACTAACTGAGACACACGGCCAGTGTATGCGTGGTGAAATTTTTGTGTAATTATGTGAGGACTGAATTTCTCTCCCATTTGACTGAAATTTCCACGTGGGTGACTGTCCTGTTTGCCCCTGGACACATCGCCTGCCCTCAGCATCATTCTTAGCACAGAATATTGGCTGTGCTCAATACTCAATAAACATGGGCTCAAGATATATTTAGGGACAATAATATGGGCTCCAAAAATATGGATTAAAAAATAATGGGCCTAACAAACTTTTGAATAAATGAGGAAGTCACTGCCCACACAATGATGACTTTGAGAGTTCTGCCCAGCTCTCCTTAAATAATTGCAATTTATATTTGCCAGAAGCCGGTGCATCCAATGTCAGGGACACTGCGAAACCATTTCATCTGAGATCAGTTAATAGGCGATTATGTCGCATTCTTGTTTATGCTTAGAGTTTGCTTTGAAGGCCGACATGGTAGGCTCATTTTTATCCCTTCCTTATAATGCAGTCTTTTGGACTCCCAGTCAATGGAGCTCTTGGTGTACTGGGGCAACCAAAAGAACTATATCCAATTATTTCCATCCATCTAATAAAAGCCTAAGTGTTTGTTATGGCAGAATGACCAAAACGATTGGTCGCTATGACGCGCACTGACCACCAGGGGGTAGACACTCAATGCAGGAGCTGATGCTCAATGCAGGAGCTGCCCCCTAGTGGTCAGTGTGCTCCAACAGGAGAGCGTTGCTCAGTCAGAAGCCGGGCTCATGGCTGGTGAGCGCAGTGGTGGTGGCGGGAGCCTCTCCTGCTTCCGTGGTAGCACTAAGGAGCAGCGAGAAGGTGGGCGGTAAGGAGCAAGGGGTCCCGGACTGTGAGAGGGTGTAGGCCAGGCTGAGGGACCCCCCCTCCAGTGCACAAATTTCATGCACTGGGCCTCTAGTTTTCAGATAATGTTGTTAGAGTAATGTGTCTATTAGCATTTTCCTCAGGCCTAAGATTAGACAGCCGGGAGCAGGTTGGTCGTGAGAGATGTCTAAGCCATGTTGGAAGCTTTGCCCTGTTGTTTCTTTACTCTCTTTTCTTTCTCATTGTTGTACAGTTTCTTCTAAGCCTTTTCAAGAGGCTAAATTTAAGTGTGCTATGATGCTTTAAGCGGTCTCTGCCTCTCCAAACATGGTTGGGCAATTATTTCTGAGGAAAATTATTAAAAACGTAGCTTTAATTGGGGGAGGGCAGGAGGGCAGAGGAGCTGTGATGAGAGATGGCTTTCTAATAAGATTCGCATAATTGTGTGAGCGTGTTGGAGTTTCTGAAGACTGCACGGTGATGAAAAAATCCGAAATTTCTCAAGATGGAGGAGAGGCTCCTAAGTGATGTGGAAACCCACATGCCTTAACCAGGGCCCTTCACTCCCTGGAAAGAGCCATTTCCTTTCAAAGCAAGTTAGCGTCCTGGTCCAAGAATCCAAATTCGTTTAACACACTTCGGTGACATTATTTGGGCATTTCCCCCCACAATTATTAAAGATAACTCACTTTTCTCTGTAGACTGTAGGTCAGAAGCAAATTAAATCAATGGATTTGCCCCCCTCGCTCTCAGGTGAGTCAGAAGTTATTGGTCAAATGCGCACATGGCCTTTCCGTTCGGCTGAAAAACCCACACAAGCTGCCGAGGAGACATTTGACCAATCTGATTATTTCCTCTTACTAATTGGTTTTACTTCATTGAATTGAATGAATTGTCTGGTTGTTTTGTCAATGTGGAGACACAGCTTAATCCACTTAGAAGGAGAGGAGGCGCTTGGTAAACTATGGGGCTAGTGAAACATTTATCATCGTTATTATCTTTTGGTGATTTTTCATGGGTGGCAATGAAACTGTCTTCCATCATCCACTTTCATCTATTTGACTTCTGCCCGAGCCAAGCCTTCCCATCTGACCCCACCCCACCGGTAACCTTGAAAATGGTTTTCCCGCTCTGCTCTCCTCTCCCAGAAATGTAGTCTCCAGACAGGAGCTGCCTGCATCTTAAAAGCTGTGGCATCCTGCTGCCACGCTGGCTTCTTCACCGTGACAGACCCGGCCCCTTCCCAGCACCTGCCCGCACCCACAAGATCTGCGCCCCTGGGCTTCCCCCCTCCCTGGGCCCCGCCCCGCTCAGCACCCTCCTTCCACCTGGCTGCCCGTCAGGCCCTGCCTGGTCTGCTCCTCCAGGTCTGGAGTGGCCTCTGGGGGTCCCCTCACCCTCATTTCCATGACAGACACCACTTTTCCGCAGCTTTAGGTACGGGAGGCGCTCCCTTCCTCCCGCCATAGCCATCCCCCTGCCTCCCTGTCCACGCTCAGCAGCTCCAGCTGCCTCCTGCTCATCGTGAGGCTCCGGTGTTTATGTTCTTCACGACCCTGTCAACCAGAAGCGATCTCATCCTCCAGTTTGCTCCCTTGGTTTCTCCCCGTTGGGTCAGAGGCTCCAAGGCCAGGGCCCCTGGGCTGGCTCTCCGACTCCTCAGGAAGGAGGGGACAGCAGGCATGGGAGGGACTGGGGGGGGGGGGGCGGGGGTGTTGAGAAAATGGGTGGCATGCCAAAGGCCTGGTCTGTGCCATCGGACAACCCCATGCACAGGAGCCCAAGTGGAGGCTGTGCTCAGGAAGAGGCCATGGCATCTGTCCCCAAACCGTTGCCCTTTTCACGGACCTTCAAACTGCTTTGCTCGGGATTAGCGCACCAGGGACCTGGCGACAAGCCCCGGAGATGGAGGAAGTCGGTCTGTCCTGTTGGTACAGACGGAGGACAGAACCCTTCATTGCCTCCACTTTCCTCTCACCACCGGGGGTCAGGAAGGAGATGTGTCTGTGAGGCACCGCCTCTGAGGACAAAGCGACAGGGGACGCAGGCCCTGAGCAGGGCCGGGGCCACGGACTCAGCAGGTTCAGCGCAGTCCCGGGGGAGCCAGGCACACCTCAACACTCCGAAATCCGCAGCCCAGGAGCCCCCCCCCTCCAAATCTCCACCGCCCCCCTTCCCACAGCAGGGTCACCCCTCACTCTCTCCCCGGCAGAATGCTGGGGGCTCAGTCCTGAAGTGGGTCCAACATGCGGGGGGCACATAGGAATTTGTTCATAGTTTTTTTTTAAACTATAGTCAGGCCCTCCAACGGTCTGAGGGACAGTGAACTGGCCCCCTGTTTAAAAAGTTTGAGGACCCCTGCCTTAGACCATTGGGAAGGAGGTTGGAGGGTGATTTTAGTAAAAAGTCCATAGAAAACTCAGCAAAAGAAAAAACTGACTCCAGGGAACACCGTGTTGGTAATAAAGGCAGTTCCTCCCAGCACACCCGAGGCTCGGGCAGACAGCGCATTCCCCAGCACAGCAGTGGGGACTGTCCACATTCTAGGCAGATGGCCACAGCGGCGATGTCACTGCTGAGAAGAGAGAGGGGTGGGGACTGTGCATAGCTGTGGGGCGATGAGGGTTGTGGAGAAGGTGTGCTCATCCTAATCCCTCATAGAAGTCACAGACTATCCTCCAAACTGGAAATAAAATAAAAACAACAAAAAACAAACCAAGAAATGGCGCTCTGAGCGTGGTGCGGGAGGACAGGACACACTAACAGGATCCAGCAGGCGAAGAGGAGTGGGCGGACAGGTGCTGTTGTTTTTCTTAATAAGCAGAAAGGTTTGACTTTTTAAAAGTCTGTGCATTTGTAGCTTTCATCAACATAAAAGCAACTTTTAAATGGGGCCTAATGCTTTCTCTGTGACACAGCAATTCTAGAATGTTTTTCTCATCTTAACTCAAGATGGGATCTGCCTTCCCTGAGATCCGGACCTGCATTCCAGGGGAGGCTGTTTTGTGGGTGTTGAAGGTCATACTTTTGTCTCCCCTCCTACCCCCCAAATCAAACAGTCACCACCACAGAACCACAGCAACACAAGACCAGCCTCACCCCAGCTGCCCAGTGCTCCGAGGACTCATGCGTGACAGGGGGACTTTTCTACTCTGCACCTCTGGCTCTAGGGCCA
Organism: Eptesicus fuscus; assembly: GCF_027574615.1. NCBI lineage: Eukaryota > Metazoa > Chordata > Mammalia > Chiroptera > Vespertilionidae > Eptesicus > Eptesicus fuscus. The sequence continues at coordinate 3,446,260 of NC_072484.1, read as the reverse complement.
GGGAACTCAATCTGAGATTCACAAATGGAAGAGGACTCTGATGCAGAAGCCACATGGAAGGTTTAGGGACTGTCCTGTCTTTGGGAATTGGTTTTGCCCCCTTCCCACTCATCTTAGCAGAACCAGAGACACTTTATTAGACGGCGGGAATTGGTTCAAGGGACATCGCTCTCCTGGTGTGAGATGAGCTCAGAGCTGGTCTTGAAGGCACAGGTAAACTAGGAAATGACTGCTTGCTGACTTAATAAATTCAGGTGTATGTACATGTGCCTCCCACGTTTAGGGCTAAGCCTGCAAGGGGAGTCATCTTGTGCCACCTCAGCATCGCCTCTTGGTTGTGGGGACAGAGAGGAGAAGGACTGGAGACCGACCTCAGGAGGCAGCTCTCCCAGCACAAGTCCAAGGGCTGTGAGGGACAGAGACACCCGCACCGTGCAGGTGGGAATTCCGACTTCGGCCGTCTCTGTCTGTACATTGTCTGTGGTTATGGCTCTCCTGTCCTTGGTGCTCAGTGGGCTCGGGACTGGTGGGGTAATTGAGGGGTTTGCGTTTTCACAAAGCCAGACAAAAACACAGGGCAGTCTCCAGGCGATTTTGTGTCAACAGGGAACTTGACTCAACTTAATGCCCCAATTAGTTATTAATGGAAACCGATTGAAAACATGATATTGAAGTTCACGCTCAGTAAAGAATCATTAAGGACTCAAGCCCTTGTTTTATTGAGGACCATGTTTCTGACCACAAGTTTCTTGTACCAATTAACCTTTTCCCCATCTGCTTCCCTTTGCACTTCGTTACAGGATGTTATTCCCTCTGCCGGTGAGTGTGGTGACCGTTGTCCTCAGAACGCCGCGGTGGGGTCAGCACTGGCCCTGCCACCCGACTCCCGAATGCACGTGGGTGACCACAGACTTCCCTCCCGTGGCAAAGATCTCGGCCTGGGGTTGCCTGAGACTCAGCTGCTGCCTTCCCAGGAGCAAATCTCGGCAGGTCCCAAACTACACGCTTTCTTGGATGCTCAAGAGCCTTTATCCTTTGAGTCCAAAGGAAGCTCTCCCCGCCATGATGCTGCTACCTCTGTGGCTGCCATTGGTACTTCTCTGGGGACAGGAGGAGGTCACACCACCCCGGGAACTCCCAGTGCAGAGCCACAAGGCCATGGCCGAGCTGCAGGGGAGACTCGGACACAGAGCTCCCCGGACAGCAAAGCTGTCGCCCAGGGCACGTCTCCGTCACTCTTGCCAGGGAAGCCTTCACTTGTGCGAAGACTTTCAGGTTCGGTTCCATCGAGGTCACCTGGGAAAACTCATCCTGACACACCAACTTCAGGGCCAGGACCAACCAGTTCACGCCAAGAGGAAGGGAGACCCGAGACACGCCTTCCCCCCGAGGGGCAGGAGAAAGGAACTTACTCTCCGGGGTGTGCTTTAGAGAGCGGGGACATGCTGGGCCCCCGGCCTCCTGTAGGAAAGGGCACTGAGGAAATTCGGGAATCTGGATTAATGGCTCTGAAGGATGGTGTGGTTCCCTCGACGCCAGGGCAGCCTGTGGGTGTCCAGGAAGCCTCTTCGAAAACCATCAAGAAGAGGAGTTTGGGAGGAATGAGGAAGCAGACGCGAGTGGAGTTCAGCGACACCAGCAGCGACGATGAAGACCGGCTGGTGATAGAGATCTGAAGCTCCCGGGCAGAGGGCGTCTGCGGTCGGACACTGGCCATGCTTCCCGTGAATGCCATTGAGCTGGCGGGCTCCCGGACCCTTGTCATGAAGCACCTAAAGATTGGGAAAGCCATTCTGGGTTCTTTCCAAGTCATCCCCAACCAACTCCAAACCCCTGACTCAGCCTCACCCTTTCCAGACCCCCTGGGCGCGCCCCGCTGGTGTCCACAGGTGCCAGGAAAGGCAAAGGCGGCTGTGACGGCTTGGCACACGGCGACTGTGGCTGGACTCCCGGGTTCTCTCTGCCTCAGTCCTCACTGGCTCCTCCGTAAAATGGCATTAGCCACGAAAGCCACGTTTATCAACAAGTACACCCCATAGAGTCAAGGCAATGATGTCCTCATTAGAAACTGGGGTAAGCACCGGGGAGTTAACCAGGGGATGAACTGGGCACCAAATTACTTCTGTTCATTCTGGAGACAAAATTCAGATTCATTAAAAAACTGAAGTTTGGTCAGAATAATTCTCCTCCTCCTCGGAAGTTGTAAATATACTTCACAACGCGTGATCTGGTGAAATGCTGATTATTTTTCAATGTCGCTCAGTGGCTAATGTTTATGTATGAGTCAGTGACACAAGCATGTACTGTCTGGTGCCTGGTGCCTTTACTGTCGAGACCTCTGAAACCTTGGTTTTTCCAACTCTTGCAAAGGAACGCTGTATTGAAAGTTAATAGAACAGTCTCTGTAATGAGTCATTATTTTGAGGGGGAAAACCCACTTATTTTCCTCTGGTTCTCTGTGTCATATTGTGTGCTGAGCACTTTCAATTAGAGGGTTACATTTAGTGATCTCTGCGCTTCGCCGCTGCCTGCTCATCGTGACGGAGCCTTTTCGATTCCTCTCGAGGCTTCAAAGATACAAAACTAATTGGAGTTTTGACGCTGTTGTACATCTCAGTAATTTTATTTTGGGGGCTTAGTGTTACTTTGCTGTCAAATTAAATCAGCCTCTATATTGTGCAAGTCAGAACAGCACAGAAAAAATCGCCCAATATTCCAAGTCAACGCGCCCCAGTGCAGGACAAAATAGCTGGGCTGCGTCAGCCGACTCAGCGCGCAGCCTCGGAAGTCCTGCTTCCTCTCCTCCTTAAAGAGACTCACACTGCTGCATTTCAGTAACATTTTATACTTGTTTTTGGTATGATTTTGTACAATCTGAAATTTATAGTTCAGCTCTTTTGGCTTAACTTTGATGTAAGAATGTCCTATGCCCTCTCATAGTTCAGATGGTGTGATGCACATCTCACACCTTCAGCATCCTTTAACATGGCCTTACCTGTCACTAAGGGTGGTCACATTAAGGAACTTCATGTGAATTTTCCAATTTCAGGGTGATTGATAGAAAACATTAATGGGGGCCACCTCCCCCTGGTGACTTAGCACGTGTCCGTGGTCATCTCATATAAGCTCATAAATATTCAAGTGATGTCAAGCCCATCCAAGAAAAACATGAGGAGGGAGGTGAAAAGGAGGTTAGGTATTTACCTTCTGTGCTTTCTGAACCAAACAAAAGTGATGTGGTGATTACCTACCCTTTGAGCTACCGGCACTACCCTGATGAGCGATGCTGTCTGGAAAAGTGGCCTGAGTGCTGAGGGAGGAAGAACAAAGGCCTGACTTTGCCCATAACCACCTGGGAAATCTTGGTGAAGGCACATACCCTCCCTGTGTCTAAGTTTCTCTAAATGAGAGTGAGAGAGTTGGACTAGGTGAGCTGATGTGTCTCCAAGTTCTGATCCTGTGAGGATGCATGCGCTGCCTGCTCTCCTCTTCATGTAGGAGGTCTTGGTGGGTTGGGTGGGATCCCCCTGGGGTGGGGTCTTGCACCCAATATATTTGGGAGGGGACCCAAAGCCAAAACGCCTTCCACCAATTCCATGAAAGAATGTGAGCTCAGAGATGTCCCACCTATTCCCTGCCGCCCTGCCCCCCCGCCCCCGCCCCCCCCCCCCCGCCCCAGAGTTCCAGATTTGGGGGCGCAGTCATCTAGTTGATCAGCATTGGTTCATCATTCAGAAATGAAAAGCAAAACCATAACCCTACTGTGTGAGTGGGGACAGCATGTGTGCAGGCTGAACTGGCCACCTTGTCTCCGGAGGCCTGATCAGGGTGAGAAAACAGCCTTCCAGATCCTTTGCTCCTGGGGGCTGCCAAGCTGTCAGCTAGTTGACTGGACCCAAGTCAGCAACTCATGGTGGCAGAAGCTCTGTCCTCTATGAGCCACCACTTTGGCTGCCGCATCCCAACCTAGATTCAATAAGGCAGCATGTTGAGCCCACCTCAAACTCCCTATATCTCTCTTACAAAGGTGAGCAAGTTGACAAACCCCTTGTCACAGCTGGTCATTTAGCTGGTGGCTGATAAAAAGTAAAGTGTACCTTACTTTTATCAACATGAATTTTGCAAAGCTATATTTCAATGTCCAAAAAATGTATTTGGAATGACACTAGAGGACTTAGCTATTGAAAATCATCCTAAGGTAAAGATTTTTGTTGTTGTTAGTGAAGGATCCTTTATAAAGCAACCAACAATATCTGATTTTTATAAATCTTAGTTTCTTAAGTTGTTGTTTTTTTTTAAGCAGAATTCAATTCTAGGGATACACCTTTAAGGATAACATGAATAATCTATAACCCAGTTTGGGTTACTGAAAATAAAATTTTAGTATTCTCAATTTGTCATTTCTACAGTTTTATACCCAGTGCTATGTACTGGTTAAGAGAAAAAAGAATCTATTTCATAACAGGGCCAGCCATACTTTAAAGATCAGTGCCCCTACTCTCCTGAGTGCTATTAATTTTATTGTACCCTCAGGTCTTAACCACTGGTTCCTCAGCTTCTTCCACAGAGAAGAAATCCAGGGATGCTGACATGAGTTAAGGCAAGGGACACTGAGAATCCTTTGCTATTTTCATGGGGCAAAGTATACAAGTACCATGATCCAAGATGCTCAAGACTCACCATCAGGTTTATTGCTGCCACTGTACCTACACCTGGACAGATCTCACTTGTTAGGTGGAGGAAAAAGGTTTTATGTCCTCCCTTGGAAACCTATACTGTTAAGGGACTCTTATAGTCACGTGGTTTGTGATGGACAGCCTGAATCCTCCTGTTGGAAGGCATGATGGAGTACAACTCATCTGTCCTGTTAGATATAACCTTTGAGATTCTGGATAAAGCTAACATCCCCTTAGTTCACAATCAAGCAGAACCTATGGTTCATTTGCTAGGAGGTAAAAACAAAGATGGGGGCAGGGGGTGCCTCTGGATTTGAATCAAAACTCTGCTCAGCCTGACTGGCATGGCTCAGTGGTTGAATGTCAAACCTATGAATCAGGAGGTCACGGGTTTGGTTCCCAGTCGGGGCACATGCCCAGGTTGCGGGCTGGGCCATGCAGGAGGCAGTTGATTAATGATGTTTCTGTCTTTCTCTCCCTCTCCGTTCCTCTCTGAAATCAATAAAAATATATTTAAAAACAACCAAAAAAACCCTACCCAGCATGGTGAGTATCTGAGGGCAAGGTAAACATTCCTTCCAAAACTCTCTCCTCTGATGCTCTGATAAGAGGAGCATCCTTGAGAAATAAAATACATGGCGACCCCAGGTCTTGGATATGCAAGACAAAGGATTTGCAGCCTCATACCACATAGTTTCCTCTTGACTTTACATTCCTCACTTAGAATGATCACATTCTCCCCCTCCCCACCCAACCCCCAGTATAGAAATTTGCATTTTGCACAAAATTTGCCTGGTGCAGCAGATTTTTATAGTTAGGGAAAATGTCACAATCAATGGCATGTGCGGCTGCTCACCTCCCCTGATGTAATTTAATATGGTGAGGCGAAGATGGTCTGCCTGGCCCTGGCAATCACACTCCTACCACTGTAGCAAAGAGAGTGTGGGTATTTTTGCTCACGTCAGTTGTGATTCCTACAGTTTTTGTGAGGGAGCTCTTTGGCTTTTGAAACACTATATTTCTCCATCTTAAGCACAATTTCTTATCCTGATATTTCAGGACTCATTATATATAGGTATCAGGACCCAGCAAATCTTGTGTGCTAGGTTTGTACCATTCTTTGTACCCATGCTTTGTACTTATGTGGGAATATACATAATTCATTCTGGAGAGGTATAGGAACATTCTAGCATAACGCTTCACCCTGGGGAGAGAAGGAACCAGGGAAAATAGTCTCTGTCACTTGGAGCCATAGAGGATGACTCAACATCTTGTGTGCATTCAACTGTTCAGAACTTGCTACTCTATTGATTGTTTCTTTATATGGTTAAATTATTTTGTTTTGATAAAAATAAAACTGAAAATGAAAATGTCTTGTGTGATTTGTGAACATCCTAACCAAACATACCACAGGCAATAGCCTGTATGAACTGGATATCTGATTATTCCCAAGAACTTGCCATCCTGTCTGCCATATTGGTGATGCATTCCACTCAACCAAAGGATTTGGTAGTGGCAAAAAAAATCACATTTTCTTGTGCTGTTTCCTTTTCCCACATGTCTTGTTTGTCATTGTCTGCCATATTTTAGATTCCATAACTTGGAATGTAGCTAAACTTTGAAGCCACATGAGGGCACTATCCACAGTGCATTATTCCAAAACTTCCCCCCTTAGAGTTGATGTCTCTTGATATTTGATATTATTCATTAACAGAGAAAAACATCCTTACTTCAAAACAATATCTCCTTATGAAGATAACTCCTACAGCCTTTGTAAGGATAAGTAGACTTATTTTACATAGCAGTAGAATACTATTCTTCTTTGTCTATACCTCTTGAAGTCAATGGAGACACAATACATAGGGAGAAAAAGTGGGGATGATAACATGGAAGACACAGATATACTAATTCATGGATCTTAATAGCATTTTTGCTAACTCATCAAACTCTAATAGTAATAAATTAATCTATTATTTCCAAACTTCAGCCATTTGAGAGCCATTTTAATGTTTTTTTTTTTTTCCATATGTGTCCACTTTTGGGTCTGTTATTTGCTTAATACTTTTATTCAAATCATCACTGACTTAAAGAAGCTACCATTGTCCTAAATAAAATCTTAATTTATTTAGGGCAATAATAAAGTCTTAATTTAGTAGTTATGTGTATTTTATGATATGCATTAAAGTAAAATAAAATTATTAAGAATCATTCATTCACGTACCAAACATCATCTTTATATTGTCAGTTGTACATCCCCACACTTGGGAAACATTGAGTGAATTTGAAAGGTACATACCTTGTTAGTTTCTCTAGTTATTCTAATTTCTGTTAAGCACAGCTCTCTCCTCACTTTCCCTCTGAAGCAATAGAACTAGTGACTCTACAAGTAGAGTTGTAGGTTTATCAGATAAGTTTCTTCAGCCAAACAGCGCAGTTGAGTTGATAACATTCCAAGTCAAAGGATTATTGCATGTTTTGGTCTCAAATGATTAATCATATAATGTCTTGTTGCATAAATATCTACATTTTTTGTTTTGGTGTTTTGTTGGCTGGTTGGTAAGTACAAAATGATATACAGGAAAGCATCATTAGGGATTCACACGCAATCACAAGCAGTGCCATTAATTCTACTGAAAGACCTGCTTCATACTTTTGAATGCACAGCAAATGGATTTGGCTGTACTAACAACCGCAGAGAGTGACTGTCCATTCTGCTGTGTGGTGACAGCCTCTTGGTCTTTGGGCTGTGAACACAGAAGGACTTTCTCTATGGTGCAAGACCTTTGTCTCCAGCTGTGACAACATCTGCTTTTAGTCTCCTTCAGCTTCTTTCAGAGACAAATTCAACACCCTTTATCAGTGAGCATCCTGGCGTCAGTCCATACGATTTCTGTCCAGAAGTAGGTTGATTGTTTTTTGGCATAAATGAATAAGTGAATGAATTCCTACAGGAAATTGGTGGTTTTGTATGTCCAGTATCAGGGAAAGAGTGGCCCAGCCCTGCCTCTGGCCATACTGGAGATCTGGTTGTCTTCTGTGTGTACATTGTGTGAAATGGGGTATAATTAATTCAGTAGAAATGAGCCTCATTACTTCATTACAAATGAAAGGCCTAATAGGCAGGCTTTTTTTCTTTATATAGAAGTGTTCCAGTCAGACATGTTTACTCTAAGAACTCTTCCCCCTACACACACACACACACACACACACATACACACACACACACACACACCATACATTGAAGACCTACTCAGAAAGTTCTTGTTAAAATACAGAACATGGGTGGAATGGGGTCACTGATCTAGGATATGAGATAGCCATATATGACACAAAAGAGATCTCTTGGAGGCAGGGCTCAAGGTGTCTTCATCTTATTCTTGGCAGCTGGAACAGTGCCTGGCTCACAGAAGGTATGAGTTGCACATTTGCTAAATAAGTGAATGGAAATGGCCCACTGTGAGTCAAGGAGAGGAAAGAGAGATTCTCAGATGAGGAGTATGGTCCACTCCCTGTTCTCATAGAGGTCTACTTCATTATCAGAGATGAGCAAAGACATCTAGAGAAGTTTCTGTTTACCAATTTCAGAATTTAGCAATGATTTTCCAATTGTTCAACCAATATTTATTGAGTGCTTAAGTATATAGCATGCACAGGATGCTATAGGAGTAAAAAAGACATATAGGATTCATGGGGCTTTCACTTGGGGGGAGGGAGTGTCAATTCATGGACCAACCAAGCCAACAAATATATAAAGAATATAATATCAGATGGTATCAAGAGCTAAGAAAGCTGAGGGGATGTTAGAAAGATACCGTAATTCAAAACATTGAATGAAAACAACCATTTTTCTTTTGCTGGCATTAGTAGAGAAGGAGAAATCATCCTCTATATTAAGATCCATCTCCTCCATTTCATCCAACAACCTGGTTCCTTTCACACAGAGCAGAGAGCGTTGCAGGGTGATGTCTCACTACCCCTCTGTTCATAGATTTTCTTACACTCTTGGTAGCTTTGATGAGCATCCATAAGCATTTCCTCCACCTGAGCATGGTGACTTGTGTCTATTGCACTAACATGCTGATTTCCAGGCACCTCAGCATGTAGAGAATGAGTGCCTCTTGGATCCCACAGTAGCAAAGAAACCCAGGTGGGCACTACTTTTAGACCTAATTTCCTGGAGAGAAGCCATCCAATATTTGATGCCATGATGCTTTCAATCCTGAATTCTTTTTCTCAGGAAAGCTTGAGGTCACCTTTCAAGGCAGTAGTTCTCATAAGGGAACAATGTTACCTCCCAGGGGACCTTCGCCAAGGTCTGAAGACAGTCTTGATTTCACAACTTGGGTGAAAGATGCTATTATAGGTAGAGGCCAGAGATATTGCTCAACATCCTACAATGCACAGGATGGCCCCCAAAGAAGCATCCAGTTCACAATGCCAGCAGTGCTGAGGCTGAGAAACCCTGACTGAGGAGATGAGGGTACCATCTATTAGAGACCTTAGAACAGCTCAGTCCTCCCACTGATGATGAGAGTGGAGTGGGGAGAAAGACTTGCCCAGGGCAGGACCTGCAGTAGGTCCAGGCTCCATATCCCAGGCCTGTTTTCTCTGCACAGTGTAACATCTGAACTTTCACGTGAGGGCATGCTTCTAGAGTCCACACACAATGGACCACTTATTGATTATGGTTCAATGAACTCCAAATCTCATTTTTTCACTCTTTAATTCACATTGAAAAGAAAGAACATGGGCACAGGAAGATAAGTTTATGTGCACAGATGCATAAATATCCAGTAGACATTCAAGACTTATTTATATAGGTCAAGAGGTCAGATTTGACTGTAAGGATAACTACAAACCACACACAGTTTCCCTTGACCTCCAGAGCCAAATGGAACAAATGAGGGTGAACATAGGTGCTGGGCACCAGAAAACTTTCAGATTTCACTGGGATGATCTAGTTTGTTGGTTTGTGCCTAATTTTGCCTTTTTTTTTTTTTAAGGGGAATCTGAGAACCAGAGGATTTTGTCCTGGCTTGAGTCAGGGACACAGCTGTGACTAATACCAGGGTTTTAGCCCTAATGTCCAACATTCTTGCCATGACATGACCACATTCTGTCACTGAAATTTTCCATTATGTTCTACTATTCTTGCTAAGAGTATAAAAGGGAACAATACATTGTATAAAGATTTTCTGCATCAGGGTTTGAAATAATCAATGGATTTCTGATTACCTGAAAATTACCCAGAAAATGAAATTATCTAGACTATCCCATTCCCCAAATGTTCTAGTTAATCAAGGTTTAATTGTGTTTGTTTTGCAAAAAGAAAACTTCTCTCTTAAGAAATTTAAACTCAAATAGATGTGAGCAGCATCTATGTGGTCTCATAATTTATGCACTGAGTTCTGTTCCGTGGCAATTTGGTAGGGATTACAAGCGTAGACAAAGAAGATGTTAACAGCAAAGAAGACATCACCAGAAAGCCTTTAGAAGACAAACACTTCACATCTTCAATTATAAGACAACCTGATACAGACAGAGAATACATTAATTTTAAAACCTCCTGCACAAAGAAAGTAATGGAAAAATACATCACAAGTAGTTGTCCCTTTTGTGTTAAAAAACAAGTGATTTGGAGGAAACCGCATGGGCTGAATATGTTAGTATTATTATCTTTTCTGGTTTTAAATTCATAAGGGGAGAAAGAGAGAACAAGGAAAAACAAAACAAAACAAAACAGAAGCTTTTATGTTTCAACAAACATTTATTGGGCATTGAGCTTGTTGCCAGGCACCAGGCTAGACTTTCTGTGACTTTTCCTACTTTAAAAACTAATTTCCATCATGGGAAAGAAACTTCTAGATGTCTCACTGCTGATTCCAACAGTGGTTCCAGAAAGGCCATTTCTTCTAAGGTTTTGGCCAAAACTTAGAAGTGTAGCTGGAAATATCACTTGATGTCCCCCCGCCCGCCCCCCCTCCCCGAGTCCGGGAACCAGAGTTTTAGGGGCTAGTTCATCCTAAGCTTTGTGGGGAGCATCCATTTGCAAACAGAGGGCCTTGGGTGACTGGGGTTGATGAGAGTTTCTGGCTGGCTTTTCTGGAAGCTGACTCTGGAATGCAGGGCAGTGGGCCAGAGGTTTATTTGGAAGGTCCTTCGGGTTCACACCTGTGCGGAGGATAGGGAAGCAGAAAAGGGAGAGGGAGAGGTTGAGCTCTAATACGGACAATGATAGCCTTGGCCAACCCAGGTGATACACTGGAGTAGGGGTTGACCTTGCAGGCGGCAGCTCAGCAGCTGAGGCACTTTCTGAAGAGACCAATGGTTACAGCCTGCCTGCCAACAGCACTCCCAACAACTGGGGCACAACCCTTTACTAGGGGGAGCTGGGAAGCACGTCACAGAATCCACTCAACAAGGCTCTGCTCTGGGCACATCCATCCTCCCTCCCTCTTTTCTCCTTCCTCCATCCAACCAATATTTATTGAGCATCTGCCATCTGCCACCTATTATACATTATCTACTTACAAATTGATAAATGGTGAAAAGGGACCATACGAGGTAGAAAAAAAGAATATAATTGGGGGAACCAATAGAATCAGGGAATCTTTAGTCTGAACTCCAAAGGGTGAATTAGGATCAGAGAGAAAGAGGGATTCCCAGTGCAGGGAGCTTGGATTGGAGGAAAGGAAAGGACTATGGTGCGGCCCCAGGTGTGGGCTGTGTTTGCAGCGGGCAGTGGCCGGATCTGGAGGATTTGTGGGCAGAGTTAAGGAGTACGCTTTTACCCTAAACACCGTGACCAAGAAATCCCCACCATGCTTGGAGATCCAGGAAGAAGGTTCTCCTGGGCCCGGAAAACTGGAAACTGGCTTAAAAACATTTTTATTATTTTTTATATTTATTGATTTCAGACAGGAAGGGACAGGGAGAGAGATAAGAAACATCAATGATGAGAGAGAATCATTAATTGGCTGCCTCCTGCATGCCCTACACTGGGGATCGAGCCCACAACCTGGGCATGTGCCCTGACTGGGAATCAAACTGTGATCTCCTGATTCATAGGTCGATGCTCAACCTCTGAGCCACACCAGCTGGACTGGCTTAAAATTTAAATGCATACTCCTGACTGCAAGGTTTGTACTGTTCTGGAGAATGGGCAGTGCCTAAGATTAAAATAGCTTTGGTCAATGTGTCTCAAGGGGGAACCATTCAGAGCTACTAAAAATTCCATACAGACATGAGCAGTGTCTTGTCTCAGCATCGCAAGTAATGTAACCGTTGTTTTCACAGGTGCTCATCCATATGGGATAATTGAAGCGATACCATGCAATACTTAAAGGGGCAGTCAGCCACAAGCTTGGAGAAGTGCAGTCCATAAACCCTCTGATGAAGGAGGAGACAGCTCGAATAGCCTTTCATCTGGAAGAAAAGATGAAAGAAAAAAGTCACTGTAACACCCAGAAGATTCCAGATGCCTGATGTCAGTGTTGTGTCTCGTGGGACTCAGGGAATAAGAAGTTTCTCTTCTGACTTATGTAAGAACAAAGTTGAGATGAATTGGGATCTGAGAAAATTCCAGAAGGTTAGATTCAGACTCGGACTCTCTCTTTCCCTCCCTCCTTCATTCTCTCTTCATTCAAAGAGAATGGTGGAGAAGCATTGGAAAATTAAGCCGATTTTTGGCGGGAGGCCCCGACCATTTGTGGTCCCACTCAGGATTCGCTCGGAACACCTCCCCAACCCTGCGCTTTCCTTCCTTCTGAAATCTCAGCCCTTATGTAGCTCAGATTTTTGAGAAGCTTAACCTTTTCCGTTGGTAGCTGAGCTCTCCTCCACAGAGATCATCCAATTAAAAAACCAACTCCGGTCCGCGCAAACGGGTAGACTTTATTTGGTATTTGTAAAAATGGCCCACACGTGACGAGGACCGCATCAGAAAAAACACTTCATCATGTGCTGGCTTCAAACGTCAGGAGATAACACATGTGGGCTGGGAGCCTGGGACCAGAAGATGCGTGTTGGCCTCCAATTAAGGCCGAGGTTGAGAGTGAGGACATTTAACATCTTAAATGGTGGTGCTTACAGGTGGGTGGCATGAAGCCCCTGATGATGAAGATGGCTTGTTGTCCCAGCTGTCCTGGTACCCGCTTTGTCCTGTGCAGTTGATCCAGAGCTCAATGCTTCCCAGTGGTGGGGGAAGGAGGGAGATTAGAAATAATTGCCCACTCGCTGAGCTGTGACGGCTCAATTTTCACAAACGGCCACGAGAGTCAAGCTTGGTCCTCTCCTGTGGGACACGTCGGCCACCAACATGAACAGAGAGCTGGGGAGGTAGCAGTCCTTTCCCAGGAGAAAGCCGTGGACATGGGAACATGCAAGGATGACCTCCAACAAAGGATCAGAACCTCATTGTGCACATTTCATCACTATTTCATCTGGGGGAGAAAGAGCCTGAGGGAGGGCGGATGGAGGGACAAACCCACAGACTGTACTTGGATTGTATAAGCAGACTGTTGGAAGTGACTGACAGATTGAGTAAAATACTCCGCGTTGGAGCAGCAGGGAACGTGAAGGTGGAAACCTAATTGACTTCTCCCCTGAACCTGGGAGCTGGGGGTGGGGAGGCTAGACCCTCCATCACCACATCAGGGCTGGAGGAAATGGAACTTGCAGTTGCATCTGAGGAATTTCCAATGACCACCTGGTTACCAGAGGGAATTGGTGTGATGGGGCACTGTCACCCCTGTGTGGACGCATTTGTGTGGAGGCACGTCACCCCACCAAACAATGCAGCTAGAGAGTATTGGGGACGCAACGGGGGAGGGTAAAACCCTAGCATAAGGCAACCACCTTGACAGCCGGGAGGCACAGCCCGCACAGCCCGGCCTGGAGAGGCTTTAGATCCGATCAAATAGGAACGGCCTCTGGGTGTGGTCAGCCATGTGCTGCCTCGGATTTCAGGAGCTCACTCAACCTGGAGGTGAGATGAGGGGCCCCCCAGGAAAGCTTTTCTGAATTAATATGACTGCTTTAGCATCCAAGTTTGGAAGAGTCTGTCAGCCTTCCAGAGTTTTCCTAAATGAAAGACTACGATTTTGTGAAGAGGTTGATTTATAAGAAGAGACAATGGTCTCCTTTATTGAGAAAGTCCTTTGAGCTACATATCTGAGCTACATAAGTCCCCCCCCACCCCCACACACACACACTCACCTGGGCTTGCTGATTTGCCTATTGAGTAGCTAATATGAACCCGGTCTGCTCAGGGCACCGGACTCAGAGGTCAAGACAGGCTTGGTCCCGTTCTGGGGAAGCATACTTTAGCCCAGGCTCCAAATCAGTTGTGTAAGGGATCCTGTGTAAGCGGAATGAAGGATCGAGTGAGAGGAAGTTCAATGTCTGGCTAAGCAAACAGGCTTTGGAACCAGACACACCTCGGCTTGTGTCTGCCTCTGCTCTGAAGGGCTGTCTGGCTTTGAGGTTGCTCTATGCCTCAGTTTCCCCTTCTGTGCAATGGGGCTAGGAAGAGCCACCTCTCAGGTTTACTGCATTCCGCGATGCCGCACATCTATTGGTCAGCAGCTCTGGTCTTAGGACTCCTTGTTACCTTTAAAAAATAATAGAGAGCTCTTGTTACTGAGTCCCTAGTGCAAAATAGTGATCAATACTTACCGTGATAGAAAGTAACACTGAAAACACTTCATGATACTTAGTAATTCATTTAAAAATAGCAATAATAAACCCATTGCATATATTTTTTACAAAAAACAGCAATATTTTCCAGACCAAGAATTCAGTGAGAAGAAGGGCTTGTTTTCCGTTGGCGTCTCTTTAAGGTTTGTTGCTACATCCCCTCCGTGTAGCCTTTGGAAACGCCACTGGGCGTGCTCCGAAGAGAAGCTGGGTGTTGTGAAGGGCCAGCGGCATCTTTGCGTCATTGGGAAAACGGTGTCAACACCTGAAAGGAGCTGAGGGACAGTGCCAGCCCCATCTCAGCACCACCAGGGTAAGTCATTCAATCTTCACTATAACCCTCAGGGCAGGTACTGTTTTCATTCCTATTTTACAGGTCAGGGGAGTGAGGCACAGAAAGGTGAAGGATCTTGCCCGAGGCCACACAAAGAAGAGCAGCAGACCGGGCATTGCAACCCAGCGGTCTGCCCCAGGGCTGTGTTCTCCCCACTACAACCTGTCCTGGGAGAAAGCTGAGCTGCGCCTGCCAAAGGACGCTCATGGGGGACGTGACCAGCTGGGACAACACGAAGGGCCAGGACATCCTCTCTCCCACCCAATGGGATTGAAATTTGAGCATTTGGGAAATAGTCACTAAGAATCTGAACATTATAATCACCCAAATCATTCTGGAACATCTCCAGGGATTAGAAGATGCTCTCCAAGAGTCTGTCTGTCTGTCTGATGCTGGGAAGCTACGGACATTCCCTGGCCATCAGAGAAGCTCTCAGCCCCCAGGGCTGGCTTTGCACATTTATGCAGAAGAAGGAAATAGGAAGTGAGGGGCAGGGAGAAAAGAATCACACCAGCTGGGGTGTCTCACACTTTCACCAAAAAGGTGGGTCCTTGATTCAAATGACCTGCAGCTGAGGGAACAGCCTGAGTTCTTCCAAGAGCAGATGAATATATATGTATTTATATCTTTTAACTCATGGATAATTTACTCTTTTTTGGCCTAAAATTCTCCACCAACTTTACAACTCAACTCTTCCCATTTGCCAATTAAAAGAAAAAAAGAAGAGAGAGAAAAAAAACAAAAAACAGACACATTCTAATTCATGGGAAGATGTGGAATGGTGTGCCTGAAACCTGTATGATTTTGTTAACCAGTGTCAGCCCAATAAATTCAATAAACAAGGGAAAATTTAAAAAAAAAAAAGAATTTGTGTGATGAAATGAGATTGTTTTTGAGACACTGGCAACTGAATTTTGTTGTTTTATGAGCACAACTAAATTATTAGTTCAGCACAGAAAAAGCATAGATCTCTGTCATATAAGAAATCATCTATACCAACAGAGACCGTCACAAATCAGGATGATAATGATATCTTACTTACATTTGCATAATGCCTTATAATTTACAAGGCCTTCCCATACGCTCCGGGGTCTGGACTCAGAGGTGCATGCAATGGCGTTTCGGCCCTGGCTGGGACCAGTGCCTGGCCCAGGGACTTGACCCTAGTACCACCATGCCCAGGGCATGGATAAACACTCTAGTTTCAGTCAGAGTTGGCTGGGGAAAAAGTCATCAATATTTAACATTTTTTATTGCATTTCCAAACTCAAACTTTTACAGAACTTGCCTTTGAGAATCAAGAGGTACAGGCTTGGCTTTGGGGAGTGGTCCAGCCTGAGCCTGGGTGGGGTCTCCCATCCTTAACTGGATGGAGCCATTTGCCAGGTGACCAACTTGTCCCTCTTCACCTGGGACTTCCCCAGGGTCAGCACTGGGAGCCCAGTGTCCAGGATCCCGCTCAGTCCTGGGAAACAGGAAAGGTTGGTCACCCTACAGTTGACAATCCCTGATTATGTCACACACTCTGAACCCACCACCGCTCTTTTCATCATCTGAAGTTTTCCTCCTGGCTGCTGCTGGCCTGGAGCTTCATGTTTCCAAAATGCATTTGGGCTGCTGGCAAGGGCTGGCCTCGCAGCCCGAACCCCACACCCCACCTCTGTCTGTCGGATCAGTGAGGCAGGAGTGGGGGCCGGCATCAGAACTCCCATTCTCCTTGGGGGAAACCCCCTTGGTGTGATCCTTTGTCACTGCAGGAGCCAACCGGCTGTGCAGGTGCCGGTTCCTTCTCCTCGCCCCTGGGACTCAGCTCAAGCCCTTGGCCAACCGAATGCTCTCACCTCGGGCTCTGAATCTCCAGGGAGACACGTGGAGACTTTGGGACCACTAGCGCCCACTCTGGACCTGGCAGTGGAGTTCTGTGTTCTGAGAGCAGGGCCAGCTATAGAATCCAGATCATGATTCCTGAAGCAAGACCTTCCCAGCTCCCTCAGGACTGGCCTACTTTCTGAGCCAAATTCCCCAACATTGTTGTAAGTTCTGTGAGATAACCAAAATCCCTTCTGATTAATTCCTTCAATGCTTAAGCTAGCCAGAGTCAGCTTCTGATGCCTGCAACATAATAGTAGACGGTCTCTACTATGGTGGGTCAAGAATTGTCACATTATCCTCCCCACCAACTAGCTTTATTTCTCAATTTATCCATCCATCCAACCAATTATTCCTTGATCTTTCTATTCATCCATCCATCATCCATCCAGCCAGCCAGCCAGCCAGCCAGTCAGCCTACTCCATCCACTCCCTCTCTCCCAGCCCTATACTAATGCATTAATCATTTTGTTTGTATTTTTGAGAAATATGTTTTGTTGCATTATATCCATGTACACATTTACATACAAATTTTAAGTGTATTGCTCAATGGACCTCACGTATGTCTATACTCATAGCCACCACCCAGATCAGGATACAGAAGACCTTTGGGGCCCAGCAGACTCTCTCAAGCCCTTCTCAGTCAATTATTGCACCTTCTACCCCCAAGGTAACCACTCTCTTGACTTCTCTCACCATAGATACATTTGGGGCATGCATTTTCAACTTACATAAATGGCCTCATGGATCTTGTCCTGTTTCTCAATGTTGTCATGAAGTCCTGTGTTGTTAAGATCCATTTGTGTTGTTAGGTGTTCCTTGCACCTATCACTGCTAACTCACATACAACACTTCATGTGCTGGCCCTGGCTGCTTACACCTGCCCTCTCCAGGGTGCTCAGCACTGTGATGTAGCTGGGACTGTCTCCAGGGTCTGCACATGGGAAATCTGCTGCATTTCTCAGGTTGCTAACACGTGATAAAGTCAAGTTTTAACCCTGGGTTGGGGGTGGAGGCTTACCAAGTGAACCTCTTATATATGTTATGTCCTTGATGCTTTTGCTAAATTTGTTAGCGCCTCCCTCTTGACAAGGATTTGTTGGAGGCTGTGGGCATCCTTTCTGGGTGCGGAACCCTCCTCTTCTCACCCCTCTCACGAGCCTGCCACCTCCTGCCTCTGGACTATGCTCGGATGACACTGTGATTGTGGTGAGCTCACACCATCACTCCTGTGAGGCTCATAACAGTGTCTGCCACTCAGCAGCCCAGAAATTCCAAGACAAGTCTTTTGCGGGAGCTCCAGGGAGGGAAGCACCAGTGAGAGAGCAGTATATGTTGGTCCATGAAGCCTCTCACTGCCTGTGAGCGCCGGGAGCATGGCGGCCACTGCCCTGGAAGACACACTCTTCTATTTGGACTCACAACTTCTGTTTGTGAAGTTGTTCATGGAGGTTTGTGGAGGGAGGTGTGGAAGAAACGCATTTTTCCCCTGCAGAAGGCAAAAGTTTATGGACAGAACAGCCCAAAAGGCAAAGACCTTGTAAGTGCCCTTCTGCCTGTGAGGCCGCCAGACCCGCCCGGCAGAGCTGACTGGCGCAGGCCGCAGTAAAGCCCCTCATCCTGTGCAATTTCAGGGCGATCTGGGAAGTTATACAGGGGGATTTAGTAGCCGGAGCGGACAGAACAAGAAAATAAACGAATAAAGAAAAATAATCACTGTCCTCTGGGCTGTAGCATGAAAAATACCAGCATAATCCCGACTTCGTAATAATTCAAACCAGATGAAGAGGACTTCAAGTCCAAGCCCCCACTAATTGCTCTGATTTCTAATCGATTGTTATGGAAAGGGCATTCACAGAATCCAGGAGGCAGGTGGGCAGTGACATGCATCCAGCTCCAAGCACGCAGCCACTGAGAGTGAGAGATGGGGATGGGCACCCCCAGGGTCAGGCAGGACCGCAGCCAAATGCATATGTGTTTTTGTCTCTAAGAGTATACTAGAGGCCCAGTGCATGGATTCATGCACAGGTGGGGTTCCTCAGCCTGGCCTTCGGGGATCAGGCTGAAACCGGCTCTCCGACATCCCCTGAGGGATTCTGGATTGTGAGAGGGCACAGGCCAGACCAAGGGACCCCACTGGTGCACGATTGAGGCTGGAGAGGGACCGTGGGAGGGCTCCAGGGTGTGTCCAGCCCATCTTGTCCAGTCCGATCGGCCGGACCCCAGCAGCAAGCTAACCTACTGGTCAGCGCGTCTACTCCCTGGTGGTCAGTGTGCATCATAGTAACTGGCTGATGGGTCGAACAATTGGATACTTAGCATATTAGGCTTTTATTATATAGGATGATTTGGGGCAAACCCCTTCCTTTTCTTAGACTCAGTTTTCTCGTCTGTAAGATGGGTAGTAACGGTTCCTGAGTCCCAGGACTCCATGCCCTTGGAGTTCGAAAGGCGGAGAGGCCTGTCTGAGAGCAACAGCTGGAGGTGCTCTCAGTGTGAGCTCGTCTCAGTGTTCCAGCCACAAGGTCCCCTCGGGATGGTGGCCGCGGGGAGCCTTGGTCAAAGGCAGCTGTCGTGAGCCCCTGAGGTCTATCCACGTGTGGTCAGGGCTCATTTTTTCTTTCCAGTCACGTGTCCTCCTCTAGACATTCATTCTACAAGGACACATTTTCCCACGGGCAGCTGACATTTTCCATGGATGAGCACCCTTTGCGACGCAGCCCCGTGACATAGGGGAGCAACCTACATACCCGTCAGCAGGCAATGGGAGATGAACCGCAGTGCCCTCATGGGTTCCTGCAGCATCCAAAGGAACGAGCGGATGGACACGTGGATAGGAAGGGAGGCCTCGTCCTAAAAGAAAGTGTGTGACAATGCGTGTAGGGCGCCTTTTTTTTTTGTAAAAATAAGCAAGAAGAATAATGTGTGGGAGTCGAGCCTAGGAAAACAGTAAGAAGAATGTGTGTGAAGAGTTGATGGTGACTTCCTCATGGGAAGGTGGTGTCATAAGTAATGTGGTCACATAATTAACTGGCCAACAAGGGGCCCCTTTGAGAGTAAAAGAGGCAGAGCCAGACCTGCCCAGCAGGTACTGATCTGAAGCCACTCGAGCCTCCGGGCACATCCCAGGGGGCTTTCCTCTTTGACCAAGAGGACTTGGGACTCTCCTTGGCTGGTGACAGAATTCCAGTCAAACCCTCTTGGTTCTTAGTCCCTTCCCCAGAGCCCAATATTCATGGGACTGGGACTCAGCCAGGCCTGGACAAGGCAGGAGGGACCCGGGGACCAGAGCTGCCTCGTGGGGCGCAGCATTGCCCACCTGCATGGGAGGGAGGGAGCAGAGCCACAGGCTGCACTGCGCATTTGTGCGGCCCTGGAGGTTTATGACCCTGAAGGCCACGGGGGACGTGAGGGGGCAGCTCTAAGTACAGGGAGGAAGGGTCCAGTGGGAGAAAGCCCTGTGGGTGATGCTGGGGTGGCCGAGGACCCAGAAAAGCAGCAGGTTGGTGTGGAGAGGAAAAAGGGAACGTAAGTCCTGCATGTTGCCAGGCCTGTGCTTTGTTCCTTGCACCAGAGGGAGGGAGCTGTGCTGGAAGAGCCAGCGATGGGTGGGTGTGCGAGAGCGCAGTGCTCGGTGCTCCGCGCTGGGATGCTGGGAGCGGAAAGGTTGCTCCCCTGATTGGAAGCAGCTGTGGCCTTTGACTCCTAGAGAGGGGGAGTCTGGTGTGTTGCTGGTGTGAGAGGTTACTCCGGATGGTTTCCTGCCACCCAGGCCCCACCGAATTGGAACCATTTTTCAACCTCCTCAGACATCCAAGACTTCCAGGGGTATGAGGGGGTCTCCAGGCATCCATCTCAATCAATCCTGCGATGTCTTCCCCTGGGAGGGCTCAGGCAATTAAATTACTGAGCGAGCTCCCCGCACCCTCATGGAATCCTCAAAATGACCGTAGACTCACTCCCTGTTGTCTCTCCCCAGTTGAGCTTCCAAAGCAGAGAAATTACCCCTTTGCGATCTCTCAGGCTCTAACTCTCTGGAGCCCTGAGAGGGTTTCTGCGGAGTCAATAGCAGCCATAGAGCAGGGTCCGAGAAGTTGCTAGAATGACAATGAGGTTTGGAGACCATGATTTTTAACTCTCCTCACCCATCAAATTGGGGCAATTAATAGTGCTTACCTAGAGGGTTACATTTTTAGCAAGTTTTTAAATGTAAGTACATTTTTATTTTAAAGTAATTTTAGATGTACAGAGAAGTTGCAAAGATAGACAGAAAGTTGCTATGAACCTTTTACACATCTTCCTTTTCTTCCTGGTTCACAGGTTGATGCTCAACCACGGAGCCATGCCGGCCGGGCAGCATCTTTCTTTTCTGTGCCACGTTGGTCACCACTCTCTCGCACAGCACCAGCACTGGTGCCCTCCTAGTAACTGAGCTGCACAGTTTATTCAGATTCCCTAGTTCTCACCCCATGTCTCTTTTCAGGTCCCAGACCCATCCTGACACCACCTCGCACTGGGCCGTCCTGTCCCTCGGGCTCCTGGGGGCAGTGGCAGTTCCTCAGACTTCTCTTGGCTCTGATGACCTTGCAGGTTTGGAGGAGGACTGGTCAGGTGTTGTGCGCATGTCCCTCCAATTGGATTTGTCCGATGTCTTCCTCAGGATCAGGCTGGGGTTGGGTTTGGGGGAGGTTTTGCCCTTCTCATCACATCATGTGGAGGGTCCATGTGGTCATTCACCTTGATCACACGGGTCATTCTGAGAATTCAATGATATGCTTATGAGATGCTTGGACGAGCTCCTGGCCCATAGCTGTGGCCCATGTCTGTGATGATTGGACAAATGGGTTCACGGAGTCAGTGGTCACAGGAATTTTCACTTTGTCAGGCTGTGTGTCCATTTCAGACAAAGAAGTAGCCTTAACGCCTGCCCTTCTGGACCCACAGCGCAGGTGTGGACAGCCACCTCCACCTCCCATCCACTTTGCTTTGTTCAGCGGCTTCTGAGTTAGGACGGTAGCTGCGGGCCTCCGGGCTGTGCGGGAAAGCAGAATTCGAGCCAACAGCCATTCCTGGCCAAGGGTGAACAGCCGGGAGACCGCGGAACAGGGGCTCACAGAGCGACTGCTCAGCAGGACGCAGGGATGGAGGGGAGGACTGCCTCCGTGGTTGAGCATCAACCTATGAACCAGGAAGAAAAGGAAGATGTGTAAAAGGTTCATAGCAACTTTCTGTCTATCTTGGCCTAGAGGAACACCCGCAGAGGCTCTTCCACCAGCTTCCTGTGGAACCTCGGAGAACCCTCCAGCTGTGCGGGGCTGGTCTCCTTGTATGTCCTGTGGGGACAGCAATAGTCGGTTGGCCTTTGTCACTAGGTTCACTTCAATTTAAGTTGAATAGCTTTGAGCACACATAGCTACAAAGACAAAAAGAGTCCCAGTCCTCAAAAAGCTCAGCTTTATCATTTCATGAGACTCCAATGGACCAAACATGTCCAAGGCGCTTTACAATGGGGAATGCGGTGTGAACGCACGACTTCCGAACAAAAGGCCAAATGGGCCGCCTCTGTCTTTCCTGTCGCCTTTTCTCACCAGCATGGCGATCCCACCGCAATATCATCTCAGAATGTACAAAATGGGGCTGTGGGAGGCTTTGCTTGGCCGGCCTCGCAGAATGAGGAAAACTCCTTTTGATAGGAAACAGGAATTTTAAAATGGCTGTCTTTCCACGGAGACACATCAAGGTGAGCGTGAGTGACTCTGGGAGGCTCAAACCTCCCCGTGTGGCCCTGCTGCAGCTCGGAAAACAGCTCCGCAGCTCTGTTTCAGTGCCCCCTCCTTCCTGAGCGTGCCAGGCATCTGCCAAGGCCCCAGAGCCGCTTTCCTTGGGTTCTTTTGTGGCAGCGATTGTCCAATTGAACCCAAATGAGCGTTTACCAAGAAGTTCTTTGGCTGAGGTAGACGCGGTGATGGGTCTGTGTGGGATCTGTTTTTTGTTCTTTGCAATGATTGGAACATTTTAATCATATTCTCCTCATCAGTAAAGAGCTCACAGCACATTTGGGATCACGGGAGAAAGACGGACACCAAAGCAAATCCAATTATTTTTATTTTTAAGTACAAGGGGAGGATGCTGGCTTCGCACGATGCTCTGCCCAGTCTCTGAGGATTTCCCAGTGCTCCCTCCAGTGCTTACCAGACACCTCCCAGCGAAGTGCTGATGGGCAAGTCTGCACGAAACCTCTCAAACTGGCATCGGACCACGCATGTATGTGCTGCAGCTCTGGGAGTTTTAAATGTGTGCTGTGTATAAGTTGCATTTATTTCCGCCCCTGTTTTCCAGGGCAAAGTTCACACGTCACAGACTATCAACCGCCCTTGAGTAAGCCTAGGAGACAACTGAAAATCAAAGGACCCAGGGAACCTCTTCTCCCACCTCCATTGATAAGCAGGGTTCTGGGGGGATCGGCGATGCCTCAGGAGGACGAAGCGTGGGGCAGGGAGTGCGGGCCTGAATTTTCGTCTGCAGACATTTGTTCCATCTGAACAGTGTTGGGGTGAGGGCACCAACTATTCTGAGGTCCTTCAAGGTTCCAGCCGTAGATGTAGTTACTGCAGCCAGTGAGTTCCCTGTTCTGCCTGAACTTGTTAGAGTTGGGTTTTGTCTCTTGTCCTCGAAGGAGCCCTCTCTGGTTTCCACACACAGAGCAGAGAGACACTTGCTCAGGGGTGTTGTCTGAGCCACGGATGCTTTCAATGCCTGCCCAGAGGACCAGGATTCCAGCTTTGGCCCAGTGACATCTACGCTCCTTTCTGGGGGAGGGGGGTTGTCCTTGTGTGCTGTAGGATGGCCCTGGATGACGGTAGCCAACATCCCTCCCGAAAGCTGTGACAATCAAAAATGTCCCCAGAAATGCCAAGTGTCCCCTGGGGAGCAAATCACCCTGATTGGGAACCACTGACGAAGCAAACCTGCAATAGCTCCTTTTGAAGGAGGGATTGACCAGCTCCTATAAAAAGAAGCATGTGGGTCGGACGAGAACGCCCGGAACAAGATCAGGCGGAAGCCCAGCCCTTGCTTTTGTGTCACTCTGGCTTTGCAAGAGGTGTGCCACTTCAGAGGTCCACCCTGGAGCTGGTCCCTGACCTTCCAGGAGCTTCTGGGAGGCAGACTGGTTTCATTTCCCTGGGCGTGCCAGTCACCGCTCACCTGCTGGTCTGCTTTGGTCATTCCATTTCTTGCTGAACACTGCCCGTCTTGCTCACATTTGCACTGTCTCTGCCTCTCTCTTTCTTCATGATGAAAGGGTTTCTAGCAGGTAGAAGTTTGCTTATCATCCTGATCGCACTTATTTATTTAGAATGTCGAATTCCTCTCGAGATGACAAATTCACTTTCTGCCCAAGTTGTGTGGCTGAATGTTTATACCGGAGCCTACAATTAATTGGATTCTGTCACTAGAACATGCTTCCCTTCCTTCGGTTGGCAGGTGTGAAATCTCAGAGATGGCCCTGCCAGGGGCAGCGTCCGCGCCTTAGCCTGAGGGGCCAGCGTGCAGGCTGGCCTTCCGCACCTTCGTTTGTAATTGGCCTTTGATGTTGGGCAGATCTTCTCTTCTAAACAGCCATCTCCTCTGTTGAGTCTGGACAGCGTTGAACATTCATTACACCACAGAATTGGTCTCGGCTTACTTCAGAATTATGAGTTCTCAAAGCTTATTTAGACAACCTCTGGCCTCCCTCTCAGCTTATGTAAGTATTTTCTCATGAGACCGAGCATCGCTTCCCCGGGCATCCAAGGCTACGTCGAACCATGAAATCTTGTCATAATTCTATTGTGAGAGACAGAACAAAGGCACCACATCGACTCCCCCTCCTCAGAGGTGAAGAGCGGTGCTGCCCACATCCCATGGTCTGCACAATGTCGCTCGCTTTCCCGAAGCGGCGTCGGAGTTCCTGACTCTGTGGAAAGGGACCCAGGCGAGACCAGACCCACAAGTCTCAGAGCAGATGGCTCTCCCTCAGCTTAGCTTTTACTTCCTTTACCCCCGCTTCATCCAGAATTTGTGGGTTTGTTGTTGTTTTTTTAATCCCCTGAGACATATTTCCAGTGATGTCCCGACCTCCTTCCCATTCTGAACACACAAACTTCAGAGAAGAAGACAGTGGTCAAGACACAATGTCAGGCAAGGAGAGAGACAATGATGTATTCCTCAGTGACACATTAGCAGGCTGAATTGAAACAAATCAAATTATCCAATGCAGGAAGACACAAAAACAGCAAGACTAGTTGCCCAATATGCCAGGTTTTTAAACTGGTTTGATGAGATGGATGGGTGATCTAGAGGTCCTGCCTGGGTGGATCTGTGTAAACATATATTTAAAAGCTGATTTTTCAGGGAAATCTAAGAGACTTATACAGAATAAATATTTAAGGCAAACAAAAAAAAAACCCACTGCAAATAGCAAATCATCTTGTTTCCTATTTCTGACAACTCCATGGAACAATTTACCCTTTAATTTGTCTGAACATCAAAAGAATCCCTCAATTTGAAATATTTCCCCAGATGTCATTAAATAACGGATCTTTTCCCAAACAAAGCCCAAGCTCAAATGGAAGCCTTCGCTTCTCTACCTATTGGTATTTCACATTAAAATTCCCCTTATGAGAGAGAAATTCGGCAAAGAGAGCTTGGTTATGGACAAAGGCCCGGCAACCTTAAAGGCTACAAGTCGGGTGATGCCAACACGAAGGATGTGAAACCATCTGGGGCCCTCAGTCCCAACGGGGCATAGACGTCCTCCTTCTGCAGGCCGGGGGTGGGGTGTAGAGACCATGTCCCCCAGGGGACAAGCCTCCACGCATCTGCTGAAACAACATGACCCAGGTTTTCCATGTCTCCCGCCAGGAGAAAGAGTTTGTTCTGCAGCCACATTGCATAGTTTGGGCCGCCTCTGCTGGTCACAGAGAGCCACGCTGGCTACCGGTGCTGGGCTAACCAAGACACCAGAGCCACACCGGGTTCTCGCCCTCCACTTGGTTACCACATGGCCTTTCTTCCCTTTTCTTTCTCCTGACATTTTGTTTTCAATAAGAGATGGGGACCACTTTTTTTTTTTTCACTTGCAACTTTTATTATCTTTAAAACTCCTACCTCTGCCCCCCTGAAACAGCTTTTGGAAAAACGGCAGCTAACCAGCGCTTCCTGAGCACAGTCCAGGTGCCTCGCTCTGTGCTGGGTGTCACGCGGGAGCACTACAGGGGCCGCAGGACGAGGATCACACGTCAGGGGCCACTCGTGGGGCACACGCTTGGCTCCCCCCTCCGCCCCCCGTTTCAGGAGTGGGTGGGAGAAGGACCCAGAGTGGGTCCCTGCAGGACAGCTCTGCTCTGAGAGGAGCTAACAGAAGAAGGAAAGACTTGTCTCATTGACTTTTGCAAAGGCTGGCGGGTTTGCTCATCTTCCCGTCTGACCTGGGATTGAAGTGCTCTGAAAAGCCAGCTCACTGGCCACTATTGCCACAGTAACTTTTTTTTGGGGGGGGACAGGGACTTATTTTTCCTGTTTTTTATTTTAATTTATTTTTTAAAACTGTGGTAAAATAACATAAACTGTACCATTGTAACCATTTTTTAAAATATATTTTATTAATTTTTTACAGAGAGGAAGGGAGAGGGACAGAGAGTCAGAAACATCGATGAGAGAGAAACATTGATCAGATGCCTCATGCACACCTCCTACTGGGGATGTGCCCGAAACCAAGGTACACGCCCTTGACCGGAATCGAACCTGGGACCTTTCAGTCCGCAGGCTGATGCTCTATCCACTGAGCCAAACCAGCCAGGGCCATTGTAACCATTTTTAAGCGTATAGTTCAGTGGTGTGAAGCGCATTCATATTGCTGTGTGGCCATCACCACCATCCATCTCTGGAACTTTTTTCATCTTTCAAAACGGAAACTCTGTCACTGTAAACACTACTTTGCCATTCCTCTGGCCCTAGCCCCTGGCAGCCACTATTTTACTTTCTATCTCTAGAAACTTAGCTGCTCTAAGTACTTCATATGAATGGAATCATGCAGGGGTTTGTCCTTCTGTGGCTGGCTGATTTCACTAGCACAATGTCCTCCAGGTTCATGCATGTTGTAGCAGGTGTCAGAATTTCTCTCCTTCTTGAGGCTGAGTACTATTTCACTGTATGGATGGACCATGTTACGTATCCACCCATCCATCCATCCATCCATCCATCCATCCATCCATTCATTCATGCTCATTGAGTGGCTTCCACCTATTGGTTATTGTGAATAGTGCTGCTATGAACGAGAGTGTGCAAACATCTCTTTAAGGCCCTGCTTTCAATTCTTATTTTCTGTTTTTTTTGTTTGTTTGTTTTTTTAGTAGCCATCCTACTGGGTGTGATTTGGTATCTCATGGTTTTGATTTGCACTTCCCTAATGATCAGTGTTGAGCATTTTTTTTTAATGGACTTATTGATCATTTGTATATTTTCTTTGGAGAAATGTCTATTTAAGTCCTTTGCCACTTTTGAGTGTTTGTCTTTTTGTTGTGTTTAGGATTCTGTATATAATTTGAATATTAATCCCTTATCAGATGTATAATTTGCAAGTATTACTCACATTCTGTGTTGCCTTTTTACTCTATTGATCGTGTCCTTTGACACACAAAGTTTTTAATTTTGATGAAACCCTAATAGCCCTTTTTCTTTTGTTGCCTATGACTTTGGTGTCATTATCCAAGAAGTCATTGCCAAGACCACCCACGTCATGAAGCTTTCCCCCTATGTTTTCTACATTTTCACCCCAGCATTTCTCTATGAAAAACATGCTTTGAGTTTAAAGTAGAGATGAGAGTTGGAATAGGAGAGAGAAACTGGTTTTGGACTAGAGGGGAGGTCTTTGGGACATGACCTTCTAATTTTGGGAGTGAAACTGGGGGCTGCTCACCCTCTAGTTTTGGCTGCTGAAAGGGCGTGAAGGGTTCCCTTCACTCAGACAGAACTTCATCATATATTTCAAAACACTTCCATGTCCGTACCAAGTGCCAGGCTCAAATCCTAGAAGGCACTGAGTCTTTTCCAACACCCTCTTCCTGCCTCCCGGGTTTTGTATGTGGCCATTCGGAGGGTGGACGGCACTGCTCTTTTGTGCTCCTGCTCAGTATGGCTGGTGGGGCGGTGGGGGGGGGAATGGGGGGAGAGGCTGCTCCAGAGAGGCCCTGGGGGAGCAGGCAGCGTTCAGTTCATGGCTTTAAGATGGCCTGTCTCTGGAGCTGTCTCCCCACTGTCTCCTGCAGGACCCCTAGGTCTCCTTCAAGCAGCCATGACACATCAAAGTTGTCAATTTTGTATGCAACTCCTACCATTCACCAAAGGTGTGACTCCGGGGCTACTTCAGAGCAGATGTCTGGGAGCACCTGGCCTAAGGTCTGTTGCTGGGAGAAGCAAGGTTCACTGGGTGATGGGGATGGAGGGGTGTTGGTAGCATTTCACCAAGGCAACCGGGGTCACCACCCAGGCAGCCCTTTGGAATGAATGCAAGGCAGGCCTGCCTGGCCACACCCTCACTGATGATCAACCAGAGCCCGCCAGGGTGAGGCCAGCCTGGCCGTGGTCCAGAGGGACACTGTGGAAATCCCCAGGATTGATGTGGAGACATGCAGCAGCCAGGTGCTTGGAGCTGTTCTTCCATTGGCTACCCAGACCCACTAATTTGCATGGCAGGATGATCCCTTTACAGGGTCTTCTCTCTCTTTCAGGTCTCAGCACCAAGGGCCTTCTCCAATGCCCCAGCCAAGGATGCATTGTCCTGTTCTATCACCTTGGGCTCATTCTGGCAGCCATTGTCACAGTTGTCATTGTAAACAAAGCTCAACTGCACTCCACCCACAGGTGGGCTGTGGGTCTCCAGGGTTATCTTTCTCATTATTGTCATTACAACAAAAATAATGACAGATTATATTTGCTGAATTATGGTATGTATATCATTGTACATAAGTCATTTCACTTAAAATCCTCCCAACAACACTGAGCCAGCCAGGTGTCATTATTGTCACCATTTCCCAAGGAGGACACCGAGATTTGAGGAGTTAAGCATGTTGAGTGGCCCTGGGCCTGGGCTGTGATGCGAGTGCCCTCACCCATTGCCAGCCTGCAGGCATCCTTCGTGGGGTACGTGAGATGCACAGGCCCATGACGCCAACGCAGATAGAATAAGGACCAGGCCACTCCCTAGCTCTGTTTCAATCCCCATTGCCTCCAGGACAGTCTTTCTCTGCCAATAGCATATCTCGAACACCTCCCTAATGCCTGTGCACCTCCTTTTTTGCATAAAGAGAGGACCAGCCAAAAGCTGAGAGTCTGATGCACAATTCTACCTGGTTGAACATTTGATCCTTATGTTCTTGGCTTTCCTTATATTTAATTTTATAGTTACTTTTTCTGTATGGCACATGAGACTGGTTTCCATTTGTGTAACTGACCTCGGCTCTTTCTAAAGCAAAGAAATTGAGGAAAAAATTACAGGATAAAGGGAAGATATTAAGTGAATAATGGTAGGGAAGCACCCAGCTATGGCAAGAATCCTTTGGGTGGTGGGGTGTGTGACAGGCTCTCCAGACTTACGGCTGCTCCCCAGACTTAGCCTTGCCCGTTACCCATGCAGGCCCCAGGACACCCCAGGACACCGCTTAGACCTAATTGCATCTGTCTTGCATTGTGCTCTGCTCTGACAATTCCTTTATCTCCCTGGCAAATCTCAGGCTCTTAAGGAGCAAAAGCTCTGTCACACTTCTGCATGCCCCTGGACACCAACACAATGGACTCATCTCTTTCGGCTTATCTGCTATCATGTGACTGTATCTGACTTGAACATTTGGCACAAAATAATCATTTATCCAGGGTATTGAGGAAAAGGCAGATGTGGCTCAGAGTTTTCTTATTATAAGCATCTCTAGGCATCTTATTCCTTCTTGGGATATGTGACCACAGGAAAGAGGGGATGGCTGGTCTACCACGGGGAACTTTGAGCAGCTGAGAAGGTTGGAGAACATAGAAAGGGATGCAACCCATGGTGACCTTTCTAGAAAACTTGGTGTGTAACTAGGTCTGGATAAAATATATGCATATTTACTAGTATATCATAGTTTATTTCATAAAACAACAGCCCCTGTAATGATGGTGATGACTCTTGCCAGCAGGTTGAATCAATTAGAAAATATTGATGTTGCAAGTAAAAGACAGACTCACTCTGCCTTAGAACATAAAGACTGGTTGCTCAGATGCAGGTCTGATGGGGCGGGGGGTGGGCCTGGATCCCATGCCTCAAATGGCATCACCGTGGACCTGATTCTCTGTCTCTCTCTGTCTCTCCATTCTGTCTTCCATCGTGTGGCCTTCTCCTTAGGATCAACAGTGGGGAGATGGCTTCAGGAGTGGAGTGTGCTTGTTGGGTGTTGGAGCCAAACAGGCCCAGATTTAAATCCTGACCATCCTCCCCGCCCCCCATCACAGCTGTGTGACCTTTGGCAAGTCACTTCCCTTCTTTGTCTCAGTTTCCTCATCTGTGAAATGGGAATAATGGCAGTACCCACTTGGCAAGGTTACTGTGAGGATTAGATGGGAGGAAGCAAGAAGGCCTGGAATGTGTTTGCAGAGCATTTGCTAAGTGTCAGACCCTGATACAGGTACTGAAGCCACAGTGGTGAACACGAGGACATGGTCTGTGCCTTCTAGCAGCATTGTAGGGGAAAGCAGACAGCCACCAGGTCACCAGTAGAAATCAGAAGAAATAGGCATTTAGCCACAACTCTGAAGAACGCTCTATGGGAGAATTCAGGTGTTCCTAGGGTTAACGTGAGAAACATTCAAACTTGTAAAGAATTTTTTTGTGAGTTTATTTGAGCCAAACTGTCCACAATTGCCAAGAAGCAGAATCTCAACACATTGAGATAATGCTCTGGAGAATGGCGGTTTCATCTTGTTTTATACATTACAATCAAAGGAGGAGACTTAAGTGGGTTACAGGAAATCCATTGGTGATAGATTAGAGAGGTGGAAGAAAGCAAAGCGGGGAAACCTCTGGGATTCAATAAAAAGTAAAATGACAGACACATGCTTCTTTTACTGAGGTGGGTGTAGGACAGTTAATAGTCCACAATTAACAGATAACAATAATAATGAGGGAATCTGTGGTCTGTGCCCCGTGGCACCATTTGTTGTGCTACGAGGGGTCCGGAAAAAGGGAAGTTACAAGTTACCCTGACATTCCACAGGATGCAAGAAGACAATAGGCTCAGTAAAGATCGAGGTTGACCTTTGTCAGGGAAGATATTGGCCTAAGACAGGACTACCCACTATAAACTGCTTTCTAATTAAAAGGTTTTAATTTCAGACCTTCTTTTGTGGTTACTTTAGGTCTCTGACTTTGCGAGGTCGCCATGCAAGGCTTCCCTGAGCTGGTCAGGCTAGCATGTGGAGACCCTGGTGGCATTATTGTCAGATGATGCTGTGAAGAGTAACTCATAGACTGATCTTATCACCCTTCCCGGGAGATGCCAAGTTCTTCCCGCCTCGCAGTCCCCTCCATCTGGGATGCTCTCCCACATCTTTGTGTGGCTTAGCTCTGTCCTTCAGTTCTTTAGGTCTCTGCTCATATGGCATGTCCATCCACTCCATTCAACACAGGGCCCTCTCCCTGCTGCTTTATCACTCTACACTCCTTCCCTTCCTTCTTCATAGTGCTCGTCCCCACCCAAATCATGTTAATTCATGGTGTGTGTTTGTATTGTTCACTGTTGGCATCATGGAGGCCTCTGTCTTGTTCAAGGTCCTCATGTCAGCACTAGACTAGTTCTGGCTCCTGACAGGTGCTGGAATAGTTGTTGAATGAATAAAGGAACAAACTTAGAACCCCTTTAAGTGTAGGTTCATTGTGATACTAGTTGACATCTCTGGAAACTGAGAGTTTAATCCTAAGGTTAAAATAAAAGTACCACATATATCTATGCCCTCCCCTAACCCATCACTGCGTTTGGCAGGAGACTTTGCGACAGCTCAGAGCTCCATGTGTCTGAGAAGGTATTAGATCCAACCCCGCCCTCTCTGGATTTCTGAACTGGAGTTATGGCTCACAGATTCTACTGGATTGCTCTTTTGTTCCATGGGTGTCCTGCTGAGGTGGCTTCTCTTGTCTTTTAGAAGGAAATTGTTTTCACACGACAAAATGTGGAGCTCATTAAGAACTTGATTGCAAAATTTCTTTCAGAAGAAAACGCATCTGTGCCATAACTTGGCAAGCTCTGCGGAGTGCCTTCCCTATTCTAACTTTGGAAGTTCCAGAATCAAGCAGCCTCACTTAGCTTTCTGTCCTGCGTTCCCCTTCCCGGCCCCCCCAAAACTTCTCCTGCTCCATCCCTTTTGTTTTCATGTCTCTCATCCCTCATCTCCTTACTTCTCCTTGAAGTGTGGGTAGTTCCCCAGGTGTGAGGGAGACCCAGATGAGGAGAAAAGGTGGGCAACACTTAGGCAAATGCAACATATATTTTCTCTCTGACCCTGGGAACAAAAGTTTAAAATTTCCATGTAAGGAAATACAACTAGCTATTTTTTTTGGGGGGGAAACATGCAACCTCAATAACAATGAATCACTTGTACTCCATAAATTCCTCTATTTTTAATCTTTGATTCTGATATTTGCCATGTTGGCAACTTAGGTTTGGAGCCCAGATTTGTGTTCAACTCACCTAACATTTACAGATGTCTCAGGATGAAGACATCATTTTGGACAGGTTGTAGGACTGAAGTTCCTCCCTGTGGTAGATTCCAAATGAGCCTAATTCTTCACGCCTCCCTAACCACGCCCTTGACCATGTAGCCTTGTTGGGCCTTCCTGAGTCACAAGGGCTTGGCCATGGGAGTTGCTTTGGCCAATGGTATGTTCAACAGGAAACGGGCTATTCACTGGTCTTCTCTCTTTGGAGCCCTGTCCATTGCCATGAGGAGGACATGCCTGGGCTTGCCTGCTAGAGGATGAGGAACACACAGAGTAGGGCTGAGTCACATCTGTTGTCCTGGCCAAGGTCAACCTGGATCCTCCCATAGCCAGTTAATCCTTGGCTATATGAGTGAGCCCAGCAAGAACACAGAGCTGCCTAGCCAATACATGCTTTGTTGACCATTGTTCTGGTTTGGGGGATGTTTGTTAGTGTGGCAATAAATGATGGAAACACCACCCTCAAAGGTCTTCCATCTATTGGGAGAGATCATTCTTACAACTACTACCACTGGTGGATAACACTATTAAATGCTTATTCATTTTGTGCCAGGCCTATAGTCAACACATTCCTTACATTCTCTTATTTAATCCATAGAGTAACCCTACTAGGCAATTGCAACTATTATCCCCATTTCAAAGATGAGGAAATTGAGACTCAGAGAGTTGAAATGATTTGGCCAAGATCACACAGTTAAGCAAGATTAGGGGAAGTTGGGTTTCAATCCAAGTCTGTTTGAGTCCAATGCCCACAAGTGTCACTATCATGCTTTACCTCAAGTCTAAATGTTTTAGCAGCTATAAGAGGGTCAGAAGTTATTTCCTTTAAATAAGCAAATTAGATAGAACTTTCTAGAAAAGGCAGCAGTTGGGCTTTGAAGTGGCTCTGGGCAGGATCCATGCAATGAGGTGAAGGCATTGGAGAAGTGCTTTTGTGAATATCTTTGCTCTGCAAACAGATTAAAGCATTCGACAGCTGCTGGCATCGAGTTTCCCAAACCCAGCGACTGGTTGCAATGGGACACATGAACGATCCAGTTGGCAAAAAATTCCTCTGATAAAAGTCAAGGCTACTTCAAGGTGGGTGAAGCGGGCAGGTGTGTTTGTGGCATGTTGACTTAACTTGCTCAAAAGTATCTCCCCCATTAATCCGCCAGGATGCCTGAAATTCCCACCTTTGGGTAAGGCATTGACGGCGCCAGTCAGCACGCACACGTGTTGTTGGAGATAAGTTGAGAGGGTGTGTGTATGAGAGTGGTCTGGGCGGGGGCCCTGGGAGGGGATGGGGAAGGTATGAGTTGGAGGCATTGCTGAGGAAAACAGGCAGAGAAATGTGAGGCAGAGATTTTCAAACAAAGTTGGCTTCTGCGAGGGCAGATGCTGTTGAAGATGCTGCCCTGGGCCCTGCTGTCAGGAGGCAACCCATCTATGCCAGGCAGCATGAGGCTCTGGGCGGCATGGCATTGATGTTTGTATAACATGCTGCCTCAGGTTTGGATAGCCCCCTCTTCTGCTTTCTCTGTGTTGGCTCCATTCTTAAACAGACTTTTCTCCTCCTGGTGACAAGATGGCTGCCAACACCTGCAAGCTTTCATCTGACCTCTCAGCAACTCCTTGGAAAACCAGAAGGGCCTCACATATCCCATTGGCATGGGTAGGGCTGGGCTCAGCTTACAGGCCTGTCCCTGAACCCGTCACTGTATTCAAAGTTGTGCTCATTTTCTCCAGCTGCTGTAACAAATTACCACAAACTTCTCAGCTTAAAACAACACTAATGTGTTGTTTTATAATCCTGGTCTGCCTATCTCATTGGGCATGCAATGCTCTGATTGGTTAATCCAGAGACACAATCCTGGAAAGGCTCTTCCCCAGGGCAACAGGATGCTGAAGGGCCAACAGCAGCCAAAGTCCACAACGGATACCATGGAGCTCTCAAACAATGCTTGCTAGACTCACTGTCAGATTTCTTTTTAGAACTGGCCAATTTCTTTGAGCCCCAAGCACATGTAACTGGCAGGGCTGAAGTGTGGGATGCATTGTGATCATTTTATTTCATTGGGAACTTTATATATGGTTTATGCTGCTTTTATTTTTATTTTTTAATATATATATATTTATTGATTTCAGAGATGAAGGGAGAGAGAGAGAGAGAGAGAGAGAGAGAGAGAGAGAGAGAGAGAAACATCAATGATGACAGAGAATCATTGATTAATCAGCTGCCTCCTGCACGCCCCTCACTGGGGATTAAGCCTGCAATGCGGGCATATGCCCTGACCCTGAATGGAACCATGATCTCCTGGGTCATAGGTCAACACTCAACTCTGAGCCACACAGGCTGGGCTACGTTGCTTTTAAAGCCATGAATTTGGAGCCTGGTCCCTCCTTCAGGTGCGTCTTACAATGAACCACGTGACAATGGGGAGGCACACAGCTAAGACCTGGAAAACATGGAAAAACACTTAATTTTCTGGTTTCTGAGTTGGTTCCGGGTTTCCACTGGGTATGTTAGGCAGGAGGAAGAAACTCCAGGATAATGGAAAACTACATACTGTATTATGTTACTCTCACTTAAATCCCCTAAATTTTAAGGAAAACAATCTTCAAAGGAGTCATAAAGCACATTGAGAGCCACTTGAGGAGATGCTTACCCAAATACATCTCTGTGTTCTTAAGGGCTGGATTTTGAATCAAAGTTGGAGCGAGAGGTACCGTCTCAAAGATACAGCTGCACATCTGCCAGCTTGGAAAAAGTTGATGAAAAATAAACAGAATGACCTAGCCATGCACTTGGCTAAGGCCCAGAGTGTCTTGATCTGTGGCTTCTCTTAGGGGCACGGTTGATGACAGAGAGAGTGAAGAGCCATTAAGAGTGTTGGCCTACTTTAGAAGAGGAAGGAGAAGGACCATTCATTAGTGTCCTCTGCACAGAAAGCACTGGGCCATCGTTCCTCCACATGACCTTTCATCAGAGATTACGTGACTAACGAAACTAGACCAGTGGAGAGGAATGACTTGTCACTGATACACAGAAAAAGCCAAGTGTGATTATAAACCCAGGGTACCAGCTCAAGAACCAGAGCTGGCTAATGGCTGTGAACTCTGACCCTGGAATTGGATAGGACTGAATTTGAATCCTGACTTTGTCACTTACTAGCTGCTGACCATAGGCCAGTCACTTGAACCTCGTGAATCTCATTGGGGTTTTTCTTCATCTATAAAATGGGGATAATGATAGTTTGAATTTTGTTGAGTAGCCATGAGGGCAAAACAGTCATTAAAACCCTCACTACCAGCCTGTCCTTGAATCAAGTGAATTGTATGTTTCTTTTGCACACTGCTTAGCCTGGAGCCCAGGAGGACTGGGATTGTTCACTTGAAAGTGATAGAATCCCATATATGCTCACACAAAAGAGAAATGATGAGCTATTACAAACGAAAAGTATATGGATAGTGTGGATTTCAGGCCCAGCTGAATCCAGGGGCTAAATCAGGACATCAACCCAGTCTCCTGACCCCATTTTCTTCTGTGTTGAGTCCATGTTTAGGCTGGTCTTGCTTCATAGTGGGATGGTGGCACATTTCCCTTCTTCTCTACAATTCCAGTGAACAGGGAACTTCTTTCTCAAGTTCCAGCAAAAGTCCTGAGGTTGACTCTGATCTCATCCAACCTGCCCCTGCCTGAACCAATAGTGTGGCCAAGTGGCGTGGATCTACCGATTGGCTGGATCTCAGTCACAGACCTACCTTGGAGTACCACCCACCTGACCACATGGGCCAAGGGTGGGTGAGTCCCCAAAGAAGAATCAAAGTGCTCTGACCAGAAGGCAGAGAGCAGGTGCTGGGTGGGCAAAAATAGCCAGCGTCTTTGACAGCGGCCTTAAGGTTACCGAATCAATCAATGTGGCATTAAGTGGACAAATGGGTGCTGACGATATTGACTCCCAGTGTGATTCCCCCAATCCCCCCTTCCTCCCACATCCAACCAGGTGGCTCCAATTGCAAGAGGACAGAACCAAGCCCTGGGGTTCCCAGTGCCAACGGCGTGGAGAGGTGTCCTCCTGTCTGTTGGCCCTTTTCTCCACGACAGTAAGTTATCAGAAATCATCACTGATTTGGATATTTGAAGTTCCTCTGTACCTTCGACTTGCCCAAATATATAGTATGTTTTATTAATTTCCACAGATTCTTTCCAAAAGCTCTTTTCAAGAATGATGAGCACTCTCTGGTGCTGTCCACTGTCCTCTGCCTTAGGGACCTATAATCAAAATGCTCTGCTCCTCATCCTCCTTCCCGTGTCCTCCCTCTATCTCCCTCCTCTCTCTCTCTCATCCCCTTCTCCTTTCCCCTCCCCCTCCTCCTTACCTAGTTTCTTTTACATCCGAGCTTTCCAGATTTCGGTTGTGGGCAAACCAGCTTTGTGATTTTTGCCAAGTTTCCACACCACCTTTACAATGACTACTTCATATTTCAATTCAGGTTACTTTTACTTTACTTCAATAAACCCATGTGATTTATTTTATTTAACACACATGAAAAACCAGCATCACTTGTCACAAATGAAAGGTAAATATAAAGGTAAGCAGAATGAAAATAAACAATGTTACAGAAGTAGAACAACAACAAAAAACAACTCTATTCAACAATGGTCAAGGGGCTTGAATAGACATTTCTCCAATGGCCAATGACAAGATGTTCAACATCACTGGTCATCAGGGATCTGCAAACCAAAGCTACAATTAGATATCACCTCACATCTGTTAGGATGACTACTACCAAAAAAACCTTCAAAATAACAAGTGTAGTGAGGATGTGGAGAAATTGAAACCCTGATACACTGTTGGTGGGAATGTAAAATGGTGCAGCCTCTATGAAAAACAGTATAGGGTTTCTAAAAGAAATTAAAAATAGAATTATCGTATGATTCAGCTATTCCACTTATGAGTACGTACCCAAAAGATTTAAGCGCAGAGTGTCAAAGAGATAGTTACACACTTATGTTGATAGCAACATTCACACTAGCTAAAGTGTGGAAGCAACCCAAGTGCCCATCAGTGGATGAATGGATAAATAAATGTGGTCTATTCATACAATGGAATATTATTCAGCCCTAAAAAGGAGGGGCATTCTGACACATGCTACAGCATGGATGAACCTTGAGGACATTAGCTAAGTGAAATAAGCCAGACACAAAAAGACAAATACTAGATGATTCCACATATATGAAGTAGTTAGAGTAGTCAAAATTATAGAGACTGATGCAAAGTAGAATGGTTCCAAGGAGCTGGGAGGAGGGGAGAATGGGGAGTCACTGTGTAACAACTGTTCCTTTAGGTACAGTTTCAGTTGTACAAAATGAAAATATAAGGAAATGGATGGCGGTGATGGTTTAACAACATTATGAATGTATTTAAAACTGCTGAACACTTAAAATGGCTAAGATGGTCAATTTTATGTTTCAGGTATTTTGCCACAATAAAATAAAATGGGGGACAGAAGTTTAGCTAGATTCTGTGGTCTGCCCAAGGCTCTAAGCCTGTGGCCTGTTCTCTCTTAGCACAAAAAGGGATTCTGTGGGAGGTTGTTAAAGACACAGCCAGCCGAGGTGTCCTCCTGGGCACAGTCAGAAGGAATGGACAGGAGAGAAGGAAAGAACTTTGTCACTGTGCGTGGGTGTTGGTGACTGTCATGGCGGGCGCCACCTCCAAGCATGGCACTCAGGTTGCTGTGAGGACCGATGAAAAGTCTGCCTCCTTGGACGATCTCGTGGACCATGTTCTCTTCTCTGGACTTCCTGCTCTCAACTGGGTTAGAAGACTCTGAGGAAATGGATGGTGGTGATGGTTTAACAAGGCCAGCGCCATCCCGACCCTGCAGCCACCTGCCTCCCAGGCTCATTCAAGGGGCATCAGTGTCAGTTCAAGCTGCTGGAGGCAGTGGACACAGCGCGTGGCCTAGCAGCTCTGACATCTC
Source organism: Eptesicus fuscus (assembly GCF_027574615.1). Lineage (NCBI taxonomy): Eukaryota > Metazoa > Chordata > Mammalia > Chiroptera > Vespertilionidae > Eptesicus > Eptesicus fuscus. The sequence goes on along the minus strand of NC_072484.1, from coordinate 3,407,931 downwards.
ACGGTCTGAACACACCAGGAAATGTCTTCTAGCCATTTCCCCCTTTTAGCTGATTAGTGTATTTTCTCTTTTTCCAGCCATCCTCCAATCTAATACTATTTTATACTGTGTGTGATGGATATTTTAATTCCAAAGAAATCCTACCTAATAATAGACAAATATGCAAATTGACCATACCTCTGACACACCCAAAAGCCACGCCCACAAGCCACGCCCACCATCTAATCAGAGCGAGCATGCAAATTAACCCAAACCAAGATGGCTACAGCCACAGAGAGCAAGGTTTCCTAGGTAACAGAGGAAGCCAAGCTTTCCGCCTGCCCTTGCCAGGCCTAAGCCTCCACTCAAGCTACAAAGTTTCAATTATAGAAGATAAACAAATTCAAACAAATGGCGGCAGAATGGAGCTTGAGAGAGCAGGCCAGGGTTGCTGCCGGCAACAGGGGAAGCAAAGCTTTCCACACACCCTGGCAGGGCCCACCCGCTTAAGGCAACAAAGTTTCAATTATAACCCCAACAGAAATGGCTGCCGGCCTCAGAGGGAGCCCCAGGCTTGGCTCCTCTCCAGGCTACAAAGTTTCAATTGTAGAAGGAAAATAAATTCCAGATACCAGGGCCTCCCCTTGGGTTTCCAGGGGGCGTGGCCGGCCTGCAAACCATCACAGGCCCCTCGCTCAGGCTGCCCCACACCCCAAGGGAACCCCCACCCTGATCTGGGACACCCTTCAGGGCAAACCAGCTGGCCCCCACCCCTGTACCAGGCCTCTATCCTATCTAATAAAAGAGTAATATACAGATTGATCATCACTGCAACACACAATATAGCTGCCCCCATGTGGTCAAAGATCCTGCCCCCATGTGGACACAGGATGGCCACCACAAGATGTCCAGCAGGAGAGGGCAGTTGGGAGGCACCCAGCCTGCAAGGGAGGGCAGTTGAGAAGGACCAGGCCTGCAAGGGAGGGCAGTTGGAGGTGACCAACCCTGCAGGAGAGGGCAGTTAGGGGTGACCAGGCTGGCAGAGGAGGGAAGTTGGGGGCAAACAGGCTGGCAGCAGAGTGGTTAGGGGGTGATCAGGCTGGCAGGCAGAAGCCGTTAGGGGCAATCAGGAAAGCAGGCAGGCAAGCAGTTGGGAGCCAGCAGTCCTGGATTGTGAGAGGGATGTCTGACTGCCCGTTTAGGCCCGATCAGATCGGGCCTAAACGGGCAGTCGGACATCCCTTGAGGGGTCCCAGATTGGAGAGGGTACAGGCTGGGCTGAGGGACAGGCTGAATTTCATGCACCGGGCCTCTAGTCTATATAATAAAAACCTAAGCGACCGTTACAGCAGAACTACCAGAACGACCGTTCGCTATGATGCACACTGACCACCAAAGGGCAGATGCTCAGCAGGGGGAGCGCCGCTCAGCCAGAAGCTGGGCTCATGGTTGGTGAGCACAGCACCGGTTGGGGTAGCCTCTTCCACCTCTGTGGCAGCTCTAAGGAGCCGCAGGCCGAGCAGTAAGGAGCAGTGAGTAGGCGTGCAGTAAGGAGCAAGGGATCCTGGAATTCGAGAGGGTGCAGGCCGGGCTGAGGGACCCCCCCACCCCCAGTGCATGAATTTCGTGTACCCAGGCCTCTAGTAGATAATAATGAAGTGATCCAAATCCTAGCTCAGTGGAGCAGAAGTTACTCCTAGAAGAAACACTTTTGTGTTTTTCTAATTTTCAAAATATGGAGCACAGAAAATAAAGCAGAAGCCCCTACAGAGCCCTGTCCTTGTGGGCAGCAAGTGACCCTCAAAGAGGTGTCTATCACTCTCCACTCCTTGACTTGGACTCAAGGACTGGAAGATTGGGAGGGGCCTGGGCAGGGGACCGAGCTGATGCTTGACTACTATTTTAGTTACAATGGCTCTGCAACAAGTCACCCAAAATTGAGCAGTCCAAAACAACCATTCATCATGCCCATGGGTTTTGTGGGACAGAATTCAGACAGGGCACGGTTGGGGCAGCTAGTCCTCAGTTGGAAGCTTTGAAGGCTGGGGCCTCCAGTCATCTGAGGCTCATTCATTTACATATTAGTGGTTGGCGTTGGCTGTTGGCTGGGAGACCTCAGTGTCTCTCCCTGTAGGTTTCTCCATCTCCATGTGAATGCTCCACGTGCAGGCTTGTTTGAGCTTCCTCCCAGCATGGTGGCTGAATCCAGAGGACAAATGTCCCAAGAGAGAGAGCCAGGTGAAAACTGTAGCACCTTTTATGACATTCGCCCAGAAGTCATTCTTATCACTTTCGTTGCACTGTTGTTTAGAAGTGGGTCATTCAAGCTAAAGAGGATGGGGGTGGTATTCAACACCACATTTTATGGGAGGAGTGTCAAAGGATTTCAGACATGTTTGGAGTCGAAAATGGCCTGAGACAGGACGAGCAACTGCAGGGCCTCAGACCTGCTTCTCTTCCTCCCCGTGGCCCGTGACTCCCTGCTGTGTCCTGGGTTCCCCCGGGAGGCCCCCTCCAATCCAATCCAAGCAGATAGGGTAGGCAGTGGCGGGGAGGGAACTGCCCGATGACATTGGGAGCGCTGCCCCTCCTTATGGTCCTTCCCTCTGGTCAGGGAACGCTGCTAAGGAGGGACTCTAAGGGCTTCTTGGTGTCCTCAGGAGTCAGCATCCAGGGCCTCATCCATGGGAAGCATTCATTCATCCATTCACCCACAAATCTTTCGTGACTACTTGCTGCGTGCCCAGGGACAGGTCTCAGCACAGAAGGCCTTGGTAAAGAACAAAATAGACCAGCCCTCCTGTTCTGGGCACGCTTCATGCCGAAGACAGGTCCCGGGTGGGCTGAGAGAGCAGCCAGCACAGGACTCCGAAGGAGGGGACTTGCCCCTCTCCGAAGCCACCCCTCTGTGCAGGGTCCATAAGCAAGTCCAGGCCACCCTGGACCGCTAACCCTGCCTGGTTGACTTTGCTCCCAGCCAGTGCCCACACCCACTGGCTCTGAGCTCCTGGGAGAGGCAGGGAGACAAGCCAGTGCCCTGAGTCACGAGTGTAAAGTACGGCCAGGGCCTTGGCAGGCAGGCCTTGTGCAAGGACGGTAAGGTGTCATTAGGTGACAGTGAGACAAGTCGCTTTCCCTTAGCCCCTGCGGTGAACGATAGCGGCCTTTCTGCGCACCCTTCTGTCTTGCCTATTCCTTCGGGGTGGGAGCTGCAAGTCCTGGGGCAGCAGAGCAGCGAGCAGAGGCAGTGTGAATGCGAGTGTGTGCCCGTGTCTGTGTGTCTGTGTGTGAGTGTGTGTGTGTGTGTTCGCGTGGCCTCCCAGCAGCTGTCCCGGCCCACACCCCACTGCACCCGCCTGCGCACCGCCCCCATCCCTTGCCGGGCTGGGTGCGCTGCGGGGCTGCTGTGCTCGGCGCTTCCTCAGCGCTAGGAGACCCCCGGAGCGCCCGGGTTCAAAGGCCCCGCGCGCAGCTCCAGCCCTCTGGGGGGCGGGGAGGCGAGGGGGTGGTGCGGGAGCCAGAAAAGCCTGAGCCCACAGCCGGCCGCCCTGCGCAGGGATGGGCAGCGTGCTCTGAAGTTTGTGACCGCTGCAGCCAGCTCCTGGTGGGAGCGGGGACCAGCAAGTGAGAGGCCCTCCTCAAACCCCACAGCTGGAGGGTGAGGCCCGAGAGCCCTTCTGGGGCCACAGGAGTGCGTCCTCCAGGCCCGGTGCTCCCGCGCCTGATCGGGGTTCATGGAGCTGGAGCTGTGGCTACTCTTCGGGCTCACAGTGACCTCCGCTGCAGGTAAAAGCGGGGCGGGGCGGGGCGCCTCTTCTGGCGCGAGCGCACACAAAAGGACGCTGGGGCTGGGGGGCGCGGGGAAGGGTGCATTGCGGGGAGCAGCCTTTTGCCTGGGCTCGCCATCCCTGGAAGCTCCTGGGGGGAGGTTGGGGGCAGAAGCGGGAGCACAGACTACCCCAGGGGCTCTGGAGGTTGCATGTAGCCCATGCACAGACTGGAGACCGGTGGCCTGATCCGCCTCCACCAGTTTTTCATTAAATTGGAACTTTTCAAACAGTTTGCAATCCCTTCAGAAACTGCAAAATGATTGCAAAGTTTTGAGAAAGCGTGCAAAATGCTTGCAAGTTTCCAGTGGGTGCAAATAGCTTGCAGACTTTGCAGAAAGTGAAAATAGCTTGCAAGCTGGAGTACACACATAGTTTGAGAACTTTTCGGAAACTGGGCACATAGTTTGCAAACTTTTCAGAACATTTGGCATTGCTTGGAGACTTTCTGGAAAGTGCAACTAGCTTGCAAACTTTGCAGACAATTTGGGGGTCTTCCCCAGCCAGGATTTTGGAAGCGGAGGCAGGGGGGCATCACTCGCAGGAGCTCAGGGGCCCCTCAATCTGCCTCTTTCAGGATTGGTGCCTGGCGCCCAGCCTGCAGCCAGATCGGAGGGGGGCATCGAGACTGTGGCCAGGACTGCAGCGCAGGGCCCAAGTCCCCGGAGCCCTGGGCGGGAGCAGGGACCAGGTTGGTTTGGGGAGCAGGTGGCCAAGGGGGGCCCTGCACGCCGCCGAGCCAGACGCTGCACGTGTTTCACCTACAAGGACAAGGAGTGCGTCTACTATTGCCACCTGGACATCATCTGGATCAACACCCCTGAGTGAGTGAGCCCTGGGGGTGGCGACGTGCCTGCGGGGGTAAGGGGGGCTTTCCTGTGCCAAGCCACAGCTTCACATCCCAGAGGACCTGGTCCCACCCCGGCCCCGTCAGCCCAGAGACTCTTGCTGGGTCTCCTGCCAGCCCAGTCCCATCTGTGGGTCAGGGTGTGACCCGCATCCCCTGGGAGGGCCTGGCCCGGGAGAAACCCAACCCCAGAGTTTCTGCTCCAGTGGGAGGGGAGCCCCCTCCCAGTGACATGAGCCAGCCAGAGGGATTGGATACCTGAGAAGTCCCTCTGAGGCGAGGAAGCCCCGAAAGTATCTCCTGCCCCAGGGGCTGCGGGGCCATCCCCCCTCCTGACCCTGTTGGGCTCCAAGGAGTTTCACATTCCTTGAGAGCAGCCTGTCCTCAGGGAACAGGGAACTGGGGGAGGGGAGTGAGGGGTGGGGGGCTGAGGGGTGGAGGGTGTTGGCAGGGTTGGCAGGGCCTGTGGAACCTGCCGTTCAGGGTGAGATTCCCCAGGTTCCTTTCCTCTTAGGGGTGGAGGGCGGAGGGGCCCTCCCACGGGCTGCCTCCTGGGGCCCACTGCACCCACTGCTGCAGACTGCCTCCCTGCTCCCCTCCAGGCCCGAAGGACTCTCTGGGTCCTGGGTCTGCCCTCCGTGAAGCGGACCCTCGCCCAGGCCATGGGCAGTGCTCTGCTGGGAGGGGATGCTGGCTTCCCGCTCGCTCCCTCAGGGCAGAGGACCTGGTTTCTCCCGGGCCAGGCCCTCCCAGGGGATGCGGGTCACACCCTGACCTACAGACGGGACTGGGCTGGCAGGAGACCCAGCAAGAGCTGAAGCTTCGTCCTGCAGCGGAGAGGGCTGGGCCTTGCCTTCCTGGTCTCTTAAATCTGGTGCGTTTCATACCCTGCGTGGTCTTGGGATCTCTCAGGACTCCCAGCACCCTGCTAGGGCTTCTTCTAGTAGCTGCTGTGAACGGGAACCCTGGGCCGAAAGGCAGCACGGTTTCCTCCATCCCAAGCCAATTCACCTCTGAGCAACCGGGCGACACCTCGAATGGGCTTACTTGCCACCTTGCTCCGTGGACTCCTGGAGAAAGAAGTGCAGAGCAGGGTGAGCCCAGGGATCGGCTGTCTTTCAAACCAGGCGGCTTTACAGCGAGCCCTCTCACGGCATCTGGGATAGACATGGAAGTCACCCGTTATGCCAGAATGGCAGACAGGGCAGCTCACCCAGCACCTGGGCTCAGGCACAGGTTCCGGGGCACAGAAGGATCCACCCTCGGTTTGATGCTCTCTTGTTGTCGTCTTGAACTTCTTAATTCTTTCTGAACCAGAGGGTCCATGCTTGCATTTCATCCTGGGCCCCGCAAGTCACATAGCCCTTCCTGATGCTGAATGGGCTTGCCGGGCTGCGTGTGCTCAGGCTCCTACACACAGGCAGTCCGCAGCAGGGAGGATGGCAGCCACCCTGTTAGCTTCCCTTTGAGGGGCTCCTAGACCAGGCTGCCATCGATTGCCTTCTGCCCTCGGAGAGTGGTCAGGGTCACCTTTTCTTATAGCCCCATCGCCCTGACACTTGCCATGCTTCTGATCCTCCTGGCATTGCGATCTGACCAAATGAGCGTCTCAGAACCCAGCACTCAGGGCAGTCAACCGAGGGGCTGAGTCTTGCCTTGGCAAGTATCCCAAGCTGTGGATTCATCTAGAAGGAGAAAGAAGGAAGCCCCCTGAGTTAGGGGCAGGGGGCCTGGGGTAAAGGGGAGCAGGAGGGAGGAGGAGAGAATTCGGAGACCACATGGGTCCTCTGTCTGTTCCCAAGCCCCCAGCTGATTGCTGACATGCATCGGAGGCTCGGCCACCCCCTGCCCTCTGTGGGAACCCTGGCCCTTCGTTTCGAGTGGCTTGCATGCTGAGGCGAAGCCTGGATCTCTGACTTTCCCCAGGACAGCCAACGTGCTGACTTTCCCTCGCAGTGTGATTTACACCTTCCTCTCCCCTGACCCGGCCCGTTTTAAACACTAGGAGAGGGATTAAATACGGTGTTTGGGCATCCGTCCCGTGAACTACTCGAGTAACAAAAATGACAATAGCCAGACTTGAGCAGTTTGAAGTTAGATCAGCAAAATTATCTTTATAAGGAAGATTTTTCCAGATGGTCTTTCTCTTTTCCTCCTTTCTTTCTTTCCTGCTTTCCTCCCTCCCTCCTTTATTCTTCCTTCCTTCCCCAAACTATTCCTCGATATGTAGATCGGTCCATTTGTTATCTTTAAACCCGGGATGGGAACCTTTTTCCTGCCAAGGGCCATTTGGGTATTTATGACTATCATTCGAGGGCCATACAAAATTATCAACTTAAAAATTAGCCTGCTCGATTTGGCCAAAGATTTAATGAACTCACCCCTATGCTCTGGCAGGCCCAGACCAAGTGATTTCAGGGCCTTGTGTGGCCGGTGGTCCGGATGCTCCCCACTCTGCCTTAAATTATCTGACGAGTTGCAATGTGTGGAAACGGGCTGTAGGGACAGGGAACGTGGGTTTGGAGAAATGAATCGGAAAAGTCACTCAGTCACACTGAAGGAGCAGCAGTGACACAGCGAGGTCTTCTCCAGGCCTCTGCCATCACAGCCCCACGTCTCACTCTTGGCTGCCACCCCCTCTTCTTTATCAGACCCTCCTGGTGTCTCAGAACTCCTCCAGGGTGTGATTTCCTCCCTGTCCCAGCTTCTGGCTGCTCCAAGAACCCAGAGCATCTTGATCCTCATGCTTAAGTAAGAGTCTTGAACTTGTGATTCTCAGCTTTGGCTGTCTTTCCTCTTACCGCTCATTCAGTTGGCAGCAGAGATGGATCAGCCATCTCCTTTATTCAGGAAGGAAGTCTGCAGGGGTGCAGGCTTGCTGTGAGTGTAGTCCTCCACGCCACAGTTAAGGACCTAAACGCCTACTTAGCAGGAGGATGCTGGGGTTTGTGCTGAGATCTGCTCTGCATCTTGTGTGGAGAGCTGACGTCCGGTTCAGGCCTGAGAGACCCGTTACTCCCTGACTATCTTCTGGGTGTAAGATCCGAGGTTCTCTGGTTCTCCCAGGTTTTCCCACACACTCAGCTCTTCCGGACCTCACTGGGTCAGCCCTCTCCGCCAGCACGCGGCCCACACGAGAGCTCCGGCCAAGTCCTGCTGGTGCTTCCCTGGCTTTGCTGTCGCTGAGTTTCTGGTGTGCACGGCTTTCTCCCAGAAATAAGGCTTCTTGCTCCAGGGGCATGGATGCTCCCCACACGCCCGCACCTCCCTGCGGACCGGTGTGGGAGTAGGGATTTTCCCAGTGATGGTGCGCCTAGCTTCCATCGTATCCTTCAGAAGGTCCGTGGCCCCCAAAGAGGAACCCAGGTTGTCCGGCATCTGCCCTTCTTGTCCCTGTTGGAGGCAGCTGAGATGGTCTGATTTTCATGACTTTCCTTGGCCACTCACCCAGCTGGAGAGTGGAGCTAGCCCATCGAATGGCTGATGGAGCTTCAGGACACCCAGCAGGATCCACTGTGTTCCTCCCCACTTTGTTCCCAAGAATGGAGGGGACCTGCCATCTGTTAATCCCTCCTAGGACACAATGAGGGGAGCATCGCAATGCTACAACAGTGACTGGGGTTTTCAAAGCTCCAAGCCACATGGGCAGGCGAGTAGGAATGAATTTATAAAAAGAGCAGAGCAGAGTGGTATAAGTCATGACTGTGCTGGACAACTGGGGATGCACAGACCCTCAGGGGAGGCCCCAGCCCCCGGAGCTCTGACTCACACGTGGCCTGGGGGTGCTACCCTCTCGCTGCAGCCCCTGGGGGGTGCAGACACCAGTTGGGCTCTAGGATAGGCCACCTCAGCTGCTCCAAAGCCTGCCATGCTGACTCAGCCCAACAGGAATGGCCTTCGTTTGGGGGTCTTTTTCTTCCCAAAGAAGTAGAGTAAAAAAGAATAATCGTAATAAGTAACAATTCAACAGATTCACCTGTGCCCCTGTGTTGTCTAAGAAGTGTGTCAACATGTTCCCAAGAAGGGACCTTCCAAACTGTAGGCCATCCCGGTGGAATGGAAGGACCTGGAACCCCAGCCTCCTGCTGACATGAGGTCAGCCGTGCACCCACTGTGTGATTTCAGGGACCCAGTAACAGTCACCCCACGGTGAGCCAGGACAGGATACTGTTGCTGGAGATATCAGAGGGACAGTGTTTCTGGCCGTCGTGATAATCACGGCAATGCAGATGGTGATGGTGGCAGCGTCGACGTTGACTGTGATGCCTACGAGGAAAGGTGCGTGAGGATGGCATGAGAAAGTCCCTGGGACAGGCTCAGACAGTGTCTGGAATGTAGTGAGCACTCAGCACCTGGAAGATATGACTATACAACCTCTGTGCCGGGCCCGGGGCCAGCCTGCCAGATCCCACTCTGGTTGGAGGACGCCAGTGAGTAGAAAGTTCTTTCTCAAGTACCACTGAGGTTGGCCTCCTTGGACCATCCAACCATGGTCTTGCCCAGCCTCCTAGAGGGCTCAGTGGGAGGCCTGTTAGCATCCGATTTGCATACAGAGCCTGGGAAAGGCGTGCCAGGCTGCTGAACTGATAAGCAGCTTGATAGGGATGCTGGTGGCCAAAGGTTGTTCCGGGCTCGCTGAGATCTGGTCCCACCCTGTGTGTCCCTCCTTCCTTGTTTTCTGTTGCTTCCTGCTCACCTGGGGACATACTGGAGTGTTTGTGGAAGGAGACCTGGTGTTCTCTGAAGCCACGGGCCTGGGTTCCCCCTGCTAATGGGGAGGCGGGCAGTGACTGGGGTCTGGCATTGCAGGCAAATTTGAATGACCTGTTGAGAGCCCTTTTGCTAAAGCCTTGCACTGAGATCTTGGTCGGGTCTGTCTGCATTCTTATGCTCCCAGCTGGCTAGTCCAGCAGAGCAAACGTGATGCCTTGTGATATGCTGACTGAGGACCTCATGGCCCTGAGGCCCTCGTTTCCAGGGTCACCAGCACTGCCCAGGACCTGAAGTGTGGGCCACCAGGAAGCGGTCCCACGGAATACTATGGGCATCTGTTTGTGAAAAATGATAAATAAATAAGGATGCGTAAGAGAAGATGATGCCGGCCAGGCTGAGAATGATCTTGAACTCATGCCTGACTGATGGTGGTTTTATTTTATACGTTTTTCCCTCCCATTCCTTCGTTTCTGTCTCCTCCTTGGAAATCTAGTACATATTTAGATCCTGATTTTGAGTTCGAGTAGTATATCTCTTAGAACATTTTGTGGCAAAACCTGTCTTTAAAATGTGAGGGCCTTGGGGCTACATTTCAGAGTTTGCTACGGAGGTCCGCTCACACCATGACCTTTCTGCTGGGGTCACTCAGCCTGAAAGCCCCCTTTTCTGCCCCAGAGGTGTCTCAGTAGGTGAGGGGCTGTGCAGGTGCGAAGCCAGGCTTAGTTGAAAGGTAGCTGATCCCTGCTCGATAAGAAAGAGTGGCTCGAGGCTGAGCTGTTTCATTTGCACTCAGAAAACGTGGTACAAAGAGGTTGTGACCCTGCGTGACCCCAGAGGGCAATTTAGATTTCTGTGAGATGAAAGGGACGTGCAGCTCAGAACTTGGACTTAAATCTGGAGGCAGATGAAAGGCTGTGGCATCTCTGGTGGGTTTATTCCTGCAAGAATTTAAAACAAAGGACCCAGGGAGGCAAACAGTGCTTTCCTGGAGGAGGCCCCGCGGCTGTGCAGGTTATCCCTGCGGCTGTGCGGGTCTGTGCGGGTTATCCCTCTGGCTCTGGGTCCTGCACTGGACAGGAGCACCTCAGCGCATCCCGGAGCCTGGAGCGGCCCCTCCCTCCTGCAGGTGCCCGGGAACCACCGCTCAGCTTCTGAGCACCGGAGGCTGCTTCATACGAGGCAATGACCTGCTGTCCTTCTGTGTCATGCTTCGTATGCAAATGGAGTTCTTTAAAATGAGGCGCACACACACACACAGACACGCAGGCACACACACTTTCTCACTATTTTGAATAGGATCCAATTTTATTTTAGAAACTAAATCCAGGTAGTGGCTGCAATCTGGATGAGCGGCTGGCCCAGACAGTGCCTGGGGTGCTGCCAGCTCCTGCTCATCTATGAAGCGCCCCGGAATGGACAAGCAGGATGGGGTGTCCAGTTGCCAAGAGCTCTTGGAGAACTCGGCCGTGGGAGGCCCGGAGGCCCAGACCTCGGGCTTTGCTGGCCTCGGGGCCGACGCAGCAGCGGCCTGGATGAACAGGAGCTCTCGAGCAGGGCGGCGGGGCCCTGGGCCCTGGCCAGTCATTTCAAAAGCGGAAACATCCATTTCAGGAGGAAGGTGCGGAGGCCGGTGCCGTGGGGGCCGGGTTCTGTCTCAGCGATGGCACCAACGGCCACAATGGACAGCCTCGCCCTCGCCTGGGCAGCGTGAGCAGCTCTGCTGCAGGTCAGAAGCGAGCCAGGGAGCAGGCGGCGTGTGCGTGCCTTTTCGGGAGTTTTACAGCTCTGCTTTCCATGGGTTTCTTGCGGGGTTGAGAACAGGGTGAGGCGAGGGACTCTCTCTCGCTCTCTCTCAGGAGCAAACTAAGAAGATGCCAAAAAGTCAGCCGCAAAGAAATAAAAGTTACTGTATTGATTAGAAGAAAAAATCAAAATTAGTGCAGAACTTTCATGATAGATAAAATATCAACATTTTTCATAGCGGCAGCATCTGCGCTTTCCCGGCTTCCCTTAGCCGCCCCACCCTAATCCCGGTCCTGGCTCTTGTTTGGAGCTAAAGCGTGTGTCTCGTCAGGGACTCAAGTCTTAGTTGGAGACAGATGACCACTGGCTCAGCTACCAAAAGGACGTGACACCAACCGCGAGCTATTCCCCTGGGAGGACAGTGAGTGTCTGTGTCACCCTTGGTTGCGAGTGTTCCTAGGACTCGTATCTTCAGGGGAATCGCCTGGAAATGAGCAAGGGTGTCGGCTCACGCTTCCTGTGCATTACTGAAAGGGATGTGTGCGTTTTTGAAAAACCCCTCTGCAAACACCCCCGCCTTACAAACAATACCTGCTCCTTCTTTTACCCCGTCTGTTTCCACGGCTGGGAACTATTTCGGGCCCCATCTGTCTGCAGCTTTGCATAAAGTTATAATGAGGCCGTGCCAGACAGACGTGCCGTCTCATGCCTACACTGGACCTGGAATTCCTCAGGGTCACTGGGCCTGGGGGTGGAACTCCAGCCTGACTCGGGGGACACATTTGGGTTGTACCAGCGGGAGGGACCCCAGCTAATCTGGAGGGTTCTGTAGACATTGTCATTTCCCCAGGGATCAGAGCAGTTTGTGGCTTTAAATTTTTTTTGATCTGTAACACTTCAAAGTCCCACACTGCACAACAAACTCAGAAGGGTTTTTCCTTCGACCTCTATGCTTCCATTAACCGTCCCTCCGTGTGTGTGCCCCGCATTCGGGAAGACTGTGTCTGTGTCCCGGTGAGCGATGGATGATGCAGTCTGTGGCTTTGGGGTTATTGTTCAGCTCAGCTATATGGTAACAGGAGATGGAAGCTTTCTAAATACAGTTGTGGGGGTCCTGGGGACCTCTCATCTTGACGGGGACAGACACCCCACACTCGGTTATGGCTTTATTGAGGGGAGGAAGGGCGGGGCCAGCTCCGTGGTGGCGCTGTTGTGGAGGATGCTTAAGTGACAGTGAGGGCCTTTGAGAGTTTGGAGCTGGACGTCCTTTCCAGGGATCCAGCCCTTTCATCCCTCCAGCCCGTCGGAAGACGCTCACCCAGGGACTCTCAGGGAGCTGGTCTTCCATTTGGACCAGAAACCTGGGTCTGCGGGCCTGGTGAAGCCTCTGGTTTTGCCTCTGATGCCTCACTTGTCTGTGCAAACTGTTACTCCAGGCCCTGATGTGGCCTGAGGGGTGTCAAAAAGACACAGCTCCTCTGCTTCGCTTAACCTAGAGACCGTATTCTCTCCAGGAAAACCCTCGAAGATGGGCCAGGTGAGGACAGCAATAGTGGAACGCCAATAAATGAACCAAGAATTCTATAACTTGGGAGATTGGGCGTGGCCTAGAAGTCATGGGTAATTCAGACCTCATTCCTTCCTTCTTCCCATCCTTCCTTCCCTTTTTCTCCCTTCCTCTCCCTTCATCCCCTCCTTCCTTCCCTCCCTCGCCCCTTTTTCCCTTCCTTTCTTCCTTTCCTTTTCCTCCCTCCCTCCTTTCCTTCCATTCTTCCTTCCTTCCCTTCCCTTTCCTCCCTCCACCAGCTGTCCTGGATGCAGAGGTGAACAAGGTAGAAATGGTCTGTGATTCTGGGTGGACAGGGTCCAGCTGTGTCCATCCTGGGGACAAGAAGGAAGCCACCCCTGCGGTACAGGTACAGAAATGACCCCTGTTCTGGGTCTGTTGGTGGGGGTCAGTGCCCACTTTGAACATGGATATGATTCCGGTAAAATTCCCAAACAGTTAAGTCCAGCATAAACCCAAAAGTTGTTGTTGGTTGTTTTTTGTTTGTTTGTTTTGGGGGGATCCTTAAAAAAGTTAACCACTAACTCACAGCACATTGTTCACTATTTTGATATTTTCCGATATTTTTGGCTTTTTCAAGGGCTGAGTGGGGGTTGGATGAGTAGTCTGCCTTGAGGTCTTCCAACCTAAAAATTCTAGAATTTTCTGCAATGGAAGTAAAGCTACAAATGGCCAGTTCACTCTGTAGTGTCTGTGGGCAGAAAGCTTGGGTTATGTTATTCAGAAGCAGAGAGTGAGCATGTGTGTTGTCTGTTTGTGAAGCGAGGTCACGGAGGAGCTGTGTGTGCCGGCCTGCTTTCCTTTCCTGGTGGCTGGAAGGGTGCCGAATGGCTGTCTGGCATGAGGCCTAGCCCCAGCAGACTTCCACAGCCTCTGATGAGTGGACAATAAACACATTTGCTGGAGAATAAGACTTCGATGGTCAACCAAGTGTTGGGGGCCGGGTAGTATGCTTGCTTCCACCTGCGTAAAAGGCAGCCCGATCCAAACCAAACATTTCACAGTGGGCACACCTGGGAAGGAAGGACTCCAGCCAGCTGAGGGTGCTGAGCTTTGTTCTGATTCTGAACCACGTTGTGTGTGTGTTTTGTTGCAATGAAGGAAATCTCTTCTTGTCCCTGGCACCTGGGGAGAGCCTGGGTTTTGCTATTAAACCTAAGAGATGCTGGTTGCATCAATCTCAAGAAAGTGAGTTTCAGGCCAGCTAGAGGTCACTGGTCACAAGCAACAGAAACCTGGTCCAGCTAACACAGCTTAAAAGAAGTTGTTGGAAAGATGCCTGTCACCCACAGATGGGCGGAGAAGCAGCCCCAGGCTCAGAAGGGAGAGGTACCAGGACAGGACTGGGGGGTCCAGGGATGCAACTGAACAGCACTGAGTACTTTCTGATCTTGAGTTGCTCTCTACTCACTCGTCTTGGGAGAGAGAGGGTCCAATTGCCCCAAAAGGGTCACCTGGTGAGTTTTCAGGCAGGCAAAGGTTAGGCACAATGATTGACAGTCTCACCAAGACCTCACACAAAATGGAGGGGTAATTCCTGATGACAAAGAGAAGAGAAGAGGTTGTGACAGAAACAACCAAAGTCGGCCCCAGGCTGTAAAGAATCCTGGGCTTTTAAGTCCTTTGAGATGGGACTCCTATCTCGGAGCTTGTGTTGTCCTGTCTCCATGCAACTAAGCCCACTAGATGCTGGTTGAAGGGAATGGATGCTTCTATAGGCTGCTGACTGTTCAGCCACTTCCGATAGTGACTCTGTCTTGTCTTACTTTAGAACAAAATTCTTAGCCAGCTGTTCTTTCTGGTTAAGGTTAAATGATAGCAAACGAAGGCAATCCATACCTCCTTGCCCAGGAAGATATTGCTAAGCTCAAAGAGCAGGTAAGGGGTGCCTGCCAAGGAAGGAATTTAATAAAACCTGAAATTCAGGTGTAGTTAGAAAGTGCACTGGAGTCTGGAAGTTGTTACTCTGGGGATTGGTGAGAAGCGGTAATGACCGCTGGTGCCCAGCAGCTGTAGCTGCCTCCTGCCTGCCTGCCTCTCTGCCACCAGAAAACAGGCCACAGGACTACCGGCCCACAGCATCCTTCCTCCTGGGCAATATGTCCCCTGGACCCAAAGGAAAGGCTGCCTTTACTTCCCCTTTTCAGGAGGAAAAGTGACTGAAGGAGGTATTGGTCACCTTGACACTCTGCGTGTGATGTAAAAATGTTCTATATGTTGAGGAGAACTTGGAGTTTTTAAAATTGAAAACAACTCTATTTTTACAAATAGTACCAAGTGCTCATTTTGTCACTGTGTCATATGACTGTCTGGCTTTGCTTTACGGGACATCCCACTAGACGAGGGATTGAAAACTCAGATGTCCATGAGGGCCAGACACAAAAGTGAGCAAAGAAGGACAAGTGTAAAGCTACTGGGAGTGGTGGGGACTGGGGAAAAAATGGAGTGATAGAGTTCCAGATGATTGCCACATGTTGGAGTGGGGGGTTGGTGTTAGCATAACTTCAAGTCAATCAATTGAAGCTAGAAGTTGGGATGTTCATGTGAAATTTTCAGATTGAAGAACCCCTCTGCCAATTGAATGAAGCCCATAAAAATGCCAATTTACTGACCTCTGTACTAATTTAAGACTGTGTGGCCCTGCCCGGTTGTTCAGTGGTTAGAGCATTGGCACAAGGACCAAAGGGTCACAGGTTCAAGTCCCAGTCAAGGGCACATACCTGAGTTGCATGTTTGATCCCCAGCTCAGGTTGGGGTGCATGCAGGAGGCAACCAATCCATGTGTCTCTCTCACATTGATCTCTCTCTCTCTCTCTCTCTCTCTCTCTCTTCCCCTCCCTCCTTCCCTTCCACTCCCTCTAAAAACCAATAGAAAAGAATCATCCTCAGGTGAAGATAACAAAACAAAGACTTTGTGTGTACAAGGCCACTTGTCTGTCTTGTTCTCAGATATTCACTCAGAGTCTAGCCAGGGCCTGCTTATCAAAAGACACTTGGCAGTGACTTGTTGAATGCCATTCAGTATGAGGCTGAAAAGTGGGTTTTTGAGGGAGTGACAGTTTGATGACTTCCCTGAGACTTTGGAATTTGGCTAGTGAAGCTCCTTGTGTTGCCTCTGTGACTATCGGTATCTTTCCTTTAAAATTCTGATCAGAAAGATGGAGATCATTAATTCATTTATGAAAAGACAGCACTGAATTTAAAAACAGAATCTTAAAAAAATAAAGGAAGTCAGCTTCCCTTATTTAAAAAGTTCTTGCAGGGAGAAAGAAAATGTTTTCAGTATGATGCGGCAGATAAAGAATGAATACGGGAGATTTCGAAGGTTAATATTTAATAACGTTTATATGTGACATTTGGGGAAAAGTGGCGAAGAAGGAGCACGGTGATAAATAAGACTCCGACATCACCATCACCGAGCAAATAACGAATGTTCTGACTATGTACGTTGGGGGGCGATTTATCACATAAAGACACCGCAGGAGACATTGCATCTGCAAGTGTGCTGGAGGGCTGTCTTGTTTTGTCTAAGAGCATCTGGGTTCATCTCATCCGCTTGTCTTTAGTATGGAGCTCTGAGTTATCACCGAAACACTCACAGATTGAAGAGCTGCCTACCTTGATTAAGAACTGCATTCTCCAAACCAATTGGGCTAAAACAATTGGGCAGAGAGTAAAAAGTCAAAGGTTCTCAGCCGTGTTAACTGCATTTTCCTGGTTCCACCATTAGGTCTTTCCAATTCACCGTTCAAAAACCAGCAAACGCCAAAGAGCGGCCAGACAACTGAATACAAGTGCTTATCAGACAGGCCGTGTGGGATGATGGGCCAGCCAAGAGGAAGGGTGGCAAAGAATGGCAGCGCTGTGCCAAATGGCTCTCCAGTTCTTTGCTACCCTTACCTCTCTTTACTGCTTAGTCACATACCTCAAATGCAGGCTTGGCAGAGGGGATATTTCTGCCTGATGCAACTGACTTGAATTCACAGACCAATAAGCAACAAGAGTAGCTAACACTGCCTTACTGGTAACTCCTGGTAAGTATTTCCCACGCAGTGACAGGTCTCAGCCAATGTGTCCCACAACCCTTTTGTAGATCAGGAAACTGTGGACAGGGTGGAGTGACCATCATGTAAGTGTTTTACAACATAATGATGGAGTTAACAGATAACCTTTCTCTGCACTCTGTGTACCTTGCACATACCTGTGTGTGCTGGCTTGTAATGTTTCCTTCACCTGCTTTCACGCTCCAGTAGCATGTGAACTCCTGAAGGCACAGACATGCATATGCCTTTCTATATCTCAAAAACACTTAGAATGATACTGGGTATTTCTCTCCCTCCCTCCCTCCCTCCCTCCCTCCCTCCCTCCCTATATATATATAATGCTTGGTTAATGTTGGAGTTCTTTGTAGTGGAATTTTGTAGTTATTGAACATTTTAGGTTGGAAAGAATCTTGAGTTGTTGGACTAGATTATCTCACAATTAGTTACCAGCTGCTCAACCAGGGGCCTCCGTTTGTCCAACCTGGTGCTAAGTTGATGGAAGATACAAAAGAAGAAGACCTGCCTCCTACTTGTGAGGAGCTGGCGATCCACTCTTAGAGCTGGTCGAGCATGACCCTGCCCTGGTCCCTACGGGCTCGAGGGCTGCCTCTGCCCCTACTCTGGCCATGTCTGCACCCCCCCTGCAAGGAGTCTGTGGGACTAAAGCTCACATACTGTCCCTTCTAGACCATGTCCCATATTCAGGATCCTGGATTCTCCTACCCAAATATCCCCAGGTCCACCTCCAGGATTCGACCCCCAGGGACAGAACAGGGCTCTGGGTTATATCCCGAGGCCTACAGAGTGGCCAAGGGGCATCGGCTGGCAAGGTGAGGGGTAGCTGGAGCTTGGGGTGCATCCCATGGGGGTGGATGAGCCCCCTGGCGGTGGGATGGAGCAGCATGAAGAGAAGGTGCTGAATCTCCTTAGTCTGCCATCTTTCAACACAAACTCCAAGGACCCTTGGAGCTCTAAATTCAAGACTGATCTTGCTAGGCGTTTTGGGGCCATATTTGTTCAGGTACAAGGAGACAACAGTCTTATTTAAGAGCTTATCAGATGGATTTACAACCAGTCAGTTTTGTACCTGTGGGAGGCAGGCTCCATGGAACTGGAACTCCCATTAGGGTGGGTCCCAGGTCGGCCAGCAGAGCGCACACATCAAACACCTGTGCTGGGAGCAGGTTCCGCCTCTCCCTGTGGGAAAGGACGGAGTCCTGCCCTAACCCTTTGCATGCTAGCTCTTTGCCCTTGGCGGCTGGTAGAGCGCCTAGCGTCTCTCTATTAACAAAGACCGCATTGCCCGCTTCTTACCGGAAACACCCAGAGTTTTCAAGGAGGTTGTGGCGCTCCACACACGGAAAGGCATGATCGGCTGAGGGCAATTCCGGAACAGAGGTCTTGCTGTCGATGGGAAAGTGGGAGCTTTGTTTTTCCTTGTGTGTGACTTTCACCAGGAAAGGGGGACTGGGCTTAATGTCAGCACCGGGAGATTTAATGTGGCCCCATGACTGGAAAAATGCACCTCGAACCAAACCCTGCCTCACAACAGTGTCTGCATTGTCTGGCCCCCCCCGCCCCCCCCCCATTTCCCATTCCTCAAGAAAAATATTGTGTTTTTCTTGCAAAGGTGACGCTCAGAACAGGACCGGACCCCGCCTGCTTTCTCCAGCCGGTGAGCTCAGACTGCTCCGCGCTGGGCCAGCCTCGGTCGGAGGGAAAGCCGCCACGGGGGACAGATAATACTTGGTGGCGCTCCGCAGCCTAGCCCAGCGGGGAGGAAGTGGGGTCCAGGCGTCAGGTCACGATGGGCCACCCCTCACTTTGCCTCACCATCCCAACAAGGCTCCATGGCATGTGTTTCAAATTAAAGTAAATTCAATTCGATTTGACTTGGACAGTGGGGAGAGGACGTCAGATGCCCCTTTGAGGTGGATGATTGGTGAGACTCTGGGGGGGTCTCAGAAACCAAGGCGGTTCGTGTTGGGGACTGGCAGGAAAACTGAGACTTATTGGAAAAGTGACTTTGGCCACATAAGTTTCCTCTCCTTATTGGTAGTTTATCCTCTGAATCTTGTTCAATGGCCCTAATGAGTCCCGAAGGGTATGGGACATGGTCTAGAAGGGACAGTATGTGAGCTTTAGTCCCACAGACTCCTTTGAACATCCCCCGGCGCTGCCTGAGCCCGGCCTGCCCTGCAGCGGACACGGTGGAGGCGCTCGCTCGAGCGTACGCGGTCTAACCCTTATTGTTCTGAATGGCACGGGTACCTCCTCCCGCTCCAACCGTAACCGAAACTGGTAAACAGTTTCAGGCTTTTTCTTCTTGGGCCTTTTCCCAAGGCGGGTCCTGTCATCGCCGCCCTCACAGGCACGAAGGGGCCTCTGAAGTTTGTCTCTTGAGGCAGCGACGTTCGAGGCCAGGATGCATCTCTACGGCCATATTTGCATGGTTGTTGTCCGGTCAGTGCCGGCTGCAAGGCTGGCGTGGGCACTGAAGAAACTCGAGGACAGCCCTAGCCGGTTTGGCTCGGTGGATAGAGCGTCAGCCTGCAGACCAAAGGGTCCCGGGTTCGATTCTGGTCAAGGGCATGGACCCTCGTCGGGGCTCGTGCAGGAGGCAACCAATCAATGTGTTTCTCTCACATCGATATTTTTCTCTGTCTCTCCCTCTCTCTTCCACTCTCTCTAAAAATCAATGGAAAAATCTTCGGGTGAGGAATGAATGAATGGATGGATGGATGAATAAATAAATAGATAGATGATAGATAGATAGATAGATAGATAGATAGATAGATAGATAGATTCCAGGACAGGCGGGTGGTGCCAGGCTGCGGGTTAGGAAAGTGTCACTTTGGGATCATTGGGCCCAGCATGCGGGTCAATGGGAAGGTCTGTGCTGGGGTTTGGGTGGGGAAGGAAACTAGAACTACCCAGCAAAGGCGGTGACTAGGAAAGACCGAAGGGTCCATGTGCTAACTAACACGAGGCATCTGCTCCCCCCTACTGCCCCTCCCCCCAGCCTGGCTGCAGGAGGGTGTGGAGATGTCCTCCTCTAGCTCCCTGGCCCTGCTCACCTCTCCATCCGGGGCCCCAGCACACTTTCTGGGGGCTGAGCGGTAATAAGGGGTGAACAGTCCATTCAGAAGCATCCTCAGACCCAAAGGGCAGGGGCCGGGTGTGGACCCTGGGCCCCGGGACATCGCCAGGCCGCACGGCTCGTGCGTCCCGCCGGGACCCGGACCCGGACTGCTCTGTGCTTTGCAGACAGACTGTGCCCTATGGACTGTCCAGCTACCGAGGACACGCCCGCGGCAGGAGGTCCACAGCGCCGTTTCCGCAGAGCCCACAGCCCTCGAAGTGGACGCTGCGCTGTGCTTGTGCGGCGAGCCACGACCCCGCCTGTGAGCGTTTCTGCACCGGAACCCTGGCTGTCAGCAGGTACGGCACCCCGTCTAGTTGAACCATTCCCAGGTGTCAGTGGTCCTGGGGCAGGTGAGGCCGGGTCACCTGGCTGGAGTGCAGGGGGTGGGCGTGCCCTGACTGCGGTCCGCCTGCTGGGAAGAGGAAGTTATAACTTGACTCTGAAAAACCAGCCACAAGGAAATGCAGGTGGCTTCATTAAACCAGCTCTCTCCCCACAGGAACTCAGGGGCCGAAGAAGAACTGGACCAAGGAGAGGCAGTGCTGGCCGGCGGGGTGGACAGAGGCCCGCATCCGAGGAGGTGACGCTGCTTTCCCAGGCGTCGCACCTTCGAGGGCACATGGAGGGGGGGTGGCATCTGGCCTGCGAGGCGGCCAGTGGGAACCTCACTGCACATGGGGTGCCCCATATCAGGCAGGCAGGGTGCCTTTGGTAAGTCGTCTCTGGGGACAGAGCAGGCCAGGGCTGTGGACAGCCACTCCTTGCCCTGCCCCTGGCCAGCCTGCCCTGCACCTTAGAAGCTGACCCCTGGCATCCCTTGTGGCATCAACACAGTGATGTCCAGCCCTGGAGCTCACTGGACCCGGCAAAGCAAGCCGACCGCTGCCTCTCGGAGCCCTTGCCCATCTCCCCGGGCCCACACAACCCAAGGTCTCACAGAAAAACACAAACAAAACATTTATATATATATTGCTTTTAGAGAGGAAAGGAGGAGAGAGATGGAAACATCACTGATGAGAGAGAATCATTGATCGGCTGCCTCCTGCATGCCCCACACTGGAGATGGAGCTCGCAACCCGGGCATGTGCCCTGATCGGGAATCAAACCATGACCTCCTGGTTCATAGGTCAATGCTCAGCCACTGAGCCATGCCAGCTGGGCAAAACAAAACATTTCATACTTTTCAGCCACTGCCTCAGGATAGAGGTGAAGTACGTGGTTCCCCAAATTCCTTTTATTTTATTATATTTTGTACCCCCTCGTCTTTTTCATCTGAGATCCTCAGGGTTTCCTGCAGCCAAACTGGATGTATGTGTCAATCTGCCAGATGACCCACCCACACGGCTGCAATGGGTGGTAATTCATGTTCCTGGGAACAGCCTGGAGGTGGCTTGGGTTCCTACAGGGACTGATCAAGGGGAGATTAAACCATGCTCGGTATCCAGGAGGCTTTCCAAATTGGTGGCAGATCGCTCCTCGTGGCCCAGAGAGGGATCTGTCAGCATTCATAATGAAAGTGGAGAGGGAGGCGGGGGGCCGAGGCAGCAGAGAGAGGTCCCTGGGGAGCATGAGTCAGGCCCCAGCTGGTCCTGTTTTGCCTCTTTATTCTTTCTTCTCTTCTCTTCCTCGCTCCAGACCCAAACTCCTCTTGGCAAGGGAGGGATGTGATTAAAGCCATCCATCCATTGCATCATTTATACATCCCCTCACGCATTTGCTCAGCAAAGAATTGTTGAGCACCTGCGACACCCCGGGCACTGTTCTTGATGCTGGGGACACAGCAGGGAACAAGGCAAAGAGTCTGCCTTCATGGAGCTTAAATAGTGGGGAAAGCAGACGGCAAACAAATACGTAAAGTACTGAGTGAGATGCGTGCAGGAGACCCGGGGACCAGGACGGGGAGAGGAAGTGTGGGGGCAGGTAGCCATTTGGGTTGTGTAGACAAGGGCACTGGCACGAAGACCTGAAGGAAAAGAGGGGGTGAACCAGAGGGATGAGCGAGGGAGGGGATTTCAGGCAGGGAACAATAAGTGCAAAGGTCCTGGGGTAGGAATGTGTGGGTGTGTTCAAGGACACACAGGACCCTGCACAGGAAAAGCATGGCTTTGCCTTTGCTGCTTTGTGGCACGGTATCCACCAAGGTCTGGAAAGCTCCTGGAAGAAGCTTCACTGGGGCAGAAAAAGTCTTTCCTTATAAACCAGGGCCCCTGCTTTCTTGTAAGACTTGAGTTAGTAGCCGAAACCGGTTTGGCTCAGTGGATAGAGCGTCGGCCTGTGGACTCAAGAGTCCCAGGTTCGATTCTGGTCAAGGGCATGTACCTTGGTTGCGGGCACATCCCCAGTAGGGGGTGTGCAGGAGGCAGCTGATCGGATGTTTCTCTCTCATTGATGTTTCTAACTATCCCTCTCTCTTCCTCTCTGTAAAAAATCAATAAAATATATTTAAAAAAAAACAAAAACTTGAGTTAGTAATCCCCAGATTCACATTGTCAGAGGGGAGGCTGCGCTGTCCTGCGCTTGTGCTAATCAAAGAGGGAACTAGGCTGGGAGAGCTGCTGGCAGCAGTGCCTGCTGGTGTGAAAGTCACACCTTCCTCCGTGTGTGGCAGGCTCTGAAATTGCCGAGAAGCACTGGCGAGGAGGATCGGTTCAAAACGGGGAAACAGCTAGACCTGGGGTGGGGAGAAGTTGCCTTTTTTTAGCCAGTAAAGAGACCTTCTGTAACACTCTTCCTTTTTCTTTTGCCCCCTTTCTCCAAGATAGGTTGAAGTCCAGGACAGACAGACAGAGCCGTCTTTAGACCTCCGCCATCACAGGCTAGCCCGGCGTGGGCCCTGCCTCCGCCTGCCACTCTGCCTGCTGCCTCTGGAGCCCTCCCAGGAGGCCTGCCCAGCCTGTGTTAGGAAGCCTCAGTTCCTGCCCCCCCATGGTTCACATTTCTGCCTCTTTGAGGACAAAGAATGAGTTCTGCCTGGGGGAGAAAACCCACCCAGAGGGTCCTCACCTAAACAGTACACCCTTCCCCAAGAATCCCCCATCCAACAGCCCAGTTTCCCTCCTGGGGACAGTGATCCCAGATGTGCCCGGGGCCGGCACCCTCCGTGGCCTTCCTGCTGGAGAGGGTTTGGAGAGGTCTGGCACATTGGAAAGCTTTCGACTTGACTCCTCTTGGCGAGTCAGTAACTCCAAGGTAACCCTTCGCAGGTAAACACATGTCCATCTCGTAGCTGCTGCCGCACACTTGGATCCCAATGTAGAGCAGGGTGGTAGCTGTGCGCCGGCCCCAGGAGGGGCTGCTGTAGATGCAGTCCTAGCTGCACAGGACTCGAGGAGTTAGAGGCTTATAAGACTTAGGCAGACATGTTCAGCTGTGCTTGAAGAAGAAGAAGGAAATGAAGAAGGAAAAGAAAACAGGAGCCTTGATGTTTGTGACAAGGAGAGACTGGTTAGCTGGGAGGTGCGGCCTCGGGAGGAGCAGCAGTGTGCGCCATGAACTTGTTTGCAGGAAGCTGCTGGAAGAGCTGCCCCGGGTCAAGGCCGTTAAGTGAATCCCGTATTTGCTTTCATGAATGAATGTGGGTCTTGAGGAAATGGCTTCAAAATAAGCCCCGAACACAAACTATTTGTAAATTATGTAAATTCCTATTTATCTGTATGATTGGGAACAACTAGGAATTGTGACGTGCCCCCCTCACTCCCCAAGGTCCCCCCCGCCCCCCCCCCCCCGGTCTTGTTCAGCTGCGTGGTCCCAGCCAGGCTGAAGTGACTGCGTCTGAGCCTGTGATAGGGGGTGAGCTCATCCGGGGGCCAGGCCACCTGCTTCCCCTCCACGGCAGACTGGCATTGGGGTGTGTGCTGAGGTCTCGACATGGGGGAGTTTAGGGTGATGAATGACAGTGTTGGCCTTGACCAGATGTTAATTCTCTCTGAGCGCCCTAAGTTCTGACAGGTGTGAAGGTGAATGTCTATCCCCAGGAAATGGAGGACGGTGTGCTGGCAGGCTCCCGGATAGTCTAGAGAAGCAATTATTTATTGTGAAGCTCTTCTCTCCTCCGAGTGCTTTATGCGGCTGTTCAAAAGGAAGCTGCTCTACATAGAGAGATTTTACATTGTGTTCTGAACCCAAGCTCATGTTCCTTGGAGTTTGAATTACATTTTTAAAATGCATACTCACTGTTTGGCTCGGTGGCAAGACTATCTCGGCGAGAATTCCATGCATTGTGCTAAACTCACGAAATACCGCCGAATGCATAATAAAAAGGTCTCAATGTTTCCTCAGATTTGTGGGTTTTTCTCGCTGGTGTTACATGCCGGCTGTGCATCAGCGTTCCCTGGACCCGGGGAGGACGGAGGCTGTTAGCGTTCAGGAAGTAGACTCCATCTAAAATCAAATTTGGAGCCAGAAGAGCGAGGGGCTGCTTGACTCCTAAGGCAGGAGAAGGGTTAGGGGACCAGCCGAGGGAAATAGGCTTTCCAGGTGGCCGGGGGGAGACAGTGTGGGGAAAGAGCCGGCTGCTCCCCCTGGCACCGCCGTTCACCTCATAGGATGCGGGGCCTCTGTCCTGGGCCCATGCGGACCGGCAGGTCCAGGACAGGCCCCAGAGCAAACAGCCGCGGCCAGCAGCCCGGGGCCGACCCCTTCCCCTTTCAGGGGCATTTTGTTGCGCTCTGCTGCTCACAGTTCTTGAGGATTAGTAGCCAGGAGTGACCACATTTTACCTGATCTTCTCTACCAATTGCAATGTTCTTAAGCCTTCAAGACTTAGAAGACATCTCTGGGAGTTGGGAGTGTCAGGAAAGAGGGGGTTTTCGTCATTTTAGCCTGTCCCCCCCCCTTCTCCTTCCCCCCTCCCTCCCTCTTTCTCTTTTTCCTTTCTTTTCAGTCAACAACCAGAGACCATCAGAGGCAGGGAACTGGACAAAGAGGCCCAGCTAAAGAGCAGAGAGGAATGCAGTATTCTGAGTGGGTTTCATCACATTGAATCTGAGAAAACCCAAGAGCCTCTTGGTTTAATTGAACTCATTTTAGGGGAGTTTGACTTTGATGAACTGATGGAGATGGGCACTAATTTCTTCTGCAGGAGGTGAAGCTGCACAAGGAGCTGCCCGTGTTTACCGAAGGCCTGGTCAGGGCCTGGGACCCTGGAGCCTACAGACCCCACAGACCCCGAGGCAAGGGAGGGAGCTAGCTGGGCAGGAATCTGGTCCCAGACGTGCTGGCGTTTCTGGGATCTGGGTGGAGGCCAGAGGGGAGTCCATGGAGCTGCGAGCAGGACCGGCAACAGGATTTGCAGGGCTCCGTGCAGAAAGCAAACGCAGGGCTCCTGGCTCAAAAGTACTGAGGATTTCAAGATGGTGACAGCACAGCACTGAACCAAACATGGGCCCGCTGAGCACGAGGCCCTCACCTGCCCAGGCTGCACCCTGAGAGCCCCAGCAGAAGGGGCTGTTGAGTCTAGAGACCTGGCTTTGCCACCAAATCCCTGAGGGGAACAGGCCTTCAACTGAGCCTCAATGTCACCACTTACAAAAAGGCGGGGTAAGACCGCCTTGCCTACCCCACAGCTCCGTCCAGAGGTCAAATGGAAAGAAACGATGGGACCCAGCAAACGTGTTAAAACCCTGAAGGCAGAGGCACAGCCTTCCACTCTGCAAAGTTTGCCTCGAAGTAGTCACCAGCTCCTATTGTTACTAAAAGTTTTGCATGGAAGCACATCTTTGAACTTAGAATGTTCCTCAAAGTAATAGAATTTGATTTATCAAAATTGTCAGGATAATTACTTTTTACCCCAGAAGACAGGTATTCTCTAAATCCCAAAATTCTTTTATATGACTCTTAAGTATCTCAACGCTTAAGAGAGATCAAGTCACCTGTTATTCAGACCATTATAAACCCACGGGCCCTGCAGTCACTGAATATGCAATTCCTTTATTCTTTGCTGGCAGGAGCGCTCAGAATTGTCGGGATCTGAGTGGTTTTCAGTGCAGGGAAATTGTGAGAACCAGGAACTGTCAGGGACCCGAATGAATGAAGGCAGCGCCCTGTGCGAGGCACGCCTCATTCATCCTTCCAGAACAATGCAGCACTGAGCGAGTGACAAGAGGTGGGGGGATAAATGGGAGAGGCAGAGGCATTAAAACTTCATGTCAGAGAGAAAGCATCTCATGGGACAGAGGAGGTGTTTAATGAACATGAAATTGCCGCCTCCACTCTGTTCCTTCCTCTTTCTCTTCTCCTTCCTCCCCTTCCCCGTTTCTTCCCCCGTCTCCACCAAAGTGAAGCTGCTTCATGTCTATTCCTATGGAGGTACATGGTTGTCAAGGGCCGGCAGGGCCGAGTCGGGCTCCCGGTGTTGGCAGGCCTTGCGCCTCCGTAAGAGCACAGATCCTTCTCAGGGCTCCTGCTGTGCTGGGGGGCACAGTGCTCCTCCTCCTGGGGGGCACTCACCTCGTTGTCTCCCTTTCTCCCTCCCTGTGACCCTCAAGACAAATGTCCCCTTTGGTTACCCTGGCATTGGGTGTGCACAGCCCAGAAAGAGGATGGAGGTGGTACGCTTGCCTGATTCAAGATGAAAGCTACAAGCACCTTAGACCGAGGGAAGTCCTACCCCTCCTTGCCTCTGCCCACCCTGCTCCAGGTCATCATATTATTGCTTCCTGGTCTATCCTCCCACTGTCTCATCGTGAAAACACAGGGACATACAAACACGCAGTCCTGCTCCTCGAGTTCTCATGCAGAGGCCGGCATACTGCACCGCGCGATCGTTTCCGGTGCCGCTTTTACTAGCGCACCAAATGTGCATTTGGTTTCCTGAGCAACAAATATATGCCATTTTTCTACACCCATTCTCTGACACCGGCCAGGTGGCCAACGACTCAATGCAGTTTGGGCTCCACCCGGTGAGCCTCAGATCCACCAGTGAAGGGCTCCATCCCACAGGACTGCCCCTCTGCTGACGCCAGCCCATCGGCCCGGCTGACTGCAAATGTATCAGTTCCCCCAACCCTTGCCCCTGATCAGGTTGGATAACTCGCTGGAATGACTCACAGACCTCAGGAAAGTTCTCTTGTTTCTGATTTTAGCTTTATTATAAAGGCCACAGCTCAGGAACAGCCAAGTGGAAGAGAAGCAGAGAGCAGGTTACTGGGGGAGGGGGCGTCAAAGTGGCCAGACCTTCCATGCCCTCTCCAAGCCCACCGCCTGCTCAGCACATTAATCTACTCACCAATCTAGAAATTCCCAAGCCCCATTAGGGGTTTTTATCAAGATTTCATTACAAACATCATTGATTAAACAGCTGGCTACTGGTGATTGATGTGTAAGGGCCCCAGACTCAGTCATCTTATTAGCATACAAAAGACAATCAATTCTGAAGGTTTTAGGTTCTTTGGGCCAAGAATTGGGGCCAAAGACCCACTATTGATTTTTTATTACACCATAAACCCACACTTTTTTGTGTCTCGCTTTTTAAAAAAATTTCTTTACTAGATCTGGGAGATGAGTGTGGCGTGGTGTACGCATCTTGGCCCACTGATGGCAATTGGATGGCTTTCAATATTTTGTTGTGACAAAGAAGATGAAGAATAACCTCACAATTGCCAATTCATATGTGTGTGGGTCTATCTGTAGGATAGATCCCTAGTGAGATTGCTGTGTTAAAGGGTAAATACTTCCCTATTTTGGGTAGATATTATCAAACTTCAGGAATGTATTCTTATTACCCCATCTTTAGATAAGTAACCTAGTTGAGGCTCGAAAGATGAAGCAATTTTCACAAAGTGACCCAGCCAATGAGGTAAAAATGACCACGACTGATTTAGGAGACAGGAGGAGTGATGGACGGGAACGGGAAGTGCTGGGGTAGCGCAGGTGAGGAAGCTCAGCAGCTGGACCACCGTACCAAACAGCAAGTGGAGTGAGGGCCGGTTTGGAGGGAGTGGGAGCCACTGAGGGCTGTGGATCATCTCCCCCTGCCCACGTGCTCCTGGAGGGGAGTGACCCCTTGTCGGAACTGTGACGTCATTGGGAAGGAGCGTGGAGCGTTCAGACCAGCCCCTTTTTCTTTTTGCTCACCGTGGAGTGCGTCCCGCACAGGACTCGGTCAGAGCGGACCACGTGCTTGCTCATCGGATGACCCCCATCTCCCAAAAATCGCCTTTGCATCTTTTTACCAAGAGGAGAATCTTACCTCAGTGAGAATGCAAAGACAAGCTCCATGTGCGTGTGTGCCAGTATTTGGGGTTGTCTATAAAGCCCATTCTTTGAAAATAGCCCCCCACCCCAGGGTAGATCTCCGGGGCCAAGTGTATAGCATAGGACCCCACTGCTCTGGTCAGATCGGCTGGACCAGGGCTGGGTGCCTCAGCAAGCTGTCGCCAGGAGTGAGAAGTGGGTGGTGCGAGTGAGGTGATCGAGCTGGAGGTTTTGTGCCTTGTCCCTGGAGCGTTGCGGAAAGCGGCCTTGAACAGAGGGACAAGGAAGCTCACCCCTTGTGAGCTCACCTCTCTTCCTTGGGAGAGAGACAAGACAGCAAGCAGCCTCGTTCTTGGTGACGTTTTGTCTCTGGTTTAACTTCTGAGGACTGGCTTACGTTAAACTTGGATTTCATGCAATAATGCATTTTCCTCTCCAATAATGCAAAATCCCCCCAGTTCCTGAGCTCATGTAACGGGGTAAAAATTCTCATGGGAACACCCTCCTCTAACTTACCAAAGAGAATCCAGTCATGACCAGCTTTTATTGCCTCAAGTCCAAGGAGAAAGAAAGAGCTTTGTCCTCAGCTGCTCCTGTACAAGTCCTGGCTCCATTGTGATTGGGCCGACCTGGGTCACATGTCCATCCCCAAACCAACCACTGGGCTGGAGGATACAGTGCAAGGACCGGCCTGGGCTCTGATGCTCACTCAGCTCTTGGACCGAAGGAAGTTTCCACGATCTTTCCAGAAGAAGGGAAACTGGGTGAGGGGCTAATAAACCCACAAGGGCCTATTGCAGGTGCCTGGGAACCCAAGGCCCCGACGAAGACACCAGACCTGTCTTGAATGAAGTGATGTAAGTGCTCCTTCCAAGAGAAACCATGATTTCCGTCAGTTTCCAGCCTGTCACTCCGAAACGCATCTCGACAGGCTTATTCAGCGCCTTCTCGTCAAGCACACCTCTCCCCAGCATCGCTCATGGAAGGGCCTGGGACATCGCCCTCTCCATGCCCTGTGGCCCATGACACAGTCTAACACTATGAGCCGGGGAACATGCATTCTTCCCAGCATGTGCTGGGGAGACTGCCTCCCAAGCTGCAATGCGACTCTAAGTCTGAGGCCAGGGGGTGTGTGTGAAACCTGATGACAGCGACGCCCAGGAAACCGTCACCCACAAGCATCGCGGTCATACCCAGGCCAGAGCATCTGAAGTTTCAACGCTGAACCTTCAACAACCAGGGGAAACGATTTTGTAGCTATTGATTGATTCACTTGGGATCAAGGAGCCCTAATTATAGTATAAGTTAGCAGTAAGGAAACACCAGTGCACATTAGACTTGCTGTTGAATCTTCTCCAAAACTATTTATTAACAGAGGTACTTCCTTCTGGCGCAGGCAGTTTAAATATGACTCTCGCTTAGAGCTCTGGTGGCAAAGGGTGAGGGAATATTACTGGCGAGGTGGAAGCCCCTCTGCTGAGGGACAGTTGCTGCTGGAAGGCAGGTGGGCGTGACTGTTGCCCGAGGTGGGGGGCCTGGTGGGGCAGGAAACATGTTCTCAGGGAAGGAAGGGGCTGTGAGCAGGGTTAACATTTGAAACCAGACGCTGGCTCATGAGGAAGCTCTGGGCATGGGAATCCCTGAACCCAGATGGTGGGAAAATTCTCAGAAATCTTCGGGATTTGGGTCTCTGCAGCTGAGCAGCAGCTGTGGGCCTGGAATTGGAGCCAACCACAGGTGGTGCCACCTGGTGCAGTGACCACATTTTTCTCAGCCTCGGCAGGGAGGCCCAGGCGTCTCCCCCTTCAGTCTCCAGGACCATGGAAGATGCTGGAACGAGATCCTTTGTTGAAAGGATTAGGGAGATGGGCCTGCAGCCCAGAAGCCTCCCAGAGGCTTGGGGTGAATTACCAAAAAGGCCTGGAACAGCAGAATCTGTGCTGCTTTCAGGGATGCCTCAATTCAATCAGCCTCTGACGTCACATTTCCCGCACCTGCAGAGCTGTGTGCTCAGTGCTGGTAGTGTGGACTCCATAAATCTAGAGTTTGTAATTGTTCTGACAGGGCATGGATTGCATCTTCTCTTCGAATTAAGAGCGTAACCCTGATTGCATGGGACATGCCTGGCCGATTTACGGGAACAAGCTCCGTGGCCCTGCGGAACATCTGTTACCAAGTCCTAAAGTAACAAGGTAATTCCCAGCGCCTTTTCCTGGCCTGCCCGGTCCTGCCGGGGACAGTCCCCGGGTGTTTCTTGTGCCTGAAGTCATATGTTAGGCCACACAGAGCAGCATTCAAAGTAGCTAATGACAGCGGTTCCCTCGACGATGCGTGTGGAGGACATCTTCGCCCACAGCAAAGCGTGAAGGAGCGAAGAGCTCGCGTCTGGAGCCAGGCGGCCTGGGTCCCAGCCCCAGCTCCTCCACTTGCTGCCCTGGTTGGTTCCTTCATCTCTCTGAGCTTCGAAGTTTCTGCCTGTAAAATGGGATGATAGCAGTACCCACGGCTTTCTGCCGACACTCAGCACCGTGTGCCAGGTGTGTGAGCGGATCACCCGGAGGTGGGCCCCCGCCCCTGCAAGCCTTCCGAGGACTGCAGCCTGGATGCCAGACCCCAGGCTCGAACCCCAGCTAGCCACACCCGAGCCCCTGACTCACAGCAGCTTTTCAGATAGTCAGTGCTCCTTGTGGTAAGTAAAAGAATGCCACCACTAGCAGCGTGGGTCCTTCTGAGGATGAGCCGAGAGGACGCAGAGAAGACGCTTGGCATGGCCTGGTGTCCAGCGAGTGCTCGTGGGCATGGAGGCACACGGCCTGCTCTGACGTGTGAAAGGGAAGCGCGTGAAGTGTGAATGCTGACGAAGGGCTGGCCCACCAGCAAGCCGATTACAGAAAGCCCAGTTCTACCTGCGTTTCAGATAAACAGTAAATAAAAGTTTGGTCTGTGTGTGTTCCATGCGACCGTTCAGACATATGACCCTGGAAAATTATTCATTGTTTATCTGAAAATCAAATTTCGCTGTGTGTCCTGTGTTTTACCTGGTGAGCCTAAAAAGAGGGGATTTAGTCCCTCAAATTCTCACAGCTGTCTGTCTCTGGTGCGGTTCATCCTTCATCCCCTAATTGGAAAACAACAACTGATTTTAGCAATTACCAAACCTGACACGACACCGAGGGGCCGCCATCCCGGGCCATCCTGTTGGCGGTGTCAGCTGACGGAGCCTCCTGGAAACTGTGTCAAAACAGTTGAAGGACTTGAAACTGTATCCTGAGCCTTGGAGTGGAGCAGAGACAAGAGGGGACAGGAGGCTGCCCATGCAGAGCCGCGGAGGACAAGGAGGCCTGGGGAGGAGCCCTGGCTGGTTTCAAAGCAATTGGGGGGTGGAGAGGAGGGAGGTGACAATTAAGTTCTCATTTTTAAAGTTGTTTTATTTGATTTTAGAGAGAGGAAGGGAGAGAGAGAAACCTCGATGTGAAACATGCGCCCCAACCTGGAATTGAACCGGCCACCTTTTGGTTTACGGGATGACACTCCCACCAACCAAGCCACACCGGCCAGGGCTAGGTTCTCATTTTAGAAAGAGCACTTGGGTCACCCACTGGAGGTGCAGGGGGGTCAGACAGAGCCCTGGAGAGCCTGAGGCCCTGGATCAGCAGCCCAGCCAGGCAAGCAGTGCCGAAGGTTGGAGTTGCTGCCGCCCAGTGGCCCCCAACGCCGCCCACACGCTCGCTCGCAGGAGAATCTGCTCAGGAGAGATTTATGGCTGGTGACGTCTCTCTCCAGTACTTTCCTTTGTAGGGGGAATTGGCCGCCAAACTTGGGTAAACATGGAATGCAGACTCTTTCCCAGAAAGCTCTGGAGCCTCAGCTGAGCTGAGTGGCTGGGCAGCACCCCGAGTTCCTTTGTCACGGAGAGTGTCGTGGGACAGCTGTGATGACAGCCGACTGTTATCTGTCTGGACACCCCTCAGATGGCCCGGAGCTCTGTCCACAGTGCCGTCATCGGGCTGGTCATGGTCACGCCCCGGCAGATGGGTGCGCCACGCAGAAAGAAAATGAGGACGGGGTGCTTTGGGGCTCATAGGCGGTGGCAGCGGTGAGCCCGCTTTGTGTTGGGCCCTCTTGCTGCTGGGCCAGCCGTGAGCCGCTCGGACACTTGGGTGTGGGCTTGGGGACAGCTTGGTGATGCAGGTCATCGCGCACCGGCGTGCTATGTCAGGTCAGGCTGAGATCTCGGCCGCCGTCCCACGGACTCTCCCTGCACTCGTGGGGACCGTCCTGGGCTTCATCCTGCAGAAGAGGAAGCGAGGAAGGGCCGGGCACCCGGACGAAGGGGTGGAGGCTGCTCCTGAGCTTCGGGCCTTTGAGCCCACAGGCTTAGCGTCATCATCACCTCCTTGGACCAGGGCTCCCGGCCTGGGCACCGCTGCGATCCTGGCCTGCGTCCCTCTGCGTCGTGGGGCCGCCCTGTGTGTGGCAGGATGCTCAGCAGCCCCATCGGTGACAGCCAGAGGTGTCTCTGGACATGGCCAGATGTGCCCCGGGGTACAAAATCGGCCCTGGGTGACCCAGAGCCCCTGCTTCAGGGAGAGGCTGGGTGACCTCAAAGTGCGGCCAGCTGCCCCTTCCCCCCACCCAGCCGGGCCCAGGCCTGTCTGCGGGCGGAGCTGCTGAAATCGTACCTGATCCCCCGGCCCAGGTGGCATTATCAGATTTTCTAGCCTGAAGTTACTCTTTGTTTTTCTCTCTCCTTCCCACCGTGTCTGCTCTGGAAGGAACCCGCGGGGCCAGGCCCACACGGAAGGGCGGGCTCCACGTCCTCGAGGCGGGACACGCCAGCCGTGTGGCATTCTTCTCCGTGGACATCTGTCTCTCCTCCCCGAGTGATTGATTTACTCAGTCATCCACTTCGTCAGTGTGGCCCCAGGGATGTTTATTTTTAGTTCGGCCTGTAATTCAATACCACATTGTCCAGTTTGTCCCCACATGGCTCCAGCTCTGACCACTGGGCGTCTTCCGTTGGCTCCTGTTGTCTTCCTTTGCCATAACCCGTCACTGCGGCTGGTTATTATTACTGCTGTTGTTGTTCGGTATTATTATTAAGCAGGCCCTCCTTTCTGCACTGTTAGGTGCCCCAGGTTCCTGCATATTCCTGTCCAGAATAAGCGACGGGTCCCAGGAGCCGGGCCTCTCACTGGGGGGAGGGTTGGAGCCCAGGCCTGGGTGCTGTGTGCTCGCTGCTCGGGGTGCTGCTGCTCTCGCTCTCAGCTGCAGAGGAAGGAGAGGGAGGCCAGTAAGCCAACCTGGACACGTGGCTGCAGATACTGCGTGTGTGACTGCCCGTATCTGCATCCACTTCAGCAGGGGTTCGTGTCCACTCTGACGGAGAGACTCCTGCGGCTCCGGAGCGTCTGCGTCCTGTCTGTACCCCCGGGATCAGAGGAAGAGAGGGTCACCCAGCACTGACACCCCAGGACACCAAGGTCAAGCAAGCACAGAGAGCAGTGCGCTCAGTCAGCCCCGTCTTCCCCGTGCGCACTGCGGGCTCCTCCCACTGGGCCCTGACACACCCTGGAAGGGCCGTTTACCTTCCTCAGGGACTATATTGGCGTCTGAACGGAGACAAGAAAACAGCAAAAAAACAGACATTTCATGGGTCACGTGGTCCTGGTCCCCCTGGTGTGTCCCAGGCCTGGCTGCTGGTCACTGTCCCTGTGCTCGTCTCCTCCCCAAAGATCTTTGGCCGAACAGGCCCCTTTAACCGGGGAGCGTTTCGGTCCCAGGGAAGCTCTGGGCCTGTGCTCAGCAGGCCACCCGCAGGACACCCAGCTCTTCAAGATGTCAGCGCGGACGGGCACTCAGAGGGCAACTGCGAGCTGCCCTCAGTTCTCTCGCAGGAGTGCCCCCTCCCCCCAGGCTGCCCTTTCAAGGGCTGCTGCTGCTGCTGAATTCGCTGGGCGAGGTCGCCCTGCTACAGCTCTCTGAGTAACCCGGGCCGCTCAGAGCCCATATCATCGTGAAGGTGGAAACCTGAACCTCTCTGTCCTCCCCCTGAACATGGAGCCCCTCTCTAGCCTGCATTGCCTCCTGGGCTGCTCCTACCCTCCCCAGGGGAAGGCAGAGGACAAAGCAGCCGTGTGCTGGGGCCTTTGGCGCCCATCTCCTCACCACCTCGTCTTGAGCAGCACGAGACAGGGACTGGGAGCAGGTGGACTCTGGGTGCAGGTCACCTCTGGGAACCTGGGTCATTTTTTACCTCACTCTGCTAAGCCTCAGCCTTCTCATCTGAACACTGGAGAGAATGATGGCCCCCAATTCAGAGGTATGATTACTGTTTTCATTTTAGAGAGGAGGAACCTGCACACTAAAATGGGAGAGGCACTGGTTTAATTATTGATTGACAAATCATCTCTCCTCTTTTCCCCTCTCTACCTCCAACATATTTCTATCTATCATCCATCCATTCATCCATCCACCGAGCAAACACTGAGTACCTCTGGGATGTGAATCCCTTAGGAATACAACAGTGATCCTTCTAGAAGTCCTTAGTGAATCATGGTGGGAAAAGTTAATCAAATAAGTAGCTACATTTCAGCCCAGTCAGACTCACGATGGTTACAGAGGCGATGGGGGCCTTGGGAATCCAGGGCCCCTTCACCTGTGGTGGGTGGGAGAAGCACTTTGGGGTGGTGCTTGTGTGCCAGCCTGTTGAGTTTGAAGGGAACTCTAGCGCAGGCCTTGCCAAGTGAAGGTAAATTCTAAGAGCAGAAAAGGAACAAAGGAAAAACGACTCCCACTCCCTCTGAAGCAGTGGCAGCCTCACAGTCCTGGGGCCTGGAATGTTCTGCGTTTGCTTCACCTGATGGAGCACGGCCACGACATGGCCACACTTTTTGGAAATCTTTCATCTGAACAGAGGCAGACGCCTTCCCCTCCAGCGGGAGCTGTGACATCAACGCTGTGTCATCAAAGGACTCCGGGGCTGGTCGCCCTGCACTAATCTGGGAATTGATCATTTGTTCCCAGGGGGAGATGGAGAGCTCATAGGGTCTCCGTCCGTGATGGCGAGACTTCTCCATCGCCCTCCAAGAGCACAGGTCCTCCTGCACCTCCCTCTGACCCACGGGATTCTGATGGTTCAGAGATTCTGGGCTCTCCTTGGGTCCCCCCCTCCTTTGTAGCTGGCCATTTCTTTAGTCACTTGAGCTGGTTTTCCTTATAATTTATCTCCCCCACCCCATTTCTAGCAGCTCGCTGGGCCCGTTGCCTTCCTTGCCTCCTGGCAGGTGTGTATTGCACACGCCCAGGTAAAGTCACCGCTGGAGGTCTCCCCCCTTGTAAAACAAAACCCACTGTGAACTGGAATTCACTGGTTTCACACAAAACCCGGGATCCTCGCTTCTCTTGGGGAACCAGCTAATCTGGACTTCCCTGTTCATCAACAACGGCCTGGGGGCCAGCTGCCTCCTCTGTGGGGCAGGCTCCGCCTGCCTGCGTGAAGCTGCATGAAGGACAGGGACCGTCTCCTCCCTGGTCTCCACCCATGCTGCACCCATGGCATCCCAGGTCTCGCTGACGGGGAGGCAGAGATGAGCAGTTTGAAATGCTCTCAGGGTCCTGACCCAACCTCAGGCATTGGCCAAACTAGAGCTGGTGTCCTGGATGAGTTGGAGAGAGGGGCAGGGCAATTTGGTGGAGATAGGGAGCCAGGACGGGCCAGAGAAGGAAGGTAGGGAGCTCATGGGGGTCACCAGCCCGATCTCGTGGGCTGGGACAGTGGGCTTCTTTGTGGGTGAGGGATCTTCTCTACACTTGGAGCCTGTGGAGACCTGAGCACAGCCCTGGGAGCCCACAGTGCCCTTCAGCTGGCAGAATAGGCACCCGGCAGTGAATTTTGGTGATGGCAAGAATAAGGAACAGGCCTGTTTCCTGCCTCTCTGACTTGTGGCCTGAGATTCTCACTGGCTACATGGTCCTAGAGCCCTGGGAGCAGAAAGACCTTTTCTCCTGCTCTGTGTGGCCCACGGGCTCTGGCGTGGGTTGGCCTGGGCTGGCAGCCACCGCCTGGGGGCGGTAGCAATTTTCTTGTCTGGCTGACCCCTTCCCCTGGGACTGATGGAGGCACTGGGTCTCAGAGCCTTGCCCCAGGTCACGTGGACTGGGATTGGACCCCAGGGTGGGCCAGGCCTGAGCTCACCTGCTCCTCGTCAGCAGCTGCTATGGTGCATCTGTTCCGTTCTGTCTGTAAGGGGCAGAGATGGGAGGTGCGTGGGTCCTGGTCCCCGTGGGAGATTTGCACCTGCTCCCCTCTGCCCGGACTGCTCCTCCCTCCCCTCCCCTGGCCAGCTCCTTCCTGTCTCAGCCTAGACACCCACCCTTAGGCCTCTTGTTTTGCTTTTTAAATGAATGGAATTTTTAAATTTAAAAAGCAAAATCAGACCTATGTCTTTTGTGATAAAAAACCATTTCCCCCTCAATTAAGTGTAATTACACAAAGGCATTGTCTTTCCTGACAAGGCTGAGATTGGCCGTAAACAGTCTGGGTTTTGGCTTCCGTAACTTCCTCGCGCTGCCCCTCGTGGGCCTGGGGTTCCTGTTTTAAGTGAGTCCCCAGAGCCTGGGAGGCGGGCCTCTTGGATGAGCCTGCGGGAGAGGACAGCCCCTCCACCACGTGTCTAGCCCTTGGGTGCTCACGTGTCTGCTGCGGTTGGGTCTCCTTTCGGGGGCTGCCACCCCGAGAGTTGAGACACCCCCAGCATTCCTTGTGCCTCGGAGGAGCTGAATGAGTGAAGCACATGAACTAGGGCAGGGAACCCCACGGTGTGAGTCATGGGCTTCCCAGCGCGGCCCTCCAGCCCTGGGCCGCTGGCAGCCGACCTCGGGCGGCGGGCCCTGAACTCCCGGAGCCTCGGTGATTCTCGCATCTGAAGAGTGGATGGAACCACGCCGCCTCTCCCACGGGGCTGACGTGAGCATTCGCTGGGACAAGGCCCATGCCCAGGGCATGGCAAGAGCTCAGGAAGCGACTATTTTTAATTTCCTCAGTGTTATTATTATTCGTAGTGCATGTGAGGAAGAAGGAAGAAGGCCTCCGGGGGACCCCCATTGTCATGGTTTATCTCCGGGCCGCAGGGCCTGGGGGATGGCCCCCCGAGAACCGTGGGGACATCTGCCAAATGGCTCCTGGGATCCAGGAAAGCAGAAGGGAAATGCTGCCTCAGGCTGTTTGACCTCTGGGAGGGGGGGGTGGACCCGCTCCTGCCGTGGAAGGTGGGGTGGGGGCTGCGGACTCCAGGCCACGCTTCCTCTGCCCGCTGCCCATTGTCTCTGGGACAGATGCGACTGTGTCCCTCTCCGTCCCTCTCCCTCTGTCCCTCTCTGTCCTCACCTGCTCACAGGGCAGGGCTGCCCTCTGAGGAGCACGAGGCTACGAGGAAACACCGCAGTTTCCTCCCGAGGTGGGCTGACCCTGCATCCTCCGGGGAGGCCCCGCCGTGTGTGGGCTGGCGGCTGCTCTGGGAAAATCCAGGGAACCTGGTGTCTGGGTTCCGATGTGGCACAGCCTCGGTGCTCCAGAGGGGACCCCTTCTGGGCGCTCCCCCAAGGCCACATCCCGGATATGGCTGGAGCTGGGTGAGGTCACCGTAGTGTGTTGCATGCTGACTGGGCGAAGGCAGGCATGTCCCTGCTGGGCCTCAGAGGGAAGGAAGGAAGCAGTCATGAGCCTGGCTGTGCCAAGCCCTGGCTTTCACACATGGGGCCCAGCACATCCTCATCCCGCCCGTCCTGAGAGGAAGCGGGATGGTCAAGGGCATCGGCGTGCAAGTGGACACGGTCGGAATCAAATCCCACCGTGTCTGAATCTTAGCAGCTGCGTGGCCTGGCTGTTCCCAGACCTCCCTGAGCCTCAGTGCCCTCGGCGGGGTGGTGGGGACAACCTGTGGCTGGCTGGGATGACCATCAGGGACAAAGCCTGGCCACACGATGCTCACGCCATTCCATCCTCCCTGTAGAAATAGAAGAGGCCCAGAGGTCCACAGAGAAGGAAGGCCTGGGTCGGAGGCTGGAGCTCCCCGGCTACAAGGGACAGGGACACAGCACTGAGCTCCGGGCTCTGCAGTCCGGACCTGAGAAGCTGGTGAAAATTGGCAGGCTCCTTGGCAGTCTTCCCTGGCCTTCACCTCGCGCTGCTCCCTTGTGCTGGTGCCATTGTGTGTCCAGCACCGTCGGAGGGGGCCCCTTGAGGGGACTGCCTGCCCCTTTCCTGCCAATGGGTGGCGTCACTGAGCTGAGCCGTGTTGGCAGGCTCAGGCGCCGTACAGGTTGATGGATGAATGAATGAATGAATGAATGAAGATCACACGTCAGGGCCACTCTGTCCTTCCCTCAGGGTGTGAGCCTCATGGGAGCAGAAGAGGTTAGGTCACTGGGGAAGGAAGACATCCCGGAGTCTTGGCCGGGTTCGGGCGTTTCCTACGTCCAGTGGGTGTCGCTCCTGGAGCCACGCCCACCTGGGCACAAGCAGTTAGAAAGTCACCTGCA
The DNA here is from genome assembly GCF_027574615.1 of Eptesicus fuscus. Classification (NCBI taxonomy): domain Eukaryota; kingdom Metazoa; phylum Chordata; class Mammalia; order Chiroptera; family Vespertilionidae; genus Eptesicus; species Eptesicus fuscus. The sequence continues at coordinate 3,369,332 of NC_072484.1, read as the reverse complement.
TCTTGCTGCCTCTCAGCCAGGGTCTGGGCAGCGGGGCCATCACTGGGATGGCAGGTCTCCACCCTGCCTCCAGCCCAAATCAGGGCGAGGGACGTTCTCTTTATCCCCTCGCTGACGCCCAGCTTTAGGTTGGACGGCGAGGAGCAGAAGCGTGGGCTCCCAGCGCGGCCGCGGGAAGGCCACTGCAGGTGCGCTTTGTCACGGCCACAGATCAGCGGGTGCCCATTTCTTGCGGGTGAGCATCATTGGCATGAAGACAGCAGCCGCCATTGCACACGCAGTCGGGCAGTTCAAGGCCTGGGCGAGCGCAGCCTTGCTCTTGGCCTCGGACCCGGGCTGGGTGTGGTCCGCGGGCCCGGGATGCGGCCGTTCCGGGAGCAATGAGGACTCTCACCTCATCCGCTCACCTCACCGCTGGGGTGGAAGTTTGAAATTCAAACTTTCGTTACAATTATAAAATAGTCTGTTTACGACAGTGCGAAACAAAGGGATCGTGGCAGAGGACATGCAATGAAAAGGCAGTGTTCCCATCCTTGACCCCGACGGGCCCTCTCCTGGGAGTTTCCCCTGTGTCGCCACAGGTGTGGGGGCGACTGCAGTGGGTGCTCTTGTGTGCGGGTCAGGTCAGCACCCGCCCATCTGCGGGTGCTCCCTCGGTGGCTTCGTGAGGGGCGAGGGCCCGTTGATCCCGGTCGCTGCCTCCGTCGCTGGCGCCTCGTGGACCCCAAGGAGAAGCTGTATTGCAGGAAGGAACGGGGAGGGTCCTCAGCCCGCCGCAGCGTTCTCCCGGTGGGCACCTCCGCTCATGTCGGGGCCCCTCGGAGCCCCGGTGTGGGTGGCTGTGACGGTCCTGCTACTAAATGCCCTTCAGCTCAGACACAGGGCCATCTGGGAGGGAACATTCCTAGGAGCGCAGTCCCTGAGTCCAGGGTACGAGTCGTTAATGCTGCTGATGTCGGATTGCTGACCTGTCGGGGGGAGCGGGTCCTTGACGCTTGGCGTGGTTTGGGTTGCATGTTCTTTCCCTCCAACCCTTTCAGGCCCCGACCCGGCTGCTCCTCCGGTGGCACTGACTGTGCCTCTGGCTCCACATCTGGTCACGGGGCTATTGACTTGGAGCCACAGGCCAAGGAGAGAGAGAAGGGAGCACAGGCCCTGGGGTCAAGGCAAAAAATCACCCAAACAGCATCCCCTCCCAGCACCAGGGTGCCCGAATGCTCGTTGGAGCCAGCGGTTCCGAGGGCTCTTCGTTAGGGACGGCGAAGGGAAGTGAGTTGCAATCTTGGGATGTGAGTTTATAGATTCTGGAGGCCTGGTGGTTATGCCCGGGCTGGCATCCCCCCAGATTTGCTGAGGGGTGCTGGGGCGGATCTGCTGCTGAGCAGGGCCACCCCTCTGACGGTTCACTCCCCTTTGAGGCAGTTTCAAGTCCCAGGGATGAGGTGGTTTGTTCAATTACAGGCAGACAAATGGGGCCCAGAGAGGCAAAGCAACTTGCCCAAGGTCACACAGCTTGTCCAAGTCCCAGAGGGAGCCCCACCACTTCAGCTCTTGGCTTTAAAGTCAACACGTGCTTGTTTCTTTTTACATAAAATAAGAACCTCGTTGTGGCTCCGGACCCAGACAGCCTGGGTTCAAATCCTCCCCTGCTGATCACTGACGTCCGGGGAGTAGCTTCACTTGTGTACGCCCGCAGAATTCACAGACAGAGGGCTGGTGGGGTTGGCTGCTCCTAGCGCCCATGAAAGGGAAGATGCTGCTTGTGCATCCATGGCCGGGGTCTCGCGGGGTGCGGGCTGCGTGGGGTCTCGCCGGGTACAGCTGCCGGCCGATACACAGGTGGGAAGGGGGCTGACCCTCCACCTTTGCTGGAGCTACAGGCAAATCCAGGCCCCGACGATGGGCTCATTGCAAAGGCCCCCGAGTTGAGCAATGTTATCATCGTCTTGTAACTCATCCACTATGTCTGACCTTTGGATTCAAAGAATAACTAATGGGGCACTTTGGACGGTGGTTGGAGTGTCAGCTTTTAATGAATACACTGGACTGAATATATTTAGCTGGACCATTCTGCCCGGTCCATCCAATTACCCACACTCACTATGCAACTCGATTGCGTTTTCCATTACAGAGTGACTTTGCTAAATGGGCGGCCATGCTGCAGACAGGCAGCCGGTGCCAATATTGACCAGAGGACGGTTTATTGCCGCATGGAGGCGATGCTCGGGGCCGTGAATCTGGGGCTGGGCCTGGCTTCCCTGCAGCCTCCAGGTGGGGGACGGAATTGTGTTTGGATGAAGCATCTCAGTCATCAGCCCTCCTTCCAGACTTGCCAGTGTTCTGCCTTTTGTTAAGTGGAAGTGCCTCTCCCTGGCCAAGGCTCCCCTGTGCTCAGGGCCCCTCTGGCTTTAATAGTGGAAATGGAGGCGAGGTGTTGGTCAGCTTCCCCGGGTTTGGGTGCCAGAATGACGCAGAGCGCTGTGCCTGCCAGGGAGCCTCCGGGTGGTCCGCCAGAGGAGGCTGCGAGCCCCCTTCATCCTCGCAGCCTGAGAGCGGGGCCTGTGCCAGTCCCGCCGACTCCTGCCTCGAATGGCCCAGGGGACCAGGGGGCCGCAAGCCCTCAGTGTGACAGCGACGCGGCCGGAGTGCAGCCCGCAGTCCCGGGAACTTGTTTTAGAGTCTGGAATTGTAATTCAGGAGCCGCCCCGCCCCCATGGTATCAGGAGTATTCCTTCATACACGACAACCTTCCTCAGCTTCCATCACTCCTCGGAGCTGGATCCGTGTTTCCCTGATCTGAGACACAGAGGGGAGGGAGGGAGGGGGGTGAACAGAAAAAGGTGAAGCTACAGTTGGGCCGTTTCCTTCTACATAAAGGCCAGGGAACACCAAGTACATGGCAGGCCCACACATCCGTCATCTCCCGTCCTCAGACGACCTAGGGAGTCGGTGTTGTGGTATATGCTTTGCTTTTTGTTTTTTTAGAGATTTTTTAATTGCTTTTTTAGAGAGAGAGAAAGGAAGAGAGAGAAACATCAGTGTGAGAGAGAAACACCGACTGGCTGCCTCCTGCACCCGCCTCGTTTCAGGGATTGAGCGTGAAACCCGGGCATGTGCCCTGACCAGGATCAAACCGGCAACCTTCCAGTGCATGGGGAGATGCCCAACCAACCGAGCCACCCCGGCCAGGGCTACTTTTTACTTTTAGATAACCTCAGACCTACAGAAGAATGGCAAAAATAGTAGAGAGGGCTCCTGGAGAGCCCTCCCCCCGCTTCCCCTCGTGTTAACATTGAAGAAAGTGTTTTGATCGGCAGTCTTAACGGAAAGCTGAGGCCGGAGAGGCTGAGAAAGCTGCACCAAGTCCCAGAGCAATAGTGGGATTTGAACCTGGATCTGGGCGTGGTTGTGCCTGTGAGCATCCCGCCCTCCCACCTGTCCAAGGTCTTCCAAGGAGGAGCAGGTGCACGTCACGCAGCCTCCGACTCAGGAGCGATTGGGCTCTGCAGCGGGGGCGCCTGTGCCTGAGAGCCGAGGGGAAGCCAGACTTCATTATGTCCGAGAGGAGGCCTGGCTGTGTAAGGTACGAGCGGACACAAGATGGCTCTGGCGCCCGGCCGACCAGCAGCCCCGGCCCCCCTCCCTTGTTTAGACTTTACTAGTCTTGTCTTCTGGGCCCCAAACTGGACCAGGCAGGCCTGCATCCAGCCCACGTGGCTGGAGCCCATGAACAACCAGCACATCGAACTGGGCTTGTGCAACAATTCTGTTGGCGAACCAATGTGCAATTATCAACAATTAACCTTACAAATAAATGAGCCATCACAAAAGAGGACATTTTGCTTTTGCCAAGTTCAACAGACAGCCTTTCAACAAACACCATTTGATTTTCTGAGCGCTCCAACGAGGAGAGGAGCATAGGTGGTTTAAAGACATAGACAGACAGGTGAAGAATACGTCCCGCCATTAAACACACCTATGCCAGGCTTGGCGCTCAGCACTCAACGTGGATCAGCTCTCTGGATCCCCTTGAAAATCTGGTGAAATAGGCAGTTACATCCTTAAGAGAAACAACTTTTTAATTTTGAAATAACTGTGGGCTCACGAGTTGCAAAGATAGTACGTAGAGGACTGAGCTACCCTTCCCCCAGGTTCCCCCGAGTGACTGGTATGTGGCTGTAGCGTGAGATTGAAGCAGGACATTTGAGCTGATCCATCTGCAGCCCTTATTCAGGTATCACCGGTTTTGCATGCACCATGTGTGAGTGTCTGTGTGTGTGCAGCTAGTGGAAAAATGTCTCCTTGCTAAGTTATCTCCTCTAACGATGCTGTACAAAGGGCAAAGCTTACCGCCCCCCCCCCCCAAAAAAAAAAAAAAAAGTATGGCTCAAAGTATCATCCTGTCCGTGCGTGGCCTTGATGTGACTGCGAGGTGGGAGGCCACTAAGTGGAGGCTGCTTTATGCTGTGTAGCCGGGATGTGTGGACAGAAGCACGGGGAGGCCTGAGCCGGGAAACCCACCTCCCCACAGCACGGGGCCTCACGCACTCCAAAGAGGAGGCGGCTGCTCACACCCCAGGGCTGCGAATTAATAACAAATTGCAAAGCCTATGCACCCGGGGGCTTGCCTTTGTTCTTGGCGCCGTTAGGAATGTAAAAGGTCACCGCGCGGTAATAAATAATGGGGCGTGCCTGTTTTGTGCAGGGAGATAAGGAGAGGTGGTGGGCGGCATTTCAGCAGCTCTGAGGAGGAGGTTTGAAATCATCCCCCCCCCCCCTCCCCTTCGCTCTGGGTGGCAGAGGGGGTGAGAACTTCCTGCAAGTTAAATTAAAAATAAAATCAATAGCATTTCAAGTGCTTGTGAATTAGGGGTTATTTGCTGAGGCGTAAGGGGATTAAGGTTCAAACCTAAAGATGATCAATGGGCAATTACTGCCCAGGTGGAGGTGGGAGGTGGAGGGGGGGTGAACACTCGCAGGCAAGAGGGGCAGGAAGGGAGAAGGCACCCCTCCCAACATCAAAAGTATGTGGTCTGTCTGCATGTGTCAGACGCCAGGAAGCATGGCTCAAACGCATTAGGGAAGCCATGGCGGGGTCACCTGTCCCGTGAAGACCCAGGCCCTTTGCCCTCCCTCCTGACCTCCCCGGAGCCGCCCTACCCACAAGGGAGGACAGGAGAGCGGCTCCGATTCAGACCTCAGCAGACAAAGACCGAGGTGCGACCGAGGCCGCCTCCACGCCAATCAATCCTGGGGCCATAATAACTACAATTTTCTGATTTGAAGGCAAAACCAAATAACCCAGAGGAGCAATTCAGGCCACATGCGGGCCTCTTCCTGAGAAGGAGCACAAATTGACTTTTCTTTTCTAAGCCCAATTTTATGCTGCTCATCGACCCCCTCTGTCCCTCTGAGCTCCCCTTTCTTCCTTTCTGCTTGGAAAGTTTCTGCTTCCAATTAATGGAAGCTCAGAAACTTTCTCGCTTCCGGTCTCTCTGTGTTGTTGGTGCAGCTTCACTTTGGCTCGGAGGCCGAGGGGAGGCGCCGGCGGCCCGGGCTGGCCTTGGGAGGGAGCGTCTTGACCTTTGGGAGTCTCGGTGTCTTGACACCAGCTCTTGACCAAAGTGCACCTCCACCTCGTTCTGAACGAACCTGGAATTGGGACTGTGACCACCGGGTCCTCCCTCCTTGTCTCAGCCCGCACACCCAGGTCACTCTTTTCTCCTTACCTGCTCGCCACGCTGGCTTCTTCCAGGTGGTGGGACTCTCCAAGTTGGTTCCCGCCCCAGGGCCTTTGCCCGTGCTGTTTCCCTGCCTGGCATGCTCTGATCTGCCCATGGCCAACCCCACCATGTTCCTCCATCCTTAGCTCAGCTCTCACCACCCCTTCTTACAACATCACCCCACTTTTGTATCTTCGTGGCCCTCATCCTGGTCTGGAATTTTGTCCTTTTTGTTTGTTACCTGCTTTGGATGCCCCTGTCCCACCAGGACATGCTCTTTCACCCCAGCCCCTTGTCTGGCCCATAGGGTGTCCAAGTATGTCAGCTGAGTGAAGGAGTGATTGCGTTCTGTGATCGGACGAGTCGCGGAGGCCCTGGAGCAGAGCGGACGCTCATTACAGGCCTTTCCAGCTGCGACGTTTTCTGAGCCGGCTCATCTCGCTCAGGCTCCTCATTTTACACACGAGGAAGCAGAGGCCGGGGGTGGGGGGTGGATCCTGCTGAGGTGGCTGCTCCTGCGGCCGTAGCAGGGTCCCCAGGGTGTCCCCTCTCCACACGGGGCACCTCCAGGTGGCTTTGGATTTCAAAAGAAGGTAGCTGGTGCCTCGTGGCCTCTAAGTTCAGAAGAAGGGCCCTTGGGGGCAGATGGGACCCTTGTTGGTGACTTGTCCCCCGCCCCTCAAAGGGGGGAGTTGAAACTGGTGCTAGGAGCTGGTTTCCTCCAGTGAGAGCCCTTCCAGATAGACAAGCTATTCAGAGGCCTGGAGGTGGGCCTGGTGCGTCCCAGGCTCTCAGCCTGCCCCTCACTCCTTCATTAAGAGCTGCCGTCAGCTCATCCCTGCACATTTAAAATGTGTTAGAATCACTTCTCCCCTCTGGCGAGCTGCACTCAGGAGACTGAGCCCAGCAGCCCCCTCCTCCAGGGTGGTGGGGGGCGGGAGGGAGGGAGGAGGGTCCGCCAGGGCCTCCGGATTTCAGATTCCAGCCACTGGTGGTGTTTACTTCCAGTCAAAGCCAGGCCTGCTCGACTTCAATGCACAGCACCCACTTGAGACAATCCGTGGCCGGGGCGGAGGGGTGGGGTGGGGGATCCTAGTACTCCCCTTTCCTTCCCTCTCCCTGACCAACTGACCACCCTTCAGGGCCTGAGCTGGGCCCTTCCCCTGCCATCGGCCCCCGGCCCTGCCCCCACCACCAGGAGAGAGGAGATGCTAGTCGTGGGTGTTGACACGATGATTTATGTGCTTGTTTCTTTGTGCTGCAAACTTTTCCCTTTGTTTGCTGCAGAAGTGACCACTGGCCAGGTGCTCCCACTTAGGGTCCAGGAACACGTTCTGTAAACTTCCAGTCAGCCCTAAGCTTGCCCCCTCCCCACAAGTGGGGACAGCCCCCCCCCCCCCGGCCCCTCACCTGCCACAGGAGCCAGCAAACAGGTACTGCCATGGAATCAGAGACCACACAGTGCCCAGCTCTGGGCGGGCGTGTGGGGCCACCCATTAGTTGTCATGGAAACTCATTACTCCAGGAGTTCATTCTGCTGAAAATATAAACAATTTTCCAAAAGGTTTTAGCAAAATTCATGGGTAACAGCCTAATGGCATTATTAAGAGGGAGTAGGACATGGCAGCCTGAAGGCCTAGGCCCAGCCGCCTCCGGTCAGGTGGGGACCCGCTCGCCCACATGTTCCTGCAGCCTCCCACCCGCAGCGTGAGGCCAGGCACACGGCCGTCCTCATGAGTCGGGGCCACACTCTCCTCTCAGATGTTGATCTGTAGGGATGGACGTGTCAGGGGTGGTCGCCTCTTCTAGGCTTGCTGAGCGAATTCCTGCTATTAAGCTGGGCATAGAAAAACATCGCATAATGAATGATGGTAAATTATGACAGTCATAATAGCTATGTGCTGATAATACATCACTGAGCATTCATTACTATTATTGCATTGTATTATTTAACTACATTATTAATGACCAATTGTTATTAACCTTAATTAATAACAGTCACATAGGGTCCCATTCTGTGCCAGGCCACTGATGTGTGAGAGCTATATTTCTAATCACAACCCTGTGGGGAGGCACTGTTATCATCCCCATTTTACAGATGGACAAACTGTTGTGCCTTCTAATAGCCCTTCATTCCATTAAAAATATGGCTGGGACCCTGTGCCAAGCAGGACTATTAAGTTCCCCCAAAGCACCATCTTTCTCTCTCACTTTCATCCATCAAGTACATATTGAGCTCCCACTGTGTGCTACATATTGTTCTGGACAGTGGAGAGGCAGGGCACACACCATGCTTGAGTTGTTTTCTCCTTGGCTCCCTCCCACTCACCTTCCAGAACCATTATGCTTCCTTTCTCCCATGAAGCCTTTTCTGAACTTGCCAGTGTAGTCAGGGGCCTCCTTGATGCCGCCTAGACTCTGTACCTCCTCTATCCCAACACTTAGCAGTCCTGGCAGCTGCTTGTCTTGCATCTGCCTCTCCCTCCGGAGCTGAGGCTACATCTTTGTCTTTGTGTTTCCAAGGTCAGGCACAAAAGAGACAGCCACTAGATGTTGGTTGGATGTTATCGCTTGGAAATAGGCTCCAGCAGGGCTGGGTCTGTGTTGCTCATCACCACATCCCCTAGAACAGTGTGAGGGCAGAGTGGGTGTGAAATACATGTTTGTAGGAAGGATGGGTAGATGCATGAATGGATGGATGGACAATGGATGGGTGGGTAGATGGGTGGATAACTGAATGGATGTGTGGATGAGTGGATGGGTGGATGGGTAGATGGATGGGTGGGTGGGTGGGTGGATGGATGTGTAGAAGGGTGGATGGGTGCATGGGTATATGTTTGAATGTATAGTTGGATGTTAGATGAGTAGAAGGATGAAGAAAAGGCAAACAGATAGACAGATGGATGGAGGGTCAGATAATTAAATGGATGAATGTCTGGATAATTAAGTAAATGGATAAAAGAATGTTGGTTATTAGAATAGAGGGTTGGATGATTAAATGGTTGGTTAAAAATCTAAGCATTGGTGAACAAAATGCTTCCCCTTAGCTTGCTTTTGACAGAAAAAGAAAGAGAGGTGGGTGGGTGAGGAAAAGAAAGAACCCACCTCCCCACCTACAACTCCATCTTTGTTCCTCTCTCGTTGACCTCTCTCGTGTTCGGTTCCAGTTCGAATGTTGAAAAACCAAACCATGAGAAAGTGGTGCCTATTGGCTCCAGTCCCGGGGTGTGGAGCTCTTCCCTCCTGTGTGTGCAGACAGCTGAACAATCAAAGTTTGACTTCTGCCTGGATTTCCTCAGCTCGCTGGACATGAACTTGTTCTTGGAGCTATGAAACTTGACATACGTTATCCTGAGACTTTCAACTCCCAAGTTTGCTTGGCCAAAACAAGCACCTGTGTTTAATCTGTGGGGCTCTCTCCCGTGGGAAGGCTGCTGCATCTGTGGCCATTTCTAGAGGCCCCGTGTCACAGCACTTCCCCCAGCACCACCACTGCCTCTTCCTGCCCCGATGGGGAGTACATCTCATGCCATTCCAGTCACATTTTTAGGAACTGGAGATAGATGATGGTGGACGAAGGGTTCACCGAGAGTTGAGGGACCCCACCTGGGTGCCCTTAGAGGCTCACAATTTCCTCAGTAGAAACCTAACAGCCTTGACCTTGGCAGCCTGGTGGGGCAGTGGCTGAGACGTTGCTGCCTTTGCACATGTCCTCAGCAGAGCTGGCCAGTGTCCTCTTCCAGGGCAATGCCACTCAGTGTGGCTGCCGCCGGGCTTCTGCAGGGTGTGGTGAGGGTGCTCATGTCCAGTGAGGTCAGGAAGGGCAGCCAGAGATTCTCAAAGTGCAAACATGAGCAGTGGGCCCTCTAAACCTGCAGCTTCCAGAAGCGACAGGGTCCAGAGTGGTGGATAGGAAGTGTGCCCCGTTATGTTAGTGGTATGGACAATGAGACGGATGGTCATTCATTCATTCATCCATTCAGCCAACATCTGTTGAGTGCTGGGTTGTCCTCGAGGGCCAGAGCTGGGCTCCTTCTCCTGTCATCTGCCTCCAACACCCCTTCACCCTACAAGACTGCCTCGTGCGAGGTTGGCCTCCAATGCTCTATCCACAGCTCCTCACCCCCACTGACACTGACACCCCTGACGGCCCGGCCACCAGAGGCAGAGCAGCTCCTCAGAAGACCGGTAGCTGCCAGGCTCCGGCCTCGTGGACCTCAGGGACAGGAGGCGTGGCTGGACCACAGAGTCTGACGAGTGTGTTCAGGATAAAGTGAAGATGCCGTGGAGAAGGGGAAAACTCAAATAGCAGTCACTGAAGAAGTGATTGGGCCATCCAGGCTCCCAAGGAGCCGGCAGGCTCATTTCTGAGGAGGAGGCAGCCTGTGTCCTGGCCCTCAGTGAACCTGGGAGAGGAGCAGTCCCCCGGGGGCACTGCTTGCGGCCCTCCCAGCGAGGTGCTCAGCACCTGGCAGGTGCCCTCCTGCTCCACCCGAGGGGCCCAGGAAGTTCAGGTTGCTTATAGTCACAGTTTCTCTTTCATTGTATCCATCAGCTCTTCCATTTGAGTGTCAGAAATTTACATGGGCAGGGCTTCCTGGAGGCCTCTCTCAGCATCTGGCGGGGAGGAGGGACAGTGAGAGGGCTGCCGTGTTGTGCCCCAATTTCCCCAGGCCCCTTTCCTTCCAGCCTTCTCTCGCACTGCCCTTCCGAGCATGCTAATGCAGGTTTGTATCTAGGGTTGGCATTTCCCAAGGAAAGTTAGCATAATTTTTAATTTAGAATATCAGGAATCCAATTTACTCGTTCGGTCAGTTAATGATGTGGGCTGCTTGAAGAGCACACTCCTGCCGGCCTCTGCGGGTCTGACTCTCCCTCCCGCGTGATGACAGGGACGAGTCCACTCCGATGGACCAGCGGAGGCGGGCAGGGCAGGGTGGGGGCTCAGCTGGGCTTTGGTTCAGATGGAACTTGCCATTGGAGATAAGGATGAAGCCGGGTCTGGGCAGAGCTGGGCTTGGTCTCAGCAGAGCAGTTTCTTCCCATTCAGAGGGCAGCTCCACTCTGTTGCACCGGGGACCCCCAGCACACGGGCCCTTTGAAGTACTAAGAAAGAACAACAGTGAGCAAAGCCTCCACAGGGCTGAGGCGGGGCGCAGGGGCGAGGCATGGACCTCAGCCAGCGGGGCTGTGGCGAGCACAGAGCCCCAGCGCTCCCTCCTGCCCTGCAGGCCGCATGCCTTCCTGGGACACATTTCCTGTCCCAGGTCAGCACCCCAGCCAGCCAGGGAACTTGGGGGAAGGCTGTCACCCAGACTGTCACAGCCCCCGGCTCCTGCTGGGACTTTCCTCTGAGGTGTCAGGACAAGAGGAACCATCCCAGAGCCATCTGCCTCTGCCCGCGGCGTGTTCCCGGTTGGCAGCTGGGAAGCCATACTTGAGTGATAAAGATATTTTACTGCGCAGTTTTACTCGGGCAACACATTTTATTGTTTAATTCTGGAGATGAAACAGTCGATAGATTGATGAAGGCAAGGTGACCTTGCAGTTGAGCAAAAACCTCCGCGTCTCCCCTCCAGAGCAGTGCCTTCACCCAGATGCTAATGATCGTCCCTTAATGGCTGTGTGCAGGCCGCGCGTGCGTTCGCTCTGCTTGGGTGTCTGAGGTTCCCGTGCCTCTCAGGCCACACACAGGCTCAGCAAGCATGCTTCCAGAGGAGACACTAGACATTATTTAGGGTCTGTGCTACCGCTGACACAGCAGGCTCACGCACAACATCCTTAATTGATGGAGCAAAAATCTAATCAGAAAGAGTGTGTGCCCAGGAGGCTAATAAAACAGATTGCCAATGGGGTGCGTGCCAATCAATCCATCAATCCATACTATTGAACATCCCTCCCGCCCCCAGCTCCTTCTCCCAAATTGGGTCAGCTCTCAAATCAGTGCTGTGAGGAACGCAGAGGGTCAGCTGCCCAAAGGATGGACCATCTCCCAGGTGTCAGGAGACTCACTCGCCTGAAATGATCAACAGGAGGAGGCCCCGGTTAAGCCGCTGTGGAATGTCAGGAGGCAATGGGACTCTGGCAGACACATGAGCAGAGCGTCTGGGGGACGTGGATGGAAGGTGTGCACAGTCAGAGGGAGTGGCTGTGGGCAATGAGTGAGGAGGTGGCAGGCTGAGGGTCCCCCGGCTCTGCCACTCTGCACTGTGGGAACCCTGCAGGTTTCTGCCTCTTCCTTCTCCCCTGCGTAAGGGTGATCATGGCCCTGGGCCCCAGAGCTCTTCTGAGGTTCCAGTGAGGCGAGGGGTCGGGGGCAAACCGTCTTTGGAATGGTCGGGAACGATGGGGTGGAGCGAGGGGGCAGGTTAAGTAAACTTTCAGAAGTGGAAATGTGTGGCCAGGTCAATATCAGCTTGGTGGGCAATTAAGCCATTTCATCAATCATCTGGAAGCTGCTCCTGACACCGACTCCCAGGTGGGCTCCGGGGTACCTTTCTCCCCATAAACAAAATTCCATCACTGATAACATAGACCTTCCTCAGCCTCCGTGCATGGCTCCAACAGAAACTCCCAGGCTGAGAAATGGCAGGCATAACTTTCTCCATATTAGGCAATAAAACACCCAGAGTGTAATGTAGACAGAACAATTCCACGCATGCCCACCACATCATCACAATTGTTCTCCGTTCGCCTTGACTTCCTTTGTGCTTCAGACTTTGCGCTTCAGGCTTCTGAGAGTCCCCGCTGCTCTGCGTCCTGGCCAACCCTCAGCTTTGATGGGCGTTTGCATCTTCTTCCTTCCCCGCCCGTGGAAGGTGTCCCATCCTGAGCTGATGTGTGGAAGGAAGGAGTTTGGAAGCGGTCTCGGTTGCTTCCACCTGGGCTACTCTGTGGAAAAGTACAAAGCAAACCAACAATACAGCAACAATGGGTGGTCTGTGAGTTGGAATGAATGGAGAGTGTGCTCAGCAGAAGGCACCTGAGACGGGAGCCCTGGGCAGGCCAGGTGCCGCTCTGAACAGTCCTGTGGGCAGGCATCTCCCGGAGCCCTGGGTTTCAGGATCAGGCAGGGCAGTTGAGGGTCCCCAGGGGGGAGAAGGTGAGTCCTCTGTTCTCTCCACTGCCCTGCGTGTCCGAGCTCCCCAGCCTGCCCTCGGGGCCCAGAGCCTGGTCGCCTGCCTGCTCCTGAGGCTCTGGAGGCTGGAGTCCTCACTGTGTCTACATTGGCTGGATGTATTGATGGCGAGTGGGCGGCCACCAACCAAGATGGCCACCACCTGGCCAAGAAGGGCTCGGCAGGTGCAGAGAAAGGTCACGGTGATGCCTTCCCCAGGACTGATTTGTCCCCATTGGGAGTGCGAGCTCGATGCTGACGGACAGCCGCCAGCCACCTGGGCCTGTCCCACTCCAGCTCCACTGGCATCTCTCCCTCTTTGAAAGTCCCGAAGCACCGGGAAAGGTCAGCGGGCTGGTCTCGGCCTCGGCCAGGCAGCCCTCGGCCGGGCTCCAGAGTCACACACACCCCGGCTGCAGGTCCCCTTCACCACCCGCTTGTGGCTCCCTCTCCAGGCTCTCACCAAGGACATACCAAACCAACTCAACAGAAATACATTTTAAAATGAGGAGGAGGATGGTGGTTATGATGCCAACCATTTCTTTTTTTTTTTTTTTTTTAATAATTCTTTATTGTTGAAAGTATTACGTATGTCCCTCTTTTCCCCCTTTGACTCCGGCCAGCCCGCCCCCGGCCCAAGTCGTCAGCACCCTATTGTCTGTGTCCATGGGCCATGCATATATGCACGCAGGTCTTTGATTGATTACTTTCCACCCTCCCACCCTCTGAGATTCCGCACTCTGCTCCATGCTACCTTGTCTCTGGATCCACTCTGTTCATCAGTTTATTTTGTTACTTAGATTCCACATATGAGTGAGATCATGTGATACTTGTCTTTCTCTGACTGACTTATTTCACTTAGCATGATACTCTCCAGGTCCCTCCATGCTGTCTCAAAGGGTAAGAGATTCTTCTTTGTTACTGCTGCATAGTATTCCATGGTGTAAACGTACCACAGCTTTTTTATCCACTCATCTACTGATGGGCACTTGGGCTGTTTCCAGGTCTTAGCTATTGTAAATTGTGCTTCTATGAACATAGGGGTGCATACATTCTTTCTGATTGGTGTTTTGGGTTTCTTAGGATATATTCCTAGAAGTGGGATCACTGGGTCAAATGGCAGGTCCATATTTAATTATTTGAGGAAAATCCATACTGTTTTCCATAATGGCTGCACCAGTCTGCATTCCCACCAGCAGTGTACTAGGGTTCCCTTTTCTCCACATCCTCACCAGCACTTGTCATTTGTTGATTTTTGATGGTAGCCATTCTGACAGTGTGAGGTGATACCTCATTGTTGTTTTAATTTCCATCTCTCTGATGATCAGTGACTTTGAGCATTTTTTCATATGTTTCTTGGCCCCTGTATGTCATCTTTGTAGAAGTATCTATTTAGGTTCTTTGCCCATTTTTTAATTGATTGTTTGTCTTCCTTTTGTTAAGTTGTCTGAGTTCCTTATATATTTTGGATAGTAACCCTTTATCAGATGTTTCATTGCCACATATGTTCTCCCATACAGTGGCTCCCTTTTTGTTTTGTTGTTGGTTTCTTTTGCTGTACAGAAGCTTTTTATTTTGATGTGGGCCCATTTGTTTATTTTCTCCTTAGTTTCCTTTGCCCTGGGAGATGTAGCTGTAAACATACTTCTCCAAGAGATGTCTGAGATTTTGCTGCCTATGGCTTCTTCTAGGATTTTTATGGTTTCACGACTTACATTTAAGTATTTTATCTACTTTGAGTTTATTTTTGTGCATGGTGTAATTTGGTGGTCTAGTTTCATTCTTTTGCATGTATCTGTCCAATTTTCTCAACACCATTTATTGAAGAGACTGTCTTGACTCCATTGTATGCTCTTGCCTCCTTTGTCAAATATTAATTGAGCGTAATGGCTTGGATTGATTTCTGGATTCTTTGTTCTGTTCCATTGGTCTATATGCCTGTTCTTGTGCCAATAACAGGCTGTTTTCATTACAGTGGCTTCTGCAGTATAACTTGAAATCTGGTATTGTGATTCCTTCAACTTTAAGTATCTTAATTTTTTTGTTGTTGTTGCAATGGTAAATGGGATTGTTTTTTTTTTAGTTTCTCTTTCTGAGACTTCATTATTGGTATATAAAAAGCCATTAGTTTTTGAGTGTTGATTTTGTATCCTGCCACATTGCCAAATCTAGTAGTTTTTTTTGGTGGAGTCTTTAGGGTTTTCTATATACAATATCATGTCATCTGCAAATAATGAGAGTTTTACTTCCTCCTTTCCAATTTGGATGCCTTTTATTTCTTCTTCTTGTATGATTTCTGTGGCTAGGACTTCCAGTGCTATGTTGAATAAGAGTGGTGAAAGTGGGCATCCCTGTCTTATTCCTATTCTTAGGGAAAATGGTTTTAGTTTTTGCCCATTGAGTATGATGTTCGCTGTAGGTTTTGTCATGCATGGGCTTTATCACATTGAGATATGCTCCCTCTATTCCCACTTTGCTGAGAGTGTTTATCAAAAATGGGTGTTGAGTTTTGTTGAATGCTTTTTCTGTGTCTGTTGATATGATGATGTGATGCCAACCATTTCTTGATTGCCTATGCGATGATGGACTCCCTCCTTCACTTAACTGCAACAACTATGATGTGGGAGTGAAGGTCTCCATTCTGGGAGAAAGAACTGGGCTGGAAGTTGAAGAATTTGGCTGAGATCGCACAGGAGGGTCAGGAATTGAACCTCCCAGTGTCTTTTCCATCCGCCTTGTGGGGAAGCAAGAGGGCCCCAGCTGTACCCAAGACCTGTGTGCTCAAAGAAGTCAGAGAAATTACCTGTGTGTGGTGCAGGGGAGACCTATCCTGGGCAGGGTGTTGGCACCCAGCTCTGCCCCAGCTCACAGCAGGATTAGGAGAGTTCTCTCTTCACTCCTGTCAAAATTCCCAAATCCTATGTTTGTGTCTTGGGGATACTTAAACAAATATTTAGAAGATTCTGAACCATGGAGGGGGTTTGAGGGAAGCTGTGAGTGAAGAGTTGATATGGGACAGAGGACCCGGGCCTGATCTGATTTATGAGAGGCGCGAGTGAGGACACGTGCTGATAACCCAGGCCTGCCATGGCATAGAAAGGAAGAACATGAGACACAGCACAAAGCTAGAGTGTGGACAGCAGGCCCTGGGAGAGCTCTGAGGCACCTCTGACCCAGCAGGAGGCTTCGTGGAGCAGCGGACTTCCTGCACCATGTAACCCAGAAGGTGCAGCGACACCCAGCCTGCCTGTTCTGCTCTCACCTTTAAAAACATCTTGCTGGACGGCTCATCTCTCTGGGAGCACCTGTGTACAGGCAAAGAAAATCAGCCCTCACAGCTTCTCCAGGATCCACGCCCGTTCGGGCAGCCCCATTCTGCAGATGAGGAAACTGAGTCTCTTGACACAAGGGGCTTGAAGTTGATAGCTGGGCCTTGTCTCAGGTCTGTCTGATGTTAAAGGACATGACTGGCTTGTTCTGTTCTGTTGAGCTCTATCAAAATACACAACAGGAGAAATGCACAGACAGGGGGTCAACTTGAATGATCCCAAAAGGTATAAGGAAAACCAGTCTATCTGTCCCCGGTTCTCCAGCCCCCTTCTCAGAAGCAACAGTAGATGGCAACGTCTTGGACTTCCTTCTAGGGATATGGCATGCATATTGGTGCATGCTGACTCTCTTTTTACTTTTTAGCCAAATAGCTGCATCTAACATGCACTTTCCTGTACCTCGGTTTCTCAATCAGCGGGCTATTTGGGAGACAGTTGCACCCCCATGCACGTGGACGTGGGGCAGCCTGGAGGTGGTGTATGGCCTGGTATGGTTGAGCCCTGATTTATAGAGCATCACCCCATTACTGAATATCTGTAGTTTCCGGCCTTCTCCCTGTAACTTTGGGTGATGTGTGAGAAGGTCTGCTGGACAAATTTCTACCAGAGAAGTTGCCAAATCAAAGGGTGTGTCTGTTTTTAATCTGAATGGGTATTGCCAATAGCTCCTACAAAGTCGCAATGTTCAAGGGTGTCAGATGTCTCCATGCCAAGAGATTACAGGGTGTTGCCAAGCTTTGTGACCATGCCAATCTGATAGATGTCTCATTTGCATTGTTATTATAAGTGAGGCGGGGCAGCTTTTCATTTACGTTCAAAGCCAACAGCAATTTCCCTGTGACTGAGCTGTCAAGGTCCTTCAAAAGACACATCCTTGGCATCATCTTACCCCGCTCCCCGGGGTCTCCTCGGGTGGGCCCCTGGGGACTGGGCTGGGTGGGCGGCAGAGGGTCACAGGAGTCTTGGCCTCTAAGACCAGCGCTGTACCCATCTCTCTGTGTGGTCTTATGCAACCACCTAGAATGACATTTCCTTCAAAAAGAGGAGTTTGGATCAGATAATCCTAAAAATCAATGACTTTTGTTATCGCCCAGACAGTTGTGGCTGGCAGTTTGCTATCTGTTCAGAAGGAAATGGATCTGCACTTCAGAAGAAAGAATTTAATTTAGATACTGTGGAAAACTTCCTGACGTCTCAGGATATTAAACTCTGGGATGAATGATGACGGTCTGGGGCAAATGTCTTTCTAATACAAAGAACTTCAAAAACAAGATGACTCACTTGTCCTAATGGGAAAAGTTTCGCTCCAGCTCCGAGGTGGGAGCCTGGGGCCGCGCGAGGGTCTCGCTGGTCTCCGAGTGGTATGGCTTTCACGTCCCCGAGTGCGTGCCAAGTTCATTGTCGATGCCTGGTCCATTACCTGTTCCCCTGCAGTTCGGGCGTTATCTGATTTCATGATTTGGCTCATTACACATGTTAGAAGCAGACACACTGTCAGGCCTAACTTAATGAATTACTAAAATTAGCATTATTGAAAAAAATGAACTGCAAAGGAGACTGCTGGTTTTAATCAATAGTTCAAGTGAGCATGGTTAAAGAATGTCAAAACTCAGCAAAACCACCCAGAAATGCAGCAGTGACACCCTGCATCTGGCGTTCTTAGTGCTCGGGGTCAGTGAGCCCTACAGTTCAGGGGCACAGGAAGCATCGAAAGCTCCCGGACGCCTTCCTGGGAACCACTCCACGGGCGGCACTGAGGACGCTGCCTGGGCCCTGCCTCGTTACCAACACGCTCAGCAACATCTCACCTTGACTTAAAGCCTCGGGGTCCCATGAATAGCCCCATTGCTAATGCAGACTACTGGCCTCACATTTTGTAGAATTCTAGAATATTTGTATTATTGCGGGGGAGGGGGGCTCAAATCATCTCATCTGACCTTCTCAATAGAGAGGAGCACCTTCCAGTAGCCACAGAGAGAACCACATAATCCCCACCGAGGGGTCTCCAGTGTCTGGAGGGTGCGCATGAGCCCCAACTCCCGTCTTTCTTTCTCTTCTTTTTCTTTCCTGAGCTCCACGCTCTGTTTCGGGGGCTCAGGAATCGGTGGTGAACCAGGCAGATCGGGTCCCTGCCCTCAGGAAACTTGACATCGACGGTGGTGACAGACAAAACAGATCCCAGCAGGACTGACCAAGGAGAGCTGGTCACGAGTGCCACCAGGAGAGGCACAGGGGTCCAGGGAGGTGACAGCAGGTGACGGCGGCGGGACCTGAAGTTCTGCTTGTTTCACAGACGTCGCAGCAGCACACATTTCCCCGGGATTAGGCTGTGGGTCACCGACTCGGCTCTTCCAGCCACAAGAACGCCAGCCACATGCCTGTGTTCCCTGGAGCCCCCGGCCTTGCGGGCCTGAAGGAGCAGGGTCCCAGGCTCGGTGCGGGAGGCCTGGCCATCCCCTACTCTGAGCCCCAGCCCCTCTGGCCATCCTTCACCCCACCCTGCTCCCTAGCGCCTCCAGCACAGCCCGGACCAGGGGTAAATGGGCAGAACCCAGGAAGCAGAAAGGGTGGTGAGCAGGTGGAATGAAGTTAGGCCTGGGGTTGGGTCCCAGGTTTGGTCACCCCTAAGCAGGTGCTCTCTGGCCAGGCCTGGCCATTTCTGAGCCCCAGGCTCCCCCTCGGTAACATGGGGAGCCGTGTCTGCCCCCGGGAAGTGCTGGGGCCAAGCTGGGTGGAGAGGGTCTACTCTGTGGCCCGAGCAGAGGGCAGCACCCACGTGGCCAGGGAGACGGCCCCTGCCTCCATAACTGCGGACACGGCTCCTGGCTCCCAGCCCTGGGCCTGGGCCCCTCCTTTTCTTGGCTGAGGACCTGGAAATTGGATGTGGCTCGGTTTGCTGCTGGCCCTTGTCCTCTGGGACAGGGAGCGGCCAGGGTTCTGAGGAAGGGCTTGCCTATAGGTGACCATCGAGGCATAGGAACAGGACAGCAAACAGCCTCAGATGCGTCCCCTCCCACCTCTGCTCCTGGTCCTCTCTGTCCCTTGTAAGGCACAGGGGGACCGAGGGGAGCGCAGGGAGCCAGGTCATCGCCACCTCGTCCCTCCTCCACCCCTCGCCCTGACAGCGGGCTGGCATCTTCCTGGGAACACAGGCTGCTGCTGGCCAAGTTCAATCCAGTCAATTACACGGCGCTGCTCGGCCTGCTCTTCTTGGCAGGTGCCCGCGAGCCTGCGCAGCCGGTAGCTACAGCGTTAGGTTTGCAACCTTTTCTGCGGTAAATGAATTGTTCTTGTGAGGGGGAGGAGCCAGGGAAGGTGGTTACACCGGAGCTCCTGCAGGGTCTGGCCGGTGCGCAGCTCAGGCGGCTCATTTCCTGCTTCAACTTGGAAACCTGGAGCTGCTCCGTGTGGGCAGACAGGCTGTTCCGGGAAACCATCTTCCCTGTGATTTATTGACCGGCGCTCTGGGAACCAAATTAATTGCTAAATGTTCTATTGAGTCGCTTGCCTTCAGCATTGACGAATCTGGCGCTGGTGGTCAGGGGTCCAGGGACCAAAGGCTTTCTCAGAAGTGGTCCTTTTGGGAAGCAGAGCTCATGCTCGGGGCCCTGCGGACTGCCGGAAACCGGCTGCGGGAGTGGCAGCTGCAGGGCCTCGGGGAGCGGGGCCAGGCTGGGCTGGCTGCTCCCCATTCCGCAGCTCCGGAGCCTCGGCGACTGTGCCGGGCCGTGGCGGTGCGTGTTTCTGCGTGTGGACAGTGGTCTGTCTGCTCATCCACTGTCCATTCCTCTCTAGGGGGAGTTGGGTCTGGGACCAGGTGGGTTTAAGGATTTGACCCAGCCACGTGGTTGCTTCTCCGGCCCTTCGATCCCCAGCATGGCAGGACCAGTCGGAAGATGGCAGCGGGCTCTCTAACTTCCCCCGCTGTCCCAAACCTTGAACTGTTTGCCAGAGCCCCATGAACTCTGGTCTTGGGAGGAAGGTCTTGCCTGTGAAACAGGCCCGCCACGCAGGCCTCCTGGGGTGCAGCCGCCCACTCTCCCAAGCTCACCCCCTTTGACTCTCACTGATGTGATTTTTGAGATTTTTTTTTCTAAATCAATTCACCTTTCTTTTAAAAATGACACAGACCTCTTTACAGAGGGCCGGAAGTGGAAAATCATTATTCCTTGCTCAACAATAACCATGAAAAGAGAGGCAATGGAACAAAACATGAAACTTGGATGGAAACCTTGCCTGAGGACGATTCTGAGCCCAAGGCCTGCTTCATTCAAAAGGGCGGTTTGCGAGCATGCGGGGGCCGTTGAAATATTAGATTGGAAATTTTCTTGATGTAATCAGAAAAATGCCAAAGAATTGGACAGGAAATAAATTTTTTCATTATGTGATTTGTCGTCGCAACACCACACTCTAGCAAACTCCAACAGAGCATAGCCTTCAAGCCCCAGAGGGGGAAACTGAGGCACGGAGTGGAGATGGGAGAGGCCCCAGGTTGAAGCAGGCTAAAGGGGGGTCTGCCTGGTTCTGTGTGGGACCAGGTGTCAGAGGAGAGCATGAGCCCCGACAGTGCCTAGCCAGCCTCTGTCTCTTCCTTTGCCAAATGAGGGTTCCATGTCTGCCAATGAAAGCCAGAGCAAACCTGTCCCCAGACACTCATTGTTGGTGGAAGAGGAAGATGCAAATCCTACCAGTTCCTCCGCAAAAGCCAGAGAGAACGTGTGGAGGGAGGGGCCGCCATCAGGAATGTAAATTTCCTTGCTTCTTAAATCATTCCCTCTGGCTTCCTGGTGTCCAGGACAGAATTAGTTTTCTCTCTCCCTCTGCCAATTGTCCTCACATTTTGCTTCGTGTCCATGTGCGGGGAGTTGTGTGGGGGAGGCCACTGCTCAGGTACAGCAGTGGGACACGGATGCCATCAAAGCCTGCCTCCCTGGGATGTGGCTGTGACTCCAGGGCTCGAGGATGTTGGGAGCAGCATGGGTCACACCTCATTCCTCATGGGATCATCAGGTTAAGTAGGCTAGGCGGCCAAGTGGTAGCAAGCGTCAGGCTCTGCTGGACTCAGTTGCTCCGGTGTCATCACAGGACTCGATCTCAGCGGCTTGTCTACGTGCTGGTGCCAAGATTCTGCTCCCGGTGGCTCCCAATGCCCCAGGTTCACAGTGGAGAAGAATATCTTCTTCCTGGTCACTACAGCAGATGTCTCAGAACCAGCCCTGATTGGACAGCCTGGATTACATGCCCATCCCTTAGCCAATCACTGTGGGCAGGACTGTGTTGACTGAGTTAGGGCTGAGCTGCATGACCTCTTTCCCAAAGATCTGGAGAGTCAACCCCACTCAAACCACATGGACCCAAAGAGGACAATTAGTCCTCCAGGAACATCAGGATATGGTTCCTGGAAGGAAGGGAAATGAATGCTGAGTCACCTAAAGGAGCACGTGTCCTCTGTGGTCCTTTTCATGCAAATCCTGATGACACCTTCAGGAGGTGGGTCCTATTATGACACATTTTGCAGATGAGGAAGTGAGGCACAGAGGTTAAGTAATTCACTCAAAGACACACAGTTGATAAATTATAAGAAGACTCCAACCCAGCTTTAAGGTTCTTTCTGATGACCCCCAAAAGAATTTTGCTATTGTTGGTTCTCTGCTATTCTTTGTTTGTGGATCTGCCATGCCAGCATGTTGCCAGACACACAGTAGGTCTAAAAATGCCACTCAGTTGTGTCTATGGATGTCTCCTTCCGGTGTTTATGTGATTGTTTTTTCTTCAGAGTTTCCAAAGACGACAGAGTGTTCCCAAGGGCAAAACACATCGATTTTTATTGCAAATTGTTTTTGTTAATAAATTATATATAAGTTTATGCATTCTAATTAACCCAAAATTATTTATTGCAGCAGTTAAAACGAAGTCATGTAAATGACTGTGATTTTAAGTTCTTGACAAAGCAGTAAAGTCCACTAGTGCTTCTCGGCATTGCTGACACTCCTGGAAACCCTGCTAACAGCCAGCTGTTCTGCCCTCATGCAGCCTTCAAGGGGCAAATTCAGAGTCCAGGCTGGAGGTTGCTCCCAACCCCCAGCGAGATGATAATCATCATATTCTGACTTGGTTATACCAGGGAGGGAATTATAACCCACTAGACCTACCAATGCATCCAGACACAGAGCTGTTGGGGGTGGGGGAGAGTTACATATCCCCTGCTTTCAGATAACCCAGAAGAGTGAGGTCCTTTGTGCGGCTAACTCTCACTACCCTTGATAGGAGTCACTGTCAGTTGGTCCCATGACATGCCTCCTCTTCCTCCCAAGCCACTATTGATCCATTCATTCATCCATCCATCCATCTACCAATTTATCTATCCATCCATCCTTCCTTTCATCCATCCATCCATCCATCCATCCATCCATCCATCCATCCACCCAATCATCCATCCATCCACCCATCCAACCATCCATCCATCCAACCAACCATCCATCCATCCATCCATCCATCCATCCATCCATCCATCTGTTCATCCTTCCATTTGTCCAATCATCCATCCATCCATCCATCTGTTCTTTTTCCCCATCTGTCTAATCATCCATCCAATCATCCATTCATCTCACTGTAAAAGTGAGATTCCATAAAGACCATACCACCTCCAAGAGATCTTTGTGGAGAGAAAAAACACAGGCAGGAGAACAGAAGAAAGGAAGGGGGTGAGGAGAAATGAAATGCATTGAAAGAAATTTGAGCCTATAATGCAAGAAGTAAACATGTACAAGAACTCTTCTTATCCCCATTCTCCAGGGGAGTGGAGGGCTAAGTATGAGTAGAGTTGCTAGATAAAATGCAGGACACATAGTAAAGTTAGAATTTCAGAAAAACAACCAATTTTTAATATAAGTATGTCCCAAATACTTCATGGGATATAATTATACTAAAAAATTATTGTCTGAAATTCTAATTTAACTGGATGTCTTGCTTTTCCTCCTCCCTCCCTTCCTTCCTCCCTTCCTTCCTTCCTTCCTTCCTTCCTTCCTTCCCTCCTTCCCTTCTTCCTTCCCTCCCTCCTTCTTTCCTTCCCTTCCTTCCTTCCTTCCTTCCTTCCTTCCTTCCTTCCTTCCTTCCTTCCCTTCCCTTCCCTTCCCTTCCCCTTCCCCTTCCCCTTCCCCTTCCCCTTCCTTCCTTCCTTCCTTCCTGACTTCCTGACTTCCTGACTTCCTGACTTCCTGCCTTCCTTCATCTGGCAACCTTCAGCTCAAGCTTACAGACAAACAACTGGGTTCATGTTGAGATTCTGCTCCTGGGTGGGTCACTCTGACTCTCTGAGACTCATCTTTCTCATCTGTAAATATCTTATGACATGTGACCCAAATTGCCCACCACAGGGGCCCTGTAGGTGGTTGAGTGTGTGGAACAGAAGCATGGGAGACACAACCAGAGACCAGTGTATATAGAGCCTGCAGGGCACAGTTAAAAATGCTCTGCAAGTCACAAAAATTCATCTGTGGGCCACATGGGGCCCCAGGGCTGCTAATTTGCAAATTTTTGTCCCTCTTGGATTGTCCAGAGAATCAAATAGGATTGAGTGCTTCAAGCTGATAGACGTGTGTACCAGGGTAGGCACCACAGTCAGAGCTGAGCAATGGCAGTCAGGATGACTCTCCGTGTAGAGGTGGTTCCTTGCAGTCTCTGGGCTAGTCTCCTGCTCTCTAAGCTCCTCCTTTTCCTCTCCTCTTCTTAGACTCTCTTTTTGTGACCTCACCCCACCCTACCTTATCTACTGCAGAGACTCCTGACCACACCTGGCCCCTGACTGCTCCTCAATTCCACCCCCAATGGCAGTGGAAGACAAACTTGCAATATTTAAAAGGCTCTCACAGGAGCCCATGTTGAGACTCAAGTTTTGGAATGAGACAGACTTGAACATGAAGATTAAGTCTTTGAGTACTACTAGCTGGGTGCCTGGGGAGCGGGTGTGGGGCTTCATGGGCATCATCCATGAAGTGGGTTTAATGATTGGACCTCATAGAGCTTTAGTCAGTGATCCCTGAATGCCAACTATTTCTATAGACCCCGAAACCACACAGGATCTTCAAAGACATGAAGGCCCTTGGATGTGACTTCTTCTAACAAATGGTTTATTTGAGGAAAGCCGGGTTGATTTACAGCTTTTTTAGCCCTTATCTTCTGAAGACAGAGTCAGAACAAGGCGACAACTTGCTCCTAACAAATTGTACAAGGATGGGCTCTCCGCTGCCAGCTTGGTGCTTGTTTCAACACATCCATCCATCCACAATTTCTCAGAATAATGGCTTCAATCCACCATTAAAATGTGTTGGTCAAAATTCTTACAGTTGTAGGAGATGAAATGACGAAGTATAAGAGACTAGAAGAGCAGAAGTTGACTTATCCTATATAACTAGCAGTCTGGAGATGAGAGATGACTTAGCAGTATAACCAAACACTCATGGTCTTCCTATCTTTCTGCTTTGCCTTTCTCATGGTCACAATACAGTTGCCATAGCTCTAAGCATCATGTCCTTACACAATGACATCCCAAACAGGAAAGAAGAGGATACAAGCCAAAGAGCCTTTTCTTTATGAATTTCTCTTTATTCCAGGGGGTTCCTGTCTTCCGGAAGCCACTCAGTATATTTCCTTTTGTGTTTCGTTGTCTGAGAGTAGCTCATAGGCCCCTCCCTGTCCCAGTCGAGACAAAGGAGAGTCCGCGTGCACTGGCGTAGATGCATCAGCCGTCTCTCTATGGAGCTGGGCACTTGGTAGCACAAAACCAGGCTTCTATTCACAAGCACAAAGGGACTGTGCTGACTGATGGGTGGACAGCCAGGTTTCTCCAACTCACCATAACAACGCAGATGAAACAGCTCCTGATGGCTGAGCACTTACTATGAGCCAGCCACCTACTGACGTGTTCTACATGCCGGTGTCGGTTCCCCGGAGCAGCCGCATTTCAACCCACTGCAACCCAACAAGCCACGCTGCTTCTTCCCATCTTTAGGGAAGCAGGTGGGTGTTCGGAGCACCTGGCACCATGTGGGCCACCCCCCAGGTGAGCCCTGGGCTCACACCCCGTGTCCCAGCAGTCAGCAAGGCTGGAAGGAAAACCAGAGAGCCTGCCAGTGACCCTGCTCCACTTCCAGAATCCCATCGTCCAAGGCCAGGGCTGGTGGGAGAAGCCAGGAATAGCCCCTGCCCCGCCATTCCCCAGAGCAGCTGGAGGAGGGGTCCTGGGCCCACACTCTGTCCCCTCAAGTGCACATTTCAAGGATGTTGCCATATTCTGGGCCAAAGCAACGATTTCCCATCATCAGTGTCGTGCCCTTTGTCCCCGCCCTTCCTGAGCACTCAGTGTGACTGAGGACAGCTGTCCCTCCAGGGCCCCTTCAGGCTCAGACATGTGAGCCCTCGTGGCCCGGGAGCAGCTCCAAGCAGTGGGCCTCCGGAGTGTACGAGCCCATGGCCACGGGGCAGTGACCACTGGGAGAGATGGGGCAGGTGAGAGAACAGTCTACACAGGAGTCGCCAGGCGGAGAGGAAGGGGCAGGGAACAGCACATTGGCGCTTGGACCTGTTCCGCGCCATGAAAGAGAAGCTTGAAAAGACGCTTGGGGGCTGACACCATGGTCCTGCCTCTCACCCGCTCAGAGATTCCTCCAGACCTGACATCTCTGTGGGAAGAAAGCTTCTGTCTATCTCTCTGTCTCTGTCTCTCTGTCACCTGTGCCTGTGGGTGTCTGTGCAGGGGCGTGCACCTGGCAGGTCCTGAGGCCTCGCTCCGCAGGCTGAGAGATGGGTCTTGGCAGGAGTGAGGCCACTTCCCTCTGACACCGGCTCTCACGCATCGCAGGAAAACAGGGCCTTCGAGCAGGGCCCAGCTCCATGCAGAATGGCTCCGTTTCTTTTGCCCAGTGTCTACCATCTGAAATGCAAAATAATCCTGTCTGTTTTCAATACAAAGAAAATCACACAGGTCCTATTGAAAATGCCCCCTCACGCTCTCAAAAGTTTTTATCTGACGATTTCTATGTCTAGACAATAATGCACCCCTCTCCTGGAGAAGGCACATGGGAGGGAACAGGAAGACGGCTTCTGCCCGCTGGTCTTTTTGCCTGAAGCTGAAAATGTCTATGAGATATTTTTCAGAAAAAAAAAAAAAACACACAAAAAAAATCTGTCTCTTTCTGTGTCTCTCACTTTCTCTCTTCTCTCTCTCTGTCTCACTCACACACACACTCACACACACACACACACAGTCACACACACACACGCACACTCTCACACACTCATGCTCACACACACTCACACACATGCACACTCTCACACACACGCACACTCACACACATGCACATTCTCACACACATGCACACTGTCACACACTCACGCTTACACACACACTCACGCACACTCTCGCACACAGTCATACACTCACGCTCACACATACACTCACATGCACGCACACTCACACACACACGCACTGTCACACATGCACGCTCACACACATTCACTCACATGCACACTCACACACACGCACACTCACACAAACACACTGTTACTCGCTCACACACACATGTGCACGCACACTCTCACACACGCACACTCTCACACACACACGCACACTGTCACACACTCACGCTCACACACACTCACATACATGCACACTCACACACACTGTCACACACGCTCACACACACTCACACACGCTCACACATGCTCACACACTCACTCACACACGCACACACACACTCATGCTCACACACACTCACACTCTCTCTCACACACCCACACACTCACACACACACTCAGGCAGAAAGCTCTCTCTATTGGCTTTAAAACTAGACAGAAATTATTTTATCATTTAGGGAAGTATCACTTGAGAATTTAAAAAAAAAACAGTCTCTATTTGCCAGCACACAGAGAAGTGTGTGTGTGTGTGTGTGTGAAAACTTAAGACTTATTCGGTCTCTCAGAGTCTCTCTAAAGCTCATTCTCTGCTCAGAAATGCTGTCTCCCTTGAGAAAGTATGTGCCAGAGAGAAAAACTTGTACACAAATTTTCTGGACAAGAAAAAAAGTGCATGCATGCGTGTGTCCTGGTCTCTCTCTGAAAGCAGAAATACAGAGGGAGCGTTCTCTCTCTCTCTCTCTCTCTCTCCTCTCTCTCTCTCTCTCTCACCCCCCACACACACACACACACACACACACACACACACAAACACAGAAAACCTCTCCATTGAGGCAGCATTGCTGAGAAAAAATGTCTTGCTTCTCTCACTGACCAGGCGGCGCCCTGAAAACCAACACTCATTGTGTCTGGATGCACAGAAAACTCCTGGGCACGGGTCTCCAGTCAGCCGTCACCCTACTCCCTCAGGCAGCCCCCCAGCGCTTCGTCTCTGGGAGCAAAGACACCCCCACCAGCCAAACGCCCCCTGGGAGAAGCCCTCCCAGCGGGCTGTCCTTGCACACTAGGAAACGGGTGTGTCTTTCCGCAGGCAGGGAAATCGGTCTGTGTCTTTTCTCCAGGCAGAAAAATCTGTCCGCAAGCACACACGCACGCACACACAGGCAGCACACAGGCAGCACACACGCACGCACACACACGCACACACACACACACGCACACACAGGCAGCACACACGCACGCGCACACAGGCAGCACACGCACACACAGGCAGCACACAGGCAGCACACAGGCAGCACACACGCACGCGCACACAGGCAGCACACACGCACGCGCACACAGGCAGCACACGCACACACAGGCAGCACACACGCACGCGCACACAGGCAGCACACGCACACACAGGCAGCACACACTGCAAAGCCAGCAGGCTCTCTGGCTCAGCGCCCTGGGCACGCTCCCTGCAGAGAGCACAGGCGCTGTCTCCCTGAGAACAGCCCCTCTCTGAGCCCCCCACCCGGAAAAGACACGCGGAGAGACGTCCCGCTCCGCTCCCCACACTCAGAGAGCCGTGTGTGTTCGCGTGTGCTGTGCGGGAAAGCGCATCAAGCAGAAGCCTGTCTGTGGGCCTGAACCCCCGGAGGTGGAGGATGTACGTGTTCTTTCCAGGCGGGAGAAACAGACCGGAGCACACACTCGCTCACCCACTCGGGACAGAGGCCTCCGTTCGCCCCCAGACACGCCAGCTCTGTCCTCTCGGGCCCCGGCCCCCACGGTCTGCACGGGTCTCCAGGGAGAACCTTCCCCTCTCACGTAGAAGAAATGCCCCGGTGCTTCCCGAGGGCACCTCTGAGAACATCGTGTGTGTGAGCTGCGTGTGCAATGCACACGCTGTGGGGTGCCGCGCAGTCTCCCCGCGGGCTCAGAAAGGCAGGATTTTCTTCCAAGTCGGGAAATACCCTGTTTCCACCACACGTGTGTGCGCACCGGGACAGGTGTGCGCACCTGGGGCCCCCCTCCTTCCCTGTTTCTTGGTTCACAGAAAAGCGGGAGGGCTGCGGCCCGTGGCTTCCTCTCTCCCTCAGGAAGGGCCCCTTCCAAAGATGTCACAGGCAGACATGCCCGAGCACAAGCAGGAAGCACACACACACACACACACACACACACACACACACGGCAAGAGGGACCTGTCTGCATGTGGGGTTTGGGGGGGAATGCACACAGACATGTCTTTCTGGCTTTCATCTGCTTCCCTTGCTGAGAGCAGATCTATCTACACACTCACCTCTCACTAACCATTAACCTGAAGCGCTGCTCTCAGCTCATGGAAAATTCCATGTCTGTTTACGAGCAGAAAATGCCGGTCCCGGACTGCATCCACTCTCTCCCACACCAGGGATACCTACTCATCCTGCGTGTGTGTGACCATATGCATACACACACACACACACACACACACACACACACACACACACACACACACAAGGATGAACAAACATATGCATGTTTGTCTCTTGCAGACATAAACGTATGTGCTTTTTTTGATGCAGAAAAAGCTCTCCTGCTCTCACACATGCACAGATGTCTCCCTGTCACTCCCTCTGTATGTCTGTCTCTGTCTCTGTGTCTATCTCTATAAGGTCACACCAGCACCTTTCTGTGCAGTCCTTGGTCCTCAAGAAGCCGGGGCAGTGTGTCCAGTGAGAAAACCTGCCTGCTGCTGAGAAATCCTAAAGCCCTCTGTCACCAGGCAGACACGCACCCCTCCACACACACACTCACAGGAGCGGAGAGAGAGCACACAGGACACCCGTTGCCCTTTCTACACACTCACGCGCGTGCACACTCAGACAGAAGCATGGCCTCGGGCCATTATGTGCACCCAGGACAGTCAGCTCTCATTGCTTCTCAGCTCACAGACACTGTCTCCAGACAAAAAGTAATTCTTTCTCTGAAAAGCACTTACAATGGGGAGAAATGACCTCCCAGGCAAGGGCACTCGAGAGACAGCACTCCCACCCCCTCCTACACTGAAAAGTGTGTGTGTGTGTGTGTGTGTGTGTGTGCGAGCAAATGACCGGTTTGGGTCTGTCTTTTTGCAAGCCAAAAATATATATCTTTTTCCAGGCAGAAAAACTCTCTGTCTCTCTGTCTCTCTGTCTCTGTGTCTATCTATGTCTCTGTGTGTCTCTGTATCGCCATGTCTCTGTCTCTGTATCTCCATGTCTCTGTCTCTGTGTGTCTCTGTATCTCCATGTCTCTGTCTCTGTGTGTCTCTGTATCTCCATGTCTCTGTCTCTGTGTGTCTCTGTATCTCCATGTCTCTGTCTCTATGTCTCTGTGTCTCTCTATCTGTGTGTCTCTGTGACTCTGTGTCTATGTCTCTGTCTCTGTGTCTCTCTATGTCTCTGTGGATCTGTCTGTCTCTGTGTCTCTGTGTGTCTGTCTCTGTCTCTGTGTCTCTCTATGTCTCTGTGGATCTGTCTGTCTCTGTGTCTCTGTGTCTCTGTCTCTCTGTCTCTGTGTCTCTCTATGTCTCTGTATGTCTGTCTCTGTCTCTCTGTCTCTGTCTCTGTCTCTCTATGTCTCTGTGTGTCTGTCTCTGTGTCTCTCTGTCTCTCTGTCTCTGTCTCTGTGTCTATCTCTATATCTCTGTGTGTCTGTCTCTGTGTCTCTGTCTCTCTGTCTCTGTGTGTCTCTCTGTCTCTCTGTATCTGTCTCTGTGTCTCTGTGTGTCTGTCTCTCTGTCTTTGCATGTCTTTCTCTGTGTGTTTGTCTCTTTCTCTGTGTCTCTCTGTCTCTGTGTGTCTGTCTCTCTGTCTCTGTGTCTCTCTATGTCTCTGTGGATCTGTCTGTCTCTGTGTCTCTGTGTGTCTGTCTCTCTGTCTCTGTGTGTCTGTCTATCTGTCTTTGTGCATCTGTCTCTGTGTCCCTCTGTGTCTCTGTGTGTCTGTCTCTGTGTCTCTGTCTCTCTGTCTCTGTGTCTATCTCTGTGTGTCTCTGTGTGTCTTTCTCTGTGTCTCACACACACACAAGCAAAAGTGCCTCTCCTTGGCTCACTAACATGATGCACCGCCTGAAAACCCGGCACTTGATAGCTGTCAGATCAGAGAAAAAGGCCCGTGTTCCAGGCAGAGCATGTTCTCCGTTTCTCACAAAAGTCTCTCTCTAAAGCTCTCTGTCTGAGGGGCAGGAATGACACCCCCGGCCACTAATGACACATGCACTCCCAGCGAGCAAGAAGAGATTCGTGCGTGTGTGTGTGTGTATGTGTGTGTGGTTACCAGCAGAAAAAAGTCTCTCTGTGTTGAGCTGACTCCCTGCAAGCAGAAAAAAACATGTTCTTTTTCCAAAGAAAAACACTCCCAACACACACACACACACACACACACACACACACACACACACACTCACGGCCCTTCTCTATGTTTGTGCTACCTGAACAATGAACGAACAAACAAACAAACAAACACTCTATTTCTCAGCTTGCAGAAAATTATGTATGCTTGTTTCTAGGCAAAAAGTTTTTTTTCCCTATTGCCACTCAGAAACGTCACGTTTTCAAAATCATTGGGAGAGCACAGAGGTGGAAGAGGGCATAGATGGGATAAATGGTGATGGAAAAAATAAAAGCTGAAAAAAATAAATTGAAAAAATTAGATCTAAAAAAATAAAAATCATCAGAAGAAATGTACCCTCCCTCATAAAGACCACACCATACAAAAGCACAGACCCTCTTCCTACTCAGGAAAGTGTGTGTGTGTGTGTGTGTGTGTGTGTGTGTGTGCATACGCCTGTGTAGGGGGGGAAATGCTCCATTTATTAGACTGTCTCTTCCTGCAGGCAAAAAAAAGCATGGTTTGCAGGCAGCACGTCATGTGTGTGAGCCCCCCCCCCCCCCCCCCACACACACACAGCACTGGGCAGAGGTCCTGGTCTCTCACTGTGCACGCATCACCCACACTGCAGGGCTCGGCTCACAGAAACACGCGTGTCTCCAGGAAGAATGTTCTTCCCGTTCAGAAAAGTCTCCCTCTAAAGCCTCCCATCCCTGGGCACAGTAACCCCTTGTCCCCCAGAAAGCCGACACAAGGCAAAGCACACACACTGGAAAAGAAGAGAACTGTATGCTTATGTGTGTGGTGCTGAGCAGAACATACATCTCGTGTTGATCTGTCTCCCTACAAGCACAAAAATGAGTTATTTTTCCAAGTGGAAAAAAATCCTGTTTCTGTCTGTCTCTCTCCCTCACTTTCTCTCTCTGTCTCTCTTTCTGTCTCTCTCTCACACTTTCTCTCTGTATGTTTGTCTCTGTCTCTATCTGTCTCTCTCACTTTCGACTCTCTCTCTCTCTCTCTCTCTCTCTCTCTCTCACACACACACACACACACACACACACACACACACGTACAAAGCTCTCCATGGGGCTCCGCTGCTAGGCAAACGTGGCCCCCACTGTCTCACTGTTTTTCAGTTTGCAGAATGGTGTGTGTGTGTGTGTGTGTGTGTGTGTGTGTGTGTTGGTGGGGAGGCAAAAAATGCCCTTCCGATCCTCTTTCCTTCTCTCCTCATTCCCTCTTGGAAATGTCTCCTCTGTTGCAGCCAAGAAACACACACACGTTAGAAAAATACGTGGAGGAGCCCACTCTCCAGACAGGACACTTCATGGGTGTGAGTGGGGGACCCCTGTGTGTGCTGTCTCCTGCTGACAGAAAGGCACACGTGTGTGTGTGTGTGTGTGTGTGTGTGTGTGTGTCCGCACATCTCGAGGAAGACAAAAATCAGTGTCTCTCTTCCTCCCCCTCTGGTGGAAAAGTGTGATCTGCTGCTCCGACCCCGACCCCGACCCCAACCCCGACCCGGCCATGGTAGAAAAGCCTCCCTCCTCTAACCCCAGTCTCCCCGAGCCCCAGCCCCGCTGGCTCCCCCCTCCCTCCGGAAGGGGGGCCTGCTCTCTCCCACCGTCCTCACAGTCAGAGGCTGCGCCTGTTTTTCTCTGTCTCTGTCACACACACACACACACACACACACACACACACACACACACACACATTCTGCAGCTGAAAAGTGTGCTTTTGTCACTGTCCAAGCCCCTAGGCACCCCCACCCTGTCAGCCCAGATGGTGACCTTGGCAATGAGAAGGAAGGACATTTTCTCCTAGTGCCCCCGGGCCCCAAAGCCTCTGGGGTCTTTCTCCCTCTTGCACGCAGCACCTGGGCCAGGTGGGAACCGGGGTCCCTTTGGTGGGCAGACGTCTGTCCTCCGCCACCGCCCAGGGCTCTCAGCGTCCCAGGCCCACATCCATGTGCCAGTGCCCCACGCCCCTGCCCAGATGGGACCTGGGACCCGCGTCCCCTACAGGCGGACAGGGGATTGCAATCAGGACCCGGGGCACCCCGTCAAGACCTTGGGGGTCCCTTTTCCAGCCCCTCTCCCAGGGGATTGCCTCCTGGGACCCCATCTCCTCTGGGCGCCCCTGGGGGAGGCCTGCCAACAATCAGGGCCTTGCCCGGACTCCAGCGAGGGGCGCGGGGCCGCAGGAAGGGGAAGGGGCCGCCTGCCGCCCCCGCCTGCCGCCCCCGCCTGGCGCCGGGAGGTCTGCGGACTTCGCGGTCCGGCGCCGCCGCCCCCACGCACCGCGCTCACTCGCTGCACAACAGCGCGCCCACGCGGCCGCATGCGGCACTGCAACCAACCCGCTCAGTAGCCTTGCGCCCACCCCGCAGCGACCACCGCGGGTCCGTGGTCGCCAGTTCTAGCGGGTCTTCTGGGACCCACATCCTCTCACGCAGGGGGCGATTGTGGGGTCTTTGCGCAACGATCTCTGTTCCTTTTCTCCTAGAAAATGATTGGTACCGAGACTGTAAGGGAGTCGTTTCTAGAACCTTCCACCAGTCTTTCCTTTTAAAAGCCCAAGGGCCCTTGACTCGGGATCCCCAGGGAGAGGGGCTTGTCTCCAATCTCCCCTTCTCAATGTCTGCACTTAAGGTGTTACTCTCAACTCACGTATTTAACGCCTAGCCCCCTCCCCACAACACTGCCCCCCCCCCAAAAAAAAAAATATTCCAGGCGTGTGAGCCATGCGTTTCACTAGAGGGAAAACAGACAGGGCAAGATTAGACTTGGATTCACTTGCTGACTAGGGGGCGCTGGGCAAGTCACGATGCCTTTCTGAGCCTCACTTTCCCCATCTGTGAACGCCACGCCCCCTGGCACTGCAGGGAGAATCACAGGAAGTAAGGAGCCTTGAGGGGGTGCCCTGTACATGTAGTTCATACTGTGGTGGTGTCATTACTTAGCAAACTGGGCTCCCAGGTGTAGGAAATGGGGCCTTGGGGGCACAGCCCCCCAAGGATGGTTGTGGGTTGGATGCCTCTGCCCTTTAAGCGGAGAGGCTCCTGGGGAGGTGGGAGTCCAATGATTTGTGTTCAGTGTGTCCCTGGAAGAAGTTCTAACCTGAGTAATCTGCTGGACCCCCCCCCCGCCCCCCCCACACACACACCTTATTGTGGGCGGGTCCTCACCTCTTCGTCCCTCACTTGTCTGTCTTATCTACTGATGCCTTGAGTCATATGTATGGCTAACGCTGTTGAGTTTCCAATTCTTGCTCTTGCCCTAACTAAGGAGCACCCTTGAGGACAGACCTAGCAACTTCTTTTCCCTTCCCCACAGCCCTTGTAAGGTCCTACCCAGGCAGCTCTCCTGAGTAGCTCCTGAGATGTCTGTTCTGTTCCCAGTTGTATCCGTGCCCAGAATAGCACATGGCATGTAGTTGGCACTTCATATATATTTGTTGTGGAATGAATGAATGAATGAATGCAACATTTGATCTACTCACAGACAGTTGACCAGATGGCCAAGGTTTACCAAGTCAGCTTCCCTTCCCATCATGCTCCACTGAGTGGCGTTGGCTCACAAAGACCGCTTGCCTTGGGTTTTCCTTCAGAGCCCCTCTCACTGCTCGTCTGAGGGCTGGGCTGAACTCTGGGAAACCCTTTCTTAGTGGGTGGTGCTGTTGTTTTCTCAACATTCTTGCATGTTGACTTAAAGATCTTCAACTTCCTTATGGAGTGCCTGAGGGAGAGGGGCTGGGTCCACAGTATGGGCTGTTGGCTCCAACTTGGAAATAAAATATTTAAACAGCTTGTCCCATGATATTTAAAACAATAGTCTAAAATGCATTCTTTAATAGTCATCGATACAAATGCATAATTCCCAAATTACCACTCTTCAGAGGTCACAAGGAAGAATGATGGTTATGAAACTCCTGCCAACTCTGACATTTCCTGGATGGGCCAGGACAGTTGTTCTCACTGGGCCTCACTTGAAAATCACTTGGAAGGAGGAGACTTTTTCAATTTGCCAAATCTTACCATGTTTATTTTTAGAAGTTCCAATTCCATAATAATTTGCAAATGAGAAGTGCTTTTTTTGCTAGAACTCCCTAAGAGGAGACTTGAGTGCATTGTATTAAAGGGGGAACAGAAGTAGAATTTTGGGGAACATCACCTCCTGGTCATGAATCCTCCCACAACGTATGTGCCCTGACTGTAGACCCTCATCTGTAATATTCACCTGATGGAAATGGAGTTATATTAACCCTTTACACTTTAGTTAGAATAAGAAGCACTTGCTCCAGCTCTTCACCATAAATCCATGTGAACCCCAAGAAACGGGATCCTATTTTTTGTCCTAATTTCACTATGGCCAGTGAAGGAAAGGCAGACTTGTGGTTGCTAAAGCCTGAAGATGGCATTGGAGGTATGATATGCCCTGGCCATGAAGGTTTTCCAAGGTCCCTGAGGATCTTTGAGAAATCCACATGTGGGGTCTGGAGAGCCATCCAGTGACATGCAGGGGCTGGTCCTTAGAAGCAAGAACTCCCCAAAGTAGAGAGAGAAAACTAGCTTAGGAAGCAGACATCCTAAATTTGAGTCTTGGTCCTGTCCCTTTTCCTAACCATGTGACCTCAGCCAAGTTCCAGGCCCATAACGGAACAGTCTAATTCCAAATCTGCTTCTCAGATGAGGACATGGGCCAGTAAAAGAGGGTCCTTCCAGGTTGCCAGAGCAAGTTATTCTTTCGGACCCTCAGCATTAACACAGGGAACCGTCTTCCTCCCGGTTGTATGAGTGGGCCAAGCCTTTCTTGTGATCCAAAGTCATCTGTCGGCTGAGAGCTGGAGAAAGGGTCTCTGAGCAGTGGCGAACCCCTCACCTGATTTCATCAGAAATGAAGAAACATAGGTGAAGAGCTGAGACAAAACCCTGGTCTCGGCTTAGCTCTCAGGACCTCATACCTAGATGCATGAGGAAACAAGATTTTCCTGGAGCTATGGCTCCCCCTGGTTGCTGCAATCCAAGAAGAACTGGAAAAAAAAAATTAGTATTTTCTCTTCAAGATGAGAAGGAAAGAAAACAGTGGGAAAAGAAAGTAAGAAATTAATTAAATGGAGGGGGGAGGGAATTGAGTTGAGGTGAGTCAAGTTGACTTGAGATCATTGAAGCCACAAAATCAGAGTGGATCTTTCATGGAAGTCAGATTCGTTCTGCCTCTTGTCCAATTGTTCGAGCAATTATTGAGTGCCCACTGTGTACTAGGCTCTGTGCTTACATACTGAGGCTTCAAAGAGAAGCGAGATGTGTCCTCAGAGAGACTCCGGCTTCCCAGGGACACCCACACTCGGGTCCTGGAAACACCGTGAAGCAGCTCACCGGACTCCCCTTCTTTTCCTCTGTGGTCCCTCCTCCTCCGTTCCCCTGGCCGGGCCCTGCAGCTCATTTTCTCCTTCCCAGCTCTCTGCCTCTCTTTGACCACAGTGCACAACTATGTTTTTACAAAGTGAATGTGTTGCATCGAGTTTATCTCACACGTTCCTCAATTTAGAAGTGAATGATCCTGTAGTGCGTTGAACTTCTCTCTGTTTGGTGTTTGTTTGCCTAGTTTTGCCACATGGGACTCTTGATAGAAAAAAAAAAAAATTCTTGTCCTCAAATTCAGGGATGTGCCTGTCAGGCCTTCCTTTTTGAGACTGGAGGTTCCAGTGAACACATTTCTGGAGGGCCACTCTTAATTTATCAACATGGAGGCTCGGACAACCACCTAGACAAGCAGGATTTTCCCCCTGGAATCCTAGGGTAATACCCAGGCCAGAACACAGGCAGTTTAGATTCAGGGGAATTATGGTGCTCAGACTGTTTACTACATGAATGAATGAATGATGACTGGTGACAGGAGCTGGCTTAAAGGCTTTGTTGATTGGAAAAGATCTCTCTAGCCTCACCTCTCTCAAGTGGAGGAGCATACTCCTGGTAAGTCTTATTTTCTGTTTAGGCAGAGCCATCCTCCTGCTGTCAATAAGAACAGAACCAGAAAGGTCACGATTTTTCATTGTCAACAAGAAACAATGAGTGAATGAATCAGGGCTGCAGGATGGAAAACCAGGAGCGGGAATAGGACCCTGTCCTCTCATTCTGCTTCCTGGCCCCAGTGGGCCAATTGGTGCCCACCCTTCCGGGGATGAAGGCTTCTGGGTCTCAATACCTTAGTGGTCTCTAGAGACCCCCTTTTTTTGAAGAGTGGGGAAAGGACGAAGAGACAGGACAGAAAATGGAAGGTCCCCATTCAAAATAGGAAAAATGGGGTTATAGTCACCTAAGGAGCACACTCAACAACCCACAATCTATACCTCTTGTTACTGGAACTGTAATATTTTTAAAAATATATATTTCTTTATTGATTTCAGAGAGGAAAGGAGAGAGAGAGAGAGAAACATCAATGATGAGAGAGAATCATTGGTTGGTTGCCTCCTGCAGGCCCCCCACTAGGGATCGATCCCACAATCTGGGCATTGCCCTTAGCCAGAATCGAACCTGGGACCCTTCAGTCTGCAGCTCTATCCACTGAGCCAAACCGGCTAGAGCTGGAACTGTAAGATTTTTAATGCTCCATGACATGCTTTAAAAATGATGCATCTTTAAGTAGGGTGGTCTGAGAAGTTCATTCACAGCCCGACCAGCCACACTTTTTGTGGACCAGTTCTCGCCTACCTGTGACCAGGCACAGCTGGCTCAGTGGGGATGTAGACACGGTGAGCGAGGCCAGGTCCCTGTGAGCATGGAAAGGCTGTGAGCACAGGGAGGGCCTTGCGGGCCAGGCCTGCCACTGAGAGGGCCCGCAGGCTTAGGAGCAAAGGACAAATGGGCTTGTCACTTTTTCCCTTTGTGAACAACAAGCACATCATCTAGGAAAGAAATCTGTCTGACCGGTGGCAGATTACACAGTGAGTCCAGGAAGGAAAAAAAGGACTTTGGGTTATAAACCCCAAGTAGCATCCTTCTGAAATGGTAAGCCTCTTCTTTTCCCCCATAAAACTAGTTCCCCGCTATTGAGATACAGATATTAAACCCCAACAACTTGACGCCCATTTTAAAATCCGTTTAATGAGGTTATTGCATTAAAAAAAAACCAGGAAGAGACAGAGCGAGAGGCCTCGGAAAGCACATCCAGCAGGCCGTTGTTTGAGAGGCCCTGAGGGCCTCGGTCAAGTGTGATCTAGAAAAAATTGCCATGAGAATTCGTGTTGGCTCAGCAAATAACCTGCCCTGGGGAAGCTGATTAATGTTTGTTTGCACGCACCCAGGGCTCGGCTCCGGGGCCCCGGCAGGAGGACTGAGATAAGCGGCAGGGCCCACTCATTAAGGACCCGCCATCCTCCCCGGCTGTCACTTCATTACCCGCGGTTCATTTACTCGCTTTGAAACGATGATGGGGAATTGACGCCTCAAAGTGTGTGCCTTGTCACGACTGATTTCTCTTTGTTTGTGGAAAAATCGGGTGCCCATCCACTGTTGCCCGGATCCAGGGCCCCCGGTTGGGTCCCAGCCCCGGGGCCAGAGGTGCACCAGCTGCTGTCCGCTCGCCCCACCTCCCACCACTTGGGACCACAGCCAAGGCTGCCCGGTCTTTTGACTTTTCGAGAGAAGGTGCACATCACAGACTGTGGCTCCATCTGGAGCCTCAGAGTTCAGCAGCCACACTGCATT
Organism: Eptesicus fuscus; assembly: GCF_027574615.1. NCBI lineage: Eukaryota > Metazoa > Chordata > Mammalia > Chiroptera > Vespertilionidae > Eptesicus > Eptesicus fuscus. The sequence goes on along the minus strand of NC_072484.1, from coordinate 3,330,705 downwards.
GCCCAGAGGGGGCCAAAGGCCACCACCCTCCCCCGGAATGGCCACGAGCCTTTGCCGAGGACAGGGCTCACCGAGGGCGTGACACCTGACTCGGTGCTGCTGTCTGTTGGGACTCGGCCCGGCCTCCCCTCTTGCCCTGGGCCAGGCCGTGGTGCTCCTCCTCGGACACTGGGCTTAGAAGCGTCTGACGGGGCGTTGATTGGGCCGCTTCTCTCCTTCTGCTCAGCCCTGCCCAGGGCAGCCTCCAGGGGGAGCCGAGGTTCCCCTCCCGGGCCTGGATGGAGCCAGTGAAACAGGGTCCTTCCCCAGGCCCAGCGGTGACAGGCAGCCACCCCCAGGCAGTCCTCATCGTTACAGACGCAGTACTATCTCCCTTTGTGGTAACAGTTACTGAGGACAAAACTTTCCCAAACTGGAAACCTCAATCCACTTTCCACAGGCCCGGGGAAGAGGCAGCATGGACACAGGCCCCGGGGCGGGGGGTGGAGGGGAGAGCAGCTTTGGCCCAGGCAGTGAGGAGGGGCGGGGGGAAGGGGCTGAGGGAGAGACCGGGACACCTCCTGTCCCCACATCCAGCTGGCCCACAGGGTGAGGCATGGGTGGTGGGGCGCTGCAGGTCTACAGAGCCGGCTCTGTGTTCTTGCCCTCTGTCCCCTGAGCTGGGCAGTGACCACGCCTCGCAAACAGCCCCGTGCTTTCCCCGGGGTCCCGGTCTGAAGCCCATTTCGGCTCAGGCCCCGGGGCCTGGGGACAAAAAGGAGGCAGCATTTCCTGGGTTTCTGAGGGGTGCGAGGCCACTCCCCACGAACGGGACAACGGGGCCCCCTGGATGAGGGAAGACCAGGCGCCAAAGCACTCATCAGCACTTTGCTCACACCGGAACCGAGAAACAGTCCCTCAAAACCCAGGCCAGAGCTGCTGTCCCAGCTCCCGTGGCGGCAGCCTGGAGAAGCACTCTGGTGCCACCTGGAGCCACTTCTCAGAATGCAGCCGAACCATCTAGAAACCGTCCCTGTTTACAAGAGTCGTCCCCCAGAGCGAGCGCAGGCTGCTCTCTGCCTCCTGTTCTGCCTCCGCCTCTGCTCCCGGACTTCCCAGGGGCTCCCCTGACCCCATATCAAGTGGGAAGGGGCCCGGGGCCTTCGGTGGCATCTGAGCCAAGGCAGCCACACGGACAGGGCCCTGCCCACCCGGCCCCTGGAGCCTTTTAGAAGCCACTCAGCAGCACATAGATGACTGGGGAAGGCAGGGTCCTGAAAACTCGTTCACGGTTGGGGTTAAGAGGAAAATCGCCTGCAGAGACTCAGTTTACGAAAGCTGTCCCTTCTCACCCGCTTTCCTTCCAAACTGAGCAGCCGCCCAGCACTCTCCCTCCAGTGACACCTGGGACCCTTCAAAGCCCTGGCTCCTCCCACGATGCAGATCTGGCCTCGTGGGCCCCTCTCTGAGGGGCTTGGCTTTCGGCAGCCCAAGGCCAGGACACAAGGGACCCAGGGCCTGGGGGTCCTCCGCTGTCTGTCGTCCACCGGCGCCCAGTGCTGTGGCCCAGCCGGGCACCTCCACCCTCTCCCCACGCACCCACAGCAACACCAGGTGCCTTAGGAGGCTCCCGGAGACAGCAGCAGGGCAGCCTCAACGCTCTCCTCCAAAGAGCGGCCTTGTCTGTGCTGTCCATGGAGTGAGGGCTCCCACAGAGGCTCGGTGTGGAGCAGGATGGAGGTTTTTTATTTTATTTTATTTTATTCTATTTTATTTTATTTTATTTTATTTTATTTTATTTTCTGTTCTATTCTATTCTATTTTATTTTAGGGACTTATTAAATACTATATAGCACTGAAGTACAACACTCCTACAGCAGCAATTCTCAACCCAGGGCGCTTTGCCCTGGAGGGGACACTTGACAGCACCCAGAGACATTTTGGTGTCACATCTGGGAGTAGGGGTGCTATTAGCATCGAGTCGATACAGGCCCAGGAAGCTGCTAAACACCCTACAGTGTACAGGACAGCCCCACAGCTAGGAGATGCCTGGCTCCAAATGTCAGTAGTGCTGAGGTCGAGATTGACCTGACGTGTAGCTGACGGTGCCAATCTGAAGTGTACTTGTTGATGGTTGTTCACAAATGGGCACATTTTATTAGTTTCCTGATGCCGCTGGAACAAAGTAGCACCAACCTATGGCTTAAAGCAACACAGATGTTATCTTACAATTCTGGAGGTCAGAACTCAAACCAAGGTGTCAGCAGGCTGGGTCCTTCTGGAGGTTGTAGAAGAGAGTCCACTTCCTGCCTTTTCCGGCTCCCAGGGGCTCATGGCCCCTTCCTCCGTCGTCAAAGTCATAGCATCTTCTGATCGCTCTCTGACTCTGACCCTCCCGCTGCCCTTTGAGAGGACCCTTGTGATGGCATTGGGTTCCCAGGTAACCCAGAATAATCCCCCATCTCCAGGTCCTTAACTTGATCACATCTTCAAAGTCCCCTGTGCTGTGCAGGCAGCATTTTCACAGGTTCCGGGACGAGGTCACAGACCTCTCTGAGGGGCATTTTTATCCTAACACATCTACTGGGATCAAAATAAAAACACGTCCATGATCCAGAAGGCTCCGGGATGCCCATGCTCCCCATACCTCCCCCACCACTATTCTGACTTCTACTGCCATAGAAAAATTGGCTGTTTCTTAGGGTTAATGATTTTCAGAAAAAAACCTCTCTTTATTAAAGGCTGCATATGAAATGACGATACAATTATGAAGAAGCCCCAACCCGGACCCCTGGAAAGCCGCAGGGAAGTGCTGAGGCTGAGCATTCGAACCCGGCCTAGGAAGGCCCAGAACTTAATTAGAGTGAGAAGTGGTTATTTTATAGCCAGAGCTTCACATTAATCACGGGAGAGGAGGAGCCGGGGGATGGGATGCGAGTGCCAGTAATTAAACGTGCTCGCAGAGGAGCGAAGCACGGTGGAATTGTTAAGATGCTTAATGCAGTTCTTTAAGCCCCTGGCACTAATATACACATAGTCTTCCTGGGGTTGGGGCATGGCTGCCCCATAGACAATAGACTTCAAGATAGTGAGTGGCAAACCGTCACACTTCTTCCCCTTTAGCCAGCAACTGGGGTGGGACTAAGGCCAAGCACCTACGCTCAGAGGCTGGAGGTAGAGGTCAAGGCTGGGAAACGAGAGTGAGCAGACCTAGTCGTAAGTGCAGCTCACTGTCTATGGGGAGACAGGTGGCCATCTAAATACTTGGTGAAGCATTGTGTTCCGTGCTCGAGTGTGGGTTCAGGTAGACCAGGCCCCCACCCTCAACCCTGGGCAACCACTGATCTTCCTTTGTGTCCATAGTTTTGCCGTTTCCAGAATGTCACGTAGTTGGAATCGTACAATCTGTAGCATTTCGTGCGGGCTCCTTTCACTTAGCAACGTGCTCTTAAAGTTCCTTCCTCGTCTTTTCGTAACATGCTGGGCCCTTGGATGTCTAAGTTACTACGTGTAAGCACCATGGTTGTTAGGTCTGAGATGAAAGGATGTTCGTGGGTGTCAGAGGCATTGGTCAGTTGTTAGGGAGCAAACTGTTTGCCAACCAAAGGCTTGGACCCCACACCCCGGCCTGAAGGGTCCTGTCTCCAGAAACCTTCCCCAGCTCTAGGCAGCAACGGCACAGATGTGTCACGTGCTAATGTCTTTGTCTGGTGGGAGGCCACAGGCCAGTGGAATTCCCCAGAGGGCCATGGCCTCGTGTTCAGAAGAAATTTCTCCATTTTCTTGTGTCCAGAAACTCTTATTTCAAGTCTTTCAAGAGCCGTGTGTTTGGAAGCACTCTGGGGGTCGGGAGGTCGTGGTGAGCACAGGGTCTGATGTCCTCGCCCCTCCTCCCTGGGTCCTGCTGGCTGTTCCCCTGGCCGACATGTCCAGTTGGCTGCCTGCCTTTATGAGCTCACCCTGGAATATACATATGTTGTGTGCAGAGCTTTTCAACTTTTCTTTTTCTTATTAAAACAATAATAGCCGCACTACAAAACTATTACTCTGGCAGTAAATTGTTACAGGAAATTTATTGCTATGGTTGTATTTCAGAAATTGACCGTATTATCCCAGAAGGAGGTACAATTAAACATTTAAGAATAAAAGTCACACAGGATTTGGATGGCGCCTCTTGTCTGAAGGGTTCAAAGACTGTCTATTTTTTTTTCCCATCAAATGTTCTACAGATGGTTTCAGAGGTTGAGAAATGGCAGAGCCAAGTCCAAGGTCAACCATGAAGTCATCTGTGGAACCAGCTCGTCTCATTGTTCCCTCGGCTGTCCCTTGTGGCTCTTGCTGCTGCTGCTCTTGCATTTTGGAAGGTGCTAATCTCACTGTATGGCCCTGTAACCCACCAGGGCTCCTCGCGGTAGTTTGACCTTGACCTGCAGCTTCCATGAGGGTCATGGTGCTGACAGACCAATGGGGAATTGGGGAGCTAATATGAAAAGGGGACATCTCATGAATAGACATAGGGAGGAAATGAGAAAAAAGTTACAGAATAAAGGATCCCATTACAGAAACCCCCCTCAAGGTGCCCAAGAGAGACCATCAGAGTGGACTCTGGAGTGGAAGTCCAAGGCCGTGTCGGGAGGGAACAGACGTGTGTAAGCAGGTTTCCGCCCTGGATGAGCTTTCCTGTGTTTGGGGACCCGGGATTACACACACGGAGAGTGTAATCCACCCCAAACCGAGGAGCTAGACACCATGCGTGTGGGTCTCTGCACGGGGCTTTGGTCCAGAGCAGAAGAGTGAGGGGAGGCCCCAGGGAAGGCTTGCTCCCGGGCACGCCAGTGGAGCGGGCACCATTGGGACTTCCTGGGGCTGCAGTTCTGTGAGGGTGATGGCCCTGAAAGCCAGCCAAAGAATGCCACTTATTCGTCTCTTCCAGCCACATCTGTGAGCCCCATCCTCCTCCCCATGCAGGAGCCATGGAATGCTGGTAGGTAAGGTGGTGCCCAGAGGACCCTGGGGCTCAGAAAGAAGCTTCTGGAGCGTTTTCTCCCTCTGCCTGTCCCTCACTGCTGGGACCTGACGTGACGTCGGTGCTGTCTTGCGGGGCAGAGCCCCTGTCTTACTGTGCTGGGTTCTGGCAGCAGCAGCTCTTTCCAGGGAAGGACTGCCCAGCACTCCTGTGCCCTCTCAGCCATCCTTTATGCTTCTGTCCCTGGGCCCGCGCTGCTACCGCCCCCTTGAGGTGGCGGCTGCAGGACCCTTGTTTCACAGAGGGGAAATGGAAGATTCAAGAGGTGCCATGTAGTAGCTGGCCCAGGCCAGCCAGCTGGTGTCACGGACAGGAGTCGGTCCCAGGATGGCTGAGCCCGCGCCCTGGACTCGGGGTTCTCAGGGCCATCTGTGCTCTGAGGTCTGAGACTGCCCGTCTCCTTTGACCACACAGGACGGGCGGCACTGCGATGGGATGATAAAAATCCCTGATTCTCGAATCAGACCCTTTCCCGTTAGTTCCCCTGAAACAGAAAAACTGGAAAAAACAGGCCATTGACACAGCCCCCTGCCCCACTCGGCCCGTACCTCTCCGCTCCTCACCCGGCCAATGCGTAGGCTGCGTCTCCATGGTTCATTTTAACGCTGGAATGAAAATCAAGTGTGTTTCTGCTCTGCATTTGCTTTTCATCTTGGTCTGACTGGTCTATGTGGACCTCAAAAGGGGCAGCTGCGGAGAGGTGTGGGTGAGGCGGGCAGCAGATCCAGTCTGTCTGCTGAGGCTGTGGCATGGCCGGCTTTCTAACTTGCCAACATTAGGCTGTAGTTCTCCTTGTGGTGACCCACTGGGGTCTTTCTGAAGATCAGATGACCCTGCGGCTTAGACCCAGTGTCCTCCTGAGATCTCTGTCCCTGGCTCTGAGGACGCGGACATGTCACCGGCTTTCTCCACACATGGCCACCGGGGAAAGGTCCTGGGAGACAGCCCCCGGCCTGTTGGGCACCTGGTGTCCTAGAAGAGGGTTTTCCTTGTTGTTTTTAGGATCTTAGGGGGAATGTGCCCCTTGATGCTCACAAGAGGCTGGGCGATGCCTGGGCTGTGTAGCTAGCTGGGACCTAATGAAATTCCAACCAAAGAAGGAGAAACGATGGACAGGAGTGCAAAAACATTTTCTTCCTGTTGGGGTGGGGTGCAGAGAAAATATCTTTTCCCGGAGGTTGGGAAAGGGCGGGTGGGGCTAACAAACAGACTTCAGGAAAGCTCTCTAGGCCTCAGTTTAAGGGGCCTCTTGGACCCCACGCAGACCCCGCTCAGCAGGCTCCAGAGAAACGCCCGGTGGAATTAGCTCAGGAATCTGGGCCTTATCAGCACATGGCGTGGCAAGAGCTACGAGCACACGCCCAAACCCAGCCGACAGGCTGTGCCGGAGCAGAGAGCTGCTTCTTACATTACAGTTCAGGGGTTTTGTAGGGTAATGATAACATCCTCCTTTCTGCTTTTCTCAAAGCGCCCATCTTCGTAAATAGGCCAGCACCGTGTGGGTCCTCAGCCCCCACTTCAGGGAAACTCCAGGCTCAGCCCACGAGGCTGAAACACCTGCCCAGGTGGACAGAGGTGGAGGCGGGGCAGAGCCGAGGGCTTCTGAGTTCCCAGAAGGCTTCTCAGTGCCTTTCACGCAGCGATTTTGTGTGGCTATTCTCCGGAGGGTGGATCCTGGCCTTCCATCCATCCCACTATTCATCCATCCTACCCTCTATCCATCCATCCCACTATCATGCCATCCATCCATCCATCCATCCATCCATCCATCCATCCATCCATCCATCTATCCATCCATCCCACTATCCTTCCTTTCTTCCTCCCTTCCTCCCTCCCTTCCTTCTGTCTTTCCTCCCTTCCTTCTTTCCTCCCTCCTTCCCTCCCTTCCTTCATTTCTTCCTTCCTCCTTTCATCTCTCCTTCCCTTCCTCCCTCCCTTCCTCCCTCTCTCCCTTCCTCTCTCTCTCCCTCCATCCCTCCCTCTCTCCTTCCTTCCCTCCCTCTTTCCTTCCTGTTTCCCCCACCCCCAGACACACAGTGTCCTTTGAAAAGTCTGGAGGTTGCAACCATGGCCCTGTTCACATGGGTGCTGGCACTCACACGGGCCGGATGGGGCATGTGCTTCCTGGTGGCACAGCCACCCCTAGCCCACGTCCCTCATTTGGGATCTGCCTCTGGCCACATCTCTTCCACATCTTCAAGGCAAAGGAAAACAGGAGACTGGGAGATGTCTGATAATTAAAAGGGAAGAGGTGACTTCTTGTGCAACATGATGGACAGCACCCTATCATGAGCACGTTAGAGCCCGAGCTGATCCTGGTGCCTCCATACCCTCTGAGGCTTGAATCTACACTGGACAATTCAGGAGTCCAGGGATTGGCTCAGACCCAACTTGACCATGTCAAGCCCAGCTAGCCCATTTGATCCTGTGCAGGGTCTTTTAAAAAACAACAACACATCATGGAACTCTAAATGCCTCTCTATAGACTGGCTAAACAAATTGAGGGTGAAATTCTCATTAGCAGTTAAATTAATGAACTACAGCTCAGTTGACATATATTTAAATGCACATGTACACATAATACTGTATACCAGGACTTGGCAAGGCACCGCCCACCACCCGTTTTTGTAAATAAAGTTTTATTGGCACACATCCGTGCCCACTTGTTTACACATTGCCTATAGCTGCTTTCACACTAGAACGCAGAGCTGAGCAGCTGCAAAGAAGACCATATGGTCCACCAGCCGAACGTGATTAGCAGGCCACTTGCAGGGAAAGTCAGCTTTCCCTGGCTCTACATTATTTCGAGGTATATGAAAACACAAATACACATCCCAGATATTTCAAAATAGGTATTTGGTCAGAAAGGTATTTAAGTTCATGGCAGAGCTTGTCTCTGAGTGGGAGTCCAAAGATAGGGAATAAGTAGTATAAATTTTTCTTGATCCTAAAATTCCATCTCATATATATATATATATATATATATATTTATATATAATATATTTTATTGATTTTTTACAGAGAGGAAGAGAGAGGGAAAGAGAGTCAGAAACATCGATGAGAGAGAAACATCGATCAGCTGCCTCCTGCACACCCCCCACTGGGGACGTGCCCGCAACCAAGGTACATGCCCTTGACCGGAATCGAACCCAGGACCCTTGAGTCCGCAGGCCGAAGCTCTATCCACTGAGCAAAACTGGTCTCGGCAAAATTCCATCTCTTTAGTAAAGAGAAAACATTTGGAGCAAGATGAAGAAATGTTAACAGTCATCAAATTTCAGTTTAGGGCTCACAGGTGTTGGTTTATTAGTCTTTGACCTTTTCTATATTTAAAACATTTTAAATAAAAATTATCTCATCAAAGAACAAAAAGACTTTCAGGAATGGGATAACTGCCACTACATTATAAAACTTAGAGTAGCATTCTAATCATATTTTTAACATGATCTACCATGGCTCTCTTCCTAGACCTTCCATGTATTAGCTTCAGTTTCAGTCTAAATTATTTGGGAAGAAAAGATTTCAGTTTCAGGTTTTCTTACACTTGTGTATTTTATGAATTCCCTTCTCTATCTTTATAAATAGTTTCTAGGTACAACCAACACATTCACTTCATCCAGGCCCCAGTGTTCCCCTGGGGGGGGGGGGGGGGGCTGTATTATTTTCCCTCATCACAGAAGCAATGTATAGACTTACCCAAGAGGAACTGCCCAATTATGCAACCAGTGCCTTCCAACGCATAAATAACCCGTCTAGGAATCCAGGCAAAACTGCCAGGCAGGGGCCTTGTCCCACTTACTCAAATCACACGGACAATTTACGTCTGTGAATTGGAATTTCAATTTGATCCCAGAGTTTACATGCAGAGGCCAAGGCACATTGCAGCAGGGAGAGAGAGGGGGGCTGACGAAGTTGAGAAGGACTGAAATTAAAGTAATGAAAAGCAGATGCCGGGACTCTGGCGGATGCCCACTGGAGCCAGGTGCTGGGTCTGGCAGGTGATGGAGAGGCACGGGTTCGGCTCCTGGGGAGCCTGTGGACCACTTCAGGGACGATGGGTGGGCAGGCAGCTCGATGGGGGATCCATGGTGGCTCTATCTCCAGACCTTCCCACCCAAGGAGCTGAGTGCAGGTCTGGAAATGTCAGCAGAATATACCCTCTTCTGTACCTCAATGATGGGTAGCCAAGTGGGCGTCTTTTGAAGACTGACTTCTGGAATTTCCCAGACTTCTTGCAAATAATCCACAGTGGAAAAACCTGAATTTCTTCCTGCTCTGTCTGGAATATATACAGTACATTCTTTGTGACTTGGCAGGGCATGCCTGGCCGGGAGACCTCTCCTCTTGGCCCGCCTGTGAGGCAATGAACTTGGTGACCTTGAGGAGATCAGGCATCTTGGGGGGCCTCTGCCTGCTGGGCTGTGGGGTCCAGGGGCTGGCAGAGGGCCCGGGGGGCCCAGCCTTTGTCCTTGGATTTCCCGTAAGTCAGATGACCTTGGGCGTGGCACGGGATCATGGGGGCTGCAGATGCGACAGGTGGGCTGGGTGGGCAGCAACGGCTGAATAGAGAGCAAAGGCAGCGCTGGAGAGGCTGAGCACGGCCCAGAGCTGGAGGTGGGAAGGGCCCTGCCCCGCGTGACTGGCCTCCCCTCGCCGGGCCTCCGCGAAGCCCTCTCCCAAGGTGTCCCTGTTGCCTGGCCAGGCTGCAGAGGTTGCTGTGCCCTGTCGGACCTACTCTTCTCTCAGCCGAGTGTCTGTCCCTAGATCTAGCCTGTCCTTGAGCTCAGGGCCGACCTTGAAAGCTACTTCACTTCTAAGGCAGCCATTTCAACCTTCTTCATCTCATGGCACGTAAGCTAATTACTGAAATTCTGCAGCACACCAAAAAAAACTTTTTTTGCCAATCTGAAATAGCTATAATTTTGATTCATTCACACTGGACGGCTATTGTTGTGTTGGCTGTGGTTACTTTTTTTAATTTGACAGTCTAAGGGAAAAGAGGTCAGGGCCCCCGACTAAATAGTCAGGAACTGCACGTGTTAAACATCCTCGAGGCACACTGTGGAACATCACTGGGTTCCTTGTACAGAAAACAGCCCCGCTTGGCCCCCCAGCTGCTGCCCTGCCTTTCTCCTATAGCTCCCGCCCAGAGACCCTCTTCTGCAGTTTTCTCTCGGGCTCAGGTCACTGCATCCCCGCTTTGCCCCCAGGGTCTTGACTCCAGCTTTGAAGACAGTCCCCTTCGTGCACAAATGTCCTCTCTTGCCCAGCGGCCGCCACACCCTGCAGTGATGTTGCTCATGGCTACACAGAGGGCCTCCTCGGCCCCAGGCCCCATCCTCACACTGGGGAAATGGCCTTGACCAGGGAGACAGGAACTTTATGGAGATGACATGTCAGTGGGGGACAGCAATGCGAGAAATAAAAAGAAAATATAGGCAATGGTCAGGGCCTCGACTGAAATAGCAGAGGATGAGGTGCGGGAGGGATGGGAGCTTTGGGCAGGCTGGTGGGGGAGGCCCGCAGGAGGCGATGGCTTTGGAGCTGAGACCTGGCTGACCCGCGGGAGGCAAGCAGCTCGCCCAAGACAGACTGCCCGCCGAGGTCTGCAGCGGGGAGGGAGAGGCGGACTGCGGTGGGTGGGAGGGCCAGGCAGCCGGTGGGCTCGGCAGCGGGCAGTTGGGGTCAAACTCACGGACGCTGGCATCATCTGTAGAGCCTAATTCCACTTTAGGAAGATCTGGGCTGCTGGTGGGTGGAGAGCAGACCACAGGGGCGGCGGGAGAGGGAATGAGTCTGTTCTCCACCTCTGCTGCCCTTTGCGGGGGAGAATGGAGCCCACTTTCTAATTTCAGCTCCGGCGAAATTAAACTAATTTAGCTTCATGGGACCTAAGAATTAATGGACGGTCCAATGACCCCAGTGCCGCCGGAATGTGAGAGAAGCATAAAGCCTCCACAGGAGCGGGTAATGGGAAATGTTGATGGGCTCTGACCTGCGTGGCCACAGCTGGGTTTTAATAAAATTAACACGTTTGGGAGTTCTGTTGTCGTTCTCTTTCTCAAAACAGCTGCAACAACAACCAAGTGAAATGCGCCCCCCCCGGCTCCTACGGAAAAGTGCGTGGTCTCCCAGAGCTGTTCCCAACCCCTAATTCTGTATTGTCGGGGTTTCTCATCAATCCCCCCAAAGCAAAGCTGCAGCTCTTTAGGGGGAGGTTGACCCTAATGTAATTGTTGAGACTTGCTTGAAGATGCATGTTTTTCTCCGTATTACTGAAAAGCAATCATGGTCACAATGAAGACGGCGTGGGGTCTGGATCTAATTATGCAGTCGTCACATTGTTCCCTAATTCCCGTTGGCTGCGTCGGCTAAAGGGTCAAATAGAAAACGACAGGAGCTCTTTTTCTAGGTCGCTTTGACGTTATAGTTCTGTCTGCACGCCGCATGCTCCAGCCTGAGGAGGGCAGAGTGGGGGCGAGCTGGCGCCGGGAGGCCTGGGGGTGTCTCCAAAGCTGCTGGGTCCCGGAAGGACATGGATAGGGTCCCTGACAAATGAGAACCAGGTCAGGGGTCCCCAGCATTTGAACTGGTGCCTGAGCACTGGCCAGAGGGACCCAGGGGCCAAGACTGGGAGCCTTTTCTGATTGGTCCCCCTGTTGTCTTAACCTTGAATAGACCCACAGGCCCCGCCCCTAGGCACTCCCACCCGCTTCCCTCCGAGAACCTGAGAGGAGCCCCGGGCCCTGGGACGGAGCGGGAGGAACACGTGTTGGCACCTAAGAGGTTATGTCACTTCAGCGGGCAGCACAGGGCCTTCCCTTCGGATGGAAGTTGAAGGCACCAGAACAAAGTGAGCAGAACCCATGTTTAAAATACAAAATGACACATCATGTAAAAACCGTAAGGACAAATGAATGTGTGACTTTTTGTGAGTAAAATCCCAAGTAATCGAAAAGCCAGATTATCAAATCTTTCCAAAAGATGTTCGCAGCGAAACTCTCCCGTGAAGCGGGGATTCTGTGGTGGGGCTGGCGCAGCTCCTGCCCCCACCCGGACCCGGAGGGGTCTCCGATGGTTGCTCAGTGAACCCTCCGGGATGGACCGCTGATGGAGTGCGAGTTTCTCCCTGGAAACAATGTGTTGTTGGCCTCCAGCCAGAGGTTAGGTCATTCCTTTGGGCCCCAGAGTGGGCGCTGATGAAGGCCGCCACAGGGTGAGGGGCACTGCTATGGGGCTGAGAGGCACTGCTGCCCGCCCCACGTCCACAGGGGCCCTCAGCATTGAATGTCTTCAGGCCAGAGGTGGACCCGCAGGACCTGGAGGGGACGGGGAACCCTTGTTCCGTCCGCTCAGACTGAGCTGCCTCCGCGAGCCCTCACTGAGCGTGTCTGGGCCGAAGAAGCCAGGCTCTTCCCACACGCTCCGTTTTTCCCTGATTAGGACGAGGTGTGGGTTCCTCCAAAGACCGAAGCCCAGCTGTCACCTCTGACTTCGGCACTGCAGCTCCTCCCTGTTTGGGGACTACAAGGCGACGCGGGACCCTCCCTCAGGAGCCCAGGGGAATTGCGAGGGACTGAACCGTGAAAAGCTGCCGAAGAACCTCCAGCACTGTGCTGTCCTCATCCTACACCTCTGGCCAAGCCCCCAATGGCCATTTTAACACCCTGGTCCACCTTCCCCCAGTGAGTAAGCAGAAATGCCAGGCCAGAGACACTGAGCTTGGCTCATCCATCCATCCATCCATCCATCCACTCACTCATTCAACCACACAGGTCCCTGCTGGCAAGGACCCCCTGCCCACAGTGGGGAAGACATGGAAATAAGTCATCTCCGCCACATGGGCAGCATGCAGAGGGGGCGGTGCCCTGGTGGTGGGCAGGGACAGTGGCAAGTTGGAAATCCAGGCGCACGGACTCTCCAGTCCCCACTGTCCCCTCCTCCCCACGCTCCCCGCCTCAGCGTGGACAGACCCCCGCAGGCCCTTAAGCCAAAGAATGGCTCCGAGAGCAGGTTCGTGCACATTTAATAGGGGCTCAGATTGCAGCGACGACTAACCCCGGCAACGCGGAGTCAGTACGTTAGGCTGGAGTGTAAAGCTGGAATTGAGACAGGAGGCCTGGCCATGGGGATAGGGCCCAGCAGGTCAGCTCCACGGGCCCGTCCAGGGCCCACGCCCGGGGCACCCGCGCTGGCCTCATTCTGGGCTGTCCCAGTGTTGGAATTCCTGCACCTGTGGGAGCAGGGCCGGCACGCCACCAGACCCGGCTCAGAACTTGGCTGCACACCTGGCCCACCCTCCACGCCTCCTTTGAAATGGCCTTCTCTTCCCCACACACGAGTATTCCACCTGGATGTCAGGCAGATGCTTTTGCGGTAGCATTTTCTCTTCATTCCTACTTATCTGGCCTTTTAAATGAAGGTGAAACATATTAACAGTAAACTCAACGTCTTAGCCAAGGACTCTCTGTAGGGCGAGTCCCTGTAAGGTGTAAGCATCTCTGTCCACACCGGAAATTCTCGGGGCAGCTCTGGTCAGCCCGCCGGCCGTCCACCCCACACTGTGGGGCGCCGTGGTAGTCTTCTCCCTCAGAGAGACTTTATTTCATTTCCCAGCTTCTCCTGGCGGTTATCCGGGTCTTTGGGAATCTAGAAAATGTTAAGGAGAGAAATGAAAGCTAGAACTATTTTCAATAACTGTGGCTATGGCAGAAATGCCCAACGTTGAAAGACTATCCAAGTCCTTCCAATCACGTAGGACATAATTCCATGTTGAGGGTCCATTTCTGCACTGAGAGACTTGGGTCCTTTACAAGATGCTTTTAGGGACCCGGAACCAGACATTTCCGAAAGGGTAGATCATCTTTAATTACCTTAATTGTTTCATTAATGGGAACTTGATATAAAGTAGCCTCTTCAAGGGCAGGACCGAGGAAGGTGCGGAGATTAATGACCTAATCAAGCGTTTGGGAAAAGCTGACTGGAAAGGGCACTCTAAAAACTTTCATTAAAAAACGTAATTATACTGATTAGAAAGACGCATTCCTTTGTTTCAGAGAACAGATCTTACAGTTTGAGAGTGTTAAGCTGCACTGATAGAATATTTAAAATGCGATTTTCTTAATTGCATAAAATGTAATTTCCAGGCTTTTACTGCAGAAAGAGTTGGGATTCTGGAGTCTTCTGTCATTTTAATATTGATTTGGGAGTGGCCATGGGTGTTAGTCGGATGGAAAACTCAAAAATGAAAGACTTTTCTGTTCCATCTTTGAATGGCAGCACCCGCCATGCTGCAGGTGCGGGGTGCAGGAGGGAGCTGTGGAGGCTGGCGGGGCTCCGGGAGCGGCACCTGAGCCTCCTTCTTCGATATCGTTTTCCTGCGACAAGAGCCTCCGCCCAACTTTTAACATCTTCCTTGTAGCGTCCTATTTACATTTCTGTGGGCCGGCTGAATTGTTAAGCAAGTCATCGGAGCTGAGACAAATTAGTGGTGAGCTGGGAAGGCGACGGCTCTGAGGTAGACTTCTGGACAATGAAGCAGGCCGGGGCCCGAGGCCTTTGGCGCTGGGGTCCTCTCTCTCCTGGTTCCTTATCTGCAGGAAAGGCCACCTACGAAGGAGAAAGCTTGCACGCATGAAGGTGCTCAGGGCCTTGGGAACGATAGCCCAGTAAATAAAGCGCGAGCACGCTCGAACACGGCCACAAGTCTTCTGCCTGGGCCACAGGAGCTCCTGCGCCCAGGACCCCCAGGCCGATGTCCTAGAGCAGTGGTCGGCAAACTGCGGCTCTGTTGACTAATGAGTTTGCCGACCACTGGGCTAGGGGCTTAATCACAAGGAACAACAACAGCCTGTAATTATTGGAATCAAGAGTCTAGGTCAGTGGTCGGCAAACTCATTAGTCAACAGCGGCAAACCGCGGCTCGAGACGCGAGCCGCAGTTTGCCGACCACTGTCCTAGAGCCTGTCACACAGATTTAGGAGACGGTGTGGTGTAGGCACCTGGACAGTTGGAAAAAGGAAAAGAGCTCTTGTGTCCGATTTGTGGGGCTCTAAGGGGAGGACTTCTCCCCTTGATTTGGCTTAAAACCAAATCTTCATGACAAATAAGAACGCAGAGAACCAAGAAGAGGAGCAATAAAACCTGAGGAAGGCTCCCACCGCACAACGCTGAGATGGGTGCCCTGTGTCGGCGACACTGTCCTGGGATCAGGTGGCATCACCACGAGGGGCGGGCAGGGGTTGAAGGGTGTGCGTTTCCGTCAGTTACTAACCCGAGTAACCAACACGGGAACGTTCACAGAGACATGTTCACGTACAATCACGCTCTTTGTTCCGTGGCCAGGAGGATGTTATTCCAGTCTCGGATGACAGGGAACATGGCCTGTCCAGGGTGACCGAGTGCAGAGCTGGCTCGCCGCAGGGGAGGGATGTGCCCTCTGAGACAAGGAAACTCTCGTTTGTACGCCCCACAGACTTCCCAATTCCACCGAAACGGGGTGCGGTCAGTCCGACGGCATCCCTCCCAGGCCACCTGAAAGCCATCTGGCCCTCTCTTGCCACCGTTCGCACAGTGTGGTCCCCAGACTGGCAGCTCAGCATCGCCTGGGAAGTTGCTGAGAAATGCCAATCCCAGGCCCACTGCATTAGACCCTGTGCATTCCGACAAGCCTCCCCGAGGGTGACAATGAGCGGCCAGGCCCGAGAGCTCCACCGGCCCATCCAGTTCAGGAGAACACGCTGCTCACGCAGATGGCTCATGCAAACTTGGCTGCTCACATGGCTCCTTGCTTTCACAGGGATCGCGGTGAACTCGGTGGCCTAAGAATTGCATTATTTAAATAAATGCAACGTGTACGTTCACTCTCTAGTCCCTTCCTCTAAACCAGGCCTCTGCACCCAGCGCGTAAACATCACCCTACCGTCCCGCTCTGAGGCTGTGCTGGGCGGTGCCTCGGAATCACTCCCGGATGTCTCGGGGACGGAGGAGACGTGCCCCCCTGAAATGCGGCCCCTTTTCCTCATAGACCACTAAGCTGTCTGCACCCGAGCTCTCGCTGATCAGACAGAGCAGACATCCCTGCAGGTGTGAGGAGGATGGAGCCCAGACAAAGAGGAGTAAACACCCGTTCGCTAGCTCGCGGGGCTTGCATAGGAATCATTGACAGCCTGGCCAAGCAGGTGGGAGAGCAGCGCCACGGCGCCGCGAGGGGAGGAGGACGCTGCGGCCTGGTGGGAAGGGCTTGCCTGGTCGGAGCCTGTTTCTTCCCTGAGCCAGAACCCGAACTCGGATGGATCAGCTCAGACACAGAAGCTGTCATTGAGCCGTCTCCTCCCACAGCCGTCAATAGTGCTCGTGAGTGAAGTGTGGGTTCGGTCCCTGCCGGGCTGGGCCCAGAGTCCAGGCCTCAGGCTTCGCCCCCAGGTTGTCAGGGTCTCATCGAGTGTCTGGAGGCAGAAGGATTGAATTAAACAGATAATCGGTCCTGAGAATCAAAATGCAGAGGGAAGCGCAATGAATGCGCTTTGCTGTTTGTGGACATTTGTCAACAGCCCAGATTAATTGAGGCTTCAATTCCTCAGCATTTTTGGTGTCTCTATTGGAGTGGCTCTCAGCTGGGGTGATTTGCCCTCACCCTCAGCCGGGGGACATTCGGCAATATCTGGAGATAATCTTGGTTGTCACGACCCGGAGGAGGGAGCTCTGGTATCTCCTGGGTGGAGGCCACTCACTGGTCCCAGGAAACAGTGACCAGGACAGGCCCTGCCACGGAGCCTCACTGGCCCGGGGCTGAGAAGGGGGCCCCGTGGCTGTAAGCCGGCAGCTGGCACCATCTTTCCACAGGGCCGTACCTTGCAAATCATAGTAAAATAGCACGGTAGAAGCACGGGAGGTGGGAGGTGCGGGTCCCGAGCATTGAGAGTCTAGATTTGTTGATAATCGAAGCGGGGTCTGAGCTTCAGGCCTTCCTGGCTGGAGGGAGGCTATTCCTACTGAGGGCTCATTAGTTCCCGTCTCGCGGCTGTATTTTGGGGAACCAAACAACCAATTTATTTTCTAAGTGGAAGTTTAGACCCGAACCTTAGGCAAACTGCATTGAAATATAGATTCAGGGTGAGCCCTAGACGCAGCTGGTGCCGGCGGCGCTCCCCTCCTCACTCCGACAGTTCAGTTCCTTTGGACGGGTCTGTATGAGCGCTGACACTGTCAAACACCCCCCACCCCCACCCCCAGGCCACAGCGTGGAGGCCAGGTCCAGGCAAAGTATAGAGCAGGGTGTCAGGAGGACTGTGAGGGGCTAAGGGGGGTGATACCCAGAGATGGAGCCGATGAGGGAGGAAGGAGGAGAAGCATAGATTCGGGGACTTCTCCGCGGAGCCAGAAACCCTCCATGGATGCTGGGTTTCTCCCCCGTGTGCCATGACCGCCGGGCCCTGGGAGTCACATGGGGTAGGAATTTCAGTGGAGCTGAGAGGCCTGAGAGCCTGTTCCATTTCCTTCACTGCTTCCCGAAACGCTGGCACCAAAAAGAACACAAAAATCTACAGTGCACGAGCCCCCCCAGGCCCCGCATCCGGTTTCCCGGGTTCTTAATTAGAGAAATGAAGGCGCCAGTGCCTGCCTCCTGCCTCCTGCGTAAATGACTCCGTCCTGGGGAGTCTGGCGGGGCACCGGAAGACGCCGTGATTCTGGCTGAAATGGACCGTCGCAGATGCGCCCCATGAAGCACAGCTCATTTGCTCCCTCCTGTAATCGGATCCCACGCGCTCGCTTTATTAGTGTGAGAGCGCGCCAGGTGCCAGGGCGGGTGGGTGCGTGACGACGGGGATGCCATTCACCACGTGCAGCGTGCCTGCCTTTGACCCGGGGCTGGGGAGACGCTGGAGTGCGCGTGGCGGAGCCCTTGCTGGAAGCCTGGGGCCCGCGGGGCCAGGACAGCCCGAGACAGAATTCGTCTCCTTCCGAAAGCTGGGCAGAACCAGACACTCTTACGTCCAAGCCCCTGTGGCCGGACGACCCATTTTCTCGGGAGCTCATGTGATGCCTCTTGATCCTTAGAGCACTGCCTTGGCTCCAGGTGGTCCCTGATGTCTTACAGAAACAACAAATGCATTTCCAGGGCCTTCTCCCTGCCACAGGGCAGGAGGCGAGGCGCAGGCTGGGGCGAGTCAGTGCAATCGGATAGGTACAAGACACACACCAATTCGGCCTCCGGGCTGGGCAGGACCTCGTCCCAGGGCAGCTCGACAGGAAACGAGTTCTCCCCTCTCAGATTATCCCTCGTCCGCAACAACGCCTTCGTCCAACAGACCAGGGGGCAGTGATCTGAGCTTGGTGATGGGTTGCAGCAGTAACATACTCTGACATCTAATGACACAGCAGTGAGGAGGGGGCGGGCTGGGGGTGACCGGGTGGACGAGGCGGAGGCCAGTGGCCCTGAGCTGCTCTCTTTCCCGCTGGTGAGGAAGGGCCCTGGCCAGGTAGGATGGCTTTTGTTGGCTGGGGCCACTGCCGGGCCGTGGAGAGGCGGCCCAGGCAATTTCATCTAACCAGACTGTGAGTCAGTTCAGCAAAAATGAAGGCCTGTGTATTTCCATTTCTTTTAATAACGGCAAATGTGAGGTTTCCTGAGAAGCTTGCCTGGAAAAAGAAAGTGGTCTCAGCTTCCACAGAGGAGGGAGGAGGGAAGCTCTCGGAAAATTCCTTGCATGGGTTTGGTGCTGGCGGGGGTAGGGGGTGAGGGGTGAAATTCCACCGGGAAAGGGCAAGAAAGAAGATGCCACTGCCCCCCGGGCTCACTCCCACTGCCCGAGCGAGGGCTTGGCTGAGGAAAGGCCTCAAGCCCCGAAGGTCTGTCTAAATACCAGGCTTCGCCAGGCCCGAGCAGGGCATGAGCTGCACTCTGTGAGCGGTCCTCCAGCGGCTGGAGCTGTGGGGGGCGCCCGGATCCGAGCAGCCGACCTGGAGGTTAGGAGCCTGTGAGGAGAGTCGCGGCAGGTGGCCAGGCTTCCATAGCTGCAAGCCAATTTGAAGGCCTTCGGTTGCCTAGCTTCTCTCATTTTTCCTTTGCCTTCAGAGATAATCACAAAAACGATTTCATTTGTCTTTCCTGCTGGGAGAGAAATGTCGGTTTAACGGCCCTGAACAGGCCTGTGTGGTGGCCTCGGTGTTGTTTCTCTGAGAGAGAATTGCTGTACCCTTTGCCGTTCACATCTCCCGAAGTGCCCCAGTGACCCTGTTCTCAGCCACACGCTCCCCGTTCCCACCCACCGCGCCTTGGACGCTGGTCCGTGCCTCTGTCCCGGTCCTGGCTGGCTAGCCTGTCCTGTTCCTTCCCGGGCTGGAAAATAGCATCGTCTCCAATTTTCCAAGCCCAGCAGGGTCACCACTCGTTCCAAACTTGTGGGATGAATTTTAGCCCAACAGCATAGCACTGCCCAGGGTCAGGAGGCGGGCAGCAGAGAGGGCGCTGGCGGAGGACCTGGCATGCAGGGCGCTGAGAACACCGAGCTGTTTCATCCCCGGGCTCAGCGGGCGCCCACAGTGAGCTCCTGACGTGGGCAGTGGGCTGGAGGTGGCAGCCGGCAGCGGGCAGCGACACTGGAGCGAGCACCTCACTTACTCTGTGTTGTTGACATTCAGATGATGCTCAGAAACCACAGAAGCCGCCTCACGGTTCCTTCTGAGCAGGGAGGGATGCCAGGCCCGGATCGTAACTGCAGTCCTGGCTGCCCTCTGGCTACGGTGGGTCCACTGAGTCCGAGGACCCACCAAGGGCCATTCCTCCCATCCCCAGATGTGCATTTGGGATTGACATGCTGGCAGCTGAGCTGCCCACGTCAGGTCCTTCTTCTGTGAGGTCAGCCATCTCAGTGGGGAGGTCAAGAGGAAACAGAAATGTCCTCCTGGGCCTGCAGCCCACAGGCCACCCCGCGGCGGGCAGCCAGCCTGCTGAGAGCTACCGGGTCAGAGGGGACGTCCCCTCCTGTCTCTGTGGTGCACCCACCTGGTCCTCGCAGGAACAGGACGGGAGGGAGGCTGCAGACCGCCACAAGCACCCGATTGCAGAGTGTCCCCGATCAGCTCCTGCCAGCTGGCACCTTTGCCCAGCAGACGAATCCAGCCCCAGACGAGGCATGCAGCCACTGGTGGGGCAAAGGCGCTCTCCTGCATCCCAGTCTGCACAGGAGCCCAGGAATGGCTTCGTGGACCCGCATGGATGACAATACACTCTCGTCATTTTGTCCCAGGGCCAGGCCAGTTACCTCTCCCACCCTCCCCTCTGTCACACAGAGATCTGGGCCACGCGACACCCGCAGAACATCACGGCGGGGATGTGCGAGCGCCCCGGCTGCAGGGATCCAGGAAGAGGCAGTGGCCTGCGCAGGCGCTCAGGCTCCTGTGGCCCGAGGCACCCAGGACATTCTCCGAAGCGGAAGACGGAGGTTGCTCTGGCCTGTCTGACCACAGAGGAAGGCGTGTGGGTCTTTAGATTCCAGGGACAGCAGATTCCACGCCTGGCGCTCCTGTGGGCTGCTCTGAGTGACATCACAGCTGGCAGCTGCCGGTGGGGCTCCAAGCAGGAGCGGCTGGGTCAGGTCCCGGCGTGGGTGGCAGCCACCCTGCTGCGTGGGCCACAGGACCCCGGACACAGGGGTTGGAGGTGTCCGTGGTGGGGAAAGGCACGTGTGCAGTGGGAGCCAGCCCAGCCGGACACTCCATGGGGATCCCGTCACCTCCACTGGAGAAGCCTGCCCCTCGTGAAAACCAGCTCCTGGTGCCTGGGTGGAGGCGGGAGGCCGACCGGGACCTCAGGGACCGGTCACACTGTGCGTCATGAGGTCACCATCACAGAGGGAAGTGGATGGACCCAGCGCAGGGGGGCCAGAGGGTGCAGGCAAGCTGTGGTAGGCGGGACACCTCTTAGAGCGTGTCATCTCATGTTAGGTCTCACATCCTGTTCCACCAGATGCTGACCTTGTCCCCCTGGAATTGACTGCAGGGAGTCGATTTGGAAGGTGGTCCCAGGAAACACAGGGAGAGGCTGGGGAAGGGGGTGTCCACGGGGTCCGAGTGGGGCCCATCCCCGAGTGACTGTGAGATGAAGGGGACAGGCCTTCTCTCCTGACATCTGCCCTCCATACCTCTGCCCGTGGTTGCTAAAGGCGAACTCCAAGGCCAGGCGTTGGTGCCTCAGCATTCCAAGTGCACCCAGAGCTGGGTGACCAGGGAGGTGGGTGTGGGGAAACACGACCCTCTGGGTATTGGAGGATTTACTTAGGAGCATTCTTCAAAGCTGCTCACTCACAACAAGTAAACAGATTGACTTTTAAAATAAACTGGTGTCTTTTCCCCTCCCTCCCTCCTCGCCTACATGTGACACTGCTGAGGCCCAGGTCCTGGGGTTAACAGTGGGAAAGGGTCCATCTCAGCCTTCATAAACTTTCCAGTTTGCTGCAAAACAGTAAGTGTGAGTGGTGAATTTCATAGACCTAAAAGAATAGGATGACCTTCCTATGAATTTTTATTTTTAAATAAAGTATCACCAAACATTGTGTGTGTGGTGAGGATTGTGTGTGGTTTATCCATAAAAATGAATATACAGGTCCTGGCCAGTTTGGCTCAGTGATTAGAGCATCAGCCTTCCGACCTAAGGGTCACGGGTTCAATTCTCAGTCAAGGGCATGTACCTGAGTTGCCGGCTCAATCCCTGGCCCTGATTGGGGTGCTACAGAGGGCAACCAATGGATGTGTCTCTCTCACATAGATGTTTCTCTCCCCCCCCCCCCCACCCTGTGCTCCCTCCCCTCCATTCTCTCTCTCTAAAAAAAATCAATGGACACATATCCTTGGGTGATGATTTTTTTTTAAATGCACACACAGGTGTAGAAATCACACGCATGCCCACGCATGTGTGTCTGCTGCGTGTGCCTGTGTCTGTGGTGACACTCCTTAGTCCTGGGGACCCCTGTACATCATGGGGCACCGAGGAGTGATTTCCTTTGCTTTTCACGAGCCCCTGCCCATGGGACCTGTCCTTCCTGCAACTTCAGTAACAGTCTGTGAAAGCCTCGGGAGTCTTCCTCCCCAACCTTCCTCGGGGACCCGCCCATGCAGGAATGCGGGCAATGAATCAATGACCTCTCTAAGCACAAGCCCGGAGCAAGGGCTCAGAGAGGGAGGAGAGAGGTTCTTGCTTCCCCTCACAGGAAAGGTTACGGAGAAATGCCCCCAATTGCCCTCCTTGCCCTTTGAAAGCCCAGTGCAGTCGCTCAGCTCCTGTCTTCCGAGAAGACGCCCTCTGCTGGCCGCTCTCTCCTCTGCAGGTGCACAGCTTGCAGACACCTTCCCCAGGTCTGTGGGTGCACCCAGGCCGAGCCCTGTCTCCCCTCTCTGGCGGGCTCTCCGTGGCCTTCTGGGTGCAGGCATGATGCTTTTTGCTCTTAGTCCCAGAGTCAGAGAAGGTGACTGTGAATGAATGTGCCCTGTGACAGTGGCCACGCGTGTCGCCTCCCGGGTCTGCTGCCTTGGGCTCCGCTGTGGCTTCACCAGCACTGGCCGAACCGTCCTGCGAACTTCTCAGGGAAGTTTAAAACACAAGCAAAAATCAAGCCAGCGTTTTATGGTCGGTCTACCTTACACTGGCCTGGCTCGGGGTGCCTGGATTTCCGGGCAGGACTGCAGGGATGAAACAAAGGAAACAGGGAGAAACCCTACCCTCTCTGCTCTAGCCTCTGACTGGACAGGTACATGATAGAAAAAAACTTTTTAAAGGCACACGCACGGAGAAATTGGCCCCAGATCTTTCCCACGTCAAACTGTGCTTTGACCGGCAGGTAAATGTCAGGGCAGTGAGCTCCGGCCTGGGCAAGGCTAGCATGGTTCATGGCTCGCCCCTTCGAATGGACGTTTCAAGCTGTCACATGGAAATGAGAAGTTTCTGGAGCCACGGTTTATCTAACCTATTGAATCCAGATTTTGTAAACCACAAAAATGTCATCCCGAAGACCATTCGCAGACGTGTCTGCTTTGAACTCCTGGCGTGGAAGGCAGATGTCCGAGGCAGATCTGAGATGCCGTCTGGACACGCCAGGCACGGCGGGCTGCAGCGGCGGGGCCCCTTCGGGAAGGGGCTCCTGCTTCTCGGGCGGGGCGGACGGGTGGGGCACGGCATCCTGTGAAGGACTGTGACTTCTTAAGACTCAAGAATGCAGAATATTTGGATCAACAGAGTGGGGGAGGCCAGGGTTCCTTATAGTGTGTTGCAATGTGGCTTTGAGGTTTTCCCTTTATCTGGCCTCGATAATGCCTATCAGGAGGACTGTGGTCTATGCCGTGAGCTTTGTCACGATGCAAAGGTCAGTCCCAAGGAATGCCCGTGGCCATGGGAGGGGAAGAGGGTGTCCAGAGTTTGGCCTGGACACAGATCGGCGGGGAGACCGTCTGGGCTGATGAGTCCCACCTGGAGGGGTGGCCACAGGGTAGGGAGACACCCGGGCCAGCAGCCCAGCTGGGTGGCCTCTCCTTTCCTGGCTGCATTCTTTCTCGCCGTGGCTTCACGTCGCCTTCACTAAATGTGGAAAGCAGGCCCACTTTTCCGCAGGGCGACGGTTGCGGGGAAAGCGCGCAGTGTGTTAAGAACTGGCCTTCCTAGCAATCACCGCGAGGATTTGCACAGCCCTTTCCCTTCGTGCCCTGGGAACTGCGTGTCGCGGGTCTCGAGCAGGGTGTTTGTGACCCGACCGCACGCCTGCTGGGCTGACAGAGGCACTGGCGCCCGTGCTGAGCACTCACAGGGGCATCTTCCTGAATCCTCACAAGGTAGGGCCATGCCCTCTTCAAGTTGTGGATGGGGAAACTGAGTCACCAGGAGTGGAAAACACGTCTGGGGAGGGGTCAGACATAGGATGAGACCATCGTGCCTGCTGTCTAACAAGGTGCCCCTCGGAGCAGCCACCAGCATCGGCGACCACTAAAATCTAAATTAGCTCAAGTGGAATTTCCAATTCCGTTCCTCAGTGACACGGCCACATCTCAGGTGCTCAGTGGCCACAGGGGCCGGTGGCTGCCACGTTGGTGGGATAGTTCCACCAGAGGGCGTGAGTCCTCCCGTTTACAAAACAGGGTAAAGTGGGTAGTGATTATTCACGTGTGAAAGAAGAAGTGTGGGCTCCCGAAATGAGCTCCCAAGCAATTTCCATGAACCAGGGGATTGAAATGTCTGCTTACAGACCATTAACTGCTTGACAGATGAGGCCCCGCGGGGAGAAGGGCGGGTGCGTTCCCGCACCAAGACTGTCTCCCACGTGGGGCCGCCTGTCCGAGGAGCGAGGGGGCGTGAAGACGGGGCGCAGTCCTAACGGAAGTGGGCGCCACTGGCAGTGGTTCCAGGCCGCTGTTCCTCTCTTCCTCCAGTGACTCTGGCCTTAGACACAAGTGCCGAGGCCCGGGCGGGTCTGTGCCGGCAGGAAGCTGCAGGGAAAACCCCAGCCCGCCCCCACCGGCTTCTCGTCCCGGCTCAGCCACCCACTTGCTGTGTGACCTGGAGCAGGACCTTGGACCACCCTGCCTCTCCCCGCCCTGCCCGCGTGCAAGTGAGAAAGTGGTGACCACGCAGCCCCTGAGGGCCCCCAGCCGGTGTTGTGAGGTGAGGGCAGTTTCAAGCACGGACGAGGCAGACGGGGTCCCTGCCACGCCCAGTCCTCTAAGCAAACTCGGGGTTAGATGAGTGGCTGCCTGAGCCGTTGAGCCCATCCTCGGACTAGTCCCCCAGAAACAGCCTGAGGAGGGAATTTTGCAATGAGGACGTGCTCTTGGGGCACCTGTTGGGGAGTCAGGGGCGGGCTGGGGACTGAGCGAGTCCAAGAGGTGAGAGCAGGTGACGTCCCAAGCTGACCCCAAGGCAATTCTGAAGAGGAGGCGCTCCTCCGGGTGCTCTCCACCCACAGCGGACAGTCATCGACTCTGGTCCGTTCGGTCAGTAGTTCAACCTGAGATGCTCCTGGGAGGGTGGCCGCAGCCTCTGGGGCACCTCCCGGCCAGCGGCTCCCAGCGGCCAGGGGGACTCTTCCCAAGCAGGCACAGGTGTGCGCTCACAGCCGGGAGTGGGTGCCAGGCGGGTGACGGGTCTGGGTGGGCAGCTTGGCACCATTATTCCTGCGGTCCCACCCCCGCTGGAACCGGAGCAGGGGGGTCTCCTGTGCACCGGTGGGACTGTTTCAAGTCCAGGTGTTTTCTGATCCTTCTAGCATTCGTCGTGGCCCCTCAAATGGCCGCTGCGCCTCCCCAGGGAGAAGCGAGACATCGGGTCCTGCCTCGGGTTAGCCGGGCTGCGGTGAAGGCCCTGGAAAAGCCCCTCAGTAACCAAGCGTGTCCTCGCGGTTCTGAAGCGGCCCATCCCAAAGGGGCTGGTTCAGCGGAAACGCTTCCCTTCTGCACGGGCCGCGGCAGAGGCGGGGTGCTCCGAGCCCCGGCCAGCACCCTGCTTTGCAAAGCCTTGGTATGTAAGGGTCCCTAAAGACAGACCCCATGAAAGGCGTGGCCTGGCCTGATGCAGACCCCTCCCCACACTGAGTGTCCAATGGGCGATGCGTGTCTCATTCGCCTGAGGATCCCTCCTCACAGGCCAGGCCCTGGGGCAGAGCAGAGAGAATTCTTTTCTTGCCGACTAGGGAGCAAGGAGAAGTTTTGAAAGACCTGCTCGTTCATGCTCCAAGTGGACGTGTGTCCGTGTGCTAACGTCTGAGAGGGGCCTCTGGCTCCCTTGTTCCGTCTGTGGGGCCTCAGGCACCTGCAGTGTCTTTGCAGCAGCAAATCGGACAGGACAGTGAGGAGGAGAACGGGGCTCAGAGCTCGCCTCCCTCCGCCTCCCTCCTTGTGGAAGGCTGGGTGAGGCCGGGGGAGCGGAGGCACGGCCTGGGCCCCAGCTGGGAGTGCAGACGCACTGAATTCAAAGTCCCCGCTCTGCCGGTATCAACTGTGGCACGTTGGGGAGCTGACCTAATCTGTGCGCCTCAGTTTCCTCCCCTTCGGTGGGATTAACAATATCAGCCTTTCGGGACGAGAGAATTGTCCCGTTTGCAACATGGATGTGTAATGAGGGCTGTGACCGCTGGCAATGACGGTCCTGTTACCGCCTGTGGACCCTACGGGGCTCAAAGCCAAAGCCTGAGTCTTCCTCGTGGAGGGCTGTGTATTTTCTGGAACGTTCTCATCTGAGGCTGTTGACGTTTCAGCATCTGGTTAACCTTGGCGCAGAGCCCCCTGCAAAGCTGGGGTGGGAGGCCCCACCTGGGAATTGGGCTTGTCGTGTCTCCCACATGGAAAAGTCTTGGGGTGATTTGGGGGCCACGTCCGCTTTCTTGGTAGAAACACTCCCCTCCCAGGAGCAGGGCAGCCGAGATGGCGCAGGCTCTGCGACAGCCTTCGCGGCCTCTCCCGTGGCAGAGCTCTTGGAAGCCAGTGGTGCGCTGATGAGACGGGAGTGAGGCCAGGCCGTTTCTAGAGAGAGGATTAAAGCACCCCTCGCCAGCGGCCTCTCCCACATGCTGGAGTCCGTCAGTCTCGGGAGATAAATAACCTTGCTCCTCTCTTCCTTGGGTTAAGTTTCTTCCATTTTGGACCCGTTTCCACCTCGCTTCTCAGCTCACATATGTTTGCCTGGATTTAATTAGGATGAAGTGTCCGTGATTCACCGCGCACTCTGGCAGAGGAAGTGGCTGCGTGCAGAACTGGGGGGGAGGCAGGAAGCCACGCTCTTGCAGGCCGGATCACCTGGGGTGCCTGGCAGATCCGCTTCCCCAGGCTCCGGGGCTGCGTGGGAGCCGGCCTTCACGCGCACAGTGGGGAAGACGGCCTCCGGGAGTGGGCGCTCGCCCTGCGGCAGGGCGACAGCGTGGGTTCTGCGGTTAATCGTGGTTTCTTGTTCACTGGAGACTTCCTGAGAGGGGACATCTGAAGTGTTCTCACCACACGAACCAGTGGGGCAGGGGACTGAGTGGCCAAGGTGATGGGTCGGCCGGTTACTTGGTTGTGAAATCACTTCATAACGGATGTCTATGAACACAGCACGTGTGCACCTTAAATACGTCGTGCTTGCTTATCGAGCGCACCTCAGCAACGCTGGGAAAGTAAGGCCTCCTGCTCGCTCTACTTCCTGCTGACCCAGGTAATTCTTTCTCAAGCAGGAAAAAGCCATTAAAAACACTCCCAGATGCCACCTAATGGACCAAACGATTGAACTCCACCACGTGCCCCTTCAGCTTAGACACCTTCTCGAAATGTGGCACGATGAGCATTCGTCTCTCACTGCAAACGAACCATTTTCACGGCTGCTCACATTTGGAGAACACAGTTGCTGACCAGCCTTCCGGCCTGGCCGGGTGTGGGAGGCTGGGCATCTGTGACTAAGCCCGGGTCCTACAGGTCCCAGAGCCACGGAGCGCTGACCCAAAGTCTGCTTTGACAGCGAGGAGGTGCCATTAGGAGTTCCAAGTGTGGGAAGATGACACTGGGGAGGTGGACTTTTTAATTTACCACTTTCCCAACCACATCTTTTTTCTCCCCTTGGATTAGGAGTTTTTAGAGGGTTCTGAAACTAATAAAGGATGATAGGAAGCTGTGCCCTTCCCAGAAAGCGCAGCCGCGCTTCTCTTTGAGTTTGGGGGAGAGGTCCCCCGGTGCCTCTGTGACTTCTTTGAAGTGGACCCCCCCCCCCCGCCAGCCCCGCAGATAAACGCCTGCACGCATCTGGGGAAGCGTGGTGGCACCCGGCTTGGAGCTCCAGGGGCGCACGTTCAGCAGAACCTCTCTGTCCCAGGGACGACGGCTCGTAGCACAGCCATTCTCATGTGCAAAGTCAAAGCTTCATGAAAAAGTTCTAGATACAACCCAGGCATCAAGACCCCCGTGGCCAGCATGACCCAGAGCCCACAGTGTCTGGAATGGGCACAGCTATGGAGACTGGGTGCCAGTCTCAATATGTGCATCAGAAGGAGAAAGACAGTCCGACAGAGACAAGATTATGTCTGTCCTGACACCATACAAACCAGTGGCTGGATCATATAGTGGTTTCTTCTTCCCCTCCCTCCCTCCTTCTTTCTTCCTTCACTTTTTTCTCCTTCATTTCTTGGCTGGAACATTCCAGTTCAGTTGTGTATATAGCTGAGATCAACAGCCTAATTATCAGCTTTCCTCTCTGCTTCATAATCCTCGATGTCCCACCTGAGCTAAATGCTTACTCATGCAAGATAATAAGAAGTACAGAAAGCCACAGAAGAGACAAACAAGTTCTAAAATTGCCTCTTCGGGACTCAAGTTTAAAGTCACTTCCGGAAGGTTCTGCCTTCTTCCTCTTCACAGGGGCTGCCACCCCCTCCTTAAAATGTCCAGGGCCACATGCCGAATGTGGATGTCTGCCAGGGTCAGGCCTGCAAGACTCACTCGGTGCCTCAATTACTTTCTCATCAAAGGAGAAGAGGGTGGACAGGAGGCACCGGGACAGTCTGCGGAAGTTTTAATTAGGTACCAAAAGGCAAGAGCAAATCCCTGACTCTTCCAAGAGCCAGCATGAAATTACTTACCCACAATGCCTGTTGCTAATAGAGCGTCCCGAGGCGAGTGGGTGGGCCGTGAACACGACCGTGGGAGACAACTCCAACACGTCGTGTACATAGCAGTCCTGTTCTGTAGGAACCAAAAATACTTTCAAAAGATGGTTGCAACCCAATGGGAAGAAAAATGTGTTATTTTCATGACATGTTATGTGCTTTTTCCCCGCCACTAATTATGCTATTTCAAGAAAATAATTGGAATTGGCTAGAAGAAATTAAGAATAGAAACTTGCAAATTATATAACCTAATGAGTCCAACTTTTGTTAATGAACCTAGTTGCTACTTAACACGCATCACCGGAGCCCACATTAGACAGAGGAGCCCTCCTAATTCTTCTAATTCAACTGTGCCATTCTTAATAATTCATAATTAAGTCTGGCCCAGAAATGATAGTCTCCATGGCAATATTGATTTATTTGCTTTTTGCGTCTCCGCCAAATGCTGGAAATGACAGACTTTTGAGTCATCGAAGGCGAATGTCATCAACAAAGATCACAGAGGCAAGAGCATCGCAGAGAGCTCTACCCGAAGCCCTTCCCTCTTCACTTCCAAGAAAGATGAGATAAAGAGTGGAATGTGGGGCTTACGGACCCACCCACTGGTCTTAGCATGAGATAGACAAGCTGGGACGGGTCCGGGAAGCCCAGACGCCCATGGAAATATGTCTGACCTCAGGGAAGACTCTGGCCCCCACACACCCAGCCCAGCTCACGTTCTGCCAGAAAGGTCATCAGAGTCTGCACCTCGGGAGAAGATGAGCGAGTGAGGACAGACTGCAGTCATGCCCGCGCTGTGCTCCGACGTCTCCTCAGCCCTTTCATGAAGACACTAGACTGGGGACTGTGTGCTGCTAACGAACACAGCCTTGAAAACCCCAAATTGCACTCCAGCTGAGATGGCTTGTTTTGCCTGTTCTTCGTAAAAACGTTGTTCTGCTCCAGCCACTACGCTCCCCGAGACCCACCGTCCGCACCCGGAACTGTGACTCCGAAGGAAATGAAGTCAGCGCGGGCGAATGCACGGGTCCCACGGCGCACTGTTCCTTTGGGGGCATGTGGCAATAGAAACAGTAACACCTGTAATAAAAGTAATAGGCTCAAGGAAAAGCTCTCTGAGATGCACACAGGTGAGCAGTGCAACAGCCTTGTGTTTTAAACGGCTGATTAAGAGTCCGCCTGCAGCCCTAGCCGGTTTGGCTCAGCGGACCCAAGGGTCCCAGGCTCAATTCTGGTCAAGGGCATGTACCTCGTTTGTAGGCTCAATCCCTGGCCCCATGTTAGGGCGCGTGCAGGAGGCAACCAATCGATGTGTCTCTCTCACCTCGATGTTTCTCTCTCTGTGTCTCTCCCTCCTTCCCTTCCCCTCTCCCTAAAAATCAATGGAAGAATGCCCTCGGGTGAGGATTAACAACAACCACACAAAAAGAGTCTGCCTGTCAGGGCCACAGAGCGAAGCCCTGCCCCCAAAACAGGCTTTCTCGTCAACCCTGGAGGATGTTCTTTTTTGACTGACTGTGTTCTTGCCTTCCACAACTTCCAGCCAGTTGGGCAACAACATTTTATTGAATGGGAGTCTGATGTGTGTTGAATCTTGTACCAGAGGCTTTTAAAAATGGCTTGAAATAGTCCAAGGCCATCACCATTTTCCAGACGAAGTTGCTGAAGCATCAGACGGATGGGGTGTCACGCTGGAAAGGCGGGTTTGGCTCACACACACACCATCATGCCTGCGTGTGACCGTGACCGCGGTGAGACTCCAGGCACAGAGCACGCGTGGTGACGTGTCCAGATAGCAGAAAAGAAGCACACAGACCCAACCCTGCCACCAACCAGCTGTGTGACCGTGGCCAGGGCCCTGCCCCTCTCTGAACTCCCACTTCCTTAGCTCTAAAATGGGTGACCTACCTGCTTCCGGGGTGGCTGAGGAATTCCCAGGACATGAGGGGTGGGGAAGCACAGGGCCTGCTGGAAGCAGGTTGCGGAGTCAGCTCGTCCTTGTACCAGCTGTGTGACCTTTCCCACGGCGCTCCATCTCTGCGCCGCCTTCTAACACGGCCGGACATCGGCCTCGTGGGCGTGTGGAGTGTACCGCTGTGGAGGGCTCTCCCTGCCACGGTCACTCTTTCGTTGAAAAGCAAAGTGAAGAACAGATGATCCTTTCCATTCCAAAGGGACTCTGCTTCTGCCCCCACATCCAGGCCCTCCCTAGAGCTCCCTGGGTGCCCACACTAGATCCTGAGGGACACCACGGCCGTCAAACAGTGTGTCCATGGTGTCATTTAAAACAGCACACGATTCCCAGGAAAAAATGGAAGCAAATGAAATGTTACTCTCAGGCACACGGATGGTATTGCTGCGTCTGTCGTGGGCTTCGGGCAGCGTAGGCTCATTCACTCAGAAGTCAACACTTGTTGAGTTCCTGCTGAGTGTGTAGGGGAGCGGTGGGTGAGGGGTTAC
The DNA here is from genome assembly GCF_027574615.1 of Eptesicus fuscus. Lineage (NCBI taxonomy): Eukaryota > Metazoa > Chordata > Mammalia > Chiroptera > Vespertilionidae > Eptesicus > Eptesicus fuscus. The sequence continues at coordinate 3,299,631 of NC_072484.1, read as the reverse complement.
AACTTTCGGGGAGGTGACAGTAACACAGGGCACTGCATAGGTCAGAGAGGAGTGGGGCGAGCTGGGAGCCCAGAGGAGGGGTGCAGGGCGTGGGGGAAGGGACAGACTCAGAGCTAGAGGCTGAATCTTGAGCAGATGGAGAAGCGTCAGTCCACTGAGGGCAGAGCACTGGGGAGGGGCTGCCTCCTGTGAGCAGGGCATGGCAAGGAGGGTGAGTTGGGGGCGAACTTGGAGGAGCCTGAAAGAGCCAGTTAAGGACTTTGGGTCTTCTGCTGAGGCGGGGAGCAGTCAAAGAGGCTCTGCCCCGGGCAGGATGCCAGCTTGCCTCCGCTGTGCAGTGCTCACCCCAGTGAGGTGAAGGTTGGACCAGACAGGGAGAAACTGAGCTGAGGCCGGAGCAGCCCTGAGCCTGGATGGGCTGCCCTGGGCCCAGATGGAACAACTCATCTCCTGACCTCAGCGCATGCCAGCAGGTGCCCCTCATCCTCAATGAGAGAGCGCGGGGGCTTGGGGGAGAGCGTCTCCCCACCACCAGCATGCTCTGGGGAGTCCAAGGGAGAGGCAGAGGGGAAGGCCAGGAGGGGGCTTAATTGTGTGGGAGGAGCCTGGGGCCCGGAGAGGTTTGCTCGCCCCTTCCTTCACACCTCTGCGCTTGGCTTTCTAACTGAAGGGAAGGGTGAAGAAGCCCTGGTGCGGTTTCCAGGCTCATCTCTTGTAGGACCAGCCGTGGTGGTTCTTGGAACCCATGTCATGGGCCTTGGGAACCACGTCATCGCCCTGGAGAGCGGGGCTGCGCGTGACGAACACCATGCTGTGCCGTTCACGCTGAATGAATTAATCGGCAGGAGCATGTGGAGCGCGGCGTCAGCTCCTCATTGATATGCGGCATCGAGAATAAGGAGTCATATGGGGAAAGACGGGTGAGCACCTTCAGCACCCCCACGTGGCCACCAACTTCAACCGAATCCGTAGTCAGCCCGGTCCCCGTTTCTATGGCTTCGTTTTCCACTTGAACTTGAGAAGCTATAGATGGCCTGGCTCAGAGATCCTTATTTTTCTATTCAAACAGCTTTCTTGAAGTTTGGAAAATAGAAAACTACTCCCCTGGGTGTAAAGAACACACATTTCCAGAATGAGTAACCTGGCAAAGTGAAATTAAAAAGTTGGCTGAAGATGACACAGTTGTCAGGCACAAGCGTTTGGTGAGCCAGATCCTGGAAACCAAGCACGAAATAAAGTTTCTTCCACCCGTACGCCGGGGGCCTGTTAGCTTGATCTCTCATCCAGGTTTCCTGATCCTCAGGACAGCCTGCAACACCTGCGCAGCTTCATGTCTGATATTGTGGTTCTCTCCCTCACTCCCTCTCTGTCTCTTCCTCTCCCCCCGCCTCTCTCACTCTCTCCCCTCTCTCTTTCTTCCTCCTGTTGAACAAGCAAAGTCCAACCACATACTTGTCATGTGTCCTCTGAAATAGCTAAGATGTAAAGTGTCAACAATATCTGAAATACTTTTTAAATGCCACAACATCCGAAGCAACCACCACCACACAGCTACTTGGGTCTCCGCGGTCCCTGTCAGCCACCATCCACGGCGCCGATGCACCCGCTCTCGACGCGGCCCGGGCCGCCTGAGGACGGGCGTGGCTGCGGCACCGTCCCCGGGCCAGATGGGGGAGTGACACGGGAGTGGAGCACTCTCCCAGTTGTAGAGGAAACAGTGATTGCTCTTGGCGCAGAGACCCTGGGCTCTCCTGCCTCTCCCGAGGACACTGGGCTGGAATGGACATGCAGCTGGGGAGGGAGGGGTGGATTTATTACTTCACCTCACACGAGACGTGATGCACATAGTAGCCAGCACTGGGCTCCTCACCAGCGGGCGTGGAGATTCATCCTCTGGTCGTCAAAAACCTTCCAAAAGGCAGCTGGCTGGGGAGCCAGAGGCTTTAGGGGGGAAAGCCTCCACTGTTTACCAGTTTGATTATTCAGAGGGCAAGTCAACCACCTTTAGGCCTCAGTTTCCTCATTTATGAAATGGGTAAATACTGCCTGCATGTGAAGTCAAGAGTCCATGGACCGTGTAGGTACAAAGTTCCAGCATGATGTCTGCCTCATTCATTCATCCATCCATCCATCCATCCATCCATCCATCCATCCATCCATCCACCTATCCATGCATCATCTATCCATCCATCATATATCCATCCATCATCCATCCATCTACCCATTCATCCATCCATCCATTGTCCATCTATTCATCCATCCATCCATCATCTGCCTACCCATTCACCTATCCAGCCATCAGCCATCTATCACCCATCCATCATCTGCCCATCCATCCATCACCCATTCCTCACCCACCCATCCATCCATCTGTCCTCCATCCATCATGAACTCCAGGCATAACACTGGCTCTCCGTACAGAGCTATGAAAGTAGAAGCTTTTCCCCCTTGCAGAGCTCACTGTCTGAAGAGGAGAGAGACAATGTTCAGAATTCTGTAAGTGCTGGGAAGAGAAGACGGATGGGGGAGGCTCCAAAGAGTGCTTAGCTAATGACAGCAGCCTCTTTGGGCAGGAAGAGAACTGAGTGCTGAGTTCGAGTTCTCCATGCAGGACCAGGCAGTCTAGTCCTCCTAGTCTCTCCAGCTCCTCTTTCTGACTCTTTTCGTCCTCCCTGGATCACGAAGGACCAACAGGGGCCCAGTGGGGATGGGAGGAGAGCCCAAGCTGGAGGCGGCTGCTTCCTGTAGTCCCCTCTCTAAAAGTGCTCCTTTCTCACATCACCTTCCGAGGTGGCATGAACAGATGTGTGGTTCTCTCTGCTTTCTTCTTACCTACGTGGTTCCATAGGACATACACCATTCACTACATTCGCCCGAGGCAGAGTAACCCAGGAACAAAAGCAGTTTTCGCAGCAACGTTTATAACAGCAAAATATTTGGAACAGTATGCGTGGGTGGAGTCGATCATGGTGGGACTCCTCAGCCTGCCCTCCCAGCATTTGGACCAAATCCTTCTCTGCGGCGGCAGTGTCCTGCGCGTGGCAGCATCTCTGGCCTCTGCCCACCCGATGCCAGGAGCCCCCACCCCAGTGTGACAATCAAAAAATGTCTCCAGATGTTGCCAAATGTCCCCTGAGGACAGATATGCTATGTCATGTTATACAGCTCCCAACGGAGAAGGGAGGCCTGTACTGACTTAGAATCCAAGCAGGCCCAGAGCGGCCCTCCCTTGAGACAAGGACCTTGGTGTCACCGTCAGACAGCAGAGATAGAGGCCACGTACACAGCGCCCCGCTGGCCAGCTCTCCAGCTGCATTACGAAGAGTCGCCGAGAAGAGCTGACGAAGTGAGGAAAGGGCCAGCACAGATGAGCCTGGATCTGTCCCACGTGGCTGTGCAGGCTCTGCCGGGCCCTCCGGGCCCAGGGAGGCTGCTCTGAAGCTGCCACCCCATCCACCTCCTCGTGGCCCGGGAGGTGAGCCACGGCTCCCTGACATCCAGCCTGCTGGGATGGAGCAAGTAGCACCGGGCAGATGTCAGTCACCAGAAAAAGCCCATCCTGAGAGTCACCTGACGCCTCCAGGATTGGGTAGGCCCAGTTGATCCCAGTTGGAGTCAAATTAACAGATTTTGTCCACCAGGGGTTAAGTTTTGCAAATGGTCCTCACAAGTTTTATTTACAAAACCTCAGAGTGGCCCTAAGAAATGGACCAGATTAGCTGGCAGAGCCGTGCATGTTGGAAAAGCGTCCATTTTCACGACTGCTGCGTTGACGTCTGCTTTTCCATAAACCTGGGCGTGGGAGAAGTCGGCCTAACGGCCGCCTCGACCGTTTTCCATCTCCCTCTCTTTCTTAATGTGTGGATGTGAAGAGAAAACACACATTTCCTCCGCTCCCTGCACCGCCTGACTCGGGGACGTGAGCCTCACTTCTTGCTGGCTCAGCGAGAGCTGGGGTGCAGACCTTGGCCCGGCCGCAGCCGCAGGGGGAGCCAGGTGGCTGGAGCCGAGTTCTCTCACTCGTGTTCTTTCCTCCCCCAGATGGGGAAAGGGTCCCTCTTAGGTCATAAAAAATGTGGCTTAACGACAGAACATCTGGCAGGAGCTGACTGTTTAACGGGAAATTCTCCAAGCATCCTCTGCATGCCAGACCCCCACCCAGCCCACCCCAGGGCCCACCAGAACCCCAATTGCAGACCCAGCCTGTGCCACGTCTCCAATTGGGCAAGTCACACACAAACGCCCCTGCCCCTCAACAGAACAAGATGTGCCCTTAGTTCTGGAGCCACGGAGACCCGGGTCCAAACGCCGGCTCTGCCTCCGATGGGAGGCCCATGGCCTGGGGCTGGTGACGAGCCATGCTTAGATTCCCTGCGTGGGAACAAGCGATCTCCCCCCCGGGGTCTCTGTGAGGATTAGGCGAGATGTTTGCAAAGCATTATCTCAGGGTCAGATTTGGCTGCATTTCCACACTTAGAGCCGTTTGTGACACGTGGCCACTCAAGGCCCAGGCGGTGGCCCCTTGCTACACGTTGCAGCCACTCCCGGGATCAGTGTCCCCTCCCGCTGATAACTCTGTCTCCCTCTCCCAGGCCTGGGGTGCGGAGGGGCCCTCCCTGTGCTATGGGCACCAGCAGGGAGGAGAAAGGCCAGGGATGTGTCCGGCCCCGGGCCCCAGGCCGAGCTGTCTGCAGCTGCAAACTTCTCAGAGTCTTTGGACTGCAGAGGGATTTTTCTTTCCCACCAGCCTCCTGAGTGGCTCATTTGTGAGGCAACAGCACCCCCTCTGGTCAGAAAGCAGTATTTCCTCTAGAACTTTCTCTGGGGTTTCAGTGTCTGTACCCAAAAGAGTAGACGTGTACTGGGTTAGTGTGTGGCCGTGCCAGGGCATATTCATCAGGGGATAAAGGCAGCTCCGTTTCCCCTGTCAGACTCGGGGGCCATCTCATTCGTTGGTTTCACCTTCGGCACCTATTTGCTGTTTCTTCTGAACTTCTGATGACGGGGCGATGGCCCAGAGTGTCCCCCACATTCACCTCTCGGTGGTCCCTTCCCCAGTTTCTCCTGGGCCAGCACTCACCGGACAATGTTATGCTTTTACTTGTTCTGGTCTTCTGCGGTCCTAGGAGCCCCCTGCCCCGAGCGGCACTGACGCCCCGGCACGGGAAACTGTGCTGTTTGGTTTGGAAAACGCCACGAGCCGGGCTTCCCAGGGTGGGCGTGCTTGTCTTTATCAGGCAAAGACTCCCTGGGCCATGTGGGGAGGAAGAGCAGCGTGTTCTTCCCGCTCCGAGCGCCCCCAGCCCCCGGGCCACAGAGGCGTTCAGCGGTCTCCTGGACAGTCACAAACGGAGGCACAGAGAGGTCTCTCCAGCTAGAAAAGACAGAGATGGTTTCCAAAGCAAAGCCTGACAGACCTCATGGCGCCCTTAGCTACGAGGTGACGCTGCTCTGGGAAACAGTGCGAGCCCGGGTGATGGCGTTTCTCCTTTGCTGCTCAGGCCCCTCAGAGCCACAGCCTCCTGAGACCCCACCGGCTTGGGCTGTGGCTCATCGTGGGAGCAGAGCACCAGCTTGCCCTCCACGCCCACCCGGATCGGAACGCGGCTTTGCATCAGCGCTCACGTGCGTCAACAGCCGCTCCCACGGCCCCGCGGGAGCCTTCCGGGTCCAGCTCATCCACCGGGCCTGGCGCTCGTCTCAAATAGTCTGTGCTGTTACCACGGGCCGAGGATCGATGTCTTAGTCACGGAGCCTGCTTCGTGTCCCCGAGATATTCAAAATCACCGACCGAGGGGGGCTGCCGGGGGCGTCGGCACAGGTGTGAGCTCTGACGAGCGAGCGTCCTGCCGGGCCCTGGAGGAGGCCTCTGGTGGAGAGGCAGCTGGGCGAGCTGAGGAACAGAAGGGAGGAGACAGACGGTGGGGACGGGCTTCGGGGCGCGGGGAGGAGGTGGGTTTTGTTCTGAGATGCCATCGGAGGGGGAAGCGGGGAGCTGATCTCCAAATCCCAGGCACATTCTTAGCTCCCTCGGGGCAGGGGCCCTGCCATGGGCTGCCCTGCTCCAGGTTCTCCCACAGGGCCCGGCTCGTTGGAATGTGAGGTGGACAGGTGACAGGAGGGGCAAGGGAAGTGACCGAGAGAGAAGGCCCTGGGAGGTCCACCGCTTACACACGGTAAGCTGGAGGCGTCAGGATTCAAGGCCACTCAGCGGCTGCCAAACTGCCGTCCGCGTCCCCCGCCCCCGCCTCTGCAATGTGACTTTACTGCCCCTCCGTCAAGAGGGAGGTGAGTCTTCAGGTAGACCTGCGCACTGTTGACTCTGGCCCGGCTGGAATTTGTTTTGACAGGTAGAATGAGGCAGGAGGGATCGTGCCAGCACTGAACCCCGGTCTCAGGAGTCACTGTGACCTTCCAGTGTCTCTGTCCTCTGCCCCGGGAGGCCCAGGCCAGCCTTCGGGACACCCAGAGGCAAGCTGGGGCAGCTGAAGCTGCCAAGGCCAGGGCGATACAGGAGCCCAGCCCGAAGTGGTAGGGAGATAAATAAGTGATTGTAGGTGTCAGCCATTGAGTTTGGGGGTGCTTTGTTCCACAGCAGGGTCGGCAGGGCCTTGTGTGGAGAAGTCTGGGTACAGCGCCCGCCTGCACCTTCAGGGGTGGGGGCTCATCCCCTTTCCTTCTCCTGGGCCGCTCCTGCCATGTCTTAGCCCCAGAACCTTGTCTTCCCTCCACTGTCTCGGCAAACACAGGTCAGGGCCACGCCCTGGGCACCCTGCCTGGCCCCATGTCCCATCCACACCCTAGCTTTGCAGACTCCCTGGAGTCCCATCAGATTTCCTTCTCACATCTGTGTGTCCCCCATTTCCCACCTGCAACATGGCACAGAACTGCTCCGTGAATGCTGCTTATCTTGTACAGACATGGATGAGCACACAGATGCAGAAACAGGTATGGATCTGGATACACACATGGAATACATGTAGCTAAAGTGAAATGTCGTTACATTGTCACATGGCCCCAGTTCATAACAGTGGGAAAGGATGTAATTGGAGATAATGGGAACATAGCCAAGTAAGCCACCTTCACATGCACCATGAATATCCGTAAATATTCCAGTTCACAGCACTAAGAAATAAGGAGAAATCTTAGAAATAAAGGTGGTCTGCTGAAACCGGTTTGGCTCAGTGGATGGAGCATTGGCCTGCGGACTGAGGGGTCCCAGGTTCGATTCCGGTCAGGGGCATGTGCCTTGGTTGCGGGCGCATCCCGGTGGGGAGTGTGCAGGGGGCAGCTGAATCGGTGTTTCTCTCTCATCGATGTTTCTGGCTATCCCTCTTCCTCTCCCTTCCTCTCTGTAAAAAATCAATAAAATATATATTTATAAAAAAAAAGAAATAAAGGTGGTCGCATACATTACTATTAGTTAAAATAGTAACAATAATATTCTAATATCATTAAAGAACTGTTAACATAAACATTCTTATGGAAACTGATGCCAAAAGAAGTGGAGAAAAAAAAAAAGCCTCCTCTTTGTCCCCAACTCAGGGGAGAGCAGCCTTAAGGACAGCCACATGCTTGCTGCTGCCCCCTGGTGGCCAGGCCTGGTAATGCTCTTCTCACATGCATGACCCCTTCTTTCCAACACCCTGATAGTGACTGCTGGAAACAGACCCTGGAATTATTTTGCAGATGGAGAAGCCAAGGTTTAGAGACACCATCACTGATTTGAAAATTGAGCACCTACTATGTGCCTGGACCTGGGGATGCAACCGCAAATTATTTAGAAATATCAGGTCACTTCCTGGACCTCAGAGAGGAAGTAACTAGCTCAAGGTCACACAGCTCTCAAGGACATGAGCTGGGATTTGTGCCAGGTCAGCCTGACCTCAGAGCCTTTGTTCTCTCCCTAGAGTCACCTGGCTATGGTCAAGGAGCCCTCAGAGGTGGGGACATGGCAGTTCACACCTGACCAGGCTTCCAAGTCACAAAAGCTGCTTCCCGCCTCTGTCTCCCTGGTTCTGTCAGATTCCTGCCCTCTGACTGAGCCCAGGGCCCCCCAGGCCCTGCCTGCTCTTCAGCCAGGTCACCCAGGCACCAAAGGTGTGCTGAGATGCTCGACAGCGCCCAGTACCTATGGTCTCTTCAGAGATGAATCGTGGGTGCTCAGAAGTCACATACTCCCATGTCCCGTGAGGTCACAGGGGAGCCTCAAGGACACCCTAGTGCCAGGGGCTGTGTTGTGTTTTTCATGTTTGTTTTCATTTAATCCATAAATATTCCAGTACATAGAAATAAGAAATAAGACGCTCCGGCTGGTAGGTTAGCTTGCTGCTGGGGTCCGGCCAATTGGAACTGAGCAAGACAGGCTTGACACACCCTGGAGCCCTCCCGTGGTCCTTCCCCAGCTGGCCAACCTCCCTTGTCTCTCCCCGGCCCCAATTGTGCACCAGTAGGGTCCCTCGGCCTGGCCTGTGCCCTCTCACATCCAGGACTCCTCGGGGGATGTTGGAGAGCTGGTTTTGGCCTGATCCTGCAGGCCAGGCCAAGGGACCCCATTGGTGCATGAATTCATGCACCAGGCCTCAAGTAAGAAATAAGGAGAAATCTTAGAAATAAAGGTAGTCACATACATTACTATTAGTTAAAATAGTAATGATAACATTCTAATATCATTAAAGAGCTATTAATGCATAAAACATTCAAACCTGTAAATATTTTTTGTGAGTTTAGCCTTAGCCAGTTTGGCTCAGTGAATAGAACATTGGCCTGTGGACCAAAGAGTCCTGGGTTCAATTCTGGTCAAGGGCATGTACCTCAGTTGCAGGCTGCTCCCTGGTCAGGGCCCTGGTCAGGGCTTGGGCAGGAAGCAACCAATTCATGTATTTCTCTCACATTGATATTTCTCTCAATCTTTCCCTCTCTCCCTCGCACTCTCTCTAAAATTCAATTGGAAAATATCCTTGGGTGAGGATTAAAACAAAAAAAGAATTTTTGTGAGTTTACTTGAGCCAAACTGTCAACAAATGCCTGGAAGCAGAATCTCAATGTATTGAGATAATGTTCCTGAGAATGGCAATTTTTCATCTTGTTTTATACATTACAATCAAAGGAGGAGATGTAAGTGGGTTACATGAAATCCATTGGTGATAGATTAGGGAGATGAGAGAAAGCAAAGTGGGGGAGGGGGACTCTTGGGTTGCTTAAAAAGTAAAATGAAGGATGTCAGTGTAACTTGTAACTTCCCTCTTTTCATACCCCTCCAGTGCACAATCATAAATTCCTTCATTGTTATTGTTATCATGTTAATGGTTGACTGTTAACTATCCTATACCCCCTCTGGACATTTACTTAGGGGGAGTACAAGATAGTTAACAGTCAACAATTAACATGATAACAATAACAATGAAGGAATTTATGGTTGTGCACTGGAGGGGTATGAAAAGAGGGAAGTTACAAGTTACACTGACATCCCACAGGTATGTTATCTTAGATGTAAAGAGACAATAGGCTCAGTTAAGGTAAAGATTGATCTTTGTGGAGAACCCTGATAACCAAGGATGGCAAGTGGATACCACATAGCGACTGGTAGGAGGGCAGAGACACTAAAGGGCTGGCCAGGCTCCCACAGACAGCAACTGAAGTTTTTCAGAGATATCTCAGCTATGGGGGCTACCATTGAGAACTCTAGGGTCTAATCCCCAAGCTGGGTCCCCCAGCAGAGAGCACCAGAACTGAGAAGGGTACCCACATAACATCTGGCTGTGAAAAGCAACAGGGTTGCTGTCTGCCAGGGAGAGACAGCTGAAAATGCAGACAGCCTCTTAAAGGGGCCAATGCACAAAATTTCCTGTGGAGCCACCCACCTTGGGCTCTGGCAGGGGAAGGGAAGAGTGGACTGAAGCTTTGTAAACAGAAGCCAGAAATGGGGACTCTGGGGTTAGAGACCCAAAAGCAGACACCACAGTTTCCTGTGCTGAGTCATTCCCTCAAACTGCAGAGGCCATCTTTCTCATACTAGGGGGAAGACAGTTGATCCACCCTATTGGAATCCAGCTTGCCCAACTGTGCAGAGTTGCTCAGGCCCATTAAGAGACTGAAAATAACAATTAGCCACTAGGAAGAAGCAATTGCCCCACCCTGTTGAAAAAAACCTCTTGCCACACCTGTGGATGATTGCCCAAGGGCAATTCAAGAAAAAATCCTATCGGTCTGTGGACAGAAGCAGTCTCTGGAGACTTTAAATCTTTGCCTGATCTAATTAGCCAGAAACAGCATTTGACACAGTCCTGCACTACAGATTGAGAGATGTAGCAGATCTACCTAATACATAGTCACAAACCCAAACTGAGGAGACAAAATGAGGAGACAAAGAAACAATCCCCAAATGAAAGAACAAGAGAATTCTCCAGAACAAGAGATAAATAAAATGGAGATGGAAAATTTATCTGATACAGAGGTTAATGATGGTAAAGATGCTCAACAGCATGAGAAAAGATATAGTAACTATGAAAACAGAAATAAAGAATGACATTGCACAAATAAAGAACACATTGTAAGGACTACACAGCAGGTTAGGGGAAGCTGAGGATCAAATCAGTGAATTAGAAGACAGGGTTGAAAAAAATCACTCAATCAGTGAACCAAAAAGAAAAGATAATTATAAAACAGGAGGACAGCTTAAGGGAGCTGTGGGAGAATGAGAAACATAACAATATTCGAATAGCAGGTATGCCAGAAGAGGGAGAAAGGAGAAAGGGATAGAAAATGTGTTTGAAGAAATAATGGCAGAAAGCTTCCCTAACTGGTAAAGGAAAAAGTCACAGAAGTCCAGGAGGCACGAGAACCCCAAGCAAGAAGAATCCAAAGAAGCCCACACCCAGACACATTGTAATTAAAATGCCAAAAATTAAAGATGAAGAGAGAATCTTAAAGGCAGCAAAAGAAAAGAAAACTGTTACCTACAAAGGAGCTCCAATAAGGCTGACACCTGATTTTTCATCAGAAACTCTACAAGCCAGAAGGGAATGGCATGAAGTACTCAAGGAAATGGAAAGCAAGGATATGAAACCAATATTACTATATCCAGCAAGGCTATCATTCGAAATAGATGGTCAAATAAAGAGCTATATAGACAAAATAAAATAAAATAAAATAAAGCTAAAGAAATACATCACCACCCAGCCAGCATTACAAGAAATGCTAAAGGGACTGCTGTAATGAGAAGAAATAGAGAGAGGAACCTAGGCATACGGAATTAAAACAGCAATAAATAAGTACCTATTGATAATAACTTTAAATGTAAATGGATTAAATGCTCCCATCAAAAGATATAGGGTAGCTGAATGGATACAAAAACATGATCCAACTATTTGCTGTCTACAAGAGAACCACCTCAGAATAAAAAGCACACAGAATGACAATGAAGGGATGAGAAAAAAAAATTCCATGCAAATGGAAAAGAATAAAAAGCTGGAGTAGCAATACTCATATCCAACAAAACAGACTTCAAAACAAAGGCCATCACAAGAGACAACAAAGGTCACCACATAATACTAAAGGGATTGATCCAACCAGAGGATGTAACCCTGGTAAATATATATGCAACCAATATAGGGGCACCTAAATATATTAACACACACACACACACACACACACACACAAAACAAACAAACAAACAAACAAACAAACAAAAAAAAAACTTCTAGAAGTCTTTAAGAGAGATCAACAATACAGTCATCCCACTGACTTCACTGGATAGATCATCCAGACAAAAACTTAACAAGGAAACATTGACTCTAAAGCACACACTAGATCAGATGGATTTAATTGATAATTTATAGAACATTTCACCCCAAAGCTGCAAAACATACATTCTTCTCAAGTGCACATGGGTCATTCACAATAATAGACCACATGTTAGGACACAAAACAAGTCTCTACAACTTCAAGATTGAAATCATATCAAGCATCTTCTCAGATCACAGTGGAATGAAATTAGAAATCAACTACAGTAAAAACACCCAAAAATATTTAAACACATGGAGTCTAAATAGCATGATATTAAACTATGAGTGGGTTACCAACAAGATCAAGAAAGAAATCAAAACCTTCCTGGAAACAAATGAAAATGAACACACAATAACCAAAAATCTCTGGAATACAACAAAAGTGGTCTTGCAAGGAAAGTTCATAGCACTACAGGCATACCTCAAAAAACAAGAAAAATTAAAAATAAACTATTTAACCCTAAAACTTAAAGAACTAGAAAGAGAACAACAAGAAAAGCCCAGAAGAAGTAGAAGGAAGGAAATAATAAAAATTAGAGCAGAGATAAATGACATAGAGACAAGAAAAACAATAAATCAATGAAACCAAGTGCTGGTTCTCTAAAAGGATAAAAAAACCCCGATGAACCTTCAGCCAGACTCATCAAGAAACAAAGAGAGAGGACCTAAATAAATAAAAGCAGAAAGGAAAGTGAAGAAGTACCCACTGACAGCACAGAAATACAAAGGATTGTAAGAAATACTATGAACAACTATATGACAACCCGGATAACCTGGGTGAAATGGACAAATTCCTAGAAAAATACAATCTTGAAAACTGAATCAGAAAACCTGAATAGGCCAATAACAACTGATGAAATAGAAGCAGTAATAAAATAACTCCCAGCAAAAAAATGCCAGGGTCCAGATGGCTTCACAGAGGAGTTTTACCAAACTTTCAAAGAAGAACTAACACCTACACTCTTCAAACTATTCCAAAAACCCAAGAGGAAGGAACACTTCCAAGCTCTTTTTATGAGGCCAGCATTACCCTAATTCTAAAACCATATAAAGACACTACAAAGAAAGAGAATTACAGGCCAATATCCCTGATGAACAAAAATTATAATCCTCAACAAAATATTATCAAATCACATCCAGCAATAAGTTAAAAATATCATACCCCATGACCAAGTGGGATTTATTCCAGAGATGCAAGGCTGGTACAATATTCACAAATCAATAAACATGATACATCACATAAAAAAAATTGAAAGACAAAAGTCACATGATCAAATCAATAGATGCGGAAAAAGCATTAGACAAAATCCAACACCTCTCCTATATAATAAAAGGGTAATATGCAAATCAACCAAGAGGCAGAATGACCGGTCGCTATGACATGCACTGACCACCAGGGGGACGCTCAACACAGGGGGAGCACCACTTAGCCAGAAGCCAGGCTCACGGCTCATGGGTGGTGAGTGCAGCAGCACTAAGGATGTCCGACTGACAGCTTAGGCCCATTTGTGGGGAGCGGGCCTAAGCCATCAATCAGACATCCCCCAAGGGCTCCAAGACTGCGAGAGGGTTCAGGCTGGGCTGAAGGACTCCCCCCCCCCCCCTGAGTGCATGAAATCTCATGCACTGGGCCTCTAGTTTTTATAAAAACCCTCAGCAAAGTGGGAATAGAGGGAGCATATCTCAACATGATAAAAGCATTATATGACAAACCTACAGCGAACATTATACTCAATGGACAAAAACTAAAACCGTTTTCCCTAAGAATGCCATTATGATCAATGAATATTTGACCAAAGAGGCAAGAACATACAAGACAGGGATGTCCACTTTCACCACTCTTATTCAACACTAGAGGCCCAGTCGCGAATTTGTGCATGGGTGGGGTCCCTCAGCCTCACCGGCAATCAGGCCCAATTGGGTCCATCTCGCCCAGTCCCGATTGGCCAGACCCCAGCAGCAAGCTAACCTATCAGTCGGAGTATCTGCCCTCCTGGTGGTCAGTGCCCATCAAAGCAACTGGTCAAGAGGTTGACCTAACAGTTGCCTATTGGTCAGACACTTAGGATATAATACATTTATTATATAGGACTAAAGGTCCGGTGCATGAAAATTCATGCACTGGAGGGGGGTCCCTCAGCCCAGCCTGCTCCCTCTCACAGTCCGGGAGCCCTCAGGGGAGGGAGGTGACCCGGAAATCAGAGGAAGGCAACTCCCCCATCACACCTCTGCTGCTGCCACTGCCAGCAGCGCAAGCTTCAGCTGGCCCTGCTTACCTGAGCCTCGGATGACCCTGGGCAGCTGGGCAGCTGCCATCCAAGGCTTGCCTGTGCCTCAGGCTGGCCCTGGGTGGCTGGGGAGCTGAGGGGACTTGGGGATGCCAGAGGCAGGTGCGCGGAGTGGCTGGGCCCACCTGGGGGTGGGCCCAGCCTTGCCGCACCTGCTGACCCGGCGGGGCTGAGGGGACTGGGCGCCACCACCTTGTGGCTGTGGGCGCTGCCATCTTTGAGGGCATGGCAGTCAATTAGCATATTACTGCCATCTTTCTGAGGGTGTGATGGTCAATTTGCATATCCCCTCTTTATTAGATAGGATAGTACTGGAAGTCATAGCCACAGAGATCAGACATCAGGAAGAAATAAAATAAAGGCATCCAAATTTGAAAGGAGGACATGGTATTATACATAGAAAGCCCTAAAGAATCCTCCAAAAACTACTAGACTTAATCAATGAATTTGGCAATGTAGCAAGATACAAAATCAACACTCAAAAATCAACGACTTTTTTATACACTAATAATAAATTATCAGAAAGAGAAACTAAACAAGCAATCCCATTTACCATTGCAACAAAAAAAGTGAAATATTTAGGAATACACTTAACTGAGGAGGCAGATCACTTGCACTCAGAAAGATATAGGACGTTGAAAAAAGAAACAGAGGAAGATACAAAGAATTGGAAGCATATACCATGTTCATGGATTGGAAGAATTAACGTAATTAAAATGTCTATACTACCCAAAGCAATCTACAGATTCAACTCAATCCTTATTAAAATACCAATGGTATACTTCACAGAGCTAGAACAAATACTCCAAAATTTATGTGTAACCATAAAAGACCCCAAATAGCTGCAGCAATCTTGAGAAAGAAGACTGTAGTAGGAGGGATCACAATACCTGATATCTAACTATACTACAAAGACATTATAACTAAAACAGCCAGGTACTGGCATAAGAACAGGCATACAACAATGGATCAGAATAGAAACCACAGATATTGACCCACACCATTATGGTCAATGAATATTTGACAATGGAGACAATGGAGGCAAGAGCATACAATGGAGTAAAGACAGTGTTTTCAACAAATAGTGTTGGAAAACTGGACAGACACATGCAAAAAGATAATACAAGGTGGATAAAAGACTTAAATACGAGGCATGAAACCATAAAAATCTTAGGCAGTAAAGTCTCAGACATCTCAGGAAGTAATATGTTTATGGATACATCTCCTAGGTCCGTGGTCAGCAAACTGCGGCTTGCGAGCCACATGTGGCTCTTTGGCCCCTTGAGTGTGGCTCTTCCACAAAATACCACGGCCTGGGTGAGTCTATTTTGAAGAAGTGGCGTTAAGAGAAGTTTAAGTTTAAAAAATTTGGCTCTCAAAAGAAATTTCAATCGTTGTACTGTTGATATTTGGCTCTGTTGACTAATGAGTTTGCCGACCACTGTCCTAGGTCAAAGAAAACTAAAGAGAAAATAAACAAATGGGACTATCTATACTAATACAAGGGTAATATGCTAATTAGACCAGACGTCTTCCGGATGTCCTTTCTGACAAAGCCAGGCCCAGGCAAAGGCACCTGCGGCTGTGGCCAGCCTGGGCAAAGCCGCCTGGGGTCCCGGGTGCCTGTGGCTGGCCAGAGGGAGGGAAGCCCAGGTCCTGGGTGCAGGGGCCGAAGTAGAGGTGGTTAGGTGTGATCAGGCAGGCAGGGGAGCAATTAGGGGCGATCAGGACAGCAGGCAGAGGGATTAGGGGCAATCAGGCAGGCAAGCAGAGGGGTTAGGGACAATCAGGCAGGCAGGCAGGCGAGTGGTTAGGAGCCAGTGGTCCTGGATTTCGAGCAGGATGTCCCGGATTGGAGAGGGTGCTGGCTGGGCTGAGGTGACCCCCCCCTCACCCCATGCACGAATTTCATGCACCGGGCCTCTAGTCTATATATGTACAGAGTGGCCAGATTATTATGATCTCTGAACGCATAATAATCTGGCCACTCAGTGTATATACTAGAGGCCCAGTGCATAAAATTCATGCATGGGGGCATCCCTCAGCCCAACCTACACCCTCTCCAATCTGGGAGCCCTCTTGCAATCCGGAACCTCTGGCTCCTAACCGCTCACCTGCCTGCCTGCCCTAACCACTCTGCCTGCCTGCCTGATCCCCCTAACTGCCCTCCCCTGCCAGCCTTGTCACCCCTATTAACTTTTTTTTTAATCTTATCCCCTTCACACACAATTGTATTTGACTTCCTTATTGGCTTCTCCCTCTCACACAATTTTTCTCTCTCCTTTATCTAACACTTTTTCCTACTGACTCATCATTTATAAACTTTCCTTTCCTCCTTATTTCCTACTTCTGTTCCATCATCCTTCTTCCCATCTTTCTCCTACCCTCCTTCCCCACATTCCTTCTTTCCTTTATCTTTACCCCTTCCCTCCCTCCCCTTTTCCTTCCTTCCCACCTTAATTTTTTCTTCACTTCCTCCCTCGGACCTGCTTTGCTCTCTCCCCCATTTCTTCCTTCTTCCCATTCTCCTTTTAAGCTCTACAGGCTCCCCTTTAAAACTTTTCTTCCCTCCTTCTTTCTCTCTCATCCACATCGTTCTCTACTTACTTCCACTGTTTTAATATCCATCTACCTGCCTAATTATTCACTATCATTTATCTTTTTTCTTTTATGACTCCTACTTTTAAAATCTTTCCCCAGTACACAAATATACTTGATTTTCATTATAGCTCCTACAGTTCACTCACACATCCTCTTTCCTTCTTTAACTCTGCTCTCTACTGACTCCTTTATAAAGTTCTTCCCTCCCTCTTTCCCTTCTTAAAGGTTCTGTTGGGGGGTGGGTGTTAACTCCCAGCCCAGGGCTCAGTCCCAGCCAGGTGTTTGTTGTCCCCCCTTCTCTGGCCTCCCCACCACTGTCCTGCTCCCATTCCCTGCCTGGGACACCCGGCCCAGCGAGGGTGGCTGAGGCCTGTGTGGCCTGAGCACTGTTGCTGCAAAGCAGGAGTGCCTCTGCCCAGAAGGCCTCAGACCATCTTCCACTCTGTCCCAAACCGTGGGCGCCTGCCTACCAACAGCCACCTCTGCCCTCCTCCCGTGTCTGGGGGGGTCTCCCTGCTCCACACTGCCTGTGCCCTGCCCCTTGCAGGGCGCACCTGCTCCATCCCCCCCTGCAGTCACCATCCCCTTCCTCGTGCAGTTTCCTTCCCTTTTCCATTCCTGTGCCTATCGTATCCTATCCTACCCTGGGCCTTGCAGCTGCCTGAGCAGAGGGCAGGGTCGCAGCCTGCTGATGCTGTCATGATGTGATGCTGTAATGGACAAATTTGCATATTTCATATATATATATATATTAGAAGCCTGATGCATGAAGATTAGTGCAAAATTAGGCCTTCCTTTCCCTGGCTGTTGGCACCACCTTTCCGCTCCGACCCCACCTTCTCAAGCTGCCCAGAGGCCCTGAGTGGCTGGGGTGGTGCGGAACGCCTGTGTTGTCGCCATGACAAATTAACCCTCCATCTTTGTTGGGTTAATTTGCATACTCACTCCTGATTGGCTGGTGGGTGCCATGAAGGTACGGTCAATTTGCATCTTTCTCTTTCATTTGTGTGTGTGTGTGTACACACACACACACACACACACACACACACATATATATATTATCACTGGCAATTAGGTTCTCCCATTCTGTGGGTTACCTTTACAATTTGATGGTGGGTTGTTTTTGCTGTGCACAAGCTTTTTATTTTGATACTGGAGGCCTGGTGCATGAATTTGTGCATGGGTGGTGTCCCTTTGGATGGCCTGAAGGGATTGGGCCAAAACCCACAGTCCAATGCTGCCTGCAGCTCCTACCTGCCACTACCGCTCATCCTGGCCCCACTGTGCCTGCCGTGGGCTCGGGCCCAATCAGTCCCTATTAGGAGAGGCTTACACTGCCACAACAGCGCCTGCTAGCCATGAGCCCTGCATCTGGAGCCCTGCCACAGGGAATGGCCTGTGGGATCGGCCTGAAACTGGCTCTCTGACATCCCCCGAGGTGTCCTGGATTGCAAGAGGGCAGTTCTTGGATGACTCACCCCGGAATCGGGCTCCCTCCTCTCTGGTTTTGGGTGCATCATCCAAGAACCGCAGCTGCCAAGTCACCGCAGCTTGGCAGCTCCTGCATTGAGCATCTGCCCCCTGGTGGTTATTGTGCATCATAGCTACTGGCCAGATGGCTGGTTGCTTAGGCTTTTACACTGAGTGGCCAGATTATTACGATCTCTGAATGCATAATAATCTGGCCATTCAGTGTATATATATATAAAACTCATACAACTCAACAAAAAGAAGACAATCCAATTAAAAAATGGTAAGAAAAGGAGGATTAAAAATGGCAGCAGATTTAGTGGATGCTGCAGGCACACTCCCAGGACCAAACTGGAATTAAAATTAAAATACAGAAAAACTTCCTGATGAATCAATGGAAGACTCTCTGGAGAAAGCCCTGACAACCGAGGATGGAAAGTGGAGACCACATAGAGATGGGTGGGAGGGGCGGAGGTGCAGAAAGCTGGCCAGCTGGCCTCCCACAGACAGCAACTGAAGCTCCACAGAGATATCTCAGCTGTGGGGATTGCCACTGAGAACTCTGGGGTATAATCCCCAAGATGGGCCCCCCAACAGAGAGCACAAGAACTGAGAAGGGTACCCACACAACATCAGGCTGTGAAAAGCAGTGCAGTTGCTATCTGCCAGGGAGAGACTGCTGGAAATGCAGGCACCCTCTTAAAGGACCAATGCACAAAATCCCCATGTACTCAGAAAACTACAGGACATTGAAAAAAGAGATAGAAGAAGATAGAAACAAGTGGAAGAATATACCATGTTCTTGGGTTGATAGAATCAACATCATTAAATTGTCCATACTACCCAAGGCAATCTACAGATTCAATGCAATCCCCATTAAAATACCAGCAACATATACCACAGATCTACAACAAATATTCCAAAAATTGACATGGAATAAAAAAAGACCCCAAGTAGCTGTAGCAATCTCAAGAAAGAAGAGCAAAGTTGGAGGAAGCACAATACCAGATTTCAAGTTATACTACAAAGCCACCATAATCAAAACAGCCTTGTACTGGCACAAGAACAGGCACATAGACTAATGGAACAGAACAGAGACCCTAGAAATCCACCCAAGCCATTACATGCTGGAAGCCAGTTCCAGCATGTCATAATTGCAAGAGTTTCATCGAAAGGTTGATGGAACTTGGGGACTCAACAAGGGCTGAGTCACATCTGTTATCGCCTGTTGGAATGGCTAAAGGCTTTTCCCCAAAACCTGAATAAGATGATTGTTTGCTTCCAGACAGCTCAGGGCATCTTTTTTTTTTTTTTTTAAATATATATTTTATTGATTGTAGAGAGGAAGGGAGAGGGAGAGAGAGAGATAGAAACATCAATGATGAGAGAGAATCATTGATTGGCTGCCTCCTGCACACTCCCTACTGGGGATTGAGCCCAAAACCCAGGCATGTGCCCTTGGCCAGAATCGAACCTGGGACCCTTCAGTCCGAAGGCTGATGCTCTATCCATTGAGCCAAACCAGCTTGGGCGACAGCTCAGGGCATCTTAATCTACATGTTATTGCCTCCTACTGGCCAAACACCTGAACAGCCATAGGCTATTCCTCAATCTGACAATGGACTCTGTAGATGAAACGCTACCCTTTGAAGTGTATATCTCCACCTTGCCTTAGGACAATTTCCTATCTAATAATAGAGTAATATGCAAATTAGGTGTCACTCTGCAACAAAATGGCAGCCCCCGTACCCATAAGATGGCGGCGCCCAGTCCCCTCAGCCCCACTGCTGGAGTGTCTGGCCTGTCCCACTAGCAAACAGAGCACTGAGAGCAGGGCATGGTTGCATCCTTAGTGCTGCGGCAGTGGGAAGCCGCCAGGCCCTGCACACATGGGAGGAGCAGGGCATGGCATCTTCCCGATGGTCGCCGCGGTGATCGGGAAGCCGCCAGGCCCTGCACACACGGAGCCGGCGGAGGAGCAGGGCATGGCGTCTTCCCGATGGTCGCCGCGGTGATCGGGAAGCCGCCAGGCCCTGCACACACAGAGCCAGCGGAGGAGCAGGGCCTGTCACCGCAGCGATCGGGAAGACGCCAGGCCCTGCACACATGGAACCGGCGGAGGAGCAAGGCATGGCATCTTCCCGATGGTTGCCGTGGCGATCGGGAAGATGCCAGGCCCTGCACACACGGAGCCGGTGGAGGAGCAGGGCCTGTCGCCACAGCGATCGGGAAGACGCCAGGCCCTGCGCACACAGAGCCAGCGGAGCAGCAGGGCATGGCGTCTTCCCGATGCTTGCCTCGGCGATCGGGAAGACTCCAGTGCCAGTAGAGCAGGGCATGGTGGCTTCCTGATCTCGGCAGCCAGGAAGCCGCCAGGCCCTGCAAAGCCGGGCATGGCAGCTTCCTTAGTTGGGCAGTGGCAGGGAAGTCCCCAGACATGGCAGACAGAGTCCAAACAGCAGAGCTTGGGGGCTTCCTTAGTGGGCAGTGGTGGTGGGAACACCCCCAGGTCCTGCAGACAGAGCCTTGACAACAGGGAATGGGGGCTTCCTTAGTGTGTCCCTGTCTAGGAAGCCCCCAGGCCCGGCAGACAGAGCACACTGCAGGGCATTGGGGCTTCCTTCACATGGCACATGGTGGCAGCAGGCAGAGAGTGACAGCAAGGCATGGGGGTTTCATCTCCATGGCTGCAGGGAAATCTCCAGGCCCGCAGAGAGCAGAGAACCATGGGAGTGGGACTAAGCCATCAGTAGGATATCCTCTGAGAGCTCCTGGATTGTAGAGGGTGCAGGTTGGGCTGAGGGACCCCCGTGCACAAATTTTGTGCACCGGGCCTCTAGTGTGTTAATAAAAAGCAAGGGTTCCTGAGACAAGGAGAACTTAGCTCCTTCAGCCAGGCTCCTCTGACCCCCAATGCCTTTCAAAATTATCTTTTGTCTCTGGATTCTTACTTCAGTTACGCACAGCATTTCTCCAGATTGCTGAACCCTTCTTAATGCTAGAACAAGAACTCCGGCAATTACACTCATTAATATTTGACAAACGAGGCAAGAGCATAGAATGGAGTCAAGACAGTCTCTTCAATAAATGGTGTTAGGAAAATTGGACAGCTACATGTCAAAAAATGAGCCTAGACCACCAACTTACACCATACACAAGAACTCTGGGGTATAATCCCCAAGCTGGGCCCACCAGCAAAGAGCACCGGAACTGAGAAGGGTACCCACACAGCATCTGGCTGTGAAAAGCAGCACGATTGCTATCTCAAAATGGATAAAAGACTTAAATGTAAGTCCAGAAACCATAAAAATCCTAGAAGAAACCATAGGCAGCAAAATCTCAGGCATGTCTCTTAGCAATATGTTTATGGATACATCTCCTAGAGCAAAGGAAACTAAAGAGAAAATAAACAAATGGGACTACATCAAATAAAAAACTTCCGCATAGCAAAAGAAACCATAAAAAAAAAAAGAAAGAAAAGTGAGCCCACTGTATGGGAGAACATATTTGGCAATAATATATCTGATAAAGGGTTAATATCAAAAAATATAAAGAACTCATACAACTTAACAGAAGGAAGATAAACAATCCAATTAAAAATGGGCAAAAGACCTAAATAGACACTTCTCCAAAGAAGACATACAGATAGCCAAGAGACATATGAAAAAATGCTCAAAGTCACTGATCATAAGAGAGATGCAAATTAAAACAAAATGTGGTATTCCCTCACACCTGTCAGAATGGCTACCATCAACAAATCAACAAATGACAAGTGCTAGCAAGGATGTGGAGAAAAGGGAACACTAGTTCACTGCTGATAGGAATGCAGACTGGTGCAGCCATTAAAAAAAAAACAGTATGGAGTTTCCTCAAAAAATTAAATATGGATCTGCCATTTGATCCAGTGATCCCACTTCTAGGAATATATCCTAAGAAACCTGAAACACCAATCAGAAAGAATATATGCACCCCTATGTTGATAGCAGCACAATTTACAATAGCTAAGATCTGGAAACAGCCTAAGTGCCCATCATCAGATGAGTGGATAAAAATCTGTGGTACATTTATACTATGGAATACTATGCAGCAGTAACAAAGAAGAATCTCTTACCCTTTGAGACAGCATGGAGGGACCTAGAGAGTATCATGCTGAGTGAAATAAGTCAATCAGAGAAAGACACATATCACATGATCTCACTCACATGTGGAATCTAAGTAACAAAATAAACTGATGAACGGAGTGGATCCAGAGACATGAAAGTAGGGAACAGAGTGCGGAATCTTGGAGGAAAGGCAAGGGAGGGTGGGTGGGTGGGTGGGAGGTAATCAACCGAAGACCTTGTTTGTATGTGTGCATGGCCTATGGACAAGGGCAATAGGACGGTGAAGACCTGGGGGAGGGGGTGGGATTGGAAGGGGGTAGAAAGGAGGTGGGGGAAATGAGAGATATCTGTAATACTATCAACAATAAAAAAAATCTATCTATATAAAGAGGGAATATGCTAATTGACCATCACTCTGTCACAAAGATGGCTGCACCCACAGCTGAGGCCAAGTTCCCATAAGGAGCCTTAATGAGCAATCAGCAGGGACCTGAGGCTACACCCTCCCCCACCCAGCGGGGCTTGACTGGGGACCTCAGGCCACATCCTCTGCCCCATCACCAGGCCAGGGGACCTGAGGCTGTGCCCCCCTGCCTGGCTGGGCTTGACAGGGGACCTCAGGCCATGCCCCCCCCCCCACCAAGCAGGGCTTGACAGGGGACCTCAGGCTGTGCCTCTCACCCAGCGGGGCTTCACAGGGGACCTCAGGGTGCACCCCCAGTGCTGGGTCAGGGGAACTCAGGCTGTGCCCCCCTCCTGGTGCTGAGCCAGGGGACCTGAGGCTGTGCCCCCCCACCTGGCGGGGCTTGATGGGGGACCTCAGGCCATGCCCCCCACCCAGCGGGGCTTGACGGGGAACCTCAGGCTATGCCCCCTGCCTGGCGGGGATTGACAAGGGTAGGACTGGCCAGGTCTGGATCTAGCCCAATGGGGAGGGGGCAGCCAGGTCTGGGTCTCGTGCGATTTTGAGGTGCATGTGGGTGAGCGGGGACTTGACTCTGGGTCCCGTGGTGAGCCCAGACTATGGTAGGAGGAAGGTTTTCATATACATTTTACTAATTTTCTTTCATCTCTGACACTTCTATTATAGAGAAAGGGCAAATAGCAGTATTAAATTATTTCCTCTAATTAATCCCCTTTTAATGTGCACGAATTTTGTGCACCGGGCCACTAGTATATATATATATAAAAAGAAAGTGACAATCCCATGTGGTTTCTATAGACTCAGCAGAAATGGATCTCCTTGGCACTTGGGTGTCCTTAAAGGCTGCCCAGCTCACTGGAAAGAGCATCCAAGGCAGGGAATTACCCAAATAGCAGAACAGAAGAGGGAAATGAAGGTGATAATGTCAACAATCTATAATAATAAAAGCATAATATGCTAATTAGACCCGAGGACTTTCAGACGAAGCTGGGGCTGTGAGAGAAGCCCGGGTCCCGGGTGCCTGAGGGAAGCTGGTGCTAGCAGCTGGGGGAAGGAATACCTCCTCTTGCACATATTTCATGCATTGGGCCTTTAGTTAACAAATAAACAGCAATGGTTTTGCTGCTGGGCAGGAGTTTTGCTCTGACTCACAATTGTCTGGAAAGCGATTGCACTGCCCTCTGGTGGCTGCTACAGAGATTGCAGTCTCATTTTCCAGCTTCCTGGTCTGTCACCCGAGGCTCCAGGTGCCCATGGAGGTTGGGCCTCTGTGATGAAGTGTTTTGGTGCACTGCCTAATGTCTTTAAATTGTTTTGCTTCGTCTTTCAAAATTAGTGGAAACTTCATGTTTCAGCTTCCACAATCTAGACGTATTTGTGATGACTTAAGTGATTGCATTTTTAATTTTCTTATTATAAGATATAGGAGCCCAGGTGTGTCCTTTGACCTCACACCATTACAGCACATGGACCAGGACCCCTGAGGGGGTGTGGTCACAGCCTGAGAGACCTGGGCTCTGAGCCGGCCTGCAGCCCTCCTGCCAAGGCCCTTTGCCAGGCCGGGGAGCCCCAGGGTATGTTGCAGGCTCACCCCACCTTCCTGTCCTACACCCGGACCTCTGAAACCCTCCAGACACAGAAGGGCATCTGAGCCAATAGGTTATGGGGACTTGATGCCACATGGACTCCCATGTATCAGGTGGCTCTTGTGTGCTGGGGACTTGTCTCTCTCTCTCCCACCATCCCGCGAAGTCAGCACTTCCAATCATTCCACAGAGGACACGGTGCCAGTCTCATCCCGTGGACTCCCCCAGGGCACAGCCCCACTTTGGCCCACTTCCCGCGGCCACATGCTCATCTCCTGGGCAGCCAGCTCCTTCCCTACTGCTCCAAACCAGGTCCCAGTCCCGCTATCTAATTTACAAGCCACTGTGAGCCCAGGAAGCTGTCTTTGAAATGAATGGGGTGCGTGAATCCTCCCGTGACAGTGGGATGTGATGGAAGCCCAGCCCCTGTAGGCAGCTTCATGCCGCCTGGGAGGGACCGCGCAGTCCCTGTCACTGCATCCCACAACGCCCAAAGTGAAGGTTATGCCTCTCATTCCATAAAGGCCATTTTGGCTCCAAAAAGGTTAATTAATTTTCACAAGGTCACACGGCCGGTTGAGATGAATGATTCTGGCCACATCTGGGTGAAAGACACTGGTGTCACCCAGGCATCACTCGTCAACTGGGGCCGAAGGTCCTGACTACCTTTGTGCAAGGAGGAGGGCTGTGTCCTGCATCCAGACCCGGAGGGACAGACTTACGGGGACAGACCAGGGTGGGGGAAGGGGAGTAGGGGGGGAAACAGGTGGCCACAGTGGAATAATGGAAAGTGGAATCATGATGCGGTCAGAGCAAGGGAGAGGAGGTGGGACCCTAATAGATGACCCACCATACCGGTGTGTGTCCAAGAATGGGCAGTTCCTGGGTGTGGTTGGCTGCATAAGGGCCCCCCAAGATGTTCACACCCTAATCCCTGGAACCTGTGAATCAGTCACCTTATGTGGCAAAAGGGGCTTTGCAAGTGTGATGAGGTGACCGGCCTGGAGATGGAGAGCCCTCCCGCCCATCCAGGTGGGCCCAGTGGAACCTCCAAAGCTCCTATGAAAGGCGGTGGGAGCGTCTGAACCAGAGAGAAACTGAAGGCCTACCTGCCCGCTGGCTTCGAAGACGGAGGAAGGGCAGCAGCTGCGGGAGGAAGGAGG
The DNA here is from genome assembly GCF_027574615.1 of Eptesicus fuscus. Classification (NCBI taxonomy): domain Eukaryota; kingdom Metazoa; phylum Chordata; class Mammalia; order Chiroptera; family Vespertilionidae; genus Eptesicus; species Eptesicus fuscus. Next base: position 3,274,210 of record NC_072484.1, on the reverse strand, counting down.
CTTCCGGACACTGGACAAGGAGAGCGGGGATTCTCCCAGCTTCTAGGAGGCCGCCCTGACACCCTGACCTGAGGACCGCTGGCCCCCAGAGCGGGAGGAGAGCAATTCTGGTCTTTGATTGTTGGTTTTTTGTTAATCCTCACATGAGGGTGTTTATACAGAAAAAACAAAAAACAAAAGAACATTCAAACTTGTAAAGAATTTTGTGAGTTTATTTGAGCCAAACTGTTGACAATTGCCAGGAAGCAGAATCTCAACAGATGGGGATAATGCTCCAGATAATGGCAGTTTTTCATATATTTTTATACATTACAATCAAAGGAGGAGCATAAGTGGGTTACATGAATTCCATTGGCGATAGATTAGGGAGGCGGGAGAAAGCAAAGGGGGATGGACCTCTGGGATTGGATAAAAAGTAAAATGTAGACACATAGTTCTTTTACTTAGGTGGGTGCAGGGTAGTTAACAGTCAACAATTAACTCAATAACAATGACAATGAAGGAATTTATGGTCTCAGTCCTGGTGCCCAGGGCATTTGGTTGTGCCCCGAGGGGTCCTGAAAAAGGGAAGTTACAAGTTACCCTGACATTTCACAGGCATGTTATCTTCGATGCAAAAAGACAATAGGCTCAGTTAAGGTAAAGATTGACCTTTGTCAGGGAAGATACTGGCCTAGGACAGGACTACCCACCATAACTGCTTTTAGTTAAAGTTTTAATTTCAGACCATCCTTTGTTTCTTTGAGTTTGCAAAACTGCCATGCAGGCCTTCCCTGAGCTGGTCAGGTTAGTGTGGGTGAACGTGGGTGAGTTGTCTCTTGGATCCAGGACCTTCCTTGCTTTGGTAGAGGGTCTGACTTTATTTGAGCTGTGTTTTAAAATCCTCCAGGAGGAACCAGGGTCAAGGGTTGACAGAACCCAGGCCAAGGCGGGAGTGGAGGAAAAAATAATGGGTGGCTGGTTTTGATTTTGGCTTTTCAATTGGAATTGCTGAGAATCTGAGCAAAAAACCTTCACCGTATAAATGAGCAGAACTCATTCAGCTCTGAAGATAAAGGGGCACATCTTCCCTCCAGTCTGATTCTAGGGTGTTCTTACGTGACTAAGAATCTTTGTGGAGGTGTCAGAAGTGCAGGAACCCCATAGGGAAGTCCCAATGCAACTATAATTAACTAAATGGTTCATCTAGGGGGCCACCATAGGGCTTGGTCTGCCCGGGCCCTGAACCTTTCCTGTGATTTTAGACAGCCAGGAGAGAAACTGTTGTATTGTACCCCGAATCTCACAAAGGATGCCTCAAGAAGTCGAATTATGGAGTCATTTATTAAAGGCCGGCGGCATACGAGAGACAAAAAGTGCTCGAAATCTCGCAGCCCCGAAAAGCTCACCACATCTGGCTTATATTGGCAGAATATCACAGAGGCATCGATTACATCTTTGGGTTTGGAATGAGGAATCTGGTTTGCACAAAGCAGTTACAGAAGCAAAATTGAGCAAGTTAGTTATCTATAGTTTTGGGTCTATGGATCACTGAATCAACAGAAACACATTATCTGGGGCCACCGAGGCAGTTTAGAATAATTGTGCTGTCCAGATTCCAGGACCACTGAGTCAACCAGAATGCATTATCTGTAGCTACTGAGACAATTTAGGGTGATTGAGCTGTCCTGGTTCCCAGAAGAATGTGCTTCTTGAAAGGTTTGCAACGCAGGAAACAAGACACAGAGTCCAGGCCTTGGAAAGGGGGCGGAGGTTTTAATCTTGCGCTCCCAGGCGAAGCGAAAGAAACTCACCGGTCCGAGAGTGGGCCAGGGGAGTTCGCGCCAAAATGGGGGCTTAGGTACTTCCTTTATACAGCTGTTTAGTGAGGGGAGGGTGGAGGGCATGAGAGGTGTGGAATTCCTGCCTCGGGCAGGGGTCTGGGAAGGCTGGCAAGGGTCTGGGAAGGCGCCAGTTATCTTTGTCACCATCTACCTTGCGGATGCTTGCATGGCTGTGAACTTCCCCCCCTGTCTCGACCTAACACTTCGATAACCAGTGAGATCACAATCAATGGGATATTCAAATCACCATCAATGGAGTATTCAATCGATTGGGATAGCATACATAAATTCAGAAAATAAAAATAACTTTTCTATTGTTTTAGCAAGCAAATAAGTACAGAAGCCAAACAGCAGGGTTAAAATATTAAACAGCAATTTTTACCCAAACATGGTTGCTACCATGCTTCATTCCCCACTGGTTTTATGTGCATGAGTCAAATCATGGACTCATCTTCATTAGTTAGTGGATTGTACTGCTCCCCTAACTTCAAGTAGTTTGACTGCATTAATTTTTCTAAACTGCCTGCTTGGCACAATTAGTTTTCTATTTACTCACCCCACTTCTTTTAAGGGCATTCTCTGTTCTGTTCCCGCTCTCCTGTCCCCTAGCACATCTAGCCCTACTTGACCCTGGACTTTCTCACTGGCTAGCAAAAATGTTCTTACAGTTACCAAGGCCCCTAGTACCACGGTCCCTGTCAGTACTATCTTCACTGAAGCCCAATTCCCCTCCTGCAGGCATCGAGTCTCCTCCTGGCCTGCGTGGAGCCCAGGCTAGGGATCTCACAGGTGAGGCCGCTGGTTGCCAGGATCCAGGCTGTTTTCTGGTGCAGGAGCTGGGAGTGGTGTAGCCAGGTCTAGACGCTATCTACTTTAACAGCCATGGGCGTGCTCAGGATAACAGTGTAGCGTCCCTTTCAGGTTGGGGTGAGTCCTTGGGCAGTGAACTTCTTTACCCACACCGAGTCCCCGGGCTGGAAGGGATGTACAGGGTCCGCGGTGGGCACTGGCAGTGCGTCTCGAACAAGCTTATGGGTGGCTCCCTGGGTATACTGCAGAGCCTGTAAGGACTTGAGCAAGGACTGGTTATGAATTTTAGCTTTCAGTTTCTTCTTGACCCTGGGAAGGATGGTGGGAGGTCTACTATACATGATCTCACAAGGGGAGAACCTCTCCAGGTAGGGGGTACACCTGGCCCATAAGAGGGCGAAGGGCAGGAGGTTGGCCCAGTTTTCACTGGATTCTAGGACAAATTTAGTTAAAGTCCTTTTTTAGAGTCCTGCTCATGCCTGTCCTGAACTTTGTGGCCGGTATGCACAATGGAGTTTCTAATTTATGCCTAAGGCTTGAGCTATACTTTGAGATACCTTGGCTACAAAGGCGGGGCTGTTATCTGATCCTGTGACTACTGGCAGCCCGAATCTAGGTATAATCTCCTGGAGTAATTGCTTGACAACTATAGAGGCAGTTTCTGTCCTAGTGGGGTATGCTTCAACCTAACCCGAGAAGGTGTCTATAAGAACTAGCAGGTACTTGTACCCTGACGCTGGTGGCTTAATCTCTGTGAAATCCACCTCCCAATGCTCTCCTGGGGAATTTCCCTGGGGCCCGAATTCCCAGGGGGGGCCTCTTACCTTGCTTAGCATTTAGTGCACAGATAGTACATCTAGTGACTATGCTTTTAATTACCTTATCTAAGCTTGGTATATAGTACCTGCCTTGCAGAAGTTCAGAAGTCTTGGTGACACCGAGGTGGGTAGCCTGGTGTAACTGGGCAACGAACGCCCGACCTAGAGCCTCTGGGACCAACAGTCTGTCATCTGGTAGGGTCCACCAACCATCTGGTCCTTTGATGGCTTGCTTCTGTTCTGCCAATTCCTCCTCTTGTTTGGTGTAGGAGGGGGTCTGCTGTAGGTCCAAGTCCATCAGGGTTACTAAGACGTGTAAAGGCCCCACTGGTTTTTGGGCGGCTTCCTTGGCAGTTTGGTCTGCGGCTCTATTTCCTCTGGCTTCAATTGTCTCCCCTTTCTGATGTCCTTTGTGGTGCACTATTGCAATTGCCCTTGGGAGCCAGATGGCCTCTAATAAGGCTAAAATCTCTTCCTTATTTTTAATGTCATTTCCGGCTGAAGTTGGTAACGCTCTTTCCCGGGGGATGGCATTGTGTCCCCATTGGAGGGCCTGGATCAAGGCCAAAAGTTTAGCTCTTTGTACTGATCTCCCCCTATTTAGGGACTGTGCCCAAATGGTGTGGTCCAGGGTGACTACCGCTGCCCCTGCATATCGGATCCCATCCTGAACATAACTGCTCCCAACCGTGAACAGTACCTTGTCTGGTGATGATAGCGGGACATCTGTCAGGTCTGGGCGAGCCGTTTGTACTGCGTCTGTTACCTCTGTGCAGTCATGAATGGGTTCCTCTGGATCATCATCTGGAAGCAGGCTGGCAGGGTTGATGGCCAGTGTCTTATGGAACCGGACGCAGGGCTGGTCCAGGAGAAGGGCTTGGTACTGGGTGACTCTGGTGTTTGACATCCATCTCTCCAGAGCACCTCGAAGGAGGGCCTCCACAGCATGGGGTGTTGTCAGGGCTAGTTCCTGGCCCAGAGTCAGCTTATCTGCCTCCTTCACCAGCAATGCCCTGGCGACCACTGCCCGGAGGCACACTGGCCACCCTGCTGCCACGGGTTCTAGTCTCTTAGACAGATAGGCTACAGGTCTCTTCCAGGGACCTAGAGTCTGAGTGAGAACCCCTTTGGCAATGCCCCTTACCTCACTCACGTGGAGGTGGAAGGGCTTCGTGACGTCTGGTAAGGCTAGGGCAGGTGCTGAGATGAGAGCCTTCTTTAGCTCCTCAAAGGCCCGTTGTTCCACTTCGGTCTAGTTCAGCGACCGAGCTGGAGTGGTGGTGGCTTGCAATTGGACTACTTCAGGAGCTTGATAACTTGCCAACCCTGGGGGGTTGTTTTCTGCCCAGACCATGGGATAGAGATGCTGTAATTCCTCCAAGTAGGTGGAGGGTTTATGCTCTTCCCCTGGCACCACTTTTTCTGTTTCCTGCAAGAGATATTCCTCTGAGAGAGGACAGGTTAAAAGAATACAGGCAGGGGAGGATGTAACTGGACCTGGGTTCCTTGGATCCATGGTGAGGTGTGCTCTGTCCCCCTCAAAGGATATGGTGGCTTGTCCAAGTAGTTTCTGTAGGAGGTCACGTCTACACAGGGGGTACAGGCATTCTGGCATGACTGGAAATGAATGCGTTACTGTGTTCCTTCCGAGGTCCACAGTCCTTTTTGATGTCCAAGGAAAACAGGCAATTTGTCCGGTGGCTCCCTGGACTGATGTCTTCTTAGAGGTAACGGGTCCCATCAGCTCTGTCAAGACTGAATAGGCTGCCCCAGTGTCCACCAGGAAACTAACAGGTTTGCCCCCCACTTGTAAGGTTACCCTGGGCTCCTGGGGGCTTAATGGAAAGGAGCCCCAGCCCCGGCCCCGTCGGTCCTCTTCCTCTAAGTTAAAGACCCTTGGAGTCCGAGTCTCCCCTTTTGCTTCCTTAGCTAACCTGCCAGGACATTCTCTCTTCCAACGCCCCTGCTTCCTACAATAGGCATACTAATTCCTTCCTATGTGCTGCTGGCCTTTTCTTTCTCTCTTTTTTCCGTTTCCCCCTTGACTGCGGGACCTGTCTCTCCTCCCGGGTGTCCCTATTGTTAAAGACTTTCTGGGCTGCCTCTACCTGCTGTGACTGGTTCAATCCTTCTAATTTTTGAAGTTTCTTTTTCTAGCTGCCGCCTTTAAGCCCCCCAAACAGAACACGGTGAAAAGTGTCCAAGGAGTCGCCCGGGGTTCTTGGGTCTCATTGGGGCGCAGGGAGTCACAAGGGAATTTCCGTCCTCGCCTCCGCCTCCAGCTACTCAAAAAAAAACCCTGGAGGGGATGGGCAGTGGGTGGGCAAAGGCAGGTAGCGAGGTGCGGGTCCCCAGGTGGCGAATGGAGGTGCTCCCACCGAGGGAGAAGGCGTTTTCATTTGGCAGTCCTCTCTCTGTTCCCATTGGGAAAAGCGCTTGCCTCCTGCCAGTGAAGGTTGTGGTGTGGGGGGGACCGGTGACCCTTACACTGCAATTAGACTCCCTGACCTCTCTGAAAAGCCCCTCTGCTTGAGTGTGTTTCCATTAAAAAGTACTGATTTTAAAAACTAATAACTTAAGAGCTGCCACACACACACAAGGACCAAATGGTCCACAAAGCATTCTCCTTTCCCTCTGAAGGTTTCACAATGTATGGTAATCATTATCCATATTAAACTCAAATGGCCAATTGAGACAAACAGTTCTGAGACCGTTCCTCCACCACTGAGTAAGACTGGGTGGCGGCAGGTGTTAGAAATAAGATTACTATGCTTTTAGTTTTCTGAGCTTTCTGGGCAGACTTGGTGACTTTGCCAGCTCCCGCTTCCTTCTTGTAAATAGTTAACTTTAGAATTTGGTCCCTGCTTTAAACCCCTCCGGACCACAATTGTTACAACGTTATACCTTCAAATTAATAAACATACACAGAAATTTTATTAGTTAGGCGGGCCGATTCCCCCTCTGACAGAGAGCAAGCACCCCTGGGAAAAATAAGTCCCAGCAACCACTCGGGCTGGTTTGCTATCCATCAGAGCACTCAGCCTTAAATAAATTAAATGTTTTTTTTTCTTCTTCTTGCAGACTTCCACACTTACATGAGCAAATAATTATACCCAGGCAGACAAACAAATATCAAACAAACATCTGTACTTATACCCTTTCAGTGAACGAGTACTCTTACAGTCGTGGGATCTGAGCAGACAACAGGAACACTGCCCAAGTCCCTTGATGGGGGCCTAACAAGAACAGACATGAGGGCCTCCCTTTCCCATGTCCCACATCCCAGGACAGGATTCTCGACCCAAGTTTTGGCAAAACAGAAATGGTGCTCATGTTGGACAAAGGAAACAAGACTAATAGACGCAACAAACAGATAAATGCCCCATCATACAACCTAGGGAGTTTCTTGGGAGCTCAGTCCGCCTCCAATAATGATGGCAGGACCAGGAGGGGCGGCGCAGGGAGACTGAGGGCTCAGGAAGCGAACACCCTGATGGGGGGGAAGGGGCGTGCAAACGCCGCCACCGCTCTTGCTGGCTTCGCTGCCACCACCGCAGGCCAGTGGGCGGGACTGGTGTGTGTGAAGGAAAAAAAAAGGTTAAAACCACTCCCGGAGTCCGCCAGGGACTGTGAGGGGAAAGTCATCCTGGAGTCCGGCGTTGACCTGGAAAAAGAGTGCTTAGTCGGGGAGGGACAGGATACACATAGAGGCTTATTTCAGGGGAGATAAAATCCTGCAAGGAACCTTGATAAAAAGATCAGTAATCCAGTCACACAGTCAAAGGTTAAACAGGAAGGGAAGAACCACTCAATGTCCTCCAAGAGGATTTCAGCAAACTGACAAAACCTGACAAATAAGACACATAGGGCCCACAAACAAGAACCAAAAACCAAAAACCAGGAGTGACCTCTGACGTCTCAGGGCACTTCAAGGATGGGGAAGTCCCAGCTGCATCCAGCCCTTCCCGCCATTCCCAGATGACCGGTCCCCCAGTAAACCAGGACTCACCTCCAGGAGGGTTTCCAGATGACTCCAAGACAAATTTTTAGGGATGTGCCAACGTTCCCTGTCCACTCGCTGGATCCGAAGGGAAGTTCTCTGGGGCCCTGGGACTTCTCAGGGTGCGCACCCCCTAGAGACCCCTCAGTCTCCACGACTGGCCCAGGGGAGATTGGCCTCCCGTGGTGTCTGGACCAGCGCCCCCTAGTAGCAGATCTCACTGGGGCCTCCAAATGTTGTATTGTACCCCGAATCTCACAAAGGATGCCTCAAGAAGTCGAATTATGGAGTCATTTATTAAAGGCCGGCGGCATACAAGAGGCAAAAGTGCTCGAAATCTCGCAGCCCCGAAAAGCTCGCCACATCTGGCTTATATTGGCAGAATATCACAGAGGTATCGATTACATCTTTGGGTTTGGAATGAGGAATCTGGTTTGCACAAAGCAGTTACAGAAGCAAAATTGAGCAAGTTAGTTATCTATAGTTTTGGGTCTATGGATCACTGAATCAACAGAAACACATTATCTGGGGCCACCGAGGCAATTTAGAATAATTGTGCTGACAAATTCCGGACCACTGAGTCGACCGGAATGCATTATCTGTAGCTACTGAGACAATTTAGGGTGATTGAGCTGTCCTGGTTCCCAGAAGAATGTGCTTCGATAACCAGTGAGATCACAATCAATGGGATATTCAAACCACCATCAATGGAGTATTCAATCGATTGGGATAGCATACATAAGTTCAGAAAATCAAAATAACTTTTCTATTGTTTTAGCAAGTAAATAAGTACAGAAGCCAAACAACAGGGTTAAAATATTAAACAGCAATTTTTACCCAAACATGGTTGCTACCATACTTCAAAACTGAGGCCACATTTGACCCACTACATAACATGTCTAGAAAGTTTGCTCAGACTACAGATATCCAAAAATAAAAAAAAATTAACATGGGAAATTGTGCCTCAAGGCCAGAAGCTCCCAAACCCCAGCCCTCACTTAATACTCCTGATAGGAAGCCTTTACTTGCAAGTACTTTACAGATATGGGAAGATTTAACTAGAAAATATCAACTTACAAATGGCCAAAATGCAGTTTGTTTTGGGTACCTACATTAATATTTTGCATTCAGAAATTAGAAAAAGCCGGCTCTGAAATTAAACTGAATGACTACATGGGAAGCATATCTTGATTTGGAAATTGGAAGCTTCTAAGGAAAAACATAGAAAAAAATTCTTCCAAAAAGATGGAAATTAGTAAGAAATTTTAGAGGCTGTCTCAGAACTATTCTGAAGTTAACAAATGCCTACACCCAGTTTTCCTCCCTGTAGGAAGCATGCCTCTGATTTATCTCCATAGAAAAGAAACTGTAGGTGGCCAGGCCATTTACTGAATTCCCCAGAGCAAACAGGATGTGGGGGTCGGGAGACACGTGGCCAATGGCACATGTCCTAGGAAGATTCCCCCAAACAAAGGGAGGTAGAGCAACTAGAAAAGACCCCAGCCCATTAATTACTAGGTCTCTTGGTGATCCTGTAAAATAGACGCCCACTCTAGGGAGTGTTATTAAAAGTCTCATTTTTGCAATGTTTTTATTTCCCAGTTCGTCATTTGAAATTTGGATAGATGAGCCATTTCTCACAATTTAGGGATGCTTCTGGGACTTCTATACCCATGTAGAGGGAAAAGCTAGTTTAAGGGGAAGGGGCCCCACCTGATTTTGGGTGGTCCCTTGGCCTAAGTCCCATCTCTTTATGGATGCTATAGAATAAGCCCAAGACTGTTTTTCTTTGGAAGATGGAGAAAAATAACACAAGGAAAATATACAGGCTGGGTTTGGGAAACAAGGTTAGTGTTTCCATAATAATAGGCAGTTCTTGAATAATAATGGACCACATTCAAAGGTTGACTCCCAGGTCCCAGGGGCATTTCTGTTTTTATAAAGAAAAATAAAATAAAATAATACTTTAACATTAAGGCCACTGAAAGCCAGTGAGTTATCTCTGTTACAGAATTTGCCAAGGAAAATGCCTTGGGTAATAATAATTGGCATTAAAATCTCAAAGTTGTTAAGGCAAAATATATAAAACTAAAATAAAGGGTATATGATAAATTTTTTTCAATGGTAATTATATATGTCTAAACATAGTTTTCCAAAGTCTTTGGTAACTTAAAACTTTGAAGTTTGCTGAATTAAATAATAAAAATTATTAAATATCTAGGTATTTTGAAATAATAGAATACTGAAATATTAATCTGAGTTTATCTCATATGAAAAATCTAGAGGATAGATTTGAATTTATTAATTAAATAAGTCTTATATTTTATTTGAAATATATCCTTAAAAATGTAAAAGTATTACTAATCTGAAAAATGCTAAGTATTTAACTTGCCACCTAAAAATTTAAGGCTTCTAAGAGTTAAAAGTTCAAACTAAGTTGGGAGAAATTATATAGTTGTAATAATAGAATTCATGAAGTATGGAAATTCATTTTTGAGGAAAATAATTCTTGTGTTCTCTCTGGAAAAATTAGTAGTTCATAATATATTATAGTCTTTATGTTTATGTGTGTCTGTGTACTATGTGTGGTAAAATTTCAACCTAGAATATCATATTTTATTGGCCTGAAAAAAAATATTAATTCTATAGTCCAAACCAAATTTTTAATATTAAAATCGGTTTAAGCTTAATTGATGTCTTTTAGAATAATTACAAAAAAGTGTGTGATATAATCTTTGGGTTGTGTATATTTGACAGTCTTTCCAAGTTAAATTTCAAGACTTTAACCAAGAGATAGCTTTGGGACATTTCAAGGGCCCTGGAACGACTCAAGGATTTATGCTCTCTTTTTAAAAGAAATATTTTTGAACGAAATTAGGCTGATTTAATATACTTGACATTATATGGGAAGCTTTGTCAAATAAACATTAATAATAACTATGTTCTATTTATATACATATATTTTGTTAAAATGAATGTTATAGAAATTTCAGTCTGCTTCAGAAAGGAACTTGCAAAGATTCAGAGCCAAGTTCAAACAGGAAACTTTCAGGGGGGAGCAGGTGTCCAGTCAGGGATACCAGGCAAGCCAAGAATGATGATTCTCTATGGGGGCGTCTGCCAGTGATACTCTGGGTATTTGCCTTTCACATATTGGGAGTTTATGAATTATTTTCAATGCTCAATACACTGCTTGCAATAAGCCATGTGCCTCATTTTAAAATCTTACATATTATTTATTCTTTATATGCTGAAATTATAATTAAATCTAAAAGTATATAAATGTTATATTATTCTCGATGTCATTTTACAGAATTGTTATTTACCAATAAATTGTTGTCTTGGAATGTTATATTTTATAGAAAAGCAAGTTTTTTATCAAATCTATAACCATGCCACTTTTAAATTTTGTCATTCATGGACAGCTGTTGCTTTACTATGATGCATTTGTAGGTATATTCCATGAAAATGACTTACTCTAAATTGCAGGCATCTAAGCAGGTCATATCTTTGAACTGGGTGAGGATTTATTGAACTTCAAGGAATAACTGAATTAAAAAATAAACCACTGGAAAATAATCAGGATAAACAAAAATAACTATGGGACTAAATGAATTGAGGATAATTATTCTTATGACTCTGTTTAAAATATCATTGACTTTTAAATGTTTTGTTTTCAAAATATAAGGTAAAGTAAAAAGCAGACATTCTGCATTGTAAGAACTAACAAATTAGTAACATTCATTTCACAGTGCTCCCAGGAGACAAAGATTCAAAGACTATGACAACCCGGAGATTTTTGCCCATTGGGAAATACATTAATGAAATACTCTCTCCAACAGTGTTAAAGGGACCTTACCTTATCAGGTACCTAACCATGAATGGACATCTGCCCCTGTCTCTGACACTCTCCTTCATCTCAAGGATGAGAAGCTGCTGACTACAGAGGAGGTAGACAGCCGTCCCAAGACATCAACAAGGCCTGTGTGCTCACAAATTGATGCTGCTCAAACCTTGTTCTTATATCACCTAATTGTTATTGATTGAATGTATATAAAATAATTTTATATTGTATTTTCCTCCTTATGGTTTCCTAGTGGAAACAATATCTGTCTCTCTAGACCCCTTTCCCTATGAGACATGAAAAATTTCCCACCTACTAGACAGTGATATTCTGACTATCAGCTATGATAATGAAGCTAATGTGTGTGTTTTTTTTGCCACACACTGGTGGTCTTCTACTATCAATATAAGCTTTGGTACATTTTTTAGGCTATATCAATCATAAAAACCTTGGACAAACCTCTCCAAGAACACTTCCCTAATAATTCCCCTGGTAAAATAATATATAGCTCTAAACTAGATAAATATTTTAGATGAATATTTTCTAAATATAGAAATGGATGAAATTAACTGCTCAGAAGAAAAAAATTGGAACTTCTGGATAATAGCAGATACTTGTTTTCCCTCTGATCGTTCCTTATCTAATAATAGACATTTTCTGTTCCTAATCAATGTTACTGGTTTATTATTGTTACTTTTATTCCTGGTATGTAAATGTTATACTACATGCAGAAAAACAAAACTTGACAAACAGCAAAAAGACTCGGATAATGGTGGCTCAAAAATTAAAAATGATCCAGAATACTTTTTAACTAGGACATATAGGATCTGACTGCCTCCCATTTACCTGCCCTTTTTGAATAATAATAATTCCACATTAAACGCCATCTAAGTTTATGGTCTTGCCCCATCCCCAGTGGTCCACCTGTTCAGGAGACATGCTGACACTGAGACATCCTGGCAATGAGCCTTCCTAGCACCATGGGACTCCATTATCCAACCAAAAGGTTGGTCATCAATGCATCCTTTGGATTGATTTATGACCAAAAGGGGGATGTGTGGACGAAAGGGGCCACATGCTAACCTGACAAGCTCAGGGGAAGCCTGCATGGCAGTCTTGCAAACTCAGAGACCTAAAGTAACCACAAAGGATGGCCTGAAATTAAACTTTAACTAAAAATAGTTATGGTGGGTAGTCACCTCCTAGGCTGGTATCTTCACTGATAAGGTCAACCTTTACCTTAACTGAGCCTATCTGTCTTTTTGCATCTATGATAACATACCCTTGAAATGTCTGGGTAACTTGTAACTTCCCTTTTTCTGAACCCCTTGGGGCACAACCTAATATGCTGGGCACCAGGACAGATACCACAAATTCCTTCATTATCATGTTAATTGTTCCTACACCCACCTAAGTATGAGTCTATCATTTTACTTTTTATCCAATCCCAGGGGTTTCCCTGCTTTGCTTTCTCCCACCTCTCTAGTCTATCACCAATGGATTTCATGTAACCCACCTAAGTCCTTTCCTTTGATTGCAATGTATAAATGCAGATGTAACCCGCCATTCTCTGTAGCATTATCTCAATTCATTGAGGTTCTGCTTCCCAGCATATGTCGACAGTTTGGCTCAAATAAACTCACAAAAATTCTTTATAGGTTTCAATGGCTTTTTACGTTAACATTAGCATGTGGCCCCTTTCATCCACCCATCCCCCTTTTGGTCATAAATCAATCTAAAGGATGCATTGATGACCAACCTTTTGGTTGGATAATGGAGTCCCACAGTGCTAGGAAGGCTCACTGCCAGGATGTCTCAGTGTCAGTATGTCTTTCAGAACAGGATGGACCACTGGGGATGGGGCAAGACCATAACCTATGGTAGTTAAGGTTGAATTATTATTATTCAAAATAAAAGTCAGGTGAATAGGAGGCAGTCAGATCACATATGCCCTTGTTAAAAATATTTTGGATCAGTTCTAGCCAGTTTGGCTCAATGAATAGTGTATCAGTCTGCAGACCAAGTGTCCTGGGTTTGATTCTAGTCAAGGGCATATGCCGGGGTTGCAGGCTCAATCCCCAGTGTGGGGCATGCAAGAAGCAGCCAATCAATGAATCTCTCTTCTCATTGATGTTTCTATCTCTCTCTCCCCTCTCCCTTCTTCTCTGAAATCAATAAAATAATTTTTAAAAAAATTTTTTAAAAATATTTTGGATCATTTTTAATTTTTGAGTTACCATGATCCAAGTATTTTTGCTGCTTGTCTTAAGTTTTGTATCTAGTATAACAGTTACATACCAGGAACAATAGCAATAATATTAAACCAGTAACATTGATTAGGAACAGAAACTGTCTAAAATTAGGTCAGGAAGGATCTGAGGGGAACAAGTATCTACTGTGACCCAGAAGTTTTGATTTTTCATCTGGGCAGTTAATTTCATCTATTCTTATATTTAGACACTACTCATCTAAAATACTCATCTAAAGTAGATCCATATATAATTCTACCAGGGGAATTATTAGGGAGGTGTTCTGGGAGGGGTTTATCTAAGGTAGGTCCTTTATAATAGACCAGGGGCCCAGTGCATGAATTTGTGCACCCTGAAAGGAACTGTGAGCCACAGTGGGCACAGGGGCAATTCTCGGCCCATCCTCTGTGCCCCCACCTGGCCCCTCCTGCCATGGCCCCCGGTCCCCTGTCTGCTGGCAGCCCTGCTCCCACCACCGCTGCTCCCACACGCTGATGGTGCTGGCCCCACTCGTCCTGCTGACAGAGTGATTGGGGCCAGTACCAACAGTGGGTATGAGTGGCGGCTGCTGCCCTGATTGCCCCTCAGGAGCAGGGGGAGGTGGAGAAGCCCTCAGGGACAATGGGGGCCGGCAGCTGCCACTCACACCCTCTGATGGTGCGAGTGTGAGTGGCGGCTGTGAGTGGGTATGAGTGGCGATCCACTTTTTGGCACTGGCAGGGGGTACAAGCGGGGCTGTCATCAGCAGTGGATATGAGAGGTGGCTAACGGCCCCGATCACCCCTCAGGAGCAGAGGGAGGTGGAGAAGCCCTGAGGGGCAATTGGGGACGGCAGCCCCTGTTCACACCCGCTGACGGCACCAAGCGATCGGGGCCAGCGCCGGTTGCCGGCAGCAGGTGTGAGTGGTGGTTCCGGCACCAACAGTGGGTGCAAGTGGGGCCAGCGCCAGCAGCAGGTGCGAGTGCCAGGTGGGACCACTGCACACTGGAGCAAAGAATTTTCAGTAACCAGCAGAGGCTCGCCTTGATGACAGTGACCAGCGCCCCGCTTCGGTCTGGCGCCCCTGCTCACCTGCTCTACCATCCTGCCACAGCCAACGCCCGCCATGTTCCACACTCGCCCCCTGGTAGTCAGTGCACATCATAGCGACCAGTTGTTCGGTTGTTCAGCCGTTCAGTCTATTTGCATATTAGGGTTTTATATATATATATAGATACTAGGGGCCCAGTGCACGGATTCGTGCACCTTTAAAGTAACTGTGGGCCACAAGGCTGCGGTGGACACAGGGGCGGGTCTCAGCCCAACCTCCTTGCCCCCACCTGGCCCCTCCCACCACAGCCCCTGCTCCCCTGTCTGCCAGCAGCCCTGCTCCCACCGCCACTGCTCCCAAGCACTGACGGCACTGGCCACGCTCACACCCACTGATGGCGTGGAGCGATTGGGGCCAGCGCCAGCAGTGGGTGCGATAGGTGGCTGCCAGTCCTGATTGCCCCTCAGGAGTAGGGGAGGTGGAGAAGCCCTCAGGGGCAATTGGGGCTGGCAGCTGCCCCTTGCACCCGCTGATGGCACTGAGTGATTGGGACTGGCGCCAGGTGCTGCAAACGGGTGTGAGCGATGGCTCCAGCTCCAGCTGCAGGTGCAAGCAGGGCCAGCGCTGGCAGCAGGTGCGAAAGGCGGCTGCCAGTCCTGATCGCCCCTCCGGAGCAGGGGGAGGTGGAGAAGCCCTAAGGGGCAATTGGGGCCAGCAGCCACTGCTCACACCTACTGACAGTGCCTAGCAATCGGGGCCA
Source organism: Eptesicus fuscus (assembly GCF_027574615.1). NCBI lineage: Eukaryota > Metazoa > Chordata > Mammalia > Chiroptera > Vespertilionidae > Eptesicus > Eptesicus fuscus. Next base: position 3,258,875 of record NC_072484.1, on the reverse strand, counting down.
GCACCAGCCGGGTGGGACCGTGGTATGTGGGAGCAAAGAATTTTCAGTAACCACCAGAGGCTCATCCTGATGACAGCGACCGGCATCCTGCCTTGGTCTGGCACCCTCACTCGCCTGCTCCACCATCCCGCCGTGGCCAATGCCCGTCATGTTCCATGCACGCCCCCTGGTGGTCAGTGTACGTCATAGCAACCAGTTGTTCAGTTGTTCTGCTGTTCAGTCTATTTGCATATTAGCCTTTTATTATATAGGATAGCCTGCAAAAATGTACCAAAGCTTATATTGATAGTAGAAGACCACCAGTGTGTGCCCAACAAAACATTAACTTCATTATCATACCTGATAGTCAGAATATCATTGTCTAGTAGGTGGGAAAGATTAGCAGGTACCCAAGTCAAATATTTTTCATATCTAATAAGGGAGGAAGGTCTAGGGAGGCGGAAGTTGTTTCCACTAGGAAACCATAAGGAGGATAATAACAGTATAAAAATCATTTTATATACATTCAATCAATAACAATTAGATGATACAAGAACAAGGTTTGAGCAGCATCAATTTGTGAGCATACAGGCCTGTTGACGTCTTAGGATGGCTATCTACCTCCTCTGTAGTCGGCGGCTTCTCATCCTTGAGATGAAGGCGAGTGTCAGAGACAGGAGCAGATGTCCATTCATGGTTAGGTACCTGATAAGGTAAGGTCCCTTTAACACTGTTGGAGGGAGTCTTGTATTTCTCAATGGACAAAAAAAAAATCTCTGGGTTGTTGTGGTCTTTGAATCTTTGTCTCCTGGAAGTACTGTGAAATGAATGTTACTAATGTATTAGTTCCTATAATACAGAATGTCTGCTTTTTAGTTTTCCTTATATTTGGTAAACAAAACATTTCAAAATCAACAATATTTTAGGTCCACGCACACCCAGCGGTGGCAGCAGCTGCCGGCGACACTGGTGGCGTAAGTGAGGTCCATGGCAACACTGTGAGCCACAAGCCGGTGCAGCAGGGACAGTCAGTGCCCAACATGTGGCCAGCTGTGAGGGCGCGGTGGCTCTGGGAGTGGGGCCCTTACAGGGCCCGCATAGCGCTGCTGCGGGAGCACTGGCCACCCAGCTCGGCCGTTCGGCCACTGGGCCACGGCCACGGTAGAGGCCGCGAGCTGGGAGCCATGAGATTTGGGGTGGTGGGACCTGTCAGCAGAATGTGTCCTCCCCTGAGAGCGACTTTGAGGTCACCGAGATGAGTTCCGTGGCCTGGCCCTTGCAAGTACCCACATCTCACTCGCCAGGCGTCTGCCAGGTGCATTGGTGTCTGTGCAGCAGCAGAGCCACGTGGAGAGGCCAGGGTTCAACGAACTTATGGATTTTGACAAGAAAAGAGGGGAAGGGGCGTCAGAGGAAGGCTGGAGAATGTCCAAGGCTGGTGGCCCAACCAGCCACAGTGTCAGCACACGGGGACCAGTCCGGGGGTCCTGATGGTGGGCCCCAAATTCCAGGTCGGGAAGAAGATAGGCTGTGGCAACTTCGGGGAGCTTGGCTCGGACAGAATCTCTATACCAGTGGATACTTAGCTCTCCAATTGGAGCCCATTAAGTGCAGGCACTGCAGCTGCGCCTGGAACACCGCCTCTACCAGCAGCTGGTTCGCAGAGGGTGTCCGTCAGGTCCCTCTGGCCCGAGCGGGAGGTACAGCGCCATGGTGCTGGAGCTGCTCGGCCAGCCTGGAGGACCTACTCCATCTGTGTGACCACACATGCCCGCTCAAGACTGTGCTCATGATCGCCATCCAGCTGATCACATGCATGGAGTATGTGCTTACCAAGAGCCCCGTCTGCCACGAGGTGAAGCCGGAGGACTTCCTGGTGGGGCAGCCGGGCAGCAAGCACAGCACGCCATCCACATCAGCGGCTTTGGCCTGGCCAAGGAGTACAGGACCCCGGGACTAAGAAGCGCAACCCTCCCGCGAGCACAAAAGCCTGAAGGGCACAGCGCTCCTTGAGCATCAATACACGCCTGGCAAGGGGCAGAGCGCCCTGACGACCTGGAGGCGCTAGGCCACGTGTTCACGTGCTTCCTGCATGGCAGCCTGCCCTGGCAGGGGCTCAGGGACCTGCTCAAAGAGCGCTACCCCACGATCGGGGACACCAAGTGGGCCACGCCCCTGGAGGCGCTCTGCGAGAGCCGCCCCGAGGAGATGGCCACGAACCTGCGCTCTGTACCTGCGGCGCCCGGACTTCTTCGAGAAGCCTGACGAGGGCTACCTGCGCAAGCTCTCACAGGCCTCTTGGACCGCAGCGGCTTCGTGTTCCCCTGTGAGTGCAACTGGGCGGGGAGCCCCTGCCTGCGCCCAGGGGCACAGCTCGCACCCACCTGCCTGGGCAAACGCAGCCTAGGGACAAAGCCCAGCAAAAACGGGGCCCTGAATTCCAGCCACGAGAGCTGAATGCGGGCGGCCCCACTGCCGGTCCCTCCAACGCCCCCTCACAGCGCCTGCAGAGGCAGAGGTGGCGGGGACACCGGTGGCGGTGACACTGCTGCTCCTTCAAGAGGAGGAAGAGGAAGTCATGCAGAGGCCCAGTGACCCTGGCTGTGGTCCCACACCCTCCGCCGCGGTTCCTGGAGCAGCTCGCCGGGGTGGCCCACGGCCAAGGCATAGACTGTGGCCCCGAGCTGCTCACCGCCACGTGGGTTACTTCCTCCACATAAGACTTGGGCCGAAATTTCTTCACCTGTGTCTAGTTCTCCCTTCCAAGAGCATTAACCATTAAAACCAGGAAAGGAAAACACCGCCTGCCCTGCCCCTCCGCCCGGTCTGCTGAAGTGAGTCCTGTGAGCTGGCGGCCCCATTAGTGTCATAAGTCTACCTCGTCCCCCCCATCCAAAGGCCATTTTCTCCAGGGGGCGCTGTGGGGCATTGCTGCCAGGGGCGAGCCCACCCTGGGCCTCCCTAAATCAAAGGGGAAGGCGCGGTGGGAGTGGCACCCCAACAAAATGCCTCACCAAAGCTTGGGCGGCATGGCCCGCAGGTGTTCCTGCTGCACCTGCTCCTGGAGCCTGGGGCAGCCACCTGTGTGGCCGCTGGGCCAAGGCTGTGCCCGGTGTGAGGGCGTCTTGTGTCTGAGCCGCCAGAAGTAAGCGCCTTAAAGCCCCATCTCAGCCCACGGGAGCGGCAGAGGCCAGGCAGTCAGGGTCCGGTGGGCGGAGCCGCTGGGGCGTTGGCGGTGGTGTGTGCATCTAGGTGTTGCTTTACAAAGTGTAAAGAAATGGCACTTCTGTTTCTCTGATGCTTCATGGAAGCCATAGAACTTAGGGGCTTTAAAAAAAAAAAATAAAGGAAAATGAAACAAACCAAAAAAAAAAAAAATCAACATTATTTAACAGTCATAAGAATAATTATTCTCAACTCATTTAGTCCCATAACTATTTTTGTTTATCCTGATTATTTGCCAGTATTTTTTGAATTCAGTTATTCCTTGAAGTTCCGTAAATCTCCATTCAGTTCAAAGATATGACCTGTTTATCCGGGTGAGGCCACGTGCCCCTGGGTCCGGGTGAGGCCATGTGTCCCTGGACCCGGGTGTGGCTGGGTCCCTGGGCCCGGGTGAGGCCATGTGCCCCTGGGTCCGGGTGAGGCCTTGCGCCCCTGGTCCCGGGTGAGGCTGCGTCCCTGGGCCCGGGTGAGGCCATGCGCCCCTGGGTCCGGGTGAGACCACGTGCCACTGAACCCGGATGAGGCTGGGTCCCTGGGCCCGGGTGAGGCCATGTGCCCCTGGGTCCGGGTGAGGCCTTGCGCCCCTGGGTACAGGTGAAGCCGGATCCTGGGTCCGGGTGAGGCCGTGTGCCCTTGGATCCATCCGAGTGAGGCTGGGTCCCGGGCCCGGGTGAGGCCACGCGCCCCTTGGGTCTGGGTGAGGCCACGTTCCCCTTAGTCTGGGTGAAGCCATGCCCCTGGGTCCGGCCGAGACCAAACCAGAGGGAGTCGGACCTCCGTTACCACCATTTGTCCACCATCCAGAGCTGAGGGGTCAGTGCTGACATGTACACATAAGGAACTGGTGGACATTGAAATTGGGTCTCAAAAGAACTGTTGGTCCAGAAAGAAACTCACTACAGACTGATTCATTTGCCTGTCAGCATAACTATTATTGCCCGTCTCACATTCAGTTCTTATAAGTATATATCTAGTGACATATGATCTCGCTCATCTAGGGGAAATAATGAACAACATAGACTGAGGAACAAGAACAGAACCAGAAACAAGGAGGCATCGATCGGACTATCGGGCCTCAGAGGGAGGATAGGGGAGGTTGGGAGGAGGGGGGAGAGATCAACCAAAGGACTTGTGTGCATGCATATGAGCCTATCCAACGGTTAAGTTCAACAGGGGGTTGGGGCATCTGTGGGGAGGGGTGTGGAATGGGAATGGGGGGATGAGGACAAATATGTGACACCTTAATCAATAAAGAAATTAAAAAAAAAAGATATGACCTGTTTAGAGGCTGCAGTTTAGAGTCCTTTTCATGGATTTTTCTAAAGCTATAATATACCTGCAAATGCATCAGAGTAAAGCAATGGCTGTCCATGAATAACAAAACTTAGAGTTGCATGGTTACAGATTTGATTACAATGCAATTGATAAAATACTTTGCTTTTCTATAAGATATAACATTTCAAGACAATAATTTCTTGGTAAATAATAATTAATGTAAAATGACAGAGTACAATATAAAATCTGTATATATTTAGATTCAATATATAATTTCCGCATATAAAGAACAAATAATATGTAATATTTTAAAACGTGGCACATGGCTTACTGGAAGGGTGTATTGAGCATTGAAAATAATTCATAAACTCCCAAAAGGTGAAATGCAAATACCCAGAGTATGACTGGATCACTGGCAGATCTACACCCCCGCACCCCCCGCCAATGCACACACACATACCCCGACACAGGGAACCATCACTTTGGCTTGCCTGGTGTCCCTGATTGGACACCTGCTGCTACCCCTGAGAGTTTACTGTTTGAACTTGGCTCTGAATCTTTGCAAGTTCCTTTCTGAAGCAGACTGAAATTCCTATAACATTCGTTTTAACTATGTACATAAATAGAACATAGTAATTATTAATTTTTATTTGACAAAGCTTCCTATGTAATTTCAAGTATATTAAAAAGGCCTAATTTAGTTTAAAAATATTTCTTTTAAGAAGAGAGAATAAATCCTTGAGATATTCAAGGGCCCATTGGAATGACTCAAAGTCATCTCTTGGTTAAAAAGTCTTAAAATTTAAACTTTGGACAAATTGTCAAATATTCTTAACCAAAAGATTATATCATAAGCTCTTTGTAAATCTAGGTAATAAACATATATTTTATGGTAATAACTCTAAAAGAAATTAATCAAACTTAAACCAGTTTTAATATTAAAAATTTTGTCCAGTCCATAAAATTATGCTAAATTTATATAAGTATTTAATTTTTTTAAAAAAAATTAAGCCAATAGCCTTAGCTGGTTTGGCTCAGTGGATAGAGCATCAGCCTGCAGACTGAAGGGCCCCAGGTTTGATTCCGGTCAACGGCACATGCCTGGGTTTCAGGCTCAATCCTCAGTAGGGGGTGTGCAGGAGGCAGACAATCAATGATTCTCTCTCATCAATGATGTTTCTATCTCTCCCTCTTCTTTCCTCTCTGAAAACAATAAAAATATATTTTTTAAAAATTAGGCCAATAAAAGATTATATCCTAGTAATGCCATCCAGGCTGAAAATTTACCACACGTAATACACAGACAAACACATACCACATAAGACCATACACATAAAGACCTTAACATAATTCAAATTGCGAATTTTTGCAGAGAAAACTCAAGAAATTTTTTTATTAACTTAAAGTTTTCAAACTTTTATAGCCTTCACATATTATAAACCTTCCTACATTTTTTTCACAAACCTTACCCAATCAGAAATAAATATCTTTAGAACTGTTAGGATCTCCGAAGGAGGAACGCACGAGGCCACAGTAGTGAGGGATTATGAATCTACTAGAGGCCAGGTGCATGAATTTTGTGCACGGGGGGGGGGGGGGGGGGTGTTGTCCCTCAACCCAGCCTGCACCCTCTCCAATCTGGGACCCCTCACGGGATGTCCGACTGCCCGTTTAGGCCCGATCCCAGGAGGATAGGGCCGAAACCGGCAGTCGGATGTCCCTCTCACAATCCAGGACTGCTGGCTCCCAACTGCTCACCTGCCTGCCTTCATAATTACCCCTAACTGCTTCTGCCTTCCAGCCTGATCACCACCTAACCACTCCCCTGCCAGCTTGATTGATGCCTAACTGCTCCCCTGCCAGCCTGTTTGCCCCTAACTGCCCTCCCCTGCAGGCCTGGTCACCCTCTAACTGCCCTCCCCTGCAGGCCTAGTCACCCCTAACTGCCCTCCTCTGCAGGCCTGGTCACCCCTAACTGCCCTCCCCTGCAGGCTTGATCACCCCCAACTGCCCTCCCTTGTAGGCCTGGTCCCTCCCAACTGCCCTCCCCTGCTGGACTGATCGCCCACAACTGCCCTCCCTTGCAGACCTGGTCCCTCCCCTGCTGGCCATCTTGTGGCAGCCATCTTGTGTCCACATGGGGGCAGGATCTTTGACCACATAGGGGCAGCCATCTTGTGTTGGAGTGACGGTCAATTTGCATATTACTCTTTTATTAGATAGGCTAGAGGCCTGGTGCACGGGTGGGGGCCAGATGGTTTGCCCTGAAGGGTGTCTTGGATCAGGGTGGGGGTTCCCTTGGGGCATAGGGTGGCCTGGGTGAGGGGCCTGTGGTGGTTTGCAGGCTGGCCATGCCCCCCGGTGACCCAAGCAGAGGCCCTGGTATCTGGAATTTATTTATCTTCTACAATTGAAACTTTGTAGCCTTGAGTGGAGGCTAGGGCAGGCCAGGGTGGGCAGAAAGCTTGGCTTCTTCCATCACTGGGGAAACCCAAGCCTCCTGCTCGCTCCATGGCCGCAGCCATTTTTGTTGCGATTTATTTATCTTCTATAGTTGAAACTTTGTAGCCTTGAGTGGAGGCCAGTCAGGCCAGGAAGTTTGGCTTCCTCCATCACCAGGGAAACCCAAGCCTCCTGCTTGCTCTGTGGTTGCAGCCATCTTGGTTGGGTTAATTTGCATACTTGCTCCTGATTGGCTGGTGGGCATGGCTTGTGGGTGTAACAGAGGTATGATCAATTTGCATATTACTCTTTTATTAGATAGGATTAGGTCATCTGGAGACCAGATGGGCTGAGTCCCGAACTGGCATCAGCACCCAGGGACAGGGAGTCAGATTTTAAAGGACTCTAGGCGGGCTTTTTCTGGGTGGAGAATTCTCTGGGCAGGTATGGATCCTGGTAAGGTCCAGAGGGGAGAAATAATGGTCTTGGCAAGTGGAATGTGGTCTAAGCGGAAGGGAATGTCCATTGGAAAGTGGCCTAAAGGTCGGTTCCCAGGGGGAAGTATCAACTTAACTATTTGATCAAACCTAACAAGAACAAGTTATTTCCATCCTTTTCCCTCAAAAAATGAATCTCCATACCTCATGCCTTCTATTATCACAACCATATAATTTCTCCCAACTTAATTTGAACTTTTAACTCTTAGAAAGCCTCAGTTTTCAGTAATAACCAAAATAAAATAAATGTCAATTCTTTAGATTGACGTTTATGAACACATTTTAAACACACTCTCACTTTCAAGAAACACACCTTCAAGCACAAGACATATCAACAGCTCAAATAATTTTTACGGACTTTTGGGCAAAAAAGACAAAAGCAGGTGAATTTAAAGACTTATCTAGTGATCAATGTTTTAGTATTTCATGTTATTTCAAAATATCTAGAAATTTAATAACCTTAATTGAAATTTACTAATTTAGAAAGGAAAAGTTGAAATAAGTTAAGTGATTTGTTTAGGTGGCTATCTTCCAGAGATTAAATTTAAAAATGGCCCAGACCAGAGTTCCTGGTATTTGCATCTCAAAGGTCCTGGGACTTTGGTTTTGGAAAGCCAATTATCTATGAGCATTTGAGCGGAACAGGGGAGGTTTGTGGGAATATAAAAGGATTTAGTGGGTTTTGATATTCTGGAGCCACACACACCTCTCGGGCCCTTAAAGACTGCATTGTAAAGCAAGGACAGTACTTTAATTCCTCAAGGATTGGCAAATTTTTTTTAAATGTTTCTTTTCATTTGAATATCTTTCTCTGAGGTTCTGTCGCAATTACAGAGATCTAGTTTACAGGTAACATATAGTTTGTATGTATGGAAAAGACATATTAATCTAAGCCTTAGATTCTAAGGCCTCATTCTCCATTTATTTCCCTGGGGATGGGAAAGCAGGGTTAGCTGCAGGGTAGCATTACACTTAATGGTACCATTAACTGGTCAAACCTCTCCATTGTCCACTTTATAGTGGGGCCAGGCTATGTTGCAAAAGAAGATTAGCCTTTTTTTTTTTCCTTGAGGGACCCCACCACAAATTTTTCCCAGTTGAAGAGTTTGCACCACAAAAGAAAAGGGGACTCTCAAGGCCCTGTGGCCTGGTTCCCCATCTACAGAGGCATGTGTAGCAAGCCGAGTGTTAGGCATCTCTGCAAGTCTCTGGGCCTTTTGGGCCATTCTGAGGGGTGGGTCCCCTGTTAAGCCTCCTCTCAGGCTCTCATGGAAGTTAATGAAGAAAAGATGATTGGTAAACGTTCAGTCAGTCTCAAGATTAGTTTCCTCTTGGGAGTTTCCTTTGAAATCACCATTTTCCCCTTTTGGTTCAGTATACGATTCGTTTAGTTCTAAATACATACTACCCTCTGAAAAAAAAAAAAATATGATCATCACTGATTTTAAAATCTCTCCCTTCGTGAGAAACACGTTCACCTGTCCAGTCAAATAATGGGCTCGGAAACACGAAGTACAGTGAAAGCAAAACTTTTAATGGCAGTCTTGCAAGATCGGGTGTCTGGTGGGCAGGCACGCCCAAAGGGATTACAACCAGCATTGTATTCCCGAGTGCGCAGGTCCCTCCCGGTTCCTCATTGGCTGAGTGCTATGGGGTGCACAGCCTTTCCCGAAGGTCGCCGAGGTTCTATTACTTCCTATTGGGTTATTTAAAAGTGGGCTGTGGGCTTTTGTGTCTTCCTGTCCCTTTGTCTCTTTGTGGTGGAAAGATCTTCCTGGGGTAGGTGCCTTCTGACAGGTATCCAGTCTTTACCCACTTCCTCCTTTTATTGTAATCTATCCTATCTACCCTCCCCCTATCCTGTCTGTTACAGGGACTTTGCAGTTGCATTAACTAGTTAAGCAAAACAGGCTCTTAGTATTTTTCCATTTAGGGTGAGATGTGTTGAAAATGGACCACTGAGGCTTATTCCTAACTCCTCTTTTCTTTTTACTTTTACTGGTCTTATTCTCACTCTTGTATTTTTAATTTTTCAAATTGCTCAAGAACCTGTTGACTTTCTTCATCATAGGAGAGTGAGTCTAATTTGGTTTCTAATAATAACAGGTTATTCTGCTGATAAGTCACAGGCATTTGCTTGTTAATAGCTGCCTCAATTAGTCTCTGTGCTAATCCCCTCACACAGGGATAATAGAGCACCCTACCGCTGTCAGGACTCATGCTGCAATGATGAGAGATGTAAGAATTGAGGACATTAAGCTTTTCCATTTTCCAAACTATTTTTCCAACCATCCTGTGAAGAGGTCATCAATGCTGGCATTTTCAGCCAGTTCATTAGCCAAAGTCATCAGTCCCTGGAATGCCTTTGTGATGGTGCCATTGGGAGCTATGTTATTGGGAATGAAGATACAACATTTTCCTCTTAACATAACACAAATCTCACCCCCCTCCCCCTTTCCTGCTAGTACCATGTCTAGCACTATTCTGTTTTCCCAAACCATCCAGCTAGTGGCATCCAACTGACTAGGATGCCATACCCCCTGAAGGGCATCCCGGTGTAATTGGTAAACCTCTGCTGATTATAATAGATGTAGTTAATCCAGTCTACATTTTTATTAATAGTGGATCACCAGAAGAGCGCAGACTCAAATGCAGCAGCTATTTGGTTCCGGGCCTTAAATTCATTAGGACCTCCCCCCCCCCCCTCAGGACTCCTATTGAATCAATATAAATATTGGAGTCCAAAGATCCTGCTGCTGCTCTTCGTGTCCTGGCTATTCTGTCTGGATTCTCGGTGGAATGCCAGGGTGAATGGTACAGCCAATTGAACTAAGGCACACGTCCCAGTCCAATTGGACGCTGTGCGCTACAGAGGTTCCCTTTCCCACAGTACCACCAGACATCTGCCCAGGTATGCGAAGAGCAGAGTAATTGCTAGCGCTTGGCCCATTGGTGACGTTTAGTAAGACATTGGTGCAAGTCGTCGGTTCTCCCATGGGTCTAGTGAATTCTGCCCCCTGCCTAGAGAGGCAAGAAGAATATTTCACATTCCCTATAGAGAAAGAGGGGATGGCCTTAGGGTCTGATCTTTGCAAAGCGGGAAAGAGCAAAGACAGACTCCTACAGGTCTCATTTCCCCATGCATCCTTGTCTTGGTACAGGGCCGGCATGCAATACATTCCTTCGGGATCAGTATCCCATCCGAGGGGAAAGGGAACCACCTGTGGTTGTGGCCGTCCTGCAGCACATGCGAAGCGATCGCTCTTGTTAAGAGCCTGGACCATAAACTTAACCCATTCAACCCAGGCATTCATATCACCATACCCAGTTTCTATTTTAAGACTGCCTTAAGTCCTTGACTCCAATTATTTTTACTCTCTTAGGATCATTTTCTAGCATCTCAGGACCCTTCGTGGGGTCTAGAGTTTGTGTTTTTACCTGTAGAGGGTGTAGTTGTGTTAACTATTAATCTGAGAGCTAGTGTCTCTAGGGAGTCTTTTCCTGAGCCTAAACCATATACTCTAGTGACTACCTCAGGTGACTGAGTCATGCCAGCTGACCATTGATAGTTATGAGTATAGGGTTGCACTCCAAATATCTGCAGTTGTCCAGTGGGGTACCTTTGGATAGATGTAGCTTAGCCTTAAGGGATCTCCAAGAATGAGATACCCACGAGTCTCTTACTGTCTACCCCTGGTATTGAGTTATTTACCGTAGATCATTCCAGCTGGGGTAGGGACCTGTGTGGTGTAGCCATTTCCTGGTTCAGGACAGAGGTACTTGTTCTCTCCCGAGAGTTACCTTTGACTTTTTAACTTTCCACAGGGTAAGACCTGACAGGCATCAAACTTGATAGTTTGAGGTGATGGGGTCCTAGTTATATTTATTACTAATTTAACTGGTTGATTAAAGCTTGTACTCAGGGCAACAACATATCCAAGCCAAAGTAATCTGTAGAGGGAGAGCCAGGCCATGATGAGAGGGGGTTAGTGTGTTTCTTTTCTTAGGACTATCTTTAAAGGTTTTTCTGTTGACGCTACTATTTTCCACTGATATCTTTCTCCCTCCCCCAGAGTCTCTTTTACTGGTCCCTTGACCCGAGTGTAATGAGTCCACCCTCTCTCGGCTATCTGTACGGCAGTCTCGGTAGCAGGAGCACTTGGTAGGGGCCTCCCAACTGAGTTGGAGCTTGTCCTCCTTCCAGGTCTTGATCAGCACCAGGTCACCAGGCTGGACGTGATGAACTGTGAATTTGAGAGGCAGAATCTGGGCGAGGAGTCCTCTGAGCCTGAGGGATGACAGGGTAGGAGATATGGCCAATATATACTGAGTGGCCAGATTATTATGATCTCCTGAACGCATAATAATCTGGCCACTCAGTGTATAGTTCCTCAAAAGTTGATCCTTAGTGTCCATGGTAGGAAGGTCAGCAGTCCTGCCAAGTATGGGAGCCCATATAACATTTCATAGGGGACAATCCCCATCTTTCCTTGGAGCTGTTCTAATCCTAAGGAGAGCTTTAGGAGACATTTGGTCCAGGGCACTTTGGTTTCTAGGATCAGTTTCATAATTTGTCTCTTAAGCGTCTGATTCATTCTTTCCACCTTTCCCGAGGAAGGGGTGCCAGGGAGTGTGATGGTCCCAAATGACGTCTAACCCTTCCGTTATTCCCTTCAACACCTTTGAGGTGAAGTGACTCCCGCTGTTTGAGTCAACATTTTCCATCAGACCGAACGTAGGTACGATCTGCTCTAAGACTACTTTGATGACTCTCCTTGCTGTGGCAGTTGAGGGGAGAAGGCCTCCACCCAGCCAGAGACGGGATCCACTATTACCAGTAGGTATCTCTGTCGTCCCTCCCTAGCAGCTCTGTGAAGTCTTACCTGAATGCTCTGAAATGGTCTCAACCTGGGTGGTCTCCCCCTTTCATCTGTCTCCTTACCACTTTTTCATTTGTTCTTTGGCAAGCCACACATCCCCCACATACCTGTTTAGCAATGGTATAAATACTCACTAGGGGGCCCTGACTTAAGTACACCAGAGGTTCAAGGCCTCCTGGCCATGCACATGTGTGCAGGCGAGGACACAGCAGTATTACTAGGTGAAAGGCCCCTTTGCCCTACATATGTGTGAGGGCAATAACTCAGCAATAGCACTATATGTACTGCACAAGCTCACCCTTATATAACCTGTTTAAATTAAAATAACATGAGCATCATAAATTGGCATGAAGCCTCTTTTGTTTAAGCATATATATAAATATATAAATTGCCACTGACCGGCCAGTTGCTGGCTGCTTTGTTCATGATAAACATGCCCCACATACCTGTTATTACCATGTGTTTTTCCAATTCCCTGCACCCAGAAGGGTCAATCCTTGGGTAAGGAGCTTGCCCCTAACACTTGGTGTAATCGGCAGGATTCTGGGGTAAAGTACCCTGTCTAACCCGTCATCAGAGGGCATGTGGCCTCTGACCAGGTTATGGTATCTGGTAACGGTGGTCCTGATGCCTTGGAGCCCCCAGAGGACTGTGAGCAGGTTAAGGTAACACCGGAGGCGTTAGAGAAGACTTTGTCATCCTTGATGGCCCGGATTCCCAAAAACCAGCAGGAGGCTGCCAGGCAGGTAGCCTGGTTGATCCTAATGGCCTTGAAACTGAAACACCTCAGGAAGGAGACTTTGCAGGCCCGGGTATGCGTCCTAGAGCAGGAGGGAGCCTCCCTCGGACAGGAGGGACCTGGAGAAGTAGAGCCAACCGACAGCTCAAAGGACAGTGTTACCACTGGCGCAGTGGCCCCTGCTTTGCAGGCACGACAGATCATGAAGAGGCAGAGGCGTCTAAAACACAATCAGCCTGTGGCCCCAGGAAGTGGGGCTCAAGGGCTGCCCATTGTTACAGAATTAACAACATACACCTCCTATACCCCCACAGAACTGAGAATTAGAAAAACAAAGCCACAGAGGCCTGGAGAGCCAATTCAGCATGGCTCCTAAGGTTATAAAATAATGGTACAAATAGTTTTCATCTGTCTCCACCCAAGATGGAAAAATTAGCCTCCATAACGACCCATCCTTCTTTGTGACAGTGACTGCAGATCAGTCCCCATTTAAGAGCTGGACAGGGAGACTACTCCCCGATGGACTGGTTAATAGCGAAACATTTGGCAAAATGCAGGAAAATTGCCCCAAGCTGTAAATAAATGGATTACATACATAAATTTAACTTAAGTAATGGAAAATGGACATGGGACAAGCCATATTTAACTTAAATACTCGTGGTACTAATGATAAATTAGTGGTTTTATGACACATATAAAAGACTTAATTCTCCCTGCAGCCCCTCCAGTGGCACACAACTCGCTAGCAGCCATTTTGACCACCTTTCATAGACCACCATATACATGAAGTCACTACGGCCATGGCCAACTTGGGGGACATGAAAGTCAAACAGCAGCAACAAAAACTAACAAGACCCATAACTGTACAGAAGCCTAAAGAACCTAAGGTGGTGCCCAAGACCTTAGACTTGAAATCCAAAAACACGGTGGGGACAAAGCCTATAAAGATCTCCCACACACAAATATGGACAGACCTGCTGGCTATAAAAATGAAAAAAGTAAAAATAAATCAGCAGCCCAATGACGTGCTGCTGGCCCTATGAAGGTAATTACTGATAGGACAACACTTCCAAAAGGTGCCAAAAAAGGCAGTTCCCCTAAACCAATACACCTCCAGGACTACTTAGACTCTCCTGAGGAGGAGGAATTTAATCTCCCAGACTAAAAACGGGCCAAAAAAAACAATTAGGAGGGAATCCAAAGGACGGAAAGCCACATGTTAAACTCACTATCTAATGGTGTCCCCACAACATACAACATATATTGACACTAATAAATACTAATACAGACTACAGTTTACTATATGGTAACCCAAACAAATATATGGGCCCAGTGACTCATATAGACAAATACAAAAGCAAAACTGTCCAATTACAACAAGCAACTTTAACACTGGTTATTGGTTGCTTCCACCTGAAGGCCTATCCTATATAATAAAAGACTAATATACAAATCAACTTAACGGTGGAACGACCAGTCGCTGTGACACACACTGACCACCAGGGGGCAGATGCTCAATGCAAGAGCTGCCCTCTGGTGGTCAGTGAGCTCCCACAGGGGGAGCGCTGCTCAACTACAAGCTGGGCTCATGGCTGGCAAGTGCAGCAGTGGTGGCGGGAACCTCTCCTGCTCTGAGGCAGCACTTAGGGAGGAAGCAGGCCTATGCCGTCAATCAGACATCCCCCCAGGACTCCCAGACTATGAGAGGGTGCAGAACAAGTTGAGGGACCCCCCACACCCAAGTGCACAAATTTCATGCACCGGACCCAAAGAGCACCCACATCATGCAGCCATAAAACTGCCTAACCCCTGCTGGGTAGTGCAGATGAGACAATGTTGTCTCCTGGAAAGCTACAAAAAAATCAGACAGACAATATTACAACTAAAAAAAAACACCAAAAATAATTCAGCCCACACACAGCCCATACAATTCTCCAACATAACCAATAAAAAGCCTAACGGCACCTAACAAATGACTATAAATTACAAAAAACTAAATAAAATGACACCCCCATTTAACCCTACAATGCCAGCTATTATGAATATCATGGGCCACCTAACTCTGTCGTTAAGATGACACCAGTATATAATAAATTTGACTAATCCTTTATTTTCCATAAATATAGCTCTGAAAATTCAAAAATTATTTACTTTCATGTGAAAAGGTCAACAATGGACTTTAGTTATTCTCCCTCAAACATATTTACACAGCCCTACCATCTATCATGGTCTTATGGCCCAAAATTTAGACACCTGGGGCAAGCCTCTCACAGTGGCAATGTTTCATTATATTAATAATGTCATACTAACTTCTAATTCTCTTACAAAGTTAAACACAACTACCAATAGCCTACAGCAGACATTAGACTCATAAAAATGAACAATAAACAACTACAAGATTCAGAGACCTGACTTGTCTGTCAAATTCTTAAAAACTGTCTGGTCAAATAAGATTAAAATAATACCCAAAATAATCATTAACAAAATACAAACTTATCCATGACCTACAACAATAAAACAATTATAGACCTACTAGAGGCCTGGTGCACAAAATTCATACACTGGGGAGGGGGGGTCCCCTCAGCCCAGCCTGCACCCTCTCCAATCTAGGATCCCTTGGGGGATATCCGACTGACAGTTTAGGCCTGATCCCTGGTATCGGGTCTAAACTGGCAGTCGGACATCCCTCTCATAATCCGGGACTGCTGGCTCTTAACCACTTGCCTGATTGCCTGCCTGATTGCCCCTAACCACTTCTGCCTGCCAGCCTGATCGCCCTCTAACTGCTCCCTGCTGGCCTGATTGACGCCTAACTGCTCCCTTGCCAGCCTGATCGCCCTCCCACTGCCCTCCCCTGCTGGCCCGATTGCCCTCAACTTCCCTCCCATGCCAGCCCAATCACCCACAACTGCCCTCCCCTGCAGGCCTGGTTACCCCCACTGCCCTCCTCTACCAGCCTGATCTCACCCCCAACTGCCCTCCCCTGCAGGCCTGGTTGTCCCCAACTGCCCTCCCCTTCCATCCTGATCTCGCCCCCAACTGCCCTCCTCTGCCAGCCCGATCACCCCCAACTGCCCTCCCCTGCTGGCCTGTTTGCCCCTAACTGCCCTCCCCTGCCGGCCTGATTGTCCACAACTGCCCTCCCCTGCCGGCCATCTTGTGGTGGCCATCTTGTGAGGGTTTGAGGGCCACCTAGGCTTTTTTTTTTTAAATATATTTTATTGATTTTTTTACAGAGAGGAAGAGAGAGGGATAGAGAGTTAGAAACATCGATGATAAACATCGATCAGCTGCCTCCTGCACAACCCCTACTGGGGATGTGCCCACAATCAAGGTACATGCCCTTGACCGGAATAGAACCTGGGACCTTTCAGTCCG
Source organism: Eptesicus fuscus (assembly GCF_027574615.1). Classification (NCBI taxonomy): domain Eukaryota; kingdom Metazoa; phylum Chordata; class Mammalia; order Chiroptera; family Vespertilionidae; genus Eptesicus; species Eptesicus fuscus. The sequence goes on along the minus strand of NC_072484.1, from coordinate 3,242,460 downwards.
CAGGCCGACACTCTATCCAATGAGCCAAACTGGTTTTGGCAACCTAGGCTTTTATTAGTATAGATATTGGTCCTTTGGAATATTGATAAATATTCATCCCTCACCTGACAGTTATTACAGCTATTATATCAGTTGTCCCAAAAGGGGACAACATGGGACTAGATTCCAAAAATTAAAAATTCCTTCTCACTGCCCAAGCCCAAACCTTACAGGTTATAGACCTAACATAACCAATCCAGTTGGTCATAACTACTACTCCATCAGAATTTAATTAGGGTCTATGGCAACAACATAGACAAAAAAAAAGAACCCAAAAACATTAAAATCTGGTCTCAACTAAAAAAAAGGGACCAAAAGGCAATACTCCCTCATTAAAAAACTATTAACCGCCACTTATATGGCCTTACAGGTTTGTAAGACAATCACAGCACAAAAGAACATACTCATAAAGACTACCTATCCTACCTATCCTATAGCAATTGGCTTAGGTCCTGGACAGTCACGCCCAAGACAAGAGTGACACAAACTCCAACTTTAACAAAGTGGGGGGCCTATTTCAAACAGAGGGAAATAGTGAATACCAGTCCTTTGTCACAAAAAATACAAACCCCATTAGGTCCTATCCTATATAATAAAAGGCCAGGGACCATAAGTGTAACAACCGTAATGACTGCTCGACCAGACGCCATGAGGTGCATGACCACCTTTTGTTCCCTCCCCCGGCTCAGTCGCCATGAGGTGCATTGACCACCTCTCTCGGGGTGCGGTGGCTTGCGGCAGCGTGGCGGCTTGTGGCTCGCGGCTCACCCGCTCATGATTTCATGTGCTGGGCCTCTAGTCTATATATACAAAAGCATAAGGGACTGGCTGACCGGCCGACCAGCCAGTAGCTATGACGTGCAATGACCACAGGGGACAGATGCTCTGACTGGTAGCTATGACGTGCACTGACCACCAGGGGGCAGGAGCTCAATGCAGGAGCTGCCGAGCTGTGGTGACTTGGCAGCTGTGGTTCTCAGGTGATGCACCCGGAACCAGAGAGGAGGGAGCTCGATTCCCGGGTGCTTCACTCTCTCACAATCTGGGACCCCTTAGAGAATGTCGAAGAGCCAGTTTTGGCCCGATCCCCGAGGCCAGGCCAAGGGACCCCACTGGTGCATGAATCCGTGCACCAGGCCTCTAGTAACATATAAAACCCTAGAAAAAAATAAAACTCCTATAAAAAAATACTCCCTAATCCATTCCAAAAAATATGCCACCCATATATTACACAGACAAATCAAATTAAAAAATCCTACTACATAGATGATAATAACTGTCCATTTAAATACAGACAAACTATAGTTCAATTCTAATGCTAAACAAAATAGCCAATGGACTAAATTACAAATAGTCTAAATGGTTTTTAACAAAAAAAAAACCCTGGCCCTATGGCCATTAAAGCAGACAGCTGGGTTGTCTTTAAAATCTTAACTTTATAATTACCACAATAACACAAACAACAATAACTAATAAAACATCATCCCATATGGAGACAAAACATATTAAAAATATATAAAAAATAGGGACTTCCAAAACAACAACAACAATATACCATTTAAATGGCCATTGACCACTATTAGCCCCTAAAACCAATAAAACGAATACCTTAACAAAAATCCAAAAAAAACCTTCCCCTCAAAATCAGACTTAATTATAATTAAATTAACTAAAAAATCCATCAAAAATTATAACACATAAAACCACAAACAATAATACAAATGACTAAACAATGGGGCCTGGCCCTATTCACACATAAAAGCCCTACCACAGTACAAAAATGTCCTCGCTATGCTCAGACACACCCCCACCCCTCTGTCAGTATGGCCTCCAGGATAAAAAAGACCATGTCCTCAGAAAAGATGCCTCCTACAGCGTTGACAAATAAATTTCATTAGGCACTCCCTCTAAACTGGGTTTTTTTTTGTGTGTTGGTTTGTTTTTTTTTTGCAATACAAAAGATAAATATTTATTCAGAACAAAACTTTTAACAATGGATTTTACATTCCAAGCCACAAGGAAATAGCAAAACTTAATGCAAAGGGAAGACAAAAACCCAAAGTAGTGTATTGTCTATTCTCCTTTAACTTGATAACAGTTGACCCAATGCTCTCTCGCATGGCCTATTTCACAAGTACATTTTAGAGTTAACAACTCACTTACAATTCTGGGTTAAAACAGCCTTTCTCCTGAGAGTCAGGAGTTTGCAGATGAACTCCATTAGCTGCTTCTCTGTGGTGTCTAACTATTGAGACTAAGGTGCAAATGTAAACCTTTACTAGGTTTCCTTACACAGGAGCACCCCAATTTCTCACTGGTGGCAACAAATGGGGAAGGGTAAGGCCCCCAAAGGACCAGGCACACTTTAATCCAGGTGTGATACCCCAGGGAACGAGTGCACCTTGGATTATGTCTCCCAAGTACTCAGAAGCCCCTGCTAAATCATCTTTTTCTGCCTTCTGGCCCAGGTGGCACATTATTCTGGAGAGATCAGACGTTCTGGGCCCTCAAGTGTTGAGGAAAATGTTGTGAAGTGTGAGAGGGAGTGGAATGAGCACTGGCCTTGGGGTCAGGGAACTCTAGGCTAGCTCTGGCAGCAGACAGCTATGTGACTTTGACCCAGTCATTTAACCTCTCTGGGCCTGTTTCACTGTTGGAAAACCTGGGGATTGTTGTAAACCAATTTTTAGGTTCTTTCCAACAGGAAAACTGTAGATTCCATAATTTTGTGGCTCTTCTAAGCCACCGAAAGAGCTGTCACAAAGTCCATGTATTTTAATGCCATAAAGAGAGGCCCTTGGCCACCGTTCAGAGCTTATTGACTCAGATGACAAACACTTCTAACAACACTGGTTTCACAAATTCTCAGACCACACAGATTAGAAGCAGTAAATTATAAGAGGGAGGGAAAGAGCTGCACAAGCTAGACATCCTGACAGAAGTCACAGTCAAAATGTTTTCAAGTCAACAAACTGATGGCGCGCAGTGTCTGCCACATGCTGGGCCCTGCACTTCAATTCTGGGACATCAAGATGAGCAAGGCAGCCCAAAGGGTGAAAAGACAAGGCATAGGGAGTAACAAGTACAAACCTCCCCTCTCCCAATTACAAAAAAAGAAAACAAAATCCAATAGAGGGACTGGCGACATATCTGCACACTAACAGTTGCCGGTAGTCATTACCAATGACGGTCACCAATTCAGAAAAGGCTGAAATGGAGTATACTCGGTTTAAGAAGGCAGAGAGAGATATCTCTTGTTTAAAAAGATCTCTTTCAAACACGATAGAAAATGGTTTCAAAAAAAGTTTTGGCACTTCAGAGGGGTAAACTGGCTTTGTATTCACCCTGGCAAGTGTTAGAGAGTAGGAATTTTTGAGCATGCTTCCAGAGAGGCCGTGGACTATGCCCCAGATAGAGATGTCAGTGCTGACACCAGGCCAGGCCTTGAGATAGGGACTCATGGACCCTTCCCAGCACGTAGGCCTTCTTTCACAGAACACTGTCAGCTTTCTGAAGAACAGGATGACCCTGTGAATAACATGGTCGTCATTGGCATGATCCTGACGTTGCTTGGGAAAAACTGTTTTGTCTTGGGTTACTTGTTCTGCAAAAACCGGATGTGGTTAATGTGCTTAAAAGCGGTCCCCCACAAAGGGTCGCTGCTGCTCTCTGGTCTCCCTGCGTGGAGAATGGCAGAGCAGTCGCCGGGTCGTCCGGCCGCCCGGCTAATAAAGGCTCCCTAAATTTTAATTTGGTCTGGGCTCCAGTGGTCGTTCACTCGCATCCGCTCCACAACACAGGCAGGCAGGAGGGTGTTCAGTGCCCAGCAACGCCGGGCAGCGGAGGTGCCACGGAATTGGGAACGGCTTTGGGACACTGAGCAAAGGCGTGCCCTCGCTTGCCACAGAGGTTGCAACACGATGCCCTTTCGGCCATACGGGCTCAGGTGCCCCTCCTCCCCGCACCTGAAGCACCTGTCCTGCGTGCAGCTGCCGCTCAAGTGGGTCCGGGAGCCCCATTTAAAGCACGTCTTGGGCTGCCCCTTGTACCAGCTGTAGCCCCGCTCGGCCCCCAGAAAGAAGGCCCCGGGAGGTGCCGGACACCGCCCTCCCCCTGGCGCAGCTCCATCATGCACTTGCACTCCCTGGTCCAGATCCCAAACCTGTCGGTCACTTTCACGGGCCCGGCCAGCACATCGCAGTGGCGCTTGAGCCAGGTCACTATGTCCTCCACGTCCAGGTCTGGTTCCGGAAGAGGATGAAGAGCGTCTTCAGGCTGGACTTGCTCCGCCCCAGCACCGCGAAGTTCTCCCAGCTGTCCTCCTCTCCCAGCTGTCCTCCTCCTCGCGCTTCTCCTTGTAGACGTGCAGGAACAGGGCCAGTTTCTCCGCCCAGCGGAAGCTCACGTCGAACTCGCGGCTCCCGGGGATCTGGATGACGCCGTAGATGTCGCCCGGCTCCATGCCGATGGAGCGCAGGATGAGCAAGCCCACCACGAAGTCCCAGGTGGGGCAGGTGCTCTCGTCTCCCCTTCTTCTCGGCCAGGTTCTTCACCACCTGGGCCCAGCTTCTCCTCGGCGCGGGCCGCTGGCAGCGCGGGGGGGGGGGGGGGGGGAAGGGGGGGGAACAGGAGCTGCAGGCGCCCCCGCTTCCTCTCCTCCTCGGGCCGCCGGCGGTGGCCATTTTACCTACTTCCTAACCTGGGGTTTTAAATATACCTTAGCTATAAATACTGCCATCAGCCTCCTCTTTGCTTACCCTGCAAGAAAGGCTCCCAATGGACAATTGTCCAAAATTTAAAACATATTACATATCACAGACACAAAAAATACAAAACTGGGCCAAGGCCCAGAACATAACTTAAATTTCACATTTCATATCATCCCAAAACTACTAAAATAATTAAACAATATAACAACCTATTAAAAACAAACTCTGACTAAAAATGAACCCCCCTAGCCTAAAAAATTAGACTAAACAAATAAATATGGCCATCAAATTAGTAAATAAACACCTCCAAAAAGCAAATGCCTCCCCCTTAAAATTAATAATACAAAAATATCCTCACACTATGTATACAAATAAAAACAAAAAATAAACCATTACACCCCAAAATACACCCATCTAAAACTTTACTACTACCTACACTTGCCCCCTTGACAAAAAAAGAAAAGAAGAGAAAAGAAAAGAAGAAAAGAAAAGAAAAGGAAAGGAGAGAAGAGAAGAGAAGAGAAGAGAAGAGAAGAGAAGAGAAGAGAAGAGAAGAGAAGAGAAGGGAAAGAAAAGAAAAGAAAAGAAAAGAAAAGAAAAGAAAAGAAAAGAAAAGAAAAGAAAAGAAAAGAAAAGAAAAGAAAAAGATAATATAGATCCGGCCAAGGGCTCTTACAAAAAATGGGCCCTAAAGAGCCCTCCTAACAAATACAGCTACACATTACAGTTACACCCCTTAATCCAGCCCTGGCCAATAACTATACAAATCCAAACCAAAAACAACAACAACAACAAAAACATTATTAAATAAAACTTACACCACTGCCCTCTGGCCAATGCCCAAATTTCCAATAACATCCCCTATAAAACAGGGCCCGTATAAAAAAAAATCCCATTTAATATCACCAGCCAAGTCATCCTCCAATACTGTCTAAAAAAACCCAAAAACACAATTACTTACATTTTGCCAAAAAGCCATAATCTCCCTATAATAGTCTCAATTTCTCATTTGTCTCTTCGACCAAAATAAACTTAACTAACAACATCATGTCATAAACACACACCTATACTCAAATACATGCCTCCCATTATTAAATATTCACAAAAATTCCCCCCAAAATGGCCAACAGATTTCTATGACACATCCATCTGGCCACCACTACCAATCCTATCTAATAAAAGAGTAATATGCAAATTGACCGTACCTTCGCTACACCCATAAGCCATGCCCAACAGCCACGCCCAACAGCCAATCAGGAGCAAATATGCAAATTAACCAAGCAAAGATGGCGGGGGGGGGGCAGTACCTGCCTCCAGCGGGATCCAAGCCATGATGGCGGACTGGGGCAGGCGGCATGGGTTAGCGATTGCAGCCGCCTGCCCAGGTCCGCGATGGGGGCTCGGAGTCAGCCTTCGCCAGCAGCGGCTGACTCCAAGCCCCTATCACAGATCACGGACCAGGACAGGCGGCGTGGGTTAGTGCCCGCAGCCGCCTGACCAGGTCCCGGATCGGGGCTTGCTGACTCCAAGCCCCTATTCCGGATCACAGACCAAGGTAGGTGGCGTGGGTTAGCGCCCGCAGCCACCTGACCAGGTTCCTGATCACGGATCACGGACCGGGGCAGGCGGCATGGGTTAGTGCCTGCAGCCACCTGCCCAGGTCCCCAATAGGGACTTGGAGTCTAGCATAACAAAAAGAATATTCAGCAAAAGCAGGAGACAAGGTTTCATAAGTTCTCCCCCAGGTCACCACTGTTCTCTTATACATTTTAATTATCCCAGACTTTGCCTGATGGGATTTGATTTGAATTATGCCTGATGGAGATTACATGGCATGAATTGTAGGCTCATTATTTCTTTTTGTGGTTGCCTTACTGAGAAAGGACTTGGAATGAGAGAAGGCACTTTTATTTTCCTTTTTCATTCTAAAGAGACTGAGGAATTACAGTTATATAAGAAGTTAGTGAGAGAATGAAAGTCTCATGCTGTATTTTTCTGTAAGTTTTATCATATGGACTATCACAAACTTGGTGGGATCCTTTTCAAGAGGTGTTACAAAAATTATGTTGGAATTAACATTCAAGAGTAAAAGGAGTGAAGTGAGTGGTGGGTAAAGGAAAGAACTTTGTCCTAGAAACCATATAGAAGCCTCATAAACCTTCAGATTCTTACTCATTGTGCTTTGGAGGTATTAAAGGATAATTTTTTAAAAGGTAAAATCATGACTCATAATCTGTATAGATAAAAGGCTAAGTGACCGACATTTGTCCATCCATCCAACCAACCAGTACATATGATGCACACTGGAAATTTAAAAATAAACTTTGACTCACACACGTGCCATACATATAAAGCTCTCGCTGGCGTTAATTTGAATGTTGCATTTGGTGGGAAAGTTCTTTTCAGAGGGGATTTTTGTGCCACCATTCTATACGATTGGCCATAGTACAAACAAGTTTAAAGTACTGTAGTGTTTGGGGATGTTTCAGACAGTTGTCTCTTAAAACAAATATGAGATCAGAGGATTCTGCTTATAGTGAATGGTTAGTAAAACTTGGAGATGGCAAACTTGATAGCAGTTTTCATTTAGGAATGGATATTATTGAAATTCCCCATGAAATGATTTTTAATGGATCTATTATTAAAGCCACCTTTGGAAATGGTATATCTATAGATAATATTAAAAATATATCTAAACGTGCAATTTTTTGTCCAAAAACTGAGCACATTAAAAAATTAAATGAAGAAATTTTGGATATACTTGATGGAGATTTTCACACCTATTTGAGTGATGATTCCATTTACTCAACAGATGATGCTGAAAAGGAAAATTTTCCTATTGAATTTCTTAATAGTATTACTCCTTCTGGAATGCCGTGTCATAAATTAAAATTGAAAGTGGGTGCAATCATCATGCTATTGAGAAATCTTAATAGTAAATCTAGGTCTTTGTAATGGTACCAGATTTATTATCAAAAGATTGCGACCTAACATTATCAAAGCTGAAATATTAATAGGATCTGCAGAGGGAGAGATTGTTCTGATTCCAAGAATTGATTTGTCCCCATCTGACACTGGCCACCCATTTAAATTAATTTAAAGATAGTTTCTCATTATGCCAGCATTTGTGATGACTATTAATAAATCACAAGGACAAACTCTAGACAGAGTAGGAATATTCCTACCTGAACCCGTTTTTGGACATGGTCAGTTATATGTTGCTTTCTCTTGAGGTCAAAGAGCATGTGACGTTAAAGTTAAAGTTATAAATACTTTATCTCAAGGGAAATTAGTCAAGCACTCTGAAAGTGTTTTCACTCTTAATGTGGTATACAGGGAGATATTAGAATAAGTTTAATCACTTTATCAGTCATTATTTGCATCAATGTTGTTTTTATATTATGAGTTTGTTATTGTTGTTATATCATTTTGTTATTGTTTATTTATTAATAAAATTATGTATTATTTTTATATACATTGTACTCATTTCCTTTTATCTCTCACACTTTTATTATAGAGAAAGGGCAAATAGCAATATTAAAATATTTCATCTAATTAATTCCCTTTCAATGTGCATGAATTTTGTGCACCGGGCCACTAGTTAAACATAATTAACTACTCCAAACTGCAACATCTCCTAAAACCCTATACACCAAGTCCTAAAAATTCTAATCCAACAAACTATAAAAATACTCTCCCCTTTATCAATTATACAATTTAAAACAAATAAAAATATTTACTAAAAAAAACCCAAATAGATGAGAAAGAAGATGGCTGCCGACGGGAAGGCAGACTGCAAGATACTGTGTGAGTGAGAAAACAAAGGGAGAGTGTGTGGTCGCACTCTAGCCAGTGCTTAGATTTGTTGATGAGTTGAGGGACAGCTATACTCCAGGAGATGGTGGGGTACTGCTGGACGGGGCTCCCCTGAGCAGGCAGCCCCCACTGCTGCTGGGTTCCCTCCCAGAGTGACTGGCTTGGATGTGGAGACTGTGCCATCTTGAAGGGGAAAGTGGATGTTATCAGAATCCTGAAAATCTACAACTACAGCACCCACCGAACAGCTGCGAACCCGAGAACATTGGTCCCTGAGTGGCACAAGCACATGGATTCAGAGGAGTTCTACACTCCACCACGGAAAGGTCAGGTTTCACCTGGGATAAGGTGAGGTCTCTGGTCCGGGAAGGAGAGAGAAACACATGCACTGTGGGAGCTGGAGACCTGGGGAAGTCTGCGCCTAGGAAAATCCATGGCTGTTGGGGCTGGTGTGATCTGTGAATGTGGAAGGGGGTCCGCAGAGCTGCTAACAGAAGGGAACTCTAAAAAGCAACCCATTTTGATCTGGGTGCAAAAGGACAGCCTAAAAATTTTAAAAGTGTGCCAGCTGCTTGGACCCAAGGGGAAAAAAGACTGCACAGACTTGCTCACAGGCCTGGAGTTCTCACACTTACTCTGGCTCTTTTCTTTTCTTTTTTTTTTCTTTTCTTTTCTTTTCTTTTCTTTTCTTTTCTTTTCTTTTCTTTTCTTTTCTTTTCTTTTCTTTTCTTTTCTTTTCTTTTCTTTTCTTCTTTAAATCCTTGATTCTGATTACTAAGCCCAATACATAGGATCACCCAATTGGGGACACCCTAAGAGACTGCAGGGGAAAGTTGTTTTTCTGGAACCTGGAGATCAGAGTGGGGAATAACCATCAGAGAACCAGCTCTGGGGTAACCCACTCCACCAAACTGGTATTAAGTGCCACAGGGAAAACAAATCTAAGCACTGGCTAGAGAAGACCTATAGACCTGAAGGTCAATCCAGAAACACTGCCACCCAGGGGTTGAATCACAAATTGACTCTTGTGTAAAAACAAATAAAACAAAATATGAAATACAGATGTACTGCCTGCTTAAAAATTAGGACTGGCTTACAACACTGAGGAGCAGTGAAATGCAGGAAACTTCAAAACTGTCCTGACTAGGAAACAGGCGTGCCAAACAGAACAGTAGAGGAAGTGAATGACCTTTACTACTGCACATTTTCATTTTTATTTTTTCTCCTTTTACTTAAGAAACTAATTTTTTTTCTTTTTTCCTCACTTGATTTTACCTTTTTAATTATTACATTTTTATTTTCAATCAGTGTTATTACTACTACTATTTTACCTTTTTTTTAAAAAATGTGTCATTTTATTTTCTCTTGATTTTACTTTGGGATTAGAGTTCTACATTTTATTTTCATCTTTCCTTTGGCATCATTTTACTCTATCTCAACTTTACCTTTATGCCAACACTCTCTTCCTCACTTTCCCCCTTTTGCTGTCCTGTTTCTCTTACCCAATTCCTGCTTTAGATTTTCCCTATTCTTTCTTTTTACCCCTGTTAAAATTTCACCCTACTTATATATCTAATTTCCAACCCCCTGCTCCAAGTCCATACACACCTCTCTTCTCTTTCATCACTATCCAAAAAATTGTTTTTCTCTCTGTCCTTTTGTTGTTGTTTGCTTGAGTATTGATTATATCATGTGGATTTTTTTATTGTTTGTGAGATTGTTTCACTTTTTCTTTTTGTGTTTTGTTTTGTTTTTGTTTTATGCTTCTGTTTTTCCCTCACCATGCTTGATATTAGTTGTTTGTAGTTTGCATTCACCTCCAGGTACTTGTTGCTGGCATTTGTTGGGATTAGTAGCTGTTCTATTGGAGTTTTCTCCCTATATATGTAGTTTTTTTTCCCTCTTCTTTATTATTCTCTCTATTTTCTCTCTTACTTTTCTTTCCTTTTCCCAATTTCATTTTTGCACTCCTTTTTTTTTCTTTTTCTCTTCTTCTTTCTGATCCTCTAATTCACCCTTCTCTGGTGGTCACCTTTATCTGGGGTTATTAATATAGTGAATACATTTGTGTTCAGTGCCTTGTGAGTTGTACCTTGTTGTGTTGTATTTTGTGCCTTTAAATCAACACAGAAGAGAGAGAACTACATAACCAAACACCTGTAAAAGAGAGATCATGGGGAGACAAAGAAACAGCCCACATATAAAAGAAAAGCAAGCATCACCAGAAAAGGAAGTAAGCGAAATGGAGGCAAGAAACCTATCAGAGAAAGAATTCAGAGAAATGGTCATAAGGTGGCTGCAAAGAATGAAAGACAAATTCGACAATATGTGTAAGAACCAAGAGGAAATGAAGAAGAACCAAGAAGAAATGGAAAATGACATCACTGTTGTAAAGAACTCAATAGAAAGCATCAAGACTACAAGAAACAGAGGACTGCATCAGTGAGCTAGAAGACAAGGTAGGAAAAAATACCCAAATAGAGCAGATTCTGGAAAAAAAATTAAAAAGCAGGAGGAGAGCCTAAGGGAATTTTAGGACAACACGAAATGAAACAACATCTGCATAATAGGGGTGCCAGAAGGAGAGGACACTGAGCAAGGAATAGAAAACCTGTTTGAAGAAATAATGACAGAAAACTTCCCTGATATAGGGAAGAAAAATCCCCACACAAATCCAAGAAGCTCACAGAGTCCCAAACAAAATGAACCCCAAAAGACTGACACCACCGCACATAATAATTATATTGGCAAACACCAACGACAAAGTAAGAATCTTAAAAGCAGCCAGAGAGAGACAGAAAGTTACCTACAAAGGATTCCCCATCAGGCTAGTGACTGATTTTTGAACAGAAACCCATCAGGCCAGAAGGGAATGGAATGAAATATACGAAGTCATGCAAAGGAAGGATCTGAGTGCAAGGATACTGTACCCAGGAAGGCTATCAATCAAAGTTGAAGGTGAAATCAGGAGCTTCACAGACAAAAAAGGACTAAGGGAGTTTATTACCACCAAACCAGCCATGCAAGAAATGCTAAAGGGTCTGCTGTAAAAAACACACACACAGAAATAGAAAGCGAAGAAGGAACACAGGGGTAAAGAACAAAAATGGCGACAAATAAGTACCTATCAATAATAACTTTAAATGTAAATGGATTAAATGCCCCAATCAAAAGACGTAGGGTAACGGATTGGATAAGAAAACATGACTCATATATCTGCTGTCTACAAGAAACCCACCTCAGAAAAAAAGATGCACACAGACTGATGGTGAAGGGATGGAAAAAGGTTTTTCAGGCTAATGGAAATGGAAAAAAAAAGCTGGGGTAACAATACTTATTTCTGGCAAATTAGATCTCAAAATGAAGGACATAACAAGAGATAAGGAAGGCCAGTTCATAATACTAAAGGGAGCAATACAACAAGAAGAAATAACTATGGTAAACATATATGCACCCAATACAGGAGCACCCAAATACATTAAAAAAAAAACTAGTGGAGGATATCAAGGGAGAGATTTACAGCAATACAATCATAGTAGGAGACTTTAATACCCCACGATCACCATTGGATAAATCCTCTAAACAAAAAATCAGCAAAGAAACCTTAATCCTAAATGACTCATTAGACCAGATGGAATTAATTGACATCTTCAAAACATTTCACCGCAAAGCCACAGAATATACATTCTTCTCAAGTGCATATGGGTCATTTTCAAGGATACACCATATATTGGGTCATAGGCAAAGTCTCTTAAAAATTCAAGAAGATAGAAATCATATCAAGCATCTTCTCAGATCACAGTGACATAAAACTGGAAATCAACTACAATAAAAACAATCCAAAAAATTCAAATACATGGAGACTAAATAGCATGCTATTAAATAATGACTGGGTTAACAGAGAGATCAAAGAAGAACTAAAAAAACATCATGGCAAGAAACGACAATGAAAACACAACAATCCAAAATCTATGGGACACAGCGAAAGCAGTCTTGAGAGGGAATTTCATAGCTCTACAAGCCTACTGCAAAAAATAAGAAACAATGGTAATACATTACCTAACCCTACAACTCAAAGAGTTAGAAAGAGAGCAACAAGAAAAGCCCAGTGTAAGCAGAAGGAAGGAAATAAGAAAGATCAGAGCAGAGATAAACGACATAGAGACCAAAAAGACAATACAAAAGGTCAACAAAACCAAGAGCTGGTTCTTTGAAAGGATAAACAAGATTGATGAACCTCTAGCCAGGCTCACCAAGAAGCAAAGAGAGAGGACCCAAATAAATAAAATCAGAAATAAAAGAGGAGAAATAACAACAGACCCCATAGAAATACAAAGGATTGTTAAAAAATACTATGAACATCTCTATTCCAACAAACTGGACAACCTGGAGGAAATGAACATATTCCTAGAAAAATACAACCTTCCAAAACTCAATCAGGAAGAATCTAATCACCTCAATAGACCAATAACTATGGAAGAAATGGAAGCAGTCATCAAAAAGCTTCCAGCAAACAAAAGCCTGGGGCCAGACGGCTTCACCGGGGAGTTTTACCAAACATTCAAGGAAGAACTAAAACCTATCCTCCTCAGACTATTCCAAACAATTCAAGAAGAAGGAACACTTCCAAGCTCATTCTATGAAGCCAGCATCACCCTAACACCAAAACCAGATAAAGACAACACAATGAAAGAGAATTACAGACCAATATCCCTCATGAACATAGATGCCAAAATCTTCAACAAAATTCTAGCAAATCGGCTCCAACAGTACATCAGAAAGATCATACACCATGACCAAGTAAGATTTATCCCAGGGATGCAAGGATGGTACCATATCCACAAATCAATAAATGTGATATATCACATAAACAAATTGAGTGATAAAAATCACATAGTCATATCAATAGATGCAGAAAAAGCATTTGACAAAATTCAACACCCTTTCTTTATAAAAGGGGGAAATAGAAGGATCACACCTCAACATAATAAAAGCCATATATGACAAACCCACAGCCAACATCATACTCAATGGGCAAAAACTAAAACCATTTCCCCTAAGAACAGGAACAATACAGGGATGCCCACTCTCACCATTCCTGTTCGACATGGTACTGGAAGTATTAGCCATTGCAATTAGACAAGAAGAAGAAATAAAAGGCATCCAAATTGGAAAAGAAGTAAAGCTGTCCTTATTTGCAGATGACATGATATTGTATATAAAAACACAGAAGACTCCATCAAAAAACTATTAGACTTAATAAATGAATTCAGCAATGTAGCAGGATACAAAGTTAATGCCAAGAAATCTATGGCATTTCTATACACCAATAGTGAACTTACAGAAAGGGAGCCTAAAAATCAATCCCATTTACCATCACACCAAAAAAAAAATAAATACCTAGGAATAAACTTAACTAAGGAAGTAAAAGACCTATCCGCGGAAAACTACAAGACACTGAAAAAAGAGATAGAGGAAAACATAAACTGATGGAAGAACATACCGTGTTCATGGATTGGTAGAATCAACATTATTAAAATGTCCATACTACCCAAAGCAATCTATAGATTCAATGCACTCCACATCAAAATACAAAGGCCATATTTCACAGACCTAGAAAGAATTCTCCAAAAATTCATCTGGAATAAAAGAAGACCCCGAATAGCCACAGCAATCCTGAGAAAGAAGAACAAAGTAGGTGGGATTCTCAATACCAGATTTCAAGCTGTATTACAAAGCCACCGTTCTCAAAACAGCCTGGTACTGGCACAAGAACAGACATATAGACAAATGGAATAGAATAGAGAACCCAGATATCGACCCAAACCACTATGCTCAATTAATATTTGACAAAGGAGGAATGAACATACAATGGAGTCAAGACAGTCTCTTCAATAAATGGTGTTGGGAAAATTGGACAGATACATGCAAAAAAATGAAACTAGACCACCAACTTACACCATACACAAAAATAAACTCAAAATGGATACAGGACTTAAACATAAGACGGAAAATCATAAAAAATACTAGAGGAAGCCACAGGCAGAGAAATCTCAGACATATGCCGAAGCAATTTATTCACCGATACTGCTCCTAGGACAATGGAAACTAAAGAGAAAATAAACAAATGGGGCTACATCAAAATAAGAAGCTTTTGCAAAGCAAAATAAACCATCAATGAAACAACAAGAAAGCCCACTGTATAGAACACATTTGCAAATGTTATCACTAATAAAGATTTAATCTCCAACATCTACAGGAAACTTATACAACTTAATAAAAGTAAGATAAATAATCCAATAAAAAAATGGGCAACAGACCTAAATAGAATCTTTTCAAAAGAAGACAGAAGGAAGGCCAAGAGACACATGAAAACATGCTCAAAGTCACTAATTATCTGAGAGATGCAAATGAAAACGACAATGCGGTACCATCTCACACCTGTCAGAATGGCTATCATCAACAAATCAACAAAGGACAAGTGCTGGCGAGGATGCGGAGAAAAAGGAACCCTTGTGCACTACTGGTGGGAATGCAGACTGGTGCAGCCACTGTGGAGACAGTAAGGCGTTTCCTCAAAAAACTAAAAATGGAACTGACATTTGACCCAGTAATCTCACTTCTAGGAATATATCCCAAGAAACTAGAAACACCAATCAGAAAGGATATATGTACCCCTATGTTCATAGCAGCACAATTTACAATAGCTAAGATTTGGAAACAGCCTAAATGCCCATCAGCAGATGAATGGATTAGAAAACAATGGTACATCTACACAATGGAATATTACGCTGCTATAAAAAAGAAGGGACTTTTACCATTTGCAGCAGCATGGATGGACCTAGAGAGCATTATGTTAAGGGAAATAAGCCAGACCATGAAAGAAAAATACCACATGATCTCATTCATCTATGGAAAATAAAGAACATTATAACCTGATGAACAAAAAGAGATACAGAGGCAGTAAAGCACCGAACAGACTGACAAATTACAGCAGGAAGGCTGGGGAGTGTTGGGGAGGGAGGGAAAGAGATCAACCAAAGGACTTGTATGCATGCATATAAGCACAACCAATGGACACAAGACACTGGGCGGGTGGGATGAGGGCATGTGACAGGGGTTAGGGGAGGCTGGGGGAAGGTCAATGGGGGGGAAAAAAGGAGATATATGTACTACTATATGTAATACTTTAAACAATAAAAAATAAAATAAAAATAAACACAATAAGGAAAAAAAACAAATAAAAATTAAAAAACTCACAAGCCTATATATAAAACAACAACACAATAAAAATCACATTGTCAACTGACTACCTCCAGACTTAGGCCATAACATAAGCACAAATATTAAAATTCAAAAACAATAAAATAAAAAACATTATACTGACACAAAACTTATAAATATAATAATCCAAAAATATTATAAATATATAAAAAATATAACTAGCCCTAACTTCCAACAAATTAATCAAGTCAATATACCTAAAATAGGCCCTATGTCCCCAGACCAATCCTTAAAACTTAAAAAAAATCTCCATAACTAAAACTCAATATACTACCAATTACATCATATTAAACAAACTATCTAATAATTTTACCCCTTAACTATATTTCTTCCTACAAAAAATTAATTAAAATAAAATTAAAAATAACAACCATAACCAGACATACAACTAGAACCTTAAATCAAACCCGACAAGCCTTTACCCTATTAATAAATAAAACCACACAAAAACACAAAATAGTACTACAAAATGAAATAACACTAAATTTATTAGCTACTACACAAAAAATATGTATGCCATTCTACCCGTAAAATACTATACTTATATACCCAGCAATCAAAAAAATATAACCAATATCCTACAAAATATAAACAATAAAAAAGCCATACAAGCCCTATTCCATGACCCTCTCCAAACTTAATAAAATAAACTATCAAGAACATAACACTAAACATTTATAAATATTACTATTAAGATCAAAATACTGTTCATAACACATTATAATTTATATTACTACTAGAGGCCCTGTGCACAAAATTCATGCACTTGGGGTGGGTCCCTCAGCCTGGCCTGTGCCCTCTTGCAGTCCAGGAGCCCTCAGGGGATGTCCAACTGCTGGCTTAGGCCCACTTCCCTAAGCCAGCAGTCAGACACCCTTAGTGCTGCTGCGGAGGCAAGAGAGGCTCCCATCACTGCTGCTGTGCTCGCCAGCCGTGAGCCTGGCCTAGGGCTTCTGGCTGAGCAGCACTCCCCCTGTGGGAGAGCACTGATCACCAGGGGGCAGCTCCTGTGTTGAGCATCTTCCCCGTGGTGGTCAGTGCACGTCATAGCGACTGGTTGACTGGTCGACTGTCTGCCCCTTGGTGGTCAGTGCACATCATAGCGAGCAGTTGTGTGGCCTTAGCATATCATTAGCATATTATGCTTTGATTGGTTGAATGGCCAACTGGATGACCAGACACTTAGCATATTCGGCTTTTACTATATAGGATTACAAAATCTATACTAAAAAAATTAACATATTGTCCAAAATACCCCATCAAAACCATCCATCCAACATAAAAAATAAAATATAGGGGCCTTGACCAAAATATGCCAAAAATTCAAGGCCTCCTCGTCATATACCTACATACAGGCAAGGACACAACAATATCTATACTAATAAAAGGGTAATATGCTAATTAGTCCAGACATCTTCCAGATGTCCTTCTGGACAAAGTTGCAGCAGCTGCTGCTGCGAGGGCTGGGCCGAGGCTCAGGCAAGCTGTGGATGGCAGCGGCTGCTGTGAGAGCTGGGTTGAGGCTAAGGGAGCCATGGTGGCCAGCAGCAGCAGCAGCAGCAGCAGCAGCAGCAGCAGCAGCAGCAGAGTGATGGGGGCATTGCCTTCCCCTGATCCGCCCGGTCACCTCCCACAGAGGGAGGCCAGAGGCAGCAGCAGCTAAGGGGTGATGAGGGTGGTGCATTCCCCTGATTGGCCAGTCACCTCCTGCAGTAGGACATCCCCTGAGGGCTCCTGGACTGTGAGAGGGGGAAGGCCAGGCTGAGGGACCGCCCCCCGCAGTGCAGAAATTTTTGTGCACCAGGTCTCTAGTCCTATATAATAAAAGGCTAATATGCAAATGGACTCAACGATGGAAAGACCAGTCGCTATGATGTGCACTGACCACCAGGGGACAGACACTCAATGCAGGAGCTGCCACCTGGTGGTCACTGCACTCCCACAGGGGGAGCGCTGCTCAGCCAGAAGCCAAACTCAAGCAGCAGTGGCAGGATCCTCTCCCACCTCCATGGCAGCGCTAAGGATGTCCAACTGCTGGCTGTCAGTGGGACATCTCCCAAGGGCTCCCAGACTGCAAGAGGGTGCAGGCTGGGCTGAGGGACCCCCCGAGTGCACGAATTTCATGCACTGGGCCTCTAGTTACTAAATAAAAGGCCACTTTTGCCCTACATATGCATGAACACAATAACTCAACAATAACACTATACATACTACACAAACACACCCTTATATAACCTATTTATATTAATACTAGAGGCCCCGTGCACAAAATTCATGCACTGAGGGGGGAGGGTGCCCAGCCTGCACCCTCTCCAATCTGGGACTCCTTGAGGGATGTCCGACTGTCCAACTACCTGGATTGGGCCTAAATGGGCAGTCAGACATCCCTCTCACAATCCAGGACTGCTGGCTCCCAACTGCTCACCTGCCTGCCTTCCTGATCACCCCCTAACCACTCCCCTGCCAGCCTGATTGATGCCTAACTGCTCCCTTGCCAGCCTGTTTGCCCCTAACTGACCTCCCCTGCAGGCCTGGTCACCCCTAACTGTCCTCCCCTGCAGGCCTGACCACCCCTAACTGCCCTCCCCTGCAGGCCTGGTCACCCTTAACTGCCCTCCCCTGCAGGCTTGATCACCCCAACTGCCCTCCCTTGCAGGCCTGGTCCCTCCCAACTGCCCTCCCCTGCTGGCCTGATTGCCCACAACTGCCCTCCCTTGCAGGCCTGGTCCCTCCCAACTGCCCTCCCCTGCTGTCCATCTTGTGGCGGCCATCTTGTGTCCACATGGGGGTAGCTATCTTTGACCACATGGGGGCAGGCATCTTGTGTGTTGGAGTGATGGTCAATTTGCATATTACTCTTTTATTAGATAGGCTATTAGAGGCCAGATGCACAAGTGGGGGCTGGCTGGTTTACCCTGAAGGGTGTCCCAGATCAGGGTGGGGGTTCCCTTGGGGGGTGGGGCAGCCTGGGCGAGGGGCCTGTGGTGGTTTGCAAGCTGGCCATGCCCCCCAGCAACCCAAGTGGAGGCCCTGGTACCTGAGATTTATTTATCTTCTATAATTGAAACTTTGTAGCCTTGAGCAGAGCCAAGCCTCCTGCTTGCTCTGTAGCCACAGCCATTTTTGTTGGGATTTATTTATTTTCTATAATTGAAACTTTGTAGCCTTGAGTGGTGGCCTGGGCCGGCTAGGGTGTGCAGAAAGCTTGGCTTCCTCCATTGCCGGGGAAACCCAAGCCTCCTGCTCGCTCCATGGCCGCAGCCATCTTGGTTGGGTTAATTTGCATACTCGCTCCTGATTGCTGGTGGGTGTGGCTTGTGGGTGTAGCGGAGTGATGGTTAATTTGCATATTACCCTTTTATTATATAGGACTAGAGGACTGGTGCATGAAATTCATCCACTGGGAAGTGTCCCTCAGCCCAGCCTGCACCCTCTCCAATCTGGGACCCCTCAGGGGATGTCCGACTGCCAGTTTAGGCCAGGGATCAGGCCTAAACCAGCAGTCAGTCATTCCTCTCACAATCCAGGACTGCTGGCTCCTAACCATTTCCCTGCCTGCCTGCCTGATTGCCCCTAACCACTCTGCCTGCCAGCCTGATAGACCCCTAACAACTCTCCTGCTTGCCTGATTGACACCCAACTGCTCCCCTGCCAGCCTGATCATCCCCAACTGCCCTCTCCTGCCAGCCTGATCACCCCCAACTGCCCTCCCCTGCAGGCCTGGTCACCCCCAAATGCCCTCCCCTGCAGGCCTGATCCCCCCCAACTGCCTTCCCCTGCAGGCCTGGTCGCTCCCAACTGCCTTCCCCTGCTGGCTATCTTGTGACATGAGGGTGTGAGGGTCAATTTGCATATTACCTCTTTATTATATAGGATAACACAAATGTCACAAGTTGACACAAAGTCTCTTTTATTTAAACACATTTATAAATCACCACGAACCAGCCAATTACTGACTGCTTTATTCATAATAAAACATGTCCCACCTACCTATTATTACCCACATGTTTTTCCAATTCCCTGCACCCACAAGGGTCCCTAACTAAAAACTTTCTCCTAACACCCAAACACCCATAATTCCTAAGTATTGCTCACACATGGCTTGGGGGCCTCAGTGACTCCCGCTATGCAGTATGGACATCAGGTCCCTCATTATGGGCTTGCTTATCATTTCTCTCCCATCAGGGATCACCCATCTTCCATCTCCTGTTTTAGTTGCTCCTATTTTATCTAATTCCTTTTCTTCCTCTTTAGTAAACCCGGGCCTTACTGTTACCGTTGGAGTTGGAACACTGAGGATCGGGTTAAAGAGTCCGATTTCTTCCTCCAGAGAGGCTTATTTGGCAGCCTCGTCTGTGAATCTGTTACTTACAGTCTCCATAGAGCTTCCCTTCTGTTGTCTGCTTACAATTAAGCATGTCAAACTCAAAGGCTAACACGGGCCAAATAAACAAGGTTTAAGTTTATGTGGGCCACAAAAAAAACAAAAGCTTCAATTTTCATAAAAACGTAGGTTTATTTTGATAGAGACATGCTGAATACAAAGGGCTGAAATAAATGAGTAATCACTAACATAAAATAATAGAACATTTTAATAAAAATTAATATTTTTTCTTGAATATTAACTTACCAGACACTGAATAACTGCACAAATTAATATGCGTAACACAAGTAAACCTATTTTTCTTGTTCTCCAAAAGCAAAATACTTCCTGTTGTGCACACCAAACAAGTCAGTCCAAGACTAATGATGTGGCAGTCGGGTGCTAAAATATTCGCTGCTAGTATTAGTGGAGAGAAGTAGTGCGCCTGTGTGTAAGGTGTGTAAGGGAAATGAATGCCACATGATTATAGTCATTAGTGAATGTTGTAGTTGGTTATTAATAATTATGTGTAACAGGATATTGTAAAAATTAAGTTACAAATTTTTATTAAAACATTTCTTATATACTGTTATATTGGCTGGACTGCAAAAATATTCATTGTAGGCTGCATGTGGCCTGAGGGCTGCAAGTTTTACATAGACAACAGCCACTTCTGTCGGGAGTAAAAGACTTTAACTAATTCTCCATGGACCAATTCTTTTCCCTGGATGTTGATGAGACCCTGTTCTGCCCAAATTTTTCCAAAAGTAGGCACCACTCCATAAGCATACTTACAGTCTATGTATATAGTACCTTCTTGGCCTTTGAGTAGTTTTAAGGCTGGTTAAGAGCATATATGTAATTCACAGGTCTGGACTGACCAGCTATTATGGAGTCTACCTCCCTCACACAAAGAATGTTTGGTTACATCAATGATAGTGTAGCCATTATGTCTCTTTCCCTCTGTTACCCAGGATGACTCATCTGCCGGGGGTCTTATCCAGCATCTAGAAGGGGTTTTAGGAATCTGGAGAAGGCGCTATGTATAAATTAATAAAGAGTCCAGAGACGAAACATAATTTTGGAAAGCATTTTGGGGAGCCAGAGAAAAGTTAGCTAAAGAAACCAAATTCTCCTGTCTCTCTGGACTCCTTGCTTTTTTATTAACACAAATTGTCCTAAAGCAAGGTAGATATACTTATCAAAGGCAAGGCTTAGTATACAGAATCCAATGTCAGATTGGAGGAACTGCCTATGGCTCTTCAGGTGTTTGGCCAGTAGGAGGCAATAACATGTAGATTGAAATGCCCTCAGCTGTCTGGCAGCAAGCAATCATCTATGCAGATCTTTAGGTGTGGGGAAGTGCCGCTAGCCATTTCCAGCAGGCAATCCTCAAGGTTCCATCAACCTTTTGATGAAACTTCTTCCATTTATGACATGCTGGAATTAGCTTTTGGTACTCCAGTATTGACCAAAAAAAATCACCTCTTCTCTCTCTATTCCCACCCTCATATTTACTAAGGATTCCTGGGGGGTCTAGTCAGAAGGAACTCCTGGCCCTTCTGGTCCTCATCCAAGGTCATAAGGGAGATCACCTTTTCCTCCATAAACTCTGGGCACTCTCTTTTAAAGGGACCTGGGTTGAGAGAATAAAAATGATGGCAGAGTAAGTGGATGCTGCATGGACATGCTCCCAGGACCAAACTGGATTTACAATTACAATACAGAAAAACTTCCTGAATAATCAACAGAAGACTTGCTGGAGAGAACCCTGATAACCTAGGACTGAAAGTGGAGACCACATAGAGACTGGTAGGAGGGGCAGAGACACAAAGGGATGGCAGGCCCCCACAGACAGCAACTGAAGTTCCAGAGAGATATCTCAGCTGTGGAGAGTAAGGTGCCACCAAGAACTCTGGGGTCTAATTCCAAAGCTTGGCCCCCCCATCAGAGGGCACCAGAACTGAGAAGGGTACCCACAAAACATCTGGCTGTGAAAAGAAGCAGGGTTGCTGCCTGTCAGGAAGAAATGGTTAGAAATTCAGGCACCCTCTTAAAGGACCAATGCACAGAATTCCCTTTTGCTGTGGCAGAGTGAGGGCAGAGTGGACTGGAGCTATGTGAGCAAAAGCCAGGATGGGAGCTATAGGATTAGAGCCCAGAAGGCAGACATCCCAGTTTCCTGTGCTGAGTCATTCCCTCATGCTTCAGAGGTCATCTTTCTTATGCAGACATTTGTTATACAGGTGACCTTGCCTGGGGGAAGACAGCTGACCCACCCGTATTGGAAAACACTTTGCCCCACAGTGAAAAGTTGCTCAGTCCCATTAAGAGACTGAGAATAACATTTAGTCTCCAGGCAGAAGCAATTATCCCACCCTGTTGAAAAAAATAACTCTAGCCACACCTGTGGATGATTGCCTGAGGGCAATTTAAAATCCGATCAGTCTGTAGACAGAGGTGGTCTCTGGAGGCTTCACATATTTGCCTGATCTAATTATTCAGAAACAGCATTTGATACTGTCCTGCACTAGAGATTGAGAAATGTAGCAGATCTACCTAATACAGAGTCACAAATCCAAACAGGCAGCCAAAATGAGGAGACAAAGAAACAACCCCCAAGTGAAAGAACAAAAGAATTCTCCAGAACAAGAGATAAATGAAAAGGGGATAAGAAGTTTTTCTGATACAGTCTTCAAAATAATGATGGTAAAGATGCTCAACAGCATGAAAAAAGATACAGTAGCTATGAAAACAGAATTAAAGAATGACATAGGACAAATAAAGAACACATTGAAAGAAATACACAGCAGATGAGGGGAATCTGAGAATCAAATCAGTGAAGTAGAAGACAGAGTTGAAAAAATAACTCAATCAGAGAACCAAAAAGAA
Organism: Eptesicus fuscus; assembly: GCF_027574615.1. NCBI lineage: Eukaryota > Metazoa > Chordata > Mammalia > Chiroptera > Vespertilionidae > Eptesicus > Eptesicus fuscus. Next base: position 3,219,357 of record NC_072484.1, on the reverse strand, counting down.
AAAACAATTACAAAATAGGAGGACAGCTTAAGGGAGCTGTGGGTGAATGAGAAACTTAACAATATTCGAATAGCAGGTGTGTCAGAAGAGGCAGAAAGGGAGAAAGGATAGAGAACATGTTTGAAGAAATAATGGCAGAAAACTTCCCTAATCTGGTAAAGAAAAAGTCACACAAGTGCAGGAGACACAGAGAACCCCAAGCAAGAAAAACCCAACTGTCTCCACACTCAGACATATCATAATTAAAATGCCAAAAAAATAAAGACAAAGAGAGAATCTTAAAGGCAGCAAGAGAAAAGAAAACTGTTACCTACAAAGGAGCTCCAATGAGCCTGATACCAGATTTCTCATCAGAAATCCTACAGGCCATAAGGGAATGGCATGAAGTATTCAAGGTAATGGAAAGCAATGATCTGAAACCAAGATTACTATATCCAGCAAGGTTATCATTCAAAATAAACAGTCAAATAAACAGCTTCCCAGACAAAAATAGGCTAAAGGAGTATGAAAGGGCAGAGCAGGACAGCACAAAATGTACTGTACCCTCCACCCTGTGTAACTATGTATATGACTCCTTTTTCTTAGAAAACCGCGAGAATGTAACAATTGCATGAACCTGCCAATAGGAATGTAGAGAGGTGGACTCAGTCCACTTTAGGCAAGCTGCCCAGTGTGCCTTTGTGTAACTGGACCCCTCACCCTACCCCTGACCAATCATAAACACTCTCCCTGCCCACTGCTTGAGACGCCCTTTAAAGCCTTTGTTGTGGCGAGAGAGGGTCTCTTTTTCCCCGGTGAGCGCTGGAGATGAGAGCTCGTGCTAGCACGAATAAAGGTTCTCTTGCAGTTACAGCGGGTCTTGGCTCCTTCCTGGGGGGGTTTTGGAGATTCTGAACACTGGGCATTACAGAGTACATTACCACCAAGCCAGCATTAAAGAAATGCTAAAGGGACTGCTGTAATGAGAAGAAGAAACAGAGAAAGAAACCTAGGCATACAGAATTAAAACGGCAATAAATAAGTACCTATCAATAATAACTTTAAATGTAAATGGATTAAATGCTCCCTCAAAAGACATAGGGTAGCTGAATGGATAAAAACACATGACCCAACTATATGCTGTCTACAAGAGACCTACCACAGAACAAAAGACACACACAGGATGACAGTGAAAGGATGGGAAAAATTTTTCATGAAAATGGAAAAGAAAAAAAGCTGAAGTAGCAATACTCATATCAGACAAAATAGAGTTCAAAATGAAGGCCATCACAAGGGACAACAAAGATCACTACATAATACTAAAGGAATCAATCCAAAAAGAGGACGTAACCCTGGTAAACATATATGTGCCCAATATAGGATCACCCAAATATATTAAAAAAAAACTCCTAGAGGACTTTAAGGCAGAGATCAACAATGATACAGTCATAGTAGGGGATTTTAACACCCCACTGACTTCACTGGATAGATCTTCCACACAAAACATTAACAAGAAAAAAATGACTCTAAAGGACACACTGGATCAGATGGATTTAATTGACATTTATAAAACATTTCACCCCAAAGCTGCAGAATATACATTCGTATCTAGTGTGCTTGGATTATTTACAAAGATAGACCACATGTTAGGACACAAAACAAGTCTCTACAACTTCAAGAAGATTGAAATCATATCAAGCATTTTTTCAGATCAAAATAGAATGAAATTAGAAGTCAATCATAGTAAAAATACCCCAAAACATTCAAACACAAGGAGGCTAAATAGCATGTTATTAAATAATAAATGAGTTACCAATGAGAATAAGAAAGAAACCAAAAACTTCCTGGAAAGAAATGAAAATGAACACACAACAACCAAAAATATCTGGGACAAAGCAAAAGCAGTCCTGAGAGGGAAGTTCATAGCACTACAAGCATACTTAAAACAAAACAAAACAAAACAAACAAACAAACAAATTAAAAAAGAAACAACAGGAAAAATCAACAATAAACTTTTTCGCCTTACAACTTAAAGAACTAGAAAGAGAACAACAAGAAAATCCAAGAGTAAGTAGAAGGAAGGAAATAATAAAGATTAGAGCAGAAATAAATGACAGTCATTCCAGTGCAAGATCGGGTGTCTGATGGACAGGCACGCCCAAAGCAGTTACAACCAGCAAAACTATACAAAAAAACAATGGAACTAAGAGCTGGTTCTTTGAAAGGATAAACAAAATTGATGAGCCGTTACCCAGACTCATCAAGAAACAAAGAGAGAGGATGCAAATAAATAAAATCACAAATGAAAATGGAGAATTAACCACTGACAGCACAGAAATACAAAGGATTGTAAGGAAATACTATGAACAACTATATGCCAACCAGCCTGACAATGTGGATTAAATACACAAATTCCTAGAAAAATACAAGCTCCCAAAACTGAATCAGGAAGGATCAGAAAACCTGAATTGCCAATAACAACTCATGAAATAGAAGCAGTAATAATTAAAAAAAACACACTCCCATCAAACAAAAGCCAGGGTCTGGACAGATTCACAGGGGCATTTTAGCAAACATTCAAAGAAGAATTAACACCTATACTCCTCAAACTATTCCAAGAAATCCAAGAGGAAGGAACACTTCCAAGCTCTTTTTCTGAGGCCAATATTACCCTAATTCCAAAACCAGATAAAAACACTACAAAGAAAGAGAATTACAGGCCAATATCCCTGATGAACATATGCCAGGGCTGACTGGCAGACCCTGAGCAACAGATGAACAGATTGCTCTGACACACATTTCTATGAAAGAGAGGGCTAAGGGACTGTTTTACTTTAGAAGTAAAAAGAAGTCCTGTTCTCCTGCCTTCTTAGGCTTTTATTGTCACAACAGCTTAACCCTTTGCACTCGCTTGCTTTTTTCTCGATTCCTGCTACCAATGCTAACTGTGTCGAGTCACACTCGACATCTGAGTGCAAAAGGTTAAACTAAAATTAACCTCTAGATACAATCAGCAGAGTAAGTATCCTTGAGAAAGTATATGCTTCTACAAGGTCGGGTCTTTAAAGACTAAATATAGAGATTCTAGTAAAACACCCCAGGGGATTGGATTTGTTTGAAAAAGTCAAGGTAGGGGCTGCCATCTTCAGCAAGTTCCCCTCAGAGGCCCCCTGACCTTTCAGAGAATCCTCCTTATAGACATTCCAACAAAGTCCTGTGCTTCCCTACATCTCCCCCCTTTTTGTTTTACTGGCTGTAGAAGACAGAGGGAGGCAGTGAACTTTCTGCTTTGGAATGTTGGGGTCCACAAAATGCATTTACTGCTCGAGTTCTGATTTTGTAGACTATAAGAAAAACAAAGAGAATTACAATGACAGCAATGGTTAGTCCAATTAAGAAGACAGGGTGCTTACAAGCATTAAATCTTGCTTTCTAGCAAGGTGTAGGGGACAGGATTATAAAGGGGAAGGGGCTAAGGTGAGAAATGTAGCTATGTGCAGGCCTGGGGTCTGTAGACATCAGCTGTTGTCAGGCGATGAGATGATGTTGACGAGATAATGTTGACTCCTGGTGGGTCAGTCTGACCATGTTTATCGGTTTTGTTTGCTGGATTCATAGCTAAGTTACCTCCCTAATTACTTTGCACAGGCCTTGAAAAGAAAACTTTAAGAAAAACTTAACCCCCTATTCACAAATAAGTATATTTATTCAAAGATTTAAAATAATATGATTACTTTTCAGATTAATTCAGGTGCTCTATTATATTTATTATTCAGTATACTTATAAACATTCTTATAGCTTTCATAATTATTCTTAAGTATTTCTACTTTAATTTCCTTTCTTCCTGTGATATTCCTTTCTTTATATTCCTTCTCACAATTTTTACTTCCTCAACTCTAGTTCTTCTTTACTTGTACAGATTCTCTGTAACTTATACATACCGTTTACAGTTTATATATACCTTCTGTAATTTACATATAACTTCTGTAACTTACGCATACCTTTTGTAACTTACACATACCCTTTCAGTTTGTCTACTTCACTTTCTTTTTCCTTTATCTTTATATCTCCTATTACACAAAAACTATAAATACCTTCTAATTAGTTATGATTAAAGCTTTGTTCTATACAGGTTCTTCTATTCCTAGCTTTAGAGCAGTTGGAGTGGTGAGAAGTATGTCTCAGAATCTATTTCTCCTTTAGTTGGCCCATCGTCCTTGCTCTGCTCATGTCTGTCTAACTGCCTACTATATTCCCCTCAAGGATCTTGGCTCTGAATTATTTTAAGAAAAGGGGATGCCAGATTTCTTCTGTAATTACTTCTTGTTGAGGAGGGTTGAAGATTTCTCTCAGAGCCAAGAGATCCTTGCTTTCTGTCAGAGGGACAATGAGGCCTGGGCATAGAAGGAGGTGGCAATGGTGCCTAGAGGTGGTATTTATTTCCTAGGTGTAAGTAGGGCTTGTAATCTGGTGGAGACAAATTGTGTTATAAAATTTAGTATTATTGGGCAAAAGTTAGAATAGTTTCTAATAATTTCTTGTTGAAATAATTTTTCTCCCTAAAATCACTCTCATTTTTATTAAAGACTAATTTACTTACTGTATTAAGTCTAGTTATAATTTGGCCTGATTGTTTGCATAAATACAACAAGAATAACAGTTGATCATATAAGCTATTAAAAAATATGCTTTGCTGGAATTTCATGAGAAAGTTTACTCCCAAGGCAAAGAAACCAAGTCACACAGTTGCTATCAGGCTTTGCCTGCAATACCTACAGAATTGGGGTGCATTCCTCAAGTTGAGGTCCCCACAGGTGTCTTGAGGTTTCTTTCATGCCATCTCTCAGGAAAGCAATTTTTTGTCTCTTACCTGGAAAAACTGCCATGAACCATGTGACCAAGCAAAGGACCAGGCTTTTATCTAAGGGGCTTATCGGCTTCAAAGTCAATCTTTATTCTTTAGAGCTTTCTGGTGATATCCAGAGTTCTGGCATGTCTCTCTTTCAGACATGATATTCCAGTAAAGTTTTGGTTAATAAAACTACCATTGGAAACTGACTTTTGTTCTGTTATGAAGAAATCAGATTCTTTTTTTTTTTTTTTAAACATATTTTATTGATTTTTTACAGAGAGGAAGAGAGAGGGATAGAGAGTTAGAAACATCGATGAGAGAGAATCATCGATCAGCTGCCTCTTGCACACCCCCTACTGGGGATGTGCCCGCAACCAAGGTACATGCCCTTGACCGGAATCGAACCTGGGACCCTTGAGTCCGCAGGCCAACGCTCTATCCACTGAGCCAAACCGGTTTCGGCAGAAATCAGATTCTTATTGGATTCATGAAAACAAACACATTACTATGAGAACAGTAATTACTAAAACTATACTTATTTTTAGTTCATTTTGTACTATAATTAAGTTCTTTTTCTCCTGATTTTTCTTGCCAATATTTCTATAAATCCAGATACTTTATAGAATAGTATAAATGACATGGAATCTTGTCCTTTCTGCAAAACACAATATTCCACAATATTATAACTTATAACAATTAGTTATAAATGAAAGCATATTAGAATCTATGTAAATGCATATATAAATAAAATATAATTATTATTTCCTTATTTGATAGAGCTTCCTATATATCTTAAGTATAAATTTTTCTTCATAAGGAGAGAAAGCAATTTTTAAAATTCAAACTCTGGGAAGGTAGTCAAATACATTATATATTACTAGAGGCCCGGTGCATGAAATTCATGCATGGGATTGGGGGGTGTCTCTCAGCCTGGCCCGCAACCTCTCCAATCTGGGACCCCTCAGGGGATGTCCAATCCCTGTGGGATCGGACCTAAACTGGCAGTCGGAGATCCCTCTCACAATCCGGGACCGCTCACTCCTAACCACTCACCTGCCTGCCTGCCTGATTGCCCCTAACCACTTCTGCCTTCCAGCCTTATCACCCCCTAACCACTCCCCTGCTGGCCTGATTGCTGCCTAACTGCTCCCCTCAGAGGCCCCCGAGCTTTCAGAGAAAAGCACAACCAAGTCCCGTGCTTCCCCACAAACATTGATGCTAAAATCCTCAACAAAATTCTAGCAAATGAGATCCAGCATTACATTAGAAAAATCAGACATCATGACCAAGTGGGATTTACTCTAGGGATGCAAGTCAATATCCACAAATCAATAAATATGATACATCACATAAACAAATTGAAAGACAAAAATCACATGATCATATCAATAGATGCAGAAAAAGCATTCACAAAACCCAACACCCATTATTGATAAAAACTCTCAGCAAAGTGAGAATAGAGGGAGCATATCTCAACATGATAAAGGCCATATATGACAAACGTACAGCCAAAATCATACTCAATGGACAAAAACTAAAACTATTTCCCCTAAAAACAGGAACAAGACAGGGATGTCCAATTTCACCACTCTTATTCAACATAGTACTGGAAGTCCTAACCACAGTGCTCAGACAAGAAGAAGAAATAAGGGCATCCAAATTGGAAAGGAGGAAGTAAACTCTCATTATTCTCAGATGACATGATATTGTATATAGAAAACCCTAAGGACTCCACCAAAAAAACTACTAGATTTAATGAATGAATTTTGCAATGTAGCAGGATATAAAATCAACACCCCAAAATTGATGGCTTTTTTATACACCAATGAATTCTCAGAAAGAGAAACTAAACAGGCAATCCCATTCACCATTGAAACAAAAAAATTAAGATACTTAGGAATAAACTTAACCAAAGAGGCAAAATCCTATACTTGGAAAACTACAGGATGTTGAAAAAAGAGATAAACAAGTGGAAGAATATACCATGTTCATGGATTGATAGAATCAACATCATTAAAATGTCCACACTACCCAAGGCAATCTATAAATTCAATGCAATCCCCATTAAAATACCAGTAGAATATACCACAGATCTAGAACAAATATTCCAAAAATTTATATGGAACAACAACAACAAAAAAGACCCCGAATAGTCATAGCACTTTTGAGAAAGAAAAAATTGGAAAAATCACAATAACAGATTTCAAGTTATACTACAAATGCACCATAATCAAACAGCCTGGTACTGGCACAAGATTAGGCATATAGATCAATGGAACAGAACAGAGACCCCAGAAATCAACCAAAGCCATTATGCTCAGTATTTGACAAAGGAGGCAAGAGCATACAATGGAGTCAAGACAGTCTCTCCAATAGTGGTGTTGGTAAAATTGGACAGATACACCCAAAAAGTGAAACTAGACCATCAACTTACACCATACACAAAGAATAAACTCAAAATGGATAAAGACTTAAATATAAGTCATGAAACCATAAAAATCCTTGAAGAAACCAAAAGCAGCAAAATCTCAGGCATCTCTCATAGCAATATGTTTATGGATATATCTCCTAGGGCAAAGGAAACTAAGGAGAAAAATAAACAAATGGGACTACATCAAAATAAAAAACTTATGCATAGTAAAAGAAACCATCAACAAAACAAAAAGAGAACCTACTGTATGCAAGAACATAGTATTTGGCAATGGTACAGGGTTAATATCCAAAATATATAAGGAACTCATACAACTTAACAAAAGGAAGAAAAACAATCCTATTAAAAAATGGGAAAAGGATCTAAATAGGCACTTCTCCAAAGAGGTCATACAGATGGCCAAGAGACATATGAAAAAAGTGCTCAAAGTCACTGATCATCAGAGACATGGAAATTAAAATGACAATGAGGTACCATCTCACACCTGTCAGAATGGCTACCATCAACATATCAACATATGACAAGTGCTGGTGAGGATGTGGCGAAAAGGGAACCCTAGTACAATGCTGGTGGGAATGCAGACTGGTGCAGCCATTATGGAAAACAAGAAGGAGTTCCCTTAAATATGGATCTGCCATTTGACCCAGTGATCCCACTTCTAGGAATATATCCCAAGAAACTAGAAACACCAATCAGAAAGAGTATATGCACCCGTATGTTCATAGAAGCACAATTTACAATAGGTAAGATCTGGATATAGCCCAAGTGCCCATCAGTAGATGAGTGGATAAAAAAGATGTGGTACATTTATACCATGAAATACTATGCAGCAGTAAAAAAGAAGAATATCTTACCTTTTGAGACAGCATAGAGGAGAGTATTATGCTAGGTGAAATAAGTCAGTCAGAGATAGACAAGTATCACATGATGTCATTCATATGTGGAATATAACAAAACAAACTGATGAACAGAGTGGATCCAGAGACATGGAAGAATGGGACAGAATGCAGAATCTCTGAGGGAAGGTGGGGGAGGGTGAGTGGGTGGGAGGTAATCAACCAAGGTCCTTGTATGCATATATGCATGGCCCATGGACACAGACAATGGGGCAGTTAGGGCCTGGTGTGGGGGGCAGGGGTAGGCTGGAGGGGGTCAATGGGGGAAAATGGGGCATATGCAACACTTTCAACAATAAAGAATTATTTTATTTAAAAAAGAATACAAACACAGCTACTGCCTACAGCCACATGGATAAGAAAAGACGCAAGGTCTTCATTCTCCATTCTATTGGAAGATTACTCAGACCTTAAAAAGTAGGTAATATGGATAAGCTCACAAAATATTCTTACTGGGGGTAAAGTAGAATTATATACTTTAAAAAATATATTTATTGTTGAAAGTATTACATATGTCCCCTTTCCCCCATGCTGGGAGGAGTCAGCCCACCTCGTCCACAGCGGAGACCATGCTGCTTGCCTTCTGTTTCTGTGTCTCCTCCTCCCCCTTACAAAGATTTTCTGAGCGTCTTTCAGTAATTCTTCTTTTAGTTTTTCATTGCAACCCTCAATCTTTTGCAACCTTTGGCAATGTCTGGCCAGCTCTTGGTCACAAACGTGGCCTTCAATAGGCCTTATTCTATTGGGTCTTTTGGGTCTAGGCTGGGATATTTTCTCATCCGATCTCTGAGTCTTTGTAAGAAGGCCGAAGGGGTTTCCTCCTCCTGTTGGACCTCAAATGCCTTAGACACATTCTGTGACCTAGGAGCAGACTCTTTTATCCCCTTAATTATAAGTTCCCTCAGGTCCTGCATTTGCACTCGGTCCCTGGGGTCATTGTTACCCCAGTTGGGGTCAACATTCAGAAACTTCCGTTCCACTGACAAGACCCCCTGCCCAGGAGGATGCTGTCTCTCCCAGATGTTCATGGCTGCCCTTCTGATCATTCCTCTTGTTGTAATCAGCAAGCTGGACAAGACGCCTTAATGAGCCAATTAGTTAGGAGTCATCTTTATTGCGCACAGGTTCAGAGCAGATTACCGCTGTCAAATTCTGAACACCCAAAGGAGGAAGCATTCTCTTTTTATATCTTTTTAGGTCCTTGTGTAAATTATTTTTACAGACAATTTGTAACCTTGAGTACATATCATATCTAACAAACACCTGTAACCTTGAGTATATATCATATTTATACAGACACCTGGCATGGGAGTATTATGAATATCAGCCCTTTACGTTAGATGGCTAGCTTGCAAGGTCAGACAGTTAGGTTTATCTTTTCTGTTATTTAAGCTAAAAAAACCCCAAAGTTATTTATCAGAATAAGACACTACCTAAAAATAACAGAGTTGACCTACAGAATAAGAGACTGTCTAAGAATAACAGAGTAGTTCAAACAGCAGTTTCAAACAGCAGTTTTCCAAAGGAGGGATTACTATGCTTCACTCTCTCTTCCCCTGTAAATAAGATGTTCATAATGAACATAATCTCAGCCCAAGTCTAGAAGCTCAGTCCTAAAAACTGGTCCAACTGGTCTACTAGCCCCAGGGCATCTTCTAAAAATGGTTTCATCTCATTCTTAAAATTCCTAACCTCTGTGCTGGTGAGAGGAGCATTCACACATCCAATTTCTCCTCATACTATGGGAACCTCTCAGAGAGGAAACATTGGCTGCTTATAAGGGATTGGGAAGTTCTCGATGTCTTTCGTACATTGCTCTAATTCTTTTCTTAGATTTGGGTGAGGAGCGGTTGGCTGAGCTCCCCCACATCTTTAGTTCCTGTCTCTTCTGGCTCCTTGGCCGCCCTCTGCTCCTCCTGCCTCTCAGTCTGTGGAATGTAAGGAGGAGGTAAACATGATAAGGGGTACCAGCGTTTTTCCTTGAGTCTCTCCTCCTTCTCTTTAAGAGGAAACATACGGGCCTGTCCCTATAACCAGCAAAGGGCATAAGCTTTCTCCTCCTGTGTGGACGAGGTCTTGTCATTCACCTAAATGACTAGAGTTTGGCACACCCAGTCTTCATCTGAGCCAAACACGGGCCAAAAGACAGAAGGTCTACAGATTGGGTCTTTAGGCCATAGCAAACAACAGTCCTTGATCATCTTTTGTTTCTTCTTGTCCCTGGTTGGGAACTTCCCCCCTAGAACCTCAGCATTCTCCCCAGTGGACAATCCAGGGGAATGTCTAACCGAGCCTCCTTGGCTCCGCTTTCCTTGGCTTCCCTAGGCCTAGAATTCTTGTTTCCCATTTTGGGCAGGTCCTTTGTGACTACTCTATGTGCTCAACCCCCTACTGGAGGTTTCTTGCACACCCTGAGATTCGCTTCGTCCATCTCCGACTGTTTCCCTTACTGGAGAACGAAACTGCGGATTGGGACTCCATACTCATTTTGTGTCCAGGACATGTCTCAGTCACACATTGAACCTCTGAAAATACCCAACCACCAAGGCAGTACTCATAGTCCAATATTCCTACCGTGGCCCATGCACAAGGTTTCCTGGTTGCCACGATGTCTGCTTTCTGTTCCGTGTTGGTTTTGTCGTCTTCCAGAAGACAGTCTCAGACTTGTCTATGGCTTCTGCAGAGAGACAGGGCACCAGGTAGACCAGGCCACCCAAAATCAGGTGGGATACATCTCCTTCTAGACTAGGGCTCCACACCACATGGCCACAGAGATACCAGACAAGCTACTCCTTTACCACCCGCAAAAAACAAAACATGAAGTATGGTGAAAGCGAAACTTAATGGCTGTCTTACAAGATCGGGTGTCTGGTGGGCAGGCACGCCCAAAGGGATTACAACCAGCATTGTATTCCCTAGTGTGCAGGTCCCTCCCGGTTCCTCATTGGCTGAGTGCTATGGGGTGCACAGCCTTTCCCGAAGGTTGCTGAGGTTCTATTACTTCCTATTGGGTTATTTAAAAGTGGGCTGTGGGCTTTTGTGTCTTCCTGTCCCTTTGTCTCTTTGTGGTGGAAAGATCTTCCTGGGGTAGGTGCCTTCTGACAGGTATCCAGTCTTTACCCACTTCCTCCTTTCATTGTAATCTATCCTATCTACCCTCCCCCTATCCTGTCTGTTACAGGGACTTTGCAGTTGCATTAACTAGTTAAGCAAAACAGGCTCTTAGTATTTTTCCATTTAGGGTGAGATGTGTTGAAAATGGACCACTGAGGCTTATTCCTAACACTTATCAGGGGAATTGGGACTGAATTGACCAGTAAAATATGTTGCCCTTAACAAGCCCTAGTTGAAAGTGGACAGGATCTGATTTTAAAACAGTCATTGGTTAGTTAGATACCCCTACCATTTGAACAGAAGCTTTACTCCAAGGGAGAGGAAAACTTAGATGGGTAGGGTTAAGAACAGATAAAGTAGCCCCAGTATCTACACGGTCTTAGTAACTTCCCCATTTATGGTCATTTCCATTTCTCCTGAAGTGTTAGTAAGGAGAAGGGGGAATACCCTCTCATAGTCCTGGAGCAACCCTATGTTTGCTTCTGTTTTCTCTTTGTAAATCACACTTCAGGTTTTTGTTTGTTTGTTTTACAATCTTTCTTATGGTGACCTGGCTTCTTACAGCAAAAGACTTCTCTATAGTTTCACAGCAGACCTTATTGAGTAATTCTGTTGCCTTGCTCTCAGAAACCAGTAGGTATATTAATTGGAATAGCCAGCATTACATGTTCTAACAGATAAATTTTTGTGAATCCATCAGGGTCCCAGATACAATGGAACAATTAAACAATTGCCAGTTACTCTCTTGCTGAGACCAGCTTTTTCCAAAGGGAGCTGTTGGAATCCCTCTTCTCATTTTCCTTCAAGTGAGTGGTAGTAGAGACGGAAGGGGAAGGAAGAAGGGAGAGGAAAGGGCAAGTCCTGACAAGAAAGCTCAGAAAGGAAGGGGGAAATGGGGTGTAGGCATTTATTAGCTTCAGAATAGTTCTGAGATAATCTTTAAAATTTCTTATTAATTTTCTATTTTTTTGAAGAATTTCTTTTCTATGCTTCTCCTTAGAAGCTTCTAACTTCCAAGATATGCTTCCCATATAGTCATTCAGTTTAATTTTAGAGCCAGCATTTTTCTGATTTCTGCATGCAAAATATCAATTTAGATACCCAAAGACAACTGGGAGTTTCTGGTCTTGGAGACACAAATTCTCATGTTAATTTTTTTTTTTTTTTACATATCTGCCGTCTGAGAAAATTTTCTAGAAATGTTATATAGTGGGTCCAAGTGTGCTGCTTACGGTTTAAGCTCCATGAGGCTTTCATCCCTCAAGTCACAATCCAATCCTATTACATGCCTCAGTTTCTCTCCTGGCTGTCTAACACAACCAGAAGGGCTCAGGGCCCTGGCAAGACCAAGCCTTATGGGGGCCCCTGGATGAGCCAATTAGTTAATTACATTTAAGTTAGAACTTCCCTGTGGGGCTCCTGCATGTAATGGGGAATGACCTCTGACACCACAAAGATTCTTAGTTGCTTAAGAACACCAGAGAATTGGGCTGGAGGGAGGATGTACCCCTTTATTTTCCAAGCTGAACAAGTTCAGCTCTCATTTATATGGCAAAGTTATTTTGCTCAGACTCTCAGAAAGCAATTCCAATTGAAAAGCCAAAATCAAAACCTTTTTCCCTCCAGTCTCACTTTAGCCTAGGTCCTGTCAACCCTTAACCTTAGTTCCACCTCAAAGATTTTAATACAGCTCAAATAAAGTCAGGCACTCTATCAAAAGCAAGGGAAGGTTCTGGATCCAAGAGAGAACTCACTCAAGTTCACTCAGTGGGCGGGTAACCAGCAGTCTCAATGGGGCCTTTGCTGGATCCTAGCACCGGGCCTAGGTCCATGGGATGGTTCTGTGTGAACTCCTTTGGAATCCTGCTGACTATGCCAAGTAATGCTAACTTAAACATTCAAATCTTTAAATAATTTTTGTGAGTTTATTTGAGCCAAACTTACAATTTCTGGGAAGCAGAATCTCATTGTATTGGGATAATGCTTCAGGGAATGTCAGTTTTTCACCTTGTTTTTATACATTACAATCAAAGGAGGATATGTAAGTGGGTTACATGAAATCCATTGGTGATAGATTAGAGAGGCGGGAGGCAGTAAAGTGAGGGGGGGGGACCTCTAGGATTGGAAAAAAGCAAAACGATAGACACATACTTCTTTTACTTAGGTGGGAACAGGATAGTTAACAGTCAACAATTAACTCAATAACAATGACAATGAAGGGATTTATGGTCTCAGTCCTGGCACCCAGGGCATTTGGTTGTGCCCAGAGAGGTTCGGAAAAAGGGAAGTTACAAGTTACCCTGACATTCACAGGCATGTTATCTTAGATGCAAAAAGACAATAGGCTCAGTTAAGGTAAAGATTGACCTTTGTTAGGGAAGATACTAGCCTAGGACATAACTACTCACTATAAACGGCTTTTAGTTAAAGTTTTAATTTCAGACCATCCTTTGTAGTTACTAAAGTGAACCACACCTTGTTTTATACATTATAATCAAAGGTGAACTCCGGTGATTTCTCTCTCGGATCCAGGACCTTCCCTTGCTTTTGGTAGAGGGTCTGACTTTATTTGAGTTTACAAACTGCAATGTAGGCCTTCCCTGAGTTTGTCAGGTTAACATGTGGCCCCATTTTCTTACACATAGCCAACCAGTGCTTAATGTGTGTAATATGTGTGTGTGTGTGTGTGTGTGTGTGTGTGTGTGTACTAGAGGCCCGGTGCACTAAATTTGTGCACTGGGGGGATCCCTCAGCCCAGTCTTCCCCCTCTCACAGACTGGGAGCCCTCAGGGGATGTCCTACTGATGGCTTAGGCCCGCTCCCCATGGGGAGCGGGCCTAAGCTGCAGTATGGCCTCCCTCTGTGGGAGGTGACCAGGCTGATCAGGGGAAGGCGCCACCCCCATCACCCTGCTGCTGCTGCCACTGCTGGATGCCACAGCCACCAAGGTGTTTTCATCAACATGGACTCCAGTCCCTTCACCATGAAAAAATGACAACTTTCTTTAGGCATTTTCAAGATGTGTCTTTCATAGGATATGACATTTCTTTCTTTCTTTCTTTCTTTTTTTTTTTTTTTATCCTCACCTGAGGATATGTTTCCATTGATTTTTAGAGAGCTTGGAAGAGAGAGGGAAAGACACAGAGAAACATCAGTGGTAGAGGGACACTTCGATTGGTTGCCTCCAGCATGAGCCCTGACCTGGGCCCCGGCCAGGGAGGAGACTGCAACCTAGGTACATGCCCTTGATCAGAATAGAACCCGGGCCCTGCGGTTGGAAGGCCGAGGCTCTATCCACTGAGCCAAACCGGCTAGGGCAGGATATGAGATTTCTTAGCCCTCCAGCAGCGGACCTTTCTTTTTTTTCTCCAGGAGTGTGGTGGAAAAACCCTAGATCACCTTCTTGAATTCTTATTACCCAACTTACCAAGAACACTGCGAGTGGCGGCATACAGGGAGCTTAGCTAATGAGCAGTCAGAAAGGTGTTTCCTCTGCAGCTCACACACAGAGGCCCCAGTACATTGTGTCTGCTGGGGTGGGGGCATGCTCCAAGCCCCACAGTGGCTGCCGAGCATGCCAACAACACTGCATTGTGTCTGCTGGGCTGGGGGTGTGCTGCCTGCCCAGACACCTTCCCTCCCTCCCTCTGTGGCCGGGGCACGGGATGCTGGCCTCATTGCTGGGGTGATGATGCCAGTGACCCGTCCCAGCTGCCATGGGCACCACCATCTTTGTGACGAAGTGACAGTTAATTTGCATATTACCTTTTTATTAGATTAGATATATACTAGAGGCCTGGTGCACAAAATTCATGCATGGATGGGGTCCCCTAAGCCCAGCCTGCACCCTCTCCAATCCAGGACCCCTTATCGGGCCTAAACCAGCAGTTGGACATCCCTCTCACAATCCTAGACCACTGGCTCCTAATCACTCACCTGCCTGCCTTCCTGGTCACCCCCAACTTCCCCCCCTGCTGGCCTGGTCGCCCCCAATTGCCCCCCCACTGGCCTGGTAACCCCTCATGCCCCTCCCCCCCATGCCAGCCTGGTTGCCCCACACATCCTGCTGTTCAGTTGTTTGGTCATCCCTCACTAACCCCCCAGCTGGCCTGGTCACTCCACGCAGCCTGCTTACTCAGTTGTTTGGTCGTCCCTCACTAAACCCCTGCCAGCTTGGTCATAGGCAGCCATCTTGTGAGGGCATGAGGGTTAATTTGCATATTAGCTCTTTATTATGTGTGTGTGTGTGTGTGTGTGTGTGTGTGTGTGTGTGTGTGTATAATATATATACTGTTGTTTTATTTTTTGTTAATCCTCACCCAAGGATATATTTTCCATTGTTGTTTTTTTTTTTTTACAGAAAATGGAACAAAGAGAGGAGCGAGAGAGAAACATCGATGTGAGAGAGACACATCAAGCTCCCACATACACTCTGAGCCTGGCCTTGGACCTGCAACCCAGGTATGTGCCCTTGACTGGGAATTGAATCTGAGACCCTTCAGTGCTCGGGCCAACATTCTAATCATTGAGCATACTGGCCAGGGCACATATATATTTTTTATTTGAAAGAGAAGCCATATAACTCATGCAATGGATTAAAAGTCATCAAGTACATATAAATTCGTGAGATCATCATGACACTGGTCACCATGCTGGGCAAGGGGACCAACTGAGGACATGGGAAAGTGGTGAAGAGGAGAATGCCTTCCTAGAGGGCTCCCCTAGTGCTGACCAAAGAGTGGAGGCTGTGGCTGGGAAAGCCCTGAGACTGCTGTGGGCAGGCCTCAGACAAGTGGGTGCGGGGATTTCAGGGACCCCAGACCTTCACTCAGGGAGTCCCCAAGGAGTCTCAATGCAGCAGACTCTATCTGTCAGGCATCTGTGTACCTGACCTCCACCCGCTAGGTCAGGGTGGCCACAGAATTTGGGGAGCCAAGTGCAACATGAGAATGTGGGACCCCTCAGGTTCAAAAGTAGTCAGATTTCAAGACAGCAGCCACAGAGCAGTAGACAGAGGCAGAGCTTTGTGACTGCCCAGGCCACATGCCCATGAGCCGCCCCATCCAGACCTCATCCTTCAGGTGTGAAGCTGGCGACCCCCAAATGAAAGGCCAGAAAGATCCTGTTTCTAGGCCCTGCAGTTCCCCACCCTGGTCTTCCAGGCTGAGAGGCAGCTGGGCCCATTTTCTGGGGCCACCTGGGAAAGGACAGAAACCTACATAGAGCTGGGACCCTCCAAATCCACAAGCCAGCATCAGAAACCTCCCCTCCATCACTGAAGAGCCATGCGTGTGCCCTGGTTTTGCCAATGGGCTGCCACTCAGGGTCCCAGCTCCAGGGCCCATGCTGCTGGGGGCACACAGGCAGGAGGGGCCTTGAAGCCAGCCCACACCTCTGGGTCCAGCTGGAGGGTGATTGTGAGGAGGTGTTTGTGACATCAGCAGATGGGGAATGTCTAATGGCCTTTCCAGGCCAGGGGATGCAGCACCTGCTGCACAGCAGGTGTCCCGTGATGACGAGGACCGAGGGCGCTGGGACAGGCGGAGGCTCAGGGGCCCTGGCTGCCCCTCTGGCCAGCAGGCCCAGCCTCATTCAGGATGGAGAGGGCAGCACATGGGTGGATAGATGAGGGAGATGGATGGACATGCCACGCAGACCATCAGCGAAGAGGCTGCCCACTGCTTTCAATTAATGGCACCGCCTTGTTCTGCTGCCTTTTTAACTCATAAAAAGTTGTCTTTTAAAAATAAAAATTAAAAAAAGAAGGAAACATAGTTGTCTTTTTGTTTTTCTTAAATGAAGTGAATAGTTTTCAAGTAGCCACATGCTGACTTCAGCAGTTCACAGAGCTCGACCTTGAGGCCCGAATTTCCCAAGTGCGTGCACCTGAAGTGGGGCCCCGGAGGAAAACAGAGATGCCATTACAAAGACAGGAGGCCGGCCTGGTGGGCAGTCATCCGCTGTCCACCACCCCGTGCATCCCAGCTTGGCTGCCCAGCCTTTACAGACCTTTCTCCATCCTGCCTTTACCCATCGCTTTAGGCCTGTGGCTGGGCTGCATCACCTGGGGCCTGAGGAGGGTTTGCTGCCCTCCCAGGCCTGTTTCACAGGGTGTGGAGAATTCGCATGTCCCTCAGGCTCCTGGGTGCTGCTGGTCCAGAGACCAGACTTGGAGAACTGCTGTCTTCATTGACAGGCTCAGCAGTTTTGTGAGGACCCAGGAAGAAGCTGAAGCTCAGAGAGTGGAGGCCATTGCCAAGGCTGTGCTGACACTGACAGGGGCAGGATTGGAACCCATGCCCAGCTGATCCCAGGACCACTGAGCACAGCCAGTACCTGCTTCTCACGTCAAGGCTGTTCCACAGACAGGGGTCCTGCGTCCAAGCCTCTTGGGGGAATGGCCTCAAACTTGATTATACATGGAGTGTCCTCAGGAGCTTTTAGATTTTTCTGGATGCAGCTGACTTATGGTTGGGTGCAGAGCAGACTTCTGTAGGTAATGTGCTGCTCTCCTGTGCTGCTGGCAGTATTGGACTAAACACGCATATATGATTCAACCCTGTCTCTGCTTAATTGGCTCGAGTAATGACAGGCAACATGGACCCATTGATTGTCCAGTTACATATTCTCGCAACCATGAAGGGATGTAAGTTAGGGACTCCTCTCGGGTGAGTACTGGGGGTCCTACTTGCCTGGACTGGGGATTCCCGGGGCTGAGGCCTGGACTCTTATTTGCAGTGCTGCCAGGAATTTTCCGATTTTGAATCCCAGCTGCAGCCTCAGCAATCCTCTTCGTCTCACCTGAGACCTAAGTTGAATCAAGTGTTTTTGTAGGAGGAATCAAGTGTGTTTGTATGGCACGAGAAGCAGTGGCTGCTTCCCGTCTGGGTTTCCTTGTGAGGAAGCATGTACTGTGTGTACTGTGTATGGCATGGGAGGCATATACTGGGTGATCCTGATCAGCTCTGGATGGCAAGAGCCCTCCAGCGGTCCTTGGCCTGGTCTCTGAGCCCTTAGCCTGATTCCCTCCAGGATGAGAGACAGTGCTCTGTTTCGGCGGTTTTTTTAATGCAGGGCATTTTGTGGTGTCTGTGGCTGGGCAGACAAGGAGCATGGTCTGAAGCTCTTGTCTGTAGGCTGTGCACACCTGTAAATATTGTACACAAGAGTGTCTCTGTTGATGCTTTGTGTCTCTTTGTTGTTTGGTTTAATTTGTTTAAGGATGAAGCACTTTCCGCTTTGCTGGGGGCCCAGCTGCTTGTGGCAGGGATTGCAGGAACTTCAAGGCATCAGCCATCAGAAATGCTTAGCTGGTGAGAGTTCTCATCATCTGCTGTGCTAGGTTAGTGGGAGAGAAGATCCTAAGGCTATTGTCCCAGGCCTTCCTTTTGTGAGCACTCATTTATTTACTGTAGGGTTTTTGTTTGTTTCTGTTGTTTTTCTTTAAGATTTCTTCTTATGAAAGTTTTCATATCATCATAGTCTACTCAGAAAGAAAAATATGGGAAATAAAACTTTCTAACCCCCCAAGTCTTTTTCCTAGGAGGACTGCTGGACGTTGGGTGACATTTAACGCCAGTGGTCTTGATCCGGCATCTAGAAGAGTTCTGGAATCTGGAGAAAGGGCCGTGCATAGATTAAATAAGAGTCCAGAGATGAAACATAATTTTGAAAGGCATATTGGGGGAGGCAGAGGAGCCTGGCTGAAGAAACCAAGTTCTCATTGTTGCAGGACCCCTTGCTTTTTATTAACACAATTTGTCCTAAGGCAAGGTGGAGATATACACTTCAAAGAGTAGGGTTTTGTACAGAAGCATTGTCAGATTGGGGAATAGCCTATGGCTGTTCAGGTGTTTGGCCAGTAGGAGGCAATAACATGTAGATTAAGATGCCCTGAGCTGTCTGGCAGCAAACAATCATCCTTTTCAGGCTTGGGGAAATGCCTTTAGTCATTCCAGCAGGCGATATACTTATGTGACTCAACCTTTCGATGAAACTCTTGCAATTATGACATGCTGGAACTGGCTTCCAGCAGAGGACCAGATCTGCAGAAGTGCCCTCCAGCAAGTTGCAGAAATAGCAATGGAGGGGGGGGGACTCCCATTTTTGTAAAGAAAAATAGTACTTTCACATTAAAGCCACTGAAGGCTGGTGAGTTATACTTCTTACAAAATTTGCCAAGAAAATGCCTTGGGTAATAATAATTAGCTTTAAAATATCAAAGTTGTTAAGATATAATAAATAGATATAACTAAAATGAAGGGTTTATGATAAAGCTTTTCAGTGATAATTATATGTCCAAACATAATTTTCTAAAGTCTTTGGTAACTTAAAACTTTGAGTTTGCTGGGTTAAATAGTAAAAGTTATTAAATATCTAGGTATTTTGAAATAACAGGATACTGAAATATTAATTAATCTATGTTTGCCTACTTTGGGATTTTCATTACAGAAAATCTAGATGACAGATTTAAATCTGTTAATGAATATGTCTTGTACTTTATTGGAATTATATCTCTCAAAAATATGAATGTATTGCTAATCTGAGAAATGTTAAGTACATGTTACCTAAAATTTAAGATTTCTAAGAGTTAAAAATCTAACTAATTGGAAAGAAATTATATGGTTTTAGTAATAGAAGGCATGAGGTATGGAGATACATTTTTGAAGGGAAAAAGTAAGTTATTCTAAAGCTAAAGGAATAAGAAGATTTGTGAAAATTATAGGATTGTGAAGAGAAATCTTAAAAGGAAATTATAGGTAATCTGAATAATGTAATTAGATAAGTGAATCTAAAGTAAGTTAATACAGAATTTGTTTAGTCCCTTTCCAGTCTGTTAAAGGGGAAAAAGTTTTGCCTATATTTTCCTAGGAAGCAAAAGTTCTATACATTATTGAAATAATTATATATTGTGTTATTTTAATCAGGTACTTGATTACTTTTTAAAAGGTAATCTTCTTAATTATGGGAACTGACGTTTTACTAATCTATGTTTGCAATTAATATACCCTTTTGTCACTTTGAGTAAATTAATAGTCTATCTAATACTGTTTAATAATAATGATGATATATAATCTTTCAGTAAAATAACATTGACAATCTTCCCAGGGTTTGAATTTTAAGAAACTTTTTTTTTGACCTAGAATTGGCTTTAGGTCATTCCAATAGGCCCTGGACTGCCTCCAGGATTTGTTTTCTCTTTTTATGAAGGAAAATTTTATATTTAAGGTACATGGGAAGTTTTGTCAAATAAAGAAAGAATAATTATATTCTATTTATATATGCATATTATTAAAATACTAGAGGCCTGGTGTACGAAATTCATACATGGGGGGGGGGTGTCCCTCAACCCAGCCTGCACCCTCTCACAATCCGGGACTGCTGGCCCCTAACCACTCGCCTGCCTGCCTGCCTGATTGCCCCTAACTGCTCCCCTCTTGGCCTGATTGATGCTTAACTGCTCCCCTGCTGGCCTGATCGCCCACAACTGCCCTCCCCTGCCAGCCTGATGGCCCCCAAATGCTCTCCCCTGCCGACCTGATGGCCCCCAACTGCCCTCCTCTGCCGGCCTGATCTCACCCACAACTGACCTCCCCTGCTGGCCTGATTGCCCGCAACTGCCCTCCCCTGCTGGCCTTCTTATGGTGGCCATCTTGTGATGACATCGTGCGAGGGCGTTGCACCACTTAGGCTCTTATTATATAGGATATTTTGATGTGCTTTAATTTATAACTAATTGTTGTTAGTTATAATATTGTGGAATATTGTGTTTTGCAGAAAGGATAAGATTCCATGTCATTTGCATTATAATCAAATCCATAACCATGTCATTTCAAATTTCTTCTTGTCATTTAGAGACAGTCATTATTTTGTTATAATACATTTAGAAAAGTTACATCTTCTGAGGGATCCATGGAAAGCACTCTGACATTTTCAGATCATCCTCTTCAAACTGGATGAAAATTATTAGAACCCTATAGACTATCTGTATTTATAGAAGTACTAGTAGGAAAAATCCAGAAAAACAAAAAGAGATTATTGGACTGAATGAACTGAAGAATTATACAGTTTTTGTAACATTTGTTGAAAGTATTGCTGATTCTTAAGCTTTTTTTTTGTTTTTCAGATACAAGGAAACATTTTTAAAGCAATTTAGTAAATTATATATTTTTCTCCCTACCTGATCCCTCTGAAATTTGGCAGTTCTTAATGAGTGAGTAATGGCAATACATTTCTTTGCATGAATTCAATAAGACCAGTTTCCAATTATGGTTTTATTAACAAGGCCTTTGGAATGTCATGTCTAACATGCCTGGACTCTGGTGGTCTACCAGAAAGCTTTAAGGAATGAAGCTAACAAGAGCCCCTTGGAGAAAAGCCTGGTACCTTACTTGGTCACATGGTTCATGGCAGTCTTTCCAGGTAAGGAACAGAGGTTACTTTCCTGAAAGATGGCAAGGAAGGAACCTCAAGACATCATTGGGGACCTCAAGAACTGGGAGGAAGTCACCCAAGTCTACAGGGATTGCAGGCAAACCTGATGGCAACTAGGTGGCTCAGCGTCTTTGCCCTTAGGGCTAATTAAAGCTTGATCATGAGATTCCAGCAAAGCATTCTTTTAAGCCTCTGTGATCAACTGTTATTCTTATGGTGTTCATGCAACCAATCAGGTCAAATTGTAACTAGACTTGTAAGTAATTTGGTCTTAATTTGGCACTTTAATGAAAATGAGGGTGATTTTAGGGGGGAATTGTGTTTCAATAGGGAATAATTAGAACTGGAAAAGCTTTTCCTTCTACCAGACCATTTGTTATCATTCTTGCTGTTCTAACTTTTGCCCAATAAAACTAAATTTTATAACACAGTTTGTCTCCACCAGGTTACAAGCCCTACTCACACTTAGAGAATGCCATCTCTAGACACCATTGCCACCTCCTTCCATGCCCAGGCCTCATCGTTCCTCTGACAGAGAGCAAGGATCTCTTGGCTCTGAGAGAAACCTTCATCTCTCCTTAGCAGGAAGTAGTTTCAGAAGAGATTCTATGCCCCTTTTCAATGAAAGAATTCAGAGCCAAGATCCTTGAGGGGGATGTGGTAGGCAGTTAGACAGACATGAGCAGAGCAAGAACGATGGGCCAATCGGAGGAAAAATGGACGGGACCCTGAGACGTGCTTCTCACCACTCCAACTGCTCTGAAGCTGGCAGTGGAGGAACCTGTAGAACTGACCTTACATTTTGCCTAGTAGGAGTTGGGGCACCTATTGCTAATATATAGAGCTATTCCATTCATTTTGGGCAGGGATGTTTTCTCTAAAGGTTGCTGCAGTAATTTCCTGTTATGAATGTCTGATGCTCTAGTTATTGTCTTTAAGTACCTAATAACTACAACATGGATTGTTCTCATAATTTCACCCTCCTTTATAGTAATGGACACACTAAGCTGCTGGCCGATTGGTTTCTGATATGTGGGATAACTGTTTATTCATATATCCCTGCCAACAGCACAGGGGGGACGAGGGTCTTGTTCCTTAGGACAACTGACTGCCTTGATGCCTCAGAAACATAACAGGGCCCAAACTAAAAGAGACGTCTCACAGCCTTGGCACTGACTCCACCGGGGGAGCCTGCTGAAGGTACTGCTTTAGCTATTTTGTTATGCCGATAAGGAGAGGCTCCCTTAGTGTAGACGTGATCTGGCTGGCTTGTAGCCTGAGGGCCACTTCCAGGGCTATCCACAGGATAAATCAAGAAATGAGCCAGGTCAGGGAGGCAGTTCTAGAGAATCAGGCAGCAATAGATTATTTGTTGTGGTGGCATAACCATAAATGTGAGGAACTTAAAGAAATGTGCTGTTTTAATCTTTCTGGAAATTCTCAGTTGATAAAAGACAACATTCAACAAATTAGGGACACCATCTCCAAGGTAAAACAATGAGAAAGGTTTGTTTTGTTTTGTTTTGTTTTGTTTCTTATCCAACCTAACTTCCTGGCTACCCAACCTGTCTGGGTTGCAGAAATATTTTTAAAATTTTCTCCTGTTTATTTTGGATGAGATGATTCACCTAAAATTAATCTCATGGTTATGAGATGATGTAAATATCATGGGAAATGCTCTGGGTATTGGCTGGGTCACCAGTGCCTTTGAGTGGAAAGTTGGAGGCTCCTCCGGCTCGTGCTTCCTGGTGGTCACTAGAGGGCAGCACCATGCGTTCGGAGATGGACAGGGTCCCAAAGGAAACAGAGAAAAAACGTTACCACTCACATGATTCTCTGAGGTTTGCTATGGCGTTACCTGTCTTTAAGTAGCTTTATTAAGGCGTAATTGATGTCACAAAGAACACCTATTTCACACATAAGAGTGCATGAGTTTGGGCGTATGCAAACACAGTGAGACTTGCCTCCATCAGGGTGGTAGACACATCATCACCTCCAGTTTCCTCTGCACCTTTGGCCTTGTGTTTTGAGTTTTCCCGTGAGGGCACTCAGCATAAGACCCACACTCAACACATTGTGAAGTGCTCCACACGGCAATCTCTCTTCCTTCATCCTGAACAGGTCATCTGCTCTTCTCTCCTTTCCTTGGTCAATCTAGATAAGGTTTGCCAAATGTATTGATCTATTCAAAGGATGATTTTTTTTTTTGGCTTAATTTATTTTTCTGTATTGATTTTAGTTTTTTCCCTTAATTTCCACCCTTACTGTTATTATTTCCTCCTGTCTACATAAAAATTTTTTTTAAATTTATTTTTGTTGTGGTATAAACCTACACAACATAACATTTACCATTTTTTAAATTTAATAAATCTTTATTGTTCAGATTATTACAATTGTTTCTCCTTTTTCCCCCCATAGCGCCCCTTCACCCGGTTCCCACTCCACCTTCTGCCCTTACCTCCCCCGCACTGACCTCACCCATAGGTGTATGATTTTTATCCAGTCTCTTCCCATACCCCACACACCCCTTTACCCCTTGAGAATTATCAATCCCCTCCCATTCTATGCACCTGATTCTATTATATTCACCAGTTTATTCTGTTCCTCAGATTTTTATTTTTATTTTTATTTTATTTCTTTAAATATATTTTATTGATTTTTTTTTTTTTACAGAGAGGAAGAGAGAGGGATAGAGAGTTAGAAACATCGATGAGAGAGAAACATCGATCAGCTGCCTCCCGCACACCCCCGACTGGGGATGTGCCTGCAACCAAGGTACATGCCCTTGACCGGAATCGAACCCGGGACCTTTCAGTCCGCAGGCCGACGCTCTATCCACTGAGCCAAACCGGTTTCGGCTCAGATTTTTAATTCACTTGATTTTTAGATTCACTTGTTGATAGATATGTATTTGTTGTTCATAATTTTTATCTTTACTTTTTTCTTCTTTTTCCTCTTCTTAAAGAATACCTTTCAGCATTTCATTTAATACTGGTTTGGTGGTGATGAACTTCTTTAGCTTTTTCTTATCTGTGAAGCTCTTTATCTGACCTTCAATTCTGAATGATAACTTTGCTGGGTAGAGTAATCTTGGTTGTAGGTACTTGCTGTTCATCACTTTGAATATTTCTTGCTACTCCCGTCTGGCCTGCATAGTTTCTGTTGAGAAATCAGCTGACAATTGTATAGGTACTCCCTTATAGGTAATTAACTGTTTTTCTCTTGCTGCTTTTAAGATTCTCTCTTTGTCTTTTGCCCTTGGCATTTTAATTATGATGTGTCTTGGTGTGCTCCTCTTTGGATTCCTTTTGTTTGGGGTTCTGTGCGCTTCCTGGACTTGTAAGTCTATTTCTTTCACGAGGTGGGGGAAGTTATTATTTCGGTCATTATTTCTTCAAATAGGTTTTCAGTATCTTGCTTTCTCTCTTCTTCTGGCACCCCATAATTCTGATGTTGGTACGCTTGAAGTTGTCCCAGAGGCTTCTTACACTATCTTCAACTTTTTGGATTCTTTTTGCTTTTTGCTTTTCCAGTTGAGTGTTTTTTGCTTCTTTGTATTTCAAATCTTTGACTTGATTCTTGCGTTCCTCTAGTCTGCTGTTGGGTCTCTGTATAATATTTTTTATTTCAATCAGTGTATGTTTAATTTCTAGTTGGTCCATTTTCATATCCTCGAGGGTCTCCTTAAATTTATCAGCCTTTTCTAGGAAATTCTTGAAAAACCTTATAACTGTGGTTTTGAATTCTATATCCAGTCGTTTGTTTTCCTACATTTCTTTCGTTTGTGATCTGTTTTCTTGTCTCCTTATTTTTGCTGCTTCCCTGAGTTGGTAGGGTGACTTTGTGTGCTAGGTGTCCTATATGGTCCAATGGGTCGGCCTCCCAGTTACCTGAGGTGGGCACTCTTGGTGCACCCCTTTGTGGACTGTGTGTACAGCCTTGTTGTAGTTAAGTCTTGATTGTTGTTGGTGTCACTGGGAGGAATTGACCTCCAGGCCGATTGGCTGTGAGGACCCGCTGTGTCTATAATTGAAGAATTACTGTGCTGGAGACAACACTTATGGAGCAAGACTTGTTTCAGTGGGGCTTTGGTGCTCACTGAGTCTGCCTCTTGAATGTGTCCCTTATGAGAGTAGTTGAAATCTGGTATTGTCTCACATAGACCACTAGATACACTAGCTTCTGGATCTCCAATGGGTTGCAGGTCAGCTACTGTCTGATGCCACCCAGCAGGCACCACAGCGAGAACTACAGTTTTCTCCTCTTTGCTTGGGGTTTGGAGGTTTTGGAGCTGTATGACCAGAGCTACAGTTTGTTTGGTTAAGCTGCGATAAGGCAGGCAATTTATATACAAAAGCCGCTGCGTGGAGCTTGGGTGGGTTTGTAGATTGTGCGGGGCAGAGTTTCAGGGCGTCACTAGGCTAGGGCGTGGCAAACAGCGATGGCTGCCAGTCAGCAGTCTCTGTGTCTCCGCATTTCCAAGTCCCCGCGTTCTGCGCCCCAGTGCAGTAAACAATGGTTGCTGGGCACACCTCTGCAAGAAAGTCACCCTCACTTTCTGACCTGATGGCCGACAGTCCAGCTTCTCCCCGTAGGAGTTTGGGTCCCCAGTGTCTCCCCAGAAACTGAAGTTCAGAGTAATCGGGAGCTTGTCTCCCTTTGGGTTGAAAAAAAGCAGCACATCCAATCACCCGCCACCAGCCCAATTCATGCGCCTCAATACCTCAGCTTTTCAGCACTTGTGCACGTCTCAATGCTCTTTTCTCTTTCCTTCTAGTTGTAGAACTTCCACTCAGCCAGCTTTCCCGTGGTTCTGGGTGATAGATATTTTGTCTTTTAGTGTAGTTTTGAAATTGTTGTGCGAGGCAGCAGTTTAGGTGTTTACCTATGCCGCCTTCTTGGTTTCTCCAACATTTACCATTTTAACCATTTGTTGTTGTAAATCATTACCCAAGGATATTTTTTCCATTGATTTTTTTTTTTTTAGAGAGAGTGGAAAGGAGGAGGAGGAGGAGGAGAGAGAGAGAGAGAGAGAGAGAATCTATTTGAGAGAGACACATTGATTAGTTGCCTTCCTCATGTGCCTGACCTGGACCAGCAATTGAACCTGCAGTCCAGGTATATGCCGTTGACCAGAAATCGAACTCATGACCCTTCAGTGCATGGGTCAATGCTCTAAGGTCTCAGCCACAATGGGCAGGGCTTACCATTTTTAAGTGTCTAGTTCTATGGCCTAAAGTATATTCACATTGTTGTGTAGCCATCACACTCTCCATCTTTCCCAATTGAAACTCTGTCCCCATTAAACACTAACTCCCTGTTCCCTGCCCCAGTCCCTGGCACCCCCTTCCTACTCTGTCTCTATCAATCCAACTCCCCCAGGAACCTCACATAAGAGGAATCATACAGTCTTTGTCCTTTTGTGGCTGGCTTACTTCACTAAACATAATGTCCTCCAGGTCCATCCATGTTGTGTGTGAGTCAGAATTTCTTTTCTTTTCAAAGCTGAATAATAGTCATCAATGTATAGGCCAAGTGTTGTTTATCCCCATCCATCCATCCAGGGACACTGGGTTGATTCATTTTGAGCTATTATAATGCTGCTATGAACATGGCACAGATGTGCAAATGACTCTTTGAGACCCTGCTTGCACTTCTTTTGGGTGTAGAAATGTGGAATTGCTGAATGTATGGTAATTCTATATTTTTGTTTTTTAAATATATTTTTATTCATTTCAGAGAGGAAGGAAGAGGGAGAGAGAGATAGAAACATCAATGATGAGAGAGAATCATTGATCCTCTGCCTCCTGCACAACCCACACTGGAGATTGACCCTGCAACCTGGGCACATGCCCTGATGTTGTAGTAAAATATAGAAATGTTTTAAAATGCTTAAAGAATGTCTAAAACCATTAGGAAGGTTTTAAAATGTTTGAGTTAACTTTCTTGAAACTTAAAGTGTGATATTAAGGACACATTCCCCACTCCCCTGGAGCGTGTGCACTCCACAGATAAGGATTTGAACCTCAGTTACTGACTCAGAGTGACTTGACAAGATAACCATTTGAGTGAGTGATGTACTCTCCTTAGATAACCACATGTAGCCCCTCGCCCTGTTTGAGATTAACATGTGTGCACTGATGTCATTCATTGATAGCCACCTGAACTTCTGTGGGTACAAAACAGGCTTTAAAAATAGGTCCTGGCCAGCTAACAGTGCTCGCCTGTCGAGACAGCCACAAAGGCAAGTCCTTTTGTCAGTCCAGCAAGCAACACCGCTCCACGCTCCTCTTCCTCCCAGATGACAGAAGAATAGCTAGTACCTCCTGATCGAGATGTGACCAAGATCTCGGGTGAGGAACACTGGCCCCCTGTAGCTGGACCAGCTGAGCCCAGTTGCCAGACCCCAGAGGACAGCACCACTGAGATCCCCATTAGGTCTGTACCCGCAGCACCAGGAATTGTGTGAGTAATAAAGTGCTGTGTGATTTGCAACTGCATATGTTTCACGTGCTGAAATTCCTCCAGCAGTTAATTGAATTATTTTGCGTACGTTTAAAACTGAAATTAAAGCTTTTGGTATTTTTGGTCCTAAGACTGCTCTTGGTCCTGCTAGTGTAGAATAGCCTCTTCGCTAACAACTGCTTGAATGTCCCAACTCCTGCTCGGTTAAAGTTTATCAAAAGGGATGCCTTAGATAAACACCCCAGATCCTTTCCCGAGATATACCTGGGACACCTGACCGGGAATCGAACTGTGACCTTCTGGTTGATAGGTTGATGCTCAACCACTGAGCCATGCTGGACAGGCCAGTAATTCTATGTTTAACATTTTTGAGGAACCGCCATACTGGTTTCCACAGTGCCTACACCATTTTGCATTCTCACCAACAGTGCACAAAGGTTTTAATTTATTCATATTCCACCAATATTTCTTTTCTTTTCTGTAAAATGGAATTTATTGGGGTGACATTGGTTAATAAAATTATATAGTTTTCATGTGTACAATTCTATAATACATCATCTACATATTGTATTGTGTGTTTACCACCCCAAACTCTTCTTGTCCTTTCTTTTTTTACAATAGCCATTCTAATAAGTGTCATAGGTTTAATTTAATTTAAATTTTATAGCTGCTTAAGGTAAAAGCTTACCTAATATTTTTCACCATAATATTCTGCCACTCAATTTTATTGAGATTTAGTTTTACTAAAGATTTGGAAAAACTTTCTTTATATTAAAACAAATTATTGTATCATCTAATAGTTACAAACTTGAATTCCATTTTAATGGCATTCAAGGCACATACAGAGATGGTGGCAGTGTTCACCAGAAAATGGGGGTGGGGGGAGGTGGAGGAGGGACAGGTTGGTACCAAGATATAAGTGTCAGTGCTGAATGAACGAGGTCTGAGTGTTACAGAGAACCGGAGAAGAACCAAGCAATACTTAGAGAGATGGAGTTGCATTTATTACACATGGGTCCAGAGGAAAATGTCTCTCAAATTCTGGGCCCCAACATGGAGGAAATTTTTCTATTTATATGTTTTTCCCTTCTTTGTCTCACAAATATGGGGTGTTTCTGGCCCCCTTTGCAAGTTATTAAAGAGCCCTCATGTGCTGGGTCCTTGAGACCTCAACCAAAGGCTTGGCCTGGTGCCAGCATGATAATTTTGTCTGGGGAAGGCTTAATGGCCTCTCTGAAGTGGGAGTAGTCTTATTTTCCTTATTATTTAAGCAAGCAAGCAAGCATTTACAGAAGCCAAATAGCAGGGTTAAAATTTCAAATAGCAGTTTTTATATAAGATGGATAATTCATTCCCCACTGGTTTTATGTACATGAGTCAAATCATTGACTCTTAGCCATTGTCAGAGAGGGAGTTATATTTACCCCTGAGGACTATAATTTTAATTTTCTGCCTAATAAAGTTAGTGAGCCTGCTTATAAGATAAGGGCCTGGAATGAGGGCCAGGGGTAATCTTTAGAGAGTCCGAAGAGTCCTGGACTCCCTATTTTTCCTGGGCTGTCTTAAGCCGGGTGTGATGAAGCCACATTGGGATTCTGTTGACCTTGACTGCCATGAAGGTGGTCCTTTCCAGGTAGGAGTCAGTCCTTAGGTGGCAAATTTCTTTACCCAAACAGAGTCACCAGGGTGGAAGGGATGAACTGGATCAGAAGTTGGTACAGGCAGAGCATCTCAGATGTGCTTCTGGATTGCTTCCTGCGTAGACTGTAAAGCCTGTAAGAACTTGAATAAAGACTGGTTATGGACTTCAGCTTTTCTAGATTGGGTAGATCAGGGTCTGGAAGAGTCACTAGAATCTGAAGAGGCCCCACTGGTTTTAGGGCAGCCTCCCGGGCAGCTTCATCTGTGGCCTGGTTCCCTCTTGCTTCTGTGGAGTCCCCTTACCTTGTAAATAGCACTATGTACGTGAGCCATTGTAAATGCGTACCTGCTATCAGTATAAATTGTTACTGATTTTTCTTTTCTCTACCAGAGAGCCTGAAACTGGGTGACTTGAGTGTTTGACATCCAGTGCTCTAGTGTGTTCCGGAGTAAAGCCTTGACCTCTTGTGGGGCAGTTAGAATTAGTTACTGCCCTAGAGTTAACTTATTTGCTTTTTCGATAAGCATAGCTGTGGCTGCTACCACCTGGAGGCAAGTATGTCACCCAAATGAAAAGGGGTCAAGTCTTTTGGACAAATAGGCTACTGGCCTTTTCTAAGGGCTGAGACTTTGAGTGAGTACCTCTTTGGTTATGCCCCTTCTCTTAAATACTTAGTTACATCTGGTAATGATCGTTGGCCCATCTTCTTGCTCTGCTCATGTCTGTTGAACTGCCTAATATAGTACCTCAAGGATGCTGGCTCTGAATTCCTTTAGGGAAAATGGACGTTGGATTTATTCTGTAGCTGTTTCGTGCTGAGGAGGGGCGGAGTTTTCCCTCAGAGCCAAGAGATCCTTGTTGTCTGTCAGAGGGACGATGAGGCCTGGGCACAGAAGGAGGTGGGCTTGTGACCTGGCAGAGAAAAAGTGTAACAAAGGGTCAGGTGGAAGGGAAAGAAAACATTTCAGTTTTAATAACCTCTACTGAAATAGAATTTTTCTCCTCAAAATTATCTGTATGTTTATCAAAAGAGCCAGATCAAGACAATTTATCTATTGTATTTAATTTGGCCTGATTGTTTGCATAAACATAACAAGAGTGGTAAGTGACTAGCTTTGCCGGAATTTCATGATTGAATCTTAGTGTGCCCCGTAGGGCCAGGAAGCCAAGCCATCCAGCTGCCGTCAGGCCTGCCTATAGTATCTGCTGAGTTAGGTGAATCCCTCACCTGCAGTGACTCCACCTGGGCCCACGCCCTAGGTTTTAAAGCCCATCTCAGTAGCCCCCCTACTCGTCGCGGCCTAGGGTGTGTGGGGGTTCTTCAGGGACACAGAGGCATCCTTATTGCTCCCCTTCTACTCTGACCAACCGCCAGTGATGGTAGGGCATGGGCCTGATGCTCTAGCGCCAGCCATTTTCAGGGCTCCCAAGCAGGATACCAGGCTTTTCCTTGGCACTCTTATTGGCTTAAAGTCTTCAGAGTTCAGGCAGGGCTCTTTAAAACATGATACTCCAGTCAAAGTTTCCGGTAAATAAAACCACTATTAGAAATCGGTCTTATTGAATTTATGCAAAGAAATGTATTGCCATGATTTATTAAGCATTGCCAAATTTCATAGGAATTATATAAGGAGAAAAATATACTGAGTTGCTTTAAGATCTTCTGATTTTCCTTGTCAGTCCTTTCTATGAATTCTTCAGAGTAGTATGTCTTCAAATGACAAGGAGAAATTCAAAATGTGTCTATATTCAAGTAGACAATTATAGCTGTCCTTGTAGTAGGGTTCCTCCTACTTGACTTGTCCTTAACATTTCATATGGTCTCTGGGAGGGGTGACATGCCCTCTCAGAAAGAACTAAGAGAGCTTTATTCCTTTACAGGGTCTCACATGTCACAGGACCTCATGGGGTCTGTAATTCCTGTAACAAAGGGCTGGTACTCACCACTTCCCTCTGTTCCAAACAGGCCTTCCCCATTTTCCTAAAGTTGAGGTTTGTGCCACACCTGACATGGGTATGGTCACACAGGCCTGCAAGACAGTATGTAGGCTGCCAACTGTCTTTCAATAGAGACCAAATCCAGATGGGTATTTTCCTTGCCCATTTGGGCACCTGCCCTTTTGGCAACTGCATTCAAATCTGTAAGGTTAATGCAATATTATTAACACAATGAAGTATAATATTGGCACTGTGGCCACCTTAGGTAGCCAAATCTTCTGCTACCATATATGACACATGGCAGGGCTATACAAATATCTTAGGGAGGTGACTAAGGTCTATTCTTGACCTTCCCACACAAAGCAAAATTGTCCTTGTCTTTCTGGAGTCATGTCTATGAAGATGCAGGCATCATCTAAGTCTATTATACAGTTTTCTGCAGGCCACTGTCAGGGCTGTGCATGGTGGCCAGTTCTTCTTTCTAGCCACAAACACAGCCTGTCTAATTTCCCTAAATTTTATTTTGGCACGGGAGAAAGTTGTTTTGCTGTAAACAGGCAGCTTAACCCCTATACAACTGGGCTTGGACATCTGCCTAGAAAGCCGTAATTTATAAGTTTAACATGTGGCCTTAGGTCCTTCTAACCCAACAGGGTCTCTGCTACCCCTCAGTCAGACTCCTCCTCTCTTGGAGAATCTCAAAGTCCTGAAGGCTTCCTGGTCCAGGGAGAGTGCCTTTCCTCTGCTCTTTGACTTTAAGCTGCCAGTCCAAAACAGCCAGAGTTGCAGTCATAAACAGCTTTGCATGTTGCAAAGGGCTTCTGTGCCAGTGGCTTGGGAATTAGGCCCCTTGTCTTCCCACCAGTCCCCTTTGTGGCAGAGCAGCGACTAGGCCTCTCCCAAGGGAGTGCACTAGAAGGGGATCTCAGCCCCTCCTCTTCCAGCAGCAACAGGTATTGAACCCTTTCAGTACATTTGCAAACAGGGAGCTTTCACTAGCTCTATCTGCTGCTTTCACAGATCCCGGGCCTGCTGCTCTATTCCTGAGGCTGCCGGAAGGCCAGTAGCAGTCACTGGATTCTGGTTTAACTGTTGTAGCCAGCAAGCCACAGGCCTAAGTCTTGTATTACTTGTTGTAAAATGCTCATTACTGCAGCAGCGGGGCAGCTCTAGTGTCAGGTAAATGTCTGCTGTTCCCCGCTTTTCTCGCTGCTGTGGCTTCTTCCAGGGCCACTGTAGGCAGCTCGAGCATCCAGCCCCCCTTACCCCCTTCTTCACCTGGATCTTGGGGGCTGAGTCTTCCTAACAACCAGTTTTAAATCACCAGGGAAGCTGCGGACTTCAGCTCCATTTCTCCTCCACTTGGCTCCTGGGAGTTTAGTTTTGTTTTTTGTTTTTTTAATATGTTTTATTGATTTTTTACAGAGAGGAAAGGAGAGAGATAGAGAGCTAGAAACATCGATGAGAGAAACATCAACCAGCTGCCCCTTGCACACCCCCTACTGGGAATGTGCCCGCAACCAATGTACATGCCCTTGACCGGAATCGAACCTGGGACCTTTCAGTCCGCAGACCGACGCTCTATCCACTGAGCCAAACCGGTTTCGGCAGTTTAGTTTTTTTAATGTATTAATTATGCTTGCAGAAAACTTGCGACCTTGAATCTAATGAAGTTCTGATAAGACACCTGGACAAGACCCCTATGCCAGCAGAGCGGTCTGCAGCCAGTAAAAATCAACAAAAATCTATCTCTCCCTGCTTCATAATTAACTGCCAACAACCCCCCCCACCCCCACCCCATCCCATCCCCCAGTCTAGTTGCTTGTGGAGAAAAATGACTCTTAGTAAGCCTGGAAAAATTGCAGATGAGGATAAGGGTGTGTAGGGAGATTTCTTGTGAACTGAAAGCCTGGATGGCCTCCTGAAAGAAAAGATCTGGATTAAAGAATCAGGATGACAGAGGAAGAGAAAGACCAGGTTATGTCCTCTATGAGGATCCTAATAATTGAAAACAGCATGTCAAACAAAACACACAACCACGAAGACAACAGACCACACAAGACACACAACCAGGGTTAACGGGGTCCATAGACAGTTAATAATAACTTCAGCCTTAGTTCCACCTCAGGTGGCTCACGTTGGACTATGATGTCACAGGCAGGGACAGGGCCTGTAAATCTCTCCGCCCTTTGGAGCTGTAAGCCCTGCCCCTGGGAGTCTCCGACCACCAAAAGAGATAAGAAAGCCATAAATAAAAGTTCTTTGTTCTTTGAAATGTCACAAATTTATACCTTTAAATTAACCCTAGGACTTTAAAATTTCAATTTAATACAGCAAATTCACAAATCAGAGCAAACTGAAACCCTTACTTATACAAACATAGACAGAAATTTTTATTAGCTAAGTGGGCTGATTTCCTCTCTGATGGAGAGCAAAAGACTCTGAGAAAAATAAATCTCTCAGCTGCTAAAGACTTTTGCATTCTGTCACAGCAGGTCTGCCCTATCTTTAAACAAATTAAACAATAGAAAGAGATAACAAATACTCTCCTGAGTACAGCCAGAAGGCACAAAGT
Source organism: Eptesicus fuscus (assembly GCF_027574615.1). Lineage (NCBI taxonomy): Eukaryota > Metazoa > Chordata > Mammalia > Chiroptera > Vespertilionidae > Eptesicus > Eptesicus fuscus. The sequence goes on along the minus strand of NC_072484.1, from coordinate 3,185,030 downwards.
GGCTTTCGCTTCACACAGACCAGTTAATGAGCAGATAATTATGCCAAGACAGACAAACATCCGTACTCATACCCTCTCAGTAGACTAGCCCAGACTGGAGCTGAGCAGATAAATGAAACAATGCCCAACTCCCCAGACGGGCTTTGGGGCACACCTGGCACCCATACCCCAGAACAGAATTCTCGACCAACGTCTTGGTGAGAATCTACCGGAGGAGTTAAAACTGTGTCCAGTCCCCCTTCTCGGTAGCAAATTGGCTAGTCCCACACAAACAAACAGCAGAGTGAACTCATAATTCCTTAATCAAATCTGAATTCATTCACCTCCAGAGTCCCACATTTATATACTAGCTAGTCCGAGTTTTTTACTTCTACCCAGAGTTTAAACAGTGCATCTGATTTCTGATTCCTGATTAATCTGCCTGAGGAAGCCGTATGGCTTCTGGGGAGGTGATCAAGCTCCCCCTTCCACTCACTTGGAGTGGGCTGAACTGATGGGGCCCCTACCTTACCAATTGTCGACAGGTGCAGAAGTGTCCGTCCACTCTCTTCAGATGCCGGCTGGGTCCTGTGTTGAGGTACGGGAGTGCCCTGAGTCCCCTGGTTCAATTCTGCTAAATCAGCAGATCGGCACCTCCCAGAGGCCTATCCGGCTCCCCCAGGGCCCAAACTGGGTCCACTCACCAGAGGCTAAACAGCCAAGCATGGGTTGGTTTTCCCGGAATCTCAGGGAACCAATAATGTTACAGAGAACCTGAGAAGAACCAAGCAATACTTAGAGAAATGGAGTTACATTTATTATGAGCGGGTCCAGAGGAAAATGTCTCTCAAATTCTGGGCCCCAACATGGAGGAATTTTCCCTATTTATATGTTTTTACATTCTTTGTCTCCCAAATATGAGGGTTTCTGGCCCCCTTTGCAAGTTCTTAAAGAGCCCCTATGTGCTGGGGCCTTGAGACCTCAACCAGAGGCTTGGCCTGGTGCCAGCATGATAATTTTGTCTGGGTAAGGTTTAATGGCCTCTCTGAAGTGGGAGTAGTCTTATTTTCCTTATTATTTAAGCTAGCAAGCAAGCATTTACAGAAGCCAAATAGGGTTAAAATTTCAAACAGCAGTTTTTATATAAGATGGATGCTTTATGAGGAGCTAATGTATCCATGGTGACTATAGTTGACACACTGTATTGTGTAACTGAAATTTGCTAACAGTAGAATTTAAATGTTCTCCCTCCCCCCTGCCCAAAAAAAAGAATAAATATGTGTGGTGATAGATATTAAGTAACTAGACAGGAGGAATCCTTTCTCAATGTATACATATATAATATTACTAGAATGTACACTTGAAATATCATAATTTTACTTGTCAATTCCACCCCAATAAACCAGAAACAAGGGGAAACCACTTCGGTGTTGGACAAGGGCCACCAGCCATGACCCGTCAGAGCCAGTGGGTGGTTACATTGTCAGGAATTTCTAAGCTGCTTGTTAACATTATTAAAAATGAAAACATTCAAACTTACAATGAAACAAATTATATAAAAACACACACAAATAATTACTTAAAAGCCATTGCTTCCTAATTATCTAGCTGCAGTTTGCTCTCATCTGTGCTCTGGGGGGTTGTGGGGTGCTGTGTGTGTGTGTCGGGGGGGGAGGCTCTGTAGACTCCTATTCTGTTGTCTTGATCATCTAGTGACGGGAAATGTTAATAATGCGAATTAACTCTTACCGCGTGTCATGTTTGCAGCGGCTGCATTGTGGATCGCACAGATATGGGGGAGATTCTGGGTATTTGAAAATGATGATCTAATTCAGCAAGGAAGTTCCCAAAGTCAGTGTTGACTGAGTGAAGTGTTGACACAGGTCTTTGTTATTTCACTTGTGAATAACATAAAGCAAAATGTCAACCGACATTCAGGTGGAAATTCTGTTTGTCAATGATGTGAGCCAAACTCTTGGCTGAATCCCGTGGCAATTAAGCACCCTTCACAGCCTGCTCACGTGACTCCAGTGGGCAGTGGGAATTTACAAGCCGACAATGGACATCGCAGGAAATACCAGCTTCACGGAAGCTGCGGGTGCTCGGAGTTCACAGTGGAGTGCTGCAACCTTCCCTTTTTCCAGACCCCTCAGGGCACAACCAAATGGCCTGCCTGCCAGGACTGAGACCACAAATTCGTTCATTGTCATTGTTATTGAGTTAAATTGCTGACTGTTAACTATCTTGCACCCACCTAAGTAAAAGAAGTGTGTCTATCATTTTACTTTTTATTCAATCCCAGAGGTTTCCACCCTGTCAGTGGAATGGATAGCCAGCATAGCACACGCACGTCCGCAGGTGCACAAACATGTCCACAGGTGCACACACCTTGATTCCCTGAAAAGCTGATGGGTGGGCCTTGGCCAAAGTGTGCACTCTGCCGCCTCTGAGCTCACAGCGGGCTGAGGGGCAGCCAGGCTCTCCCAGGGCCCTGGAGGGACCGTGCAGGAGAGCAGCCTAAGACCCCAGGTCCACACTGGGAAAGCTGAGCCACTACTTCTGTTTCCCAAACCTGCTCATCACACCTAAGGGCCCAAAGAGTGGGGACGCCAGTTTGGAGAGCATTGGTCTTTGAGTCTGAAGCCTAGGTGGTGTGGACTAAAGGGGCCCCATGCCAACGTGACAAGTTCAGAGAAGGCCTATCTTGCAAACTCAAAGACCTAAAGTAACCACAAAAGGTGGTCTGAAATTAAAACTTTAACTAAAAGCAGTTATGGTGGGTAGTCATGTCGTAGGCCAGCATCTTCCCTAACAAAGGTCAATCTTTACCTTAACTGAGCCTACTGGCTTTTTGCATCTAAGATAACATACCTGTGAAATGTCAGGGTAACTTATAACTTCCCTTTTTCTGGACCCCTCAGGGCACAGCCAAATGCCCTGGGTGCCAGGACTGAGACCATAAATTCCTTCATTGTCATTGTTATTGAGTTAATTGTTGACTGTTAACTACCCTGCACCCACCTGTGTAAAAGAACTATGTGTCTAGCATTTTACTTTTTATCCAATCCCAGAGGTCCCCGCTCTTTCCTTCTCCCGCCTCCCTAATCTATTACCAATGGATTTCATGTAACCCACTTATGCTCCTCCTTTGATTGTAATGTATAAAACAAGGTGAGAAACCACCATTCTCTGGAGCATTATCCCAATACAATGAGATTCTGCTTCCCAGCAATTGTTGACAGTTGGGTCAAATAAACTCCCAAAAATTCTTTAGTTTGAATATTTTTCAGTTCACATTACTTGGCATGTTGGCAGGATTCCAAAGGAGTTCACCCAGGACCATTCTGTGGACCCAGACCTGGTGCTAGGATCCAGCAAAGGGCCCATTGAGCCCACTGGTTTCTTGCCATTGGGTGAACTTGGATGAGTTCCTCTTGGATCCGGAACCTTCCCTTCCTTTTGGTAGAGGGTCTGACTTTATTTGAGCTGTATTAAAATCCTTGAGGTGGAACTGAAGTTAAGAGTTGACAGAACCCAGATTATAAGGTGAGACTGGAGGAAAAAGTGAGTGGCTGGTTTTGATTTTGGCTTTTCAATTGGAATTGCTTTCTGAGAAAATAAACAAGTAATCTTTTCTGTCAAAGATGAGAGTTTAGGCAACCACCATTTTGAAACCACAATGGTCAACCCCTCCCTTTTTCCTTTAAATTAGCCAATTGCACAATAATGCGATCCTAAGCTGTGACCAATCAAGTGGGGAACAGATGGCATGCGTCAGGGGTAAAACCTGAGCAGACGCCAGCTTAGGGTGCATGTTTGCCAGACCCGTTGTTGGCTGCATCCTCCTGCAGGAGTGAAAGGTATTGCCTTGCTGTCTGGCTCCCGAGTATCCTTCATGTCCCACCAGGACCCCTGGTTTGGGGGCTCGCCTTCTTTCTAACAATTTTGGTGATTCCTCAGTGATTCTGTTGGTCACCACAGGGGCCATTGGACCCGTCTCCTGAGAAGACGCGCCCCGCTGCCAAGTTGTGGCAGCCTCAGTGAGGAGGGACGGCCATTACCTCCCTGAGCTCGGGATTGAGAGTCAGCCCGCAACACGGGAAGGACCCAAGCGAGCACTGCGGCAACCATGCACCAGCCAAGGTAGGAAATAGGACTCTAAGTACTGCCTTGGTGGTTGGGTGTCCTTGGAGGTCGAGTATATGTGACTGGGATGTGTCTTGGACACAGAGCGAGTGCGGAGTTCTGATCTGCAGATCCGTTCTCCCGTGACAAAAATGGCCAGACAGGGACAAAGTGGATCCTAAGGAGTGTAGGAACTCTCCAATGTGGGCGATTGAGCACAGTGCAGGAAACCTCCAGGGCAGCGGGTGGGGCATGTTGAGCGCATAGATTAGTCACAAGGAACTGGCTGAGGATGGGAAACCAAAATTCTAGGCCTAGAATCCATTCCCACAGATAGTCCATGGGGAGAATGTGAGGCTCGGAAGGGGTGGCAGGGAGACTGTCCCTGAACCAGGGACAGGAGACATTGCTCTACTTCGGTGTGTTTTCTGTTTTGTTTTGTTTTAAATTAAAGAATAAAATGTATTTCTATTTTTACTCTAACCATGTGCTACTTTTTAAATTACAAAATGCTTTAAAAATTATAGAACAGTTAAGAAAAGGACACAAAACAGTACCAACCATACTAATTTAACAATTGTTCACAATTAGTTAATGTAATTGAGCTAATTTTAAAATGAAAAAAAAAAAAAAAAAGGAGCAGTTCAGAAAACATTGAAATCCCCTTCAATTTTCTCTCTCCCAATTGTTTTTCGGGAGATGACCAAGATTTTTGGTGGCCTTGTTTCAACAAGACTAAAAAAAAAATAAATCCCCTTCATATTTACCTTGTCCCATTTGCCTCTCTATTTAATTTCATGGGAATGAACCCTTACAGTATATGATTTTATACTTTTATTTTATATACATTTATTCCATATATTTTATATACATGTTTTCTAATATATACTTAAGTGCTCTCAATACAACACTTATGATACTACAACTTGATTTTTTTTATTCAGTGTTATACATTTGAGCCTATCTATTTTAATAGCTGTAGATCTAGGTCATTATTAATGGTGGCATCACATTCCATTCTAGGAGGACACTACAATTTACCTTTCAGCCAGCTGATAAAACCTTCAGGTGTTTTCCATTTTTCATGACTACAAACAATGCTGCCAAGAATAATCTTTTCCATGTTTCTCAAGGCTACAGTGGAAGAGTTTTTCTTGGGTCTATATCAAGTATAGAACTTCTGGGTTGGAACGTCTGCACATTTTCAGCCATGCTAAATGTCATCGAAATGCTCACCCACAAGGGGATAGCAATTAGTATCCTAATCAGCAGCATCAACAGTTTCTGTTTTCCCTTATTCTTATCAAAACACGGGTGATGCCGAAACCGGTTTGGCTCAGTGGATAGAGCATCGGTCTGCAGACTGGAATGTCCCAGGTTCGATTCCGGTCAAGGGCATGTACATTGGTTGCAGGCACATCCTCCCGTGGGGGGGGGGGGTGCAGGAGGCAGCTGGTCGATGTCTCTCTCTCATCGATGTTTCTAGCTCTCTATCCCTCTCCCTTCCTCTCTGTGAAAAATCAATAAAATATATTAAAAAAAAAAAACCACGGGTGATGTCATTCTTTTCTTCTTAATTGTTTAAAGTATTACATATGTCTCCTTTTCCCCCATTTACCTCTCCCTGGTAACTAACACCTCCCAGCACATGCCCTCACACCCTTACTGTCTGTGTCCATTGGTTACGCTTATATGCATGCATACAAGTAATTTGGTTGATCTCTTACCCCCACCCCCTCCTACTATCTTCTGTCTTCTCTCTGAGGTTTGACGGTCAGTTTGATGTGTCTAAGTCTCTGGATCTATTTTTGTTCATCAGTTTATCTTGTTCATTATATTATACAAATTAGTGAGATCATGTGATATTTATCTTTCTCCGACCAGCTTATTTCACTTAGCATAATGCTCTCCAGTTCCATCCATGCTGTTGCAAATGGTAAAAGTTCCTTCTTTTTAATAGCAGCATAGTATTCCATTGGGCAGATATACCACAGTTTTTTAATCCACTCATCTGCTGATGGGCACTTAGGCTGTTTCCAAATCTTAGCTATTGTAAATTATGCTGCTATGAACATAGGGGTGCATATATCCTTTCTGATTTCTTGGGATATATTCCTAGAAGTGGGATCACTGGGTCAAATGGGAGTTCCATTTTTCGTTTTTTGAGGAAACTCCATACCGTTCTCCACAGTGGCTGCACCAGTCTGCATTACCACCAGCCGTGCACGAGGGTTCCTCTTTCTCCACATCCTTGCCAGCTCTTGTCATTTGTTGATTTGTTGATGATAGGCATTCTGACAGGTGTGAGATAGTACCTCATTGTTGTTTTGATTTGCATCTCTCAGATGATTAGTGACTTGGAGCATGTTTTCATATATTTCTTGTGTGTCTGTATATTTTCTTTCAAAAAGTGTCTATTTAGGCCCTTTCTTCATTTTTTGATTGAATGAGTTCCTTGTAAATTTTGGAGATGAAACCCTTATCAGATATAATGTTGGCAAATGTGTTCTCCCATGTAGTGGGCTTTCTTGTTGTTTTGTTGATGGTTTCTTTTGCTGTGCAGAAGCTTTTTATTTTGATGTAGTCTCATTTGTTTATTTTCTCCTTAGTTTCCATTGTCCTAAGAGCTGTATTAATAAAGATATTGCTACGACATATGGCTGATGTTTTTCTGCTTATGCATTCTCCTAAGATTTTTATGGTTTCACATCTTACGTTTAACTCCTTTATCCATTTTGAGTTTATTTTTGTGTATGGTATAAGTTGGTGGCCTAGTTTCATTTTTTTTTGTATGTGTCTTTCCAATTTTCCCAATACCATATATTGAAGAGACTGTCTTGATTTGATTATATGCCTTGCCTCCTTTGTTAAATATTAATTGAGCAGAATGGCTTGGGTTGATTTCCAGGTTCTCTGTTCTGTTTCTTTGGTCTATATGTCTGTTCTTGTTCCAGTACCAGGCAGTTTTGAGAACAGTGGCTTTGAATATAGCTAGATATCTGTGTAATCCCTTCAACCCTATTCTTCTTTCTCAGGATTGCTGCAGCTATTCGGGGTCTTTTTTTTTTTTTTTAATTCCATATGAATTTTGGGAGAGTTTGCTTTAGGTCTGTGAAATATGTCATTGGTTTTTTAATGGGGATTGCATTGAATTTATATATTGTTTTTCGGTAGTATGGACATTTTAATGATGTTGATTCTACCAATCTATGAACTTGGTATATTCTTCCATTTGTTTATGTCTTCCTCTATCTCTTTTTTTCAATGTCCTGTACTTTTCCCAGTACAGGTCTTTTACCTCCTCAGTTAAGTTTATTCCTAGGTATCTTAATTTTTTTGTTGTTGCAATGGTAAATGGGAATGTCTTTTTAGTTTCTCTTTCTGTGAGTTATTTATGGGTGTATAAAAAAGCCATAGAGTTCTTGGTGTTAATTTTGTATCCTGCTACATTGCTGAATTGATTTATTAAGTCTAGTAGTTTTCTGATGGAGTCTTTAGGGTTTTCTATGTACAATTTCATGTCATCTGTGAATAATGACAGTTTTACTTCTACTTTTCCAATGTGGATGCCTTTTATTTCTTCTTCTTGTCTGATCACTATGGCTAGTACTTCTAGTACTATGTTGAACAGGAGTGGTGAAAGTGGGCATCCTTGTCTTGTTCCTCTTCTTAGGGGAAATGGTTTTAGTTTTTGCCCATTGAGTATGATGTTGGCTATAGGTTTGACATATAAGGTTTTTATTATGTTGAGGTATGATCCCTCTTTTTCCACTTACCTGAGAGTTTTTATCAAGAAAGGGTGTTGGATTTTGTCAAATGCTTTTTCTGCATCAGTTGATATAATTATGTGATTTTTGTCTCTCAATTTGTTTATGTGATGCATCATGTTTATTGATTTGTGGATATTATACCAGCTTTGCATCACCAGAATAAATCCCACTTGCTCATGGTGTAATGCTGGATCTGATTTATTAGAATTTTAGCATCTATGTCCATCAGGGGTATTAGCCTGTAATTCTCTTTCTTTGTACTGTATTTATCTGTTTGGGGATTAGGGTAATACTGGCTTCATAAAAAGAGTTTGGAAGTGGTCCTTCCTCCTGAATTTTTTTGAATAGTTTGAGAAGGGTAGGTTTTAGTTCCTTGAATGTTTAGTCAAATCCCCCTGTAAAGCCATCCAGCCCAGGGCTTTTGTTTGCTGGAAGTTTTTAAATTACTACTTCAATTTCCTCCATAGTTACTGGCCTATTTAGATTTTTTATTCTTCCTAATTGAGCTTGGAAGGTTGTATTTTTCTAGGTATATGTCCATTTCATCTAGGTTATCCAGTTTATTGGAATAGAGTTGTTCATAGTTTTTTGTTGTTGTTGTTTTATTACAATCTTTTGTATTTCTGTAGGGTCAGTTGTTACTTCACCTCTTTCATTTCTGATTTTGTTTATTTGGGTCCTCTCTCTTTGTTTCTTGGTGAGCCTGGCTAGAGGTTAATCAATCTTGTTTATCCTTTCAAAGAACCAGCTCTTTGTTTTATTGATATTTGGTGTGGGGGTTTTTTGTGTGTGTGTGGGGGTGGCCTCTATTTCATTTATTTCCACTCTGATCTTTATTATTTCCTTCCTTCTGCTTACTCTGGGCTTTTCTTGTTGCTCTCCTTCTAATTCTTTAAGTTGTAGGGTTAGATAATTTATTACCAATTTTTCTTGTCTTTTGAAGTAGGCCTGTAGTGCTATGAACTTCTCTTTCAGGACTGCTTTCACTGTGTCCCATAGATTTTGGATTGTTGTATTTTCATTGTCATTTGTTACCAGAATGCTTTTTTCTTCTTTGATCTCTTTGGTAACCCAATCATTCTTTATAATAAAAGCCTAATATGCAAATTGACCAACCGGAGAATGGTTGGTGGAACAACTGGTCACTATGATGCACACTGACCACAAGGGGGCAGATTCTCAATGCAGGAAATGCCCCCAGCACACAGGCCTCAGGCCAGCCAAGGCGGGTGCCAGCAGGGGGCCCCCTGATCGGCCCACCAGTCACCACACAGATCAGCTCTGATTGCCAGCCAGGCCTACAGACCTTACCATGCATGAATTTCGTGCACTGAGCCTCTAGTTGTTTAATAACATGCTATTTAGCCTCCAAGTGTTTGATTTTTAATTGTTTTTATTTTAGTTGATTTCTATTTGTTTTGCCATTGTGATGAGAAGATGCTTGATATGATTTTAATCTTCTTGAATTTGTAGAGACTTAACCTGTGTCCTAATATGTGGTCTATCTTTGAAAATATCCCATGTGCACTTGAGAAGAATGTATATTCTGTAGCTTTGGGGTGAAATGTTCAGAGGATCTCAATTCCATCTGATCTAGTGAGTTGTCTAGGATTGCTGGGTTTTTTGTTGTTGTTGTTGTTGTTGTTGTTGATGATGATGATGATATTTTGTCTAGAAGATTTATCCAGTGATGTCAATGGGGTATTAAACTCCCCTACTATGATTGCATTGCTACTGATCTCTCTCTTGATATCTTCTAGAAGTTTTTTTTCTATATTTGTGTGCTCCTGCATTGGGTGCATATGTATTTACCAGAGTTATAGCCTCTTGTATCGATCCCTTTAGTATTATGAAATGGTCTTTCTTATCTCTTGTTATGGCCCTCACTTTGAGGTCAATTTTGTCAGATATAAGTATTGCTCCACAAATTTTTTTTTCATTTTTGTTTGCCTGAAAAAAATTTTTCCCATCCCTTCACTTTCACTCTGTGTGAGTCCCTTGGTCTGAGATGGGTCTCTTGTAGACAGCATATATATGGGTCATGTTTTCTTATCCATTCAGCGACCTGATTTCTTTTGATTGGAGCATTTAAGCCATTTATGTTTAATGTTATTATTGATAAGTACTTGTTTATAGCCATTTTTATTCTCTGTGCCTGTGTTCCTTCTTTCCTTTTACGACAGTCCCGTTAGCATTTCTTGCATTGCTGGCTTGGTAGTAATAAACTTCCTTAGCCTTTTTTTTTTGTCTGTGAAGCTCCTGATTTCTCCTTCAATTTTGAATGGTAGCCTTGCTGGATAGAGTATTCTTATATTCATTCCCTTGCTTTGCATCACTTTGTATACTTCATCCCATTCCCTTCTGGCCTGATGTGTTTCTGTTGAGAAATCATTTGATAGTCTAATGGGAGATCCCTGTAGGTAACTTTGTCTCTCTCTGTAAGGCCTTAAGATTCTCTCTTTGTTGTTAATGTTTGCCATTGCAAATACAATATGTCTTGGTGTGGGTCTTTTGGGGTTCATTTTGTTTGGGACTCTCTGTGATTTTATGATTTTTTTCTTTCCCAAGTCAGGGAAGTTTTCTGTCATTATTTCTTCAAACAGGTTTTCAAATTCTTGCTCCTCTTCTTGTCTTCCTGGAACCCCTATGATACGAATGTTGCTTCATTTCATGTTGTACCAAAGCTCCCTTAAGCTCTCCTCCTACTTTCTAATTTTTTCTCCAATTGGTGTTCAGATTGGGTGTGTTTTCAAACCTGTCTTCTAACTCATGATTCAATTCTCCAGTTCTAGTCCACTGCTGAAACCTTCCACTGTGTTTTGTTTTTGTTTTCTTTTTAACAAAATTTTTATTGTTGCTAAGCATTTTTTATTAAGATATTATATGTGTACATATCTTACCATTGTCCCACCCACCCCACACCCATACATGCCCTCACCCCCCCAGAGTTTTGCGTCCATTTGTTATGCTTATATGGATGCATATAAGTCCTTCAGTTGATCTCTTATCTCCCCCACCTCTCCCTAACCTTCCACTGTAATTTGACAGTCTGTTTGATGCTTCACTGTCTCTGTATCTTTTTGTTCATCAGTTTATAATGTTCTTTATTATCCATAAATGAGTGAGATCATGTGGTATTTTTCTTTCATTGACTGGCTTATTTCACTTAGCATAATGTTCTCCAATTCCATCCAGGTTGCTGCAAATGATGAGAATTCCTTCTTTATTATGGCAGTATAGTATTCCATTGTGTAGATGTACCACAATTTTCTGATCCAGTTATCTGCTGACGGGCACCTAGGCTGTTTCCAAATCTTAGCTATTGTAAACTATGCTGCTATGAACATAGGGGTGCATATATCCTTTCTGATTGGTGTTTCTAGTTTCTTCGGATATATTCCCAGGAGTGGGATTACTGGGTCAAATGGAGTTCCATTATCAGTTTTTTGAGGAAACTCCATACTGTTCTCCACAGTGGCTGCACCAGTCTGCATTCCCACCAGCAGTGCACGAGGGTTCCTTTTTCACCGCATCCTCGCCAACACTTGTCGTTTGTTGATTTGTTGATGATAGCCATTCTGACAGGTGTGAGATGGTACCGCATTGTTGTTTTGATTTGCATCTCTCGGATAATTAGTGACTTTGAGCATGTTTTCATGTGTCTCTTGACCTTCCTTCTGTCTTCTTTTGAAAAGATTCTATTTAGGTCCATTGCCCATTTTTTTATTGGATCATTTATCTTCCTTTTATTAAGTTGCATAAGCTGCCTGTAGATGTTGGAGATTAAACCTTTATCAGTGATAGCATTTGCAAATATGTTCTCCCATACAGTGGCCTTTCTTGTTGTTTTGTTGATGGTTTCCTTTGCTGTGCAAAAGCTTCTTATTTTGATTTAGTCCCATTTATTAATTTTCTCTTTAGCTTCCATTGCCCTAGGGACAGTGTCAGTGAAGAAGTTCTTTTGGCATATGTCTGAGATTTTGTTGCCTGTGGATTCCTCTAGTATTTTTATAGTTTCCTGTCTTATGTTTAAGTCCTGTATCCATTTTGAGTTTATTTTTGTGTATGGTGTAAGTTGGTGATCTAGTTTCATTTTTTTGCATGTATCTGTCCAATTTTTCCCAACACCATTTATTGAAAAGACTGTCTTGACTCCATTGTATGTTCATGCCTCCTTTGTCAAATATTAATTGAGCATAGTAGTTTGGGTCCATATCTGGGTTCTCTATTCTATAACATTTGTCTACATGTCTGTTCTTGTGCCAGTGCCAGGCTGTTTTGAGAACAGTGGCTTTGTAATACAACTTGAGGTCTGGTATTGAGAGCCTCCTACTTTATTCTTCTTTCTCAGGATTACTGTGGCTATTCAGGGTCTTTTTTTATTCCAGATGAATTTGTGGAGAGTTCTTTCTAGGTCTGTGAAATATGTCATTGGTATTTTAATGGGGAGTGCATTGAATCTGTAGATTGCTTTGGATAGTATGGACATTTTAATGATGTTGATTCTACCAATCCATGAACATGGTATGTTCTTCCATCTGTTTACGTCTTCCTCTATCTCTTTTTTCAGTGTCCTGTAGTTTTCCGTGTATAGGTCTTTTACCTCCTTAGTTAAGTTTATTCCTAGGTATCTTAGGTTTTTTTTGTGTGATAGAAAATGGGATTGCTTTTTCAGTCTCTCTTTCTATAAGTACACTATTGGTGTATAGAAATGCCATAGATTTCTTGGCATTAATTTTGTATCCTGCTACATTGCCAAATACATTTATTAAGTCTATTAGTTTTTTGATAGAGTCTTTGGGTTTTTTATGTACAATAGCATGTCATCTGCAAAGAAGGACAGCTTTACTTCTTCTTTTCCAATTTGGATGCCTCTTATTTCTTCTTTTTGTCTAATTGCAATAGCTAATACTTCCAGTACTATGTGAAACAGGAGTGGTGAGAGTGGCATCCCTGTCTTGTTCCTGTTCCTAGTGGGAATGGTTTTCGTTTTTGCCCATTGAGCATGATGTTTGCTGTGGGTTTATCATATATAGCTTTTATTATGTTGAGGTATGATCCTTCTATTCCCACCTTGTTGAGAGTTTTTATCAAGAAAGGGTGTTGGATTTTGTCAAATGCTTTTTCTGCATCTATTGATATGACTATGTGATTTTTATCACTCAATTTGTTTATGTGATGTACCACGTTTATTGATTTGTGGATATTGTACCATCCTTGCATTCATGGGATAAATCCTACTTGGTCATGGTGTATTATCTTTCTGATGTACCGCTGTAGAGGATTTGCTAGAATTTTGTTGAGGATTTTGGCATCTATGTTCATGAGGGATATTGGCCTCTAATTCTCTTTCATTGTTGTTGTCTGTTGTTGTCTGTATCTGGTTTTGGTATTAGGATGATGCTGGCTTCATAAAAGGAGCTTGGAAGTGTTCCTTCCTCTTGAATTGTTTGGAATAGTCTGAGGAGGATAGGTTTTAGTTCTTCCTTGAATGTTTGGTAAAACTCTCCTGTGAGGCCGTCTGGCCCCGGGCTTTTGTTTGCTGGAAGCTTTTTGATGACTGCTTCAATTTCTTCCATAGTTACTGGCCTGTTGAGCTGTTTAGATTCTTCCTGATTGAGTTTTGGAAGTACTATGTGAAACAGGAGTGGTGAGAGTGGCATCCCTGTCTTGTTCCTGTTCCTAGTGGGAATGGTTTTAGTTTTTGCCCATTGAGCATTTCCTCTTGGTTCTTACTCATATTGTCAAATTTGTCTTCCATTCTTTTCAGCCACCTTATGACCATTTCTCTGAATTCAGTTATATTTCTCTAGGAATATGTCCATTTCCTCCAGGTTGTCCAGTTTGTTGGAATAGAGTTGTTCATAGTATTTTGTAATAATCCTTTGTATTTCTGTGGGGTCTGTTGTTATTTCTCCTCTTTTATTTCTGATTTTGTTTACTTGGGTCTTCTCTCTTTGCTTCTTGGTGAGCCTGGCTAGAGGTGCATCAATCTTGTTTATCCTTTCAAAGAACCAGCTCTTGGTTTTGTTGATCTTTTGTATTGTTTCTTTGGTCTCTATGTCGTTTTTCTCCACTATGATCTTTATTATTTCCTTCCTTCTGCTTACACTGGGCTTTTCTTGTTGCTCTCTCTCTAACTCTTTGAGTTGTTGGGTTAGGTAATTTATTACCATTGTTACTTGTTTTTTGCAGTAGGCTTGTAGAGCTATGAACTTCCATCTCAGGACTGCTTTCACTGTGTCCCATAGATTTTGGATTGTTGTGTTTTCATTGTCATTTGTTGCCATGATGGTTTTTATTTCTTCCTTGATGTCTTTGGTAACCCAGTCATTGTTTAATAGCATGCTGTTTAGTCTCCATGTGTTTGATTTCTTTGGATTGTTTTTATTGTAGTTGATTTCCAGTTTTATGCCACTGTGATCTGAGAACATACTTGATATTATTTCTATCTTCTTGAATTTGGACTTTGCCTATGTCCTAACATATGATCTAGCTTTGAAAATGACCCATGTGCACTTGAGAAGAATGTATATTCTGTGGCTTTGTGGTGAAATGTTCTGAAGATGTCAATTAATTCCATCTGGTCTAGTGAGTCATTTAGGATTGATGTTCTTTTGCTGATTTTTTGTTTGGAGGATTTGTCCAATGGTGATAGTGGGGTATTAAAGTCTCCTATTATGATTGTATTGCTGTCAATCTCTCCTTTGATATCTTCCAGGAGCTTTTTTAATGTATTTTGGTGCTCCTGTATTGGGTGCATATATGTTTACCAGAGTTATTTCTTCTTGTTGGATTGCTCTCTTTAGTATTATGAAGTGGCCTCCCTTATCTCTTGTTATGTCCTTCACTTTGAGATCTAATTTGTCGGAAATAAGTATTGCTACCCCAGCTTTTTTTTCATTTCCATTCGCTTGGAAAACCTTTTTCCATCCCTTCACTTTTAGTCTGTATGAGTCTTTTCTTCTGAGGTGGGTTTCCTGTAGACAGCATATATATGGGTTTTGTTTTCTTATCCAATCCGTTACCTTGTGTCTTTTGCTTGGGGCATTCAATCCATTTACATTTGAAGTTATTATTGATAGGTACTTATTTGTCGCCATTTTTATTCTATACCCCTGTGTTCCTTATTTGCTTCCTATTTCTTTTTTTCTATAGCAGACCCTATAGCATTTCTTGCATTGCTGGTTTGGTGGTGATAAACTCCCTTAGTCCTTTTTTGTCTGTGAAGCTCCTGATTTCACCTTCAATTTTGATTGATAGCCTTGCTGGGTACAGTATTCTTGGATTGAGACCCTTCCTTTGCATGACTTTGTATATTTCATTCCATTCCCTTCTGGCCTGATGAGTTTCTGTTGAGAAATCAGTTGCTAGTCTGATGGGGGTTCCTTTGTATGTAACTTTCTGTCTCTCTCTGGCCGCTTTTAACCCTTTGTACTCGCTTGCTTTTTTCTCGATTCCTTTATTCTACTCGGGATTTAATTTTTTAAATACCCCAGATTTTACAAAGCATGGCAGTAGAATAAAAAACTGGAGTTTCTTTTCATACAAACTTATTTATTTGGATTTTTTTATATTTCAAATTATTGATACATTCAAAGAGTATAAAAAGAGCTGCTACTGATGCTAACCGTGTCGTGTCACACTCAACATCTGAGTGCAAAAGGTTAAGATTCTTACTTTGTCGTTGGTGTTTGCCAATTTAATTATAATTTGCCTTGGCGTCGGTCTTTTGGGGTTCATTGTGATTGGGACTCTGTGAGCTTCTTGGATTTGTGTGGGGTTTTTCTTCCTTATATCAGGGAAGTTTTCTGTTATTATTTCTTCAAACAGGTTTTCTATTCCTTGCTCACTTTCCTTTCCTTCTGGAACCCCTATTATTCAGATGTTGTTGTTTTTTGTGTTGTCCCGAAGTTCCCTTAGGCTCTCCTCATGCTTTCTAATTTTTTTTTCTAGAAGCTGTTCTATTTGGGTATTTTTTTCCATCTTCTAGCTCACTGATGCGGTCCTCTGCTTCTTCTAGTCTACTCTTGATGCTTTCTATTGAGTTCTTTACAGCAGCGATGTCATTTTTCATTTCTTCTTGGTTCTTCTTCATTTCCTCTTGGTTCTTACTCATATTGTCGAATTTGTCTTCCATTCTTTTCAGCCACCTTATGACCATTTCTCTGAATTCTTTCTCTGATAGGTTGCTTGCCTCTAATTCGTTTACTTCTTTTTCTGGTGATGCCTGCTTTTCTTTCCTATGGGGGCTGTTTCTTTGTCTCCCCATGGTCTCTCTTCTCCTGATGTCTGGTTATATAGTTCTCTCTCTCCTGAGTTGATTTAAAGGTACAAAATACAACACAACCTGGTACAACACACAATGCACTAACAGAATTGTATTCACGATATTAATAACCTCCAATAAAGGTGACCCCAAGAGAAAGACAAATTAGGGGATAGGAAAGGAAGAGGAAGAGTAAAAAGAAAGAACAAAAAAAAAGGAGTGTAAAAATGAACTTGGGAAAAGAGAAGAAAAGAAAAAAAAGTAAGAGAGACAAGAACGATACTAAGAGAGAAAAGGGGAACAAACTATAAATATGGGGAGTAAACTCCAATAGAACAACCACTAATCCCATCAAATGCCAGCAACACAAACCTGGAGATTAATACAAACTACAACACCAACTAATATCAAGTTAGGCAAGGGAAAACAGAAGTAAAAAACAAACAAAAACAAAGCAAACAAAAGAACCAACCAACCAAACAAAAAAAGAATAAGCAAAACAATCTCATAAAAAAAGTATAAAAATTCAATCTAATCAACATTTAAGCAAACAACAACAAAAAAAGGCCAGAGAGAAAAACAATTTTTTTAATTATTATTATTTTTTAGTTAAGGTAGCATAGAGAGAGGTGTGTTTGGACTTGGAGCAGGGGGTTGGAAAATTAGATATATAAGTAGGGTGAAATTTTAGCAGAGGGTAAACTGAAAGAGTAGGGAAAATCTAAAGCCAGAAAGGGTTAAGATAAACAGGAGACCAAAAGGGGAAAGGTTAGGAAGAGAGTGATGGCATAAAGTTAGCGTTGAGATAGAGTAAAACGATGCTAAAGGAAAGATGCAAATAGAATGTAGGACACTAATCCCAAAATAAAACAAAGAGAAAATCAAATGACACTTTAAAAAAATAAATAAAATAATAGTAATAAAATGCTGATTGAAAATAAAAATGTAATAATTAAAAAGGTGAAAATCGAGTGTGGAAAAAGAAAAAAAATAGTTTCTTAGGTAAAAGATGCAAAAAATGAAAATAAAAAATAAAACATTAAAATAAAATTTTTTTAAAAAATTTAAATAAAAAATAAGAATAAAATGTGCAGTAGTGGCAGTCATTCACTTCCTCTATTGTTCTGTTTGGTACGCCTGTTGTCCAGTCTGGGCTGTATTGCAGTTCCCTTCGTTCCACTGCTCCTCAGTGTTGTAAGCCAGTCCTGATATTTTAAGCCAGCGGTGTCTTAATTTCTCGTATTTATTTTTGATTACACCAGAGACAATTTGTGTTTCAGCCCCTGGGTGGCAATGTTTCTGGATTGACTTCCAGGCCTCTCTAGCTTTTTTTTTTTCCCCTATGGCACTCACTACCGGTTTGTAGAGGTGTGCGCCTCAGAGCTGCATCTCTGATGGTCACTCCCAGCTCCGCTCCCCAGGTTCTGGAGAAACAACTTCCCCCTGCAGTCTCTCAGGGTATTCCCCAACTGGGTTTTCCTATGTATTGGGCTTAGTAATCAGAATCAGAAAAAGCCCAAGTGTGCCGAAATCGGTTTGGCTCAGTGGATAGAGTGTCGGCCTGCAGACTCAAGGGTCCCGGGTTCGATTCCGGTCAAGGGCATGTACCTTGGTTGCGGGCACATCCCCAGTAGGGGGTGTGCAAGAGGCAGCTGATCGATGTTTCTCTCTCATCGATGTTTCTAACTCTCTATCCCTCTCCCTTCCTCTCTGTAAAAAATCAATAAAAAAAAAAAAAGAAAAAGAAAAAGCCCAAGTGTGCGGACAGTGGGTCTGCACGCAAGACTAAGCAGCCTGCACTCCTTTGAAAATTCTTAGTCTGACCCTCCTCGTCAGATCAAAATGGGTTACTTTTTAGAGATCCCTTCTGTTAGCAGCTCAGAGGACCCCCTTCCACATTCACAGATCATGGCAGCTCCAACAGCCGCGGATTTTTCTAGGCTCAGACTTCCCTGGTCCTGTAGTTCCCGCCGCTTGCGCATTTCCCTCTCCCGCTGCTGGGACGAGAAACCTAACCTTATCCCAGGCGAAATCTGACCTTTCCTTGGTGCAGTGAAGAGTTCCTTTGAATCCGCGTGTTTGCGCCGTTTGGGGCCAGGTACTCTGGTGCTCACAGCTGTTTAGTGTTTGCTGTTGTCACAGAAAGTCAGGCTTCCAATAAAATCCTCCTTCCCTTGCAAGATGGCGAGGTTTCCCCCTCTGAGCCTGCAGCTCCGGGAGGGGACCCAACCGCTGTGGGTGCTACATGGTCAGGGGAACCCTGCCTAGCACTCCCCCACCTTCTCCTGGAGTTTAGCTGTCCCTTAGCTTGCCAACAGACACTCCCCATGCGAACCTCAGCTGTTCTTACTCTCTGCCCCAGGACCAGGCTCAGAACATGTCTCTATTCAGCCGCCATTTTCTCCATCTCCTCCTCCAGTGTGTTTTGCATTGTAGCTATATCATTCTTCATTTCCTCTTGATTCTTACATATGTTGGTAATTTTCCCATCCAGCCGGTTTAGGAAATGCATGACCTTTACTCTGAATTCTTTCTCTGACATGTTGCTTGTCTCCATTTTATTTAGTTCCTTCCCTGGCAATTCTTCCTTTCCTTTCCTTTGGGGGTTGTGTCTTTGTCTCCCCATTTTTGCTGTCTCTTTATGCCCTGGGCTCCCTGCTTGGGGTTTGAAGGGTTGAAGCCCCTAGTGGTTCAATGATCCAGGAGTTGCTAGACCAGAGGCTGGGTCTGCCTTGAGTTTCACACCTTTATCATCTCTGCTTTCGGTTGTACCCCCTTCTCCCATGGTTCTGGTCCCTCAGTTGTTTACTTTAGATTCTCAGGGTGGGCGGGGGCCAGTGCACAGTTCCTCCAGTGTGCGACTCCCTTTGGCATGCAATTTGTTGTGTGGCCCTGGCACCCAAGGCAGGATGGCGCCCAAGGACCCTCTGGTAGTGCACATATACCATATTTTTCAGCATATAAGACGACTTTTTAACACAGGAAAATCTTCTATACGCCCAGTCGTCTTATACACTGGAAAATACGGTAGTGTGGTCCTGTGACCTGTGGCTGGGCACACCAGGCCGCAACAGCAGTTCTGACATGGGCTGGGGGTAGGGCGCATGCCATGTTACAGCTCTAGCTGGGGTGGAGTGCATGCTAGCCTGAAGGCTTTGTCTGTGCTCGGGGCAGAGCCTGTACTGACCCAAAGGCTCTTTCCCTGCCAGGGGCAGATCACACACTGGTCTATGGCCCTCTACTTGGACAGGGGATCAGGAAGGCTTGGGGTATCCCTGGCTTGCACTCACAGCACAGGGATTGCAGTTTGGGATCCTGGGAAGCTGGATTTGGGCTCTGGTGAGAGGTGCAGCTTAGAAGGTCTCTCTGGTGTGCACTCACTGCAGATGTCTGAGACCCATGGCATAGTACCGTGCTGCTCACTGCCAGGAGATGGTGACGGTTCCATGAGGTTATCGCTGCAAGCAGCTCCTTTCACAGGTCTGGAGGTGGTTGCTGAGGTCGGTCTGGGTGTTGGTGTGGCTGCACTTCTGGCCTCCATTGCTCTCCTCTACAAGATGGCATGGGTTTTCATGCTAATACTGCGTCAACCTGAAAGTGCCCACGGCAATAGCAGGGGCTCCCTCTCTAGGAGAGATCTGCCAGTCTCCAGTACTCCTGTGATGTCTAACTGTCCCTCACTCCACAACACTCACCCCATACATGCCTCTCTCATTTCTTTACTCACTCTCTCCCTCCCTGCCATCCTGTCAGCCACCATATTTGCTCCTGGCTTACTTCAGTGGTTTTACTAATGTAGGGCATTCTCTGGTGTCTGTAGCTGGACTGACACGGACCATGGTGTGAAGCTTTATCTCTGTGTTGTGCACTCCTGTAAATATTGTATATGAGTGTTTCTTTTGATGTTTTGTGTCTCTTTGTTGTTTGGTTTATTTGTTTAAAGATGGGGCACATCCCGCTTTGCGGTGGGGGGGGGGGGGTGGCGCTAGCTACTAGTATTTGTCATGTGGCTGAACATGTGGCAGAGATTGCAGGAATGTCCCAGCAGCTGCCGAGAATTCTTAATCTTGGGGCCTCTTCCTGCTTTCCATCTCAGGGCATCAGCAGCCAGAAACTCTTAGCTAGTGAGAGTTCTTGTCTGTGTTTCTGTAATGTAATTTTGGTTACTGATTTGCTTTGCTTGCTTTCTATCCTTTGGGGACTTAGTTTGCTCTTCACTGCTTTGTGAACATAGGGAATCCTCTGTCTCTGTTGTTTGGGCTTTGCAGCACTCAAAATCAAAGGCTATTTGATGTGCTGGGTTAGTGTGAGATAAGATCCTAGTGTAACCAGACAATCAATGAGTTTATGCTGTCTGTCCCTACTTAAGCCAATTAAGCTGAGTCAGGGTTGAATTATATATGAGCATTTATCCCATACTTTCAGCAGTAGCAGGTCATCCACAAAAATCTTCTCTGCAGCCACATCTAAGCCAGCTGCTTGTTTAGGGTAGGACAAAGATTACATGGGGAAGTAGGATTATAGCCATGAGGAAGTAGGCAATGTGGGCTGGGGTGGGACTCCATTATTTGGGCAACAAGGATAAGGTTTCCATGATAAGAGGCAGTTCTTGAATGAGAATAGACCACATTCCAAGGTTGACTCCCAGGTCCAAGGTTGACTCCCAGGTCCAAGGTTGATTCCCAGGTCCTGGGGCCATACAACTCCCAGCCAAGTTCTACTTTAATCATGGTTAACAGAGCATCATTAATATTTCTGTTAGTAGCTAGTCCCCTATGTTCTATTTTTGCCCCTAACACTGGGAGGAGCAGATCTGCAAAAGTGCCCTCCACCAAGTTGCAGAAAGAGCGGGGGGGGGGGGGGGGGGGGGGGAGGAGGAAGAGGGCACTCCCATTTTTATAAATAAAATAAAATAGTACTTTCACATTAAAGCCACTGAAGGTCAGTGAGTTATCCCTGCCCCACCATGTTGGGAAAAAAAAAGCAACACACATGAGGACAATTGCCTGAGGGCAATTCAAGTCAGAATCCTATCAGTCTGTAGGCAGAGGTAGTCTCTGGAGGCTTTGAATCTTTGCCTGATCTAATTAGTCAGAAACAGCATTTGACACTGTTCTGCCCTAGAGATTGAGAGGCATAGCAGATTTACCTAATACAGAGTCACAAACCAAACAAGCAGCCAAAATGAGGAGACAAAGAAGCAACCCCCAAATGAAAGAACAAGAGAATCATCCAGAAGAAGAGATAAATGAAATGGAGATGAGAAATTCATCTGAAACAGAGTTCAGAGTAATGATGGTAAAGATGCTCAACAGCGTGAGAAAAGATATAGTAACTATGAAAACAGAAATAAAGAATGACATCGCATAAGTAAAGAACACATTGGAAGGAATACACAGCAGATTAGGGGAAGCTGAAGATTGATTCAGTGAATTAGAAGACAGGGTTGAAAAAAAATCACTCAATCAGATAACAAAAAAATTTAAAAAGCAGGAGCATAGCTCGAGAAAGCTGTGGGACAATGTAAAATGTAACAATATTAGAATATCATATGTGCCAGAAGAGGCAGAAAGGGAGAAAGTATTAGAGAATGTGTTTGAAGAAATAATGGCAGAAAACTTCCCTAACCTGGTAAAGGAAAAAGTCACACAAGTACAGGATGCAGAGAGAACCCCAAGCAAGAAGAACACAACTGGGCCCACACCCAGACACATCATAATTAAAATGCCAAAAATTCAAGACAAAGAGAGAATCTAAAAGGCAGCAAGAGAAAAGCAAACTGTTACCTACGAAGGAGCTCCAATAAGGCTGACACCTGATTTCTCATCAGAAACTCTACAGGCCAGAAGGGAATGGCATGAAGTACTCAAGGTAATGGAAAGCAAGGATCTGAAACCAAGATTACTATATCCAGCAAGGCTATCCTTCAAAATAGATGGTCAAATAAAGAGCCTCCCAGACCAAAAAAAGGCTAAGGGAGCATATAATCACCAAGCCAGCATTACAATAACTGCTAAAGGGACTGCTGTAATGAGAAGAAGAAAGAGAGAGAAAACTAGGCATAGAGAATTAAAATGACAATAAGTAAGTGCCTATCAATAATAACCCTAAATATAAATGTATTAATGCTCCAATCAGAAGGCATAGGGTAGCTGAATGGATACAAAACATGACCCATATATATGCTGTCTAAAAGAGACCCACCTCAGAACAAAAGACACACACAGGATGACAGTGAAGAGATGGAAAAAATTTACCATGCAAATGGAAAAGAAAAAAAAGCTGGAGTAGCAATACTCATATCTGACAAAATAGACTTCAAAATGAAGGCCATCATAAAAGACAACAAAGGTCACTATATAATACTAAGGGGATCAATCCAACAAGAGGATATAACCCTGGTACATATATGCAACCAATATAGGAGCACCTAAATATATTTTTTAAAATCTTCTAGAGAATTTTAAGGGAGAGATCAACAACAACACAGTCATAGTATAGAACTTTAATACCCCATGACTTAACTGGATAGATCCTCCAGACAAAAACTTAACAAGGAAACATTGATTCTACAGCACACACTGGATCAGATGGATTTAATTGATATTTATAGAACATTTCACCCCAAACCTGCATAATATACATTCTTCTAAAGTGCACATGGGTCATTCACAATGATAGACTACAATTTAGGACACAAAACAAGTCTCTACAACTTCAAGAAGATTGAAATTATATCAAGCATCTTCTCGGATCACAGTGGAATGAAATTAGAAATCAACTACAGTAAAAACACCCCAAAACATTTAAATACATAGAGGCTAAATAGCATGTTATTAAACAATGAATGTATTACCAATGAGATCAAGAAAGAAATCATAAACTTCCTGGAAACAAATGAAAATGAACACACAACAACCAAAAATATCTGGGACAAAGCAAAAGCAGTCCTGAGAGGGAAGTTCATAGCACTACAGGCATACCTCAAAAAAACAAGGAAAATCAACAATAAATGATTTAATGCTACAAATTAAAGAACTAGAAAGAGAACAATAAGAAAAGCCCAGAGTAAGTAGAAGAAAGGAAATAATAAAGTTTAGAAGGCAATAATAAAGATTAGATAAATAACATAGACTTAAAAAACAATACAAAAAAATCAATGAAACCAAGAGCTGGTTCTTTGAAAGGATAAACAAGATTGATGAACCTCTAGCCAGGCTCACCAAAAAACAGACAGAGGACGCTAATAAATAAAATAATAAGTGAAAATGGAGAATTAACCACTGATAGCACAGAAATACAAAGGATTATACGGAAATGCTATGAACAACGATATGCCAACAAGCTGGATAAACTGGTGAAATGTAAAATTGCTAGAAAATTACGATCCCTCAAAACTGAATCAGGAAGAATCAAGAAAAGGTGAATGGGCCAATAACAACTGATGAAATGGAAGCAGTAATCAAACAATTTCCAGCAAACAAAATCCCAGATCCAGATGGCTTCACAGGGGAGTTTTTGCCAAACTTTGAAAGAAGAACTAACACTGATACTCCTCAAACTATTTTTAAAAAATCCAAGAGGAAGGAACACTTCCAAACTCATTTTATGAGGCCAGCATTATCCTAATTCCAAAACCAGATAAAGATACAACTAGGAAAGAGAATTACAGGCCAATATCCCTCATGAATATAGATGCTAAAATCCTCAACAAAATATTAGCAAATCGGATCCAGCAATATGTTAAAAGATCATACACCGTGACCAAGTGAGATTTATTCCGGGGATGCAAGGCTGGTACAATATTTGCAAATTAATAAACAAGATACATCACATAAACCAGTTGAAAGACAAAAATCACAGGATCATATCAATAGAAGCAGAAAAAGCATTCAACAAAATCCAACACCCACTTTTTTTTTTATACATAAAAACTCTCTGCAAAGTGGCAATAGAGGGAGCATATCTCAACATGGTAAATGCCATATATGACAAACCTACAGCCAACATCATACTTAATGGGCAAAAACTAAAACCATTTTCTCCAAAACAGGAAAAAGACAGGGATGTCTGCTTCTGCCATTTTTATTCAACATAGTACTGGAAGTCCTAGCCACAGTGATCAGAAAAAAAGAAGAAATAAACGTATCCAAATTGGAAAGGAGGAAGTAAAACTTTCACTATTCTCAGATCACATGATATTGTACATAGAAAACCCTAAAGACTCCACCAAAAAACTAGATTTAGTGAATGAATTTGGCAATGTAGCAGGATATAAAGTTAACCCTTTGCACTCGCTTGCTTTTTTCTCGATTCCTTTATTCTACTCGGGATTTAATTTTTTAAATACCCCAGATTTTACAAAGCGCGGCAGTAGAATAAAAAACTGGAGTTTCTTTTCATACAAACTTATTTATTTGGATTTTTTTATATTTCAAATTATTGATACATTCAATAACCGTCACACTCGACATCCGAGTGCAAAAGGTTAACACCCTAAAATTAATTACTTTTATATACAAATAATGATTTCTCAGAAAGAGAAACTAAACAAACAATCTCATTTACCATTGCAACAAAAACATAGGATACTTAGGAATTAACAAGGAGGCAGAAGAGCTGTACCCAGAAAACTACAGGATATTGAAAAAAGAGGTAGAAAAAGATATAAACAAGTGGAAGAATATACCATGTTCATGGGTTGATAGAATCAATAACATTAAAATGTCCATACTACCCAAGGCAATCTATAGATTCAATGAAAACCCTATCAAAATACCAACAATATATTTCACGCAGCTAGAACAAATACTCCAAAAATTTATATGGAATAGAAAAAGACCCTGAGTAGCTGCAGCAATCTTGAGAAAGAAAAATAAAGATGGAGGAATCACAATACCAGATTTCAAGTTATACTACAAAGCCACAGTAATCAAAACAGCCTGATACTGGCACAAGAACAGGCATATAGATCAAAAGAACAGAACAGAGACCCCAGAAATAGACCCAGTCATTATTGTAAATTAATATTTGACAGAGAAGGCAAGAGCATGCAATGGAGTCAAGACAGTCTCTTCAATAAATGGTGTTGGGAAAATTGGTCAGATACATGCAAAAAAGTGAAACTAGACCACCAATTTACACCATACACAAGAATAAAACCAAAATGGATAAAAGACTTAAACGTAAGTCATGAAACCATAAATACCCTAGAAAAAACCATATGCAGCAAAATCTCAGACATCTCTCATAGCAATATGTTTCTGAATACATCTCCTAGGGAAAAAGACATTAAGGAGAAAATAAACAAATGGGACTACATCAAATTAAAAAGCTTCTGCACAGCAAAAGAAACCATCACCAAAACAACAAGAGAGCCCACTGCATGGGAGAACATATTTGGCAATGCTACATCTGATAAAGGGTTAATATCCAAAATTTATAAGGAACTCATACAAATTAACAGAAGAAGGAACACAAACATTCCAATTAAAAAATGGGCAAAGGATCTAAATAGATTCTTCTCCAAAGAAGTCATATGGCCAGGACATATGAAAAAATGCTCAAAGTCACTGATCATCAGAGAGATACAAATTAAAATGACAATGAGGTATCATCTCACACCTGTCACAATGGCTAACATCAACAAATTAACAAATTACAAGTGCTGGTGAGGATGTGGAGAAAATGGAACCCTAGCACACTGCTGGTGGGAATGCAGACTGGTGCAAGCATTATGGAAAACAGTATGGAGTTTCCACAAAAATTTAAAAGTGGAACTGCCATTTGACCCAGTGATTTCACTTCTAGGAATATATACTAAAACAACTCAAAACACCAATCAGAAAGGATGTATGCATTCCTATGTGCATAGCAGCACAACTTACAATAGCTAAGATCTCCAAACAGCCCAAGTGCCCATCAGTAGATGAGTGGATAAAAAAGCTGTGGTACATTTATACCATGGAATAGCATGCAGCAGTGAAAAATAAGGATCTTACCCTTTGAGACAGCATGGAGGGACCTGGAGAGTATCATGCTAAGTGAAATAAGGCATGTAGAAAAAGTCAAGTGTCACATGATCTCACTCATATGTGGAATCTAAGTAAGAAAATAAACTGATGAACAGAGTGGATCCAGAGACATAGAAGCTTGGAACAGTGTGGAATCTCATAGGGAAGGAGGGGGTGGGTGGGTGGATGTGAGGTTATCAACCAAAGACCTTGTATGCATATATGCATAACCCATGGACACAGACAATAGGTTTCTGAAGACCTGGGGTGGGGGGAGTGAGTGAGGGCTGGCTGGAGGGGGTCAATGGGGGGAAAAGGGGTACATATGTAATATTTTCAACAATAAAGTATTTTTTAAGAAAAAAAGAAGTTTTGTGATAAGAAAAAGTAAACCTTAAAAAAAAAGAAGTAGGTTATAAGGAAACGAATGCCTGGGTAGAATGGATTAAATATCCTCTACACGCCCTAAATAAAAGTGACTGTTAAGCTTGCTCGGCAGGAAGGCTAGAGGCCCAAATGGTCCCACTTCCATTTGGATGGACCTCAGACTGTAACGGGATGGAATGTATGCTTGCTCTTTATCAGGAGGGAACTGCCTGGGGAAATGATTCCTCTAAGACTATCTCCCTGTTGTTTCCATCCAAAAGAGGTAAAGAACAAGAGAACCCCAAAATGATCAGGCCCCCATCTTCCAACATAAACTATACCTCCTGCCTCTCAAGGTTGGGGGAACAGTACTCAGAGTTTATGGGAAATTTATCCCAATGCGTAAATGGCTGAGTATCCTCAAAAGTCAATCATGCTGCACTGTCAATACCCCTGCTGATGTCTGATGGTGTTATGGGGGACCCTGACTTGCGGTCTTGCCCAGCAAATAGAGCAGAACTTGCACTCTGATACAATTGGCTATCCCTTTCACTTTGGCATACCAAAGCCTTTTTCAACAGTCAGACAGACTAGGAAAAATAGAGAAATTCTACGGGGCCCCTTTAATCCACATATTTCATTGGGGTTCCAGGAGAGTGCCAAATGATTTTAAGGCTAGAAATCAGATTGCTGCAGAGTTTGAATCTGTCCTGTTGTGGTGGCCCACTGTAAACAAGAATGTAGATTGGATTAATGACATTTACTATAACCAACAAAGGCTTGTTAACTATACTTGAGACACAGTTAAAGATATAACTGAAAAACTAGATGCCACCAGCAGGATGACCTGGGAGAACAGGTTGGCCTTGGATATGATTCTGGCAGAAGGAGGAGTTTGTGTAATGTTGGAGCCAGGTTTGTACATTCGTCCCAGACAGAACCATCACTAAGGCCCTACAGGGATGACAACACTAGCTAATGAGTGAGCTGGAACCTGGGATTGAGGATCCTTTCTCTGATTCACTAGAGTGGTGGCTCTGAAAATGGGAGGGGATGATGGTATCTGTTAGGTAGAGGCAGGGGGGAAGTCCACAGCCATGCAAGCATCCGCAAGGTAGATGGTGACAAAGATAACTGGCGCCTTCCCAGACCCTTGCCAGCCTTCCCAGACCCCTGCCCGAGGCAGGAATTCCACACCTCTCATGCCCTCCACCCTCCCCTCACTAAACAGCTGTATAAAGGAAGTACCTAAGCCCCCGTTTCGGCACGAACTTCCCTGGCCCACTCTCAGACCCGGTGAGTTTCGCCTGGGAGCACAAGATTAAAACCTGCCCCCATTTTCATCGCCTGGACTCTGTGTCTTGTTTCCTGCGTCGCAAACCTTTCATCTGGTGCCGAAACCTGGGTGGGGATTGAGTGTGTATCCCATTTGGGGTAGCCCTCCCCACTTGTCTCTCAGAACCCTCAGGCTTCTTTCCAGCTCGGCAGCTTCAGCTGGTGAGTCCCAGTCCCTATTGACTCCTAGGGTCATCCTTCCGGCGTCTCTGCCTGTAAATCGAGGCCCATGTCAGAGATTGCTTTCCAGGTGTAGCCCTTCGGACCTTTCCAGGAAAGGTTCTGACCCTGGGGTGGTAGTGAAGACGTTCCTACACTTCCTAGGTCTCCTGGCCTTTTGGCCTCACTCCGGATCCCAGGGGGTTGGGGAGAGATGTCTCCTGCCATCCCTCAGATCCCAGTCCGTAGCCTTGGCTCAACAATTGGGATGCTGATCCTTGGGCCTCTGCTACTGACCCTAGGTTTCAAAATGGGCAATCAGAAATCCAAAATTGATCCTCAGATGCCACTCAGGTGTCTGCTCACCAATCTGGCTAAGCTGGGCCTGTCCCAGGATCAGCGTCCTAAACGCCTCATTTACTTCTGTACCGTGGCATGTCCTCAGTATGAATTGGACAACAGGTCAAAATGGCCTGAATATGGGACTTTCGATTTTAACATTCTGACTGACCTCAACAATTTCTGCCAACGAGCTGGGAAGTGGCTGGAGGTTCCATATGTCCAGGCCTTTTTCAATCTGCGCTCCCGTCCCTCCTCTGCTCCTTCTATTCTCTCTGACTCTTTGGACCCAGCTGCTCTCTCACTTCCACCCCTCTTGCTCCCGCTGACCGCTTTTGGCCCCCCCCCCCCCTCCTCCTCCTTCGCCACGGCTCATTTTCTTCCCCGTGGCAGCTGCTTTCCCGGAAGCCCCTCACCTGCCTGCCCATGGCTTCCGGCCGGCTGTGGGTAACACCACTGCAACCGCGCTGCTCCCTCCCTCCTCCGCCGCTGCGCTTTCTTCCCCGAGGCTGCCACCATCGTCACCTCAGGCCACCGCACAGCACGAGAGCCACCCGCCTGCCATCCCACAAGCTGCTCCAAACAGCTAAGTGTGATTTCTGTTTCGGATTGCGCTTCCATTGTGTACTATGAGCCTGCCACATTGTTGGCAGCGTGGGGCCGCCGCCATCTTGGCATGGCAAGTCCCGCCTCTCTCCAATCACATGATCTCCGGTTCCCACAGGGCTGCTGCCATCTTGGCGTGACAAGCCCCACCCCTCTCTGACCACGTGGTGGCCGCCATTTTGAACCAGTAAGTCCCGCCTCCGAAGGCCGCCCCCTGCTGCTCCTCCTCTTCCTCCTCCTCCTCCTCCTTCTCCTCCTCCTCCTCCTCCTCCAGCCCACGGCCCGCCTCCTGCTCCGCCAGCCCTCCCCCTCCTGACGCCTCCTCAGACCCAGGTCCGAGATGCGTACATGGCATTTAAGGTTTCAATGCCCGTAAGGAGCAGGCAGAGTACGCCCGCCTTCGACAGGAAGATGAGTCTGCAAACCCAAACCTTGCTACCTTTGAGGCCGACGGCAGCCATGCATGGTCCAAGGGGGACTGTGCGTGGTGGGGGTGCAATGAGAGGACACGCACCACCTGGAGCAGAAACGAAGGCCACAGTGCCATCAACCCCGGGCTCCAGCCAAGCCCTGCCCGGCATGCAGTCAAAGTGGCCACTGGAGAAGTGACTGCCCCTGGAAAAGTGACGGGCCCCCTGCGTCTCAACATAGAGAGGCTGTCCTTCCAGGTCATGACCCGCCGCTGGCCATGCTGGAACTGGCTGAAGGCTGAAGATGCCAGGACTCGGTGACCCATCACCCTTGCCGGGCCCAGGGAAACGCTCAAGGTAGTGGGTAAGCAGATCTCCTTCCTGATCATACGGGGGCTACGTCTCTGTTCTTGCCCTCCTTTTCCAGGCCATTGCCCCTTCCACGATCTCGGTCATGGGTATTGACGGCAAACATGCTCTGGCCTCAGTGCCTTCTCACCCCGCCCTCTTCCCCTCTCCTCCCTCCCCAGAGAACAACTTTCTTGCTGGCACAGGCTTATCAGAAACTCAGTTCTGAATTCAAGCAGTTAGAGGCCTGTTCCAAGAAGTTTTAAAGTTAACTGTTGACAAGGATTTTAAAAGGACCCACTCACCTGGACAGTCCTTCCCCAGGGGTTCAGAGACAGTCCTCATCTGTTTGGCCAGGCCTAACAGAGCCCTCCAACAATGCTCATTAGAACCCAGCACTCTCCTCCAGTATGTAGATGATCTCCTTCTCTGCAGCCCCTCCCTGGACACGTCTCAGAGGCATACAGCTGGCCTCCACTGGTAGGATTCTTCCATCATTGGGTCCCAAACTTTGCTCTCCTAGCTAAGCCTCTATACCAGGCCGCTAAAGAAACACCAATAGGCCCCCTCTCCTCACCCTCCCTCATTCGCCAGGCTTTTTCTAAGCTCCGGGATGCCCTTCTGGCATCTCCCCCTCTCTCTCTCCCGGACATCTCTAAACCTCTCCAACTATTTACTGATGAGAGACAGGGAATAGCTATGGGGGTTCTCACCCAGCCCCTAGGGCCAGCCTTCACCCCCGTAGCCTACCTGTCCAGACAGCTTGATCCCACAGTTCGGGGATGGCAGCCCTGCCTCTGGGCTCTGGCTGCAGCCGCTGCTCTCACCAAGGAGGCCCAGAAGATTTGCCTCCAGCAACCCTTACAAGTCTTCTCCAGGATCTTCTGTCACACCGATCCTTATCTCTCCTTGCCCCCTCTCGCATGCAGGAACTCCATCTCCTGTTCCTCGAGAGTCCTGACATCTCCCTAACTCAGTCCCCAGCCCTGAACCCAGCCACTCTCCTTCCCGCTGCCTCCACTCAAACTGCAGCAAAGCACTCCTGCCCCGAGGTCGTCAGAGGCCCTCACTCAACCTCGGGTGGGACTCTCAGATCTTCCTCTCTCTAATCCTGACTTAACTCTGTTTGTGGATGGAAGCTTGTGTGTAGACCCCCAGGGACGTCAGAAAGCCTCATACGCGATAGTAACACTCGAGCGGACCCTGGAGATGGCCTTCATCCCTCTTTACCTCGCCCACACTGCGAGAGGCAGTCACAAGTGCCTGCTCCTCCTGCTCACCCCAGGGAGGAATGTGCCCCAACTTTCCTACCCATCAAATGAGGGGACACCTCCCAGGGCAGGACTGGCAGGCAGCTGCTCTGGGAACAGGCTGACAGGTGGACGGGACTGCACACAGTAATCCTCACAACCCCCACTGCAGCCAAACTACTTGGAGATCCATCGTGGCACCACCTCTCCAGACTCCAGAGGACTCCGGAGCAGCATGACTTCTATAAATGTGAGGTGTTGGGCCCCACTAAGGTCCGCCTTAGCCGCCCTCCCCTTCCTCCTTCTCCTCCCAGCCCTGGGCAACCTACACCCACCCCCACCTGCTTATGTGTGGAGGTTCAAGGTCCATGAAACCTACAACCAGGACAGCACACAAGTCACCTGGCAGGTAGGATCTCAGGACTGCCCTCTGGTCAGATGCCAGGCGGAGATCCTGATTGCTGTCGACCTCCGGTCAGTGTCCAACGGTGGCCGACCATATGCCTGCTTTGCTTACGACCAGCGGAACCCAGACAGGTGTAATCGAGATGTCAACACCTATGGGGGTTGCTGCTGGTCAGGCTGTGTCATCCATGATGCCTACAATGAGATCAGGTCTGGTCCCTTTTTCTGGAAGGACGGGACCTTCAACATCAGGGTCCCCCCGGGACCCCTGGGACCAGCGATGGGTTGCGGGCGTTATGGGAAAACTATATGGGGGTGGTTGGAGCTCAACCCCTTCAGGGACCATCTACATCTCCCAGGAATATGTCATGGCCCAGGAGGCCCAAATCCAGGTCTCCAAAAGCATCCTACAGGCCGAACATTCCCTTAAAGGGAAGCTGCCTGATTCCCCCTGGGTAGAAGTCCTGTCTTCTTGGCTCCAACTTATCCAACACACACTACTATCCTTAATGAGACCTGCACCCTGCCCAATGTCTCGCACTGCTTTTTATGTGTCTCTCTCCAAAGACCTTTGCTGGCTGCCGTCCCA
The DNA here is from genome assembly GCF_027574615.1 of Eptesicus fuscus. NCBI lineage: Eukaryota > Metazoa > Chordata > Mammalia > Chiroptera > Vespertilionidae > Eptesicus > Eptesicus fuscus. Next base: position 3,153,067 of record NC_072484.1, on the reverse strand, counting down.
CTCATGACTCCTCCAGGAACCCAAGGACACGGTGAATGTCAGCCTCCCCTGGCTGGCATTCCCCTCTAGGAACCCGAAACTCCAGAACCCACCTTGCCCCCACGGATATGCTACCAGACCAGCAACCCGGTAACTGTGGGACGGGTCACTTGGAACTGTACCCAAAACCACACTGCAGCCAGTCCCACCAAGGTCAGCCCAGGTACCTTCTTCCCATCCAAGTACTAACCAGGCCCGACCCTGCTTAGCTTACGAGATCAGACGAGATCGGGCGCGTTCAGGGTGGTATGGCCGTAGACTCGGGTACCTTCTTTTGGTGCAACGGCACCTTAAGCAACTGTGTAAACTCCTCTGACCCCGGGCCTTGCTTCGGGGTCACAGTAGTTCCCCAGCCAACCTTGTATGGAGAGTCGGAGCTTGCCTGGTTGCTCCCTTCATCCCAGCCCCGGGCCCGCAGGGCCGCCTTCCTCCCTGTCATGTTGGGGGTAAGTATTGCTGCCTCGATAGGCCTCACTGGGGGGGCCCTCGGGAACAGTATAATCTCTGCTCAGGATTTCAATGACAAACTCCAGATAGCCCTGGAGTCTACTACTACTCCCTTAGCCTCCCTGCAGTGGCAAGTAACATCGGTAGCCCAAATAGCCCTGCAGAACTGAAAGGCCCTAGATTTTCTTACTGCGGAAAGAGGAGGAACCTGCATGTTCCTTCAAGAAGAATGCTGCTACTGCATCAACGAGTCCGGAGTGGTGGAATAGAACGTGCAGACCCTGACTAAGCTGAGTGAAGAATTACGTGCAAGACACTCCCGGAACAACTCTCTTTAGAGCTACCTGGACCCTACCCCTGATAGGGCCCCCAATTCTCATCTGTGTCTTTTTTTCCCTAGCTCCCAGCCTCCTCAAATTCAAATGTCTCAGGTGACTGTAAACCAGCTCCTGCTCCATCCCTACACTCGGCTGCCCCTCAACCCGCCTCTGCCTGACCCTGGCCTTTAACATCCCCCACCCTCTTCGCCCCTGGTCAGCAGGAAGTAGCCAGGAGGATTTCGGCGCCCCCTATCACCAAAAGGCCAGGATGTTAGGTCGAGGCAGGGGGAAAGTCCACAGCCATGCAAGCATCCGCAAGGTAGATGGTGACAAAGATAACTGGCACCTTCCCAGACCCTTGCCAGCCTTCCCAGACCCCTGCCAGAGGCAGGAATTCCACACCTCTCATGCCCTCCACCCTCCCCTCACTAAACAGCTGTATAAAGCCCTGGCCCACTCTCGGACCCGGTGAGTTTTGCCAGGGAGCGCAAGATTAAAACCTGCCCCCTTTTTCATCGCCTGGACTCTGTGTCTTGTTTCCTGCGTCTCAAACCTTTCAGTATCTATATTCACCTCTTTGATAATTGGGTTAGGAGTTACAGTGATGGGATATTGTATCATTTCATGTAGGAGGGGCCTTATCCAAAGGTTAATTGAAACCGCATTGACCAAACAGCAACATAATCTTCTCTTAGATGCTGCACAGCATGAAAGTCAATGAATGTCAGAGTGTGAAGAGAAGGGTTAAGTAAAAAAAAAGGGGGGGGGGGAAGGGAATTGTGAGAATAAACAAGTAATCTTTTATGTCAAAGAAGGGAGTGTGGGCAGCAGCCATTTTGGCCAAGTTGACTTGCAGCTCCCCTGGGAACTGCCATTATGAAATGTCAAAGGTCAACCCTGCTCTTTTTCCTTTAAATTAGTCAATCATGTAAGAATGTGTGCATAAACTCTGACCAATCAAGAGTGAGGGAGAAATGGCATGCATCAGGGATAAAGCCTGAGTGGACCACCTGCTCAGTGTGCATGTTTGCCAGACATTGTGCGTGTGCACCCTCCTGCAGGAGTAAAGGTATTGCCTTGTTGTCTGGTTCCTGAGTAAACTTTATGTCCCACCAGGAACATGGTTGGGGGCTCACCTTCTTTCTAACATTTCTGAGTCTGAGCAAAACACCTTCACCATATAAATGAGAGCTGAACTCATTCAGCTCCGAAGATAAAGGGGCACATCCTCCCTCCAGCCCGATTCTCGAGTGTTCTTGGGTGATGAAGAACATTTGTGTAGATCTCAGAGTTCCTCACAGTGTGCAGGAGCCTCACAGGGAAGTCCCAACTCAACTGCCATTAACTAACTGGCTCGTCCAGGGGCCCCCATAAGGCTTGGTCTGCCAGGGCCCTGAGCCCTTCTGGTTGTGTTAGACAACTGGGAGAGAAACTGGGCACATGATAAGGTTGAGTTGTGACTCGAGGGGTGAGAGCCTCATGGAGCTCAACCCATAAGCAGCTCACTTGGACCCACTACATAACATCCCTAGAAAATTTGCTCAGACTACAGATATCCAAAAATAAATAAATAAATAGAAATTAGCATGGGAAATTGTGCCTACAAGGCCAGAAACTCCCAAACCCCAGCCCTCATTTAATACTCCTGATAGGAAGCCTTTACTTGCAAGTGCTTTACAGAAATGGGAAGATTTAACTAGAAAATAGCAACTCAGAAATGGCCAAAATGCAATTTTTTTTGGGTACCTACATTAATATTTTGCATGCAAAAATTAGAAAAATGCCAGCTCTAAAATTAAACTGAATGACTATATGGGAAATATCTTGATTTGGAAATTATTAGCTTTTAAGGAAAAGCATAGAAAAAAAAATCTTCCAAAAAATTAATAAGAAATGTTAGAGACTGTCTCAGAACTATCCTGAAGCTAATAAATGCCTACCCCCCATTCTTCCCCTTCCTTTCTGAGCTTCCTTGTCTGCACTTGCCTTTCCTCTCCCTTCTTCCTTCCCTTTCCTTCTTCCCTCCTACACTGACTAGAAGAAACATGAGAAGAGGAATTCTAACAGCTCCCTTTGGAAAAAGCTGGTCTCAGCTAGAGAGGAAATGGCAATTATCCCCAACTTTATCCAGGACCCTGATGGATTCACAAAAATTTAACTGTTAGAACATGTAATCTTGGTTTTTCTGACCTATTCCAATGAATACACCTACAGGTTTCTGAGAGCAAGGCAACAGAATTATTAAATAAGGTCTGCTATGAAACTGTAGAGAGTCTTTTGCTGTAAAAAGCCAGGTCACCATAAGAAAGACTGTAAAAAAAACAACCACCACCAAACAACCAAAGTGTGATTTACAAAGAGAAAACAGAAGCAAACATAGGGCTACTCCAGGACTATGACAGGGTATTTTCCCCTTCTCCTTACTAACACTTTAAGATAAATTTAAATTATCATAAAAGGGGAAGTTACAGTTTTCAAAATGGCAGCTGAATGGGCAGACATGTCCTGCACTTTCTCATGAAGCAGATAGAAGGAACAACTAAATCAAATAACATCTCTGCCCGCCCCCCCCGCCCCCGGGAATTGGTGAATTAAACCCAGCTGGTGAGACAATCTGCAGTTGGAAAGGACAGAGGACACCTGGAGAACGGGAGGAGCAGGGATCTGGGCTAGAGAGAGAGATGTGCAACCACCAGGATGAGAGGGTCAGAAGGAACCTGCGCTGCACCAAGTCCCTTGGGGACACGCGTAACACTCAACTGTGGAAGAGGGTTCACAGGGCTGATGGCAGATGGGGAATCTAGATTTAAATCCACAGCCATGATAGGCTGTGCCCACAAAGTCAGCCTGAAGAACTGCCCAAGCCACGCAGTATGGGGAGGGGAGAGGGGAAGGGAGGGAGAAACTCACAGTGGCATGGTTGTTTTGCTTTTATATTTTCCAGGCTTTTATTCACTAAACCCAGTTCATAGGACCTTTCAATTACAAACACTCACTGAGGCTGCAGTGCAGGTGGTGGTGCAGTTTTGTGGAGGCTAGAGAGAGGCTGTGGAGAGTAGCAGGACAGAGAGAGGTGACCAGGAATCTGGCACTTGGACATTCTGGACCCTCCAACTCTAAGCAACCATTTTTCTTCTGAAGAGCAAGATCCTCATAGCACCCACAGGGCAACTAGTGCAACTACACTGAGCCTCGAGCTTTGCAGAGGAAACAAAGAACCTAAATACTGTATTTTCCGGTGTATAAGACGACTGGATGTATAAGACTAATTTCTGGGTTAAAAAGTCATCTTCTACGCCAGAAAATACGGTAGTCCAATATATCTAATCCATTATATCTAATCCCATCAATATAGTCCAATATACGGTATTTTCCAGTGTATAAGACGACTTTTTAACCCAGGAAATCTTATACACTCAGTTGTTTTATATGCCGGAAAATACGGTAACCCCAGGGAGCCCTCAGGGGCTGGGTTGAGGGGCCATTTGGTACCAGAAACCAATACAGCAACATCCCCACCTAAAGCCCTCATCAGAAGTAGATGCTTCTGTAAATAAGACTGAAAGCAGGCAGACAAACAAAGTGGGCAGATTGGCCCCACCTGCCTGCAACCAAGGCCATGGAGACAGACACAGAGGTGCAGTGGATCGCTGGGAACTTCAACATGGTGCTGATTTCCTAACAGGAAACTGGCAGACAGAACAGTAGAGAGGGGTCTTAAACCAGACCCCATGGGACATTAAAACTTGGCTGAAGTAAACAACACTTCACTTTTTTTATCTTTTACTTAAAAACATTTATTTTTCTTTAATTTTTTAACCTTTTATTTTGGTTGTATTATTTTTCTTCATTTTATTTTTTATCATTATTTTATTTTATCTTATTTTTTCTTTTTTTCCACTCTTTTCTTTCTTACTTCTCCCTTTTTCATCCTGTTACACTTCTGTCCCTGCTTTAGTTTTTCTCTCTCCTTTTTTTTACCCCTTGTTAAAAATTGATCTTGTTTATCTGCTTTATTGACATGTTATTATTGTTGTCTCTGTTGGCTGACTCATATATCTAATTTCCTCTCCCCTGCTCCTAGTCTATGCACCCTTCTCTTTTCTCTTCCTTCACTAGCCAAGTTTTATAGGCTTTTGTTTTTCCTCTCCTTTCTTCTTCTCTTCTTCTCCTAATTGCTTAATTAGTTTCACTCACTAAACTCAAGCCTATCTGCTCTCTCCTCTATTCTCCATTTCTGAAAATAGGTGAATATATAGATAGATAATTTTTATTTATTTTCTATTTATTGATTATTTTGTTTTTTACTTTTCTGCTTATCCACTTTCTACCTTCTCTATACTGAACCATGGCCATTCCCCTATTCATTCAATTCTCTTACTTTACTTTATGGATATAAGCTTTGCCTGTACAGATTCTGCCCACTCTCCCTTTTTTTCTGGGTGTTTGTTGTTTGCAGTTTTTGGTTCATTGGTTTGTTTTGTGAAGTTTTCTCCCCATATATGTATATTTTTTTTCTTATTTTCTTTCTTAAGTTTCTTTTTTTCAAAATAATTTTTGCTCTCCTTTCTCTCTCCTAATTCTCTTTTCTCTGGTGGTCACTTTTATTGGGGTTATTGGTGTTATCAGTACATTCCTGTTTTGTTCCCTTTGTGTTGTGTCTTGTCGAGTTGTATTTTGTGCTGTTTGGTCAATGTGGTAGAGAGTGAGCCACATAACTAGACACCTTGAGAGGAGACTTCATCCACGAATGGGACAATAACACTCAAGACCCAACTACACCAAGAGAACCCAAATATCCCAAATAGAGACATCCCTAGAACACCCAGGCCAGAAGACCTGAGAGATTGCACCACTGGGTGCTGGAGGTTAAGTCCAGCAGGTCATAATAAATGTGAGAAGTCTTCAAAAGGTTGAACGGACTCTTTCAGCAGGACTGAAAATCTGCATGTTATTACCTGTTGCTGGAACAGCTGAAGGCAGTTCCCACAACCTGATGATCGTTTATTGTTTACCAAACCTTACCTTTGATATGTATATCTGCTTTGCTATAGGGAAAAATGTGGAAATAAAAAGCTGTGGGTCCGAACATTCGAAGATCCCACTTCACAAGAAAGTGGAGTCTCCCCTGGTTCCCCCATGCCTCCCAAATTTATATTTCTAGTCTCTCTATTCATTATGCGTAGCCCTTCTCCGGATTCCTGAACCCTTGCAGCTGCAAAAAGACTGCAGCAACTGGGTCCCTCAAAACATGTACTATATAAGACAAACTCAAAAAAATCTGGGTGACATAGAAGTGTGATCTAATACATAGAAACAACCACAAAGGAATAGCAAAATTTGGGAGACAAAGAAACAACCTCCATACAAAAGACAAGGAGGAATCACCAGAAAAGAAAGTAAATGAAATGGAGGTAAGCAATTTGTCAGAGAAAGAATTAAGAGCAATGGTTATAAGGACACCGAAAAGGATGGAAGAAAAATTCAACATGTGTAAGAATCAAAAGGAAATGAAAAAGAACCAAGAGGAAATGAAGAATGACATAGCTGCAATAAAGAACACAATGGAAAGTGTCAACAGTAGACTAGAAGAACCTGAGGACTGCATCAGCAAGATAGAAGGTAACAGAAAAACAACACCCAAGCAGAGCAGCAACTGGAAAAACAACAACAACAACAACAACTTAAAAAGCAGGACGAGAGACTAAGAGAGCTTTGGGACAACACAAAATGAAACAACATCTTCATAATAGGAATGTCAGAAGGAAAGAAAACTGAGCAAGGAATAGATAAACTGTTTGAAGAAATAATGACAGAAAACTTCCCTGATGTTGGGAAGAAAAAACTCACACAAGTCCAAGAAGCACACAGAGTCCCAAACAAGATGAACCCAAAAAGACCCACACTAAGACACATCATAATTAAATTGGCAAACACCAATGACAAAGTAAGAATCTTAAAGGCTGCCAGAGAGAGACAGAAAGTTACATACAAGGGATCTCCCATTAGACTATCAACTGATTTCTCAACAGAAACACATCAGGCCAGAAGGGAATGGAATGAAATATATAAAGTGATGCAAAGCAAGGGGACTGAATCCAAGAATACTCTATCCAGCAATACTATCATTCAAAATTGAAGGGAAAATCAGGAGCTTCTCAGACAAAAAAGGGTTTAGGGAGTTTATTACCATCAAGCCAGCAAATCAATAAATGCTAAAGGGACTGCTGTAAAAAAAAAAAAAATAGGAAGGGAAGAAGGAACACGGGCATAAAGAATAAAAATACCTATCAAAAAATAAAATTACCTATCAATAATAACCTTGAAGGTAAAAGGCTTAACTGCTCCAATCAAAAGACATAGGGTAGCTGAATGGATAAGAAAACATGACCCATATATCTTCTGTCTATAAAAGACCTACCTCAGAACAAAGAACTCACACAGACAGATAGTGAAGGGATGGAAAAAACTTTTTAAAACTAAAGTGAGTAATTCAACAAGAGGATATAACTCTGGTAAACATATATTCACCCAATAAAGGAGCACCCAAATACAAAAAAACCTTCTGGAAGATATTAAGGGGAAGATCAACAGCAATACAATCATAGTAGGGGACTTTAATACCCCACTGACACCACTGGATAAATCCTCTAAACAAAAAATCAGCAATGAAACATCAATCCTAAATGACTCACTAGATCAGATGGAATTAATTGACATGTTCAAAATATTTCACCCCAAAGCTACACAGGACATTTTCAAAGATAAGACCACATATTGGAACACAGGCAAAGTCTCTTTAAATTCAAGGAGATAGAAATCATATCAAGCATCTCCCCAGATCACAATGGCTTAAAATTAGAAATCAACTACAGTAAAAACAATGAAAAAAATCAAACACTTGGAGGCTAATTAGCATGCTATTAAACAATGACTGGGTTACCAGAGAGATCAAGGAAGAAATAAAAACCATCATGGCAACAAATGACAATGAAAACACAGCAATCCAAAATCGATGGGACACAGTGAAAGCAGTCCTGAGATGGAAGTTCATAGCTCTACAGGCCTACCTCAAAAAACAAGAAAAAATGGTAATAAATTATCTAACCCTACAACTTAGAAAGAGAGCAACAAGAAAAACCCAGAGTAAGCATAAGGAAGGAAATAACAAAGATTAGAGCAGAAATAAACAACCTAGAGACCAAAAAACAAACAAACAAAAAAGATCAATAAAATGAAGAGCTGGTTCTTTGAAAGGATAAACAAGATTGATGAACCTCTAGCCAGGTTCACCAAGAAACAAAGAGAGAAGACCCAAATAAACAAAATCAGAAATGAAAGAGGCGAAGTAACAACTGACCACAAAGAAATACAAAGGATTGTAAAAATATACTATAAACAACTATATTCCAACAACCTAGACCAAGTGGACATATTTTTAGAAAAATACAAGCTTCCAAAACTCAATCAAGAAGAATCAAAGAACCTGAATAAGCTGATAACTACCAATGAAATTGAAGCAGTAATCAAAAAACTTCCAGCAAACAAAAGCCCGGGGCCAGAAGGCTTCACAGGGGAGTTTTACCAAATATTCAAAGAAGAACTAAAACCTATCCTCCTCAGACTATTTCAAAAAATTCAAGAGGAAGGCATACTTCCAAGCTCTTTCTATAAAGCCAGCATTACCCTAATCCCCAAACCAGATAAAGACACTACAAAGAAAGAGAATTACAGGCCAATATCCCTCATGAACATAGATGCTAAAACCTCAACAAAATTCTAGCAAATCGGATCCAGCATTACATTAGCAAGATCATACACCATGACTAAGTGGGATTTATTCCAGGGATGCAAGGCTGGTAAAATATCCTCAAATCAATAAACGTGATACACCACATAAACAAATTGAAAGACAAAAATCACATAATAATATTAATTGATGCAGAAAAAGCATTTGACAAAATCCAATACCCTTTCTTGATAAAAACTCTCAGGAAATAGAGGGATCAACCTCAACATAATAGAAGCCTTGTATGACAAACAACAGCCACCATCATACTCAATGGGCAAAAACTAAAACCATTTCCCATAAGAACAGGAACAAGACAAGGATGCCCACTTTCACCACTCCTGCTTAACATGGTACTAGAAGTGCTATCCATGGCAATCAGATGAGAAGAAGAAATAAAGGCATCCAAATTGGAAAAGTAGAAGTAAAACTGCCATTATTTGCAGATGACATGAAATTGTACATAGAAAACTCTAAAGAGTCCCTCAGAAAGTGATTAGACTTAATAAATGAATTTGGCAGTAGCAGTATACAAAATTAATACCCAGAAATCTATGACTTTTTTTATACACCAATAATAAACTCACAGAAAGAGAAACTAAAAAAAAAAAAAATCCCATTTACCATTGCAACAAAAAAATTAAGATACCTAGGAATAAACTTAACTAAGGAGGTAAGAGAACTGTACTCAGAAAATTTCAGGACATTGAAAAAAGTGATAGAGGAAGACATAAACAAATGTGCTGGGGGCTAATTCCAGTAGGTCATAAATGAAAGAAGTTCATCAAAAGGTTGGTTAACCTTGAGGCTTCGGCAGGGCTGCAGATACATGTTATTTCCTGCTGCCAGACAGCTGAGGACATTTCCCCAAACCTGAAAATCTACATGTTATTACCTGCTGCTAGCCAAACAGCTGAACAGTCGAAGGCAGTTCCCCCAACCTGTTACTTTACTGATTACCAAACTTTATCTTTGATATGTGTATTTGCTTTGCTTTAGGGAAAAAAAGGTGTGAATAAAAAGCTCCGGGTCTGGAGATTCAGAGAGAACTTAGTTACTAAAGCTAAGCTCCATCTGGCTCCCTCATGTATTCCAAATTTATATTTCATGTCTAGTCTCTTTATTAATTTACGTGCAGCCCTTCTCCAGATGCCTGAACCTTTCTCGATGCTGAGAATGCCCCCAGCACAAATGGAAGAATATACCGTGTTCATGAATTGGTAGAATCAACATCATTAAAATGTTCATACTACCCAAAACAACCTATAGATTCAATGCAATCCCCATTAGAATACCAATGGCATATTTCACAGACCTAGAGCAAACTCTCCTAAAATTCATATGGAATTAAAAAACAAAAAACACACAACAACCCCAAATAGCTGCAGCAATCCTGAGAAAGAAGAATAAAGTTGAAGGGATTACAATACCAGCTATCAAGGTATATTCAAAGCCACTATTCTCAAAAGTTCCTGGTATTGGAACAAAAACAGGTATATAGACCAATGGAACAGAACAAAGAACCTGGAGGAGAGGAACCAAGATGGCAGCAAAGGTAAACAACTAAACTGCCGCCTCCCACAACAATTTCAAAAATACAACTAAAAAACAAAACGTCTACCACCCAGAACCACAAGAAAGCTGGCTGAGTGGTAGATTTACAACGAAGAAGAGAAGGGAGCGCAAATGCTGGAGAGCTGAGGTACGGAGGCGCGCGTGAAGCGGGCTGGCGGCGGGCGACTGGGCGCGCGGCTTTTCTTCAAACCGAAGGGAGACAAACTCCCGATCACTCTGAACTCCAGTTTCTGGGGACACGCGGGGGACCCAGACGCCTATGGGGAGAAGCTGGACTCTCGGCCATTGGTCGGAGAGTGAGAGTGACTTTTCTGCAGAGGTGCACCCAGCAATCAGGGTTTGCTGCGCTGGAGGGCGAGACTTGGGGACTTGGAAATGTGGAAAGGCAGAGATAGCTGTTGACCATGCCCCAGCCTAGTGACACCCTGAGACCCAGCCCCGCACATTCTACAAACCCGCCCAGGCTCCACACAGCGGCTTTTACATATAAATGGCCTGTTTTGTGGCAGCTCAACCAAATTAACTGCAGCTCCAGTCAGACTGCTCCAAAACCGCCCAAGCAAAGAGGAGAAAACTGTAGCTCTTGCTGTAGCTCCTGCTGGGAGGCCTCAGACCTGCACCCCATTGGAGATCCAGACACTAGGGTATCTAGTGGTCGGTGTGGATGACACCAGACTTGAACCACTCTCATAAGGGACACATTCAAGAGGCAGACTCAGAACGAACCGGAGAGAAACCAAGATGGCGGCATAGGTTAAACACCTAACCTGCAGCCGGGCACAACAATTTCAAAAATACAACTAGAGGTCAGAACGGACATCGCCCAGAACCACAGGAGAGCTGGCGGACTGAAATGCCCACAGCTGGGGGGAAGGAGAAGGCCACGGGGACAGTCGGGGAAGCCGTAAAAGCCTGAGGTATGGAGAAACGGGCGGAGACACGAGCACACGCGCCTGCGGGGAGGATGGAACCAGAGAGGAGGGGGCGGCTGATGACCTGGCCAGAGTTCACTGGCAGGAAGGAGATAAAGGCTCCGGAGTGCGCTGAGCACCGGCTCCGATTGCACTGAACCCCATTCCGGGCGAAACCCTGGGAAACTCACTCACTTTCGCAACTCCGCCGCCCCCGCAGGCTGCCGGGCCCGGGACGCTGGGGACGCCGCCGCAGCGGCAGCGCCCGGAGCCCGGCGGCCTCCCAGCACCCGTCCCCGCCGTGCAGCCCCCGCGCGCCTGGTGCCACGGGCCGCGCGCCCCGCACACCGGACGGAGGCCCGGGCGCCCTCTCCGTGCACCTCCCGGCGGCGCTAGACTTCAGTAGAGTTGACTGAATTCAAGGGATTAAGAAGTATAAATTGGGGGGACGCCGCGGCGGCGACGTCCGGAACACGGCGATGGCGGTGCCTGGAGCTCAGCGGCCGCCCAGCGCCCGTCCCAGCCGCGCGGCCCTCGCACGCCTGGTTCCGCGGGACGCGCGCACCGCGCACTGGACGGAGGCCCGGGCGCCCTTTCCGTGCACCTCCAGGCGGCGCTAGACTTCAGTAGAGTTGACTGAAATGAAGGGATTAAGAAGTACAAATTGAGAAGTTTGAAAAAGATGGCGGCGGAGGTTAAAGGCTGTTCTGTTGCCTCGCACCCAGCGAAATCGGAGGGGATGAGGTGTGGAGGTGCGTGGGTCTGGCTGGTGGTGGGGGAAAGGGGCTTTTGTTCCAAACCTAAGGGAGATTAGCTCTCCATCACCCTGAAACCCATCTTCTGGCGAACCGCGGGAGACCCAGATGCCTGCGGGGAGAGGCGGGACTCTTGCAGAGGTGCGCCCAGCAATCAGTGTTTGCTGCGCTGGAGTGCGGAACGAGGGGACTTAGATACATGGAAGGCAGAAGGACCAGACTCACAGCCATCGAGGCTCGCCGCACCATGGCCTGTTGGCGCCCTGAGACCCCGCCCCGCCCTGGGACCCGCCCCGCACGTTTTGAAGACCTGCCCCGCAAGTCTTGCAGGCACACCTGCGCCCCAAGCAATGGCTTATGCATGTGGGTGGCCTGCCCTCTGGCAGCGGACCAGATGATCTGCTGTTCTAGTCGGACTGCTCCAGGGCCACTCAGACAGGAGGAAGAAACTACAGTTTTTGCTGTAATCCTTGCTGAGTGCCTAAGGCAGTAGCTGATCTACACCCCATTGGAGACCCAGAAACGAGGGCATCTAGTGGTCTGTGGGAGATGACACCAGATTTCAACCACGCGCATAAGGGACACATTCAACGGGAATATTCAGTGAGCGCCAAAGCTTTGCTGCACCAAGACCCGGCCCATAAACGTGTCTCCTGCACAGCAACTCTTCCTTTATAGACAAAGAGAGTCCCCCCAGTGACACCAACAACAATCAAGACTTAACTATACAAAGGAGGACCAAGATGGAGGCATAGGGCGGAAGCCTGATTGTTGCCTACCACAACAACTTTGAGACTACGACAAGAGAGCAGAGCAGACACCATCCAAGACCACCATAGGGCTGGCTGAGTAGATGCTCTACAACTAGAATAAAAGAGGGGTATGTGGGATGATGCTGATGCCGGTGACCCAAAGACCACACTTTAAGAACTACAGCTCAGGCGACACAAAAGAACTATGGCTCAGGCGATACAACAGCGGCCTGGAACGTGCTCAGCGCAGTTCCCCCGGCGGTCTCCGGCTGAGGGGACGGCTCCACTGGCAGCCAAGCATGGACAGACGAGCCCCTATGAGACATGGGGTGGGAGACTCCGCGCTTGCTGACCTCTGAGTCCATCAAGAATCTCAACGCCCCGGAAGCGGCCAGGTGCGCATGCTCGGCGACCGGCCACCGATGCAGACCCAAGGGCCGACGCAACGACGCCAGACTGGCCCACCGCCATGCACCGGGTGCACCGGAGCTTCGCCGAGCCGCCGCCCGACGAGTTCTGCAGCAGCCATACTGGAGCTCTGGAAGGATGGCCAGGGGAATTGCTGAGGGGGGATTGACCGGCAGGAATTGGGATCGGGAAGACGGGGCCCCGCTGAGACCCGGATGTGGGCGGGGTTGTGCGCCTCTGGGCTCGGGTGTGGTCACACGCCTCTGGGTATAAGTGAGGCCTCACGTCCCTGGGTCTAGGTGAGGCCACATGCCCCTGGGTCCAGGTGAGGCCGGACTCCGGGTCCGGGTGAGGCCAAGTGCCCCTGGACCCGGATGACGCTGGATCCCGTGCCCGGGCGAGGCCAAGCGCCCCTGGGTCTGGGAGAGCCCACACACCCCTGGGTCCAGGCGAGACCATGTGTCCCTGGATCCGGGTGAGGCCGCGTGCACCTAGGCCCGGGTGAGCCCAAGTGGCCCTGGGTCTGGGAGAGGCCAAGCGTCCCTGGGTCCGGGTGAGACCATGTGTCCCTGGATCCGGGTGAGGCCTCGGGCACCTAGGCCCGGGTGAGGCCACGTGCCCCTGGGTCTGGGAGAGGCCAAGCGTCCCTGGGTCCGGGCGAGACCATGCGTCCCTGAATCCGGATGAGGCCTCGTGCACCTAGGCCCAGGTGAGGCCACGTGCCCCTGAGTCTGGGAGAGGCCAAGCGTCCCTGGGTCCGGGCGAGACCATGCGTCCCTGAATCCGGATGAGGCCTCGTGCACCTAAGCCCGGGTGAGCCCAAGTGGCCCTGGGTCTGGGAGAGGCCAAGCATCCCTGGGTCCGGGCGAGACCATGTGTCCCAGGATCCGGGTGAGGCCTCGTGCACCTAGGCCCGGGTGAGCCCAAGTGGCCCTGGGTCTGGGAGAGGCCAAGCATCCCTGGGTCCGGGTGAGACCATGTGTCCCAGGATCCGGGTGAGGCCTTGTGCACCTAGGCCCGGGTGAGCCCAAGTGGCCCTGGGTCTGGGAGAGGCCAAGCATCCCTGGGTCCGGGTGAGACCATGTGTCCCTGGATCCGGGTGAGGCCTCGTGCACCTAGGCCCGGGTGAGCCCAAGTGGCCCTGGGTCTGGGAGAGGCCAAGCGTCCCTGGGTCCGGGTGAGACCATGTGTCCCTGGATCCGGGTGAGGCCTTGTGCACCTAGGCCCGGGTGAGCCCAAGTGGCCCTGGGTCTGGGAGAGGCCAAGCATCCCTGGGTCCGGGTGAGACCATGTGTCCCAGGATCCGGGTGAGGCCTCGTGCACCTAGGCCCGGGTGAGCCCAAGTGGCCCTGGGTCTGGGAGAGGCCAAGCGTCCCTGGGTCCGGGTGAGACCATGCGTCCCTGGATCTGGGTGAGGCCTCGTGCACCTAGGCCCGGGTGAGCCCAAGTGGCCCTGGGTCTGGGAGTGGCCAAACGTTCCTGGGTCTGGGTGAGACCATGTGTCCCTGGATCCGGGTGAGGCCTCGTGCACCTAGGCCCGGGTGAGCCCAAGTGGCCCTGGGTCTGGGAGAGGCCAAGCATCCCTGGGTCCGGGTGAGACCATGTGTCCCTGGATCCGGGTGAGGCCTCGTGCAACTAAGCCCGGGTGAGACCAAGTGGCCCTGGGTCTGGGAGAGGCCAAGCGTCCCTGGGTCCGGGTGAGACCATGTGTCCCTGGATCCGGGTAAGGCCTTGTGCACCTAGGCCCGGGTGAGCCCAAGTGGCCCTGGGTCTGGGAGAGGCCAAGCATCCCTGGGTCCGGGTGAGACCATGTGTCCCAGGATCCGGGTGAGGCCTCGTGCACCTAGGCCCGGGTGAGCCCAAGTGGCCCTGGGTCTGGGAGAGGCCAAGCGTCCCTGGGTCCGGGTGAGACCATGCGTCCCTGGATCTGGGTGAGGCCTCGTGCACCTAGGCCCGGGTGAGCCCAAGTGGCCCTGGGTCTGGGAGTGGCCAAACGTTCCTGGGTCTGGGTGAGACCATGTGTCCCTGGATCCGGGTGAGGCCTCGTGCACCTAGGCCCGGGTGAGCCCAAGTGGCCCTGGGTCTGGGAGAGGCCAAGCATCCCTGGGTCCGGGTGAGACCATGTGTCCCTGGATCCGGGTGAGGCATCGTGCACCTAAGCCCGGGTGAGCCCAAGTGGCCCTGGGTCGGGGAGAGGCCAAGCGTCCCTGGGTCCTGGTGAGACCATGTGTCCCTGGATCCGGGTGAGGCCTCGTGCACCTAGGCACGGGTGAGCCCAAGTGGCCCTGGGTCTGGGAGAGGCCAAGCATCCCTGGGTCCGGGTGAGACCATGTGTCCCAGGATCCGGGTGAGGCCTCGTGCACCTAGGCCCGGGTGAGCCCAAGTGGCCCTGGGTCTGGGAGAGGCCAAGCGTCCCTGGGTCCGGGTGAGACCATGCGTCCCTGGATCTGGGTGAGGCCTCGTGCACCTAGGCCCGGGTGAGCCCAAGTGGCCCTGGGTCTGGGAGTGGCCAAACGTTCCTGGGTCTGGGTGAGACCATGTGTCCCTGGATCCGGGTGAGGCCTCGTGCACCTAGGCCCGGGTGAGCCCAAGTGACCCTGGGTCTGGGAGAGGCCAAGCATCTCTGGGTCCGGGTGAGACCATGTGTCCCAGGATTCGGGTGAGGCCTTGTGCACCTAGGCCCGGGTGAGCCCAAGTGGCCCTGGGTCTGGGAGAGGCCAAGCGTCCCTGGGTCCGGGTGAGACCATGCGTCCCTGGATCCGGGTGAGGCCTCGTGCACCTAGGCCCGGGTGAGCCCAAGTGGCCCTGGGTCTGGGAGAGGCCAAGCGTCCCTGGGTCCGGGTGAGACCATGTGTCCCTGGATCCGGATGAGGCCTCGTGCACCTAGGCCCGGGTGAGCCCAAGTGGCCCTGGGTCTGGGAGTGGCCAAACGTTCCTGGGTCTGGGTGAGACCATGTGTCCCTGGATCCGGGTGAGGCCTCGTGAACCTAGGCCCGGGTGAGGCCACGTGCCCCTGGGTCTGGGAGAGGCCAAGCGTCCCTGGGTCCGGGTGAGACCATGTGTCCCTGGATCCGGATGAGGCCTTGTGCACCTAGGCCCGGGTGAGCCCAAGTGGCCCTGGGTCTGGGAGAGGCCAAGCATCCCTGGGTCCGGGAGAGACCATGTGTCCCTGGATCCAGGTGAGGCCTTGTGCAACTAAGCCCGGGTGAGGCCACGTGCCCCTGGGTCTGGGAGAGGCCAAGCGTCCCTGGGTACGGGTGAAGCCAGATCCTGGGTCCGGGTGAGGCCGTGCGCCCCTGGATCCATCCGGGTGAGGCTGGGTCCCAGGCCCGGGTGAGACCACGCGCCCCTTGGGTATGGGTGAGGCCATGTGCCCCTTAGTCCAGGTGACGCCGTGCCCCTGGGTTCGGCCGAGACCAAACCAGAGGGAGTCGGACCTCCATTACCACCATTTGTCCACCATCCAGAGCTGAGGGGTCA
Source organism: Eptesicus fuscus (assembly GCF_027574615.1). NCBI lineage: Eukaryota > Metazoa > Chordata > Mammalia > Chiroptera > Vespertilionidae > Eptesicus > Eptesicus fuscus. The sequence goes on along the minus strand of NC_072484.1, from coordinate 3,136,591 downwards.
GTGCTGACATGTACACATAAGGAACTACTGGACATCGAAATTGGGTCTCAAAAGAACTGTTGGTCCAGGGGGAAGCTCGCTACAGATTGATTCATTTGCCTTTCAGCATAAATATTATTGCTCGTCTCACATTCAGTTCTTATTAGTATATATCTAGTGACATTTGATCTCGTTCATCTAGAGGAAATGATGAACAACATAGACTGAGGAACAAGAACAGAACCAGAAGCAAGGAGGCATCGATCGGACTATCGGGCCTCAGAGGGAGGATAGGGGAGGGTAGGGGGAGGGTGGGGGGGAGGGGGAGAGTTCAACCAAAGGACCTGTATGCATGCATATAAGCCTATCCAACGGTTAAGTTCAACAGGGGATTGGGGCATGCGTGGGGAGAGGGGTGGGATGGGAATGGGGGGATGAGGACAAATATGTGACACCTTAATCAATAAAGAAATTTAAAAAAAAAAAAAAAAAAAGAGGCAGACTCAGTGAGCACCAAAGCCCTACTGTACCTCCAGCACAGCAATTCTTCCGTTATAGACACAGCAGGTCCTCACAGCCAATTGTCCTGGAGGTCAATTCCTCCCAGTGTACCAACAGCAATCAAGGCTTTTAACTACACCAAGACTTTCCACTCAGCCCACAAAGGGGTGTATCAAGAGCGACCACCTAGGGTGATTGGGGAAGCTGAGCTACCGGCCCCTATAGGTCACTGACCACACAAAGCCACTCCATCAACACAGGGAGGCAACCAAAATGCAGAGACACCGAAGTATGTCACGAGTAGGAGAGATGGAGGAAAGCAAACTAATGGACGACACAGTGTTCAGAACCACATTTATAAGGTTACTCAAGAATCTTCTAAAAACCGCTGAGAAACTTGAAGAGACCTTCAAGGACCTTAATGAGAATACCAAAAAAATGGAAAAGGACCAGTCAGAAATTATGCATACACTGTCTGAAATAAAGAATATACAGACACTCAACTGTAGACCACCGTACCTGAAGAGTCAAACAAAAGATCTGGAATATGAGGAAGAAAAAAGCACCCAACCAGAGAGGCGGAAAGAAAGAAGAATCCAAAAGTGTGAGGATAGTGTAAGGGGCCTCTGGGATGGCTTTAAGCGTACCAATATCCGAATTTTTGGGGTGCCAGAAGAAGAGAGAGAGCAAGATACTGAAAACCTATTTGAAGAAATAATGACAGAAAACTTTCCCTACCTGATGAAAGAAATAGACTTACAAGTTCAGGAAGCACACAGAACCCAAAACAAGAGGAATCCAAAGAGGACCACACCAAGACACATCATAATTAAAATGCCAAGGGCAAAAGACAAAGAGAGAATCTTAAAATCAGCAAGAGAAAAACAGTTAGTTACCTACAAGGGAGTACCCATATGACTGTCAGCTGATTTCTCAACAGAAACTATGCAGGCCAGACGGGAATGGCAAGAAATATTCAAAGTGATGAATAGCAAGAACCTACAACCAAGACTACTCTACCCAGCAAAGCTATCATTCAGAATTGAAGGTCAGATAAAGAGCTTCACAGATAAGAAAAAGCTAAAGGAGTTCATCGCCACCAAACCAGTATTATATGAAATGCTGAAAGGTATTCTTAAAAAGAGGAAAAAGAAGAAAAAAGTAAAGATAAAAATTATGAACAACAAATACATATCTATCAACAAGTGATCCTAAAAATCAAGTGAGTTAAAAATCTGAGGAACAGAATAAACTGGTGAACATAATAGAATCAGAGGCATAGAATGGGAGTGGATTGATAATTCTCAGGGGGAAAGGGGTGTCTGTGTGGGGGGTACGGGAAGAGACTGGACAAAAATCATACACTTATGGATAAGGACAACGGGGAGGAGGTAAGGGCAGAAGGGGGGTGGGAACCGGGTGGTGGGGAGATATGGGGGAAAAAGGAGAAACAATTGTAATCATCTGAACAATAAAGATTTATTTAAAAAAAAAAGAAGAACAGAGAACCTGGAAATCGACCCAAGCCATTCTGCTCAATTAATATTTAACAAAGGAGGCAAGGCATACACAATGGAATCAAGACAGTCTCTTCAATAAATGGTGTTGGGAAAATTGGAAAGATACATACACAAAAAAATGAAACTAGACCACCAAATTACACCATACACAAAAATAAACTCAAAATGGATAAAGGAGTTAAACATAAGATGAGAAACCATAAAAATCTTAGAAGAATTCATAGGCAGAAAAATATCAGCCATATGTTATAGCAATATCTTTATTAATACAGCTTGTAGGACAATGAAAACTAAGGAGCAAATAAACAAATGGGACTATATCAAAATAAAAAGCTTCTGCATAGCAAAAGAAACCATTAACAAAACATCAAGAAAGCCCACTGCTTGGGAGAACACATTTGCCAATGTTATATCTGATAAGAGTTTCATCTCCAAAATTTACAAGGAACTCATTCAATCAAAAAATGCTCAAAGGACCTAAATAGACTCTTTTTGAAAGAAAATATACAGAAGGCCAAGAGACATATGAAAACATGCTCCAAGTCACTAATCATCTGCGAGATGCAAATCAAAACAACAATGTGGTACCATCTCACACCTGTCAGAATGGCTATCATCAACAAATCAAGAAAGGACAAGTGCTGGAGAGGGTGTGGAGAAAGAGGAACCCTCCTGCACTGCTGGTGGGAATGCAGACTAGTGCAGCCACTGTGTAAAACAGTACGGAGTTTCCTCAAAAAGTTAAAAATGGAACTCTCATTTGACCCAGTGATCCCACTTCTAGGACTATATCCCAAGAAATCAGAAACACCAATCAAAAAGGATATATGCACCCCTATGTTCATAGCAGCATAATTTACAATAGCTAAGATTTAGAAACAGCCTAAGTGCCCATCAGCAGATGAGTGGATTAAAAACCAGTGGTACATCTGCACAATGGAATACTATGCTGCTGTAAAAAAGAAGGAACTTTTACCATTTACAACAGCATGGATGGACCTGGAGATCATTATGCTAAGTGAAATAAGCCAGTCAGAGAAGGAAGTAAATGGAGAATGTGGCCTTCTTAGATCAATGTGTCTTTTCCTTACACACAAGCCCTTATTAGTCAGAAATGGCACTCAGCTATATGCTACCTTTAAACTAGATCTCTCTGTAATTGCTACAGAGCCTCAGAGAAAATATACTCAAATACAAAGAAACATTTCAAAATGGGTGAATTTGTTAGTCCTTTGCTAATATCTGCCAATCCTCGAGGAATTAAAAAGTACTGTCCTTGTTTTACAATGCAGTCTTTACAGGTTTAGAAGCTGTGTGTCCAGAATAACAAAGCCCACTAAATCCTTCTACATTCCCCCAAACCTCCCTGTTCCGCTGAAATGCTCATAGATAATTGGCTTTCCAAAACCAAAGTCCCAAGACTTCTGAAATGCAAATACCAGGGACTCTGGTCTGGGCCTTTTTTAAAATACAGTCTCTGGAAGATAGCCACCTAAACAAATCACTTAACTTATTTCAACCATTTCTTTCTAAATTAGTAAATTTCAATTAAGGTTATTGAATTTCTAGATATTTTGAAATAACATGAAATATTGACACATCGTTGCTAAATAAGTCTTTAAATTCACCTGCTTTTGTCTTTATTGCCGAAAGTCTGTAAAATGATTTGAGCTGTTGATAGAATGTCTTGTGCTTGAAGGTGTGTTTCTTGAAAGTGAGCGTGTGTTTAAAATGTGTTCATAAACGTCAATCTAAGGAATGCTGGTCACTTATTTTATTTTATTTTGGTTAATATTGGAAATTGAGGCTCCTAAGAGTTGAAAGTTCAAATTAAGTTGGGAGAAATTATACGGTTGTGATAATAGAAGGCATGAGGTATGGAGATTCACTTTTGAGGGAAAAAACTTCTTGTGTTTTCTCTGTAAAAATTAGTAATTTGAATTATGTGATGTTTGTAAGAATTAGGCAGTCTTTTCTATCAAAGTTATAGTTTAGATATTAACTCCATTTACCTTTTATAACCCTTCATTTTGTACTCAAATCCACCCAGGCCTCCCTTCCTGTAGGACAAGCATGTCAAACTCAAAGGCTAACATGGACCAAATAAACAAGGTTTACTAGTAAGTTTATGCAGGCTACAAAAAAATGAAAGTTTCGATTTTCATAGAAACGTAGGTTTATTTCGATAGAGACATGCTGAAAATAAAGGGCTGAAATAAATGAGTAATCAATAACATAAAATAATAGAACATTTTAATAAAATTGAATATTTTTCTTGAACATTAACTAACCAGACACTGAATAAGTTAATAAGTGTAATGCAAATAAACCTATAAGTGTAACGCAAATAAACCTATTTTTCTTGTTCTCCGAAAGCAAAATATTTCCTGTTACGCACACCCAAAAAGTCAGTACAAGACTAATGATGTGGCAATTGGCTGCTAAAATATTCGCTGCTAATATTAGTGGAGAGAAATGGTATGCCTGCACATAAGGGAAGTGAATGCAACATGATTATAATCATCAGTCATTAGTGAACGTTGTAGTCCATATTAATAATTATGTATAACAGGATATTGTAAAAATTAAGTTACAAAATTTTTACTAAAACATTTCTTACGTACTGTTATATTGGTTCGGCCGCAAAAATAGTTGTCGTGGGCAGCATGTGGCCCGTGAGCCATGAGTTTAACATGCTTGCTGTAGGAGACAAAGACACAGTTTTGCACCACTGTTTAGCAGGCATTTGACTCAGCCCCAACCCCTGTTGGGCCACCCTCCTCAGGTTAGACAGGTGAAACCATGCCCTGAAGCCAATCAGGGTTCAGTGCAGTAACACGTCAGGGATAAAAAGGAGAACGGACTGCCACATTGTTGCTGGTGCATTGCACCCTTCTGCGGAAGTAAAGTGCCTTGTGGTTCCATTTTCGAGCGTTGATTTTATTCCTGTAACATTGGTTAATAGCATTTCTAACAATTTGGGGGCTCGTGTCTGGGATTCCATCACCTGATGGAGCTTTTGGAACCCCCCAACCCCCAGAGGAGGTGCGCCCCACCATCTCCTTATGGAGGCCCCTGGGAGAAGGAGATTTGTGTTGCCCCAGGCCAGCAGCAGACACCGGATCGAAAGTTGATCAGCAACACAGGGGAAGGGCCCAGGAAAGAGAACCTCTGCAACCAGGGAACTCTATGCATAGATCAAGTAGGAAAATCTTTGGAGAGAAGTAAGTAGTGCCCTGGTGGTTGGGACATTCTGGAGGTTGTGTGTTTGCATGAATGAGACCTGTCTCAGATTCTCAGCGAGTGTGGAGTCCTGATCCATGGTTCCGTGCATATCCTGTGGTGATCTCATACAGCATAAGGCAGCCGAGGAGTCTCTCCAGTTCAGTGGGAGGTTTATGCCATCCTGCCAGTAGCTAAGAGGCACCCACAATAGGATATATTCCCGAGAGGGACATGTCTGACAGGGAGGAAGCAACTCGGGAGAGGAGTGCAAGAAACATCTAAATTGGGGGGTTGAGCCTCTAGTAGACCTACAGCAAAGTGCGAGAAATCCCCAACTTAATAGGGGGTTTGAGCCTCTGGTATACACATAATTAAACCATAGGGATGGGCAACAAAAATTCCTCCAGAAGTAAGAGCAGAAGATGGGGAAGGAAGATCAGATTCCCCCCGATAGTCTGTTGGGACATATGCTCTGACACTGGGGAGATAATCCTAGAACTAAAGGGAAAAGAAAGCAACAAATCATAAAATATTGCTGTTTTATATGGACACAGGAACCCTTTCTAAAATCATCTGAATTTAGGCCCAAGTTCGGGTCTCATGAGGATTGGTTTGTCAAGTTCTCATAGAATATATTAATGACAAAAGTCCATTTTCATAAGAAGAAATAGATTATGCTCTCTGTTGGCGAAAGGGACCACTTGTCCTTCTCCCTCGAAAGGCAGAGAAGCCTAAGAGAAAACAAGGACCAACAGACAAATGGGATCCCTTGTCTTGCCTTCATCCTCCCTATGCGTCAGGGGAAAAGCGGGGGACAATCTGAGGAAACACCCAAGATGGCCTATTTACAATCCCAACCTCCCCCTCAGGTGGAGGGCTGTCCTGATAAGGTTCAACCGGCCCTGAGGCCTCCTTTTCTAGATTACAAAAATAATTGGAGCAATGCAAAAAGGATATTCACAGCTACCCTTCCCATCATCTCAACCTCCTCCCAATGGACTATACCCCTTGAGAGAGTTACCCTTGAGAGGAGGGGGAATAGGCTTTGTAAATGTCACACTCACCAGTTCAGAGGTGAGGGAGCTTAAGAAAGAGTTAAAGCCTCTGCTGGAAGACCCACATGGCATAGCCAACCAGCTAGACCAATTTCTAGGCCCACAAGTGTACACATGGACTGAATTAATGTCTATCTTGGGAATACTATTCTCAGGAGAAGACAGAGGAATGATTGGAAGGTCGGCTATGACATTCTGGGAAAGAGAATACCCGGCTGGCCCTGGAATACTTCCAGCAGATATAAAATTTCCAAACCAGGAACCCCAGTTAGATCAAAATAATGTGGCCCATAGGGGACACATGAGAGATCTTAGGGAACTGATAATCAAAGGAATAAGGGAAGCTGTCCCCAGATCTCATAACCTAAATAAAGCCTTACCATTCAGCAAGGCGAAGAAGAAGGGCCTTTTGAGTTTTTATCAAAACTAAAGGACCAGATGAGAAAGTACTCTGAGTTAGACCCCAAGGATCCATTAGGTCAAGGAATATTAAAACCACATTTTGTCACCAATAGTTGGCTTGATATCTCAAGGAAGCTACAGAAACTGGAAAACTGGAAGGAAAGAAGTGTAGAAGAATGTTAAGAGAGGCTCAGAAAGTTTATGTATGTAGAGATGAGGAGAATCAGAAACAGAAGCTAAAATAATGCTCACAACTGTAGAACAAGTGACCCAGGGAAGGACTGGCCCTAAGGATCAGAAACAGAAACCACCACAGCGAGGACACCCTAAAAGAGAGGAAGCATATGGGTCACAGAGGGAAAGGGGAGAAACAAATGCTATAGGTGTGGAAGAAAGGACATTTTATGAGGAAATGTCCAGAGTTAAAAAGGGAAGAGAGGATAGTGCCTCTCATGACTTCAGGAGTCAAGGGTGAAGGCTTTTTTAATGTGCCCATCTTCAAGGAAACACAAGTCATGTACAAAACTGGGCAAGCCTAGACAGAATTGCTCTTAGTACCTGAAGCTGGAGCCAATCTTTTAGGTCAAGACATGATGACAAAATTGGGAATTGGACTAACTATCGGTCATAAGAAAATTCAAGTCTCCCTTAACCTCTTGTCCACTAAAGGGGAAGAGAAGATCCTCCCTGAAGGATCTTTTATTTCTATTTCCACAATTGTAACCCAGGGAGGGTTATATATTCCCCCAATTCAGGTTGAGTTAAAGAACAAAGGGGAGCCTGTCAGGAGGAGACGATACCCAATCCTATTAGAAAGGAGAATGGGGTTGCAACCAATTATAGAAGGCTTGTTACAGGATGGCCTCCTTAAATATGGCCTCCTATATGTCCCCTTTCAATACCCCTATTCTGCCAGTAAAGAAACCAGATGGATCTTACAGATTAGTCCAAGATTTAAGAGCAATCAATCAGATTGTTCACAGTAGACACCCTATAGTTCCAAACCCATATACTCTTCTCAGCAAAATACCTCATGATCATGCTTTGTTCAGTGTAATTGATTTTAAAGACGCCTTCTGGGCTTGTCCTCTGGCAAAGGAGAGTAGAGATATTTTTGCTTTTGAATTGGAAAATCCTATTAATGGGAGAAAACAACAGTATTGCTGGACGGTTTTGCCTCAGGGGTTTACAGACTCATCCAATCTGGGCAGATTCTTTTTTTTTTTTTTTTAATATATATATTTTATTGATTTTTTTTACAGAGAGGAAGGGAGAGGGACAGAGAGTTAGAAACATTGATGAGAGAGAAACATCCATCAGCTGCCTCTTGCACACCCCACATTGGGGATGTGCCCGCAACCAAGGTACATGCCCTTGACCGGAATCGAACCTGGGACCTTTCAGTCTGCAGGCCGACGCTCTATCCACTGAGCCAAACCGGTTAGGGCTGGGCAGATTCTTGAGCAAGTCCTGGAGAAATTTGAGACTACCCTCTCAGTTAGACTAATCCAATATGTAGATGACCTATTGCTCTCTGGAATTAACAAAGGAGAAGTTACTGATACTACTATAGGTTTACTTAACTTCCTAGGTCAACATGGTTTAAGGGTCTCAAAAACAAAGCTACAATTTGTGTGGAAAAAGTAAAATATTTGGGACATTTAATAAGTGAAGAGACTATTAAGTTCAGAAAGGATCTCGGGGATTACTATCATGCCACTCCCAAATACTAAAAAGGAACTTAGAAAATTCTTAGAACTAGAGGGATACTGTAGGTTATGGATTGATTCTTATGCATCTAAAACTAAGGGACTGTATCTCAAACTTTTGGATTAGGAACTGGATCCCCTTCCTTTGAAACCTGAGGAGATGCAGTTAATAGAAGCTCTCAAAAAGGCCTTAATCACTGCCCTAGTGCTGGTGTTACCCTCATTGGAGAATCCATTCTTTTTACATGTTAATGTAGATGAGGGAACTGCCTAACTCAAGAGCATGGGGGCGGGGGGGGGGGGGGGGGGGAGGGGAGAGGGAAGAAAGCAACCAGTTGAATACTTGTCTAAACTACTGGGTCCAGTTACTAGAGGATGGCCTGAGTGCATTCAGTCAGTAGCAGCAACCACCCCATTAACTGAAGAAAGCTGAAGAAAGCAGAAAGCTGACTTTTTGGAGTGCATTTAAAGGGGAATATAAGACATTGTAGGGGGGGGGGGGCGGCAGCTATCTGAATCTGTGCTGATGCTTGCTGATAAATTCCATTCTTATCAAACTCCATTCTTATCTGTGATGCCTATCCTGCCTTGCAGAACCTGTTTCCCGAAATACTCCCATTTTACAGAGACCATAAACCATGAACCATATACAATCCCCAGAGGGGCTGGTGCCAGTGCTGGCAAGCCTCTGGGTGTGGTCTCACTTCCCCCATCCCAACTCATGGGGGGCTGCAAAGCCTGCAAAGGGTCCAGAAGTCTGATCCATATTTGGGGGACAAAGGAACTAAAGGGTATAAAGGGAAAGCTTCATCCATATTCATCACTCAGGATTTGGAGACTGACTTCCCTGAGTCATGGCACTAGTGCAATCTGCAATAAAGGCTGCTTTTCTGAAAATATCCTCTTGAGTGCCCAGCTGATTAATTCTCCCGCACTGCCTGGCATCTTATCTGCAACACATTAATCATTGCACTCCATATCAAATAGAACAATCCTCAATTAACAGGTGGCAAACTGACTCCCAGATATTAAAATATGAGGCCATTTTATTAGAAAAAACTGATCTAGTATTGATAACCAGAATGGTGAGCCAAGGATTTTTCCTGGGGTCTTGTCTCCCGACGCTGAAGAATGAGCTCCGTGGACCAGAAGATTTAAGCAAGAGTGTGGAAAAATTATTACAAGCAGATTCAGACTCTCCGCATTGGGAGAGGGGGGCAATATTGGGCTACCCGCTAAAGCCTTGAAGTCCAGGGGTATATGTTTGCTACAAGCCTGCTTCTATATCTATTCATGTCATCACCTGATGGATTCCCTCAATTGTTCTTGCCCAGCAACAAACGTGAACTTTCCCTGCTTCTATGTATTCTTCCTCTGTTCCTATCTGAACTTTCTCTGTTTCTATGTGTTCATACACTTGTTGCTACAGGCCCTCCCTTGTTTTCCCATGCCTCCCGCTTTGAGTCCAGAAACATTCTATTATTTCTGCTTGGTTGGTTTCTGTGATTAGGCTTGCTCAAACTGCCATGTCTGCCCCTGCCTGTAGAGAGTGCCTGGGAAAGCACATGGGCATTTCTTTCATTATTGTCAACTGAATCCAGTGGCATTGGCAAAGCCACATCCTGGAAACATACTTTGCCAGAGACAGGAGTGTTGTCAGCTTGACCTTCAGCCAAGGTGCCAGAGTGTGGGTTTTGTTATTTAAATCCAGCCAAGCACCAGGAATGAATATGACTTGGGTCCACCCAAGAATGCACATAATCTCCTTTGTCTTGACTTTTAGAAAAACTTCCTGTTTTTTGCTGTATAAAATGAACACACTGCATTGGCTCTGGGTCACTGTCTCTCCATCAGAGGACAGCTGTCCCACCTGGCCCCAGCTTTTTCCTTCCATCTCTGTGTCTGTCTCTTTCTTTCATTTTCTCAATCCCCAGTAGCCCCCTACTCAGGAACTGGATCGCTCTCTAGCCAAGCTGGACACAAAGAAGAGAGAAATATTTACATTTGGCACCCGAACAGGGACTTGAGTACAGGGGAACTCTCAAAAGTCAGGCGAGGGGATCACTCCAAGAAGTGTGCTGTGCAAAAAATTAAAGAAGTAAGGTAAGGAGCAGATTGTTGTAAGTTGTATTAGCTCGATGTAAAACATGGGTAATTCAGGGTCTCAGGAAAGAGATTTCTACTCTCAAATGCTTAAAATTATGCTCAAAGCTTGAGGATGCTCTGTTAAGCGTAGTCAGATTCTTGATTTCTTAAGTTTTGTTAATGAAACTTGCCCTTGGTTTCCTGAAGAGGGAACCGTCAACTTTCAAATGTGGGAAAAGGTCAGAAAGCAGTTTTGTGACCGATACACAGCAGAAGGTCCAGGGAAGATTTCCATTTCTATATTCACATTATGGTCTTTAATTCATAATTGCCTTGATCCAGAACAGGAGAGTTCAAGAATGTCTAAGCAGGGTGTAACAATGGCTTTACAGCCTACAGTGGAGGGGTGTGAATCTCTAAAAATACACTTCCCCCTCTGTGCCTCCTCCACCTCCACCTGTCACTCCTGGGACTGCAGTCAAGAGCCCACCTGATAAAGATTTACCTGGTAATTGTCATCAGAAGCTAGAGTTTGAGGCAGAGCAGGACAAGTGTCACTGTGAGCAGGATGCCTCAGATGATAAGAAAGGTTTTGCTCACAGCTGCTCAGCCTTTACGGCTGGATGCAGGCGCATGGCCAAAAGTGGAAGTGACTTCATATTTCATTTTGCTGGAGGCTCTAACTACTTGTACTGGGCTGAACCAAGTAGAAAGAATTAAAGGAATTTCTCAGCAACTGCCAATAATTCATTATCTTAAAAAATCTTTTTATTTCCCTAAAATAAATAAATAAATAAAAATAATAAAAGAAAATAAAAAATAAAACAGTAGATGCCAGACCATTACTGAATTTTCCCCCAAAGCAAGAAGGAGGTAGGGGAAGGGAAACACGTGGCAATCCTGTGTGGACACCCACTCCCTGAGAAAGCTATTTTAAAGGTCTCATCTTCGCCATGCTTTTTTCCCCGGCTAGTGACTTAAAAGTTTTACAAAATTTAGAAATGTGTCTGGGATTTCTGTGCATGTGTAAAGAGAGAAGTTAGCATAAAAAATGTATGCACACCATCCAATTTTGGATATTAGATAGTTTGAGCTAAACTTAATCTCTTTTTTTTTAAATTTCTTTATTGATTAAGGTGTCACATATTTGTCCTCACCCCCCCATTCCCATCCCACACCCCTCCCCACGGATGCCCCAACCCCCTGTTGAACTTAACCATTGGATAGGCTCATATGCATGCACACAAGTCCTTTGGTTGATCTCTCCCCCCTCCCCACAACCTCCCCTATCCTCCCTCTGAGGCCTGATAGTCCGATCGATGCCTCCTTGTTTCTGGTTCTGTTCTTGTTCATCAGTCTATGTTGTTCATCATTTCCCCTAGATGAGCGAGATCATGTGTCACTAGAGATATACTTATAAGAACTGAATGTGAGACGAGCAATAATAGTTATGCTGACAGGCAAATGAATCAGTCTGTAGTGAGTTTCTTTTTGGACCAACAGTTCTTTAGAGACCCAATTTCAATGTCCACCAGTTCCTTATGTGTACATGTCAGCACTGACCCCTCAGCTCTGGATGGTGGACAAACCGTGGTAACGGAGGTCCGACTCCATCTGGTTTGGTCTCGGCCGGACCCAGGGGCACGGCTTCACCCAGACTCAGGGGCACATGGCCTCACCCAGACCCAGGGGCGCGTGGCCTCTCCCAGACCCAGGGGCGCGTGGCCTCACCCGGACCTAGGTGTGCAAGACCTCACCTGGATCCAGGGACACATGGCCTCACCCGGACCCGGGGGCGCGTGGCCTCTCCCAGACCCAGGGGTGCTTGGCCTCACCCAGAGCTAGGTGCGCTCGGCCTCACCCGGACCCGGGACCCAGCCTCACCCGGATCCAGGGGCACACAGCCTCACCTGGACCCGGGGGCGCGTGGCCTCTCCCAGACCCAGGGGCGCGTGGCCTCACCTGTCCCTGGATCTAGGTGCGCGAGGCCTCACCCAGATCCAGGGACACATGGCCTCACCCGGACCCAGGGGCGCGTGGCTTCTCCCAGACCCAGGGGCGCGTGGCCTCACCCAGACCCGGGCTCTAGCCTCACCCAGACCCAGGGGCGTGAGGCCTTACCTAGACCCAAGGGCGTATGACCACACCTGAGCCCAGAGGCTCACAGCCTCACCTGGACCCAGGTCTCAGTGGTGTTTCGTCTTCTTGATCCCAATTCCTGTTGGTCAATTCCCTCTCAGCAATTCCTTTGGTTATTTTCTCAGAGCTCCAGGGTGGCTGCCGCAGAACTCGTTGGGCGGTGGGCTCGGCGAAGCTCCAGTGTGCCTGGTGCGCGGCGGGCTGGCCCGGTGTCGCTGCGTCGGCCCTTGGGTCTGCAGCGGTGGCCGGTCGCCGAGCGTGTGCACCTGGCCGCTTCGGGGCGTTGAGATTCTTGAAGGACTTGGAGGTCAGCAAGCGCGGAGTCTCCCACCCCATGTCTCCCAGGGGCTCGTCTGTCCGTGCTCAGCAGCGAGTGGAGCCATCCCCTCAGCCGGAGACTGCCGGGGGAACTGCGCCGAGCACGTTCCAGGCCGCCATTGTGTCTCCTGAGCCGTAGTTCTTAAAGTGTGGTCTTTGGGTCACCGGCATCAGCATCATCCCACGTACCCCTCTCTTTTATTCTAGTTGTAGAGCATCTGCTCAGCCAGCCCTCCGGTGGTTCTGGATGGTGTCTGCTCTGCTCTCCCGTCGTAGTCTCAAAATTGTTGTGGTAGGCAACGATCAGGCTTCCGCCCTATGCCTCCATCTTGGTCTCCTTTGTATAGTTAAGTCTTGATTGTTGTTGGTGTCACTGGGAGGAATTGTCCTCCAGGCCAATTGGCCGTGAGGACCCTCTTTGTCTATATAGGAAGAGTTGCTGTGCAGGAGACATGTTTATGGGCCAGGTCTTGATGCAGCAATGCTTTGGCGCTCACTGAGTCTGCCTCCTGAATGTGTCCCTTGTGTGCGTGGTTGAAATCTGGTGTCATTTCACACCGACCACTAGATGCCCTCGTTTCTGGGTCTCCAATGTAGTGTAGGTCAGCTACTGCCTGAGGCACTCAGCAGGGAAAAGCCTCTGCTCGGCTTGGATGGGGCGGAGCTACAGGGTGGAGCCTACAACCTTGGCTTCCTGTCAGCCCCGCCCTATGAGGTTCCTGTGTCTGTGTCCCTCTGTACTCCTTGCAAACACCTCTGAGAGAAACGCGCCCTGGAGTTTCGCCCGCTGCCAAACAGTCTAGTCTCTCCCCTAATGAATCTGGATTCCTAGATTCTCGCCTGGAACTGGGTTTCAGTGTAGTTGGAACTGGGTCTCAGCGCAATCTGGCGCTTCAGCGGCACAGGCAACCTTCCCTCTTCTGCGCACCTTCCCATGCGCGCCTCTGGAGCTCTGCCTTCCGCCGCTCCTCTGTGCCTGCGCCCCACAGCCCAGATTCATTCCCCCAGCGTGCGCCTGGCTTCCCAGGGTTTCGCCCGGAACTGGGGTTCAGTGCAGTCGGAGCTGGTGTTCAGCGCAATCTGGAGCTTTTATCTCCTTCCTGCTAGTGAACGCCGGCCAGGCCGTCAGCCGCCCCTTCCTCTCCGGCTCCGTCCTCCCCGCACGCGCGCTTGCTCGTGTCTCCGCCCGTGTCTCCATACCTCAGGCTTTTACGGCTCCTCTGATTATCTTTGTGGTTTTCTCTTTCCTTCTAGTTGTGGGCATTTCAGTCCGCCAGCTTTCCTGTGGTTCTGGATGATGTCCGTTTTGACTTTTAGTTGTATTTTTGAAATTGTTGTGCCCGGCTGTAGGTTAGGTGTTTAACCTATGCCGCCATCTTGGTTTCTCCTAAACTTAATCTCTTTACGAATGCTACAGAAAACCCAAGACTGGTTTTTTCCTCAGAAAGATGGCGGATTTGACCCAAGGAAAAATATAGGCTAGGTTCTAGCAACAAGATTGGTATTTCCATAATAAAGAGTAGTTTTTAAAATAATAAAGGACCGAGTTCAAAGGTTAACATTAAAGCTGCCAAGAAAATAAGTAAATTGTCTCTGTTACAAAAATTTGTCAAAGAAAATGCCTTAAGATAATTATAATTGGATTTAAATCTCAAAATATATATAAATAATATATTAATTACAAAGGTCCAATAGCCCGGGGGGAAGGTTAGCTGCACCTCTGTAATGGAGGAAGGGGCTAGTCACCCTTCCCCAGCAGAAAAAATATGGTTGTTTTAAAACCAAGCGGCTAGGCCCTTGTCAGCCAAAAACATAAGTTTCCTGCTGCACCAACTTCTAAAGACAAGCTTGCTTCCCAGCTTCCCCTCCTTAGGGCTGGTCACATTTCCAGCAAAAAGAATGTAACTAATTTGCATTTGTATGGCTACCGAACTCTAGCAGCTTAATCTAAGAAATGCTAAATATTTGACTTGCCAGCTCTAAAAGTTTAAGGTTCAAATTAAATTGGGAGAAATTATGTAATTGTGGTAACTAAATGCCTAAAGTATAGAAATTTGTTTTATATATATTTGATGGTCTTTCCAAGTTAAATTTCAAAGCTATAATCAAGGGATCATTTTGGAGCATTTCACAGGCCCTGAAATGTTTTCAAAGGTTTGTTCTCTCTTCTTAAAGGAAATATTTTTATTTAGCTGATCTAATGTACATAAGATCACATGGAAAGCTTTATCAAATAAAAATTAATAACTATATTTTACTTATATACATATACTTTAAATGTTATGAAGGTTTTGGCCTCTAAGGAGGGCAAAATAAAGTAACAATATATTTCTTAAATACAGCCAAATTTTTCAGCAACAGAAATTTAAAAGACAGAAAGCCCCTAGCCACTTGCATTATAATTAGACTGGAGGTGGGGCAGCGTTTGTGCCTTGTGAATCAGACGTATAAGTTTACTAAATTTACTTGCTTTGCCTTTTTAATAAAGATAATTTAATTAAATTAAAGATACTTTAATTACTTTATAAATTAGCTTTTTAAATTATAATCAAGGTTTCATATAATTTCAGCTAAATGAAAAGCCAATATTTTTATAAACAATTAAATTTTAATAAAGCCCTCTGAAAGTTACTGGGACTACCCATGACCCCTCTATATATGCAAATAAGCCTAAGGGGATACTCTTTAAAAATATAATTCTAAGCTTAATAAAAAGGAGAAATTTTAAAATTTTTAAATCTCTTCTGCTAATATTTACAGGGTAAACTAAAGATTGTTGTTAAAATACTAAATCTGACAATAATTACAGTCATCATAAATGAAAAATCACTTGAAATATATGGCTATATCTATTATAAAGGATCCATCTTGTACAAACCCCTCCCAGAACACCTCCCTAGTAATTCCCCCTGGTAGAATTGTATATGGATCTTGTGGGGACCCTGTTTAGAGTGCACCAGCTGGTCAAGGCTTCCCTATTCCTGGGAACCCTTATCAGCCTCTGAGTCTGGGAATCCTAATCAGGCCAAGATACTGTGAGAGTGTGCAAGGACACACTGTACACTGTGTCCTTCAGTAGCCAATATGATTGATGTAACTATTGGCAAGAAGCCTTCTTTGTCTAAATAGTATAAAAATAGGTTACTGACCAGCTAGTTGGCTGGAGTTGGCTGAGGCCAATCCCAGAGGTCCCCCTCTCCCTTTGCTTACATTAACACACTCATGTGAGAAGAAGTCTGAGGGAGAGAGCAGCTGGGTAGGAGAGACAGGAGAAGCTGCTGAGCGGGAGAGCTCAGATACCACTACGATGTGAGGCCGCGAGTCTAGGACAGTGGTCGGCAAATTGTGGCTCGCGAGCCACATGCGGCTCTTTGGCCCCTTGAGTGTGGCTCTTCCACAAAATACTAAGTGCAGGCGCACACATACAGTGCGATTGAAACTTCATGGCCCATGCACAGAAGTCGGTTTTCGGCTCTCAAAAGAAATTTCAATCGTTGTACTGTTGATATTTGGCTCTGTTGACTAATGAGTTTGCCGACCACTGGTCTAGGAGGCAGCATGTGGCTGCTCAGATTATAGCTGTGGGAACAGAGACTGATGCTGCTTTATGGGAAAGATATATGCATTTACCAGCTGGTGTCTGGATGCCTGCCTGTATGGACTTTGCTGTGAGGACTACTGTCTGATATCTGTATGGCCACTGGCTTCAGTAACAAAGATTCATCCTTATCACCCCCAACTTCTCATGGCTTCTCCATCTAAGACCTGGCATCCTAGGAGGTCCAGCCCCAGGCAGAGGGGCTCGGACCCAACACCTGTTACTAGTGAGCAGAGGATATAGGAAAAACTTGGACTAAGTTTCCAACAGTTAATACAGTGGGCAGGGTTCAAGCAGGAACCAGCCCTGGCATAGTTGCATAGGAGAATTTAGAAGACTACATAGACTCACAGCCACTCAGAGCTGTGAGGTGCTCTTGCTGTGTGCTCCCACAGATCTACACTGAGTGGCCAGATTATTATGATCTCTGAATGCATAATAATCTGGCCACTCAGTGTATCTACACTAATAAAACAGTAAGATGCAAATTGACCGTACCTTCGTGATGCCCACCAACCAATCAGGAGTGAGTATGCAAATTAACCCAACAAAGATGGGAATTTGGAATGCCTGCCCCATCCGCTCCGGGCCTCTGGGCAGTGTGGGAAGGTGGAAAGGCGAATCTGGGCCAGAGTGAAAAGGCAACTCTGGCCGGAGCGAAGGCGGTGCCGGCAGCCAGGGGAAGGAAGGCCCATTCTTGCACGAATCTTCGTGCATTGGGCCTCTAGTATATATAGATATTAGAGGCCCGGTGCATGAATTCGTGCATGGGTGGATTCCAGCCAGCCTAACCAGGGGGAGGGGACATGGGCGGTTGGCTGGCCTGCCTACTGGTTGAACTCCTGGTAGAGGAAATAATTTGCATATTAGCCTTTTATTATACAGGGGTCCTCAAACTTTTTAAACAGGGGGCCAGTTCACTGTCCCTCAGACCATTGGAGGGCCAGACTATAGTTTAAAAAAAACTATGAACAAATTCCTATGCACACTGCACATATCTTATTTTGAAGTAAAAAAACAAAACGGCAAAAACACCCGCATGTGGCCCACGGGCCGTAGTTTGAGGACACCTGATATAGGATATACACTGAGTGGCCAGATTATTATGCGTTCAGAGATCATAATAATCTGGCCACTCAGTGTAATATAGATGAGTGTTTTAGATGAGTATTATCTAAATATAGGAAGGGATGAAATTAACTGCCCAGAAGAAAAATTAGAATTTCTGAATAATATTAGATACTTGTTCCCCTCAGATCCTTTGTTGTCTGATATTAGACATTTTCTGTTCCTAATCAATGTTAGTGGATTAATATTATTGCTTTTGCTTCTGGTATTGAACAATAGGCCGTAACAGGATATGGTGTTTACAGGATATTCATCTTGTTCCCTTATCCTCCATTTTGTGTTACCTCTGAGAACCGCTGTTTAAAACCTTTCCACTGAATGCAGGTGTCATTGTGCCTTTAAGCTCCAGGAAATACCAACCCCTTGATGTGCTTGCTGAATCCCACTGAATCCTTAATGTTGCTTAATTTAGCTTCTGTAATATGCTTAGCTAAGCATAGCTTCCCCCCTTTGTTCTAACCAGGATGTAGTTTTTCCTTTTTTTTAAAAAAAAATATATTTTATTGATCTTTTTTACAGAGAGGAAAAGAGAGGGATAGAGAGTTACATGAGAGAGAAACATCGATCAGCTGCCTCCTGCACACCTCCTACCGGGGATGTGCCCACAATCAAGGTACATGCCCTTGACTGGAACCGAACCTGGGACCCTTCAGTCCACAGGCCGACGCTCTACCCACTGAGCCAAACCGGTTAGGGCTAGTTTTTGCTTTTATAAGCTAACCCCTGAGCTCATTCAGGGCCACGAGGTTTTGGAGAGACATTAGTTCTCTTGCGGTCACCGGCTCTTGAAATAAAGGCTCCTAATTTGGCTCTTTGATTTTGGCATCTTCTGTGTAGCTCGCTGAATTCCAATATAAGAGTATGTAAATGTTAAATGTTATACTAGATGCAGAAAAACAAAACTTAAGACAAGCAGCAAAAAGACTTGGATCATGGTGGCTCAAAAATTAGAAATGATCCAAATACTTTTAAACAAGAACATATAGGATCTGACTGCCTCCCATTTACCTGCCTTTTATTTTGAATAATAATAATTTGACCCTAAGTGCCATCTAAGGTAAGGTGACCAGATTTAAACATTGGTAAAGCGGGACACCATTGAGCGGGGCGGGGGTGGGGGCGGTGGAGGAGGTTCTTTTTTTTTTTTTTTTAATATATTTTATTGATTTTTTACAGAGAGGAAGAGAGAGGGATAGAGAGTTAGAAACTGAAGAGTTGTAAAATCATAAAAGCCAGCATTTCAGTAAGGGCCTGAGGTCAGTTGAAGACAAGGTCAGTTGAAGACAATTAGGACAAGTTAGCCAAGAATGTTGAGATAGAAACCAGATAGCCATCTATGGCTGAGGGGAACCGATACCAAGAGCTTGTGTATACCTAAAGAAAAATGTTTGTATGTCAACAGACTTAATTGTCTTAATTGTTCCAGGAAGCAGAAAACCACAGTGGAAAGTTACCGGGTTGTAAAATGGAAAGACCCTGCCCCCTAAAGTGTATTTAACCTGTGCTCAAACCCTGCTTCGGGGCCCACAACCTCTGCTCTGTGTTCAGAGTATGTTGTGGGACCGGGCATGCCTGTACCAATAAACCCTTTGCTTTTTGCATGAGAACGTCTCTTGGTGCTTTGTGAGTGCGGCCAGCGTTCCGGGCGTTACAAAACATCAATGAGAGAGAAACATTGATCAGCTGCCTGCTGCACACCTCCTACTGGGGATGTGCCCGAAACCAAGGTACATGCCCTTGACCGGAATCGAACCTGGGACCCTTGAGTCCGAAGGCCGATGCTCTATCTACTGAGCCAAACCGGTTTCGGCCGGGGGGAGGGAGGGGGGGGGGGTTCTTGATTAAAAATTTGGTCTATATTGTAATCGCTTTTGGTTTTTTTAATAAAAGGAAATTCACTTCTTAGATCATCGGTGAATTTGCATCCTCTTTTCTTACTCATTATGTTAAAAATCTAAAAAAATAATATTATAAATTATTATATACATATTGCTTAAAAACACAGTAAGTAGGTACATAATTACATGAACATATTTTATTGTTAGTTTATAAATTAAATTAATTTGATTGTTATAAAGTAACTATATTTTAAAAATTATTTTAATCCTATATTTCTTTCTAAATAATAACAATACTAACTTGTATTATTTTTCCTCTGAATTTGCTGTAACGTAAGTCGTGTCACTTTCAAGGTCGGCGCTAGACTTTTTGCCGCCACTATAAAATATAAATAATACGGGTACTGTCTGCTAAATTCAAAAAAATTTATGTATTTATGAAATAAATAAATAAATTACTTATCTAAATTATCTGAATAGCTGATTTGTAATGACATCACTTGTTTAACTAGCTTACTAGCACGCAGTACGATGTGTATCGTCTGAGAGACAGTTACAAAATGTTTTCGTCGTTGCCAATCCCAAAAAATGCCATTGTTCATTAGGTCCAAACAATGGTGGTCGAATTCTAACAACTGATCAACAATGCAAACTTTGATAAGCAGTTCTTGATAATTAGTTCTCAACAATTATTTGTTATTATTAAAGTTTAACATTATAAAATTAACAAAAATAATATAAAACTCATATCCTGGCTAAATAGCCACATGGCCGCCGAAAACCGTATATTCCTTTCCCGTTCTCCCGCCGTTCCCTAGCTTGTCGTGCATTCTTTCCAAAAATCAGGACTTTTTTAAAACACTGCGGGACGCGGGACAAATTGTTAAAAATTGGGACTGTCCCACCAAAAGCGGGATGTCTGGTCACCTTAATCTAAGGTTATGGTCTTGCCCCATCCCCAGTGGTCCACCCTGTTAGCAAAACATGCTGACACTGAGACATCCTGGCAATGAGCCTTCCTAGCACCATGGGACTCCATTATCCAACCAACAGGTTGCTCATCAGTGCATCCTTTGGATTGATTTATGATCAAAGGGAGGATGAAAAAGGAGCCACATGCTAACCCGACAAGCTCAGGGGAGGCCTGAGTGACAGTCTTGCAAACTCAAACACCGAAAGTAACCACAAAGGATGGTCTGAAATTAAAACTTTAACTAAAAGCAGTCATGGTGGGTAGTCATGTCCTAGGCCAGTATCTTCCCTGACAAAGGTCAATCTTTACCTTAACTGAGCCTATTGTCTTTTTGCATCTAAGATAACATGCCTGTGAAATGTCAGGGTAACTTGTAACTTCCCTTTTTCTGGACCCCTCGGGGCACAACCAAATGCCCTGGGTGCCAGGACTGAGACCATAAATTCCTTCATTGTCATTGTTATTGAGTTAATTGTTGACTGTTAACTACCTTTCACCCACTTAAGTAAAAGATGTGTCTATCATTTTACTTTTTATCCAATCCCAGAGGTCCCCCCTCCCTAATCTATCACCAACGGAATTCATGTAACCCACTTACGTCTCCTCCTTTGATTGTAATGTATACAACAAGGTGAAAAACTGCTGTTCTCTGGAGCATTATCCCAATACATTGAGATTCTGCTTCCTGGCAATTGTCGACAGTTTGGCTCAAATAAACTTACAAAAATTCTTTACAAGTTTGAATGTTTTTTATGTTAACACCCTCAAGTGAGGATTAACAAAAACCAACAAACAAAAAGCAGAATTGCTCTCCTCCAGCTCTGGGGGCCAGCGGTCCTCAGGTCAGGGTGTCAGGGCGGCCTCCTAGAAGCTGGGAGAATCCCCGCTCTCCTTGTCCAGTGTCCAGAAGCCGCCTTCCTCCCGCAGCTGCTGCCCTTCCTCCGTCTTCGAAGCCAGCGGGCAGGTAGGCCTTCAGTCTCTCTCTGGTTCAGACGCTCCCACGGCCTCTCACAGGAGCTTTGGAGGTTCCACTGGGCCCACCTGGATGGGCAGGAGGGCTCTCCATCTCCAGGCCGGTCACCTCATCACACTTGCAAAGCCCCTTTTGCCACAAGGTGACCGATTCACAGGTTCCAGGGATTAGGGTGTGAACATCTTGGGGGGCCCTTATGCAGCCAACCACACCCAGGAACTGCCCATTCTTGGACACACACCAATATGGTTGGTCATCTATTAGGGACCCACCTCCTCTCCTTTGCTCTGACCAGCATCATGATTCCACTTTCCATTATTCCACTGTGGCCACCTGTTTCCCCCCCTACTCCCCTTCCCCCACCCTGGTCTGTCCCCGTAAGTCTGTCCCTCCGGGTCTGGATGCAGGACACAGCCCTCCTCCTTGCACAAAGGTAGTCAGGACCTTCGGCCCCAGTTGACGAGTGATGCCTGGGTGACACCAGTGTCTTTCACCCAGATGTGGCCAGAATGATTCATCTCAACCCGGCCGTGTGACCTTGTGAAAATTAATTAACCTTTTTGGGGCCAAAATGGCCTTTATGGAATGAGAGGCATAACCTTCACCTTGGGCGTTGTGGAATGCAGTGACAGGGACTGTGCAGTCCCTCCCAGGGGGCATGAAGCTGCCTACAGGGGCTGGGCTTCCATCACATCCCACTGTCACGGGAGGATTCACGCACCCCATTCATTTCAAAGACAGCTTCCTGGGCTCACAGTGGGACTGGGACCTGGAGCAGGAGGGGAAGGAGCTGGCTGCCCAGGAGATGAGCATGTGGCCGCAGGAAGTGGGCCGAAGTGGGGCTGTGCCCTGGGGGAGTCCACGGGATGGGACTGGCACCGTGTCCTCTGTGGAATGATTGGAAGTGCTGACTTCGCGGGATGGTGGGAGAGAGCGACAAGTCCCCAGCACACAAGAGCCACCTGATACATGGGAGCCCATGTGGCATCAAGTCCCCATAACCTGTTGACTCAGATGCCCTGTGTCTGGAGGGTTTCATATGGTCCGGGTGTAGGACAGGAAGGTGGGGTGAGCCTGCAGCATACCCCGGGGCTCCCCGGCCTGGCAAAGGGCTTTGGCAGGAGGGCTGCAGGCCAGCTCAGATTCCAGGTCTCTCAGGCTGTGGCCACACCCCCTCAGGGGTCCTGGTCCATGTGCTATAATGGTATGAGGTCAAAGGACACACCTGGGCTCCTATATCTTATAATAAGAAAATTAAAAATACGATCACTTAAGTCATCACAAATACGTCTAGATTGTGGAAGCTGAAACATGAAGTTTCACTAATTTTGAAAGATGAAGCAAAACAATTTAAAGACATTAGGCAGTGCACCAAAACCCTTCATCACAGAGGCCCAACCTCCATGGGCACCTGGAGCCTCGGGTGACAGACCAGGAAGCTGGAAAATGATACTGCAATCTCTGTAGCAGCCACCAGAGGGCAGTGCAATCGCTTTCTAGGACTGACAATTGTGAGTCAGAGCAAAACTCCTGCCTAGGAGCAAAATCATTGCTGTTTATATTTTAATTGTTGACATTATCACCTTTATTTCCCTCTTCTGTTCTGCTATTTGGGTATTTGCCTGCCTTGGATGCTATTTCCAGTGATCCAGGCAGCCTTTAAGGACACCCAAGTGCCAAGGAGATCCATTTCAGCTGAGTCTACAGGAACCACATGGGATTGTCATTTTCTTTCTTTTTTAAGTATATTTTTATTGTTGATAGTATTACAGATATCTCCAACTTCCCCTCCCTTCCCCCCCCCTCCTCCCAACCCCTATGCCTCCCCTCAGGTCTTCACCACCCTATTGCCCATGTCCATGGGCTATGCATATGCTATATAATAAAAGAGCAATATGCAAATTAACCATCACTCCACGACAAAATGGCAGTGCCCATAGCCACAAGATGGTGGCACCCAGTCCTCTCAGGCCTGCCAGAGTACCCCAGTCCCAGGGAGGGCTGCTGCTGAGAGCGGCAGCATAAGCGGCCTGGCGGAATGCTGCCCAGAGGCCCTTCTGACCCTTTATAAAAAACAAAAACAAATTCACTCCCCATGGAGTGATCCCCCACAAACACACCTGCAGCCTTGGGTCTTAGCCTTGGAAGCGCCTGCACCCCCACAGAGCAATCCCCTCCCAGCTGTTAGCCTGGGAGGCAGCCGTGCCCCCCCCACTCCACCCCGTGCGATCTGCTCCCAGCCGCAGCCCATGCTGTTGGCCTGGGAGGTGGCCACGCCCCCTCCCCCAACATCCTACCCCCCGCAGCTATCCGCTCCCAGCCGCAGCCTAGGGGTGTCCACCTTGGAACTTCCCTTGCCCCAAGCCGAGTGATTGGAGATGGCGGGGGGAGGGAGGGTATTTGGGCGATGCTGCCCAGCAAACCTCTCCCATTGGGTAGAATCTTCTGACCAGATTTGGGAGGTAAATGGGTTTTGTTTAAAATCTTTAGAAACCGCAAAGGAAATGTCTGAGGTAGGGTTTCACATCGGAAGTAACTTACAACTAATTTCTGAAGGCAAATGGGGACATTGCAGTTACATTACTGGAGAGTACCCCGTGGTCCAGAGGTTGGCTCTGCAAGGGTGGTGGCGGGTGCTCCCCACCCTGGTTCCTCAGCACCTTGGGCAGGGCTTGATCCCACCCAGGAAGGCCTTTTCCTCTACAGTTTTCACCAAGGCAGGGAGGTTTTATAGACATGAATAAGAAGTGCCCATGCACAAGTCCTGAAGATGACAGGGCTGGCAGAAATGACAAAAAAAAAAAAAATGGGAAAAGAGCAAAACCAGAAACACCACCGATCCCAACATAGATCATCTTTTTCTTCAGATGACGGTGTGTTTCCCTCTTCTTTGTCTTCTGGAAGCAAGACAGATTCAAGTATTGACGATTCTACCAATGGAAAAGTTAAGAGAAAGAGAGGACAGAAAAGGAATAAAAGGAGAAAAGAAAGAAAGGACAAAAGATGAAACATCAAGAAAAAGAAAGAGAAGGAAAAAAGGAAGAAACAACCACATGATATCACCTTTCCAAGGTCTCATGAAATTCCTGTTTAAGTTTATTTTATGACACTTTTAGTTTGGGTTTACATTTTTACTGGTTTGTCAAGACTACGGCAGGTACACTGTCCAATATGTTTTTTTAAAAATATATTTTATTGATTTTTTTACAGAGAAAAAGGGAAAAGGATACAGAGCTAGAAACATCTATGAGAGAGAAACATCGATCAGCTGCCTCCTGCACACTCCCCACTGGGTATGTGCCCCCAACCAAGGTATATGCCCTTGACCAGAATTGAACCTGGGACCTTTGAGTCTGTAGGCCGACGTCCCATCCACTGAGCCAAACCAGTTAGGGCTGTCCAATATGTTAAAGAAAAAACTCTATCTAATAAAGAGGGAATATGCAGAGGAGGGCATTTGGGGGTGACAGGGCTGTGAGGGTAGGGCAGTTGGAGATGATCGGGCTGGCAGGGGAGCAGTTAGGCATCGATCAGGCTGGCAGGGGAGTGGTTAGGGGGTGATCAGGCTGGCAGGCAGAAGCGGTTAGGGGCAATCAGGCAGGCAGGTGAGCAGTTGGGAGCCAGCAGTCCTGGATTGTGAAAGGGATGTCCGACTGCCTGCCTGATTGCCCCTACAGATCGGGCCTAAACAGGCAGTCAGACATCCCCTGAGGGGTCCCAGATTGGAGAGGGTGCAGGTTGGGCTGAGGGACACCACCACCCCAGTGCACAAATTTCGTGCACCGGGCTTCTAGTCTATATATAAAAGAGCCTAAGTGTCCATCCTACCATCTGACTTGGACCTATGATGGGTACTGACCACCAGGGGGCACACGCTCAATGCAGGAGCTGCCATGATGCACACTGGACAGCACTGCAGACCTGGCCCCGACAAACCAATGCTTTGCTTCCCCCAAGTGTGACACAGGCCCCGCCACCACCCCAGAGCGACACCCACCAAATTGCAGCCAACACTGCCAAGACCCCATGGCACAAAATGCAGCCCACAGCCCAGCCCAGCCCAGCCCAGCCTGGAAATGGTTGCTGTGGGCGCCGGGTAATGATGTCACATAGCAATGCCCTCTCCCTAGCAACTAGCCTCCTTGCAGTTTCTTCAGCCCAGGAACACAACTTGCTTTATAGCCAGGTGCAAACATTTCACACTTTAACCAAATGTTTGTGAAGCATTTTCAGTTGCCTCATCTCATTTGATCCTCACAGAAGTCCTGGAGTAGGTAGATAGGAGACTCGATGGAATCCTATTTTCTTTACATTAGCCAGAAAACGGAGATTTAGAAAGCTTAGAAACTTGACCCAACTGAAAAGAAGTAAGAAATGATGGACCTTGAAAATGACTTCAGGTTTTCTCACTGTGCAGAATATAGTCAAACACTGCTGCAGTTAAATATTTTACTCTGCCTGATCTACAATAATAATCTGCTTCATGTTGATATTTATTGCTGTGTTGCTGACAAATACCTGAAAGAGAAGTTGGGGTGCTTCACTGGGCTGGAAAAAGTTTAGCTAAATCAGAAAGCAGGTCTAATTAAGCAAGTTTATTCTATCCTATATAATAATAGACAAATATGCAAATTGACCATACCTCCGACACACCCACAAGCCACGCCCACAAGCCACGACCATCATCCAATCAGAGTGAGTATGCAAATTAACCCAAGCC
The DNA here is from genome assembly GCF_027574615.1 of Eptesicus fuscus. Classification (NCBI taxonomy): domain Eukaryota; kingdom Metazoa; phylum Chordata; class Mammalia; order Chiroptera; family Vespertilionidae; genus Eptesicus; species Eptesicus fuscus. Next base: position 3,110,428 of record NC_072484.1, on the reverse strand, counting down.
AAGATGGCTACAGCCACAGAGAGCAAGGTTCCCTAGGTAACAGAGGAAGCCAAGCTTTCTGCCAGCCATTGCAGGCCTAAGCCTCCATTCAAGCTACAAAGTTTCAATTATAGAAGGTAAACAAATTCAAACAAATGGCAGCAGAATGGAGCTTGAGAGAGCAGGCCAGGGTTGCCGCTAGCAACAGGGGAAGCAAAGCTTTCTGCACACCCTGGCCCGGCCCACCTGCTTAAGGCAACAAAGTTTCAATTATAACCCCAACACAAATGGATTCGGGCCTCGGAGGGAGCCCCAGGCTTGGCTCTGCTCCAGGCTACAAAGTTTCAGTTGTAGAAGGAAAATAAATTCCAGATACCAGGGTCTCCGCTTGCGTCCCAGGGGGCGTGGCCCACCTGCAAACCACCACAGGCCCCTCGCTCAGGCTGCCCCATGCCCCAAGGGAACCCCACCTTGATCAGGGACACCCTTCAGGGCAAACCAGCTGGCCCCCACCCCTGTACCAGGCCTCTATCCTATCTAATAAAAGAGAACTATGCAGATTGATCATCACTGCAACACACAATATAGCTGCCCCCATGTGGTCAAAGATCCTGCCCCCATGTGGACACAAGATGGCTACCACAAGATGGCCAGCAGGAGAGGGCAGTTGGGAGACACCTGGCCTGCAAGGGAGGGCAGTTGAGAGGCACCCAGCCTGCAAGGGAGGGCAGTTGAGAGGGACCAGGCTTGCAAGGGAGGGCAGTTGAGAGGGATCAGGCCTGCAAGGAAGGGCAGTTGGAGGTGATCAACCCTGCAGGAGAGGGCAGTTAGGGGTGACCAGGCCAGCAGAGGAGGGAAGTTGGGGGCAAACAGGCTGGCATGGGAGTGATTAGGGGGTGATCAGGCTGGCAGGCAGAAGCAGTTAGGGGCAATCAGGAAGGCAGGCAGGCAAGCAGTTGGGAGCCAGCAGTCCTGGATTATGAGAGGGATGTCCAACTGCCCGTTTAGGCCCGATCCCAGGGATCGGGCCTAAACGGGCAGTCGGACATCCTTTGAGGGGTCTGAGATTGGAGAGGGTACAGGCTGGGCTGAGGGACAACCCCCCTCCGTGCACGAATTTCGTGCACCGGGCCTCTAGTATATATATAAAAAGCTAAGTTGACTCGCGTATGCGTGATACATATAAAGCTCTCACAGGTGCCAATCACATGTGTGTGTTTCAATCTGTTGTTTATTGTGAGTTTGGTTGACTCTATTATATAGAAAGGGCGAATAGCGATATTAAAATATTTCTTCTAATTAATTTCCTTTCAGTGTGCACGAATCCATGCATGGGGCCTCTGGTAAGTATATAACTTCTTGTTCCCCCAAACACACATCAAGGTATGTCAGTCTGTTCCATGCCTCCCTGCTTCAGGTCTTATTTTGTTGGTCAATTCATTTTGTTCATTAGATTCCACAAATAAGTGAGTCCATGTAATATTTGTGGTTTTAATTCTCATTTCTCTGATGATTAATGACTTTGAGCATTTTTTCATGTGTCTCTTGGCCATTTTTATGTCCTCTTTGGAGAAGTGTCTATTCAGGTCTTCCACCCATTTTTAAAAATAATTCTTTACTGTTGGAAGTATTTTTCCTCCCCATTATACTCCACCAGCCTGCCCCCGCTCCCTGCCCAGACCTTCACCACCCTATTGTCTGTGCCCATGGGTTATGCATATATGCATTCAAGATCTTTGGTTGATTACCTCCCACTCACCCACCATCCCCCGCCTCCCCTCTAAGAGTCCTCACTCTGTTCCATGTTTCCATGTCTCTGGACACACTCCATTCTTCAGTTTCTTTTGTTACTTAGACTCCACGTATGAGTGAGATCATGTGATACTTGTCTTTCTCTGACTGACTTATTTCACTCAGCATGATACTCTCCATATCCCTCCATGCTGTCTCAAAGGGTAAGAGATCCTTCTTTTTTACTGCTGTATAGTATTCCATGGTATAAATGTACCACAGCTTTTTTATCCACTCATCTACTGATGGGCACTTGGGCTGTTTCCAGGTCTTAGCTATTGTATATTGTGCTGCTATGAACTAGGGGTGCATATATTCTTTCTGATTGGTGTTTTGGGTTTCTTAGGGTATATTCCTAGAAGTGGAGTCACTGGGTCAAATGGAAGTCCTATATTTAATTTTTTGAGGCAACTCCATACTGTTTTCCATAATGGCTTCACCAGTCTACATTCCCACCCCTGTTGTGCCACCCTCCTCAGGTTAGACATTCCAGCCAGATTGCTAAACCAGGCCCTTAAGCCAATCAAGGTACAGTGCAGTAACACGTCAGGGACAAACAGGAGTCTAACACTGTGCTACACATTTCACAGCTCTTTAAACATGAATTCTCAGTGTTTCAACACGCCCCTACCAATTTCCCAGCTCTATAAATGTGAATTCTAAGTGTTTCATCCACTTTCCTACATATATCCCAGCTCTTTCAGTGAGAATTATAAATGTTTTCAGACACGTTCCTACATATTTTGCAGCACTTTCAATGTGAATTCCTAGTATTTTAAACACAATCCTACACATTTCCCTATCCCTAACACTGAGAACTAACCCTATAAGTAATCCTTATCTCTAGCCTAACCCCTAAACCCTAACTCTACCTCCTATCCTTAACCCTAACCCTACCCCTAACTCCTAACCCTAACCTTATCCCTAACCCTAACCCAAACCCTAACCCTAACTCCTAACGCTAATTCTAATGCTAACACTATCTTACACATTTCAGAGCTCTTTAAACATGAATTCTCAGTGTTTCAACACTTCCCAACAGATTTCCCATCTCTATCAATGTGAATTCTAAGTGTTTCAAACACTGTCCTAAACATTTCCCAGCTCTATCAATGTGAATTCTAAGTGTTTTAAACACTTTCATACGCCTTTCAAAGCTCTTTAAACATGAATTATAAGTGTTTCAACCACTTTCCTACATATATGCCAGTGCTTTCAACATGAGTTCTAAGTGTTTTAAACACTTTCCTACACATTTCCTAGCTCTTTATTTTTTTAGAAGGGAAAATTTATTTATTTTTTTCCAATAAAAAATGATTTTAAATATAAAAATGTTACATGCAATAAACGTTAACATTTCAAGAAAAATAATCTTAAATATAATAATGTTACAAGCAATAAACACCAATTATTCAAGAAAAACTATCTTAAATATAGTAAAATTATATGAGTTAACATTAATATTTAAAGAAAAAAGGGATTTTAGGTATAATAATACTATCAAAACTGTACTAACATAGTATGATATCACAAAAGTTGCAGGAAATAGAAAGGTGTCAGCATCACTGCTCTGCTCAGCTCTAAGAGGCAGATTTCCTGGTTGAGGCAGAATCCTGAATTCTTCAGTGATTGCAGGAAGAATTTCAACTTCACTTCACTGCCAGTTGGTGCCTGTGTAATTGCATAAAGTTGTGCTGTCTGCCTCACACCAGAACTCTCTAATGTGAGGAAGGAGACAGAGAAGCGGGATCACCGGTCCACTGACCATTCCCCCCTTACGGCTTCTAGACTTCCTGACTATCTGGCCTGACTGCAGCCACTTGTTCATTCTTAACAAAGAAGAAATAAATTGTGGGACAAAAAAATAATGGCAGCAGAATAAATAGACGTGTCCCTAGCCTTGTCCCGGAGCAGATAGAAAGAACAGCTGAGGGTTGCACTGGGAGTGTTTGTTGGTGAGTTGAGGGACAGCTATACTCCAGGAGACGATGGGGGACTGCTGGATGGAGCTCCCCTGACTGGGAAGCCCCCACTGCTGCTGGATTCCTTTCCGGAGCGACCGGCTCGGATGCGAGACCACGCCATCTTGAAGGGGAAAGTGGATGTTATCAGGAGCCTGAAAATCTAAATCTGCAGCACCCACTGAACAGCTACGAACCCCAGAGCACTGGTCCCCAATTGGCGCAAAAACACGGATTCAGAGGAGCTCTACACTCCACCACGGAAAGGTCAGATTTCTTCTGGGATAAGGTGAGGTCTCTGGTCCCGGCAGGAGAGAGAAACACGCGCACTGTGGGAGCTGGAGGACCGGGGGAAGTCTGCGCCTAGAAAAATCCGTGGCTGTTGGGGCTGGCGTGATCTGTGAATGTGGAAGGGGGTCCTCAGAGCTGCTAACAGAAGGGAACTCTAAAAAGCAACCCATTTTGATCTGACGCAAAAAGGACAGCCTAAAAATTTTAAGTGTGCCGGCTGCTTAGACCCAAGAGGGGAAAAACCACTGCATAGACTAGCATGCAGCCCCGGAGTTCGCACACTTACGCTGGCTCTTTTTTTCCCCTCCTCTTTAAATCCTTGCTTCTGATTACTAAGCCCAATACATAGGATCACCCAATTGGGGACACCCTAAGAGACTGCAGGGGAAAGTTGTTTTTCTGGAACCTGGGGATTAGAGTGGGGAAAAACCATCAGAGAACCAGCTCTGGGGCAAACTACTCCCACAAACCAGTATTGAGTGCCACAGGGAAAGCAGGATCTAAGCACTGGCTAGAGAGGGCTTATAGACCCAGAGGTCAATCCAGAAACACTGCCACCCAGGAGTTGAATCACAAATTGACTCTTGTGTAATCACAAATAAAGGAATACAAGAAATTAAGACACACTGCCTGCTTAAAAATCAGGACTGGCTTACAACACTGAGGTGCAGTGGAACACAGGGAACTACAATACTGTCCTGAGTAGGAAATAGGCGTCCCAACCAGAACAGTAGAGGAAGTGAACAACCTTCACTACTGCACATTTTTATTTTTCATTTATTTTTTTTTCATCTTTTACTTAAGAAACTAATTTTTTTCTTTTTCCTCACTTGATTTTACCTTTTTAATTATTACATTTTTATTTTCAATCAGTATTATTACTACTACTATTTTACCTTTTTTTTAAAAAAAGTGTCATTTTATTTTCTCTTTATTTTACTTTGGGATTAGAGTTCTACATCCTATTTTCATCTTTCTTTTAGCATCATTTTACTCTATCTCTACTTTACCTTTATGCCATCACTCTCTTCCTAACTTTTCCCCTTTTGTTGTCCTGTTTCTCTTACCCTTTTCCTGCTTTAGATTTTCCCTATTCTTTCTTTTTACCCCCTGTTAAAATTTCACCCTACCTATATATCTAATTTCCAATCCCCTGCTCCAAGTCCATATACACCTCTCTCTTCTCTGTCTTCACTATCCAAAAATTGTTTTTCTCTCTGTCCTTTTGTTGTTGTTTGCTTGAATGTTGATTATATCGATTTTTTATGCTTGTTTGTGAGATTGTTTTGCTTATTCTTTGTTTTGTTTTGTTTTGTTTTGTTTGTTTTTTGCTTCTGTTTTCCCTCACCTCACTTGATATTAGTTGTTGTTTATAGTTGGTATTCATAACCAGGTACTTGTTGCTGGCATTTGTTGGGATTTGTGGCTGTTCTATTGGAGTTTTCTCCCCATATATATAGTTTGTTGCCCTCTTCTTTCTTATTCTCTTTCTTTTCTCTCTTACTTTTTTTTTCCTTTTCCCAATTTCATTTTTGCACTCCTTTCTTTTTTTTCTTCTCTTCTTCTTTCTCTCTTATCCTCTAATTTGCCTTTCTCTAGTGGTCACCTTTATTTGGGGTTATTAATATTGTGAATACATTTCTGTTCAGTGTCTTGTGCATTGTACCTGGTTGTGTTGTATTTTGTGCCTTTAAATCAATGCAGGAGAGAGAGAACTACATAACCAGACATCCAGAGAAGAGAGACCATGGGGAGACAAAGAAACAGCCCACATATGAAAGAAAAGCAGGCATCACCAGAAAAGGAAGTAAACGAAATGGAGGCAAGCAACCTGTCAGAGAAAGAATTAAGAGAAATGGTCATAAGGTGGATGAAAAGAAAGGAAGACAAATTCGACAATATGTGTAAGAACCAAGAGGAAATTAAGAAGAACCAAGAAGAAATGGAAAATGACATTGCTGCTGTAAAGAACTCAATAGAAAGCATCAAGAGTAGACTAGAAGAAGCAGAGGACCACATCAGTGAACTAGAAGACAAGGTAGGAAAAAATACCCAAGTAGAGCAGCTTCTAGAAAAAAAAATTAAAAAGCATGAGGAGAGCCTAAGGGAACTTTGGGACAACACAAAACAAAACAACATCCGCATAAAAGGGGTGACAGAAGGAGAGGAAACTGAGCAATGAATAGAAAACCTGTTTGAAGAAATAATGACAGAAAACTTCCCTGATATAGGGAAGAAAAACCCCACACAAATCCAAGAAGCTCACAGAGTCCCAAGCAAAATGAACCCCAAAAGACTGAGGCCAAGACAGTCTTAATAATTAAATTGGCAAACATCAATGATAAAGTAAGAATCTTAAAAGCGGCCAGAGAGAGAGACAGAGTTACCTACCAAGGATCCCCCATCAGACTAGGGACTGATTTCTCAACAGAAACTCATCAGGTCAGAAGGGAATGGAATGAAATATACAAAGTCATGCAAAGGAAGGGTCTCAATCCAAGAATACTGTACCCAGCAAGGCTATCAATCAAAATTGAAGGTGAAATCTGGAGTTTCACAGACAAAAAAGGACTAAGGGGGTTATTACCACCAAACCAGGAAGGCAAGAAATGCTAAAGTGTCTGTTATAAAACAAAAACAAAAACAAAAAACAAAAACTAAAACAAAACAGAAATAGGAAGCAAAGAAGAAACACAGGGGTAAAGAATAAAAATGGTGACAAATAAGTACCTATCAATAATAACTTTAAATGTAAATGGATTAAATGCCCCAATCAAAAGATATAGACTAACAGATTGGATAAGAAAACATGACCCATATATCTGCTGTCTTCAAGAAACCCACCTCAGAAAAAAAGATGCACACAGACTGAGGGTGAAGGGATGGAAAAAGATTTTTCAGGCGAATGGAAATGAAAAAAAAATAAAAAAGCTGGGTAGCAATACTTATTTCTGACAAATTAGATCTAAAAGTGAAGGACATAACAAGAGATAGGGAAGGCCACTTCATAATACCAAGGGGAGCAATCCAACAAGAAGAAATAAGTCTGGTAAACATATACGCACCCAATACAGGAGCACCCAAATACATAAAAAAAAAAAAACTAGTGGAGGATATCAAGGGATAGATTGACAGCAATACAATCATAGTAGGAGACTTTAATACTCCACTATCACCATTGGACAAATCCTCTAAACAAAAAATCAGCAAAGAAACATCAATCCTAAATGACTCACTAGACCAGATGGAATTAATTGACATCTTCAGAACATTTCACCCCAAAGCCACAGAATATACATTCTTCTCAAGTGCACATGGGTCATTTTCAAAGATAGACCATATGTTGGGTAATAGGCAAAGTTTCTTCAAATTCAAGAAGATAGAAATCATATCAAGCATCTTCTCAGATCACAGTGGCATAAAACTGGAAATCAGCTACAATAAAAACAATTAAAAAAATCAAACACATGGAGACTAATCAGCATGCTATTAAATAATGACTGGGTTACCAGAGATATCAAGGAAGAAATAAAAACCATCATGGCAACAAATGACAATGAAAACACAACAATCCAAAATCTATGGGACACAGGAAAAGCAGTCTTGAGAGGGAAGTTCATAGCTCTACAAGCCTACTGCAAAAAATAAGAAACAATGGTAATAAATTACCTAACCCTAAAACTCAAAGAGTTAGAAAGAGAGCAACAAGAAAAGCCCAGTGAAAGCAGAAGGAAGGAAATAATAAAGATCATAGCAGAGATAAACAACATTGAGACCAAAAAAAAAATACAAAAGATCAACAAAACCAAGAGCTGGTTCTTTGAAAGGATAAACAAAATTGATGAACCTCTAGCCAGGCTCACCAAGAAGCAAAGAGAGAGGACCCAAATAAACAAAATCAGAAATGAAAGAGGTGAAATAACAACAGACCCCACAGAAATACAAAGAATTGTTAAAAAATACTATGAACAACTCTATTCCAACAAACTGGACAACCTTGAGGAATGGACATATTCCTAGAAAAATATAACCTTCTAAAACTCAATCAGGAAGAATCTAACCATCTCAATAGGCCAATAACTATGGAAGAAATTGAAGCAGTAATCAAAAAGCTTCCGGCAAACAAAAGCCCAGGGCCAGACACCTTCACAGGGGAGTTTTACCAAACATTCAAGGAAGACCTAAAAACTATCCTCTTCAGACTATCCCAAACAATTCAAGAAGAAGGAACACTTCCAAGCTCCTTTTATAGAGCCAGCATCACCCTAATACCAAAACCAGATAAAGACAACACAATGAAAGAGAATTACAGGCCAATATCTCTCATGAACATAGATGCCAAAATCCTCAACAAAATTATAGCAAATCAGATCCAGCAGTAAATCAGAAAGATCATAAACCATGACCAAGTAGGGTTTATCCCAGGAATGCAAGGATGGTACAATATCTGCAAATCAATAAATGTGGTACATCACATAAAATAATTAAGAGATAAAAATCACATAGTCATATCAATTGATGCAGAAAAAGCATTTGCCAAAATCCAACACCCTTTCTTGATAAAAACTCTCAACAAGGTGGGAATAGAAGGATCATACCTCAATATAATAAAAGCTATATATGATAAACCCACAGCAAACATCATACTCAATGGGCAAAAACTGAAACCATTTCCCCTAGGAACAGGAACAACACAGGGATGCCCACTCTCACCACTCCTGTTCGACATAGTACTGGAAGTATTAGCCATAGCAATTAGACAAGAAGAAGAAATAAAAGGCATCCAAATTGGAAAAGAAGAAGTAAAGCTGTCCTTATTTGCAGATGACATGATATTGTACATAAAAAACCCTAAAGACTCCATCAAAAAACTATTAGACTTAATAAATGAATTCGGCAATGTAGCAGGATACAAAATTAATGCCAAGAAGTCTATGGCATTTCTATACATCAATAGTGAACTTACAGAAAGAGAGACTAAAAAAGCAATCCCATTTACCATCGCACCAAAAAATTTAAGATACCTAGGAATAAACTTAACTAAGGAAGTAAAAGACCTATACACAGAATACTACAGGACACTGAAGAAAGAGATAGAGGAAGACGTAAATAGATGGAAGAACATACCATGTTCATGGATTGGTAGAATCAACATCATTAAAATGTCCATACCACCCAAAGCAATCTATAGATTCAATGCACTCCCCATTAAAATACCAATGGCATATTTTACAGACCTATAAAGAACTCTCCAAAAATTCATCTGGAATAAAAAAGACCCCAAATAGCCTCAGCAATTCTGAGAAAGAAGAACAAAGTAGGTGAGATCTCAATACCAGATTTCAAGCTGTATTACAAAGCCACTGTTCTCAAAACAGCCTGTTACTGGCACAAGAACAGACATATAGACCAATGGAATAGAATAGACAATCCAGATATCAACCCAAACCACTATGTTCAATTAATATTTGAAAAAGGAGGCATGAACATACAATGGAGTCAAGACAATCTCTTCAATAAATGGTGTTGGGAAAATTGGACGGATACATGCAAAAAAATGAAACTAGACCACCAATTTTCACCATACACAAAAATAAACTCAAAATGGATACAGGACTTAAACATAAGACGGGAAACCATAAAAATACTAGAGGAATCCACAGGCAGAGAAATCTCAGACATATGCCGAAGCAGTTTCTTCACCAATACTGCTCATAGGGCAATGGAAGCTAAAGAGAAAATAAGCAAATGGGACTACATCAAAATAAGAAGCCTTTGCACAGCAAAAAAAAAGCATAATGAAACAACAAGAAAGCCCACTGTATGGGAGAACATATTTGCAAATGTTATCACTAATAATGATTTAATCTCCAACATCTACAGGAAACTTATACAACTTAATAAAGGTAAGATAAATAATCCAATAAAAAAATGGGCAACAGACCTAAATAGAATCTTTTCAAAGAAGACAGAAGGAAGGCCAAGAGACATGAAAACATGCTAATTATCCGAGAGATGCAAATCAAAACGACAATGCGGTACCATCTCACACCTGTCAGAATGGCAATCATCAACAAATCAACAAACGACAAGTGCTGACGAGGATGCAGAGTAAAAGGAACCCTTGTGCACTGCTGGTGGGAATGCAGAATGGTACAGCCACTGTGGAGAACAGTATGGAGTTTCCTCAAAAAACTAAAAATGGAGCTCCCATTTGACCCAGTAATCCCACTTCTAGGACTATATCCCAAGAAACTAGAAACACCAATCAGAAAGGATATATGCACCCCTATTTTCATAGCAGCACAATTTACCATAGCTAAGATTTGGAAACAGCCTAAATGCCCATCAGCAGATGAATGGATTAGAAAACTATGGTACATCTACACAATGGAATACTATGCTGCTATAAAAAAGAAGGAATTCTTACCATTTGCAGCAGCATGGATGACCTGGAGAGCATTATGTTAAGTGAAATAAGCCAGGCAATGAAAAAAAAATATCACATGATCTCACTCATTTATGGAAAACAAAGAACATTATAACCTGATAAATAAAAAGATAGATACAGAGGCAGTAAAGCACCCAACAGACTGTCAAATTACAGTGGGAAGGCTGGGGAGTGTTGGGGAGGGAGGGAAATAGATCAACCAAAGGACTTGTATGCATGTATATAAGCACACCAATGGACACAAGACACTGGGGGGGCGGGGTGGGATGAGGGCATGTGACAGGGAGTAGGGGAAGCTGGGGGAAGGTCAATGGGGGAAAAAAGGAGATATATGTACTAATATATGTAATACTTTAAACAATAAAAAATATTTTTTAAAAAGAAATAAATTGTGGAAGCTAAATTAAAAAAAAAGTTGTAGGTAATATTTAAAATCTGCAAATAACAGGATTACTTCTATTAGATTTTAAAATATTTTCCCTTCACTGGCTCTATTTTTGTTCATCAGTTTATGTTGCTCATCATATTCCTCAAATGGGTGAGATCATGTGATATTTATCTTTCTCTGACTGCCTTATTTCTCTTCATTTTCTAGCTCTTGAAATGTAAATTCTAAGTGTTCCAACAACTTTCTTACATATACCCCAGCAGTTTCAGCGTGAATTATAAGTGTTTTCAAACACTTTCTTACATATATCCCTGTGCTTCCAACCTGATTTCTAAGTGTTTTAAACAATATCCTACACATTTCACAGCTCTTTAAATGTGGTCTCAGTGTTTCAAGACTTCCCTACACATTTCCAGCTCTATAAATGTTAATTCTTTTTCAAACACTTCCCTAAACATTTCCCAGCTCTATCAATGTGAATTCTACATCTTTCAAACACTATTCTACACATTTTCCTAATCCTAACACGAAATGCTAACTCTAACAATAAACCCTATCTCTAACCTAACCCCTAACCTTAACCCTAACCCTAATACTAACTCCTAACCCTATTCTTAACCCCTATCCTGACTCCTAACCCTGACACTGACACTAACACTAACACTAACACTAACACTAACACTAACCCTAAACCTAACTCCTAACCATAACCCTAACAATATCCTACACATTTCATAGCTCTTTTAACATGAATTCTCTGTGTTTCAACACTTCCCTGCATATTTCCCAGGTCTATAAACATGAATTCTAAGAGTTTTAAACACTTTTGTACACTTTTCCAAGCTCATTAAACATGAATTCTAAGTGTTTCAACAACTTTCTTACATATATCACAGCTCTTTCAGTGTGAATTCTAAGTGTTTTAAACATTTTCCTAAACATTTCTCAGTTCTTTCAGCACAAATTCTACATCTTTCTAACACTATCCTAACACATTTCCTAATCCTAACACTACTAGTAAATGCTAACACAAACAGTAAGCCCTATCTCTAGCCTAAACCCTAACCCCTAACCCTAACTCATAACCCTAACCCTAACTTCTAACTTAACACTAATCCTAACACTATCCTACACATTTCACAGCCCTTTAAACGTGAATTCTCAGTGTTTCTAATACTTTCCTAAACATTTTTGAGCTCTATCAATGTGAGTTCTCAGTGTTTTAAACACTTTCCTATACATTACACAGCTCCTTAAATGTGAAATCTCAGTATTTCAGCAGTTCCCTACAGATTTCCCAGCTCTATACACGTGAATAATAAGTGTTTCAACCACTTTCCTACATATTTCCCAGCGCTTTCAACGTGAATTCTGTTTTTTTAAACACTATCCTACACATTTCCCCAACCCTAAAACCAATAGCTAACCCTAACAGTAAGTTCTAACTCTAGCCTAAATCCTATCCCCTAACCCTAACCCTAACCCTTACTCCTAATGCTAATTCTAACCCTAAACCTAACACCATCCTACACATTTCACAGCCCTTTAAATGTGGCCTTGTGTTTCAACATTTCCCTACCAATTTCCCAGCTCTATAAATGGGAATTCCTAGTATTTCAATCACTTTCCTATATATTTCCCAGTGCTTTCAATGTGAATTCTGTTTTTAAAACACTAGCCTACACAGCTCTTTAAACGTTTATTGCTAGTGTTTCAATACTTCCCTACAGATTACATAGCTCTATAAGTGTGAATTCTAAGTGCTTTGAACAATTTACTACATATATCCCAACTCTTTCAGCATGAATTATAAGGGTCTTCCAAAACTTTCCTACATATTTCCAAGCACTTTCAAGGAGAATTCTAAGTATTTTAAAGGTGATCCTATACATTCTACAGCTCTTTAAACATGAATTCTCTGTGTTTCAACATTTCCCTACATATTTCCCTAAAGTATGCCCTAACCATAACTGTAATCCTACCACCTAAACCTAACCTTAACGCTAACCCTAACCCTAAACTTAATCTAACTCTAACCCTGACCAAAACCCTAATCCTAGCCCTAACCCTAACACTACCTCTAGCCCTAAAACTACCCCTACCAATAATACTAGCCCTAGCCCTAAATCTAATCATAACAATAACCTTGCCCTACCCCAAAACTTAGTCCTAAAACTAACCATCACCCTGGCTTTAAACCTAACCCTAAACCAAACCCTAACCCTTGCCATAGCCATAGCCCTAACCCTAACCCTACACTAGTCCTAACCTTAACCCTAAACCTAAGTATAACACTAATCTTAAACCTAAATATAATCTTATGCCCTAACCATAATATTAACACTAACACTGACTCCAGCTCTAACCCTAAATCTAACCCAACCTTAAAACCTAACCTTAACACAAACCCTAGCCCTAACCCTAACCCTAACCCTAATACTAGACCTAGACCTAACCCTAACTCTCCAGGTGATTCCAGGGTGCATCCAAGGTCCCAGAAGCTCAACCTAAACCTAACCCTAGCCCTAACCCTAACACTAACCCTAATTCTAATACTAACCCTAGCCCTAGTCCTAACCCTAACAATAACCCTTGTCTTAACCATAAACCTAACCCTAGCCCTAACCATAACACTAACCTTAATCCTAGCCCTAACACTAACCTTAACCCTAACCTTAACCCTCACCTTAAATCTAACCCTGGACCTAACCATAACCATAACACTAACACTAACACTAACACTAACACTAACACTAATCCCAGTTTGAACCTTAAACTCAATCCAACCCAAAAATTCAACGCTAACCCTAGACCTAGACCTCACAGTAACATTAAATGAACACTAAACCTACCCTAAATCTAGCCCTAACCTTACCCCTTACACTAAGTCTCCAGGTAATTCCAATATATATCCAAGGACCCAGACACAAACCCTAACCCTAAACCCATCATTGGCCCTAATCTTAACACTAATCCTAGCCCTAACCATAACCCTAGCCCTAGCCCTAAGCATAACACTAAACCTAACCCTAACTGTAGCCTTAGCCCTAATCTTAACCCTAACCCTAGCCATAAGCATAACACTAAACATAACCCTAAACTCAGCTGTAACCCTAAGACTAACCCTACACAAAAATGTAACCCTAACCTTAGCCCTACCCTGAGACCTAACTATAACACTAACCTAACCCTAAACCTAAAACTAGTAATAGCTCCAACACTAACTATAAACATAACCCTAAACCTAAATCTCCCGGTGATAACAATGTGCAGCCAAGGACCCAGAAGCTAAACCTAACCCTATCCATAACCCTAGCCCTAAATGTAACCCTACCCTTAGCCCTAGCCCTAGCCCTAACCATAATCCTAACCCTAATCATAACTCTAAACGTAAACATAACCCTAGCCCTAGCTGTAACCCTAACACTAACCTTAACCCTAACACTAGCACTTGCCCTAAACCTAACCAAAACACTAACCCTAGCCCTAGCATTAATTCTAAGCCTAACCCTAATTCTAGCCTTAGCTCTAATCTTAACCCTAACCTTAACCCTGATCCTAATCCTAAACCTAGCCCTAAACCCAACACTAAACCTAGCCCTAGCCCTAACTATAACAGTAACACTAAATTTAACCCTAGCCCTTGCACTTGCCCTAAAACTAACCCTAACCTAACCCTAACCCTAATACTAGCTCTAGCACTAAACCTAACTCTAACTCTCCAGGTGATTCTAATGTGCATCCAAGGACCCCTAAACCTTACCCTACCTCTAGCCCTAACCCTAACACTAACCATAACATTAAAACTAACCCTAACCTAACCCTAACACTAACTCTAACCCAAGGCCTAACCATAACCCGACCCCTAACGCTAACCCTAGCCCTAACACTAACCCTAACCCAGGCCCTAAACATAATCCTAACCCCAGTCCTAGCCCTAATATTAACCTTAACCCTAACCCTAGCTTAACCATATCACTAACCCTACCCTAACCTGAGCTCTATTACTAAAACTAACACAACCCTAAAACCTAATCCTAACCTGAGCCCTAGACCTAATCCTAATTCTTTTCCTAACTCGCCACGTGATTCCAATGTGCATCCAAGGACCCATTCCTTAATCCTAACATTAAACCTAGCCTTAGCCCTAACCCTAACGCTAATCTTAATCCTAACCCTAATCCTGACCCTAGCCCTAGTCCTAACCTGACCCCAAGCCCTAACTATAACACCAAACCTAACCCTTGCCCTAGCCCAAATCTTAACCTTAACCCTAACAATAACCCTATCCCTAACCCTAACACAGCAGTAAACCTAACACTAACCCTAGCCATAACCCTAATCTTAACCATAATCCTAACCCTAAACCTAGCCCTAACCCTAATTCTAGTCCTCATTCTAACCCTAACACTAGCACTAGCCCTAACTGTAACACTAAACTGAATTCTAGCTCTAAACCTAAACCTAACTCTAGCCTTAACTATAACCCTAACCCAAGCCCTACCCCTAACAATGGCACTAAACTTAACCCTAACCCTAGCCCTCACCACAACCTTAGCCATAACCCTAAATATAATCCTAACCCAACTATAAAACCTAACCATAAACCTGGCCATAGCCACAGCCCTAACTCTAACACTAACCCTAAACCTAGCCCTAGCCCAAATCCTAAACCTAACACTAGCTCTAGCCCTAAATCTAACCCTAAACTAAATCCCAGCCCTAACCCCAAATCTAAACCTAACCCTAACCCCAGCCCTAGCCCTAATCTTAACACAAAACGTAAACCTAACCATAGCCCTACCCCTAAACCTAACCCTAACCCTAGCCCTAACCTTAACCCTAAACCCAGTCCTAGCCCTAACCATAACACAAACCCTAACCCTAAACCTAACTCTAACACTAACCCAATCCTGAGCTCTCGCCCTAATCATAGCACTAAACCTAACCCTGCCCTAGCTGGTTTTGCTCAGTGGATAGTGTTGGCCTGTGGACTGAAGGATGCCAGGTTTGATTCCAGTCAAGAGCACATGCCTGGGTTGCAGGCTCAATCCCCAGTAGGGGATATGCAGGAGGCATCCAATCAATGATTCTCTCTCATCATTGATGTTTCTATATCTCTCTGCCTCCCCCTTCTTCTCTAAAATCAATAGAAATATATATGAAAAATAAAAAATAAACATAATCCTAAACCTAACCCTGACCCTAATCCTAACCTAACCCTAAGGCTAATCCTAGCCCCAACCTAACCTTAATACTAACCCTAGCTATAATCCTTAACATAGCCCTAGCCCAAGCCCTAGACCTAACTATAACAGTAACCCTAACCTTATCCCTAGCCCTAGTCCTAAACTTAACACTAACTCTAACCCTAACCCTAGCCCTAAACCCAACCCTAACTCTACCCCAAGCCATAACTATAACACCAATTCTAACATTAACCCTAGCCCTAACCCAAACCCTAACACTAACACAGCTATAGCCTTAACCCTACCCCTGATCATAACCATACCCCTTGCCCTAAACCTAAACCCTAGCCCTAATCTTAACCCTAACCCTAAACATAGCCCTAACCCTAACTGTAACTCTAGCCCTAATATTAATACGAACCCTATCCCTAGCTCTATACCTAGCCCTAAACCTAACTCTAACCCTACCCCTAACACTAACCCTAACACTAACACTAGCCCTAACCCTACCTTTACACTAAATATCAAGGTAATTCCACTGTGCATCCAAAGACGCAATAGCTAATCCTAACCATGGCCAAAGCCCTAGCCCTAAACATAACACTAACCCTAATCTGAAACAAAACCTAACCCTAACCCTTGCCATTACCATAGCCCTAGACCTTACCATAGCACTACCATTCACCCTAATCCTAACTGTAAACTTAGCCCTAACCCTAACCCTGACTCTAACCCTAACTTTACACTCTAACCCTAGTCCTAAACCTAACCCTAATACTAGCCCTAGCCCTAACAATAACCCTAACCCTAGACTACTCCTCACCCTAACTCTAAACCTAGCCCTAACCATTACCCTACCCTACCCCTAATTCTAACCTTAACCCTAGCTCTAATGTTAACCCTGACACTAACTCTAACCCTACTTCTATACCTAAACGTAACCCTTTCCCTAATCTTAACCCTGGCCTTGTCCTAGCCCTAACCCATATCCTAATTCTCCAGATGATTACAATGTACATCCAAGGACCCAGATAATAAACCAAACCCTAACCCTACCCTTAGCCCTAACCCTACACCTAATTCTAATCAGTAGGGCTAGGGCCATACCCCTAACCTTTTTTTTTTATTTAATCAATCTTTATTGTTCAGATTATTACAATTGTTCCTCTTTTTCCCCCCATAGCTCCCCTCCACCCAGTTCCCACCCCACCGTCTGACCTTACCCCCCACCCCACTGTCCTCATCCATAGGTGTATGATTTTTGTCCAGTCTCTTCCTGCACCCCCATACCCTTTTCCCTCTGAGAATTGTCAGTCCACTCCCTTTCTATGCCCCTGATTCTATTATATTCACCAGTTTATTCTGTTCATCAGATTTTTTATTCACTTGATTTTTAGATTCACTTGTTGATAGATATGTATTTGTTGTTCATAATTTTTATCTTTATCTTTTCTTCTTCTTCCTCTTCTTAACCTTTTGCACTCAGATGTCGAGTGTGACTCGACACGGTTAGCATCGGTAGCAGCTCGTATGTCGAATTGTATTGAATGTATCAATAATTTGAAATATAAAAAAATCCAAATAAATAAGTTTGTATGAAAAGAAACTCCAGTTTTTTATTCTACTGCCACGCTTTGTAAAATCTGGGGTATTTAAAAAATTAAATCCCGAGTAGAATAAAGGAATTGAGAAAAAAGCAAGCAAGTGCAAAGGGTTAAAGAATACCGTTCAGCATTTCATATAATACTGGTTCGGTGGTGATGAACTCCTTTAGCTTTTTCTTATCTGTGAAGCTCTTTATATGACCTTCATTTCTGAATGATAGGTTTTCTGGGTAGAGTACTCTTGGTTGTAGGTTCTTGCTATTAATCACTTTGAATATTTCTTGCCACTCCCATCTGGCCTGCATAGTTTCTGTTGAGAAATCAGCTGACAATCGTATGGGTACGCCCTTGTAGATAACTAACTGTTTTTCTCTTGCTGCTTTTTTTTTTCTTTTTTAGAGAGGAAGGGAGAGGGAGAGAGAGAGAGAGAGAGAGAGAGAGAGAGAGAGAGAGAGAGAGAGAAACATCAATGATGAGAGAGAATCATTGATCGGCTGTCTTCTGCAGGCCCCACACTGGGGATGGAGCCTGCAACCCAGGCATGTGCCCTTGACTGGAATCGAACCCAGGACCCTTTAGTCCACAGGCCAACGCTCTACCCACTGAGCCAAACCAGCCAGGGCATGCTGCTTTTAATATTCTCTCTTTGTCTTTTGCTCTTGGCATTTTAATTATGATGTGTCTTGGTGTGGTCCTCTTTGGATTCTTTTTGTTTGGGGTTCTCTGGGCTTCCTGGGGTTGTAAGTCTATTTCTTTCACCAGGTGGGGGAAGTTATCTGTCATTATGTCTTCAAATAGGTTTTCAGTATCTTGCTCTCTCTCTTCTTCTGGCACCCCCATAATTTGGATGTTGGTACGTTTGAAGTTGTCTCAGAGGCTCCTTACACTATCTTCAACTTTTTGGATTCTTTTTTCTTTTTGCTTTTCTGGTTGAGTGTTTTTTGCTTCTTTGTATTTCAAATCTTTGACTTGATTCTTGCGATCCTCTAGTCTGCTGTTGGATCTCTGTATATTGTTTTTTATTTCATTCAGTGTATGTTTAATTTCTAGTTGGTACTTTTTCATTTCCTTGAGGGTCTCACTAAATTTATCGGCCTTTTCTAGAAAATTCTTGAAAACCCTTATAACCGTGGTTTTGAACTCTATATCCAGTCATTTGCTTTCCTCTATTTCTTTCATTTGTGACCTGTTTCTTTGTCTCCACATTTTGGCTGCTTCCCTGAGTTGATAGAGTGGCTTTGTGTGCTAGGTGTCCTATAGGGCCCAGTGGCTCAGCCTCCCCAGTTACCTGATGTGGATACGCTTGGTGCACCCCTTTGTGGGATGTGTGCACAGTCTTGTTGTAGTTAAGCCTTGATTGTTGTTGGTATCACTGGGAAGAATTGACCTCCAGGCCAATTGGCTGTGAGGATCAGCTGTGTCTGCGATGGGAGAACTTCTGTGCTGGAGACAACCTTATGAGACAAGACTTGCAAAAGCCTCTGTGCTCAGCTTGGATGGGGTGGAGTTTCAGGGCGGAGCAGACAGCATTGGCTTCCCATCAGCCCTATCCTAAGAGGCCGCTGGGTCTCAGTGTCCCATGGTAATCACTGCAAGCACCTCTGAGAGGAAGCCTCCCTCGAGTTTCACCTGCTGCCAGAAAGTCCAGTTTCTTCCCGAATGAGTCTGGGTCCCCAGAGTCTTGCCCGGAACTGGAGTTCAGCGCAGTCAGGAGCTTTTGTCTCCCTCCCGCTTGAGAAAGCCAGCTGCGTACTCAGTTGCCAGTCCTCTCCGCGTGTGCATCTCTGTACCTCTGCCTTCTGCAGCTCCTCTGAGTCTCAGTGTGCTTTTCTCTTTCCTTCTAGTTGTAGAATTTCCAATCAGCCAGCCTTCCTGTGGTTCTGGATGATGTCCGTTTGTCTTTTAGTTGTAGTTTTGAAATTGTTGTGAGAGGCAGCAGTTTAGGTGTTTACCTATGCCGCCATCTTGGTTTCTCCATAGCCCTAATCTTAACCCTAAACCTATCCCTAGGCATAGGCCTAACTTAACACTAACCCTAATCCTATCCTAACCATAAGGCCAACCTAATCCTAATGAAAGATCTAACCCTAACACTAAAACAACCCTAAAACCTAACCCTAATACTAGCCCTAATACTAAGCTTGAACTAATTCTAACCCTAAACCTAGCCCAAACCCTAACTCTTACCCTAACTCTCCAGGTGATTCCACTGTGCAAACAAGGACCCACATGGTAACTCTAAGACTAACCCTAGACTTGCTCTGGCCCTAATCTTAAACCTAACCCTAAACATAACACTAGCCCTAACCCTAACCCTAACCCTAACCCTAACCCTAACCCTAGACCTAATCTGAACTATAACCCTAACCCTAATCCTAGCCCTAGTACTAGCACTAGCACTAACCAATGCACAAACTATTCAGGTGATTCCACTGTGCACCCAAGGAACCCTAACCCTAACCCTACCACTAATAGATACACTAACACTAGCCTATCCAAACCTTGCACAAGCTCTAACCCTAAACTGAAACCTAACCCTAACCCTAGCCCTACTCCTAAACTTATCCCTAACCCTAACCCTAGCCCTGGCCCTAATCTTAAACCTAACCCTACCCTAGGCATAGACCTAATCTTAACCCTAACCCTAATCCTAGTCCTAACCCTAACCCTAGCCCTACCCCTAAACCTTATCATAACACTCCAGGTGATTCCAATGTGCATCCCAGTACCCAGACAATAAACTTAACCCTAACACTAGCATTAGCCCCAACCCTACCCCTAAACGTAAACCCAACCTGAACCCTAGCCCTAATCTTAATCTAACTCTAACACTAACCCCAACCCTAACCATAACCCTACCCCTAACCATAACACTAAGTATCCCTGTCCCTAGCTATAACTCTAACCTGAAACCTAACACTAACCATCCAGTGGTCGGCAAACTCATTAGTCAACAGCCAAATATCAACAGTACAACGATTGAAATTTCTTTTGAGAGCCAAATTTTTAAAATTTAAACTTCTTCTAATGCCACTTCTTCAAAATAGACTCGCCCAAGTCGTGGTATTTTGTGATAGAGCCACACTCAAGGGGCCAAAGAGCTGTATGTGGCTCACGAGCCGCAGTTTGCCGACCACGGCCCTAGCCTATCTATAACAGTAACCTTAAACCTAACCCTAGCCCTAGCCCTACTCATTACACTAAAGTTAACCCTAACTCTAACCCTAATCTTATCCCTTGGCCTACCCCTAAACCTAACCCTAACTCTCCAGGTGATTCCAATCCAAGGACCCAAACGCTAACCCTAACCCTAATGCTAGCCCTAATTCTACCCCCTACCCTAAATCTCCAGGTGTTTACACTGTACACCCAAAGAACCAGTCACTAACCATAACCCTAATCCAGTGGTCGGCAAACTGCGGCTCGCAAGCCACATGCGGCTCGCAAGCCGTGGTTTGCCACTCTGTTGACTAATGAGTTTGCCAACCACTGGATAGGGGCTTAATCACAAGGAACAACAACAGCCTGTAATTATTGGAAGCAAGAGTCTAGGTCAGTGGTCAGCAAACTCATTAGTCAACAGAGCGGTAAATTGCGGCTCGCGAGCCGCATGTGGCTGGTGAGCTGCAGTTTGCTGTCCACTGCCCTAACCAAAGCCCTAGCCCTAACCATAACACTAACCCTAAACCTAAACATAACCTTAACCCTAACCTTTACTGTAATCCTACTCCTGGACCTAACCATACCAATAACACTCACTCTAAACCTAACCATAACCTTAGCCCTAACCCTAACCATAACACAAACTATACCTGACCTTGACCCTAACATAACCCAAACCCTAACACAAGTGTTAGCCCTAAAACTAACGCTAAACCCCCCAAAATAAGGCTAGCCCTAATTTTAACCCTACCCTTACAAACTAACCCTAGCCCTAAACTAATCCCTAATGCTAGAACAATCCCTAGACCAAACTATAACACTAACCCTAAATCTAATCCTAGCCTCGGCCCTAATTTTAACCCTAAACCTAATTCTAACCTGAGCCCTAACCCTAACCCCAAACTTAGCCTTAATCCTTAGCCTTAATCCTAACCCTAACCATAGCCGTAGCACTAAACTTAACCCTCAAACTAACTCTAACCCTAGCTCTATACCTAACACTAACCCTAGCCATGAACATAATCCTAACCCTAACTCTAGCCCTAACCATGACCCTAACAAAAACCTCCAGGTGATTTCAATGTGCAACCAAGGACCCAGACTATAACTCTAACCTAAACCTAAAGCTAATACTAGCCCTATCCCTAAACCTAGCCCTAGCCCTAACCCTTACCCTAACTCTCCAGGTGATTCCAAGGTGCATCCAAGGACCCAGACACTAAAACTAACCCTGACCTAGCCTTAGCTTTAACCCTATCCCTAACCCTAATCATAACCCCAGTCCTAGCCCTAATTTTAACCCTAACCCAGGCACTAATCTTAGCCTTAACCCTAACCCTAACCCTACCCTTAGCCCTAATTATAACCCAAACCATAACCCTAACCCTAACACAATCCTAATCCTAACCCTAACTCTCCAGGTGATTACAATGTGCAGCCAAGGACCCACATGCTATCTCTAGCCCTAACTCTAACCTATACCTAAACCTAAGGCTATACCTAGCCCTAACCCTAATCCTAACACTAATCCTAACCCTAACTCTCCAGATGATTCCATGTGCAGCCAAGGACCCAGATGCTAACCCTAACCCAAACCCTAACCCTAACCTAACACTAACACTAACCCTAGCCCTAGCCCTAACCCTAACCCTAAGCCCATCCCTAACACTATTACTATCCATATCCCTAAAATTAACCCTAGCCCCAGCGTTAATCCTAACTCTAGCCCTAGCCCCAGCCCTAACCCTTATCCTAACTCTCTAGGTGATTCCAAAGTGCATTCAAGGACCCAGATGCTAACCCCAACCCTATCCTTAACCCAAAACCGACCACTAACTGTAATACTTCCCCCAGCCCAGTGGTCGGCAAACTGTGGCTCGCGAGCCACACACTGCTCGCGCGCCGCGGTTTGCCACTCTGTTGACTAATGAGTTTGCCGACCATTGCTGTAAGGCATTACCCTTACCCAGAAGTTTTGACTTCAGGTTAAAGACATTAGTACATTATTAAAATGTTTTTCCCTAAAGCAGTGGTCGGCAAACTCATTAGTCAACAGAGCAGCAAACCGCAGCTCGCGAGCCGCAGTTTGCCGACCACTACCCTAGCCCTAGCCATAATTTAAAAAAAAAAAAAATCTAACCAAAGCCGTAGACCTAACAATAACACTAACACTAACCTTAATGCTAACCCTAGCCCCAGACCTCACCACAAATTTAACCTCAACCCAAACCCTAACCCTAACCAAACCCTAAAACCTCACCTTAAACCTAGCAATAGTCATAGCCCTAACTCTAACACTAAACTAACCCTAAATATAAACCTAGCCTTGGCCCTAATCCCAAACCAAATCCTAACTCTAACCCTAACACTAGCTCTAACCCTAAGCATAACATTAACCCTAACCCTATCACTAGCCCTAAATTTACCCCTCACCTTAATCCTAGCACTAAACTTAACCCTAACCTTAACCCTAACCCCAATCCTAACCCTAACCCTAACCCCAGGTCTATATCTAAACATAACACAATCCTAAAACCCAACCCTAACCCTAGCCCAACTATAGCCCTAACAGTAACCCTAACTCTTACCCTAACTCTTAAGGTGATTCCAATGTGCATCCAAGGACCCATACACTAACCCCAAACCTAACACTAACCCTACCGTAACCCTAACTCTAATCCTAACCCCAACCCTAATCCTAATTCAAGCCTAATCCCTAATCATAACACTTACCCTAACCTTAAACGTAGCCCTAACTCTAACCTTAACTGTAACCCTAACCCTAGCACTAGACCTAACCATAATTCTAACATTTATCCTAAAACTAACCCTGGCCTTAGCCCTTTATATAGCAATAAACCTAATCCTAATTCTAACCCTAAAAGTAAGCCTAGCTCTAAACTTAACTATAACCCTAACCCTAGCTCTAGCACTAACCTTAACCCTATCCCTAACACTATCCCTAACCATACCCTTATACTTAACCCTAGCCCCAGACCTAGCCCTAGCCCTAAACCTTACCCTAAACATCCAGGTGATTCCAATGTGCATCCAAGGACCCAGATGATAAACCTAACCCTAACCATAGCCTTATCCCGAAACCTACCTCAAACGCTAACCCTAAACCTAGCCCTAGCCCTAACCTTAACCCAAAACCTAACACTAACCCTAGCCCTACTCCTAAACCTATCCCTAACCCTTACTCTAGTCATAGCCTAATCTTAACCCTAACCATACCACTAATCCTAACCCTAAGCCAGCTCTATCCCTAAACCTTAGACAACCCTAATACCTAACCCTAACCCTAGCCCAAATCTTAATCCTAACCCTAGTCCTAAACCTAAACCCAACCATAGCTCTAGCCCTAACTATAACAGTAACCCTAAAGGTAACCCTAGTCCTAACCCTAACCCTAACCAAAACCTAATCCTAACCCGAACTCTCCAGGTGATACCAATGTGCAGCCAAGGATCCAGATGCTAACCCTAACCTAAACCTACTCATAACCCTAATTCTAACCCTAACTCTCCAGGTGGCTGCATGTGCAGCCAAGGACCCAGAAGTTAATACTACCTCTAACCGTAGCGCTAGCCCTAACCATAACACTAAACCTATCCCTAACACTTTTCCTAACCCCAGCCCTAAAAAATACCCTTATCCCCAGTTCTAACACTAACCCTAGCCCTAGCCTTTGCCATAGCCTAACCTTACCCTAACTGTCCAGATTATTGCAATGTACCTCTGAGGACCCCGAACCTAAACCTAAACCTAACCCTAGCTTTAGCCCTAACTGTGCCCTTAACTCTAATGCCAACCCTAGAGCTAGCCCTAACTGTAAAAATAACCCTACCCATAACCCTAGAACTAACCCTAACATTAAACCTAGCCCTAACTGTAACCCTACCCCTAACCATAAACCAAACCCTAGTCCTAGGTATAATTTTAAAACTAATTCTAACCCTAACCATAGCTCTAACACTAACCCTAACCTTAAACCTAGCCCTAACCTCAACCCTAACCCAAGCCCTAACCCAAACCTATACCATCACTAGCCCTAATCTTAGCACTAACCTTAACCCTAACTCTAGACCTAATCTTAGCCCTTGTCCTACCCCTATCCCAAATGGTAAATCTTCAGGTGATTCAAATGTGCATCCAAAAACCCAAACACTAACCCTAACCCTAACCATAGCCATAACTCTAACCCTAACTCTCCAGGTGATTCCACTGTGCATACAATGACCCAGTAGCTGATCCTAACCCCAACCAAAGCCCTAGCCCTAACCATAACACTAATTCTAATGCGAAACACAACCTTAACCCTAACCCATACTGTAACCCTAGCACTAGACCTTACCATAGCATTAACATTCACCCTAACTCTAACTGTAACCTTAGCCCAAACCCTAACCATAACCCTAAAACATGCTATAGCCCTAAACCTAACCATGACTCTAACCATAGCATTTGCCCTAAATGTAACCCTAACCCTAAACCTAACTCTGGCCCTTCAGAGCCTTTGTTTCCTTTGTGTAGCTCAAAATGCAGGCAGGGTGTGGCAGGCTGTATCCCCTGCCTTGAGACTGCTGGGAGGGACTGGCTCTTCAGGAGAGAAATGACTGCTTAGGTTTGGAAGGTTATGAATGTCCCAATGCAGGATCCTGGCCACATCTCCCTGCCCTGCTTCCCTCCACAGCCTCTTCTCAGTCTCCAAAAAATCTGGGCCTCTACCTGCACTGCAGCCTTGGGTGAGCATTTGGAATTGAAAGGTCCAATGAACTGGATTTAGTGAATAAAGGCAAAGACAAAACAAAGACAAAACAACCACAAAACTGCGGGTTTCTCGCCCCCGGCACCACGCTGCTTGGGCTGCTTTTCAGGCCACCTTTCTGGATGCCTCTTTTCAAGGCTGTGGTCTTAGACCTAGATTCCCTGGCTGCCAGCAGCTTGTGGCTTTTCCTTTCCACAGTCAGATGTTACGCTTGTCCGACAAAGGGACACGACTTTGGTGCAATGCAGCTTTCTCCTCACCCTCTCAGCCCAGTGGTCCTTTGTCCATCTCCAGCCCAGATCCCCATTCCTACAGTTCTCCAGGTGTCCTCTGCCTTCCTTGTCGTGAATTGTCTCCTCAGCTGTGTCTAATTGGTTAATTCTGGGTGTATGTTCTTCAATTTAGTTGCTGGCCTTGGAACGAGGTGCACGGCATGCCTGCCTATTCGGCCACCATTTTCCTGCTTCTGAGAGATTTTTTTCAACCCCATCTTCTAATTCACTGATTTGATCCTCAGCTTTCACTAATCTGCTGTGTGTTCCTTCCAATGTGTTCTTTATTTGTGCTGTCATTCTTTATTTCTGTTTTCATAGTTACTGTATCTTTTCTTATGCTGTTGAACACCTTTACTATCATTATTCTGAACTCCATATCAGATAAATTTCTTATCTCCATTTCATTTATCTCTTCTTCTGAAGAATTCTCTTTTTATTTATTTGTGGGTTGTTTCTTTGTCTCCTCATTTTGGCTGCCTCTTTCAGCTTGTGCTCTGTATTAGGTAGATCTGCTACAACTCTCTCTCTCTCTCTCTCTCTCTCTCTCTCTCTCTCTCTCTCTCTCTCTCTCTTATGCAAAGTAAAACTTTATTTCCAAACATTGTAAACAATACACATACAGGCATACAAACAGAAGTATGTTCTAAAAGGTTGACAATTTCACATAATGTCAAAAATGAGTATGTGATGTTTGAAAGTCATACAGGGATTGTCAAAGGTAGGTTTAAAGCCCTGGTTGGTGACTCAGTTTTGGGAAATGTGGTCTTATACACCACAAAGGTTGCAGATTGGATTACCATTCAGGGCACATAGGTTTCAGGTTCAATCCCCAGTCAGGGCGAGTACAGGAAGCAACTGATTGATGTTTCTCTTTTGCATCTCTCTCTCTCTCTCTCTCTCTCTCTCTCTCTCTCTCTCTCTCTCTCTTCTCTCTATATCAATAAACATATCATCTGGTGAGGATTTAAAACAAAAGTATTTCACAGTGGTTAGTACATAAAAGTTTATTCTTGTGTTATTTGTTATTAATTATTGTACATATTTGTATCACTACTGTCAGCCTGCTTTTCCTCAGCCCTGTACATGAAAATTTTATAAAACCTGAGACAAAAGCAAGACAACTAGAATTCCCAAAATATATATGAAAAATAATAAAAAGCAAATAAAACATGTTTCTTTAAATAGATATATCTTCTATATAAATAAAAATGTATGTTTGTTCAAAATCTTAAATCTCCGAAAGTTCTTCACTGATTGCTTTGAAATTTTGACACAATGTTGCATTCGAATACGTGCGTGTTTTTATATACCTTATACCTACTATTATATAGATGTCACACCTGTGACAGGTAAAAACATGCTTTTTTGAAAAACAGCGCCATCTGTTGGACGTAAAAGCAACATACGTTATACTAAATATTTTACGATTCCATTTTCAAAGTTTCCAATTTACGATCCATTTACGATTTCCAAATTTCCAATTTTACGATTCCATTTCAATGTTGATAATGATTGAAGATTTGTGCTTAGAAATCGCGAACTAAGTTCTCAATCAGTTGGGAATGCCATCACCGAATCGATCTGCTGCTGCTTCATTCGATGTAAAATTGCGTCTTGAACAAAATTACAACACGGGTGATCTTTTGTCTTATGTGCAATCAAATATTCCTAAGCTAACGCTTGAGCAAAAAGACATTTACGATCAAATAATGCAAACTGTCAATAGCGGGGTTGGAGAAATCTTCTTAGATGCGCCAGGAGGAACTGGTAAAACGTTCCTAATTAGATTGATTCTGGCAGCAATTCGATCCCAAAATGACATAGCCTTAGCTCTTGCATCGTCCGGAATAGCTGCGACATTGCTACCAGGTGGAAGAACTGCTCATTCCGCTTTGAAATTGCCATTGAACATGCAATTCATTGAAACTCCCACATGCAACATTTCCAAAGCATCCAGCATGGCACAAGTATTGCAGAAATGCAAACTTATTGTTTGGGATGAATGCACAATGGTGCACAAAATAATCGCTTGAGGCTCTTGATCGATCATTGCAAAATTTGCGTGGAAACATCAGACCATTTGGGAATGCATTAATATTGCTTGCAGGAGATTTCAGGCAAACATTACCTGTAATTCCTCGATCGACACCAGCGGATGAAATAAATGCTTGCCTGAAATACTCTACTTTGTGGTGACACGTAAAGACGTTAAAATTAACTACAAATGTGCATGTCCAGCTGCAAAACGATCGATCAGCTGAGATATTCTCACATCAATTGCTGGAAATTGGAAACGGAAAGGTGCCGGTTGATCTGACCTCAGGATGAATTTCATTGCCTCATAACTTTTGCAATTTAAGAATTGGTTGAAAAAGTATTTCCCAATATTCAAACTAATTATAAGAATCACGATTGTCTAAGTGAACGAGCTATTCTTGTGGCCAAGAACAAAGACGTCTATGAACTTAACAATATTCTTCAGTCTAACATTCAAAGTGAGGCAGTCACATACAAGTCCGTCGACACTGTTGTGGAAGCAGATGAAGTGGTTAATTATCCAACAGAATTTTTGAGTTCACTCGATCTGCCAGGGATGCCACTGCACGTACTGCAATTGAAAATCGGCGTGCCAATTATCATGTTGCGAAATATCAACCAGCCAAAGCTTTGCAATGGCACGCGGCTTGCAGTAAAAAAATTAATGAGCAACATCATAGAAGCAACAATCTTGACAGGACCTTTCAAAGGTAAAGATGTCCTCATTCCTTGCATTCCTATGATCCAACGGATATGCCATTTCAATTTAAGAGATTGCAATTCCCAATTTGATTGGCGTTTGTAATCACCATCAACAAAGCTCAGGGCCAATCTTTAGAATTGTGCGGTTTAGATCTAGACACGGATTGCTTCTCACATGAACAATTATATGTTGTGTGTTCTAGAGTCAGCAAACCAGACAATCTCTCTATCTGCACAGACAATGGAGCAACAAAAAATATTGTATACCCTCAAGCATTGTGAAATTAAACGTATTAGAAATGTGCGCTTTCTCTTCTCTTTCTTTTCCATTTAACCAGACTAAGCCACAGCAACGCGTGGCCAGGTACAGCTAATATATATATATAGTTGATTTCAGAAAGGAAGGAAGAGGGAAAGAGATAGGAACATCAATGCTGAGAGAGAATCATCCATTGGCTGCCTCCTGCACACCCCCTACTGGGAATCGAGCCAGCAACCAGGGCATATGCTCTGACTAGGAATCGAACCATAACTCCTGGCTCATAGGTCGATAATCAACCACTGAGCACACTGGCTGGATTATAATGTGTTTCTTACCCAAACTTCTGACTTAGGTCAGTTAAATCTTCACAGCCTCCATAGAACTCAGCAAATGCAGCACAAAGATTCAAGGACACCCTTGCCTAGGGAACCAGAGTGTGTTACAACACAAAGTCAGAAGAGAAACTCCTGGTGGGGGTGTTTCACATCTGGGAAATCCTGCTCACAATGCCAATGGTGGTGACCAGATTGCATAGTCATGGTGGAAGCCATCCAAAATTGGTTTCAAATGTTCACAGTGATGTTGACTCACCATATACCAAAAGAGTCTGAAAAAGTTTATTACTCATAAGATGAGGTTTTTGTAGGAGAGTAGAGTGGATATTAGAGTAGTTCCCAAAATGACTGAGAGCACAGGTAAAATGGACTAGCTTCTGGTGTTCATGGTGGCTACTGGGTGCTGCTGGTTGGAGCCTGCTGACACGAATGGAAACTTGCTTGATTGGAGCATCCCCCTGCACCCAAGGATGGAGCACCTGGACTTTCTCATCATCTTTCCCATCAGGTGTAATGTCAGAGAGGAGAGAAGGGTGCATCCTAAAAGCTTTCAATATTCAAGCATCAAAATTGGGATCAGGATCTTTATTATAAGAATCCCTTTCAATAACAAGGGAAGAAACTAAGCACATACCAAATTTCTTCCAAATTGTTCATCTTTAGACTCTGATTATACTGATTGGAAGAGATTCTGAAGAAGATGCATTGGAGAAATAAGTCATACATTTTTCTGTATAGGTATCAGTGATTCCATACATGTATGACCAGTTATTCAAATTATAAAATGAAACCTCTCCCAACTCAAGGTCCAGGAAAATGCCAATCTTCTGCTGTCCTGTAGGGCCAGGGCCACATCTACGATTCCAGAGCTGATATTGCCAGCATCCATTGCTTGTGGATGGTGATATGAGAGTATTTCTGGTGAAAGATTATTTACACACACCTAAGAAATATTCACCTCTGCCGTCTATTTTTACCACCCAAAAATGCCTGCCAGCATTAAATCCCTCAGAACTCAGGACAACTGGGTAAGTAAGTACCTGGGGATCAGGCAGACCATCTGAGATGGTGAAACTTGGATGAGCAATTTCAAGATTCAGTGTCAAATCTACCTGAAACATGCTGATCATTTTGTGCAGGCCCAATTAATGTGGGTCGAGAGTGAAAATCTCCTTTAATTCACATGAAAAGACTTTTGGGGTCTCCAGGTTTTCATACCTGTTGTGGATACTTTTAATACCTGTGAGTAAATCCATGTCTGTCTGCAAATACTTCTATTGTACATATTTGTATGTACAATACATATGTTTAGTATGAACATATGGTATGAAATTTGCCTTCCACTTTTAATTAGTTTTTCTTCAACATCATTATCTTCTATAAGTACATTGTTATCAATTTCATTTTGCTCTATTTCTAAGAAACCCTTAAGTTCTTTACATTCATAGTCCAATTCCTCCCTCCACTTTTCCATCTTTCTCTTTACTTGCCAAGTATTTGCAACTTGGTTTTCATATACTGTTTCAGCATTTTTAAGGTGATTAGTGAGGGCCTCAATGTACATTTTGAGCATCCTCCTCTGTGACTACCTGCAGCTTCCTCAATGGGTATCAGGGGCTGATCCTGGTGGTCGGATGAGACCCTGCACTGGTGACACAACAGCTCCAGGTCCTTCTCACAGAACAGGGTCAGAACCTCATGGTGCTTCTTACACAGAGATATTTATTCCTATAATTTCCTCTCGCTCCCTGAAGTGGGAATCTGCTTAACAATATCAGTCATGTGACATAATTGGGTGTTCCTCCTCAAGTTCTTGTCAGGGCAATGGTGGAGGCAGACAGGACAGGGAAAGATGCCCTGTAGATGGATGCAAGAGTGACAGAAGTTGTGCCCACAGTCAATATTCATTGGGTCTCTCCGGTAATCCAGGAAGATAGGACCGTTGGCCTCTGCTTGGAGCTTGGCCAGAGAAGCTGCAAAGGCCATTGTGCAGTGAAGGTATCTATCAGAAGAGACTCTCTTCAGTCAGTGTGATCCTCCAGGAGGCCCTCTAGCACATGCCTCCACCACCTTATCAGTAGTAGCTTCCAAGAAGAGTTCCAGTGGCCAGCTGATGTCCAGTCTTCCTGTCACCTTCTCCTTCTGTATTTAATGCCAGGTTGCCCCTAGTGAAAATCATCTGTGGACTCTGGTAAAAAACCAAGCACCATCCAAGTCATATGTGGTTTCTGGAACCTGCTCCTTTGAGTGAGTCCGTGAAGTGGGTCTCCAAGAAGAGTCTCTGAATCGTCTCCTACCAGTTAAAAAAGCTGCTACACCTCTCAATCTCTGGTGCAGGACAGTGTCAAACACTGTTTCTGACTAACTAGATTAGGCAGAGACTCAAATCCTCCAGAGACCGCCTCTGGCTGCAGACTGATAGGATTCCATCTTGAATTGCCCTGAGGCAATCGTCCACAGGTGTGCCAAGAGCTTTTATCAGCAGGGTGGGGCAATTGCTTCTGCCTGGAGGCTAATTGTTATTCTCAGTCTCTTAATGGGTCTCAGAAACTACACAGCTGGAGCAAGGTGTTTTTCAATAGGGTGGGTCAGCTGTCTTCTTCCCAGGCAAAGCCACCTGTATAGCAATTGCATGAGAAAGATGACCTCCACAGGGTGAGGGAATGACTCAGCACTGGAAACCAGGGTGTCTGCCTTCTGAGCTCTAACCCCAAAGCCCCCATTCCTGGCTTTTGCTCACACAGCTCCAGTCCACTCTACCCTCCCTCTGCCAGAGCACAAGATGAAAGCTCCACCAGGGATTTTGTTCACTGGCCCTTTAAAAGGGTGCCTGCATTTTCAGCAGTCACTCCCTTGCCAACAGCAACCCTGCTGCTTTTCACAGTGAGATGTTATGTGGGTACCATTCTCAGTTCTGGTGCTCTCTGCTGGGGGGCCCAGCTTAGGGGTTAGACCCCAGAGTTCTCAGTGGCAACCCCCCACAGCTGAGATATCTCTCCGGAACTTTAGCTGCTGTCTGTGGGCACACGGCCAGCCCTTTCGCACCTCTGCCCCTCCTACCAGTCTCTATGTGTCTCCACTTTTTGTCCTCAGTTATCAAGGTTCTCTCCAGCAAGTCTTTCATTGATTATTCAGGAAGTTTTCCTGTATTTTACTTGCAATTCCAGTTTGGTCCTGGGAGCATGTCCATGCAGCATCTACTTACTCCGCTGCCATTTTTAATCCTCCTCTTCTTCCCATTTTTTAATTGGATTGTATGTCTTCTTTTTGTTGAGTTGTATGAGTACTTTATATATTTTGGATATTAACTCCTTATCAGATGTATCATTTGCAAATATGTTCTCCCATTCAGTGGGTTCCCTTTTCAATTTTATGGTGGTTTCTTTTGCTGTGCACAAGCTTTTTATTTTGATGTAGTCCCATTTGTTTATTTTCTCCTTAGTTTCCTTTGCCCTAGGAGATGTATATGTAAGCATATTGCTATGCGAGATATCTGAGATTATGCTGCCTATGGTTTCTTCTAAGATTTTTATGGTTCTGGGCCTTACATTTAAGTCTTTTATCCACCTTGAGTTTATTCTTGTGTATGGTTTAAGTTGGTTGTCTAGTTTCATCTTTTTGGATGTGTCTGTCAAGTTTTCCAGCACCATTTGTTGAAGAGATTGTCTTTACTCCAATGCATGCTCTTGCCTCCTTTGTCAAATATTAATTGACTGTAATGGTGTGGGTCAATTTATGGGGTCTCTGTTCTGATCCATTGGTCTACTGGTCCATTGTTCTGATCCATTCTTGTGCCAGTACCAGGCTGTTTTGGTTATAATGGCTTTGTAGTATAGTTTGATATCTTGTATTGTGATCCTTCCTACTTCATTCCTCTTTCTCAAGATTGCTGCAGCTATTTGGGGTCTCTTATGGTTCCATATAAATTTTTGGAGTATTTGTTCTTGCTCTGTGAAGTATAGCCACATGCTAACCTGCCAAGCACAGAGAAGGCCTGCATGGAGGTCTTGCAAACTCAGAGACCTAAAGTAACCACAAAAGATGGTCCGAAATTCAACTTTAACTAAAGCAGTTATCCTAGGCCAGTATCTTCACTGACAAGGTCAGCCTTTACCTTAACTGAGCCTATGTGTCTTTTTGCATCTATAATAACATACCCTTAGAAATGTCTGGGTAACTTGTAACTTCCCTTTTTCTGGACCCCTAGGGACACAACCTAATGTGCAGGGTGCCAGGACAGATACCACAAATTCCTTCATTATCATGTTAATTGTTCCTGCACCCACCTAAGTATGTGTCCATCATTTTACTTTTTATCCAATCCTAGGAGTTTCTCCGCTTTGCTTTCTCCTGCTTCTCTATCACCAATGGATTTCATGTAACCCACCTATGTCCCTTTCCTTTGATTGCAATATATAAATACAGATGTGACCCGCCATTTTCTGGAGCATTATCTCAATTCATTGAAGTTCTGCTTCCCAGCATATGTCGACAGTTTGGCTCAAATAAACTCACAAAAATTCTTTACAGGTTTCAAAGTTTTTTTTGTTTTATTTTTCCGTTAACACATAGGTTTCCTTTCCCCTTAATTAACTTCCCCCCACCCTCTCTCGCCCTCTAGCACATGCCTCCACCCCCCTATTGCTGTGTCCATTGGTCATGCTCATATGCATGGATATAAGTCCTTTGGTTGATCTCTTACCCCCTCCCACCAAACCCTCCCCAACCTTCCCTCTGAGGTTTGACAGTCTGTTTGATGCTTCTATGTCTCTGGATCTATTTTTGTTCATCAGTTTATGTTGTTAATTATATTACACAAATGAGTGAGAGCATGTGGTATTTATCTTTCTCTGACTGGCTTATTTCACTTAGCATAATGCTCTCCAGGTTCATCCATGCTGTTGCAAATGGTAAGGGTTCTTTCTTTTTTACCGAAGTGTAGTATTCCATTGTGTAGATGTACCACTGTCTTTTAATCCACTCATCTGATGATGGGCACTTAGGCTGTTTCCAAATCTCTGCTATGAACATAGGGGTGCATATATTTTTTCTGATTGGTGTTTCTGACTTCTTAGGATATCTTCCTAGAAGTGGGATTACTGGGTCAAATGGGAGTTCCATTTTTAATTTTTTGAGGAAACTCCATACTGTTTTCCGCAGTGGCTGCACCAGTCTGCATTTCCACCAGCAGTGCATGAGGGTTCCTTTTTCTCCACATCCTCACCAGCACTTGTAGTTGGTTGATTTGTTGATGATAGCCATTCTGACAGGTGTGAGATGGTACCTCATTGTACCATTGGTATTTTAATAGGGATTGTGTTGAATCTGTAGCTTGTTTTGTGTAGTATGGACATTTTTATGATTTAAATTCTTCCAATCCATGAACATGGTATATGTTTCCATTTTTTTGTATATTCTTCTATTCTTTTTTAATGTCCTATAGTTTTCCAAGTACAGATCTTTTACCTCCTTGGTTAAGTTTATTTCTATGTGTTTTTTTTGTTGTTGTTGTTTTGTTTTTTTTTGCAATGGTAAACGGGATTGCTTTTTAAGGTTCTCTTTTGAGAGCTCATTATTGGTGTATAAAAATGCTACTGAATTGTGATTGTTGATTTGGTATCCTGCTACCTTGCCAAATTCATTTATTAAGTCTAGTAGTTTCCTGGTGGAATCTTTTCAGTTTTCTATGTACAATATCATGTCATCTGAAAATAATGACAGTTTTACTTCCTCCTTTGCAATTTGAATGCCTTTTATCTCTTTTTCTTGTCTGATTGCTGTATCTAGGACTTCCAGTACTATCCTATATAATAAAAGGCTAATATGCAAATAGACCAAACAGTGGAACAACTGGAACAACTGAACAACCGAATAAGTGGTCGCTACGATGAGCGCTGACCACTAGGGGGCATGTGTGGAACATGGTGGGCATTGGCTATGGTGGGATGGTGGAGCAGGTGAGCAGGGGTGCCAGACCAAGGTGGGGTGCCAGTCGCTGTCTTTGGGGTGAGCCTCTGGTGGTTACTGAAAATTATTTGCTCCCATGCTCTGCGGTCCCGCCAGGTGCTTGCACCTGGCTGCCAATGCTGGAACTGCTGCTTGCATCTGCTACCAGTGTCCAGCACTGGCCCCAATCGCTTGGCACTGTCAGCGGGTATGAGTGGCGGCTGCTGGCCCCAATCGCCCCTCAGGGCTTCTCCACCTCCCCCTGCTCCTGAGGGGAAATTGGGGCAGCAGCCGTCACCCGCACCCACTGAGGATGCTAGCCCCGCTTGCACCCACAGCCAGTGCCTGAGCCACTGCTCACACCTGCTGCCAGTGCCTGGTACTAGTCCCAATGGCTCTGCACCGTCAGCGGGTGCGAGCTGTGGCTGCCGGCCCCAATTACCCCTGAGGGCTTCTCCACTTCCCTCTGCTCCTGAGGGGCAATCAGTACAGCAGCTGCCGCTTGCACCACTGACAGTGCTGGCCCTGCTTGCACCTGCTGCTGGCACGGGCCCCAATTGCTCCACGCCATCAACAGGTGTCAGTGGGGCCAGTGCCGTCAGTGCGTGGGAGCGGTGGCGGTGGGAGCAGGGCTGCCAGGAGACAAGGAACCTAGGGCCATGGTGGGAGGGGCCAGGCAGGGGTGCAGAGGATGGGCCGAGACCTGCCCCTGTGTCTACCACAGTCTCATGGCCCACAGTTACTTTCAAGGTGCACAAATTTGTGCACTGGGCCTCTAGTGTTGAATAAGAATGGTGAAAGCAGGCATCCTTGTCTTGTTCCTGTTTTTAAGGGAAACACTTTTAGTTTTTGCCCATTGAGTATTACGTTGGTTGTAGGTTTGTAATATATGGCCATTATTATGTTGAGGTATGATCCCTCTATTCCCACTTTACTGACTTTTTATCAAAAAAAGATGCTGGATTTTGTTGAATGCTTTTTCTGCATCTATTGATATAATCATATGTTTTTACCTTTCAATTTGTTTATGAGATGTATCACATTCATTGATTTGTGTATAATGTACCAGCCTTGCATCCCTGGTATAAATTCCACCTGATCATGGTGTGATCTTTTTAATATATTGCTGGATGCGACTTGCTAATATTTTGTTGAGGATTTTAGGATGTGTGTTCATCAGGGATTTTGGCCTATGATTTTCTTTTTTTGTAGTGTCTTTATCTGATTTTGGAATTAGGAAAATGCTGGCTTCGTAAAAAGAGCTTGGAAGTGTTCTTTCCTCTTGAATTTTTTGGACTAGTCTGAGGAGGATAGGTGTTAGTTCTTCTTTGAATGTTTGGTAAAATTAACCTGTAAATCCATCCAAGTCCAGGACGTTGTTTTTTTTTTTTTGTTTGTGTTTTTTTTTGCTGGACGTTTTTAAATTACTTCTTCTATTTCATCAGTTGTTATTGGCCTACTCAGGTTTTCTGATTTTTCCTGATTGAGTTTTGGAAGATTGTAAGTTTCTAGGAATTTTTCCATTTCACCCAGTTTGTCCAGCTCGTTGGCATATAGTTGTTCATAGTGTTTGCTTACAACCCTTTGTATTTCTGTGGTGTCTGTTATATCGCCTCTTTCATTTCTGATTTTATTTAGTTGGGTCCTCTCTCTTTGTTTCTTGATGAGTCTGGCTAGGGGTTCATCAATCTTGTTTATCTTTTCAAAGAACAAGCTCTTGGATTTATTGATCTCTTGTACTGTTTTTTTTTTTCTTTAAATCCCTATGTCACTTATTTTTGTTCTAATTTTTATATTTCATTCCTGCTACTTTCTCTGAGCTTTTCTTGCTGTTCTCTTTCTAGTTCATTTAGTTTTAGGATTAGATAGTTTATTAGTCCTTTTTCTTGTTTCTTGAGGTAGGCCTGCAGTACTATGAACTTCCCTCTTAGGACTGCTTTTGCCATGTCCCATAGTCTTTGGATGGTTGTGTGTTCATTTTCATTTGTTTCCAGGAAATTTTTAATTTTTTGTTTGATCTCATTGGTAACCCATTCATTGTTTAATTACCTAGTGTTTTTTATTTTTTTTATTATAGTTGATTTCTAACTTCATGCCATTGAGATCTGAGAAGATGCTTGGTAATATATTAATCTTCTTGAACCTGTAGAGATTTGTTTTGTGCCCTAACATGTGGTCTACCTTTGAGAATGTTCCATGTGCATTTGAGAAGAATGCATATTCTGTTGCTTTAGGGTGAAATGTTCTATATATATCCATCTGGTCTAGTGTATCATTTAAGGTGCTGTTCCTTCTTCTTCTTATTATTATTTTTTTGTCTGGAAGATCTATCCAGTGAAGTCAGTGGGGTGTTAAAGTCCCCCACTATGATTGTATTGCTGTCAATCTCTCCCTTCAAGTCCATCAAGAGTTTTTAAATGTACTTAGGTGCTCCTATTTTGGGTGCATATATGTTTACAAGGGTTATATTTTCTTACTGAATTATTCTCTTTAGTATTATAAAGTGGCCTTCTTTGTCTCTTGTTATAGCCTTTGTTTTGAAGTCTTATTTTGTCTGATATGAGTATTGTTACTCCAGCTTTTTTTCCTCTTTCCATTTGCATGGAATATATTTTTTCCATCCCTTCACTCTCAGTCTGTGTATATCTTTTGTTCTGAGGTGGGTCTCTTGTAGACAGCATATATATGGGTAATGTTTTCTTATCTATTCAGTCACCCTATGTCTTTTGACTGGAGCATTTAATCCATTTACATTTGAGGTTATTTTTTATAGGTACTCATTTATTTTAAATTTATTTTTGTTGCTTTCAGAGAGGAAAGGAGAGGGAGGGAGAGATAGAAACATCAGTGATGAGAGAGAATCATGGATCAGCTGCCTCCTGCACGCCCCCTACTGGTAACTGAGCCCACAACCTGGGCATGTACCCTTGACCAGGAATCGAACCAGGACCCTTCAGTCCACAGGTCGGTGCTCTATCCACTGAGCCAAACTGCCTAGGGCACTATTTATTCATTGCCATTTTAATTTTCTTTATGCCTATGATCCTCTCTCTCTCCTTAGCTTTTTTTTTAGAGCAGTCCCTTTAACATTTCTTGCATTGCTGGTTTAGTGGTAATGTACTCCTTTAATCTTTTTTTTTTGTCTGGAAAGCTTTTTATTTCACCTTAAATTTTTAATTATAGCCTCACTGGATACAGTAGTTTTGGATTTAGGCCATTAATTTTTATTACTTCGAGTACTTCATGCCACTCCAAGAGTGCTGGGTAGATTATATGATTTTCTGAGCCTCAGTAATCAGCTTTTTGAATGGGGACAATTATTGCCAGTTCCCCTCTGCACTGGGAGGAGAGAGGCAGAGGCTGAGACACTTTTTTTTTTTACATATGTGTCCTTATTCCCACATTACCCCCCACCTCCACTCATGCCCCAGCCCCCTGTTGTCGGTGTCCATTGATTAGGCTCATATGCATGCACACAAGTCCCTTGGTTGATCTCTCCCCCTTACTCCCACCGACCCCCATCTTCCCTGAGATTTGAGGTTCTGATTGACGTTTCTCAGTCTCTGGATCTGTTCTTGTTCATCAGTCTATGCCGTTCATTATATTCCACAAATGAGTGAGATCATGTGATATTTATCTTTATCTGCCTGGCTTATTTCACTTAGCATAATGCTCTCCATCTCCATCTCCATCTATGTTCTTGCAAATGGTAGGAACTCCTTCTTTTTTACCACAGCGTAGTATTCCATTGTGTAGATGTACCACAGTTTTTTAATCCACATATCTGCTGATGGGCACTTAGGCTGTTTCCAAATCTTAGCTATGGTGAATTGTGCTGCTATGAACATAGGGGTGCATATATCCTTTCTGATTCATGTTTCTAGTTTCTTGGGATATATTCCTAGAAGTGGGGTCACTGGGTCAAATGGGAGTTCCATTTTTAGTTTTTTGAGGAAACTCCATACTGTTCTCCACAGTGGCTGCACCAGTCTGCAATCCCACAGCAGTGCAAAAGAGTTCCTTTTTCTCCGCATCCTCGCCAACACTTGTCGTTTGTTGATTTGTTGACGATAGCCATTCTGACAAGTGTGAGATAGTACCGCATTGTTGTTTTGATTTGCATCTCTCTGATGATTAGTGACTTTGAGCAGGTTTTCATATGTCTCTTGGCCTTCTTTCTGACTTCTTTCGAAAAGTGTCTATTTAGATCAGTTGCCCATTTTTTGATTGGGTTGTTTATCTTCTTTTTGTTAAGTTGCATGAGTTCTCTGTAAATGTTGGAGATTAAACACTTATCGTTGATATCATTGGCAAATATGTTCTCCCATGCAGTGGGCTTTCTTGTTGTTTTATTGATGGTTTCCTTTGCTGTGCAAAAGCTTTTTATTTTGATGTAGTCCCATTTGTTTATTTTCTCTTTAGTTTCCATTGCCCTAGGAGCAGTATCAGTGAAAGAGTTCCTTCAGTATATGTCTGAGATTTTGCTATCTGTGGATTCCTCTAGTATTTTTATGGTTTCCCATCTTATGTTTAAGTCCTTTATTCATTTTGAGTTTATTTTTGTGTGTGGTGTAAGTTGGTGATCTAGTTTCATTTTTTTGCATGTATCTGTCCAATTTTCACAACACCATTTGTTGAAGAGACTGTCTTGACTCCCTTGTATGTTCATGCCTCCTTTGTCAAATATTAATTGGGCATAGTGTTTTGGGTCGATTTCTGGGTTCTCTATTCTATTCTATTGATCTATATGTCTGTTCTTGTGCCAGTACCAGGCTGTTTTAAGAACAGTGTCTTTGTAACACAGCTTGAAATCTGGTATTGAGATCCCACCTACTTTGTTCTTCTTTCTCAGGATTGCTGCAGCTATTCGAGGTCTTTTTTTATTCCAGATGAATTTTTGGAAAGATCGTTCTAGGTCTGTGAAATATGCCATTGGTATTTTAATGGGAAGTGCATTGAATTTATAGATTGCTTTGGGTAGTATGGATATTTTGATGATGTTGATTCTACCAATCCATGAAAATGGTATGTTCTTCCATCTGTTTATGTCCTCCTCTATCTCTTTTTTCAGTGTCCTGTAGTTTTTTGCGTAGAGGTCTTTTACCTCTTTAGTTAAGTTTATTCCTAGGTATCTTAATTTTTTTGGTGCGATGGTAAATGGGATTGCTTTTTTAGTTTCTCTTTCTGTAAGTTCACTATTGGTGTATAGAAATGCCATAGATTTCTTGGTGTTAATTTTGTATCCTGCTACATTGCCAACTTCATTTATTAAGTCTAATAATTTTTTGATGGAGTCTTTAGGGTTTTCTATGTACAGTATCATGTCATCTGCGAATAAGGATAGTTTTACTTCTTCTTTTCCAATTTGCATGCCTTTTATTTCTTCTTCTTGTCTGATCACAATGGCTAGTACTTCCAGCACTATGTTGAACAGGAGTGGTGAGAGCGGGCATCCCTGTCTTGTTCCTGTTCATAGGGGAAATGGTTTTAGTTTTTGCCCATTGAGTATGATGTTGGCTGTGGGCTTGTCATATATGCCTTTTATTATGTTGAGGTAT
Source organism: Eptesicus fuscus (assembly GCF_027574615.1). NCBI lineage: Eukaryota > Metazoa > Chordata > Mammalia > Chiroptera > Vespertilionidae > Eptesicus > Eptesicus fuscus. Next base: position 3,069,726 of record NC_072484.1, on the reverse strand, counting down.
GATCCTTCTATTCCCACCTTGCTGAGAGTTTTTATCAAGAAAGGGTGTTGGATTTTGGCAAATGCTTTCTCTGCATCAATTGATATGACTATGTGATTTTTATCTCTCAATTTGTTTGTGTGATGTATCACGTTTATTGATTTGTGAATATTGTACCATCCTTGCATCCCCGGGATAAATCCTACTTGGTCATGGTAAATGATCTTTCTGATGTACTGCTGGATTCGATTTGCTAGAATTTTGTTGAGGATTTTGGCATCTATGTTAATGAGAGATATTGGCCTGTAATTCTCTTTCATTGTGTTGTCTTTATCTGGTTTTGGTATTAGGGTGATGCAGGCTTCATAGAAGGAGCTTGGAAGTGTTCCTTCCTCTTGAATTTTCTGGAATAGTCTGAGGAGGATAGGTTTTAGTTCTTCCTTGAATGTTTGGTAAAACTCCTCTGTGAAGCCGTCTGGCCCCGGGCTTTTGTTTTCCGGAAGCTTTTTGATTACTGCTTCAATTTCTTCCATAGTTATCAGCCTATTGAGATTTTTAGAATCCTCCTGAGTGAGTTTTGGAAGGTTGTATTTTTCTAGGAATGTGTCCATTTCCTCCAGGTAGTCTAGTTTGTTAGAATAGAGTTGTTAATAGTATTTTTTAACAATCTTTTGTATTTCTGTGGGGTCTGTTGTTATTTCACATCTTTCATTTCTTATTTTGTTTATTTGGGTCCTCTCTCTTTGCTTCTTGGTGAGCCTGGCTAGAGGTTCATCAATCTTGTTTATCCTTTCAAAGAAACAGCTCTTGGTTTTGTTGATCTTTTGTATTGTTAATTTTTTTGTCTCTATGTCATTCATTTCTGCTCTGATCTTTATTATTTCCTTCCTTCTGCTCACTGTGGGCTTTTCTTGTTGCTCTCTTTATAATTCTTTGAGTTGTTGAGTTAGATGATTTATTACCATTTTTTCTTGTTTTTTGAAGTAGGCTTGTAGAGCTATAAACTTCCCTCTCAGGACTGCTTTCATTGTGTCCCATAGTTGTGTTTTTATTGTCATTAGTCTCCAGGATGTTTTTAATTTTTTCCTTGATCTCATTGATAACCCAATCATTGTTTAATAGCATGCTATTCAGCTTCCAAGTGTTTGAATTTTTTGGAATGTTTTTATTGTAGTTTATTTCTAATATTATGCCATTGTGGTCTGAGAAAATGTTTGATATGATTTCAATCTTTTTTAATTTGGGGAGACTTTGCTTGTGACCCAATATGTGGTCTATTTTTGAAAATGTCCCATGTGCACTTGAGAAGAATATATATTCTGTGGGTTTGGGGTGAAATGCTTTGAAGATGTCAATTAGGTCCATCTGAACTATTGAGTCATTTAGAATTGCTGTTTCTTTGCTGATTTTTTGTCTAGAGGATTTATTCAGTGATGTCAGTGGTGTATTAAAGTCACCTACTATGATTGTATTGTTGTCGATCTCTCCCTTGATATCTTCCAGGATTTTTTTTTAATGTATTTGGGTGTTCCTGCATTGGGTGCATATATGTTTACCAGAGTTATATCTTCTGGTTGAATTGCTCCCTTTAGTATTATGTAGTGGCATTCCTTATCTCTTGTTATGGCCTTTACTTTGAGGTCTATTTTGTCAGATATAAGTATCGCAACCCCAGCTTTTTTCTCATTTCCATTTGCCTGAAAAATGTTTTTCCATCCCTTCACTCTCAGTCTGTGTGAATCCTTTGCTCTGAGGTGGGTCTCTTGTAGACAGAAAATATATGGGTCATGTTTTCTTATCCATTCAGCTACCCTATGTCTTTTGTTTGGTGCATTTAATCCATTTACGTTTAATGTTATTATTGACAAGTACATGTTTGTTGTCATATTTTTCCTTAATGTTTGTGTTTCTTCTTGCCTTTCTCTTTCTTCTTTTTACAGCAGTCCCTTTAGCATTTCTTGAATTGCTTGCTTGGTGGTAATAAACTCCCTTAGCCCTTTTTTTGTCTGTGAAGCTCCTGGTTCCACCTTCAATTTTGAATGATAGCCTTGCTGGGTATAGTATTCTTGGATTCAGTCCCTTGCTTTGCATCACTTTGTATATTTCATTCCATTCCCTTCTGGCCTGGTGTGTTTCTGTTGAAAAATCAGTTGATATTCTAATAGGATATCCCTTATAGGTAACTTTCTGTCTCTCTCTGGCAGCCTTTAAGATTCTTACTTTGTCGTTAGTGTTCGCCAATTTAATTATGATGTGTCTTGGTGTCGGTCTTTTGGGATTCAACTTGTTTGGGACTCTATGTACTTCTTGGACTTGCATAGTTTTTTTCTTGCCTATATCAGGGAAGTTTTCTGTCATTATTTCTTCAAACAGGTTTTCTATTCTTTGCTTCTCTTCCTCTCCTTCTGGTATCTCTATTATGCAAATGTTGTTTTGTTTTGTGTTGTCCCAAAGCTCCCTTCAGCTCTCCTCTTGCTTTTTAAGACTTCTTTCCAGTTGCTGCTGTGTTTGTGTGTTTTTTGCTACCTTGTCTTTTAATTCGCTGATGTGGTCTTCAGCCTCTTCTAGTATACTATTTAAGCCTTCCATTGTGTTCTTTATTGCAGTGATGTTGTTCTTCATCTCCTCTTGGTTCATTTTCATGTTGGTGACATTCTCATTCAGCTCCTTAAAGTTCTCATTGAGTTGTGTCTATTTGTCATCCAGCCATTTAAACATCCTTATAAACATTTCTCTGAATTCTTTTTCTGATAAGCTGCTAGCCTCAATTTCATTTAACTCCCTTTCCGGGGATTCCTCTTTTTCCTTCCTTTGAGGATTGCTTTTTTGTCTTCCCATGTTTTCCTGTAATGTTTTATTTGTAGATCCAATTGCTTTGCTACCCAGGTTCTTTGGGGGATGGTGCTACTGGTGTAATCTCTCAGTTATCCTGGGTTTGTTAATCTAGTGTAGCTCCCTACTTGAGCTATTTGGGTTCTCTTGATGTAGGCCTGTGAGCTTGAGAGGCACAACTGCGGTGTCTAGAAGTCAGCAGCCATGGAGGGGAGTGTTCCAATTTTTGCTGTCTTGCACCCTTAATTGAAATCACACATGTCCAGCGGGGACTCACAGTGGCACCCAGGAACTGTCTGTCTGGGTGATGGGGCTCAGGGGGCCTGCACTCTGGAAAGGCGTGACTGTGGTGCCCAGAGTTCTGTAGTTATAGACTCAGCTTTTGCTGCTGCACCTGTAGTGGATAGGCGCTTACTCCCAGTGGCGGCTCACAGGAGCACCCGCGGTAAGTTTGCCAGCAAGGCACATTGAAGCACTCTGAAGGGCCCTGGCAGTGTAGCCACGTAATTGAGGTGCCTGTGGGCAGGTATCCAGGATGAGTGAATTCAAAATTGCTACTGCTCGGGGGGAGTGCGCCCATGTTTGTTCAAGATTGCACCCAGTGAGAGCTCACAGTGGCTCCCACAAGCACCCTGTGAGTAGATAGGCTCAGGGTGCCTGCCTGTTGGAACTTCACATCTGTGGAGGTGTGTTTGTGGGGCGCAGAGCTCTGACGCACTCTGAGGGGTCCTGGCACCGAGGTTGAGCTGCTAGGGTGAATGTGGGCAGTTATTCAGGAAAAGGGAGTTCAGAATTTCTACTGCGGGGCAGCACGCCCTTGTCTGTACAAAATCACACCCGCAGGGGCTCCCAGGGGCTCCTAGGAACTGCCCATGGAGTGGAGTGCCCTGGCTGCCTGTGCACGCTGGAAACGCAAGAATGTTTTGTCCAAAGTTCTGCCGCTGGGAAGGGGGAAGTTGCACTTACTGCTGCCGAGCGGTTCACCTTTGGAGGTGGAGGTCCCAGGGTCTGCAGGTCTGCAGCTGGGGCAGCGGGATTTTGGCTGGAGTGGGTGCTGGGTCGCGGGGCAGTTCCAAGGCCTGCCTGGTTGGTGGTGTTGATGAGCACCTCGAGGCCGAGACACTTGACAATGAGCTTGGTACACAGGTAGCAGGCCCTCCACACAGGGAGTTCATTGTTTTTCTCAATTTCATTGTAATTCTAATTTCTTTTTAATCAGTGACTTCTTCTAACCATGTGTTATGAGGGCCTATGTAGGTACAAACAATAAAGCAACAGCTCAGGAATTAGTGGTGAGAAGGTGAGTGAAATGTCACATTTATTTGTGTGGTACAGAGGCGACTGCAGCGCTGTGGCTCAGGTGTGCTCTGTCCGCCCAGCATTTATCTCTCAACTCTCATTCCTCAACCTAGAGTCTGCCCCCAGCCCAGGTCCCCACCACGTCCAGGGAGTATTCCATGTCAGGGTTTGAAGTATTGCTACCTCCTGGAGGGTAATAGTAACAGCAAGTGCAGGTGTCCTCACCCTGTGCCAGCTCTCCATGTCCTTTGCTGGCAGAGTGTTGGGTCCAGTTTACACACAAGTGCAGGTGAAGAGACTGCATTAGCAGGAGGTCATGGGACGAGGCCCAAACCCAAGTGCAAAGTGATTCCGCCTCGCCAGTGCATGCTGGCCGCTCTCACTGAAACACAAACCTCATACTTACAATGTCAAAACAAATGCAGTGGTGTTGTGTGGTGGATCACAAATATCAAGGCACCTTAAAGAAAAATTGTGACTGCCCTTTTTAAAGAAAAACCATGAATGCCCTTCTAAGACAAAGCAAGGAGTCTGGAAAGGTTGGGCCCCGAGCCCCCAGGCTCCCTCAGAAGACCCTGTAGTCTCCTGGGCCTTTAGGAAAATATCAGGAAAATGTGTTAGAGACTCAAAGTGATTCTAACTTTAAATACTAAATGTTGGACTATAAAGTGGTCTTTAAATTGTGATTTCTCACTGCAGTGAAAGACTGGTATTTTTCTTGTAAAAAATAAGGTTTTTAAATTGCTCATGGAGGAATCGGAAGATGGCTGATGATGGGAAAGCAGGCTGCAAGATAGTGTGTGAGTGAGAGAATGAAAGGAGAGTGTGTGGACGTACGGGGAATGTCTATTTGTGAGTGAGGGACAGCTATACTCCAAGGGACTGTTGGGGACTGCCGGACTGGGCTCCCCTGACCAGGCAGCCTCCACTGCTGATGAAATCTCTCTCAGAGCAACCGGCTCTGCCGCAGAGACCACGCCATCTTGAAGGGGAGAGTGGCTGTGATTGTAAGCCTAGCCTTACCTTCAATCGGGAAGAATCGGATACCTCCCAGGACCCTACAACCACAACACCCAAGGACCAGCAGCGAACCCACAAACACCGGGTCTCAAGCAGCGCGAATATGTGAACTTGGACAAGCTCTGCACCTTCTCATGGAAATGTCAGATTTTGCCCAGAGAAATGTGAGGTCTGCAATCCAGGCTGAAGGGAGAAACGCGTGCAGCAGGATCTAGAAGTTCAGAGGAAGTGTGCTCCTCACCAAATCCATGGACATTGGGGTCAGCGTAGTCCGCAAATGTGGAAGGGGGTCCACAGGGCTGCTGACAGAAGGGAACTCTACAAATCAACCCATAGCTGGGCTGGGAACAAAAAGGCAGCCTGAAGCTTTACCAGTAAACCAGCTGTGCTGTGCCAGGGGAAAAAGACGTGCATAGAGACATGAGCAGAGTCGTGTGCAGTGCCGGGCGAAAAAGTCACAAGTTCGTGCACTTACTCTGGCTCTTTTTTCTCTTTAAATCCTTGCTTTTGATTACTAAGCCCAGCATATAGGATTACCCCATTAAAAACACTCTCAGAGACTGCAGGGGAAAGTTATTTTTGTGGAACCTGGGGATCAGAGGAGAGAAAAACAATCAGAAAACCAGCTCTGGGGCAGTCCATACCCGCAAACCAGTATTAAGTGCAGCAGGAAAAACAAATTCTAAATACTGGGTATTGAGGACTTATAGCCCCAGATGTCAATACAGAAACACTGCCACCCAGGGGTTGAATCACAAACTGATTCGTGTGTAAATACAAGCACAGGCAGGTTGAGAAACAAAGAAATACTGCCTGCTTGAAACAGGATTGTGGCTTATGACATAGAGGAGCTGTGGAAAGCAGGAAACTTCAATACTGTCCTGACTACCTGACAGGAAACAGGCATGCCAAACAGAACAGTAGAAGTGAATGACCTTCACTACTACACATTTTTATTTTTTATCTTTTACTTAAGAAACTAATTTTTTTCTCACTTGATTTTACCTTTTAAATTATATTTTTATTTTTAATAAGTATTATTACTACTATTATTTTACCTTTTTTAAAGTTTCATTTTATTTTCTCTTTATTTTATTTTATTTTGGGATTAGTGTTCTACATTCTATTTTCATTTTAACTTTAGCATCATTTTACTCTATCTCAACTTTACCTTTATGCCAACACTCTCTTTCTCACTTTTCCCCTTTTGTTTTCCTGTTTCTCATACCCTATTCCTGCTTTAGATTTTCCCTATTCCTTCTTTTTACCCCCTGTTAAAAATTCATCCTACTTATATATCTAATTTCTGATCCCCTGCTCCAAGTTAATATACACTTCTCTTTCTTCACTATCCAAATTTTTTCTCTCTTCCTTTTTTTTGTTTTCTTTTGTTTGTTTTTGCTGTTTTTCTTTATTATTATTTATGTTTTTTGTTTTATTTTGTTTTGTTTTACCTTTCTTTCTCTCTGTCCTAATGTTGTTGTTAGTTTGATTATTGATTAGATTGGTTTTTTTGTTTGTGTGATTGTTTCTCTTTTCTCTTTTTGCTTCTGTTTTTCCTTTCCTTGCTTGTTATTAGTTCTTGTTTGTAGTTTGCATTCACATCTGGGTGTTAGTTGTTTGCACTTATTTTTTGTATTAGTTGTTCTTCTATTGGAGTTTTCTCCCCATATAAATATTTTCCCCTTCTTTTTTATTCTCTTTCTTTTCTCTCTTACGTTTTCTACTTTTCTCAATATCACTTATGCACTTTTTTTATCCCCTAATTCTCTTTTCTCTGGTGGTCACCTTTATTTGGGGTTATTAGTATCGTGAATACATTTGTGTTCAGTGCCTTGTGTGTTGTGCCTTGTTGTGTTGTATTTTGTGCCTTTAAGTCAATGAAGGAGAGAGAGAGCTACATAACCAGACACCTGGAGAGGAGAGATCATGGGGAGACAAAGCAACAGCCTGCATACGAAAGAAAAGGAGGCATCACCAGAAAAGGAAGTAAATGAAATGGAGGCAAGCAATATGTCAGAGAAAGAATTCAGAGAAGTGGTCATAAGGTCGCTGAAAAGGTTGGAAGACAAATTCAATAGTATGTGTAAGAACCAAGAGGAAATGAAGAAGAACCAAGAAGAAATGAAAAATGGCATCTCTGCAATAAAGAAATCAATAGAAAGCATAAACAGTAGACTAGAAGAAGCAGAGGACCGCATCAGTGAGCTAGAAGACAAGGTAGAAAAAAATACGCAAGCAGAGCAGCATCTAGAAAAAAAAACATAAAAAACAAGAGGAGAGCCTAAGGGAACTTTGGGACAACATGAAACAAAGCAACATCTGCATAATAGGGGTGTCAGAAGGAGAGGAAACTGAGCAAGAAATAGAAAACCTGTTTGAAGAAATAATGGCAGAAAACTTCCCTGATATAGGGAAGAAAAAACTCACACAAGTCCAAGAAGCTCACAAAGTCCCAAACAAAATGAACCCCAAAAGACTGATGCCAAGGCACATTATAATTAAATTGGCAAACACCAACAACAAAGTAAGAATCTTAAAAGCGGCCAGAGAGACAGAAAGTTACCTACAAAGGATCCCCCATCAGACTAGCAACTGATTTCTCAACAGAAACACATCAGGCCAGAAGGAAATGGAATGAAATATACAAAGTCATGCAAAGGAAGGGTCTGAATCCAAGAATACTGTACTCAGCAAGGCTATCAATCAAAATTGAGGGTGAAATCAGGAGCTTCACAGACAAAAAAAAAAAAGACTAAGGGAGTTTATCACCACCAAACCAGCAATGCAAGAAATGCTAAAGGATCTGCTGTAAAAAGAAGAAACAGAAAGCGAAGAAGGAACACAGGCATAAAAAATAAAAATGGCAACAAACAAGACATTTACATTTGTAACAACAAACATTTACATTTAAAGTTATCAATAATAACTTTAAATGTAAATGGATTAAATGCCCAATCAAAAGACATATGGTAGCTGAGTGGATAAGAAAACATGACCCATATATCTTCTGTCTACAGGAAACCCACTTCAGAAAAAATGACTCACACAGACTGATGGTGAAGGGATGGAAAAAGGTATTTCAGGCGAATGGAAATGAAAAAAAAAAGCTGGGGTAACAATATTTATATCTGACAAATTAGATCTCAAAGCGAAGGGAATAACAAGAGATAAGGAAGGCCACTTCATAATACTAAAGGGTGCAATCCAACAAGAAGATATAACTCTGGTAAACATATACGCACCCAATATAGGAGCACCAAAATACATTAAAAAAAACACAAAAACTTCTGGAGGATATCAAAGGAGAGATTGACAGTAATACAGTCATAGTAGGAGTACCCCACTACACCACTGGACAAATCCTCTAAACAAAAAATCAGCAAATAAACAGGAATCCTAAATGACACACTAGATCAGATGGAATTAATTGACATCTTCAGAACATTTCACCCCAAAGCCACAGAATATACATTCTTCTCAAGTGCACATGGGTCATTTTCAAAGATAGACCATATATTGGGACATAGGCAAAGTCTCTTCAAATTCAAGAAGATAGAAATCATATCAAGCATCTTCTCAGATCACAATGGCATAAAACTACAATAAAAACAATCAAAAAAATCAAACACCTGGAGGCTAAATAGCATGCTATTAAACAATGACTGGGTTACCAGAGAGATCAAAGAAGAAATAAAAAGCATCATGGCAACAAATGACAATGAAAACACAGCAATCCAAAATCTATGGGACACAGTGAAAGCAGTCTTGAGAGGGAAGTTCATAGCTCTACAGGCTTACCTCAAAAAACAAGAAACAATGATAATAAATTATCTAACCCTACAACTCAAAGAGTTAGACAGAGAGCAACAAGAAAAGCCCAGCGTAAGCAGAAGGAAGGAAATAATAAAGATCAGAGTGGAGATAAACGACACAGAGACCAAAAAAAAAAAAACACACACACAAACAATACAATAGATCAACAAAACCAAGAGCTGGTTCTTTGAAAGAATAAACAAGATTGATGAACCTCCAGCCAGGCTCACCAAGAAGCAAAGAGAGAGGACCCAAATAAACAAAATCAGAAATGAAAGAGGTGAAGTAACAACCGATCCCACAGAAATACAAATGATTATGAAAAAATACTATGGACAACTTTATTCCAACAAAACGAAAAACCTAGATGAAATGGACATATTCTTAGAAAAATACAAGCTCCCAAAACTCAACCAAGAAGAATAAAAAAACCTGAATAGGCTGATAACTACCGAAGAAATTGAAACAGCGATCAAAAATCTTCCAGCAAACGAAAGCCCTGGTCTGGACGGCTTTACAGGGGAGTTCTACCAAGCATTCAAAAAAGAACTAAAACCTATCCTCCTCAGACTATTTCAAAAAGTTCAAGAGGAAGGCATACTTCCAAGCTCTTTCTATGAAGCCAGCATTATCCTAATCCCAAAACCAGATAAAGACACCACAAAAAAAAGAGAACTACAGGCCAATATCCTTGATGAACATAGATGCTAAAATCCTCAACAAAATTCTAGCAAATTGGATTCAGTCATACGTTAGAAAGATCATACACCATGACCAAGTGGGATTTATTCTGGGGATTCAAGGATGGTACAATATCCACAAATCAATAAATGTGATACATCACATAAACAAACTGAGAGACAAAAATCACATAATCATATCAATTGATGCAGAAAAAGCATTTGACAAAATCCAACACCCTTTCTTGATAAAAACTCTCAGCAAGGTGGGAATAGAGTGATCATACCTCAACATAATAAAAACCCTATATGACAAACCTACAGCCAACATCATACTCAATGTGCAAAAACTAAACCCATTTCCCCTAAGAACAGGAACAAGACAGGGATGCCCACTTTCACCACTCCTGTTTGACATAGTACTAGAAGTACTAGCCATAGCGATCAGACAAGAAGAAATAAAAGGCATCCAAATTGGAAAAGAAGAAGTAAAACTGTCCTTATTCGCAGATGACATGATACTATACATAGAAACCCCCAAAGACTCCATCAGAAAACTACTAGACCTAATAAATGAATTTGGCAATGCAGCAGGATACAAAATTAACACCCAGACATCTGTGGCCTTTTTATACACCAATAATGAACTCATGGAGAAATGAAAAAAAAAAAAACACACACACACACACAAAACAATCCTATTCACCATTGTAACAAAAAAAATAAGATACCTAGGAATAAACTTAACTAACGACGTAAGAGACTTATACTCAGAAAACTACAGGACATTGAAAAAAAGAGATAAAGACATAAACAAATGCAAGAACATACTATGTTCATGGATTGGTAGAATCAACATCATTAAAATGTCCATACTACCTAGAACAATCCATAGATTCAATGCAATACCTATTAAAATACCAATGGCATATTTCAAAGATCTAGAACAAGCTCTCCAAAAATGCATCTGAAATAAAGAAAGACCCCAAATAGCCACAGCTATCCTGAAAAAGAAGAACGAAGTTGGAGGGATCACAATACCAGATATCAAGCTATATTACCAAGCCACGGTTCTCAAAACTGCCTGGTACTGGCACAAGAACAGACATATAGACCAAGGGAACAGAATAGAGAACTCAGAAATTGACCCAAGCCATTATACTCAATATTTGACAAAGGAGGCAAGAGCATACAATGGAGTCAAGACAGTCTCTTTAATAAATGGTGTTGGGAAAATTGGACAGATACATGCAAAAAAATGAAACTAGGCAACCAACTTACATCATACACAAAAACAAACTCAAAATGGCTAAAGGACTTGAATGTAAGATAGGAAACCATAAAAATCCTACAAGACTCCATAGGCAGCAAAATTGCAGACATATGTTGTAGCAATATATTTACAGACACAGATCCTAGGGCAAGAGAGACTAAGGAGAAAATAAACAAATGGGACTACATCAAAATAAAAAGCTTCTGCACAGCAAAAGAAACCATCAACAAAACAACAAGAAAGCCCACTGCATGGGAGAAAATATTTGCCAATGTTATTTCCAATAAGGATTTAATCTCCAACATTTACAGGGAACTCATAAAACTTAACAAAAGGAAGATAAACAATCTAATCAAAAAATGGGCAAAGGATCTAAATAGACACTTTTTGAAAGAGGACATTCAGAAAGCCAAGAGACATATGAAAACATACTCAGTCACTAATCATCCGAGAGATGCAAATCAAAACAACAATGAGGTATCACCTCACACCTTTCAGAAAGACTATCATTAACAAATCAACAAATGACAAATGCTGGAGAGGATGCAGAGAAAAGGGAACCCTCTTTCACTGCTGGTGGGAATGCAGACTGGTACAGCCATTGGGGAAAACAGTATGGAGTTTCCTCAAAAAATTAAAAATGGAAATGCCATTTGACCCAGTGATCCCACTTCTAGGAATATATCCTAAGAAAACAGAAACACCAATCAGAAAGAATATATGCACCCCTATGTTCATAGCAGCACAATTTACAATAGTTAAGATTTGGAAACAACCTAAATGCCCTTCAGCAGATGAGTGGATTAGAAAACTATGGTACATCCACACAACGGAATACTACGCTGCTATAAAAAAGAAGGAATTATTACCATTTGCAGCAGCATGGATGGAACTGGAGAGCATTATGCTAAGTGAAATAAGCCAGTCAGTGAAAGAAAAATAACACATGATCTCACTCATTTATGGATAATAAAGAACATTATAACCTGATGAACAAAAAGATACAGAGGCAGAGAAGCATCGAACAGACTGTCAAATTATAGCGGGAAGGCTGTGGTGGGGGCGAGATAAGGGATCAACCGAAGGACTTGTATGCATGCATATAAGCATAACCAATGGACGCAAGACACTGGCGGTGGGGGCGGGGGTGAGGGCATGTGCCGGGGGGTAGGGGAGGCCGGGGGAAAGGAGACATATGTACTACTATTTGTAATACATTAAAAATAAAATAAAAACAAAAAATAATAAAATTGCTCATGGAATCGCTGTGCTGCATCTGCAGACACCTGCAGACAGACACCTGTAGACAGACACCTGCAGACAGACAACTGCAGACAGACACGTGCAGACACCTGCAGACAGATACCTGCAGACACCTGCATACAGACACCAGCAGACAGACACCTGCAGACAGACACCTGCAGACAGACACCTGTAGACAGAAACTTGCAGACAGACACCTGCAGACAGAAACCTGCAGGCAGACACCTGCAGACAGACACCTGCAGGCAGACACCTGCAGGCTTATGTAAAGGCTGGAGACACGCCTGCCATGTCCTTCACATCGAAGCTCTTAAAATAAAGCTTTTAAAATGCATCTCATCTGTCATCTACCTACCACTTTTTGTATTAATAGGAAATACACTAGAAAATCCCTTAAAATGGAAATAAAAATGATTCTAAGAGACACAATGTGTGCATTGATCTGTTTTTGTGTCCCAACATCAGCAAGTCACAACACTTCCTCTTTGGGGAAAAATGGAGACACTTGGCTGCAATCCTTCCAACGGGCACTAGAGGGAAACCTGATGGGGTTTACAGCTTCCAGACTATTAAAAATAAATAAAAAATAAATAAATAAACATCTGGGGGAAAGGCAAGTAACCCAGATGCTCTTGGGGTTGTTTGTTTCTCTGGTTTCTGTGAATGTTTTGGTCCTTCTCCTCCTCACCATCTTACCCCTCCCCCAGCAGCCCTGAGGGTTTGAAGGTTCAAGTCTTTCACTTCTTGCTGCTGCCCAGGCTTCCCTGCAGATGACCACATGCCAGGGGTCAGGGCCACTGGGTAAATCTTTGACACGGAAGGTGGTGATGAGTCCTTTGCCTTTTCAGCCCTTTACACCTGGCGTGACCACGTGTCCTAATTTGCCTGGGACAGCCCAGTGCGCTGCTGCCTAGCCGTCATTGAGATAGCACCCCCTCTGCCCTTCCGGGTGCCCAGTTTGTAGGGCACACGATCTGCTCCCTTCCTGCCTCTTTCCTCCTGACTCTGGGTACCCCCACCCTAGTCGGCTTCTGGGGGACCACCCCTTTCGAGATGTCAGGAAGGGAGTGATGGGCAGGCCTGAGCCCGAGGCAGCAGCTAAGTTCAGCAAGGACAGGCTCCGGGCAATGCTCAGACAGAGGGTGGGCTTTCTGGGTGGAACATTCCGGGGATAAGGAGCAGCAAGTTGTGGGAATTGTGGGGGGCACCCAAGCCATCAGAGGATGTGGTCGAAATGGCTGATTCTAAGTTTTGGGAAAGCCTGGAAAGAGTGCCCCCACCTTTGCTGCTCCCCCCAAACCCCGGCTGGGGGCATGTTCCTGTCAGTGCAAAGAAGGAGAAGCCAGTCTGAGGAGGGGCCGGGGAAGCAGGGGACAGAGCCCATAGGAGTCTAGACTATTTCATCCACCACAGCCTCCTGGGGCCTCCTGGGGGTGAGGGGCATGAGAAGGCACCCGTGGGTGGGCTGCATCAGCTACAGGAAAGGGGGTGCAGACTCTGGGTGGGAAGTGGGGGAAAGGCTGGAACAGAGGTGGAGAGAGATGGACAAACAAGAGGAGAGAGTCAGAGATCAAACTTCCTGTTTCTGCTCTGGACCTTTTGTATAAATGCCTTCAGGCCCCGTGTGGCTCTGTGTGACCGCGCCTGCCGCTTAGTCGTGTGGTCAGAACTCATCATGCTGTGGTGTGCATCGGCACGGGTCCCTTGTACTGTCCATCATTATCCCACTGCACGATAGGTCGCATCTCACTTGCCCAGCCATCCATCAGTGGGCATTTGGGTTGCTTCCACTGTGGGGCTATTATGAACAGCCATTGACCTTTTACTGGGTACATATGTCTCCATGCCCCTCGCGTATATGCCAGTACATACCTTCGAGTGGCATACACCTGAGACCCGTGAGGTTCTGAGGAAGCTTGAGGTCCTACTTGAAACGCAGTGGAAAAGGGAGAGCAGAGGAAATGTTGATTGTATATGAACAGAAAGTGGGCACGTGTTGACTAGAATGCCAAATTGGGTGAGTTTCAGAAAACTCAGGGGACCCAGCACCTACACAGGGTCACTGTGGGCTCTTGCCAACCTCACCCTCAACCTCTCAGGTGTGCCTCCAGGAATTGGGAACCCTGCCCAAGCTTGGCTGCACGCTCCTCAGTGGCCACTGGAGGGCGCCCGGACCACTCCCTGAGTCTCAGATTCCTGGAAACAATGTGGTTTCTGAGAGGTGTTTTTTTCCAGAGCTGAGCATCTGTGCTCACCCCAAAACTTCTCAAGGGGACTGTGGTGGGCTTAGACCCTTAACCGGAATCAGCACGTGGATGGAAGACAGAGAAGTGGAGTATCCCTCAGCTGCAGGCAAAGCTCACCCCAGAGCAGTAGGGCCTTGGAATCCTTCTCTGCGGCCACTCAGTGACCTTGAACCCTTGTCCATCTCTGTAAGATGCTGAGAAGCGAGGGCACGCGGGGCCCATGGCGGAAGGCATAGGGCCAGCACACAGCCACAGTAGGCTCCACGGAACGGCCGCCATTGCTGTCTGGTTACCTTTTTGCTGTTTGACTGTGTGTAGGGGCCGTTTGAAGAGATTCACAAACTCAGCAGCAAAGGAGATGAGTCCAGGTGGGGCCTTGGGCTCATGATGACCCGGAGAGATAGGATGGTGCAGAGAGAGGAAAACAGAGCGGGCGTGCAGAGGCACAGACTGCTTTCCGAAAAGCCCCTCCGGGTTGGCCACAGCGCGGGGCCTGCCCCAGGCCATCTCAGGGCCTGTGAGGGGTCGGGAGGGCCTGTGGTCAAGAGCCAGTTCCTGGAGTCAGAGGCACTGGGCGGTAAAACCAGCATTTCAGCCCCAGAGCCTTCACTGCTTCTGACTCGGGCTTGGACATGCAGAGTCTCCGCTTTCTAAAGGGAACACAGGTTTCCCTGAGACACCAGGAGAGGGGCGCGCACACACACACACTCACACACATGTCCACACTCAGTCACACCATCACATTCACACACACTAGTCATGCACACACTCATACTCAGACACATATATACACTCACTCACACATGCACTCTTCATACTCACCCAGTCACATACACACACGCATACTCACAATTTCTCAGTGTGCCTTCTCCAGATTCCACCTTCTTGTTCATCATCCCAGCCATTCTGAGTAACTTGTGGTGACTTTTTTTGAGACCTTGCTTTTCTTTTTAAAATAATGTATTGAGGTGTAAATCACATCATATGGAATTAAACATTTTTAAAGTGAACAATTCACTGGCATACTCCATGGCTCCAGAGCAGCGCGCCTATCCTCGTGGCCACTTTTTAACGCTTACTTATTAATTATTGATTGGGTGTCTACCATGAGGCAAAATCTCTGTGGTGCTGAGGATTTTTAATAGTTGAGCCTCCATAGACCAACTTCTTGAGCCGTCTTTGAGAACGAAGCATGGACTGTACTGATTGGTCAGACTGGGTCACCATCCCACCCCCAGCAGTAGGGCGGGGCCTTGCCTTTACCAGAGTTGGGGAGGAAGCTACCCAGAGGAAATTGGAACTTTTGTTACCAGTGAGGAGGACTGAAGCTGCAAAACATGTTCACTGACTGTGAGTGGGCCCGGAAGGCAGTGTCCGGGCCAATGCTGTCCCCTACAACCCAGCACTGGGAAGCACGGGCAGCCGCGTGGGACCAGATGTGATGTGGTGCGTGACCAACAGAGGGGTATAGCAGTCCATGGGGGGAGCCCAATGCATGGGGAGGAGATGCAGGAGGCTGGAGGAAAGGCCTCCGGGCAGAGGCCATGTTTCAGCTGGGTCTTGAAGGATGAGTAGGAGTTCGCCAGGGAGTGCCCATTGGGATGGGCAGAGAGCAAAGGTACTGAGACATTGGAGTTTTAATCCTGACTCTTTTCCTTCCTAACTTCCTAGGGCAAGTTAGTTCATCTCTCTGAGCCTCAGTTTCCTCCTCTAAAAAGTGGGGGACAATCATAGTATCTCCCACGAGATCTGATGGAGGAGGAAATAGGATAAAGCTGGGGACAAAGCAGTGGACGTGACAAAATCCCTGCTGTCCCGGAGTTTGAATCTTCTCATCTGTGAGGTGGGATGATTGTACCTCCTCTAATTGCCAGCAAGTTTAAGTGAATGCGTGCTCGGCACAGCGCCACCTAGTGTTAGCCACTGTCGTTGCTATTGGCACGAAGTTCTGAAGATGATTGAGCGGTGTGGCCAGGGGGGCTGCAGGTGGGTGGGATGCCCGACATCCAAGTGCCAGCGCTGCACCCAGCCGCCACGTGGCCGTGGGCAGCTCCTCCCTCCCGGCCGCCTGCACTCTGCACGTGTGACGGACTAGATGCCGCAGCTGCTGGCGGGGTTGCTGGGGTTTGAACCGGAGGATCCTGGGCCCCTGAGCGGAGCTGCCCAGGAGAGCGCTCAGCGAAGGGGGGTGGGGGCGGAGCACGTGCCGTCCCTTGGGTTCTGAGGACCTGTGCCCGCCACACTGAGCCGGTCAGTCTATGGCCACACTCGGTGATGTTGACTGAGTCCGTCTCAGGCCAGAGACCCTGCATCCAAGTCAGCAGAGGCTGCGAGCTCCGGGACCCAAGAGGCCCCGCGCCGTGGTTGGAGAGGGGTTCTAGTCGGAGTCAGCGCTCCATAGACTTGGGGTGCGGCTGGCGCAGCCCTCGTTCTTGAGCTGGCTGGTGGCTACAAGGGTCCCACGAACCGTCCTCATTAAGCTAAATATTTCTGTTTTATCTTTTGAAAAAGGAAACGTACACGTCACTTGCTTATGAGAACGCATGTGTGGCAGTTAGCAAAGGCACCAGGCGGCTCCCGCGCGGGACGCAGGGCCAGGCTCAGGGCACCTCCTTTCACCCTCCCACGCCCACGTTACACGAGAGCGCTGGGCTCAGAGAGGTCAGCGAGGGCCCAGCGTCCCACGGCGGCTCTAGGCAGCCTCTTTACCACGTGGATGACCGGCGGCCTCTCCTCCGGCTCTGCTGTCCCTTTAACGTCGCAGAACGTCCCTGGTACTGAGGTCCCGCATCGCGGTCTGCGGCGCGGGCTCGGGTCCGGGGAGATCAAGGTCACGGCGGCGCCCCTCCGCGCCCCCGCCCGGCGGAAGGGCTGGCCTCTTGTGGCGGCCCCGCCCCCCCCCGCCCCGCCCCGCCGGCCCGCGCCTCCCGCAGCCCTCGCCCCGCGCCCTCGCCCCGCCGGCCCGCGCTTCCCGCAGCCTCGGCTCCGCGCGGTGCAGGGTGGCCCTGCGGAGGCAGCCCCGAGCGGCCCTGCGGCGGGATGCGCGGCCGGGGCGGGGGGCGCGCCAGCTGGCCGGCGCCCGTGCGCTCGCTACTGCGCGCCTTTGGGGCCCGGGACGCCGCCGCCGCCGCCCGAGACCCGGAGCAAGGTAAGCGACGCGGTGCGAGCGGAGCCCTGCCCTTGGCCACTGGCTCGGGCTCCCCTGCAGCTTGGGCGGGCGCCTCTGGCCCCAGACAAGGGCAGTGCGCGCAGCTGTCCGGAGCGCTGGCCTTGGGGTCTGACCCCTCCTCGGCCAGCTGCGTGACTGGTGGGTGCTCAGGGCATTTGGCTTCTTTGTGCCTCAGTTTCCGCATCTGTAAGAGGGGGCGATCTTATACTTGAGTCGTGAGGCGGCAGCTGGGATCACATAAGCCCTGCTCGCCACCCAGTGAGAGTTCAAGCATGTTCTGTGGAGCGGGCCTCCAACTGTGCGGGGCAGGAGTGGCCAGAGCCCCTGCAGGCAGACACCTGGTCCTGGAGCGGGTCCAGCCGCAGTTAAAGGGACAGGATCTCCGGAGAGAGGCCGAGGAAGCTGGAAAATGGTGAGGGCCCACCTGGTCCAGGGAAGGAGAGCTGGGAGTGGGAGCGCTGAGGCCCTGGGAGGAGGCCAGAGCAGCCCTGGGTATAACGTGAGCAGCAGGCTGAACCCTGGTGGGGCAGGAGCATGAGGCGGTGTTTCCAGACTGGCCCGGGAGAATGACCTGGACCTGGGGGCACTTATTACAAACAGCCGGAGGCCCCACCAGGCTGCCCCTCAGCTTTCTGGAATCTGCATTTCTGACCAGCGCCCCAGGTGGTTCCAGAACAGGTGGTCTGGAAGCTCTGGTTTCCATAGTCCCTGGTTCTTATCAGTGGTTCCAACAGGGGGGATTCTGCCTGCACCCATTTTTGTTTGTTTACAACTCCCCCAGTTACTGTGGCATCTGGTGGGGAGGAGCCAGGGGTACAGCTGAGCATCCTAAGGTACCAGGACAGCCCCTCCCCCAAGAGAAAAAGAAAGAGGACAAGAACCATCTAGGGTACAAGTCAGGGTGTGGAGTTGGGAAGGTACAGGGAGTCACAGGAGGAGAAGGGGGGTACTGGGGCTGTTGGGACCAGCAGGTGTCATTGAGAGCCTGCTGTGTGCCAGCTACTGGGTGGTGTCCCGAGGGTGAGCCGCCCATGGTGAAGCTCCGGGCACTTACTAATGGAGCACCCAGGCCCCCGGCACAGGATGGGTGGCCCTTCTGTGCCTCCACTAAGTGTGAGACCTTGTCCTCCGCTCTGGGGTCCAGTGGTGACCCCAGGACACACACCCTCTGCTGGGCACGGAGCTCCCTCCCCAGCACCCGAGCACAGTGGGTGCACCAGGCTGCCCCACCAGGGTTCAGCCTGCTGCCACCAATTATACCCAGGGCTGCTCGGGCCTCCTCCCCAGGGACCTCGGACCCCACTCCCAGCTCCCCTGCAATGCTTGGGTCCTGCGTTTGCGCCAGCCCGCTGGGGTTGGGTTTTGAGAAAGGACGGTTCACATGCTGGCCTTCAGCTGCTCGCGGTGTATTCAGAGCCCTCGCCAGGGTGTGGTCTGCCTGTGGACACACAACTCCTGCTGCACACGCTCCTTTCCATTGTTGGGAGTTTTTAAAATAGTTCTGTGGCTGCTGTCTAGGCCGCAAGGGTGGCAGGCTGAGCCACAGCTAACCCACTTTGGCCAAGTTGAGAAAGCTGGCCATTTAGGCTGCGGGTCATCAGATGTTTACTAATCATTGAAAAGGGGGCAGGCACTGACCTAGATGCCAGGACAAGGGGAGCAAGCAAGTCTGCTTCCTGGCCTCAGGGAGCTTTTCTTGGGGGACATGGGGGGAAGGCAGTAAAACGAAACTAAAGGATCATTAGTGCAGGGACGTGCAGGGAAGACTAGGCGAGTACAAGGCAGCATTGACTGAGGATGTGAGCTGCTTGGCCAGGGAAGGCTCTGCAAAGATGGGTGTTTGGCTACAGGCTTGAGTGGGGGGAAGCGGGAGCCACGTGAGGTTGGGGGTGAGAGCATCCCGGCAGGAGAAAGAGCAGGGGCAGAGGCCCTGAGATGGTAATTGGCTCGGTGGAATTGGGGAGCAGAGAGGGTCATGGGGAGGTGGGTGGGTGCCCTGGACTCCAGGGTAAGCCATGGGCATTTCATACAGGCGGTCGAGGCCACTGGCGGGCTTTAGGCGGAGGACTTGCCTCCCCTGCTGTACGTGAGAGAGAGCTCATCTGGCGGTCAGCGGGCTCAGTGGGCAGGGAGGAGCCTGCTGCTCTCAGGACAGAGAGGTCTAGGTGGCTGAGACAATAGGGCCTGCTGATGCCCCGGGGTCTGAAAGCCAGGAAGCCACCTAGGTTGTGTGTCTAAGCACCTGGGGCGCAGGCTTGGCAAAGGAGGAGGGAGGCTGGTTGTGGGGGAGGGGTTGGAGGGAGGAGGGTGTGCCCATTTGGAGAGGCCTGTTGCCATCCTGAGGTTGTGGAGTGGGCATGTCTGAGTCTGGAGCTGGGGGCAGTGGTTGGCCTGGAGCCCCCCTCGGAGGACCCTCAGGACCATGCTGTCCTCTCCAGGAGTGGGGCTCAGTTTCTGCCTCTCGGTGTGGCGTCAGGCAAGACCCCAGTCCAAATACCAAATGTTGGTTTGGAGCCATCAGGGACCCAGGGTAGAGCTCAGCTGTGTGCCCACAGCTCTGGGCATGCTAACGGCTGGACCTGGGGAGGTCCCCTGGCCCCTCTCCCCTGTGCCCACGAGGATTTGTCCAGCGGCCACCTGCAGCCTGGCTCCCAACTTGTGTGCAGCTTCCCAGAACTCTCTCTGGGTGGGTCCCGGTTCCCAGCCCTGGAGGGACGGTCATGGAGGGATGGTCATGGAGGAACGGTTGTGGAGGGATGGTCATGGAGGGACGGTCATGGGGGGACGGTCACGGGGGGACGGTCGTGGAGGGTGGACCGTGTGCTATTTCTGTGGCCAGCGCTGCTTTAATTTAGGAACAAATCAGCCAGCCATTCTTCCAGATTTCGACTTCTGATTGGAAGCTCTGACTCGTACTGGGATATTTCTGCACCAAATGAGTTTTTTTTTATTTTAAATTTTTGGAAGGGAAAGGCGTGATCGATGATATCATGACACATGTCAGCTGATGCTCATTAAAAGTCGTGTCTTTGGGGCTGTTTGAGGCAGTTGGAAGTGGTGCTGTGTTCCCTGGCCAGCTCAGGGCTGGGCCAGGCTCCCCGAGGGCAGGGACTCTCCAGACCCACGTGGGCTCTGAGCTGTGGGTTCTCCTGAAACCCTAATGACAACCAGCTGGACCAGCAGGCTTTTCCGGTGGCAAGTGACCAGACCTTTGGAAGCAAAAGGAGCATTTGTCAGCTCAGGAAGCTGGGTGTCCAAGGCCAGGCGGCCTCATGGGCTCCAGCTAGTGTCCCCTTGTGCGTCCCGATCTTGGCTGGGTCACGCTGCCTGTCTCTGACCCCATCACTGTGGCCTGGGAATGGGGGGAGCTGGACGGCTATGGGCCAGCTTATGGGCCAGCTCACCGGCCCCACAGGCCTGAGACCCCCAAAGAAAACCAGGGGGTGCCGGCAGAGATGGAGAGAGAGCGCGGGGCATGGCCAGCACCAGCAGGGTTCCAGCTGCACCCTCAGGGTGGGGCCCTGTCTGTGCTCATCTGGCCTGCACCTCGCACCGCGGGCTGGGTCACCTACTGGCAAGTCCAGGCCGAGCAGAAGGCTGTGAGTCACCTGCCCAGGTGCCCGGGGCATTTTCTTGTCACTTGCCCCTCACCCAGGTGTATCTGCCTCAGCACCGTAAGGACTGCTGTCTGCTGGAGAGCTTGGCTGATGAAGGTGGTGGCTCCATTTGTGTTTTAAGGGACATGAGTGATCCTCAGGCGTGGGACCAGGCCTGGCCTACGCTCGTAATATTTGTCAAGTAATTCCTAATGTGTTCTATTCAGGCAACTGGTTTCTTTGGGGGGTGGCAGGGGGAATAATGACACAAAGTGTTTCCCGAATACTGTCTCCAAGTGAGGAGTGAAGACCACAAACAAGGCCAACCTTTGGAACCGGCTCCCTCCTCTCCTCCTCCCTCCCTCCTCCCTCCTCCTCCTCCGCCCCCCAGGTGACCTTTAGAGTGCAGGGTGCCCACCAGACTCCCGGCACTGTGCTGGGTCTCAGGGTTGAAAACAGGACGTCCTGTTCTGAAACGGATTGTTTCCATTCAGTGAGTCTTGGAGATTTATCTGGGTTAATAGAGCCTTCCTAATTGCTGTAGAGTATTCCACTGTTGTGTTAGCCTTTCTGAGGCCGATGGCCGTGGGGATCATCTCAGCCCTGCTCCACGGGGGGTGGGCCTGTGTGAGCATCACACACACACGCACACACACACACACACACACACACACACACGCACACACACGCTCGCCTCCTGGGGCCTCTGTACGCTCTCCGTGGGGGCGCAGCTGTTCCTGCAGCAGCGGCTGAGGGGCCCTTCCTCCAGGTGCCCTGAAGGTTCAGTCTCACAGGCCCGTCCTGCAGGAGAAAAGGGGAAATTCCTGGGACTAATTTGCATTCCCTTGGTTGCTTCAGAGGCTTTTTCTGATGCTCATTGACCGCTCGGATTTCACTCTTCCCTTTTGCCTGTGTTTCTGCCCGGTTGTTGGTCTCTTTCTGATTGGTCTGCAATAGCTGCTTATGTGTCCTGGACTCTCACCCTGTCTGCTGCGATTTTGGGTCTCTCTGCGGCTTGCCTTTTGACTTGGTTTACAGTGTCTTTGGCTGCGACGAAGGTTTTTTGTTTTGTTTTTTAATATAACTGACATGTAATATGATGGTGCTTCCAGGCGTGGATACAATGACCTGATGTGTGTGCTTATTGCGAAGTGACCACCACAGTAAGTCCAGCTAACATCCATCACTTCGAGTCACAGCTGTTTTCCTTGTGGTGGGAACTTTTAAGATCTACTCTCTTGGCAACTTTCAAATATGCGCAACAGTGCCGCTAGCCTCGTCACTGTGCTGTGCGCTACACCCCCAGGTTTTAACTTCGATGCAGTAAAATGTATCACGTTTTTTCTTTATCATTTTGTGTCTTTAATAAATCTTTTCTGGCCGCAACTTCAAAGTAGGCACCTTCTCCCAGTCTGCCAGGGTGGCCTGGCTTTAGCTCTGGGCATCCATATCCCAAGGACCCCTGTGTCCACATCAGAAATGTCTAAACTAGAGAATTTTTGTGAGTTTATTTGAGCCAAACTGATGACAATTGCAGGGAAGCAAAATCTCAACGGACTGAGAAAATGCTCTGGAGACCGGCAGTTTTGCAGCATATTTTATACATTAGCATCAAAGGGGGAGACTTAAGGGGGTTGCGCAACACCCCTGGGTGGCAGGTTAAGGAGGCAGGAGAGCCAAGCGGGGAACCTCTTAGGTCGGATGAAAAGCCAGAGGGAGAGACACGCCTCTTTTACCTCTTTTACGCTGCAGGGCTCAGGGCAGTTCACAACGCGGCGCCGGAGGTGGTGCTCCCGAACCGGAGAGCTGGGGCTCTGTGGCCCCTGTGCTGGGCCGGGTGAGCCCCGAGGGCTCTGGGAGGAAATTACCGTGACATCTCAAAGGTCTGTTATCTTAGATGCAGGAAGACAGAGCCCGCTCGCTTTGGGGAAAGACTGGCCGGGTCAGGGAAGCTGCAGGCCTGGGGCAGACCCGCTCCCAGAGGAATGCGTGTGTTCAGACTGTCTCTGGGTGCTTCGGGTCTGAGTTCCTAGGGCCACCCTGCCGGCTCCCAGAGCCTGTCAGGCTTCGTGTGTGGCCCTCTTGTCGTCCACACCTGAGTCCTGGGCAAACCAGGACGTTGGTAGTGAACATCCATCCATGTTCCCTGGAATGCGTGTACAGCTCTTTGCTTTGCGTCTCCTTTCACACCCACTGTAGTCTACTTTCAGGACAGTGTGAGAATGCAGCTTTAATGGGAAATCTGGTGCACAGTGTATGCTGACACCGCTTGCCTTCCGGGGTCTGGAATCCGGGTATGTGCCAGGCAGCGGGTGCCCGCGGGGCCTGCCCAGGTGCACACCCTGGGTGCCAGGTCTCCGTGGCACCTGCGGGAGACAGCACTCCTCACGTCCGCACAGCTGGCGCATCTGGTGCATCCTGGCGTCTCTTGCGACTCCACTGGGAGGAGACGAGGCCTCCCGCTCCCCCAGACTTCACCCCGTGCACCAACCGCCCTCGTGTCTCTTCACTGTCATCAGTCACAGTGTGAGTCTGACTGTGTCTGACCTGGGCATCTTTCCTGTGACCCCTGAACCGGAGGACTCGGGGACCCCTGCACACTCGTCTGCTTACTGGCCTGTTAGTGATGCTGCAGATATGTGCACACATGTGGCCCAGGGCCTGGCACATAGTAGGTGCTTTGTAAGTCTCTCGGCCTTGCTGAGAGCATGAGCAGCAGGTGTGTGGTGGAGGCCCTTCCTCCTCCCCCCTCTGCCCCCACCCCCCTTGTGGAAACAGTGGAGCCACCCCCGGCTCACAGGAGTGTCTTCCCTCTGGCCGCGTCTGTGCCACGCAGAGCCTCTGGCTTCTCCCCGAAGGCACGGCATTCAGCACCAGAACCCCAGACCCAGCTGCACTTTCCCTCTCGAATAGCAGGAGGCGGGCTCAGGAGGCGCCCGCCATCTCCTGGAAGCACATCACACTTCCATGCAGTTTGGAACGACTCGCACACGTGTGAACAGTGCGACTCGAGGTGGGCGCCGTGAGCCGCTGCAGCCTCTTCTGGGGCACCGACCCCGCGCCTTCGCTCCCGTGGGCGCCTGGCGGTCAGCGCACCCTCAGTCAGCACGCCCCCCGCTCGGCTCTCCATCTGTCAGTGTTTGACTCCTCCTGCCACCGGGGTGGCCCTGGTGGGTGACAGGCGTGTGGATGGTGGGTTTCCCAGGGGGAAGGACTGAGAAGAGACCGTGCCCTCCATGAGGTCTCTACCGCACGTTAGGGACTGCCTGTCTGCACCCCTGTGTGTCCACGCAGCGGTCTGACCTGAGTGTTACCTGCCGTCCGTGACGATGCCCCGTAAGCACCGCCCTGCACGCACTCAGGTGGGAGGCCCTGGCACAGTAGAGGTGGGCTGCAAACTTCAGTTTCTACTTTTATTTTCATGGCCTTGCTGTCTGCTTTTCCTACAATCCACTAATATTCATAGTAAATTAACTCTCTTTTTTTGCCTCTTGGTTAAACATTTGGAAAATAAAAAATAAAGGAGACAGTCCTCTTATTTGCAGATGGGAGCGCTTTCCAATGTGGAGAACTATGGTCATGAGTAAAAGTACAGAAGGTTTCACAGTTGTCATTTGCGCTGGGTGTGTGTGGGAGTCACCTGTGGGCCCTTGAGGAGCCACCGGAGGTCTCTGTGGGGACAGTGGTGGTCACAGGAGCCGGGGATGAACGCGGACGAGCCTGGCCTTGGGTCTGCTCCTTCCCCTGCTCAGCTGCACGTGAGGTGTGAGCCCATTGTGCAGATGAGAAAACGGAGGCACCGAGAGCTGGACTGACTTGTCCAAGGCCACAGAGCTGGTGGGGCTGAATTTGACCCTGGGGCGAGCCTGGATTCTTAGTCGTTTTATCCTCCTGCCTCCCATAAAACTTAATTCCATTCTCTACCTTTTGTTCTGGAAGGCAGTGACATTCTTAGTGCCTAATTCGGGGACCCAATTGGACGCCCCACTTTGGCTCCCCGGGGAGCTGTCTGCCTTGGGAATGAGGAGGCTGGCGGCAGAAAGCGGCCCGTCCTGCGGTGGGAGGCCATGGCCCACCCACCTTCCCCTTCACTTTGAGGGTCCTGTGATCCCGCAGGGCCATCTGGTCTCCAGAATGGCCTCCCCATCCTCAGCCAGCCCACTGGGCAAAGCCTTCCAGCAGGCCCGGGCAGTGTCTGGCCGAGTGACAGGGGGCAGGAGTCCTGGGGGATCAGAGTTCTGCTGGCCACACTGTGGGTGAGCGGACCAGCCGGGTCGGCCCCCAGCAAGCCGCTCGGTACACATAGGGTAACGTCACTGTAATGTGACCTCATTGCATCAGCTGCGTGAGTTCATGGGCTGGGACGGCTGAGTTCTGCTGCGAGGAATCCTGACATTAAAATGGAAACCTCCCTCAGACTTATAGAGCACATGAATCAGCTGGTAATTGTCTGAATTTTAACAGTAATTGTGTGCAGGAATTTTTTCTTTATTGCAGGTTAGCTGCGGGGTACCTTTGAGTTAGGGGGTGCTGAGTACAGTTACAATATATCCAGGTTCCGGCCGCTGCTCTGCATTCCCACTGCCCCTGCCCTGGGCCAGGCTGCCTCCCCCCCTCTCCCTCTTAGATACAGCACCCCACGTGCCCCTTGTCTCCCAGCCCCTCCTTGCCACCCTCCACTGTATTCTACTCCCCGTGGACCCAGAACCTTCCGAGAGAGAAGGTACATCCACTCTCTCTCCTGGCTGGAGGCGCTCCTGGGTTTTCCATTCCTCCTAGGATAGCTCCACCTTCCTTCCCATGGTTCATGAGGCCCTTTGAGTTCTTAGGGGCCTTACCCTTAGCTCCTGAAAGTGCCCAGTGCTTGCTCACCCCAGGGCCTTTGCACGTGCTGTTGTCTGACTACCAGTACTCCTTCTCCTGTGGAGTGACTGGCACATACTCTGTGCTCAGTGTACTAGTATACTCGAACAATGAGCCAATGAATCAACGAATGAGTGAGTCAATCAATCAAACCCAAAGCAGGGCCTGAAGTTCTCCATGACGTTTCTCTGGGATCAAGCCTGGTGGATCCGTGTGGTCTTCAGGCCCGTGCCTTTCCTGACGAAGGCCAGCTTCTCAGCTTTGCTGAGAGTTAAGGTTCTGGCAGGAGCCAAAACCACCCCGCCACGGATCTCTGTACCTTCACTCCCTCCCGACAGCCCTCCAGGGCCCACTTGCCTAAAATCCTGGGGCTCCATTTTATACCACAGCCTGAGTGAACATGGGTCTCCCAAGTAGCCCTTGAAGAGAGCCAGGAGGGCCAGGGGGTTCCGAATGCTGCCGTGTGAAATGCCAGGAGTAATTTCTGTTGCACCCCAAGTCCCTGGACTAGTAACAGACGTGAATGTTAACTGGAATCCCTGGCACTGTTATGATATACAGAACAGAGACTGGCGAAGGTGCCAGGATCTAATTGCCAAAATCATACTGCCCCAATGCAGAAACCCCAGTGCATGTACCAGCTGCAAAGTGCACAGCGGTTTAAGGAATCGTGGGCCCCCAAAGAGACCGCAGCCTCTGGGAGAACATGGGCGCAGCCGCCATTATTTATAGTGGGCCCGGGGAGTTATCGCCGCAGCCCCAGGACTATGACTTACTTTGAAAGTGCTACCTGAACACCGAGCCTCTGGGTGTTCTGTGACTTTTGGAGCAGGCGCGACGCTGCAAACACGCAGGGCCCGCTGTGTCTGTGACGGGCCTGGTGGCATTAACCCCCTCCGGGAGTCCCTAAGTCCGGCTCTGCTGTCTCCCATGGGAAAAGAGACGTCCTTTAATATATATCCAATAAACATATTAAAATGTCCACATTGAATTGGAGAAAGAGCTTGGGTGACACAGACCATTTTGAAACATGAATTATCTTCTTTAAAGAGGGCTCCGGCATGAGCAGCGCTGTCCACTGGGATTGCGTTGGCCCTTTTATTCCGTCGGAGCATTCGGAGCGTGGAAGGCTGAGGACCTCCTGGTCATGAGGAGCGGAAGCATTGCCTGTGGGAGGGCGATGGCCCCATCACGGGCCCAGCCCTTCCCTCTCTCCTGGAGGCAATACGCCCTCGGTCCAGGACAGAGCTGCCCAGACCCCGCCGCCACTCTCATGCTAACCTGAGCCTGTGGAGGGCAGAGGGAACGCGGGGGTGTCTGTGGCTGCTGGGGGATCATTACGTCATGCTGCAATGTACCCACTCACCCAGGAAGTAGGGAGTTCCAGTGATGTTCGAATACACAGACTTATGTCAATAAGAAGAAGCTGCTTGTAATATTTCCTAGTGTGGATATCCTCCTGGCCAGCCATTTGAAGTTAGGGTGTTTTCACTTTATCCGCCTTATTCACACCCCCTGTGTCCTGGGATCTTACGCAGGTGAGATCCTTGGTAAGCTGCAAAAATGCAGTCATCCTTCAATGCCACCACTGCCGTCTCCTGCTCCTCCCCCTCCTCATCATCAGTCAGTGACTTTTAGGGGGATCCAAAAAGGCACGAGGCTGCCGGATCTGCCACTTAGGATGTGTTTGATGCAATAGTATCCCGAGCTGCAGAGCAGAGGGCCTGGCGGACCTGGGCGGACCTGGGGGGACCTGGGCAGACCTGAGCAGACCTGAGCGGACCTGGGGGGACCTGGGCGGACCTGGGCGGACCTGGGCGGACCTGAGCGGACCTGGGCGGACCTTGTCCCTGCTACTGGGGCAAGTAAGGACTTTGCATCTGACTTGCAGAACGTGAATCTAATAGTACCTACCATGTGTGGTTAATTTTTAGCATTAGTCGTATTAATAATTACAAAGTTCTTAGAACAGAGTTTGATACGTGATGAGAGCTACATGTCAAGTAAATGAATACCAACCAGCTCAGACTTAAGCTGTAGGATGTTTGCTCCTGTTACAGGACATCTGCAAGGGCTCGTTCAGGTGTCTGTCCTCAGTTGCTGGCATTCCATCCTCACGAGTGTCACTGCAGTCACATGGTACGGGCTATAGCTTCAGACCCCATGGGACACTCAACGGCAGGAAGCATGCAGGCAGGTGGCCGCGTTGGGCGCAGTTTCTCCCGTGACCAGAAGAGGGCGCGGCTCACTCCCTTATCATCTACTCAGTGGGCGTGGCTTTGTCTTCACTCTTGTCTATCCCTTGACCTGGAATGGGCTTTGCCCTCTTGTCCCACTCATTTGGTTCCCTAAGAGCTTGAACTGCGATGCTGGCCTAAGCAGTTTTTTTTTAGTTTGCTGGTTTAGTTCTGTTTCTGTTGACGGATGAGGAGAAGCCACAGGGCCTGTGGTCTGGGGGGCGGGGACGGCCTCCTCTGTGCCCCTGAACCATTGGAGGTGACTTGGGCCCTGGGGACCCAGCCCTCACTGCTGCAGCAGGGGTGCCAGTGACAAGCCACCACCTTGTGCGTTCACTCATTCAGTTAGCAAATCCTTGTTTTCCGGGTGAAGAGGCCAGACAATTCCCCTGAGCATCCGACACCCAGTGCCAGGTCCTCGGCTCCAGCTCTCCCAGGGTCCTGGGAGAGAAGGAAGTCTCTAGCGGAGCAACAGTCAGCATTGCTGTAACCCTCCAGGTCCTGCCATTGCAGCCTCACATCCACGGTCGCCTGGTGCAGAGCCCACCGCGTGCCTCGGGTGCCCTTTAGTGTGTTTGGTCGGAGTGCGGCGGGCCTTCCGGAGCTGGAGCTGAAGCCCAGCAGGAGGTTCTGTGAGAGCCACCACCACGCGGCTCAGCACTTGTCCCCGGATGGTTGTCATGGAATGGCCAGGCAGGGGCGACCATGCTCGTTCCAAGATAAGAAGGAATCGGAGGCCCAGAGAGGGCACCAGCCTGCAGCTGGTACCAGCGGGTCTGTGGGACCAGAGCTCGTGCCCTTTCCGTCACCCCCCGATGGGACAGAAAGTGTCCATGACTCTGGGTGGGTGTGGCGCCGGGACAGCATCACGTCTAATGCCAGGTGTCCAAATGGGTCCTCCTCTTCTGCCCCATCCCGCCCCTTCTCTGACCCTCCCATCCCATTGTAAATATCAGACTTGAAGGCTACCTTGCCCCCCTCCCCCCATATCCAGGCAAACATCAAAAAGCAAAAGTATGGGAGTCCCTTGGCTAATGTTTCAGGGCCCATCATGTCGTAGCAGGTGGCAGGGTTTTGTGGCTGAGTGAGGTTATGGTGGACGGTGGCTTGACCACACTTTATTTTTCTATGTATTGGTTGATGGGCATTGGTTTCTACTTCGGGACCATTATGAAGCTGGGCTGGCTTTCCAATAGTGTGCTTCCCCGTCAGGAGGGACAGTTGATGACATTCACAAAGACCCCTGGAGGGTTCTCCAGGCTGGGACCTCCTACAGAGAACTGTCTTCCACCAGCTGTTCCCAGGCCCGGGGTCCTGGTCGCGGTGAGTGACTTTTAGGGCCAAATTCACCAGGAGACTTTATTTTCTGTTGATCAGTAGGCATGGGGGCCCCTATTTTTTTAAATCTGAAACTTTTTATTACAGAACATTTCAAAACCCAAGGCCAGCCCCGTACCAAGCTGTAACAAATCACAGTACTTCGTTGAAGTATATATTTTAAGAAATAAGCTTTGTTGTCTCTCATCTTCTTCCTCCTCACTATCCTGGGCAAACCCAAGTCCTGGCCTTCTGTGCCTTCAGCCCCGCCCCGAGGTGGGGCTGGGAATGGGGACTGCACTAGGCCACCTGAGTGACAGCAGTGATTTTAGGCGGAGCCCAGACAAGGCAACACAGAGCATTGGCTTCCATAGAAAAGCCCCGGAAACACGAAGGAGAACACGTCTGCGCGGTGCCTGGATGGCAGAACTCCCCTCCCACCCCGCTTACCGTCCTTTCTAACAAGGCGAGTGCAGAGGGGACTCCCCAGTCTGCACCGTGGTCATGGTCCTTCCCGGCAACAGGGGGCTGCATTTCTGTTGCTGGTGATGGTTTCTTTTAAAACACCTTTAAGTGCAAAGAGTTCGTTTAAAGAAAATTCCCAAGTCAGGGGCAGTGCCAGTGGGAGGAGGGAAGGCCAAGAGGCTGAGGGTGGTGAGTGAGTGGCAGAGAGCAGGAGCCACGGTGCCCCTTCCTTCTCTCCTCCTCCTGCAGGTGCCCTGGGCTGCCCTCCCCGCCTGAGGGCCCACCTCTGCACCTGCTGCTGGCTGGGCAGCCAGAAGCCTCCTCACGTGGCTGTGGGGGCTGGTAATGTGAGGTGGGGGTTCTGAGACCTGCCTGGGGGACAGGTCTCAGCATGGCTGCGGAGCTCTGGGCCTGGGGCTGCCCGAGGACCCACAGGGAACAACCCCGGGTGGACAGTATCCCTGCCCTGGCACCTCCTGGCTTGGACCTGGGCAGGTGTCCTCCCAGGGCCCTGTGGGGGGAGTTTCATCTGGGGCTGAAGTGCTTGGCCCAAGGCCGCCCATCCAGCCTCTCATGTGGATAAAAGCGTGGAGGATATGCCCTGCTAGCTTCTGTCTCACTGTACTCATAGTCACCTGTCATTAAATGTTTCAAGGCATTTCTTGGTGGGTCGCACCCTTCCCAGCTCCTCTCTCCTCCTGGAGCCCCCTGAGGTCTCTGCATTTGTTCACTGGGGATCCCCATGCCTGGGTGGTGCCAGCGGCAGGAGGCTCAGTGCACATTTTGGCTGACTGACTGACTGACTGACTGAATGAGCGCTTTCTCTGGGCGACTGCTGCAAAGCTCAATGCTTTGGACGGTGCCCACGTTACTTCCCCACATCGTGTCTTGTCTCGGGCCCTTGGTTGGGTTTCATCCAACACTCCAGGCTGCTCCCTCAGGCCTTGCCCCTCTTCGGATGCTGGCCAGATAGGAGGGAGCCACCCGGGAAGGAGCCATTCCTGACCCTGGGTCATTTGAGGGGCTGACACAGGACCGCTGCACACAGCTCAGCACACAGCTCAGCACACAGCTCAGCACACACCTCAGTACACACCTCAGCACACA
This sequence comes from Eptesicus fuscus, assembly GCF_027574615.1. Classification (NCBI taxonomy): domain Eukaryota; kingdom Metazoa; phylum Chordata; class Mammalia; order Chiroptera; family Vespertilionidae; genus Eptesicus; species Eptesicus fuscus. Next base: position 3,038,564 of record NC_072484.1, on the reverse strand, counting down.
GCTCAGCACACAGCTCAGCACACACCTCAGCACACACCTCAACACACAGCTCAGTACACAGCTCAGTACACAGCTCAGTACACAGCTCAGCACACAGCTCAGCACACACCTCAGCACACAGCTCAGCACACACCTCAGCTCACAGCTCAGCACACAGCTCAGCACACACCTGAGCACACACCTCAGCACACACCTCAACACACAGCTCAGCACACAGCTCAGCACACACCTCAGCACACACCTCAACACACAGCTCAGCACACAGCTCAGCACACAGCTCAGCACACACCTCAGCACACACCTCAGCACACAGCTCAGCACACACCTCAGCACACACCTCAACACACAGCTCAGCACACACCTCAGCACACACCTCAGCACACAGCTCAGCACACAGCTCAGCACACACCTCAACACACAGCTCAGCACACACCTCAGCACACAGCTCAGCACACAGCTCAGTACACAGCTCAGCACACACCTCAACACACAGCTCAGCACACACCTCAGCACACAGCTCAGCACACAGCTCAGCACACAGCTCAGTACACAGCTCAGCACACACCTCAGCACACAGCTCAGCACACAGCTCAGCACACACCTCAACACACAGCTCAGCACACACCTCAGCACACAGCTCAGCACACACCTCAGCACACAGCTCAGCACACAGCTCAGCACACAGCTCAGCACACACCTCAGCACACAGCTCAGCACACAGCTCAGCACACAGCTCAGCACACAGCTCAGTATACAGCTCAGCACACACCTCAGCACACACCTCAGCACACAGCTCAGCACACAGCTCAGTACACAGCTCAGTATACAGCTCAGCACACACCTCAGCACACACCTCAGCACACAGCTCAGCACACAGCTCAGTACACAGCTCAGTATACAGCTCAGCACACACCTCAGCACACACCTCAGCACACAGCTCAGCACACAGCTCAGTACACAGCTCAGCACACAGCTCAGCACACACCTCAGCACACAGCTCAGCACACACCTCAGCTCACAGCTCAGCACACAGCTCAGCACACACCTGAGCACACACCTCAGCACACACCTCAGCACACAGCTCAGCACACACCTCAGCACACAGCTCAGCACACACCTCAACACACAGCTCAACGCACAGCTCAGCACACAGCTCAGCACACAGCTCAGCACACAGCTCAGCACACAGCTCAGTACACAGCTCAGCACACAGCTCAGTACACACCTCAGCACACAGCTCAGCACACACCTCAGCACACACCTCAGCACACACCTCAGCACACACCTCAGCACACAGCTCAGCACACACCTCAACACACACCTCAACACACAGCTCAGCACACAGCTCAGCACACAGCTCAGTACACATCTAGCACACACCTCAGCACACACCTCAGCACACACCTCAGCACACACCTCAGCACACACCTCAGCACACACCTCAGCACACAGCTCAGCACACACCTCAGCACACACCTAAGCACACACCTCAGTACACAGCTCAGCACACAGCTCAGCACACACCTCAGCACACACCTCAACACACAGCTCAGCACATACCTCAGCACACACCTCAGCACACAGCTCAGCACACATCTAGCACACACCTCAGCACACACCTCACCACACACCTCAGCACACAGCTCAGCACACAGCTCACCACACAGCTCAGCACACACCTCAGCACACAGCTCAGCACACACCTCAGCACACAGCTCAGCACACACCTCACCACACACCTCAGCACACAGCTCAGCACACAGCTCAGCACACACCTCAGCACACACCTCAGCACACAGCTCAGCACACACCTCAGCACACAGCTCAGGACACAGCTCAGCACACACCTCAGCACACAGCTCAACACACACCTCAGCACACACCTCAGCACTCAGCTGGGCTGGGGCCTCGTGAGACTAGCACGTTGCCTGCACTCTCTCCTACACCACCCCCTGGAATGCCAGCCTTGCTCATCAGCACCTGGGAAGACGCCTCTGTAAGTGGCAGCCCTGGGTGTCACCCCCTTGTCTGGCCCACCCCTTCATCGAGGGCGCTGGGGAAGCCTCCCAGGAAGCACCGGTGCCCCCCTGCTCTCCCCGGGCTAGGGCCGGGGCCTGGAGGATGACAGCGTTCATTCAGTCAGCCAGTGAGTCAGTCAATGTTCAAAATGGGCCGCGGGGAGGGGCCGGGTGGGCGGGGATGAAGCCGGGATGGGGCGCTTCCCCCTGGTGGAGCCTGGGCACCGGGAACCAATGGCCTTCAAATCCCAGGACACCAGCTGCCCGCGCTGCTGGGGAGATTGGCCCTGCCTCCAGGGGAGGCGCCCTCGGGGTCTCCTCCCTCCGGTGGGGGAGGGGAGGGAGAGGGACCTGGAAGCTCTCAGGGTTCTAGAGCCGCTGGGGTGTGGGGGGCGGTCCCTACCTCAGGATCCAGCCCCACCTCCCCAGGGCAGGGCTTGCAGTCCAGGTATTTGAGACCCCTCCCCAACACCTCGCTCATTCTCACTCCCCTCTCTTGTGACGTCATGCTCCTCTCGCGCGGCATGATGGGAGAATCCTAATGTTTTCCAACAGATGCTCCAAGAACAGCTTTCAGATTAAAGCAATTGCAATAGCAAAGATTCTTCATTTTTCCTTTTTCACTGGGGGGTGGGGTGGGGTGGGGTGGGGGGAGGGAGCGCCCTTAGAAATTCTGGACATCACCCCCGGCCCCAAGCACGCACTAAACACTGACAAGAAAAAGTTTTTATTTCCTGGTTCAACTTTTTTTTTCCTGGAATACAGACTGAAGAATGGGAATAAACACGAATAAATAACAGCGCGAGGCCGCGCGCAGGGATGCGCTTGGCTGCGGCCGCGAGGCTATTGTCTCGTGGCCCCAGCGCGGTCCTCCGGCTCCTTCCCTCTCCGGGGCCTTTTTCATTTTGCTTTTTAAAAAGACGCCCCCTCCGGCCCCCTCGGCAGTGACCTTGGCCGCCTCGGATGCTCTGATTCCACGCGGCTCCCTCCAACTTGCCCCTGCGCCCGGGCCATGGCTGCGTCCGAGGACGGGAGCAGCTGCCTCGGGTCGCGGGGCCGCTCGCAGAGTGACCCCAGCGTCCTCACTGACACCGCGGCCGCCTCCTCCGCCGACGCCGGGGAGAACCCAGGTAACGCGCGGGCGGGGCCGGGTGGATGGGGAGGCCTGGGCAGCGGTGCGGAGCGCACGTCCCGGGCGCTGCTCCACGCCCCGCCTGCATTTGGGGAGCCCCTGCGGGACCCGGTGCCCAGGCTCCGCAAGTCGCATCCCCCTGTCACGCGGCTGGGGCGCCGCCGAGCCCTTTGTCCAGAAAGAAGAGGTTTCGCAGGGAGAGCCCGGTGCTCCGTCGGCCTCCTCGCAGGCTGGTGGGGGCGTGGGCCCTCCCGGGGCTTCCCTGCCCGGGTGCTGGCCTGGGAGCGGCAGACCTGTGCCGACTCGGCCGCCCTGCACGGGCTCTGCCCCTCCCCCCCTCCCCCCCCCCCCGGGTGGCCGGCGGCCCCGCCCTGGCAGGCCGGCCCCTGGGCCGCGCGGAGGGGCTTCCTCAGGGCGCCCAGCTGTGGAGTGGCCGGCGCACCTGGGCGCTGCCCACCTCCGGGACAGGTGTGCTCCCAGAGCGGCCACAGGAGATGAAGGGGCGCGTGCGCCAGGACAGAGCCCGTTTCAGTCAATTACACGGACTTGGTCCACTCCCCACCCCGGGCAGCCTGGATTGTGTAGGTGATAAATCCGGTCACAAAGGCGGCTGTGTGTCTTGATTGATTACTTTCCAGAGAGGAAGAAAGGCCTAATAAAGCAGGAGGGGGGTGGGCTCTGCACGCCTGGTCGCCATGGAGACGCAGGAAGCAAAGTGATCATTAAAACCTTTCTCCACCAGAAGGCAATTTTCACTTCACAGGCAGAAGTCTGAGCTTCTGAAGCGCAGGCTCAAAAAAGAACCAGAACGGGTGCTCTGGATGCAGCACAGGACCCCGTTCCCCTCTCAGACCAGTGCCATCCTTCCGAGATGCTGTTTGGACAATAAGTTGTCCTGGCCTTCCCTTGAAGGGGTTTCTCTCTAAATGCGCTGACCCCGGATGGGGACTCCATCGCCATACACGGTGGGCATCCAAGTCAAGCCCACCCCTGGGGCTGGGTGGGCCTGGCTCTGGGGGGCAGTCCCTCCGCTGGAACAGAGGGGCTTTCCTGTCTGACCGCAAAGAAAGACCCGTTAAAGGCAGCTCTGTGGGCACCAGAGCCCGATTTGAAATTTTAAACAATAAACCCATTCAAGGCTTGTGCAATTTCTTTGTTAGGACTATTGACGCTGTATCATTCAGTCAAACTAAGGTACCGGCCAGAGGAAATCCCTGGCTGTTCTCGATCTGGGAGGCCAAGTTCATTCCCATGGAGTTTCAAGCAGAGGCTGCCACAGCAGACCCTGAAGGCTTAATTAAGGCTTTGATTAGGAACCGGGGATTAAGCCCTCAGCGCTCCGAGTTGGGTTGGTGTTTCTCTGCAGCCGATGCAGAGCCACGATCATTCCAATTATGGAAGTTGGGTGGCTCATCACGAGAGAATCCTTCCCGGCTCCTTTTGTCTCTCTGGCAGCCAGAGGAAGCAAACTTGAAACGGAAAAGATGGAGGGTTTGGCTTTTTGACTGTCTGAGGGGATGCCTCTGTCGGTGGGAATGGAGGGCTCGAGGGTAGAGCCCAGCAGGTCGCTGGTGCCTGTCCACCAGGAGAGAGGCTGAAGGGGCTTGGGTGCCCTTGGCCAAATGCTGCCAGGGCAGGGAGAAACACCCGAGTTCATCTCTGGGTCAGTGGTGAACCTGGGACCAGCGAGCAGATCTGAGGTGTCAGTCGTGGTCTGTGTAACTCTGTGAGCGGTGGGACCTTCCTAGCCAGCAGCCAGCAATGAGGCTCTCAGGGACTGTGTTAAGTAGAGGGGTTCTGGCGGAAAGGGAGTCAGAATCTTCAGGCTGGAAGCAACCTGGATGCTTAAAGCAGGAAAGGTGGACGAGGGGAGCAACCTTGCCTGGTTGGCGTGGCATGTGCTTCACACCCCTTTGGGTGGGGACTCACTTCTTCTGATGCACGGCATGCTTCTCTTGGGGCATCGAGTTCAAGGTTCTTCTTCAAATGGCTCGGAAGCGTCTGCTGCCCACCAGTCCCGAGGGGACCCTCTCCTGCTGTGTGTTACTGGGGCTTTCAGAGAGTCTGGTGTTCGGGGCCAATTATGGCCCCACCCTGAGCCATTTTGTCACTAGGCTGAAAAGCCCAGTCCCTCACCCTGCTCTCCCTGTGGGATCTCTTTACCTGTCCACCTGCTGCTCTGAAGGGCTGCTCCTGTAGCTCACTGGCTCCAAGTCAGGTAGCACCCTTCCATCTATGATTTTCTATTTTATAAACCAGCCCGCAGTGGCACTTATCCGTGCCCAGACGCATTTTAGTGCATCGATATTTCTTAGTAAAATCTTAGAACACTGTCAGGGGGTGAGCTGTGACACCCCTTTCTCTCTCCAGGGGCAATGCCTGGGAGGCAAGGAACTGCTCTGTACCTGTCACAGGCTAGAGCTACCTGTTCTGGGAAAAGGCTTCTGGGAAAAGGCGTTTCATGCACCTCAGGCTCGAGTGCGGGCACGCGAGGCCCTTCAGCTGGAGAGCCTGCTCCCCTTTGGATGGCGGAGCTCGCACCACATGCCACTTCTCCATCTTCCTCTCTCGTTCAATAGCCACCTGTGGCCCAAGGAATGTACTTTCGCAGTTTAGCTATTAGATATTTGTATTGTGTTTAGTTTTACCCACAACAAGCAACAAGGTGGCGATTACCCAGGTGAGCTTCCTTGTGCTCACCTGTGAGTTTCCTCCAGGGCAGGTCCCAGCTGGTGGGATGTCTGGGTCACAGGAACCCACATGTTTTATTTCTGTGATATGGCATCCTCCTGGAAAAGGTACCCATTGAAACGCCTTCCAGAATCTCAGAGGGCGCCTTCTCCAAAGCCTCGCCAACACCTGAGATCATTGATCTGGTTTTTCTTGCACAAGGAGTGACAAGTGCTGTCTCATTGTGGAAATTTGTGGCTCCTTGATTGCTGGTGAGCCGGAGCACCTCTTGTGGCCGTATTATTATTAGTGCGCTAAATCTCTCCGTGGCCGCAGACTGAGTGGCAGGCAGGAGAGATGTCCCCAAGGGCCAACCCTTCACTCTACATCATCGCTCCATTAACGACTGTCTGCATCTCTACAAGGCTCTTCTCCGAAAGCCCTTCCTCTGTTCCCACACTGTAGGTCTCCCCAAGGTAACATTTCACAAGGTAAGCAGCGTCTCCACACCCTCCGCTCCTTCAGAGGGGCTCCTGCTCACCAGGGGTATTGCTTCCTCTCCCCGCGTGTCCCCAGGCCCCGGGAAGGCTGCCTGTGCCTCCACAGCGGGTGGCCTGCCCTGGCCGGGGTCCAGCACAGAGAGGGCGGTCTGTGACCTCCTTCTTGTCCAATCCCCTGCCATCTCCTCAGCCTCCTCCGTCTTGTCCCCTCACTGCCTGGCCCTGGCTTTGGGCCACTGCTCCCTGCCTAACCGGTGCCTTGCCCTGCACTGCCAGCTCCCTCCCTGGGTGTCTCCTGGTTCCGGATGCCAGGACCAGGGACTGGGCCAGGGGTCTCCTGAGACAGGGTTCAAACATTTCCGTATGGCCTTCAGTTTGCCTTTTATAGATTCTACTCAGGAGGGACCGATGGACAAGCAGGTGGGGGAACCTCGCTCTTGGTCCAGGGCAGGGTCTTCACCTCAGCACCGCTGAGGGGCATCCGTGCATTTGGGGTGTCAGCAGCATCCGTGGCATCTATCCACTACATGATGGTAGCACCCTAGCCCCTAGCTGTGACAACCAAGAATGTTATCAGACATTGCCAAGTGTCCCCTGGGGCTGACATGGATCATTCATTGTCAAACCCGAGTGCCTATCAGAATCACCTGCGAGGCTTGGCGGCCATGCCCAGTGTTCCTGACTCAACTTGTCCGGGGCGAAGGCGGGGTGGGCGGGGGCGGGGAGGGGGAGTCTGATAATGTGCATTTCCAACAAGTCACCAGGTGATGCCGAAGGGGCTGGTCAGGTGACCACACGGAGCCCACAGCTATGGTCTTGGACTCCTCTGACAACTTCTGTGTCTGTGTGTCCGTGCGAGTCCCGCCCGACCTACCTGGCTTCTGTTCTCCAGACCTCGGTGTCCTGCCTTCCCCTTCTCCTCCTGCAGGTCTTGGGCCCATGTCACCTCAGAAGGCCCTCCTGTCCACCTGATTGGATTCCAGCAGCTGCCCCGCCCCAGCCAGCCCTGCCCCTGCCCCAGGTTCAGACTTGCCCATGGCGCTCATCCTGGCCCAGGGTCCTGGTCTCTCCCATTCTCTGTGGACTGTCCCCTCTCGGCCCAGAGCCCCGCCCAGACCTCACACACAGGAGCCTTCAGTGAGCGTATGGGGAGCAAACGGGCACAAGCAGCAAGCAGACGCCAGGCTCTAGCTGACAGGTGTGGGGCTGGCCGGGCGCTGGACCGGTCTCCATGGACAAGCAGCTGAGTGACAAGCCAGCCCCCTTCCTGCAGGGACAGTCCACCCCCGAGCTGGGGACACCCGCTCAGAGCACCGCTGTCCTCCCAGCCGTAGGCAGACATGGACACATGGTCCCTTCCTTGTCACACGCTGGTCCCTTCCTTGTCACATGCTCCTCCTGGGGACGGAGTTGTGTTCCCAGTGGTTGTGCGTCCTGCGCTCGTCTCAGCTACCACCTTCTGCCCCCAGACACCTCCGCCCGGTCACGGGCCTCTCCTCTGCCCATCGCCCGCGGCACAGCGTGTTTTCCAGACATAAATCTAGTCGTGTCTCTCCTTGGTGTCAGCCCTGGAACAGCACCCGGCCTGGTGGGCGGTGGGGGCAGACCCGAGCCCCCTGCAGGGGCTCTCCCAGTCTATTCCTCGGACCTTCCCTGGCCCGGAGTCCTGGGTTCTGGGGACCTGCCCTGGCACCTTGCGGAGTGTCTGTGTGGCTTAGTGAGCAGTATACTATGCACTACTTACCTTGTCAGCTTCTTCGGGGTTATTAAAAATAGACGCTGGCCACTCTGAAAAACACGGAGTTTAAAAAAAAACTTAAGAGTGTTTTCTGATTGCGAAAGTTCTGCGCGTTCGTTACAGAAAATGACTGGTTGCTTTTGAACTTTCTGTTCCCACCCCCTTGTCCCCTGACTGGCAGTGAGGAGGGACCACTTTGTCCCGGGGCCTCCCAGGGCCTGCGGGGCTGTTTGGCCCGAGAAGGTGAGCTGCCCACCGGCTCCTAGCACCTTAGCGGGTTTCCTCTTCTTGTCTCCCTTTGAACTGATCTCACTTTTTATTCGACAAACTAGCTCATTATTTGTCTCTCTCTCAGATAGTCTTGTCCAGTACAGTAGCCGCTAGCTACCCGTGGCAATTTAAATCTGCTAAAGAAATGAAAATGAACATTTTTCCTACCAGACCACATTTCAAGTGCTCAGTGGCCACATGGGCAGGCGGCTGTCGTATGGGACAGTGTAGACCCAGAATATTCTGTCCTCTTGGAGGCACGGTCACACTGGTCTGGACTGGGCCCCGAGCACCACAGTGGGCCAGACTGGGGGTGCAGTGACGAGGGCTTCGAGCTCCACTGTGGACCCCGCCGCCCTCACTCTCAGAATCTCGGGCTCTCAGGAGAGACACCGCACAGAGACCTCTGATCGCCGTCCATCCGTAGCTCCGTCTTCTGAAGTCGGGAGGCAGTGGACCCCAGGGTGGGGGAGGCACAGCAGGCGGCCGCAGGTCTGTCACCATCCGCCCCAGCTGGCTCTGTCAGGGCCAAGCCAGTCAGCCCCTCGGCACCATTTCCCCCACCTGTGAGATGCAGGTTCGTGCTCTGCCCGCTGGCCTGGGGCTGGTCAGGACTTGGGGACCCCGCCCCTGTGTCTCAGGGCAGCACCAGCCACAGGGTCCGTGCCCAGGAGCTGGCGATGAGCGCAGCGGGAAGAACTGAGTTCTGGCTCTGATTCTGGTCCACGCGGAGGGCAGCAGTGGCCGCTGGGTGCATGCTGCCTCTCAGTCTCCTCCTGCCCAGCCTTCGCGCTGACCCCTGTGCGCTCCCATCACGGCCATTTTCCAGGCCGCCTCTACCCCCCACCTCCTCCCGGATGCTGCCCCACCCAGGGGCCCCCACCTTCTCTGCGGTATTGACCCTGGTCCTGTAATTATGGGCTAGCTCACTGCTGGGCTTCCGATTTGAATGTGTTCTTCTGTTGTTTCACTCTTAACGCGTTGGCTTGGAGAGCACTTTTTGGGAAGGGCACCTTCTGGAAGGACTCGGGGAGCCTTTTTAACACGAGCCTGTGCAGCAGCCCCAGCGGCTGCGGCTGCGGCCGTGGGTGTGGGTGTGTGGAGGGTGGGTGCTCTGTGCCCACCAGCGACTCCACTGGGGTGGGTGGTAAGTGTCACAGCAACAGGCAAAGGGGAAAAGCTAGGGTATAACCGAGACGTGCCGGAGCATTTGAGAGGCACTGCTGTTGGATCTGAGAGCTGGGATCTACTCCAGGAGCTAGGAACTGTTTAATGTGGGGCCCGGGGGCTGGCATTCTCGCCAAAGGGGCGGCGGGCAGGTTGCAAGGCTGTTTGTGTGGAGCGGGTCATCGCTGTGCGGGAATGCGGGCTCAGGGCGGCCAGATCATCCTATTTTCAGAGATATGCTGGAAATCCATACTTTTGTGTGAAATGGGATTTTAAATATTGGCAAGTTTGTCAGCCAATGGGGTGAAGAACCCATAGCACTGGCTAGAATAAGATAGGGTTGTTTTTTAATCAGAAGTGCAGACAGCCCACTGGCCTTGGTTTCAGGGTCAGGGCGTGGCCACGCCCCGCCAGCTCCTGGGTACATGGCGGTTCTGCAGCTCCAGCAACAAATACACGTTCCTGGCGGGAGAAGGGGGTGGTGGCAGGCCAAGGGGTGTCTTCCTGCTGAGTCTGGACTTTGCTTTCCTGGGAGCCGACCCAGTGAACACACCTCCCTGCCCAGAAGGCGTCCGGCACACTGTCAGCTCTGGGGTGTGGGAAACGTGGGTTTGTTGTTGTTTCTGGGCTGTTTGTCTTAGGTATGTGCACGACTCCCTGACAGGAGCGGGCAGAAGGCCGGGAGGACAGAGAGGCTTCTGCCTCGTCAACGATAGTCCTCGTCGTGTCAACTGAAACACAAGCAGAAGAGCTGGCCCCAGCCCGACGCAGCGGGCTGCCCTGTGAGACCTCCCGTAGAAAGGCTCTCAGGAAGGCCCGAGCGACTGTTATGCTCCTTGGCGTTTCTTTGCTAAGAGACTAAAGGTTGTACTGAGATGTGTGATTCAAGCCTGAGCATTATGTCTGTCCAAATCTCATCTCATAATATTTATCAGGGAAGCAAGGAGCTGACCGTCTGGTAAATTAGCGATGGCTGGCGTGAAAAGGTGCTTGTTGTTAACTCTGGGGCCATCATACTTCTTTTTACTCGATCTTCCTCTAAACTCTTAAGTTAGGGTCCCAGGGCCAGAGGGTCAGAGAGGCTGGGTAACCCGGCCACGGCACAAATGTATGAAGAGGTGGCGTTGAATCCAGGTGAGCTTGATGCCACGCCCACCCTGTCTGCCCCGCCTACTCTGTCTGCCTGGCCCACTCCACCTCCCACCATCTGCTGGCCTTATCATGCATCTTGCTGGACGCCATGTGTCCTTTAGAGGGGAGAGTAAATGTGGTTCTTCCCACTCCTGCTTCAAGCATCCATCCCACAGATGTACACATATCTGCAGTGGCATAAACTCTCAGACACAGCCGTGGTCTTCCATTTCCCAGCTCATGTAACTAGAATGGCCACTAGAACAAGATTTATTTATTGAAAGTCAAACCAGGTGGCGGCAGAAAATCAGCAGGGTCGTCGAAGGTCCCGTCTTTAATGGTCTGGGGCTGGTGTCTCTTTGTTAAAGCGGGTCACTTGGATGGGAACTTGGCTACGCCCCTTAGCTCATGGGCATGACGACATAAGCAGACGCCTTTGATTAGTTGGCAGCCAGGAGATGAATCTGCCAAGAACGGAGGGTGAACGCTGTGCTGGCAAATACATTTGTTGCACATTGCTATCGGCTCTTTACATGTGACCCTGTTAAAGTCAGCCCTGGTCTCCATACTACTGGTGAGTTATACCGTTAGGACTTTATACATGCTGTTGCCTACTTCTTGGAAGTTTGTGTCCACAGGCAGACAAAATGTTTTCCTTGTCACCATCAGCTCAGGGGATTTAAATGACGTCAGGGAACTGTGCCAACAGTGACCTTTCCCCTCCCTGTGGCAGGAAGGCATCATCTCAGGCAGCATCCACTCTGGGGCAGCTGTGTCTGCAGCCCAGTGAGCCAGGCTGCTGCTGGCCTCGGCGCATCTGTCAGCCGGCGCTCGTGTGCAATGCTCTGGAGTGCGCCCAGCGTCGGGCTGCCTCCGCACCCGGGGCTCCGGGCCGGGACCCCTGGCGCTTTATTTTCCTGTTTATCCTCATGTATGACTGGGGACACGTGCCAATGAAGATGGGCTTAGAGTATTAATAAAGGAGTGGTGATCATACACTGAAGTGTGAAAGGATAGGGATGTGGCAAAGTCACAGAGGTGGTGCAGGTCTCAGCGAAGTGAGGGTGCTGGTGTACGCGGCCGGGACCGTGCCAGCCTTCGTTCCTGTTTGTTTATCTGCCCACATGTAAGCACCGCTGTGTGCAGCGAGCATGGTGCGGGGCTGATGTAAACGCTCCCACTCATCCTGGACGCTCACAGTCTGGGTCGGGACATACCATGTGGACAAGTAAAAGGACAGGGCACATCTGTAGTAAGTGCCAGACGCTCACACGTGTCCAATTCTGTGTTGTGTCCAGTTCATTGTCTACCAGGCATGTCGGTGCTGCAGAGGCACCTCCAGACCTCAGGGGTCTGCGGCGCTGAGTGACCCTCCTGGTGTCGGCAGGTTCATGGTGTTGCTGATGTGGCTGAGATCCAGGCTGGGCTCAGCAGGGTGGCTCATCTCCACATGCCCCTCCCCTCCTGGCCCCAGCAATGTCACCTCGTGGCAGTGGTGGAAATGCACAGGACCTCTGAGGGCTGGGGCCTGTTCTGCCTAGTTTTGCTAGAATGGTACATGGGCCAGTTCAAGGGAGCATAGGCTCCTCCCCTCTGGGAAGAGCAGGCAAGCACACACAGATTCGGGGGGGAGGGAGGCTGGGGCCATGGGCTCCTGCACAGCAGGCCTATTGCCCTGGTAGACGAGGGCCTCCCAGGGCTAAGGCTCAGTCAGGTCCATATCAGAACCTCCTCCTGCCTCTCACACGGGGGGGTCTTGACATTGGGAGGCCAACAGCCAAGGTCTTTAAGGCTGCGGGCAGGTGCGTGGATGCTTTGTGTCCGACACTTGGGTCTGTGTGATTTGACGGACCCCCCTGCCATCTCTGAGCCTGGCTTCCCACCTGTAAAGTGAGGCTTGCTTGCTGCAGGGCCGACTGGAAGGGTGGTGGTGAGGGCCAGATGGCTGGTCTCTGTAAGCGTCGAGCACGGCACCTGCTCTGCGGGCAGATCCCGGTGACTGCGAGCTGCTATTAGCAATCTCCCATCATGTGGAGAAGCACCAGCGAAGGCCCCCTGGGGGCCCCTGCACATTTGGCCGTGACAGTGGGAGATCTGACCCTGCAGTTTTGAGGCTCCTGGAGGCCCATGCCTTCTGCTGGTGTCCTCTGGGTGCCAAAGGAAGGGTCCCTCCTGCCTGAGGTCACACCGCCGGGTGCAGTGGGCATCCCTGTGGGCCCTTCCACCCCTCTCCCCGCACGGTGGCTGGGACTGGTGTGCCGTGGGGCTGCTCTCCAGGCACTGCGCTGGCTTCTAGTCAGGGAGCTGGGCTGGGGGAAGGGTGTGAGGAATGTGAAGGTTGGTAACAGGCCCAAGTGAGAGGCCAAGGTTGCAGGCTGAGTCTGCTCCAGCCGGGAGGCACGGTGACCGCCCGGAGCTGCCCACAGGCTCCTGGGCTCCTCCAGGTGGGTTTGGGGCTCAGGAGGGAGTGAGCCTGGAAAGCTGGCAGCTCCCAGCTTTCTCTGTGCTTCCTTCTTCCCTAATCCTCGCAAGTAGCTGGTTAAAGATAGCAAAAGATTAGGAATACTTTGTTTTATCTCATCTTTTTTTTTTTTTTTTTAGCAGGAGGGCTAACTAGGGACATTAATAACATAAAACATGGAGCAAGTGAACAGCATAGCCTCGGCCTCCATTGGCTGGGCAGCCTCCCTGGGGGTGGGGGGTTCCTGGCTCCCCCCTCCCCCGCCTTCCCTTGAATTTAATGGAATGTGCCTTTTCCTTAAGATAATTATTGCAAACAGCATCGACATTTTAAAGTGATGTGTTCTCATGGTTTCCTGATTGTATCCTACTCTCTGGAAAGATCTTTGTAACTTTTCCCTTAGGGTAAGGTGACCAGATTTTAACATTGGTAAAGCGGGACACCATTGACTGGGGGGAGGTCATTTTTTATTTTTAATATATTTTATTGATTCTTCACAGAGAGGAAGGGAGAGGGATAGAGAGTTAGAAACATCGATGAGAGAGAAACATCGATCAGCTGCCTCTTGCACACTCCCTACTGGGGATGTGCCCGCAACCAAGCTACATGCCCTTGACCGGAATCCAACCTGAGACCCTTGAGTCCGCAGGCCGATGCTCTATCCACTGAGCCAAACCGGTTTCGGCCCGGGGGCGGGGGGTTCTTGATTAAAAATTTGGTCTATATTGTAATCGCTTTTGGTTTTTTTAATAAAAGGAAATTCACTTCTTAGATCATCGGTGAATTTGCATCCTCTTTTCTTACTCATTATGTTAAAAATCTAAAAAATAATTTAAAATAATATTATAAATTATTATATACATATTGCTTAAAAACACAGTAAGTAGGTACATAATTACATGAACATATTTTATTGTTAGTTTATAAATTAAATTAATTTGATTGTTATAAAGTAACTATATTTTAAAAATTATTTTAATCCTATATTTCTTTCTAAATAATAACAATACTAACTTATATTATTTTTCCTCTGAATTTGCTGTAATGTAAGTCGTAAGTGTCACTTTCGAGGCCGGTGCTAGACTTTTTGCCGCCACTATAAAATATAAATAATACAAGTACTGTCTGCTAAATTCAAGAAAATTTATGTATTTATGAAATAAATAAATAAATTACTTACCTAAATTATCTGAATAGCTGATTTGTAATGACATCACTTGTTTAACTAGCTTACTAGCACGCAGTACGATGTGTATCGTCTGAGAGACAGTTACAAAATGTTTTCGTCGTTGCCAATCCCCAAAAATGCCATTGTTCATTAAGTCCAAACAATGGTGGTCGAATTCTAACAACTGATCAACAATGCGAACTTGATAAGCAGTTCTCGATAATCAGTTCTCAACAATTATTTGTTATTATTAAAGTTTAACATTATAAAATTAACAAAAATAACATAAAACTCATATCCTGGCTAAATAGCCACATGGCCGCCAAAAACCATCTATTCCCTTCCCGTTCTCCCGCCGTTCCCTAGCTTGTCGTGCATTCTTTCCAAAAATTGGGACTTTTTTAAAATGCCGCGGGACGCGGGACAAATTGTTAAAAATCGGGACTGTCCCGCCAAAAGCGGGACGTCTGGTCACCTTCCCCTAGGGGTTTGTTTGTCCTCAGCTCCAGAGCAGCCTTGCTCAGGGCAGTGCTCAGGCAGGTGCTCAGCCTTGAGCACGGGGAGATGACGCCCCAGCCCCTTCTCATTCCTGTTCCCGTGTCCCCAAAGGAAAGTAGAACTGAGGGAAATCCCCCCAACAACAGCAATGGCAGAGCCTGGTGACTCCAGGGGAGCCTGCCACGCCCTGTGGGAAATTCCGGGAGCAAATGAGCAGCCAGAGGGCAGGAGCTCAGAGCGAGACTTATTAGGAATAGCCTCTGCTAAAAATAAGCCTACAAATTTGTTAATAATTGGTCTCTGTGCCGTTTTTAAATTAACTAGTAACAGTTTATTCCAGGAGGAGATTAGCACAGAGCAGCTGTTCTCTCGAAGGAACAGGTGCCTTATCACTTGTCTTGAATTTCTCCGTCTCTGGTTCTGACCTGGGCAGGCGGAGGTAGCTTCTTGCTTGGTGAACTCTTCATCCAGGAGGCTGTGGGGTCTTTTCTCCCATTAGCACTGGGGGCTCCAGTTAACATTTCTGGGGTGACATTCCAGGAGCCAGCGCTAGTTGGAGAGGAGGTGTTAATTGATGTATGCCCCAAAAGGAGTATAGAGCCTGGGTGGGAGAAAAGAAGTCACACCAAAGACGGATGACATACGCCCTGGTCGGTGTTGCTCAGTGGTTAGAGTGTTGGCCCAGGTTCAATTCCCAGTCAAGGGTGCGTACGTGGGTAGCAGTTCTCGGCCTGGCCCTAGTCAGGGCATGTGCAGGAGGTAACCAATCAACGTCTCTCTCACATTGATGTTTCTCTCTCTCCCTCCCTCCCTTCCACTGTCTCTCAATGGACAAAATGTCCTAGGGTTAAGGTTAACACAACAAAAGGAAGGAAGGAAGGAAGGAAGGAAGGAAGGAAGGAAGGAAGGAAGGAAGGAAGGGAGGAAGGGAGGGAGGGAGGGAGGGAGGGAGGGAGGGAGGGAGGGAGGGAGGGAGGGAGGGAAGGAAGGAAGGAAGGAAGGAAGGAAGGAAGGAAGGAAGGAAGGAAGGAAGGAAGGAAGATGACATACATTCAGCGTGTTGGAAGTGTTAGAAAGAAGGAAAGCCCCAAAACCAGGGGTCCTGATAGGACACAAAGGCTACTCGGGAGCCAGACAGCAAGGCATTACCTTTATTCCTGCAGGACGATGTGCAACCAACAACGGGTCTGTATGCAAGCACACTGAGCCGGGCGGTCTGCTAGGGTTTTATCCCTGACACACAACGTCTGTCCCTCGCTCTTGATTGGTTAGAGCTTAGCTTCACATTCTTGCATAATTGGCTAATTCAGTGGGCCGCCAGCACAGGACAGATTCGAACTCTGCAGCAATCTGATTTCTAGCCTTAAACTCCTTGGCACCCCTCCTGGAACCCCAATGGGAACTGTGTGTATATGGGGATCAAAGGAGTCCCCGGAGCCTCTCTCCTCTTCCTAGTCTGTCTGTCCATTGAAAAAGGTTTACAACGTGCCAAAGGGAAAGGGATAGCCAATTGTATCAGAGCGCAAGGTCCACTCCATTCGCTGGGCAAGGCCCAAGTCAGGCTCCCCCATGACACCACCAGACATCAGCACGGGGTACCAACAGTGCAGCACGATGGGCTTCTGAGGATACTCGGCCATTTACGCATCCGGATAAATTTCTCATAAATTCCTAGCACTGTTCCCCCCACCTTGGGATGCAGGAGGCATAGTTTACATCAGAGGACAGGGGCCAGATCATTTTGGGGGATCCTGGCTCTTTACCTCTGTTGGATGGGAACAAGAGGGCAAGAGTCTTACAGGAAGCATTTCCCCAGGCGGTTTCCTCCTGGTACAAGGCAAGCACACATCCCATCCCATTACTGTCTGAGGTCCAACCGAATGGGAACGGGACCACTTGGGCCTCTAGCCTTCCTGTCACGCAAGCGTAGCAGTCACTTTTATTTAGGGCGCGTATAGAATATTTAATCCATTCCACCCAGGCATTCATTTCCTTATAACCTACTTCTATTTGTAAAGTTTGTCTTAGGTTCTCGATTTTAATTGGGGTCACCTTTTAGGGTCATTCTGTAGTAGGAAGGGATTTCCCCGGCTTAGAGGTAGAGATAGCAATGGTGGTGGCAATGGCGATGTTCTTGGGTGGGACTACCATCTCAGTGTGAGCCTCCCTCAGGAATCTCGTCCTGTGACACCTGTCCCAAGCTCATACACTCCAGTGGCTACCTCAGGAGACTGGGGCAGGCCAGCCAGATCAGCGATAGATAGGAGTATAGGGTTGCACTCTCATTTTTGCAGCTGTCCAATGGGATACCTTTGGATAAGTGTATTTGGCCTTAAGAGATGCCCATGAGTCTCTCGTGGGCCACCCCTGGTATTTAGTCGTCCACCTCACATCATTCCAGCTGGGGCAGGGCCTGGTCTGGTTCAGGGCAGCGATGCTTGCCCTCTGCCGAGAGTTGCTTTTGACTTTCTAAATTCCCACAGCGTAAGACCTGACAGACGCCAAACCTGATAGTTTGAGGTGATGGGGTTCTGGTTATAGTTATTACTAGTCTAACTGGCTGATTAAAGCTCATACCTGGGTCACAAAGCACCCAAGCCAAAGTAATCTGACCCAGCCCATGATAACCGTTAAGGCAGTTTACAGCTTCTTTAGCATTAATTCCAAGGGGCCATGTCATGGTATGGCTGTTCAAGTTGAGGTGTCCCCACCTGGAGAGGCTGGTGGTACCCCTTAACCCACATGTGATGGGTCCAACCTCGTTCTGCAGTCCCAACAGTGGTTTCTGTGGTGAGCAAGACAAGGTAAGGTCCTTCCCAGGAGGGTTTCCTTCAAGGTCTTGATGAGAACCTAGTCTCTTAGTCGATGGCGATGAGCCGAAAACTCAAGAAGGCTTTGAGCTAGGAGGCCTTCTAACCTGAGAGAGATTAGAGTAGAAGAGACACCCAGTACATAGTTCTTAATAAATTGACCTTCAGTTTCCATTGTAGGAAGATCTTGAGGCCTTCCTTAGTACGGAAGGCCATATAGCATCTCATAAGGGGATAGCCCTATATCCTTCCTTGTGGCTGTTCTAATCCTGGGAAGTGCAATAGGGAGACATTTAGTCCAAGGAAGCTTGGTTTTCAGTATCAATTTGGTAATTTGTCTCTTTAAAGTTTGGTTCATTCTTTCTACCTCTCCAGAGGAACGTGGGTGCCAGGGGGTATGATACTCCCATCTTATACCCAGCCCTTCCATAACATCCTTAATAATGGTGGCAGTAAAATGGCTCCTGCCGTCAGAAACTTTGTTTTCAACAAGACCAAATCTGGGGATAATGTGTTCTAAAATCACCTTGGTTACATTTATGGCCGTAGCACTAGGAAGTGGAATAGCTTCAATCCAATTTGTTAAGTGATCTACTATCAGCAGTGGGTATTTCTGTCTTCCTACTTTGGGCATCCTATATAATAAAAGCCCAGTGACAGAACGGTGGAACAACCAGAATGACTGGTCGACCAGTTGCTATGACGTGCACTGCTCCCTGGTGGTCAGTGCGCTCCCACAGTGGGAGCAGCTGCTCAGAGGGTGGGTCCACAGCCCCTCGGTTAACTGGGATAAGCGGCGCTCCCACAGCAGGCTGACTCACACAGGCCACACACCACCACCAGTGCATGAATCCCATGCACCAGGACTCTAGTTTCTGTATAATCCACCTGGATGCTCTGGGAGGGCTAAGTCAGAGGCCTCCCCCTGGGAGTTGCTTCCTCAGGCCTGGGCATCAACCTTCCTGCAAGCAATTCAGCCCTCTTGGACCTGTTTGCCACTGTCCTTAGGATGACATCACACATAGCTTGTGGTACCTTGGTGAAGGAGGTCCATAAGCTCTCTCATAATGGGTTTTGTAATCATTTCCCTCCCATCAGGCAATTTCCACTTTCCTTCCTTTATCCTTCACAGCTCCCCCCCTGTATGGACTTCCTCTTCCTCCGGGCTAAACTTTGGAATAGCCTCAAGTGGAGGCAGGACTGGAACTGGAGTAAATATAGGAATTTCAGATTGTTGTGCTGCCTCTTTAGCATCCTCATCTGCCAACCTGTTTCCCCAGGCTTCCAGGGTTCCCCCCGTTTATGTGGGCAATAGCAATTTCTTCTGGCATCATCAGATTGTCCAATACCTGGGTTATTAACTCCTTATGAACAATATCTCTCCCCTTGCTGTTGATTAACCCTCTCTCTATCCAGATTTTTCCAAAGGTACGTACTACTCCAAAGGTGTACTTAGAGTCTATATAAATCATTCATTTCCTGTTAGCATTTTTAGGGCCTAATTGAGAGCATAGAGTTCACAGGTTTGAGCTGACCAATTGTTTGATAGCCTTCCTGCTTCTAGGATGCTTGAACTTCCATCTGCGACAGAAGAGCCATTGTGTCTTTTGCCTTGCATTACTCTAGAAGACCCATCAACAAGCAGTTTAGGACCTGTATGGAACGGGGTAGTCTTGTAAAGCCGCCTGACCTTAGATTGGTAGTCTGTTAAACCAAGACAAGCATGGGCCCATGGCTCTGAGGTCTCTCCACCTAATAGGAAACCTGCAGGGTTCACACAGTTGTCTGTGGTAAGAATCAAATCCTCTCTTTCTGATAGGATTGCTTCATATGTCAAAATCCTGGAATCTGTCAACCATCTTCCCACCTTCTGGTTAAGGATGGTCCAGACCTGAGGAGGGGTGCTCACGATGAGGGCCCCTCCGAAAGTTCACTTTCAACTCTCTTCAGTTAGAATGGCTGTCGCTGCGACCGATTGAATGCATGCTGGCCATCCCCTAGACACGGGGTCCAGCAGTTTGGATATAAAGGCCACTGGTTGTCTCTATCCACCCTGCTCCTGAGTTAAAACTCCAAGAGCGGTCCCCCGATCCACAGTGACAAACACACGAGAGGGCTTTTCTAGGGAGGGCAGAGACAAAACGGGGGTCGTAATAAGAGTTTGCTCTAGGATATCCACCTGCCTGATGCCCTCAGGATCCCAAAGAAGGGGGTCAGGTCCTTCATCCAGGAGTTTGGAATATAATCTTCTGTTTTAAGAGCATATAGTCTGCAGTACCTGACTAGTCCCAGGGATTTTCCGAGATCCCGCTTTGTTCTAGGCAGAGGCATGTTTATTAGTCCCGAAACTTTTCCAGGGTTTAGCTTCCTTTTCCCTTCACTAATCAGGTGACCCAGGTACTTAACGTCCCGCTCCACACATTGTAATTTTGTTCTGGAGATTCTTAATCCTTCTTGTCCCAGGAAAGTTAGGAGACCTATAGTTACTTCGGAGAGTTGGTCCTTTCTGACCCCGGAGATCAATAGATCGTCCACATATTGGAGAAGTCCTATAATGGTGGTGGTTCAAATTCGCTAATGTTTGTTCTAAAATTTGCCCAAACAAAATTGGGAGATTCTGTAAATCCTTGGGGAAGGACCGTCCCCCTGCACTGCTGTTTTCGACCTGCCGTGGGGTCTTCCCGTTGGAAGGCAAACACGTCTCTGCTCTCCTCAGCCAGGGACAGGCCCAAAAGGCATCTTTTAAGTCTACTGCACTGAACCGTTTATGGCCATAAGGAGTCGTACTAAGCAGAGGGTAGGGATTTGGAACAACCGGATGTCTATTTTGGATAGTTTGGTTGATCGCCCTTAAGTCCTGCACCAGCCCATAAGAGCCGTCTGGTTTCTTAACGGGCAAGACGGGAGTGTTATAGGGTGACATGCAGGGTTCAAGTAACCAACCCATCCTTAACCAATTCCTCTGAAACCGGCTGTAAACCTTGTTTGCCTTCTAGAGGAATGGGGTATTGTTTTTGCCTAACGGTTTCGCCCTTACTCTTAAGTTCAGTATGGATGGACGGGATTTTAAGACTCCTCTGTTGCCCTTTTTAACCCAAACCTCTGGTTGAATTAGACACTCGTCCTCCTCAGAAAGGAGGTTTAAAGTAACTAGTATCCATTTGATTTACTTCCAAGCCGATCCCCAGCTTTATCATGAGGTCTCGCCCTAATAGGTCAGCCTCGGGCACACACTCCAGCATATCCATCCTTATACTTTATAGGTGTTTTGTCACAGACAGGAACTTCAAATCCTCCCCCTTTACCCCTGAGACCAATACTTTTGACTCTGATAAAGGTAACCATTTAGGAATATGGGTCAGGGAAGAGCGGCAGCACCCGAGTCTATAGGAAGGCTACTGCCCCCCTAGCGGGCCCCACCTCCACATCCCTCAGGGGCTCCTGGTAGGACCCGAGTAGTAAGAGCCCCTGACTTCCCTAGTCCTGGTCAGAAGTCGTGAGCAGCAATGCCTTACGCTCCCTCCCCAGCCAGGACACTCTCTTTGGAAACGCCCGCTCTTCCCCACGCGTAGCACCTATGACTCCCCCTGTCTCTGCGTGGTTCCGGGGTTTTGAACCCTTTGGATTCCACCTTTGACTTGTTCTTTGCCCTGAGGGTCGGGGACCAGCCTTTCCCTAAGTTGCCTGTCCAATTGTGGACAGCAGCAATTTCGCTTTCTGCTTCTGCTTTTCCTCACCACTCTTCACATATACTTCCTGAGCTTCTCGTAATAATTCCCTAAGCCTCTGTCTTTCCAATTTTCCAATTTCTGTAATTTTCTTGAAATGTTGGGGCAACTATTGGTAACAAAATGCAATTTCAACATTCCTTGACCCTATGGGTCCTTGGGGTCTGGCCCACAGTACTTTCTCATTTGATCTTTTAGTCTTGATAAGAACTCGGAAGGCCCTTCTTCTTTGCCTTGCTGAATATTAAAGGCTTTATTTAGGTTCTGAGACCGTGGAACTGCTTCCCTAATTCCTTCAATGATTAGCTCCCTAAGGTCTCTCAGGTGCCCTCTATGGTCCATGTTGTTATGGTCCCCCTGGGCCTCCTGGTTTGGGAATTTACCGTCTGCTGGAAGTGCCCCAGGGCCAGTCGGGTGCTCTCATTCCCAGACCGCCATAGCTGACCTTCGAATCATTCTTCTCTCTTCCCCCGAGAATAGGATTCCTGAAATGGACATCAATTTGGCCCACGTATATACTTGTGGGCCTAGAAATTGATCTACTTGGTCAGCTACACCATGTGGGTCTTCCAGCTCTTTCTTAAGTTCCCTCACCTCTAAGCTGGTGAGTGGGGCTGGTAATGGGAGCACACCGAATGGGAGGTTCTGCTCAGATTTTATCCCTGACGTACATTGTTTGTTCCTCACTCTTGATTGGTCAGAGCTTAGGTTCACATTCTTGCGCTATTGGCTAATTCAAAGGATAGGGAAGGGTTGTTATTTTCAGAGTCAAAATGGCGGTTGCCAAGTCATGTGAGTCAAAGTGGCTGCGCTTAAGCTAAGAAACGCCATTCTTTGACAGAAAAGATGGCTTGTTTATTCTCACAATTCTCACAGAAGCGTGGTTCTTCCTCTCCTCCTGCCCTTTCTCCTCCCCGCCAGCAAACAGTGTTTCTCTCACACCGGCTGTGACGCGGGGCCCAGGAACACCACAGAGAGTAGTGGCGGTGCCCCATCCATGGAGTGGCCCAGGGGGGATGGGCTTGGGCCACAGTGCCCCACAGGAGAATGCCCACTCCTGCCAGGTGAGGGCCACCCGAGGGCTGTGAAGGGGCTGGGCGAGTTCAGACAAAGGGTCCAAGGGCAGTGCCACTTGAGCTGGGAGCCAAAAGGTGGTTGAGTTGAGAGCCCAAGTGGGAAGGGAAAGGCGTGCTGGGCAGAGGGAATGGCCCGTGCAGAGGCCAGCAGCGGGAGGCAGCGTGGGGGTGCAGGGGGCTTCGGAAAGCCAACAGCGCTGGCCTTTGGGCTTAGTGGCCGGCCCACCAAGGGCCCAGGGCTGGACCAGATTTTAAAGGGTGTTAAACCCAGGCATTTGGAGCCAGGTGTGCCCCTTAACCCTCATGGGAGCTTAAACATGAACTCCATCCGAACTCTGTCTGTGGGATTCGTGCTTGGGGCTGGGGATTGGGGTGCCGGGGAGATGCCGCACCCAGAGCTAACATGTGGAGGGGGTGGTCTGGCTGCAGCGTACAGATTGGACTGTCCCCGGCAAGGCAGGGGTGGAGGGTCATGTCCTCCCTAGTGGGGCTGGGAGCACCTGCCTGCAGCAGACGTGATGATGCCTGCATCGCACTCCTTAGGACCGCCCTGCCTGTCCTCTGCGGGCTGGGTGACAGCGGTGGGATGTGTGGGCGTGGCTCAGCCTGGCACACAAGAGCCATGCCTGCGTTTTCGGGAATGGTTCGAGCTGGTGGGCATCGTGTTGGAAGCGTGAAATTGGCACCATAGAATTGGCAGGTTGTTATATCCTTGCTTTCCTCCATTACCAGGTGGTTATTAGAGACTTACCAGCTCACACCAGCAGGGCCTCCACTCAGGCGTGAGCCAGGTGCCCGACCTCCTCCCACACAGCACAGTGCAGGAGCACCAGGAAGCTGCTGCCCCGAGACTCTCGCCTGGGGAATGGGTTAAAGTCCCAGCCTCCCCCTTGGGTGGCCAGTTCTTGGAGCTCTTACAAAATCACACCTTTCCCCCCCCCCAGCAATGACCTTGAGAAAGAGCCCAAGTTGGTTCTCCCTCCTCCCTCTCTCCCCCTGCTCCCTCACTCCTGCTTTCTGGCATCTTCCAAATAAACTGCTTGCACTTAAGTCCACCTCAAGCTCTATTTTCAGGGGAAATCAAACCAAAACCAAAGCAGCAGTAGAGATGGAAATGGTGAGATGTGGCCACAGTCTGGATGTATCGCGAAAGTAGGCATTTGCTGAAGGATCGGATCTGTGGGGCGTGTGTGTGTCTGTGTGTGTGTGTGTGTGTGTGTGTGTGTGTGTGACATACACACACACACACTGACGGGGGGAGGGAGAGAGATTGAGAAAGAGAGAGAGATCAAAGATGACCGTGGGTCTGGCCGGAGCACCTGGGAGAAGGAGGCTTTCTGAGCAGTGACAGGGACACCTGGAGATGAGCACATTGGGAGTCCGCCAGCCCGCACTCCCTTCTGGACAGGTTCTGGCCCGGAGACCTATCAGACACCCCGTGGGCACGGTGCGAGGTTGGGGAGAGGTGTGTATGTACATCTGGGACCAGTCAGCGCTGGTAAGTCAGGGTCTCCCCCCACCTCCACATCAGCAATTCAGCTGTGCCTTCCTGTTTAAGAAATAAGTACTGTTTTCTCCCTTCCTTCCTTCCTTCCTTCCTTCCTTCCTTCCTTCCTTCCTTCCTTCCTTCCTTCCTTCTCTCTCTTTCCTTTTTATTTTTTCTTTATCTATCTACCTACCTACCGATCTGTCTATCATATATTTATATTTATCTATATCTACCTACTATATCTACATATTTTTCTATATCTATCCATTTATCTACTATCTATCATCTGTCTCTATCCTATCTGTCTCTATCTATCTATCTATCTATCTATCTATCTATCTATCTATCATGTATCCATCCATCCATCCATCCATCCATCCACCACTTGCCTTCCTCCATCCTTCTTTAGTCTTCCTGCCCAGTTAGTCTTGTCCCTGCTTCAGAGCCCCAGGTGACAGGCGAGTCCCTCCCCTTAAGAATCTGCTTGGAAGTGTCCAGCCCAGTGTGGTCCAGGAGTGTGCTTCCCTCGCTTCCGGCCCAGGGTGTTTAGTGTTTACACTCCCGCTTGCCCTGGGAGGCACGGGGGCGAGGGGCCCTGTTCCCTGGCAGCCCACCCCGCTGCTGGAGAACAGAGCGGGGCCAGTCAGCGGCGTCTCCACTGCAGCCTCCCTCCTGGGCTCAGGGCAAAGGCGGCTTTGTGCTCGTGGGACAAGGCCCGCCATTGAGGCAGGCCAGGGGACACTGGGAGAGGGAACGAGGGCTGGAAACTAAGATGAGGTGTCACAGAGGAGCCCTGCGCCTGGTCTGCGGTCTCCGGTCTCCGGTCTCCAGAGGAGCTGTGTGCGGCTGCCAGGAGGCTCCGGGCTGGGCCCCCTCCCTCGTGGAGAAAGCAGCCCTGCTCCTCCCAGGCTCTGTGACTGGCCGCACGGAAGGATGGAGGTGCAGGTGGTTGTAGAAAGAGCGGTACCGGCCTGGCCTCCGTGCTGGGGGAGAAGAGTCGTCAGGGAAGCGTCTCCAGCTAACATTCCGGGCCAAGTGCCCATGCTCCGGGCCCTTGAGTGGAACCATGAGCAAGAAGAGGCCTGGCTAAGGAGGGTTGAGCACCTCTCAAACCTCTCTGTGTGCAGGACCCCTGGGCATCAGATTGGAATGTGGTTCTGACTCATCGTGCCTGGGTTGGGGCCCTGAGACTCTGCATTTCCAATGAGCATCCAGGGAATGCGGCTGCTGGATTCCTCCCGCCCCCCCACCCCACCCTCACTGTCCCACCCCCACATCAGCTCACTGCCATCCCCTCTCCAGTGCTGGGACCAGAGTCCTTGCCGGGCAGTGGAGGGCGGAGAGGGGATGGGGCGCTTATCCTGGTCCCTTTGTTAAAGGCGACTCAACCAAGAAAGGAAGGTGAGCACTGGTGGCCAACTTTTAAATTTGGGTCAAATAAGGATGTTTAAAAACAAAAGGCCGATGAAAAAAACAAAAGACACATCTAACTATTATTTCCTAAAAGAAATGGAATTTCAGTCCAAAGAATCAGGGAGCCTGCCCCCTCAGAGGCCAGCTTCTCCCGGGTGCGGAGCCGGACCCCCGCTGTGCTGCCCATTGTGGGGCCTCGGGATGTCACCGTGGCTGGCCTGGAGCCACGGCTGCCCGTGGGGCCGTGGCTGTAAGATTGGGACGCCACATCCTCAGAGGCGTCCTTGTGTTCCCGGAAGCCACGTGCAGCATCCGGTGGCCACTCATCCTTTCCTGGGGGGGCAGCCTGGGCTGCGAGACGAGGAGGCAGCGGCCTTCTCCCTGCCCTCCCTCCCCTCCCCCCTGGGCGCTGCACCAGCTCGGGCCTCTCAGCTGTGAGCCACAGGCATTGCGGACTTGGTTTCCCCAGTTCCCGAGCCTCCATCCCAGGACGTGTTGGGCTGAGCACCAAAGCTGGGGCGGCCCTAGGAGTGCACTCCTTTTCCACACGTGACCCCTGTCCGGTCGTGAAGAGCACACCTCCTGTCTCACCTGTGTCCCTCTGCCCATGTTCTGTGGTCCTTGGATGACACGGGACTTAGGTGGACAGAGTCTGGCCCAGGACTGCCGTTGGAGCTTTGGAAGAGAGGCATTCTCTGTCCATGCAGAGGTGCAGAGGTCAAGGTGCAGAGGTCACGAGCTGGTGGGTGTGCGCTGCAGTGCGGTGCCACTCGCACCTGCTCAGGGGGCTTCCTGGGAATGCAGCTGGCGCAGAGGAAAGCCGAGCAGGGACGTGAGGGCCGATTTCCCGGTGGGGAGTCCAGTCCTGGATGAGCTGTGTGAGACCCGCGCGCCTGGACTTCTAGTTAAACAAAGGTCCCTTTCATGCTTCCACTGGTTCCCACTGGGGTTCCGCCGCCTGCCACTCGGAGCTCTGGCGTCACAGGCACGCAGAGGAAGCAGGTGGCTTTGCCCAGATCACAGGACGCATGGAGTCCAAACGCCCACCTGCACCCCCACGTCGCTCTCCTTCCGAGCCCCGGCCCCCACCTGTCTTCAGGTGCTGCCCAACTGTGGTTCCTGAGGGTTTTGAAAGCAGAGTGTCCTTGAGGGCTGTGGGAGCGGAGGGGGCGAGAGGAGACATCTGTGGGTGCCCTCGGTGCTGGAAGGACTTGGGGTGCCGGGGGCTCGGGCTTTCTCATAACAGTGGGGGTTGCTTGGATACTTTTACACTGCCTGGCTTACGCGTCCCGGAGGCTCTGTACGTCCCTGAGAATGCGTCTGGAGCTGCTCAGAACATATTTAATTTTAGGAACGCGCCCCCGTGCTCAGGATTCTGTCCTTGATCGGCGGGAGAGTTAGGGCTAATGGATCACAGGATTGATTACTGAGGACATGGAGACAGGAGGTTCTTACAAAACCAAAGACGTTGTAACTGATTAACTAATAGGCTCCTACCTTAACTATCATTTTGAGTTTCCCAAAGAGTATTTTCTCCAAAACCACTCAACTGTATACAGTTATTGGGAAACATCTAATTTTTACATTATTTCTCTGCTAGGTGGAAATACTAATGTTCTTACTATTCCGTAGCTACTCAGTTCAGAGCTTTGGGCGTTCATTCCATTGCCTGTGAGATACAGAAAGTGGGTTCGGCCCCTATGATGCCCACGGAGGGGCTGCCGCCCGAGGTGACGTTTTCATGCCTGAGGGGCCGGGGTTTGGTAGAGGTTTCATGTCATTCCCCTGAGGGGCTGGTTGTGGTTACCCGTGCAGCCTCTAGGCTCCCACGTGTCCAGGGGTGGATCCAGCCCCTCCCCTTGCGTTGGTTAATTTACCTCTGTGACTCAGTTTCCTCTTTTGTTCAATGAGGATAATAATAGGATTAACCTGGATAGAGAGGGGGAGTGAAGATTAAATGAGAAAATGCGGGTAGAGCACTTACTAGTAAGTAAGTACCCAACACAGGGCAGTAAGTACGGTTAGGAGCGTTGGCTGCTAGTGATGATAGTAATACTAGTAGTACTAGGATTCAGTAGGACAACGACCTACTTTCACGCGATAATGGCCGAATTGAGTAGTTGCCCAGAGATGTCTCACCCACAGTCTGACATAGGAACTCGCTGGCCCTTTGCAGGAAAATGTGCTGCCCTGCTCTAGAGCCAGGGGCCCCTGCTCCTGCCGCCTCTGGCTCCGCGTTGGAGGTTTGCCACAGCTGAGGGCTGTCAGACCGCTCGCCAGGATGGAGGGGGGCTCGCCTGTGCTGTGCTCCCCACGTGGCAGCCACCGGCCACAGACCGAGTGCTTGAAAGGTGGCTGGTGTGACTGCGAACGGAATCTTACATTTTATTTGGCTTTGATGAATTTAAATTTAAACAGCCTCGTGGCTAGAAGCATTGCTTTGGACAGTGCAGTGACATGGCCTTATCCTGTCTCAGAGTGTGATGGCAGGTGGCACCCCGTGTGGCCCGCATGCTGGCACCCCGTTTGGAGAGTGCCGAGGTGGAGGGCGCTGGCTTTGCTGGAGTGGGGAGGGAGGAGGGCGGCCTGCTTCGTGTTCCATGTTTACGGCAGCTCCCCGGCTCCCTGGGACCCATCCATGTGCGTCGCACGCCCTGCAGGGCGTCATCTCCCACATCGTCCCAGTTCCTACTGGGTCCCGAATGACTAAGAATTAGGGTGCGGAATCCGGGTCCTCACGGCTGCTGATGGGCCGTGACCCTGGGTGCGCTTTCTCGGCTCAGTTTTCTCTTCTGTGGCGTTGCGGTCTGGATTGTGCCATTTCTCCGGTTCCTCCCAGGTTTGAAACTTCCCGCCTGACTCTGTCTCATGTAGACTGGGGACACTGGATTACATTCTTCTGACTGACTTATGGTGATGTGGGCCCGGCGCCTTCCCGTCAGCCAGCTCTTCATCGGATCAGTCAAGATGCTTTCAGTTGCCCGGGGCTTTATTTGTTGGGGACAGTCCAACCCCACTGGCTTCACCGTAGGAGGGAGTTGCTGACTGACCCATGTGCTTAGTCGGGGCAGGAGACGCAGGCTCCCCTCATGTCCCGGCCTGTTCTCTTCGGTTGGCGCCTCCTTCTCTGGGGACCCTCATGGGCTTCCGGCGCCAGCTGGCCAACTCGGGGAAAGAGGCGAGTTTTTCTATTTTCTACTAGTTCAAAACAATGCTTTGGAAATTGTGTTTCGTTGGCCTGGAAGTGGTCGGCCTCTTCCAAATCATATGGACCAGGTGGGTGAGGGGTGCAACCAGAAAAGGGTGTTGGCTGTTGGGAGGGAAGAAAAAGCCCACCTCAGAGTCCGCAGGGAAGTTCTTCTTCACCACCACCCGGTGACTCCTCAACCAGCAAGAGGACGCTGGAGGCCGGCCGGCCCAGCCGGGCGTGGGGCTGGATGCGGGGAGGGAGTTGAAGACTAGACCTTCTGGGGTTGAGGACCCCATTGCTGCCTTCCCAGGAGCAGGCTTGCACTGACCTTGGTGCTGAACCAGGGTCTGTCCTCTCCCTGCTCCCCACCATCCGTCACTGTCGTGTCCTGCACTAATCAGAGAGGACACTTTTGGATTAGGGAAGTGACGGATTGGGTGATGTGACATTGTGGGGGAGGGAGAGAGAGAAGCTCTCCGAGTGGGCAGACCTCCCGCTTCCCCTGCGAGAGCGCTGGGCAGTGGCGGCCCTGCCTCCTCTGAAAGAGGTGCCAGTGTCAGGGGGGCCTCGTGCTCTCGCTGGGAGACACCTGCGCTGAAATGACGAGGCACGAAGTGTGCGTGTCGAAGCCCCAGCTCCCCTGGCTCCGTCAGGTTAAGCATTGCTGACTCCGGAGTCTGATAAAGAAACAAATGATTTCCCCAGAGCTTATGTGCTGGGTAATTGTTTACTTAGTTCAGTTAATTTCTGAGTTTTATTTTTATGACTTGGCCTCACAATAAAAAAAAAAAGGCTAATGGGACTGAAATTTTATGTCAAGCATATTAGAAAGCAAATAGCAAATAGCCCATCTATGAAATTGTTATAAGAAAAGTTATCATGGTAATGGTGAGAGCAAAACGACTCTATTTAATGCTTGGTGGTTATGGAGATCTGGCTACGATAGAGAAATGTACTTTCCTGAGGAGATTTTTCAAGGCACACATGTTGGGGTCTCTGTCCCGCACCGGCACAGGGATCAGTGAAGTAAATGCCATAAAGGGTTAACCACGGGCCTAGCCTTGTGTACAGCAGGTCCTGAAATACCCGTTCCTACCCGGGCCATCTGTCTGTGTGGAGTTTGCGTTCCTCCCCATGTCTGTGTGGATTTCTCCAGGGCCCCCCGCTTCCTCCCCAACCCCACAGATGTGCCCCGTTAATTGGGGTGATGTGTTTTAAGTTCTCCCAGTCCGAGTAGTGTGGGCGTGAGTGACCCTGTGATGAAAAGTGCCCTGTCTCTTATGCGCCCTGAGCTGCTCTGGTCACCCACAGCCCTGAACTGGAATAAGGGTTGGAAAATCATGATTTTACTTGTTTTATGAATCTTTCTTAAGTGTATGTATAACTCACATTGATCTCAATATTTAATATTAGAAGTGTTTCAGGTCTTCATTAGAAGTTCGATGATGTTTTTGTGACCAAAAATACACCCTGGGATCTTAACAGTTGTTGCTGTCGATTAGCCTGCGTGTGGTCAAATTGGTTTCTTCGTCGTTTTGCTTAAAGTAACAGTTTCTAAGAACCTGTTGACAATGTGAAGTGAGAATTTATGTATTTCCTGTAAACTAGGGGCTAACTATACAAGATGGATTTTATGGTAATGTGATGGGTATTTGGAGTCTTATTGGTTTTCTATTTATTTTTATTTGCGATTTGAAGAACTTCTCTGTACCTCAACCTGTTAAAAAGCATCCTCCTATTAGGATCAGTTGGAAATGCTTTTCCTGTTAAGAACTCAGATGCCAGTACAAATGGATTATTTTGAAGACTTTTTATCAGTTTGTGACTCAGCAGTATTCAGTAGTATGGCATTTCTTGTAGGGTAGAAGCACCACCGATAAATGGGACCACCTTCCATATAAGACACAAATTACCCATAAGCTCTGCCTCAGTGTTTACCTTCACACATTAAAAACAAAGCAAAAACCTTAGCATGTGGCTTTTCACATTATCTTTGCGGTGAGGATATGCTTTTACAAATGAGCTCTTCTTTGCCGTACGTGAGCTGATTCGGAGGTTTTATTGCATACTTGCTAATGGGTGGGTTTCCAATTCCTTCACTGTTGAAAGGCAAGTAGTATTTTCCCGTATTTCCTAATATTTCCCCCGCAAGATCAAAAGTTAAATTGGGCACACGTGTCAAACTATAGATGAATAATTTATAGATGTGCACATCTTTTATTTTTCTAGGTATAAACACGGATATAAAAGGATGTGGGGAGAATTTCCTTTTGGAAAATGAGCATACAAAACTCCAACTATAAAGAATGAGATATTAGGCTCTGGGTACAGTGTGACATTGATAATATAAGATGTGGAGGGGTTTTGGCCACGTTTTCTAAGACATGGTTCTTGAAACCTGTGTTCTGCTGGGAACATAGAAAACCAGAATACTCAAGCCCCAGGAGAGCCATCGATTCAGACTCCAGCCGAGGATTCCCAGTGGACCTGCAGGGGTGCGCTCGCGTTTCCCCCCAAAATTCATCACCTGGATGTAGCCTTCTAAGTGGCGTGTTCCTAAGCTTTCCACGGGGTAGCAGATGAGGATGCCGAGTTCTCAGGGGAGAAAATAGAACGCAGAAAGCTGTTCTCTGTCTTGGCATTATGGCGATTGTTCCTGTGGGAGTAAAAATTAATTTGAAAAAGCCAATTGAAAGCAGATTTTACCATTAAAGAAAGACACTGTGGTTTTAAAACGGTGCCTCATTCAATGCAAATTAAAACGAGATACCATTTCCACCCATCGGAGTGGCAAAAGTAAAAACATATACTGATGGCTAGGGTTGGCGAATCTGGAGGAACAGTAGCTGTCTCACATCGCCGTGTTGGCAAAGTGGGTGTGACCACGTAGGAGAGCCATGTGGAGCATCTCCTGGAGTTCAAAATGCTGCGGTCCAGCCCTGACCGGTGTGGCTCAGTGGTTAGAGTGTCACCCTGTGCACCAAAGGGTCAAGGGCTCAATTCCCAGTCAAGGGCACGTACCTGGGTTGTAGGTTTGATCCTGGATTGGGGTAAGCATAGGAGGCAACCAATCAATATATCTCTCTCACATCAGTGTTTCTCTCTCTCTCTCTCTCTCTCTCTCTCTCTCTCTCTCTCTCTCTCTCTCTCTCTCTCTCTCTCTCCCTCTATCCCCTTAGCCCCTCTCTCCCTCCCTTCCACTCTCGCTAATAATCAATGGAAAAAATATCCTCTGGTGAGGGTTAGCAAACAAAACAAAGCAAATACTATGGTCCGGCAATGCCCATCCAGACCGTTGCCCTGGAAAAACCACAGACAGGCGTTATTAGCAGGGACAAATCCAAGGGTGCTTATTACAGCAATGATTCTATAGCAAAAATGGGGAGGGGCCATGACATAGGAAACCCCAACAGGAAGCTGCTTGGCACCCACTTTTCATGGTCTCTGCAGAGGCGGCAGGCTCAGGGTGCCACTGGGGCTTAAACTCCATCTGTAATGTTTGCTGCTTCTAATAAAAAGCCCTCTTCAGCAGCTGTGTGCAGAGATTACTCTTTGCTAATTCCCCCTACTGGACACATGCATGTGTATCTTCTGTGCATGTGTATTACTCAAAAGAAGTCAACCCATTCAGATTGCATCTTTAAAGTAGTAGATTTCTTTTAACATCAGAAACTAAACTACATCAAGCCTGAGAAGCATGGAGCACATTATGAACTATTGTATTGCCTCCATAGTGGTTGACAAAATATCTTGCCAGTGTGTATTAATTAGTAAGAAATATAAACATAAGTATTTGGACAATTAAAACACGATGTGAGACTGTCGTTACAAACTAGCCACATAAGCCACACGGAAGGAAATTTGGCTATATTTAGCAAAATTATGGATTCAGTACCCTTTGAACCAATAATCCCACTCCTGGAAATCTATCCCCAATATCTTGGAAAAAACATGAAAGAGCACATATGCCAGGCTATTCATTTTGTCATTCTGTGGGAGACATCCCACATATTCATAGATAGTGGATTGGTGGGGTAAACAATGGTATATCCACACAGGGGACAAGTGAGGACTCTATGCCATGTGGAGTCATCCCCGGATATATCATCGATTGGGGGAAAAATCAAGACACTGAAGTGTTGGTAGGACACTGCCTTTTATGTAAGGAGGGAGGAGGTGTGTGTGTGTGTACGCACACATGCGCTTGTGTGTTGTGTACTTAATATCCAAAGGAACACTGGAAACCTAAGGCAAAAGCTAAGACAGAGCTTGCATATAGGGAAGGGACCACCCGGGGTGAGGCCCAGATAGAGAAGTGAGACCCCTATGAGTGTACTTTATTACATAACTTTGAGTTTTGAAACATGTAACTATCCTATCTAATAAAAGAGTAATATGCAGATTGACCATCACTCCAACACACAAGATGGCTGCCCCCATGTGGTCAAAGATCCTGCCCCCATGTGGACACAAGATGGCCACCACAAGATGGCCAGCAGGGGAGGGCAGTTGGGAGGGACCAGGTCAGCAGAGAAGGGAAGTTGGGGGTGACCAGGCATGCAGGGAAGGACAGTTCGGGGGGACCCAGGCCTGCAGTGGAGAGCAGTTGGGGGGGACCAGGCCTGCAGGGGAGGGCAGTTAGGGGTGACCAGGCCTGCAGGGGATGGCAGTTAGGAGCAAACAGGCTGGCAATGGAGCAGTTAGGCATCAATCGGTCCGGCAGGGGAGTGGTTAGGGGGTGATCAGGCTGGCAGGCAGAAGCGGTTAGGGGCAATCAGGAAGGCAGGAAGGCGAGCAGTTGGGAGCCAGCAGTCCTGGATTGTGAGAGGGATGTCTGCCTGCCCGTTTAGGCCTGATCCCACTTGGATCAGGACTAAACAGGCAGTCGGACATCCCTCGAGGGGTCCCAGATTGGAGAGGGTGCAGGCTGGGCTGAGGGACAACCCTCCCCCACCGCCCGTGCATGAATTTCGTGCACCAGGCCACTAGTCCTATATAATAAAAGCCTAATATGCTAAGTTTCTGGTCGTCTGGTTGTCCGTTGAACCAATCAAAGCATAATATGCTACTGATATGCTAAGACCACTCAACTGCTCGCTATGACGTGCACTGACCACCAGGGGGAAGATGCTCCGACCAGTAGGTTAGCTTTTTGCTGGGGTCTGGCTGATCGGGACTGAGCGAGATGGGCCAGACATACCCTAGAGCCCTCCTGTGGTCCCTCCCCGGCTGGCCAACTTCCCATGTCCCTCTCCAGCTCCAATTGTGCACTGGTAAGGTTCCTTGACCTGGCCTGCACCCTCTTGCAATCTGGGCTGAGGGACACCCCCCTCTGAGTGCACGAATTTCATGCACTGGGCCTCTAGTTTTACATATTTTTAAAAGTTAAATTTTAAAAAGGAACAGATTAAAACAGATGTAGTAATTGAACTTAACTATATACAAGTTGGCAGCTTTACCTCGGAGAAAGTAATTTTTTCAAGTGACTTTAACACCTAGTATTTTAACTATCTATCCCTAGTGGGGTATAGTTTAAGGACACATATGCATATATAAATACAAAGAAACCACAAACTACAGTAATTAGTATTGTGAGCTATAATATTGATATTGATACTTTAAAATTATTATAGGAATAATTTTGGAGAAAGCAAATAAGTGATATGTTAATGTTAATAATCATGATTCCTTGCATGATGAAAAAGAGATAAAACATATATTTTAAGTTAACTAAAGTTCTCTAATTTTACATTTGGGTTGGAATTATCAATATGAATTCATAATATCCTTTGCTTTTAAAAAATAGTTACTCTATACTTTGTCCACTGAAAAGACCTGGAAGCAGTAATAACCCCGTGGTGATAAATACCCCCAATTGTCCAGAATTTACTCATTAAATACCAGTTCCAATAGGAAGAGCGTTCCTTGGAGAAGTGACTGATTCCTAGTCTGGTAAAATTTATTATGCCAGAAAGCAAGGACAATATCAAAAAATAATGGAGTTATGTAAAAAAAATATATAGGAATTACACTGAGTGATTTTCTGATGGCTAAGATGGGCTACTTGCAAATCAAACAAAGTAATTACTTAGATTGATTCAAATAATCTAAAAGGTTCAAAATTATAAAAAGGTATACCTTCAGAATGATATTTTAAAATAATTGGTCACCAGTACATATTACTAGGCTACCAGCTCATATTACATCTATATATGTTACAAACATACATTGTTATAATTATTATTTTACTAGAGGCCCGGTGCATGAAATTCATGCATGAGGGGGGCGCTCAGCCCAGCCTGCACCCTCTCCAATCTGGGACCCCTCAAGGGATGTCCGACTGCCCATGGGATCAGGCCTAAATGGGTAGTCCGACATCCCTCTCACAATCCAGGACTGCTGGCTCCCAACCGCTTGCCTGCCTGCCTGCCTGATTGCCCCTAACCGCTTCTGCCTGCCAGTCTTATCATCCCCTAACCACTCCTCTGCCAACCTGATTGACGCCTAACTGCTCCCCTGCCGACCTGATTACCCCTAACTGCCCTCCTCTGCCACCCTGGTTGCCCCCAACTTCCCTCCCCTGCCGGCTAGGTCACCCCTAAATGCCCTCCCTTGCCAGCTTGGTCGTCCCTAACTACCCTCCCCTGCTAACCTGGTTGCCCCCAACTGCCCTCCCCTGCTGGCCCGGTCACCCCTAACTTCCCTCCCTTGCCAACCTGGTCACCCCTAACTGCCTTCCCCTGCCAGACTGATTGCCCCTAACTGCCCTCCTCTGCTGGCCTAGTCCCCTGCAACTGCCCTTCCCTGCAGACCTGGTCACCCCCAACTGCCCTCCCCTGCAGGCCTGATTGCCCCCAACTGCCCTCCCTTGCAGGTCTGGTCCCTCCCAACTGCCCTCCCCTGCTGGCCTGATCGCCCACAACTGCCCTCCCCTGCTGGCCATCTTGTGGTGGCCATCTTGTGTCCATATGGGGGCAGCCATCTTTGACCACATGGGGTGGCCATCTTGTGTGTTGGAGTGGTGGTCAATTTGCATGTCACCCGTTTATTAGATAGGACTAGAGGCCCAGTGCACACGAAATTGTGTGCGAGTAGCTCGCTTTGGCTTGCCTCAGCTGGCCGCCCTACCCATCACCACTCGTAGCTTGTTGCCCCGTCCTCCGCTGCTCATAGCTCTCTGCCGCTCATAGCTCTCCACCGCTTGTAGCTCGAGCCCTGACCCGCCCACGCTGTTCATTTGGTTGTGACGGCGTTACGGCATGACGGCCACGGGCCTTTTATTATTGAGATATGAATTTATGTCTTTTAAATAAGTGAAGATAAAGTACAGCAAGTTTATATTTATAGAGTTCATTATATTAACCATCTTATTTACCACTTATGGTTCTGTTCATTTGTTCCTGTGAATTCAAGTTACCATCTGGTGTGATTTCCTTATCCCAAATACAGTTTTGTTCCCACACACTTTCTTTGTGTTGTTATCGTCACACATATTACATTTCTATATTTAATAGGCCCAATAATATGTGTCTGTATGTGTGTATTTGTGTCTTCTTATGCAATTGGTTTTTAAATCCGTTAACAGAAGAAAGCAGAAGAAATATGCATTCATGCTTCTTTTATAATTACATAATCAGCTGGTGGGTGTTGTGTGTGCGTGTGTGTGTGTGTGTGTGTGTGTGTGTGTGTGTATGTAGACTTGAATTACTGTCTAATATCACTTGCTTACAGCCTGAAAAACTTTCCTAGCATTTCTTATAGGGCAGGTATGCTAGCAATAAATTCTCTGTTTTATTTATCTGGGAATGTCTTTAATTCAACTTCACTTTTGGAAGATAGTTTTGCTGGATATAAGATTCTTGGTTGACAGCTTTTTAAAAATAATCAGTTTGAATTGTCATCCACTACCACCTTGCCTTAACTGTTTCTAATGAGAAGCTAGCTGTTAATCCTCTTGGGTTTCCCTTGTATGTGACTGACTACTCATTGTCCCTTGTTTACTTTCATGATGTTCTCTCTGTCTTTTTCTTTCAACATTGCATCTGGGTTTGAATCTTATTGCATTTATCCTGTTTGGAGTTT
The DNA here is from genome assembly GCF_027574615.1 of Eptesicus fuscus. Classification (NCBI taxonomy): domain Eukaryota; kingdom Metazoa; phylum Chordata; class Mammalia; order Chiroptera; family Vespertilionidae; genus Eptesicus; species Eptesicus fuscus. Next base: position 3,002,023 of record NC_072484.1, on the reverse strand, counting down.
ATTAAGCTTCTTGGATGTATAGATTATTTAAATAAACTTTGGGAAGTTTCAGCCATTATTTCTGCCATTGTTTTTCCTGCTGCTTTCCCACCCACCTTTCACTCTGGTACTCCTATTATGCATATGTTGGTGCCCTTAATGGTGACCCAACATTCTCTGAGTCTCTGTTTCTTTTTCTTGACCTTTTTCTTTATTCTCTTTTCTCTCTTGTCAAGTTTGATGATTATTCTGCAGTTCAAAGGTACTGCATTCCTCATTTCTGATACTGTACCTTTCATTGTAGCATTTCCATTTGGATCATTTTTCTATTTTCTATGTGTTTCAGTTCTTCATCTCTTCAGACATGTTGTTCACCTTCCACACACTATTCTTTAGAATTTTTATCATCGTTATTTTTAAGTCCTTATCTGATCATTTTAATAGGTAGTCTATTTTGGGGTCTTCTCCTATTGTCTGTTTTTTCTCTTGATCCTGGATAACATTTTCTTGCTTTTTCCCACATCTTTTATGTTTTTTTTGTTTTTTTTTTGCTAGATATCAGACATTTTATATCATATAACAGTATGTGTGTCTTCATTCAGGCTATCAGAGTTGGCACCCTGAGTCAAGCTTGTCTGTCACTGAGCAGAGTCTGGGTGTTTTTTTTATAGCTTTACTTTGATTCAGTTCACTCCCAGCTTCAAGTGCTTTGACAGCAGAATCGGGATTTTCCCTCAGCATGGTTTGGGCTCTGAGCACTGAGACGTCTCTTTGGGCTTTACATATTTGGTACCAGCTTCATTTGGTTGTGACTGGAGAGTTCTTTCTCTGCATTACAACATGGCCAGCAGGTGGAGGGGTCAGAGTGGGGTGTTCTATGGGAGAGCTTATCTCCCTGCTACTCTGCTTCCAGACTTGGAGGGCAACTTTCTTACACTCAGCGAAAGCTTGCAGTGCCTGGGAGGGGTTTCCTCCAGCTCTCCCGCGTGCCCAGACTTCAGTGGCTGAAAGCCTAGAATCTCCAGGTTGGATTTCTCTTGACTTTCATCATCAGCCCCCCACTTTCAGAGGGCTGCTGCCTTTCACTTGGCACTACATGTTTCAGGGGTCATTCAGTTTTGTTGCTTTACCTGTGGGAAAGCATAGCCAGTGGGTAAAAGCTCTCTCTGTGGCTGGGGCTGCTTCACATTCTAATCCATCACCTGACTGTCACAAATTAATTAAAATATCAGCACATTTCTCCTTCTGATTCTTCCCTCATCACTCAACAGTCAGCTGGCAAACTCCTGAAATAATGTTTCTATCACTCTATTTCCATTCTCTGGATTTCATACTAGTATTAGTCATATGCAAACACTGCTATCTGCAGTAAGGGCATCGTTCTTTCCAAGAGCCAGAGAGTGAGTTGTTTTATGAAACAACTATAATTTAGTCATTTTTCTAAACAGGGAAACTCTACAATAGTCATTGCCTTTGCCTGTGAAAGTTACAGAAGGGGAATCAGATTATAACAATTGTTTCACCTCTGTTTGCCTTTACTTATTCAAAATTTTGATGGACAAGGAAGGGGATGTGGTAGCTTGACTGTCTGATGACTGGACTCCTCATCCTATGGTCTTCATATTCCTAATGTCAAATTTCAAAATGTTAAAGCAGACCATGGATTGTCCAGCTTCTCAGCACCCCTTATGCCCCAACAGTGAAGGGAATGTTGGGCTCAGGGCTGGCGGCATCAGCAGCCAATGAGACTATGACTTTGCTCAGGACTAGGCAGTCTGAGCTGGGAAAGTGGCCCTTTCCAGCGTGACTCTTATGTTGTTGTTGTGTTGTTAGGTGTGTGGTGCCAACATTATCCCCTGTGTCAGGACAAGTCCAGGTGGCCATTGCTATCCTCACACTCCCTGGAATATTGCCAGGATCCCTATTTTAGGACTTGGTTTTTTAGCCCCTGTGGTTACAACGTGTGTCAGCAAATATGTTTGCTCCAATCTTCTTATCCATGTTGGAAACTTGTCCAGCTTGACCTTCCGTGGGCTGTTATTTCTGTGTCCAGAGAAGCCAGTACATGTTATTTCCTACCTGCTTGGAGCCTTGGCTCCCTTGCACTTCATGCTAACCATGCAGTGACAGACCTGCTCTCACCGGGGGGCCTCAGGCTGTCTAATCAGACGGAAACTGACCTGTATGCATGACCACCTTTGGCAGGCAGACCATGCAAAAACCAATCTGCCCTGACTTCGCTCACCCACAGATGACCAGTAGCCACAGGCCTGCTTGCTCTGGGCCTATTGTCTCCTGGTTGGATTGCTATGGGTTGTATCAGTTTCTTCTGACCCCTGTACAAGGGAATCATTGTGATACTTGTACTCAGAACTGCATGGGGGACCATTTGGAGGCATAAACCTTGTACTCTAGAGCTTTCTGTGTGCGTCTGCAGACCCCTCATTCATTTGCTCATTCACTCATTCACTCATCCATCCTCTCACCCCATTCTATTCTGCTTCTACCATGGCCTAGGCTTCCTGCATGGTGCTGGGGTTATAGGGATAAGAGACGACAGTTCCCCCACAGGGGCTTGCAGTCTGGAGGGACAGACAGACACGGGACGAGAAATAACACATGCAGTGTGTGGAGCGGTCAGGGGACAGTCAGGCAGGCAGGGAGACTGAACCTAGCTGGGGGTAGGGGCCAGGCTGAAGTGTTTTCCTCAAGGAAGCAGCCTTTCCATGAGGAGTCACATTCCAGAGGAGGAGGGAGAGGTGGGAATGGAGGGGGCGGCAGCAGGAGTGTTCAGGCTGAGGATTTTATCCCAAAATCCAGGGGAAAGAAGTCAAAGGCTGGTAAATAGGGAAGTGGTATAACTGCATTTGCATTTTTAAGGGATCCCTCTGGTTTAGAAGGAGCTGGGGTTGTGGTGTAACCCCCACTTGTAAAGGACGCCTCAAAAAAGTCGAATTATGGAGTCATTTATTAACGGCCAGTGGCATACGAGGGGCTAAAGCTCCAAATCTCGCAGCCCCGAGCAGTTTGCCACATCTGGCTTATATTGGCAGAATATCACAAAGGTATTGATTACATCTTTGGGTCTGGAATGAGGAACCTGTTTCTCGATTTTACAGAAGTGAAACTGAACAAGTTAGTTATCTCAAGTATCTACGAATCACAAGTTAGTTATCTAAAGTATCTATGTCCGACTGCCCGTTTCTGAATCAACAGAAACACATAACCTGGGACCACCTGGACAATTTAGAATAATTGTGCTGTCCAGATTCTGGAATCACTGAGTCAACAGGAATGCACTCTCTGTAGCAATTTAGGATGATTTGTGCTCTTCTGATTCCGGGACCACTGAGTCAACCGAAACTCAGTTATCTGTAGCTACTGAGACAATTTAGGATAATTGATTTGTCCGGGGTCCCAGAGGAATGTACTTCGATGACCAGTGAGATCACAATCAATGGGACATTCAAACCATCACCAGTGGAGTATTGGGATAGCATACATAAGTTCAGAAAATCAAAATAACTTTTAAATGAGTACAGAACCCAAAACAGCAAGGTTAAAATATTAAACAGCAATTTTTACCCAAGTATGGTTGCTACCATACTTCACTGGTAGGGGCCTTGCTGGTGGAGGGAGGAGGGGCTGGTTTGGATGCCCAGGCAGGAGTTTCGGGGGGCTGGTCCTGGCCATGGGTGTGGAGTGGGGTGGGGCATGTGGAGTAACCCGGAGTTATTTCAGAGGTAAACGTCATGTGCCTTGGTGAGGGAATTCAAAGGGGGCGTGGAGGCTCTGTGAGTGTCCCAGGACCAGGAATGTCCTGAAGGCCCATGTGAGCAGGCTGCTCCCTCTGCCTCCTCAGTCCCGGGGCCACTGGCGTCCCTGGCTCGTGCTGGGTTACCGTGACTTGTGCTCTGTCATCACGGCCCTCTCCGTGCCTGTGTTTCTGCGTCCTCTCCTCTCCTTCCAAGGACACCGGTCCCTGGATTTAGGACCCACTGATTCCAGAGTGACCTCATGTCAACTTAGCTAATTACATCTCCAAAGACCCTGTTTCAAAATAAGGTCTCATTTTGAGGTCCCGGTAGACATGATTGTGGGGACAAGACTCAGCCACCACCAAGAGACCACACAGTGGTTAGGGATGGCGCCCGGGTCTGCTGAGGCTCTGGGTGGTGTAGGTGTGTGAGATAGAAGACTCCACTAGAAACATCAGGGCCCTGAGCGGGGCACTGGCGTTGGCACGTGCTCAGGTGATAGGACCGGACCTAGGAAGAGCCTCAGGTCACCTCAGGTGAACCTTTTTTCCTTCTCTCTCACACGGATTAGGCTGAAAATCTTTCAGGTCACCCCACTTAGTGAAAGCTCTTCCCTAAAACTGGCATGTAGAATTGACTCCGTGTCGTAAATAAAGATTGTACACTTTCAGTAGCGTGACAACCACTGACCTGGCACATGGCAGGCCCGATGTGTGCCAAGGCCTGTCTGTGCCTGGCTCCCCTGAGTGCAGAGTGTGCCCACCAGCTCCATCCTCCAGCTGTGTGGCCTTGGGGAGGCCTCTGAGCGTCTCTGAGCTTCAGGTATAGATGGCTCCAATTTTATCATTTGGAAAGTGTCCAGTGAAGAACCAGTCTGGTTTCTGTTTTGTTTTTGCTTCTAATGGAGGAGTTCAGTATAAGGATTATATTTAATACTAGAGGCCCTGTGCACAAAATTCGTGCAGGGGGGTGGGAGGAGGCATGTCCCTCAGCCCAGCCTGCACCCTCTCCAATCTAGGACCCCTCAAGGGATTTCCGACGGCCCGTTTAGGCCTGATCCTACTAGTATCGGGCCTAAACGGGCAGTCGGACATCCCTCTCACAATCCAGGACTGCTGGCTCCCAACTGCTTGCCTGCTTGCCTGCCTGATTGCCCCTAACTGCTTCTGCCTACCAGCCTGATCACCCCCTAACCACTCCCCTGCCGGACCGATTGCCCCTAACTGCCCTCTCCTGCCAGCCTGGTTGCCCCCAACTGCCCTCCCCTGCAGGCCTGGTCATCCCCAACTGCCCTCCCCTGCTGGCCCGGTCACCCCTAACTTTTCTCCTTTGCTAGCCTGGTCGCTCCTAACTGCCCTCCCCTGTAGGCCTGGTCGCCCCTAACTGCCCTCCCCTGCTGGCCTGGTTGCCCCTAACTGCCCTCTTCTGCAGGCCTGATCGCCCCCAACTGCCCTCCCTTGCAGGCCTGGTCCCTAACAACTGCCCTCCCCTGCTGGCCATCTTGTGGTGGCTGTCTTGTGTCCATATGGGGGCAGCTATCTTTGACCATATGGGGGCGGCCATCTTGTGTGTTGGAGTGAGGGTCAATTGGCATATTACCTCTTTATTATATAGGATTCTACCATCTGCATCAACAGGAGAATGCCCACGGTTATCCGATGCTTGTGAGACCTGCGACGCTCCTCTTTTTTTATTGATGACAGTATTACAGAGTTCCCCATTTCCCCCCTTTGGCCCCCCTCCACTCAGCCCCCACCCCACCCAGGCCTTCACCACATCCCTAAATTATTGTCTGGTGCCTCTTTTCTGGAGAGGGTTCTCCTTTTCCTAAATACCCAGGAGAGAAAAACCCCAGTGAACCATAATTCTCAGCAAGGATATACTTTATGCAGTAGCCCGGGCAAATGGTGGTCGATGGATAAATGATAAGCAAATGGATAAGGGAAACAATAAGCTTCCCTTAGAGAGAGGGCCAGGAAGTGACAGAGCAGTGATGGAGAGGGTCAGAGCAGTGATGGAGAGACGGCCAGATACAGGTATCTTCCCTCCTTGGCAGCCCGCCTCCATGGTCACACCCTTGATCTTTGCACGGATAATGGCTCTTCCTCCACAATTAAACTCAAGCAGCCCGCTCTCAGTACAGTCCTGCTGCCCTCAGCCCCCCCCCCCCCCGTGACCTCCCCAGCCCCCGCTTTCTGTCTCAGAGCCATGTCCTGGCACAGCGTCCTCACTGACCTAGCCTGGGCACCCGGGTCTCGGGAGTCCCAAGGTCACTCTCCAATGGATCTCAGCCTTGACCTGCAGCCTCCAAACATCCCTCTCCCGGTCCTGGGAGCTGGCTCCGCATTGGCAGAAATCACCTGATTAGCTTGTATCCGTCTTCCCCGCTTCACCCAGGGCCACAGGGCTGCCGGCCAGCCTCTCCCATGTCCCAGCCCGGCAGAGTCGCTGAGACCTTGGTTCCAGTCTCACCATCTTCCAGCCACTAATGCCCTCGCTCACAGCAGCTCCTGCAACCTGCCCTTCGCCGCCAGCCTCTGCCCTTGCTCGTCAGAGGAGAGTGTCCTGTTCAGGGCACAGCCGGCCGCGGGGCTTGCCCGACACAACGTGCCCGGCCCCCACACCTGCACTGTGTGCTGGCTCTTGCCTCCCCGTCCCACCCCAAAGGATAAAACCCTCATTCTGCACCTGGTTCACGTTTTTAAAGTTTCATAATCAAAGAAAATGGTTTATTTCAAGTCGTCCAAAATTGCAGGCATCAGCCGTGTTTGAATGGAATACCCACTTCGGTAAAACGTACCTAGCTGGTCCCTGCTGCTGGGTAGCTTCAGAGCTTCCACATTTCAGTGTGACCCTCAGAGCAGAAGGCCTTCGTGCGTGGGGCTTCTCTGTATTTAGGGTTCTTCAGGACAGATGCCGAGACTCGAAGTTAAGAAGGGAAATATTCTAAGCCTCTTGAAAAAGAATTCAGGTTGCCACGCGCAAGGGTTGAGCTCATTTTCAGTGCCACTCTAGTGCTTGATTTCACCACACCCCCACGAGGACTGGAAATGGGATAGAAAGTCAGCTGGGGCGAGTAGGGCCCCCGAAGTGTTCGGTGCTCAGCTGAAGCCACACGAATGGATTTGTTGGAGAGCATGGTGGTGCCATGGTGGCATTTTCCCAGCAGCCACTAAGCTCCCTGCTTGGAAGCAGGAATGAGAAAAGTGGGTGGTGGGGCCAGGAGGCGGTGGGGGTCCCAGGAGTGAATGAGCCTCCCGTGCTATTGGCCACATCGACCACGGTGGTGGGGAGGCTGCCTTGGAGAGAAATAGCAGCTGGGAGGAGCTGGCCCAACCTGGACAGATGGGAGGCTGGGCGGTGGGGGAGGTGAGACGGGGGGCATCACGCTTTCTGTCGGGGTGCCTCTCTGAGCCTCTTCCCTCTCTAATGTGCAGATGAGAATGCCCACCTCTCCCAGGTGTGGGGTCGGTAATGAGATGACCTGTGACTTTGGTGCTGTGGTCGTAGCTAAGACCTTGGCTCTGGGATCCCACTCTCTGTTCCTTGTGACCTCGGCAGGTGACTGTCCTCGGTTTTCTCACCTGGACATCAGGGAGAGGGATAGCGTACCTTCTGAGACGTGAGGAGAAAATGGGACTTGTACTCTGCACATGGCACCTGAAGATGCAGGAGGTGGGGTGCATGGGGGCACATGGGGGCAGGATATCTGGCCCTCATCCCACGGAGGCTCTCCCCTCAGCACACCTGTGCCTCTCCTGGTCCCCTCCACCATCCCTGCTCCTCAACCCCATATCCCCTCTGTCCCCCTCCCCCAGCCCACTCACCCTGGTGCGTAGACCCAGGGTGGCCGGCAGGGCCGGGGAGATAGGAGGCGGCTGCCCCAGGCTCGTAGCCAGAGGTGAGTGCGGGTCACTAGGCTGGCATCCAAGGGGTTGGTGAGGAGGGGAGACTGAGCCAAGGAGTTGTCCATAGGTCAGACGTGTCTGTGGCAGTGCATTGTGAAGGATCTGAGGGCAGAGGGCGCCCCACTCCTCTTGTGTCTCCCCAGCGTCCAGACCAATATGGTTTGTTGATTTGTAAATGTGGGGTTTTCTAGGACAATCCTAATTCACGTGTCATCTCATGATTAATGTATCAGTGTGGCCCCAACTGTGCCAGGCCTCCCTTCTACCTGCCCCTTGCTAGCCTCCTTGGGTCTCAGTTTCCTCCTCTGTAGAATGGGGCCAGAATCCCTCCCTCTTGGGAGAACCTAGCCAGATATTGGAAATTCCCGGCAAAGTGAGAGCTCCCGAATCTCTTGGGAGGAATCTGGTGAGGGACCATCTTCCTGATGCAGGTCCCAGGGCACGAATGCCTTTTGGGGAGCCTGGCATTTGCTAGGGGAGTTTCTTGCTGCAGAGCACAGCCCCATCCCCGAATTGACTCCAGCAGCGGAAGGGTCGGAAGGGTCGGGGCCCCTCTGGGTGCAGGGTGGGGCCTTCCACATCTTTTGTTCTGCGGTTGGGGTCGGGACCCTGTTCTCCCGCTGTGGGCCTGGGGCTTGGCTCGGGGCAGCCGCCCTGCTCTAAGATGGGGGCACCCACCTCACGGCTGTGCAGGGCCAAGGTGCCCTCTGGCCAAGGTCCGCATGGCTGCAGGGGGCAGGGGATGGAGAAGGGTGAGCACCCCTCTAGTTAGTTACCAGACCTTGCCCGGTGGGCGTTGTAAATGGATTTAGGGCTCTGCTTCTGGCAGTTTTTGCCAGGCTCCGTCCAGCTGCCTGCCTGGGCCCTGAGCAGAGCTGGGGGCTCATTGGAGACTTGTGTGGGTGCTTGGGCACTGAGCTGACTCCTCAGGCCCTGGGCAGCCCCCCTCAGCCCCACCCCCACTCCTACCACCCCCCACCCCCACCCCGCACTCCTGTACCGTCTGCATTTTAAAATGTTTACAGATAATAATGGTGTTCAGCCCTAAAAGGCAGACAGGAACTTCCTGACAATTGCAGTTCTGTGCACGGTGGGGGTTGTTCCCGGAGCCATGAGTCGAGTCCTGAGAGCCCTGGGGCTCTTTGCCAAATACCTCTGGGGGAGGTTGGGGAGACAGGACCCAGGAGCCTCCAGGACGCCCTTTCCTGAGAGGATGAGGACCTTAATTCAGAGTGCGCCTTTCACCATGGGGTAAGTGGGATTCCCCCAGGCTCCTGGGGTGGGGGGATGGTGAGGGGAGCCTGCATCCTTTGGGGGGTGCTTTCGGGTTCCTCTTAAAGGCACATGCTTTGCACAGCAGCAGGGCCATCAGCTGGAGAGTTCCCTCTCTCCTACCTTAAGTCAAGTGGCCACAGTGGGGTCCAGGGTGAGGAATAGCCAAGACGTCTCGTTGTTGGGGGTAGGGGTGGGGGTAGGGGTGGGGTAGCTGGCTGAGGCAGCCAGGAGCCTCAGCCAAGAGCCCCAAAGAGTCTTTTGTTTCCACACAAATGTTATTTAACCTACTCCTCTGGGCTGAATTTGCAAGTTCCATTTGGTGCCCTTTCACCTCTGGCTTGTGAGAGCAGCTCCAGGAAGTAATGGCTGTGGCAGCTGTGGCTGGGCTGCAAGGGGTCCTGCTCTGAAGCCGGGTTTGTAAAAATTCAAAGCAGGGAGGTTTCCGACAGGGGCGGCTGCAGCCTTGGTTTAGCGGCCGGAAGAATTCGTCTCTGGGTCATTATCCCCGGAATCTCCGCCAGACGCCCGGCGGGGCGGGCAGGAGCGTACACTCTGCCCCTCTGGATTCTGTGTTTAGGATCATCTGTGGGTTTTTGCAAGTGAGGTTGGATATCTGGAGTTGGGAGACCGGGAAGCTACTTCCTGGTGTGAATTTCCTGGAAGCAGGATTGGATTCTGGATGGGATGCTGCCCTGCGGTGCTTCTGAGCTGCGTGTTTTTGGACCTGGAGGGAGATGGTCGCAGGGAATGGAGGGGAGGGCGGGTGTCTGGAAGCCGGGCCCTCCCCGGGGCTGCTCGCTGCTCCGCGGGGGAGGAGGGCGGCCAGCAGCCTCCTGTGCAGTTGCTGCTGTTACTTTCCGAGGATGACAGACAGAATTAAGCACACGCCGAGGATGGTGACCGGTTACTAATCTGCATGTCGCACAGCATAGACACCGCTTGAGGTCCCTTCAGAAACAGTCGGGGTGTGTTGTCTCACCGAGGAGAGGAGCAGGGACAGTTGTCCTGCAGCCTTCGTCATCGTTGTCACCTGGTGCCACTCTGCCGGAGGAGCAAACATCCCAGCACATTGGCTGCGGTTCAAGCCCACGCTGCCCCCAGGCCGGCCCCGGACCCGGCGCTGAAAACCACTCCCCGCCCCATAGACCATCTTCCCTCCCTCACCACACCCCGCGGAGCTCGGCTGTCTGCAGTTCCCTGCCTGCGTGGAATGGACATTTCAGTCCATATACAGATGCATGTGCATTCACTTAACGCTTGGTTGCCAGCCAGTTGAGCCCCGAGTCAATGGATTGGACCCGCAGCCTGCGACTTCATGCGGGTTTTAATCACATCGTGGTTACGTAACGCTCTGCTTGCGGGGGGGACTGCTCCTATCGTGCACATTCTATTTTTAAACCGGAAGACGTCATCTTCAGGAGGAACCTGCCTGCTCCCGCCTCCCCGGGCCCTCGGCTTTGCAGGCCTGAAGTTGTGGCGCGAGGGCATGCGACCCATGGGCAGTGCCTGGGAGCCAAGGCGTGGCCGCGGGCAGCTTCTTCCTGGCCCCAGGGTTGCTCAGCTGTGCTGCTATTTCTAGCCCCCTCTCTTCATTGCATCTTGACATAATTTGACATGTCACAGCCGGATCCCGTCCATTCGCAGAGGTTCTGCCATCTGCCTTACGGGGCAGAAGTCCTGCCAGAGCACACTGAATTGTTACTACTCAGGTGAGAAGTCGAGAGATGACCAGTTAACTCCCAAAGATGCAGACAGAATAAAAAAAACTTCTTTCCTTTTACTTCTGTGCTGATTGCCCGGCTGGCCCTGCGCACGGGAGTGAGGTGGGGGGGAGTGGGGAGAATGGGGGGACCTGCCTCCAGCTGCTAGCCCTCTGGGCTGAGGACCTGCCTCGGGTCCCACCCACCCATGAGGTCCTGGTTCTGCAGGTCTGGGCCGTGAGGACCCGCATTTCTAGCATGTGCCCAGGCGCTGCTGCTGGCCCGCACCGCTCTTAGAATCAGCGCCGTCGACCTCCGTGGAGGGTCAGTAAAATTTAGGGGGTGGGCTAGCCTACCTGTCAAGAGGCAGCTTAGACATTCAGAAGGCAGAGAGGTTGTGTATTCTGTCCATATGGCTGTAGATGGTCTTCATTATAAAGAAATGAAAGTTTAGGGAAAACCTTTATTTAATCATAGAGGCTGGGTATTTCTTAATGGTGTTAGATGAGCTAATGCTATGTCAGTGGGATGGAGACTGAACCCTTTGGAGGTGAGGTCTCCCCTCTTGGGACAGCGACGTGGAGACAGTGAGCAGGCCCACGTCTGAGAGAGAAGGATGTGGCATGAACCTGTGACGCCTGGACAGCAGGTGTGAACAACTGCCGAGCCTGGGGGTGTTCGTTATCCTATTCTTCATACCTTTCAGCAAGTCCAAAAATGATATCGGCATGTTAAACACATCAGAGGGCTTCGGACCCAGCTTTCCTTTCCCGTGGGTGCTAAGAGTGAGGAAGTCGAGGCACCGTGGGTGTTTAGAGCTGAGCTCTGGCTGTGTCCCGCACGTGTGTGGACACACGGCTTAGAGGTGCTGTTGGTTGTTGATCCAGTTAGTCCTTGGGATGCGATTGTGCATCTGGTCCATGTCTCCTATGGGCTGTCCTACTACTCCGGGAGAAAGTCCTCTCCTAGAGCTGGGTTAAAAAATGTGTGGATTCTTACCCCAAATATAAGCTCCCTGCTTCCTGGGAATTACCCCCCCCACCCCCAATAAACAATGGAATTCCATACACATAGGACCTGAGACACTGTGGCCACTCCCCTGTCATTTCCTCCACTGTTAATGCCTAGACCAGACCACTGGTAACTCTCAGGTGAACGAACGAATGAACAAATGAATGAATGAAGGCATGGGTGAGGGCTGCACCATTCACCCTGCATGGGGTGGGGCTGCATCCTGTTCCTGCCTTTTCCTGTGTGTGGGTTTTCCTTCTGAATTCACAGGCCTGGCCCCCATACCATGTGGTAGACCCTGACGAGGTGTCTGGCTCTTGGAGCACAGTGTGATGTCATAATGAGATCAAAGGGGGATGAGAAGGGTGGTCTGGAGCCAAAGGCCCATGTGTGACCCTGAGTTCTATCCAAGTGACATTGGCCAACTCTATTTGAGCCATTTATACCTCAGTCTCCTCACCTATAAAATGCATGCACGGGCAGGGTCCCCAGGCTTTGTCGGTGATCAGGGCCAATCAGGGCCTTCTAGCTGCTGGCTGGCTGCCAGCTGGGGCCTTCCTTCATTCCATGCTGCCCCCTGGTGGTCAGTGCACATCATAGTGGGCAGTTGAACTCCCAAGGGGACAATTTGCATATTAGCCTTTTATCATATAGGATTTAAAGGTCCTGGAACAGTGTCACTGCCTGGCACCTGGCAATTGATATGTAAATGGGAGCTGCTGTGATGATGGTGATGGTGGTGATGACAGATGATGATGGTGATGATTATGACTGTGATGGTGATGGTGACAGTGATGATAACAAATGATGATGATGGTGACAGTGATGATGAAGATGGTGACAGTGATGATGATGGTGATGATGATGGTGAGGGTGATGACCGTGACAATGATATGGTGGTGATGATGATGATGGTGACAGTGATGATGATGGTGATGATGATGATGGTGATGATGATGATGGTGACAGTGATGATGATGGTGATGACTGTGACAATGATATAGTGGTGATGATGATGGTGACGGTGATGATGATGATGGTGAGGGTGATGACCGTGACAATGATATGGTGGTGATGATGATGATGGTGACAGTGATGATGATGATGATGATGATGGTGACAGTGATGATGATGGTGATGATGATGATGGTGATGGTGATGACCGTGACAATGATATGGTGGTGATGATGATGATGGTGACAGTGATGATGATGGTGATGATGACAGATGATGGTGATGACCGTGACAATGATATGGTGGTGATGATGATGATGGTGACAGTGATGATGATGGTGACAGTGATGATGATGGTGATGATGACAGATGATGATGGTGATGACTGTGACAATGATATTGTGGTGATGATGATGATGGTGACAGTGATGATGATGGTGATGATGATGATGGTGATGGTGATGACCGTGACAATGATATGGTGGTGATGATGATGATGGTGACAGAGATGATGATGGTGATGATGATGATGATGGTGACAGTGATGATGATGATGATGATGATGGTGATGATGATGATGGTGATGGTGATGACCGTGACAATGATATGGTGGTGATGATGATGATGGTGACAGAGATGATGATGGTGATGATGATGATGATGGTGACAGTGATGATGATGATGATGATGATGATGGTGATGGTGATGACCGTGACAATGATATGGTGGTGATGATGATGATGGTGATGGTGATGGTGATGATATGGTGGTGATGATGATGATGGTGACAGTGATGATGATGGTGATGATGATGATGGTGACAGTGATGATGATGGTGATGACTGTGACAATGATATAGTGGTGATGATGATGGTGACGGTGATGATGATGATGGTGATGATGAGGATGGTGGTGATGATGATGATGGTGACAGAGATGATGATGGTGATGATGATGATGATGATGGTGACAGTGATGATGATGGTGATGATGATGATGGTGATGGTGATGACCGTGACAATGATATGGTGGTGATGATGATGATGGTGACAGTGATGATGATGGTGATGGTGATGATGGTGATGACGGTGATGATGACTGTGACAGTGATGATGACGGTCACGATGGTGCTGATGCTGATGATGAAGGTGACAATGACAGTGATGATGATGATGGTGGTGACGGTGATCATGATGATGTTGTTTTGTCATTGATTTCAAAACGTGGTCAGTGAGAAGAGAGCAAGGACACAGGGAATGTTTGCCAGCGAGTGAATGTGATGAATTCGGTCTCATGAGCTTCACCAAAACGGAAAGGGGCTGAAGCTGCCGCACCTGTTCTCCGTGTGGCCGCAGCCCAGCAGCATCAGAGGGTCTTCCAGGGATGCATCTCACACCCTCTGTGGGGCAGGGCCACTTTAAAAATGTCCAATCCGTTGCAAATGGATACTTTCTTGAATGTGGAGAGAAACATTGTGACCCTTTTCCCTTAAGGGAAGAGTTTGAAGTGGGTTGGTACCTGGGCAATCCTTACCTGGTGGCCACCTGCTGCACACACTTCCCAGGTGGCCGGTGGCCGGGCACCTGTGAGTGCCACCATTTTCCATGTAACTCGCGTGGCAGCATCCTGTGGTCAGATGGAGGTTCCCCTTGGATTCTCTCTGAGTCATCTGGCGTGTGCATCAGGAGAAAGTTTTAGTTTGTGGCTGCTGGGTATTTAATGCCGAATGCTGGCTGATCTCCCTTTTCTAACAAGCGCACAGCCTCAGGCACGGAGCCCTCACAGGGTATGATGTCTGCCAGAACATAATTACACTGACTTGTTACCTCTGCATTTATTGTGTGGCCACTTAGCATTTCTGGAAATTTATTCTGACATTTTTATCAAAGCAGAGGTGTAAAGTTTCTTTAACAGATAAATTTATTTAGGTACATAAAGTCAGTTGACTTAAAAAATAAATTATGCAGCTGATTGTGCATATATTGCAAGAATCGTGACAGCGGTCCACGGATTTCTGACAGATTTGCGGAGGACTCAGAAAGGCAGGGTGCGGGAGGGGGAGTGGGTGGGGGTCCTCGGGCCGGGCGGCCTCCTCCCTCTGTGCACTGGTGGGACAGCATGAAGAGACCACGGGAACCACTATGCTTAGTCCTGGGGAAGCCTGCTCTGCTCTGTCTTTTGGATTCTGAGACTCTCAACTTGCCGGTGTTTCTTCCTTCACCGGGCTTGCTAGGAAGCTCAGTGCCCAGCCTTTATTTAGACTTCCAGTCTCTGCATGGACCCTAATGTATGTGTTGTGTGAACTTAAGCCAGAATCGTGTATTTTCTTTCCTCCCCGTGTTTTCTCTCTGGCCTCTCCTTGATTTTATCTCTCTTTTTTAAAGTGCCATGGGCCATTTTGTGAGCTACTCATCCCCTTTTGGAACAGGGTGGGGGTTACGAATGACTGGCGCATGAATAAATAATGACGAGACTCTGTCCTTGAACTGTGATAGGGGGCAATTTGTTCCTGGAGATATTTGGGAGCAACCAGGACAGCTAGGACGAGAGCCCTTGTTCTGGGAGGCTTGGGCCGGGTGACGTCACGGCTGTGCTGAGCGCTCATTTCTGTTATTTGGTAGTGCTCATGCCTCGGGCCTGTATTTAAGATCAACATAGATTTCTTCAAGGCACACATTTGCATTCTGTGTGGGCTGAGGTGCCTGGCTTCTTTCTCTCCATACCCACACATCCCAGGGGTATTTTTAAATGCACGGAAGAGCCAACTTCTTCGCAGAGCGCAGGCTTACCGTCGCGCAGGGAGTGTCAAGGCTGAGGGCAAAGCTGCTAAGTCGTTGGGGGGAGCTGCTCTGATGGCTGCCCCCGGGCCGGTCCCCCAGCGGCAGAACTCAGTCCCTGGGGGCTCTGCTTAGGGTTGTTGACGGGCCAGAAGGCCAGGTGGACTGCAGGGCAGGTCGGAAGCCGCAGGGAGGACGGCTCTGCCAGGACGGAGCCGGTTTGTCCAGTAGGAGAGCAGGACAGACAGACAGCAGGGCAGGCGAAATCGCTGAGTCCTGTGTTTTTTTACACTTGTTTGGGGATCTTTCAAAGTCTCGTGAGGTCCACTCGGAACTGAGGGCCACGCCAAGCTCTCCACCCTGAGTGTTCCATCCCCCCTCTTGTCTGACGTGTTTGGGTACCAGGACTGCGTGCATTGGTTTCGACTCCAGAGGGGCTGATGAAACTAGTTGGAGAACGCTGCAGTGCCCCAGCCCCCTCCCTGGACACTGGGGAAACCGAGGCTTAGAAGAGGACTGAGTGCATGTCCTTGTCCCTGCAGTGTCCCCAGGGCGTGGCACCACTTTCCACCTGCTGCCCAAGCCGGAAACTGGAGGCAGCCTGCCTCCACCATTTCCCTCCTCGCCCACCCGGTGTCATGCCATGTCCCTGCCCCCACAGATCCTGTCCAGAGCGCCTGCTTCTCCTCATCTGCACCCCCACCTCCACCCCCACCTGAGGCCAGGCCTCCTGGGCTCTCTGGGAGGGTGCAGCTGCATCCTTACCGCCCTGCGTCCTCCAGCAGGCCCACCTCATCGCGTTTCTGCTGGGTAATTAGTGATCTTTTTAAACCTCAGATCTCATTAGGCGGTATCCTTTGTCCATTCCCTGCCATGTTCCCATCTTGCCTAAAATTCCTCAGGGGCTGCTCATGACTTGTGAAATTTAAATGCCCAACTGCTCCTCGGCCTGCCCCTCTGGCCTCCTGGTGGCTTGATGAGCCTTCCTGCCTCAGGACCTTGGCACATGCTGTAACCTGCCTCGGACCTCTAGCTTGTGAGCTACACCCTCAGCAACATGTGCGAACACGGGTCTTCCCCAGAGTGACTCCTCTGCCCCTGCCACGTCCGAGCACCACTTCTTCACCAGGCCCCGTCTCGTCCTGCTGGTCCTTGGACACCCCGAAACATGCCCGTGTCCTGGCTCTGAGCACAGTGCCTCCCGGAGCAGCCGGTGCACGCAGATGGATGGAGACCCTAGGTGCTGTGAAGACTTCATATCTGAGGTCCAAGCAGGAAATGGCTTTTTCTCCTGGTCGCCAGCTAGAAAGCGCTTCCTCCCCATTGGGTCACTGAGGCATCGTGTTGGGGGGAGTTTCAGACTGGGGTCCCCAGGGATGGGAACCAGCTGAGGCTCACCACCCGCAGAGCCCCACCTTTCGTCTGTGGCAGGGGCTTGGCACTGACACCTCTCACAGTCAGTACGTAACTAGCTACCTGCTGCATGTGTGGCCAAAGCCCGCCACCAGCGGGTCCTGAGTCACTCAGGCATCCGGCTTTAGGGGGCTGGCGGCAGCGCGGGGACAGGCCACCGGGGCCTCGGCAGTGTCCAGTACGAGGGCCGGGGGTGCTTCTTATGGGGCCAGGGCATGAGCTGGCTGATTCCAGAAGGAACGAAAGAAGCGAGAGCCAGGGCTGGATTGCTATTGCAAGAAAGGGGCCTTCACTGTGGGGTAGCTCAGTGGTCTTGCTGGGAGGACAAATTGGGGTCGGGATATCATGGGTGAGAGCCAGACTCCCTCCCATGAAGGGTCACTTGCAGCGTCCACCCAGCCTCGCCTGTGTCCTGGTGGAAACCCTGTCGCTCCCGCTAGCATCCTGCTCGGAGCGTCCACGGGGACTACCTCCCCTCGCTCCCGCTGGCCCTGGCTTCTTTTTCTCTTCTGTTTCCGAAACTCGTGCATTAGGGAGCTTAGCTCTTTCCTGAGATAGGAGTAGCAAATCTTTTTTCCTTGTTTTGATGCTCGTCTTTCAGCTTTGCCCATAGTGATTTTTGACATTTTCATGTAGATGAATTTATCAAGATTGTCTTTCTTTTATGGCTTCTGGGTTCCATATCTTAGTTAGAAAAGCCTTCTTACGCCAAGATTACTTTTCCAGTTCTTTTTTACTCTTTTTATGCTTTCACTTTTTAGTATTGAATGCTTTGGTAGGTCTGGAATTGATTCGGATGGGCAATGTGATGGTCAGATCCCACCTGCTGTTATTGCAGTTTCCCGCCGATTGTCCTCCCCGATTTGCTGTGTGATCCCGTTCGCCCCGGCTTTCTTTGCCTTCTTTATACGCATGTTAAATCCCATGTGGTTTCAGCTTTGTGTTTGGACTTTCCATTTTGTCCCATTGAAATCTGTTGCGTTGCAACAAACCCACGTTTTAAAATTATTATCAGTTTTAGCTGTTTAATGACAAAGAAGTTTGTCCCCTCATTCCCATCCCTCTTTTGCTGGTTCTTCTTTTTAAAATTTCACCTCTTCTGCTATGTGTCTTATCAATGGCTGATAACCTCAGCAGGATTATAGTCATGGGAATTGCTGCATTTAAATCTGGAAGGATGCTCGGGGACCCTTCTCTAACATTTTCTAGAGAGTACAGCGATTTTGTCAAAGTGACGCTGTGAGCTGGTGGTGGTGACAGACCAGGAAATCCCCACACCTGCTCCTCCCCTGGGTCCCTACCCCCACCAGAGCCCCGGGCTCAGGGGACCTGTGGTCAGCAGGTGGCCTGGGGGCTCCTGTGATTGAGACTTGACGCTTTGAGTCCAAGCACCCCTTCGCCGGTTGATCTTAGAGGGAAGGACAGCGCTAAGGGGTGCGGCCTGGGCCTTCCTTCTGCGGGGTGTTCTGAGGAAAGCTGCCAAGGAGCCGGTGCCACTTCTTGGCTTCGACCTCGGAAGGAGGCTGTGTCAGAGGGTTGGCTCCGTTGACCCTGTGGATGGAATCTTACAAGTGCCCAGGGCCCGGTGTTCAGCAGGGAAGCGAGCGGTAATCCAGCCCGAGGAACCCAGGCCACCCAGCAGCTCCCAGCGGCTCCCAGCGGCTCCCAGCAGACCATGGACTGGAGCGTGAGAAACTGCTGGGAGGAGGCGGTGACTAGGGAGTCTGCGCCCGCTCTGGCGCTATAGGGCTCTGGGGACACCAGGTTCCCTTCTTCCCCGCAGCTTTCATGCCGGCTGCGTGAGTCCGGGGGCCTGGGCTCAGAGAGGCAGCACTTCGTGGGGTGTTGGCAACTCCCGCCCACTCAAAATGCCCCTCTTCCTTGCAAACTCCCAGCGGGTGGTCAGACTCGTGGGAGGAGACGGGGGTACCTTTAATGTGGTCTTGTTTTTATATAAATACATACACATGCGCGCGCGCATGCGCGCACGCACACTCTCACACACACACACACACACACACACACACACACACACACACACACACGTTGGTTTCCAAGCAAGGAGATGACTCCTACATCTGGTCTGGAAGAACTAAGTCAAGGGATTTCTAAGCACAGAGGAGACTGGCCGCTGTTGGAGAGCCAGGATTCTGTCTTATCTCAGCATCTTGAAGACCTAGCACGCTGCCTGCCACTATGCAAAAATCGATCTGAGGAACTGAACCGTCAACGAATAAATACTTTTTCCACTGTGGGATCCGTGGGAGAAAGTGCGTGATTTGGTCATTGGCTTGGTGTCATCTAACAGGGAGAGTGCGTCCACCTGGCGCTAGCAGTCAAGCACCCAGAAGTGCCGGGAGGAAGATGGGCCATTTCGTTATGAATGGCACCGCCAGGAGAATGGGAAGCTAATGCTCAAAAAACGCCCGATCCCTGATGCATGAAGGTTACAGATTATGGAGGGCAAAACCATAAGACCCTGTGGGTGAGGGTTCGAGGTCGTGCTGGAGCTGATTGGTAGGAGTGAGGTAAGGGTAATAAGTCATTTATTCCGGCTTGAGAACAGTTGTGAGAGCCATTCCAGCGTCCCTCTGTCTGGTTTCATGGGGAAGCAGCCAGGGATCTCTCCACCTTAGGGCTCTGGGGTTGAAACATATTAGGCCCAGATGTTGTCTTTAGCCGCCAGAGGTCCAGACCTGTGACCCAGGTCCAGCTACTGTCTGCTGCTGCCTCGGCGTTGCTGATTATCCAGGGGAAAGGCTAGGTCTCTGAAGGGTCTGGAAAGAGAGATAATTTCTAGAGTTAGGATTTAAAGCTAAATTTAATCAAAAATCATAAAGACCCTACTTTGCATTAGAGCTCCAGTTTGGAATTTTTTTCCTTGTCTTTTCTTTTTCAGTTGGCCTATTAGAAAACCCTTATCTGCATTTTTCTTTTTTTAGTCAAAACATTTGATAGCTGTACTAGTGGCCTGGTGCACAAAATTCGTGCACATTAAAGGGGAATTAATTAGAGGAAATATTTTAATATTGCTACTTGCCCTTTCTCTATAATAGAAGTGTCAGAGATGAAAGGAAATTAGTAAAATGTATATGAAAATAACATGAATTTATTAATAAACAATAACAAAATGATATAACAACAACAAAGACATGATATAAAAACAACAAAAACATGATATGAAAACAACATTGATGCAAACAATGAAGTTCCAGTATGGTGATAAACTTGGCTGTATATTCTAAAACAGTATGGCCCATATCCTGATGGCAATGCCATATTTGCACCCATTGAAGCAAAAGCAAAAGAACTATTTATGGAACGAATATTTTTCATGAAATTTTTACTGTCAGAATCTTCGTTTGTCATTAGTCTTTTTAAATATGCTGGGTATTCTGGAAAATGTATATTATTTGGACAGACTTTACCTTTGCTACAGCATAGAGTAAATTTTCCATCAGATGGTTTTTCATCAGAGAAATTTAGTGATAGGCAAAATTGACATCTAACAGTCATTTCACCACAACTGTGTTCAAGAATTGCTTCCTCATGTACGCCATTTTCTCTGAGAAGGCAGTTCCTACCAGTATTGGTAGTATTTGTTGATGACTGTTCTTTAGACATATTCTGTCGTCGCCGCCGCCTTCTTTCAGTTTTAGAGGCACGCTGCTCTTCAGACATTTTCTGTCAATGACGCCGGCTTCTTTTGGCTGCAGAGCTACGTTGTGTGAATAGTTGCTCTTCAGACATATTCCCACCTCCCTGCTGTCAGGTGAATGAGAGTCCTGGCTGTCAGGCCATTGCGAGCTGGCTGACCAACGGCTGATTCTGGCTGATTCTGTGGGGGATGGGACTCCCTCCTCCCTGCTGTCAGAGTCTGGGCTGGCGCCCACTCGGACACAGCGTCAAGTCCGCCTGCGCTGGGAGACCCAGAGTCAAGTCCCTGCCCACTTGCGTGTGCCTCAAAATCCCACAAGATCCATACCTGCCTGCTCCCACACAGATAGACTCAGCCGCATGGAGCCGTGGGTCCCGCCGTGGAGCCAGCCCTGTGGCACGTGGGGCTGAGGGAACCCCAGTGGAAGCCACGTGGAGCAGCAGCTGGGACCCACCCCCTGGCAGGGCAGAGCAGCAGCCAGGACCCACCCCCTGGTGGGCCTGAGGGAACTCCAGGGAAGCCACGTGGAGCAGTGGCCAGGATCTGCCCTCCGGCGGGACCGAGGGAACTCTAGCGGCAGGCGCATGGAGTGGCCGCTGGGCCTCCGGCTGTGTGCACCACCATCTTGTGATGGTGTGAGGGTCAATTTGCATATTCCCTTTTTCTTATATAGGATTAGTAACACTGCTTTCCTTGGTCTTAACATAGCCTGGAAATCTTGGCCATATTCTTAAGCTTCAAATATTGTAAGAAATCGAACAATTAAAAATTTGTAGCACAATTTTTGTAATAAAAACCTGAAATACAAAGAATCAGCCCAGCCAGTGGGCTTAGTGGTTGAGCATCAACCTATGAACCAGGTGGTCATGGTTTCGATTCCCGGTCAGGGCACACGCCCAGGTTTTGGGCTCGATCCTCAGTTGGGGGCATGTAGAAGGCGACCAATCAATGATTCTCTCTCATCATTGATGTTTCTTTCTCTCTATTGCATCCCTCTCCCTTCCTCTCTGAAATCAATAAAAATTTAAAAAAGAAGAAATAAAAGAAGCAGAACTGAGTGAAACCCCAGAAGGTCCTGAGCTTCAGCTCGGTGCCCTGTGTGCTTGTTCCGGATGAGCATCTGGCCAGCCGCCCAGTGATGATGTTGACCCCTTACCAGAGGCCTGGCCTGGCGGCTTGGTTGTGAGTCTGCCATGGGTCTCTGTGACCTCCAGGAGGAGGGAGGTGGACCACAATGGATGTGGCTGCTGTTAGCAACCCACATGTTCGGACAACAGTGCCCGATGCCATTCTCTGCACTCTCCACAGGTTAACCCTTTAGCCCCCAAACAACCCTTTGCAGGAGGTGCTATTTTTATCCCCATTTTATAGATGAGAAAACTGAGCTCTGTAGAGGGGACGGCAGAGCCACCACCAATTGCCCACAGCCCCGCTAGGATGTAGAGCTATGACAATAAAAACGTCAGCCACAGAGACAAGCACTGTGGACATCCTGGTCTGGCTCACAACATACTAGCCCTGTTCGTGTGTGTGCAGCTTAGATTCCAGGAGGAAGCTGGAGCCAGGCTGTTTATGGCCGCCATCTGTGTAGCCTCTATTTTAACCTGATATCAGTTGTGAATGCCTTTCTCTGACTATCTTATTGACTGAGCATTTTGGGGCCTGGCATTTTTTTCATTTTACCTCTGGCACTCAATTTCTGTCTAGAAAATGAGGATAATAATAATATCTCCCTTGTAGAGAGGTTTATGTTGCTTTGATCTGGGGATGTCTCCATGAGCAAATGCACTGGGCCTGCTCTGCAACCATCACCCCTACATGTTTATTACGTATTTGGGGAGAGAGCAGGGTGCTGGGTTACTTGGAAGGTCAGACATGGAAAGAAATGCTTTGGCCGCTTTGGTGGTAGCACAGAATGAAATACACGGAGGTCAGAGAGGGGCTGATGGACTCCTGCTGCAGTGCTCGCGCCTCCGCACAGGCTGTCAGTCACAGACCCCGGCCCGCAGCGCTGCCCCTGGCTCTAAACATGGCCCCGCCCCAACATCGATGGAGAGACGGAGGAGAGGTGCCCACAGCACCACCTTCGTGTGGGTTGACCCATCTTGAGGGAGGTCCTGCCTGTTCGTTCGATGTGGCCGAGTGTGGGGGGTGCACGCCTGCGGCTGTTTTTTGCCCCTCGTCTCATTGGGATGCGGTTCACGCCCGCAGGGAGTTGTGCATTTGGGCTTCGGCATTTGTATGCCAGCCGCTTTGCTGAGAAGTTCCAGCAGCGACGTGCCACTGCTAAGGAGCTGCCCTGCCCGGGCTCGGCGGGGCCAGCTTCCTGGGCGGCTGCCTGGGGGGAGCCCAGCCTCGGCCTTTGGAGAGGGGCCAGCTCTGCCACGGGGGGTTGACAGGCGCCTCAGCTGCCCCTCAGGAACCTGGATCTGCTTGTGGGAGCCTCAGAGGCCAACGCGCTTTCCTCACGCCTGCTCTCCCGGAGTCCGTCCTGGGACATGGGCCTTCCCGGTGCGTGGTCTCTGGCTCACCGGGCGGATGGACACCCAGTCTGTGAGCTACTCCAGAAACCGCCCAGGATGGCACAGAGGCCCGGTGCTGGGCGGAGGGCGGAGGGGCTGGTAACACAGTGATGAAGACAGTTAACGGGCCTCCCTGGGCTCCAGGAGGTTAGTGCTGCCCCACTTACAGGTCGTGAAACTGAGGCTCAGAGGGTTGGCGTAAAGTGCCTGGTGTGGGCAGGAGCCAGCAGCCCGTCTCTAGATTCTGCGATAAAGGACGTGGGCACAGGGTACCTGGTGGGCTCTTCCCTGCCTGCTCTAGGCTCGTGTTTCATTGATGCTGCCGGAAGCCTGGATTCAGAAATCCTGCTGCAAATAGGAAAAGGGCGCTTGTCCCCCACGGTGGCCCAGGCCTTCCTTATCCCTGTGTTCACACACAGGTAGGAGGCGGAGCCAGGAGACATGGCTCCAGCCCACTCTCAGCCAGGGGCCTGCTGCAAGGCGCTGCCCGCCCTTGGCCTCGGGGGGTGGCCATCGCCGTGAGGGGCCCACGAAGGCGGGGCAGGCGTCACCGTGGGTGCGGTCCTAGGCCTTGCACAGGCTATAAAGCAGCGAAGATTAGAAGGAAGAGGGGAGAGAAAAAAGAAAGGGTGGGACATGTTTCACCCAAGAGATTGACAAATAATTTTAAATTTGACAATGTCAAGTGCAGAAACCGTGTGGGGAAACCGCTCTCACACTTCAGATGTGCGTAACGTGCCCATTCCGGAGTGGCCGCTCGCAGCGCCAGGTCACATTGGGCTGTGCTGGCTCCCACGTCTGTGTCCAGACGGGTGAGGTGGGCACGAAGGCATGTGCTGGGGTCGTGTGTAATCTCAGAAAACTGAACACAACCGAATGGCTGTCGGAGGGCCCAGGTATGTGCGAGGTAGTGTGTCCCGACCCAGGGACACTGGACAGTGGGGAAAGCAGTGAACTAAAGTTCCGTGACAAGGGCAGATTGCAAAACAATATGTATAACGTGATTCCATGTTTTTAAACCTAAACCCACAATTAAATATCATGCAGATCATGTAAGTGTGGTATGAGGAAGGGCAGGGAGGGAGCGTGTGAGCCAGCCCAGGGAAAGGCCCGGACAGATACTTACCACCCCGGGGTTGGAGCTCACCTTTATCAGTAATGCTTCGTTTCATATAAATTATACATATAATCACACACACACACACCCCAAAACAGAAGCTTGAGCCACTGCCAGTTTGGTGCAATATATCATACTCTGTGTTTTTTTAATTTTAAAAAATTATTCAGAGAAATTAGATAAATATTTTGAAAAGAGAGACGTATTGGGAGAGGCATAGAGGGTGCGGAGAAGGCTGGACAGCTGCAGATTCATATGTTAAGTTCAAGGTCTGATCTGACTTACCTCCCAGAGAAGGTCTTACTCATCGCCTGGCGTGTACAGAGGCCACGGAACTGTCTGTGCTGCTGGTTCGTAAGCTGCCAGACATGGGAACTGAGTGAGTGTGTCTTGGATGGGTTGTTTGTTTGTTTTTGTTTTCTGTGTTTGATAGGAATTCTCATTGTCCCACTCTGGCCGTCGTAGCCACGGGATGTCGCAAGCAGGCAGAGCCTGGGAGGAACGTGAAGAAGCAGGACTGTCCCCGATGCTCCAGGGCTTCTGCCAATCCCAAATCCCAAGGCCAAATCAGTGAAAGGCCACATCTCAGTTACAGAAACATCCTCCGTTACTGGAACGTTAGGTGGAAGGGATGTCTCCTCTTTTTATCTTACCGGCCCAGAGGACGCCAAGCCAGAGGAGCTCCCAAACCAAGTCAGGAAAGTTAGGAGGTGCCCCGCCCCCTGCCGCCATCTAGGGCTCAGAACAGCTTTCTTACGTTGCTAATCCTCACCCTAGGGCAGTGGTCGGCAAACTCATTAGTCAACAGAGCCAAATATCAACAGTACAACGATTGAAATTTCTTTTGAGAGCCAAATTTTTTAAACTTAAACTTCTTCTAACACCACTTCTTCAAAATAGACTCGCCCAGGCCGTGGTATTTTGTGGAAGAGCCACACTCAAGGGGCCAAAGAGCTGCAGTTTGCCGACCACAGCCCTAGGGTATTTTCCCATGGATTTTTTGAGAGAGTGGAAGGCAGGGGGAGGGACAGAGAGAGGGACACATTGATTGGTTGCTTCTTGCAGGGACCCTGAGCGGGGCCAGAGATTGCAATGGAGGTACATGCCTTTGACTGGAATTGAACCCGGGACCCTTCAGTCTGTGGGCTGACACTCTATCCACTGACCCAAACCAGCCAGGGCTCCTTCTTGTTTTAAGTCTTGGGATCAATGTGGCTAAATCCTCTAAATTCAAGGCAGGAGGTACAGGAAACATGGCTCGAGTCAGCAACTTCAAATCCAGGGTCACCGATTCCTGAGGTCCCGCTGACCCTCAGGTGCCCCGGTGGCCTGTGACCTGGTATTTCCTCTGTACGTGATTGAAAAGAAGGCCCGGCTGTGTTGACTCCCGCCTCCACTATGGTTGATTCCTTTCAAATCTCCGCAGAGGGCCAGCCATTATGTTTAGTCTGGCAAAAGTTTTTCCCCTCTTCCTCCTTACATTTATTTTAAAAAACTATTTGAATGGCTAATGCACGCATATGGCAAACAGCTCAGCAGTGCGAAAAGGTGCCCTTTGCTGTTCGTTGTGGAGGTGCTGTTACTGTCATAGCACTTGGGTTGGACAGTGGGAAGTGTCCCTCCTAATCTTCTCCGACCATCCAGTTCTCTCCCCGAGGCGACCTCTGGGACGAGCTCCTCCTTTGGGACTCCTCACGGAGGTATTGAAGTCACACTTCATAGACAGGGTGTCCCAGATGTATGCACACTTTAGCAGCTGACAATTCACGGTGCCACCAGACATGTTTTATGGGGACACATGAAAGATAAAGTTTCCGCTACAGAATTGGCAACAGTCGACGGATTGAGGGTGTACAAATACCGGAGGAAATGAGTCTTGATGCTTGTGATCCTGTTGCTTCTCGTTATCAGCAGCACCTGAACCAGAACGGCCGTCAGTTTAGAAACAGGCATTGATTTTTTAAAAAACCTTCATTTCATTAGATTCTTTTAAAATTTGAAAATGAACTGTGTGAGTAAATGCTGACTTACTAGTCATTCAAAGTGCATGTCCACGTTCGGGGACACCCGTGTGGGTCCTGGTGCTGGGTTCCTGCTCCCGCTGCTGAGGGCGTTCCCGGACACGCTGGCTTGTACCTTTCCTTACTCGCCAGGGTTTCCTGTCGGCCTTTCCCGGTCAGGCTCCGCACTCTTTTTAGGTGCCTGACAGTCTAAGGGCAACACGCAGCAAAGTGTTCTTCTCCATCGCTGGTGGGCGGAGACCGAGGCGCTCTCCAAGCATCTGCCGTAGAACCGGTCTCCCTGACAAGCCTTTCACCGGTGGGTGCGCCTTTATTCTCACATTCAAGTTTATGTGCCACATGCTCTGGTGACTGTAACTGCTGAGTCACATGACGGGTGCTTTTAAGTTTGAGTAGATGGGAAATTCGATGCGAACATATATTAGGCCGATTTCCAATCACACAGAAGGAGGTAAGGACACTGGTCCTCAGCCCGCACCAGGCCCGCCACTGACCATTCTGAAGGACTGTCAGCAAGAGCGGTGCTTGACAACAGAAGGCGCTTGGGGCTTAAGTTAAAGCCATATGTGCCACTGAAATGATATCATCTCCGGTATTTTCTTCAAAGTGATGCAGTGGTGTGTGGGAGAGTGGGGGGTCCCGACAGAGACCAGCCGCACCCGGAGGCCTCGGGGAAGGGGTGGGTCCCGGCACTTCATGTGTCCATGCCTGTTCATTTGTAAGCATTGATTTCTTTACACTTTAAATTTTTTTAAATTAGTTTTTATCCTCACCCGAGGAGTGAGGCTATTTTCCCATTGATTTTGAGAGAGAGTGGAAAGGAGCACGGAGGGGGAGAGAGAGGGACACATCCATGTGAGAGACACATCGATTGGTCGGCTGCCTCCCCCAACTGGGGGCGGAAAGCGAACCTCAGCCCTCTGGTGCGCAGGCTGATGCTCCAACCCTGGGCGATGGGGCCAGGCCTATACTTTTTAAAACAGACTTTTTCAGGTCAGATGTGAGACAGTTTCACCATCTCACCCACACCAGGGAAAGGTGGACGGGAACTTACGATACCCTTTACTTTCCTGCCTGCATGCTGTAAAAGCTTGAGGTGTGGTGGGCAGCAGGCTAAGAACCTGGCCCGGTCACCGCTCTCCTCCGGGCTTCCCTGCCAGATGGGAGGTGATGGCTTTAGCTCCCTTTCTCAGAAGAGAAAACAGAGTCCGAGAGATTCAGTAGGTGGCAGAACCCGGGAACCCAGGTTCAATGAAGCGTCCCTGCACGTGACCAATCGTCCCTGTGCCAGTGGCTGCCCTGAATGCCACCTGCCTGCCCCGCTCTGGCACTGGTCACCTGAGGGTCTGGTTAGACAGGCCCCCGTGGGTAGGAAAGACCAGGACACCTGCAAATGGATTATACAAGCACTCTAACAGCAACTCTTGAATCAAAATAAATTTTATTTTATGGAGCAGTTTTAGGTTTACTAAAAATAAATAAATAAATAAATTGTACATCCCTAGCTGGTTTGGCTCAGTGGATGGAGCATCGGCCTGCGGACTGAAGGATCTCGGGTTTGATTCCAGTCAAGGGCACATACCCAGGTTGTGGGCTCAATCCCCAGGAGGGGGTGTGCAGGAGGCAGCCGATCAATGATTCTCTCTCTTCATTGATGTGTCTATCTCTCTCTCCCTCTCCCTTCCACTCTGAAATCAATAAAAATAATAAATTAAAAAAAAAAATTGTAGACAGCACCAAGTTCCCATAAGCCTTCTCTCCCCCACCCAGTGTTTCTCACTGTTAACGTCTTGCAGGCTCTGGTACTTTTGTTAGCTGGTGAGTCCATGTTGATGCGTCATTGTTTACTGAAGCCCATGGCTTACGTTACGGCTCACTCTTGGCATTGTGCCTTCCATGGGCTTTGACGAATAGATAGTGTCCACCCTTACAGTAACTCACAGAGGGCGTCACTGCCCTACAGTCCTCTGTGCTCCCCTACCTCATCCCTCCCTCCCTCCCTCTAAACCCCTGGCAACTGCTGATCATTTTACTGTCACTATAGTTTGCCTTTTCCAGGATGTCATAGTTGAAATCATACAATATGTAGCCTTTTAGACTTGATGCTTGGAATATGCCTTTTTCTCCTGTCTTGATAACTCATTTCTCCTTGTCATCGAACAACATGCTATTGTCTACTAGTAGATGCACCACAATTTGTCCATTTACCTGTTAAAAAGACATCTCATCCTAAAAATTGGTTGCTTCCAATTTTTGACATGTAGCCTTTTTACATATTTTCAAAATGGTTAGATTTCACACATAAATCTCATTGCACTTAGCGCTTTATCCCAGATGCTCCCCTGACCTGAGGCCCGAGTGGCCTGGATTCCGCTGCCCTCCCCCTCCCCCCCTCCGGTCTGGCTTCCTCTATCCTGTCCCCTCCCTCCCACTGTGGCCACTCCAGCCTCTTCCTGTTCTCCCACATGCCACCCGGGTCCTGCATTCAGCACCTTCATGCTTATTCTTCCCCTCTGTCCAGAAAGCTCTTAGCCCAGGTCTTCCACTGTCTAGTTCTCAGCTCAAGTGACACATCCTCTGAGCAGCCCTCCCTGCACTTTCTTGAAAGGAGTCAACAAGCCCAGCAACTGTCCTTCACAAACTCCTGCTTTGACTTCCTTTATTGGGTTTCTCACTCCTTGAAATGTCGGCCTGTTTGTTACCTGCCTCTGCAGCGAGGGAGGGACCACACCAGGCCACACCCCCAGCCTCGAACAGCACCTGGGCCAAGGTGCAGAGGTTTGCAGACTGTGTGATGAACGAGGGATTCAGTGACCACACTGATGCTCCTCGAGCCGACAGCCTTCCTCTACGCTGGTCACGTCCTTCCATTAGGAGAGACGAAGAGCGCAGCGTGGGAAATGTGGTCGCACTCGGGCCGTGTGGGTGGGGCCAGGACATGCTGCCGGGCATCTGCTGCTGGAGGTCAGTCCACACCCTCCTCCCTCTGGATGAGGGTGGCCGTCCATGTTGGATCATCCTAAACAAACGTGTTGCAGGATCACAGTCAATGAGACCCTCTCTAAGGCTCCTCCTCGCCTCCCTCCCTGTCTCTTCCACCCTGGACAGTCCCCGTTCCTGAGTGTGGATAAGCACCATAAACACGTTCGTTTTGAACAGGTCTTGAAATTACCGACATAATTCCCATCTTCTTGTCTGTACCTCGGAGCAGGACGGCCTTCTTTTGGTGTGGTGAGTTACCACAGTTGGGGACGGTCTGAAGTATTTTTACAAGGACATTTAGTCACTAGGATCACTTGTTTCTGAGTCATGGGTTTATTTTAGGTCCAAGTCTTTCGAAAGGTCATTTCGATTTTTCAAATACAGTAGGCGGATCGCTGCCGCAGATTCTTCCCCCTCGCCCGGTCTTGCTTCTGACAGAGGGAATTATTCTCAGGGAGAGAGATTTAGGTGACGCCCAGCAGCCCAGGAGGGCAGCTTTCGGCACACACCGGCCAGGTGCTCGAGGCCGTTCCCAGGCACGGATTGTGTCCTAGTAGGAGGTGGAGAGGGTTTCAACCGAAGTCTCATTTCCAGTCACAAACATAGGACAAGTGAGTGATGGAAACATTTTCACTTAAATGTAAGAAAGAACATCGTTACCCCTAGTTCTTTAAATATCATTGGCCTTTCAGTGTATTTTCTTCACGTGTGTGTGTGTGTGTGTGTGTGTGAGCGCGCGCATGTGTGTGATCTCGTCAGACCCTAAACTCCAGCCAGGCAGGCCTCCCTGCCCTGTTCACTCTCCAGTGTGGCCGCCCTGAGCAGATGCCAAGGTCACCTTACCGACTGCGTGAAAGTTGCGTGTATGTGCATCGCATCTTTGGGAGCAAAATGTGGGTAGTTCTCTGTATTTAGTTTTGCATTCTGCTTTTTTTCATTTAAATTCCTAATTTTCGAAAGATTTCTTTAAAAACGTGATTTTTAGTAGGGAATGGTATTTCATTGTGTGGAAACTTATGCTGGAATCTGCTTCCCACTGGGATTTGAGACATCTTCTTTCCTTTCCACAGTCAGCCTGTAGCCCTGGGTTCTCGTGTGCAAGGGCCTGAACATGCTTGGGCTTTTACACGCTTCTGCTAAGTAACTCTTCAGAGAGAAGATGCTGAGCTTCAAGCTCATCAGCAAAGAATGAAGTGTCTCCTCCAATCAACTCCCGCCCCTCAAAGAGTGGTGCAGGGGTCCACTTACTGGACTGATATGTTCTTGTAAACGTTAAAAATATTTTCTCCACTGAGTAGCATCCTGTTTTATTTTTCTTTAGATGGTGTATTTTCATGGTCAGAGGATTATTTAAAGACTAGAGCCCTGGTGCATGAAATTCGTGCATGGGTAGGGTCCCTAGGCCTGGCTGGGGATCAGGGACAATCAGGACCTTCCAGCTGCTGGCTGGGGCCTTCTTCATTCTGCCCACCCCCTGGAGGTCAGCACACATCATAGCGAGCAATCAAACTCCTGGTCTCCCAGTCAACTCCCGAGGGGACACTTTGCATATTAGCCTTTTATATATATAGATTCTTAGGTAAATGTATGAGTATTTTTTCTTTAAGGCTTTGTAAATTGCTTCTCTCTTAGATGGTCCTCCCAATCCCCAAGTCAGATGTAGCTACTCACTCATTGTTTTTTCTCTAGTTCTTATCTTTATATTTGTCCTTCATCTCATGACACCCTGACCTTGTGAGTCAGGTCAGACTCAGCCCAGCCTTTAAATGGTCCATTGTTGCCATGGATGTGAAATGCATGCTTCATAGTAGACCCGCTTCTCTTATTCACACTAAGGTCTTCTTCTGGATTTTTAATAACTGCAGCTTCCTTATATATGTAACCACCTAGCCTCCCTCAGTACATATTTAGATATTATCTATTAATTATAAGTTTATATCATTATGAGGAAATGACATGGCTAGGTTCCAAAACTGCAGCATGTTTGAAATATTTACCCCTCCTGGACCCCTCTGTACAGACCATCTCTTCTGAGGCTTTTGTGAACATGGGGATCATGACAATGACACTCAGACTCTGGCCAGTGGCCATGCCTGTAGGATGCTCACGTGGCCCCTCCCAGGGCCAAGACCAGCGTTCCCGGCTCCCAGAAGCCAGTGCTCCTCGGGCTCCTGCCCAGATCCTATTGGCGTGAATGGACGTTCCGCTCCGGCCTGGAAAGATCATCGAGCCTTTCCCCAGAGCTGGTAATTGGGGAAAGAAGTGTTTGCTCTGCTTTGCCCGTTCCAGGCTTGTTTTTGCCTAGAAAGCGGACACACAGGGTCACACACATACACAGGAAGCCGGATCGACTAGCGGCCCCTCCGTTTGGCAACCCAAGCTCAACAGACGGGGACTGTCCCCAGCCCGGCTGGGGGGCCCGGCTCAGGCTGTGTGGTGTGGAGCTGGGGGCTTTGTCTGCCGGGCTTGGAGCCCCGGAGTTGCTTCAGATGGTGTGCGGGCCTTCCCGCGGTGCTTCTCTCAAACCCGCTCCGGTTCTCTTCCTACAAAGATGCAGAACCGAAGTGTTTAGTGACAGGTGTGGGGCAGAGATGACTGACGTGGGCGAGTGCAGAGGGCTCATGGCCTGGCAGAGCTGCGCCCAGGGGGTGGCCCAGGGGGTCACGCGAGCACTGCGTTGCCCCATGGCGCCGACCATGTCCGCAGGAATCCCTCCCTAAGGCCTCTCTGCAAGTGGCTGGGAAGAGCCCGGGCTGGCTCTCAAAGCCCAGCAGCCCTGCTGTGGGACAAGTGTCAGTCCCACGTTCCTAGCAAGTCCTGGCACTCGGCCTCCGGGGCCCAGCTGGGTCCCACCGCCACCCGGAGCCTGTCCCTGTGGCAGTGACAGTGCTGCTCGGATTCAGTCAGGCTGGGCCTGTGTCTGTGCACCGGGCAGGGGGAGTGGGCCGGGGGGGGGGGCATTAGTCAGGATGAGCTGGGCTCCTGCTGCTGTGACCCCCAGGACATCCGTTCCTCTCCGTGCTGTGCGTTGATCACAGGCAGCAAAAGGACTCTGCTTATCACACCAGCTTGGCCGGTGCTCCTCCCTACACCCGCCCCCACCTGCCTGCACGGCCACAGGCAGGAAGCAGCAGCGCGAGAATAGGAACGTGGCTCATGAGTGAGGACCTTTGAACACTAATCGTCTGCGATGAGCTGGCCCGCCAGTCCCCAAATATTTAGTTCCTACCCCTTTCCAAGGGAGACAGCCCCCAAGCCCCAGCCAGTCACTGCCTATGGCTCACCGTCCGGGATCTGTACAGCGACTTGTCTTTACATCCTGTTCGCACGTGGCTCTCGTGGTCAGAGACTTTGACCCCCTTGCAGACCCTCGAATTTCCGATTCTCCTTCCCAAGGCGCCGGGTTATCTGCACGGTGTCTCCCACATCGCTTGGCTCTGTTCCTGAGGAAAGAGCATGGTGCGTTTCCTTGCCTTGGACGCGGGATCAGAATGCTTCCTATGCACAGCGCTTCCATCTGGTCCCATCGGGAAGGGGTGAGGACGCTGTGGTGGTGGCCGAGCGCCAGCCGGTCCCGAGCCCCAGGGCCAGCGCCTACACTGGCCGGGCCATCTGCAAGGAGCAGCGCCTGGGTGGAAGGCAGGGACAGTGAAGCAGCATGATGGCACGCATGGACTCAGTGTGAGGGGGGGGATGTAGGAGAAAGTCTCCCCCACACGGTCCAGCCGTATTCCGTTTTTGTGTCTTTCGTTATACAGCGAGACCTAGTTTCAACCTACAGCGGGGTCATCTGTAGGAATGGACGTTTGGAAGTCAGTGACAGCCACATATTGGCAGTTTCGAAGGGTCTGGTCTGAGATAACACGTCGGATTAAACCTTGAGGAAATCAGCCCCTGGCACAGCTCTGTGTTCAAAAGGAAGCCACGGTCTTTTAGCCGCAGTCTGTCCCGTGCCGTGAGCAGCTGTTCGTGAAGCCACCGTGGCTGGCCTGTGTGGCCTCCTGTCCTCACCAGAGAGCCTGATGACAGGGACCCCGCGCTCGAGAGCGCCACTCCTTATCCAGCTGAGCGCCCATTAGATCTCGTGAAAATTTAATGTGCTGAGTGTGTTGTTCATGAGGTGTTTTTAATAGATGAGTGTTTAGCCCTCGGGAATGCCAGATGAATACATTAATGATGGGCCCCCAGGGGCTGGGGGAACAGGTGGCTCACTGGGTGAAAGTCACTTTTCCTTATTTGTAGCTTATCTTTAAAGGGATTTCTCCCTTTACTTCTCTTCCTGAGGTGACCGCGAGGCCGCCAGGTTCTGTGGGGCTTTAGCTGGATTTTGTGCTCTCAGCCCGAAGGACACAGCACCCTCCCCCCTGGGAAATGGTTGGATCAAATGAGTACTCCCAACGCAGCCTTGGTTTGGGGAGATCCAAACAGACTTTGGGGGACTTTGTGGCTGGCTTCTCCCCCAGTGTCATCATGGGTGTGACTGGTGTGAACATGAGCAAGTCACACATGCGAGCTGACTTCAACAAGGGGGGCGCTGAGCATCTGCGAACACTAATGGTCTGCGATGAGCTGGCCGGTCACAGTTGGAATCCCCTGAGAGCCCCAGGGAAGGTGACCTGGTCACGGGAGGGGGGCCCTGAGAGAAGGTGACCTGGTCACGGGGGGGGGGGCCCTGAGAGAAGGTGACCTGGTCACGGGGAGGGTGCCCTGAGAGAAGGTGACCTGGTCATGGGGGGACCCTAGAGAAGGTGACCTTGTCACAGGGGGGTCAGCCCTAGAGAAGGTGACCTGGTCATGGGGGGGCCTAGAGAAGGTGACCTGGTCATGGGGGCCCTAGAGAAGGTGACCTGGTCATGGGGGGGGGGGGTCCTAGAGAAGGTGACCTGGTCACGGGGGCGCCTAGAGAAGGTGACCTGGTCACAGGGGGCCCTAGAGAAGGTGACCTGGTCACGGGGGGCGCCTAGAGAAGGTGACCTGGTCATGGGAGGGGGCCCTAGAGAAGGTGACCTGGTCACAGGGGGCCCTAGAGAAGGTGACCTGGTCATGGGGGGGCCCTAGAGAAGGTGACCTGGTCATGGGGGGGCCCTAGAGAAGGTGACCTGGTCATGGGGGGGCCCTGAGAAAAGGTGACCTGGTCATGGGAGGGGACCCTAGAGAAGGTGACCTGGTCACAGGGGCCCTAGAGAAGGTGACCTGGTCATGGGGGGTCCCTAGAGAAGGTGACCTGGTCACGGGGGCGCCTAGAGAAGGTGACCTGGTCACAGGGGGTGGGGGCCCTGAGAGAAGGTGACCTGGTCACGGGGGGCCCTAGAGAAGGTGACCTGGTCACGGGGGGGGGCCTAGAGAAGGTGACCTGGTCACGGGGGGCCCTAGAGAAGGTGACCTGGTCACGGGGGAGCCCTGAGAGCCCCGGAGGATGGGGCCTGACCGCGCTCCTGCCTGGTGTGAGGTGGAGCCCTCTGCGTCCCCTGCGAGGAGGCCCGGGCTGTTTCTGAGCGTTTGTGAGACCGCAACCCCGAGAAAGCGGCCGGCTGTGTTTCTCCAAATCCCCGCAGCCTCCAGGTCTCCCCGGCAGCGCCGACGCGGGCAGAGGGACGGTCTGTGCTGGCGGCCTTCTTCAGGGAGAAGGGGCACCACCCGCCCCCTCCCGCGGCGCATGCTGAAGGGCAGCACAGCCTCCATCGGCCAGCTTCGGGACACCCATTTCCTTGGGGGAGCCCCGCACCAAGGGGTCCTCTCCACACCTGCCGGCTCCTGGAGGCCCAGGCGGCTCACACAGACGGAGGTCACGTTTTCTCTCTTCATTGCGTCCCCTTTGCTCACTGGGCTGGGCGCCGTGGTGTGTCCTGCAGTGCTGTCTCTGGCTGGACCCTCCAGGACACCCAGCGGACGCATCCGCTCGCACGGGCCGCCCTCCAGTCCCCACTGTGCTGGGTCCCGGTCGGGCTCCCCGCGCAGCCCCAGCCCTCCACCAGAGCCCTTCCGCAGGAGCCTGGGCTGCACACGCTTCCCTGCGTCTCCGTTGATGTCAGGACACGGGCTCTGCGAATATCCTTGCTGTGTATTTCTTTCCAGGTCTTTGACCGGGATTGTGGCTCTCCAAGAGCCTTAAGAATCTGCCCTGGGCCACCCCTCCTGGCAGCATCTCACTCAGACCTTACGGGTTCCACCAGGAGCCCCTGGTGGTTTTTCATTGGTCGTTGTGTTTTGATGTCGGAGGGGAAAACCCGTTCTGTTGAAAATCAAAGA
Source organism: Eptesicus fuscus (assembly GCF_027574615.1). NCBI lineage: Eukaryota > Metazoa > Chordata > Mammalia > Chiroptera > Vespertilionidae > Eptesicus > Eptesicus fuscus. The sequence goes on along the minus strand of NC_072484.1, from coordinate 2,966,699 downwards.
CTTGATCAAAGCGCTTGCTCTTTGTGATTCCCTTGAAAACTGCAACTTTGCCCAGGGCCTGCGTCATGTCTTCACTCATCGGCAGATATTCACCGAGAGGCGGACTGTGGCCAGAGATGGTGATGCGGGGAGCCAGCCGGGGACCCAGGATGCCGACGAGGGGACGGCAGCTGTGCTGGCTAAACCGCCGTGGCCAGACACCGCAGGGAGCGTCCATGAGCCTGCAGGCGCTCAGTCCTGACGATGGCCATTCCCAGGAGGTGCTAACGCCATCCCGTTTCATAGACGTCAGGAAGCCGAGGCGCGGGGAGGGGCAGGGGGTTGCCACATTTCGGCAGTGAGTGGGGACTTGCGTTCGCAGCCAGTTCGTTCTGGCTCGTGGAACCCTCTGGGCAGTGCCACCCCGGGCTGCGCAGAACCAGCCCACAGCCCGCTCCGTCAGGAGGTCCTGGCTGAGCACTAAGTTTGGGTGGGATTCTGCCCTGATTGATGGAGTCCTTCCAGCAACAAGTGCAGGGACCCGGCCGGGCCATGGCTCTGTGTGGGATCGGCGCCAGCCCAGCTCGTGAGGGCTCCGGTGCCCCACATCCTCGCCCACTCTCGTGATTGTCCGAACATCTCTGACACACCGGTCACACTGCTCTGAGCAGTTGCATGTTGAGTCACAAAACTGGTGCCCACAAGAGCACCCACCGCACTTCCTGTCCCCACGAGCAGGGGCGCCGCAGGGGTCGGAGGCTCCGAGCAGCGCCCCTCCTGCTCCCCGCGGTGCTCTGGGCGTAACTTCATTACTTAATGGGCCAGGAGGGATGATGGCTGAGGCCAGACCCAAGCGGTCCCCACGGACTCACTTCTAACAATGCATTTAAACCACCACAGGGGATTGCCTCGTGGGCTGGGAACTGTGACCAAGAACCTTCCGACATTTTATGCTTATAAAGGGAGTTGGAGAGTAATGACATTTAAAGAGGCATCTCAGTGGGGAAGACTGGGGTCATTTGGGGGCCACAGCCTCTGAAGCAGGTGGACAAGGTGTGCCTTTGTCATGCTCTGGGCTGGGCACCCGTGGGTGGGTGAGCAGTGGACCTACCTGTAAACCCTCCTTCGCCTGGTGAGAGGCTCCCGCCCACGGGGAGCCTTTCTGGACTGTACTCGGCTCTTTACCACGCGGCACCTAAGGAGAGGCAGGCGAGACGAATGGGCAGTGAAGCTCTTTGGAGAGAGGTGTGAATGAGCCCCTTCCCAGGGGATTTGCACTTTTTCTTCACAATGAAAAGTGCTCGGCCCTGCTCATTCTTCTCACCTGAGCTTGAGTCACCTCTTGTAGGAAATGTGTCCAGCTCCCATTACGTGCTCTCTCCTGCTCCCCAAACACTTACCTGGCTGCCACGATGCACCTGTGCATTCGATTCATTGATTGATGTCTGAGAGCCCAGGTGGGCCGTGAGCCCAGGTGAGCCGTGAGCCCAGGTGAGCCGTGAGCCCAGGTGAGCCATGAGCCCAGGTGACCCGTGAGCCCAGGTGGGCCGTGAGCCCAGGTGAGCCATAAGCCCAGGTGAGCCGTGAGCCCAGGTGAGCCGTGAGCCCAGGTGAGCCATGAGCCCAGGTGACCCGTGAGCCCAGGTGGGCCGTGAGCCCAGGTGAGCCATAAGCCCAGGTGAGCCGTGAGCTCAGTGAGGTCAAGCACCGCGTCTAGCTTTGCTCATCAGCACCACTCCAGCACCCAGCACAGAGTAGATGGCTGTGTTAGTTTGGGGGTTTGCAAGGTGACTCCAGGCCAAGGGTTAGAGGGAAAGTGCTCCCAGGAGACACTCGTGACAGACAGGGAAAGCCACACAGGGAAGGGGCCGGGGCCAAGGCGAGGGGGTGCCGAGGGCAGCTGCTCCTCAGAGTTGGCCCCACCCAGAGGCCAGGGGACTGGGGGTGGCTTGTGTGATGTTGGTCATTGGCTCAGGCCAGCTTCTGTGCCTGCTACGGGTCAGTGCAGGGCCGTGTTCTGCTCGCCCCCCGAGACACGCCTGGAGGAGCAGGCTGCCACCTCATTCAAAATCTGCACAATTTCTGATGTGCTCCGGCGCAGGGCAGCGTTGAAGCGTCAGCCACAGTCCGTTGGTGGTCACGGGAGCACGTTTACAATTCCCACAGCCAGAATGCTGTGAAATACGCCATCTTTACCAAATTTCTAATTTAAGGCTAAGTTCAAAGTTTGCACACTGATCGAACCTTTGTGTTCCTGGCTCGTTCAAATCTGCATGAGTCACACCCGAGATAACCAGGGGTGTGTGTTATCTCGTCGTGTGGTGTCCGGACCAGCTTCCCCTGGACTCCAGGCACCCAGCTCTGCAGAGGGCTGGCGTGAAGGGAGACGCCAGGCTGGGCGCTGCAGAGGGAGCTGCCACAACAGCGGGAGCTTCAGGACGTTCTGAGCAGACAGGCTCCGTCTGCAGGGCAGGCTCCCAGGCTGGCCTGTCACCGTGTGACTTCCCAGAAAGCATGCACTGTGGACCTGTGGCTTTTGGGTTGTATCCATCTCACTCTTCACTTCCATGAAAATTGCCAGTGGAGCCAGGGTCCGGCCACGGCCCATGGTGAGGCAGGTGGCCATGATGACGGAAGCACAGACACCTGCAGGCATTGGAGCCCAACACCCTCTGCTCTGTGGTGGGAGCTCTCCAACAGCTGCCGCAAATCAACTGCTCGGTGCCGGAACGAGCAGAGCCAGGCAGAGTGTAGGGTGGCAGAGACTCACCCAGTTCAGGAAGGAGGCAGTGTGGTAAGTCCCGGACACCTGCCTTGTTCTGGTGGGATCATCCATCCCCAAAGTGCCTGTACCAGCTCCCCATGGTTAGGGGCTGGGAACGTGAGCAGCGCCTTTCCTTCGGGTTCTCAAATGCTGGCTGACGCCTTGCCAGGCCTCCCTGGATTCTGTTTCAGAGCCTGGGCAGCGAGTTACACAGGATGCATGTGGTCTCTGTTTTCATGGTCAGTTAGCTAAGAGGGACATTAAATGAACACACACATCAACAGCTAATGGTGAAACCAAGATGGCAGCATAGGTAAACACCTAAACAGCTGCCTTGCACAACCACTTCAAAGCTACAACTAAAAGACAAAACGGACATCATCCAGAACCACAGGAAGGCTGGCTGAGTGGAAATTCTACAACTAGAAGGAAAGAGAAAAGCACACTGAGACTCAGAGGAGCTGCGGAAGTAAAGTGCAGAGGTATGGAGGCGCGAGAGGAAAGGGCTGGCAACTGAGGACTCAGTTGTCTTTTTCAATATGGAGGGAGACACAAGCTCCTGACTGCTCTGAAATCCAGTTCCGGGCAAGACTCTGGGGACCCAGACTCATACTGGGGAGAAACTAGACTGTCTGGCATCGGGCGGAACTCGAGGGCGGTTTTCTCTCAGAGGTGCTTACAGTGATTACCGAGGGACACTGAGATCCAGGAGCCTCTTAGGGCAGGGCTGAGAATCAGCCATAGCTGTTTGCTCCGCCCTGTTGATTCCCTGAGACCCCACCCCACCCAAGCTGTGCGCAGAGGCTTTTGCATATGAATGGCCTGGCCCTTTGCAATCTAAAATGACCTAACAAACTGTAGCTGGGTCAGAGAGACTCAGAACATCCAAAAGAAGGCCCAAGGCCCCACAGCAGCTTGCATTGCTTCACAGCTGGGCCTCATCTGGGCACCTCCAAAACCCAAACAAAGAAGAGGAATCTGCAGATCTCTCTGTAGCTCCTGCTGGGTGGCCTCAGGCAGAGGCTAAATTTGCACCTCCTTGGAGATCCAAGAGGTAGTATACCCAGGGGTCAGAGTGGGACCATCCAGATTAAAACTCTTCAGATCCATAAGGGACACACACAGGGGGCAGACTCAGTGAGCACCAAAGCCCCACTGAAGCAAGTCTTGCCCCATAAGGGTGTCTCTAGCAAAGAAGTTCTTCCATCACAGATACAACTGATCCTCAGAGCCAATTGGTCTGGAGGTCAATTCCTCCCAGTGATACCAACAACAATCAAGGCTTAACTACAACAAGACTGTGCACACAGCCCACAAAGGAGTGCACCAAGAGTGTCTACCTCAGGTAATTGGGGAGGCTGAGCCACTGGGCCCTATAGGACACCTAGCACACAAAGCCACTCTATCAACACAGGAAAGCAGCCAAAATGCGGAGACAAATAAACAGATCACAAATGACAGAAATGGAGGAAAGCAAACTACTGGATATAGAGTTCAAAACTACGGTTATAAGATTTTTCAAGAATCATCTAGAAACCACCGATAAATTTAGTGAGACCCTAGAGGATATGAAAAAGGACCAACTAGAAATTAAGCATACACTGACTGAAATAAAAAATAATATACAGAGATCCAACAGCAGATTAGAGGATCACAAGAATCAAGTCGAAGATTTGAAATACGAAGAAGCAAAAAACACCCAACCAGAAAAGCAAAAAGAAAAAATAATCCAAAAATATGAAGATAGTGTAAGGAGCCTCTGGGACAACTTCAAGTGTACCAACATCCGAATTATGGGGGTGCCAGAAGAAGAGAGAGAGCAAGATACTGAAAACCTATTTGAAGAAATAATGACAGAAAACTTACCCCACCTGGTGAAAGAAATAGACTTACAACTCCAGGAAGCCCAGAGAACCCCAAACAAAAAGAATCCAAAGAGGACCACACCAAGACACATCATAATTAAAATGCCCAGAGCAAAAGACAAAGAGAGAATATTAAAAGCAGCAAGAGAAAAACAGTTAGTTACCTACAAGGGAGTACCCATATGACTGTCAGCTGATTTCTCAACAGAAAACTATGCAGGCCAGAAGGGAGTGGCAAGAAATATTCAAAGTGATGAATAGCAAGAACCTACAACCAAGATCACTCTACCCAGCAAAGCTATCATTTAGAATTGAAGGTCAGATAAAGAGCTTCACAGATAAGAAAAAGCTAAAGGAGTTCATCACCGCCAAACCAGTATTATATGAAATGCTGAAAGGTATTCTTTAAGAAGAGGAAGAAGAAAAAAGTAAAGATAAAAATTATGAACAACAAATACATATCTATCAACAAGTGAATCTAAAAATCAAGTGAATAAAAAATCTGATGAACAGAATAAACTGGTAAATATAATAGAATCGGGCATAGAAAGGGAGTGGACTGACAATTCTCGGGGGGAAAGGGGTGTGGGGTGTGCGGGAAGAGACTGGACAAAAATCGTACACTTATGGATGAGGACACTGTGGGGGTAAGGGCATGGGGTGGGGGTGGGAAACGGGTGGAGGGGAGCTATGGGGGGGAAAAGGAGGAACAACTGTAATAATCTGAACAATAAAGACTTATTTTTAAAAAACAGCTAATTATAAATTGCACTGAAGACTATGGCGGAAAAAATAGCAGCAAACCTGACAGATGGGTATGGAGGATGAGACCACAGGGGGTGAATAGGAGTTCGTTGAGGAAAAGTGTTGCCTCCAGAGGGACTGGCATGGGAGGCAGCCCTGTGGTGTGAGAAACGTGGTGAGTCGGAGCAGACAAGAAAGAGCTACAACTGGAGCATAGCGGGGAGGGCATGGTGTGAGGTAAGCTTAGAAAGCAGCGGTCAGGAGGTTGGGGTCACAGTTGGATTTGGTGTTTCATCCTGAACGTCACTGTGACATTAAGTGTGGGAGTGGTGTCAGACCCTGTTTGCCTCGTGAGGCAGGAATCCAGGCATGGGAAAACCAAGGAGGCAGGCGGCTGCAGAGTTGCTGAGGGAGACTGAGGCTGGCCTGGGCCCCCAGGTTAATGTGGGGGGCAGGGAAAGGGATCAGGATCAGAAACTATTCCTTCTCTCCCTCTCCCTTCTTAGAGCGCCCACTGGAACTGTTTCCCTGAAGACATTGCCAAAGGGACCACTGAAGGCAGGAGTTGGCAAATGAGGGCCCGTAGACCAAATCCGCCTGCCATTGGTTTCTGTAAAAACAGTTGCATTGAAGTGTAGCCCTGCCTCGGAACTGGCACGCCATCGACAGCTGCGTTCACCCTGTGGCAGCCGAGTGGGGGCGTCGCAACAACGTGGGGCCATGGAGTCCGAGATATTTACTCTCTGGCCCTTCCCAGAAAACACGTGCCTATTTCTGACCTCACCTAACCGAGTGTAGAACATGTTTCAAAACACAAATCGTTTGGCTCAGAATCTTCCCAGCATTTAAAATGTGTTTAATTCCTCTAAAAAAAAAAGGCTAAAGTGTGCATATTTCTAAAAAAGTAACACTTGTCTGTCCTTAAGCTTTGACTGATGTGCTAGAAGAACCTCATCTCACACCTGAGCTTTAGAGTCAGGGTTGGGCCCTGGCCGGTGTGGCTCCGTTGGTTGGCGCGTCATCCCATGAACCAAAAGGTCACCTGCTCAGGGCACATGCACGGAGTGCAGGAGGCAGCCAATCAGTGTTTCTCTCTCACATCGATGCTTCTCTCTCTCTCTTTCCCTTTCCCTTCCTCTCTCTCTAAAATCAATAAAAACATATTTTTAAAAATTAAAAAAAAAAAAGAAAGCCAGGGTTGGGACTCGGGCGTTGAAGAAGTCAGACAATATTATTTGTCTAAACTGACACTGCTCTGCTGATCTGCTCCTGAAACACTCATTGTTCTCTTCTGTCAAACTCAGTCCTTAGGAGGGTGTCTGGCAAAGCAGTTTTTAAGTCTTTGCAGAGTCTTGGGCATCTCCCAAAAACATTTGTGTATTTGTGTGTGTGTGTGTGTGTGTGTGTGTGTGTGTGTGTGTGTGCGTGTGTTAATCCGCACCCCAGGATATTTTTCCATTGATTTTTAGGGAGAGTGAAAGAGAGAGGGAAAGACAGAAATAAACATCAATGTGAGAGAAACACATCAATTGGTTGCCTCCTGCACGGGCCCAACAGGGTCTGGGCCGGTGAGGAACCTGCAACCAAGGTACGTGCCCTTGGCCAGAATTGAACCCAGGACCCTTTGGTCTGCAGGCTGACGCTCTAGCCACTGAGCCAAATCAGCTAGGGCCCAAAAGCATTTGTATAAGAATTTGTGTGCGTGCAAATACCTGGCGTCCTACTAGGCCCCGTAGCAACGAAGGGCTGGCATGATGCAATGACGAGGCAGCTTTCCCAGGTGTCCCCCCGCTTCCCGGACCCGACCTCTTCATGTGTAACTCCTGGTTCGAAGCTCTGTGCGCTGTGTCTCAGAGCCGCTTTATTTACGGAGCTCAGCTGATTTTCACTTGGAGCACTGGCCATATGTCTGGCAGGCACCCGGGCCCGCTGGCAGAATCACGGGGTTGATACTAAGCAGATGGGCCTTCTAGTGAGATGCGCTGTTTTTTCCACCAGACATGTGAGGGGAAAGAAAGCACGTTAATCACTTTAATAACGTCTTGATTTTTCCACTGGTGTCCCAGGCACAAATGATGCCCAGTTATCTGGTCCTGATTTCAGCATCCTTGCTGGGGAGGGTGGGGAGGGATGGGAGGGAGGGTGGTGCTCAGACAGCTGGAAGAAGCTTAGAGACTTGGGAAAACTTGAGGCCCAACCTCTGCTACGATCTTAGAGAATCCTGTTATCTTTGGAACAGAGATATCGGGGAGGATCTTGTATATTCCCAAACTACGTCGTCATTAACACTACTCAGCAGGAGTGCGTTCCTCGGGTCTATTGCGCCAGCTGCGTTTGACAGCTTTCGTGTGGTTATTGCTATCTGGGCATCAAGGTGTGAATAGGGTTGCCCGGCCCATCTGTTTAGGAAAAGCTGGCTCAACGGACGAATAGGAGTGCTTACTGCAGGACTTCTCAGAGCCTTTCCTCTGATGCTATGTGGTGGGACTCTTCAGGAAAGGCTTTGAGTGTAGACAGTGCTTTCCACCCACAAAGCATCCCCCATGCTAGGGTTCCATGGAACACACTTTGGGAAACGCTGTTGCCATGCCCAGATGGTGAACATTAGATCAGTGAGCCTGAATGCCAGTCCCAGACCCAGCACTTAAGAGCTGTGTGGCTCCGCCCTCAGTCTCCACTTCCTGACTGTGAAATGGAGCTGAAAAGGTCATCCCGCCCCCTAGGGTTGTCTGCTGGAACTCACAAAGAATTCCACGGCCACCCCTGGGACATTTAAAAATCTCATCTACGTCAGGCAGGATCCGACTCACATACTCCAGGGCCTTGCTTCCTCCTCTGTGTTTCTTACACCTCCACTGATGAGCAAGGGAGAGGGCTGCCATCCGTGTTAAGGGTGGCTGCCGGAAGAGGTGACAGCCAGCGGAGGCCTGGTGGTTGCTGAGGAATTGCAATTATTCCGCGTTGAGGGGCCCAGGTGGTTGTTGATAACCACGGACCTGCGTTTCAATTTTGTTTCAGTTTTCATATCTCAGGATGAGTCTCTCATTCATTCATTCCTTCATTCACTCACTCACTCCTTCATTCCTCCAACCATGTGCCAGGCACTGTGCTGGGTGCCAGAGGAGGAGGGAGAGGTGCTGTTCGGGTCCTGGTCTTCGGCACCGGGACAGTAGCGGTGCTTCTGACATGGGCCATCACTGACCAGGGTTCTGATGGGTGTGCTCTCAGCCCAGGACAGCCGGCAGAAGCCCTGGGAACGCAGCCCCCCTCCCCCAGGAGTTGTCCCCTTTGAATGAATTAGCCCTTCTTGCTGCCTCCGCCTGCCCTGCCTGCCCCACCCGCCCCGCCCAGTTCAGTTCCACCATGCTGAGAAGCGACAGTACTCCTTCCTGGATGTGCTCACGTGGAGCCCTAGTTCTGTTCATATTGATCAGTGCTCCCAAGTATCCCCTCTCCCGTTGTTACACAAGAATCTTCCAGGAGGAGTGGACCAGGCCAGGCAGGGATGGTTATGCATCTGGGAGACTTCAGATCTGTTTGAAGATGTGGCTTGGGAGGTCCAGACAGACCCGTCCTGGCGGCGGGGCGGTTAGAACGCCCAGCACTTGCTTTGTAGACGCCGTCAAGCTGTGTCTTGCAGCCGGGACATGTGCCACTGGTCTTTTGGACCCTAAATGCCCTGACTTTACCACAGTTGCTGCTATAATGACCTCTGCCCTCCCTGCTTCTCCTCCCTCATCCTGTGTCCCTGACGACAGTATCTGTTCCCTGTGCTCTAACCAGGGGTCAGGATAAGGGCTTTGGCCGCATGACCTGGGGAAAGAATTTCACTTCTCTTTGCCTCCATTTTTGCCTTTGAAATGTGGGCAATGAAAACAGTCACCTGTCCTCTAGGGTCTGGGTGGGAACGGGACGAGCTCATCCATGCTAGGGGCTCAGGGCACAGCTTGTCACACGCACGGGCCATGATGGTGGCAGCAAAACAAAGCTTGGTCTTCCCGGTCTTCCATGGGCGTCCATGTCTCCCCTTGATCCCTCTCCCTGTTCCGAGGAGGACTCTGCTTTGGTGATATCTCTGGTTCCCTCCCTCCTTTCTCCACTGGCCCCACTGCCCTCACCTGCCTGTTGCCTCTCAACCAGCCTCCCTGCCTTCGGTCTTGTTCCCCTGCAATCTGCCCATTGCCCCAACATTCTGTGAGGCCTTCCCACAATGCTAATCTCACAGCAGATTCCCCAGTGATTCCTGCACCCTCAGGGCTCCTGTCACGGCCACACACAGCTCCTCATGGCCAGGGCACAGCCTCGCTCCATCCCCTCCATTCCGGCAGCCAGGCACTCCGGCCTAAGAGTTCTCAGATTCAAGTGCACAGACCCTGCCAGCAAATTAGTATATGAAGGACAACATGGCCTCGTTATTTTTCTCATGTATCAATATGTGTTTAATTAAAAGATTCTTTTCTTACTTTGAGATTATATCCTTCCTATTAGTTATGGATGCTAGTTTTGTGTATGTTTATTTGTGTGTGTGTGTTGGTCATTAGTCAACACCATAGAAAGTTGGCATCTCACTTTTATGCATGGAAATGTTACTCAACCTCAGGCTAGGGACATCAGCTCTCACTTCCCTGCATTACTCCCCATTCTCCAGTCACAATGTCCTGTCAGGCTTTGATGGATCTGCACCTTTCATTCAACACCTACTCAATCTGCAAGGCCCAAGTCAAATGCCCCCCTTCTCAGAGTTTTCAGAACTGCTTCTCAGAAGTGTTTGCTCTGCAGTTGCAATCCCCGTCTATTCTTCCTGCTGATTCCATGCACAGGTTCCCCTGTGGTCAGTGAGCCACCAAAGCAGGGAGTCCGGCACCACTTCCTTCTGCGTCGGGGCAGAGACGGAGTCAGGGAAGACACCGAGGCCACACGCTGTTGTTCCTTATCCCGGCTTCTCATTTACAGCTTCAGTAGCGCATGTCTGTTTTGAGGGGTACCTCATTGTTCCCTTGTTCATTGTCTTCCTGCTCCCTTGATAAGCAGGTGAGCTTCATGCCACGTGAGACAGCACCTCGTGTTGACTGGATTCAAACTCAGCACGGCCCTGGTGCACAGCGGGCCTCCGCTGATATTGATGAGTGAGTTGGTGAGTGAATAAATAAACACTCAGAAATCATGTTCCAACATGTCTAATACAGATGGTGCCTGTCTCCCGAGAGGCCAGCCATGCAGCACGTGGCATTGGTGCCTGACCTGTCTCCTTCCACTGTGCTTTAAGGCCAGGTGTCCTGGGGATGTGGAAAGAGGAGTCAGGGTTGGGTCAGTGGTCAAGAGGCAAGAAAGCAGAAATGCCTGGCATGACTAAGGGGTGGACTTTGGACTCAGATGGACAGGGCTAGGTCCTGGCTCCCGCACGAGCATCCCAGGTTCACAGGTTGAGCAGGTGTGTTTATTGGAGCACTTCATGGGTACTGGGCATCGGTGAAGATGCCAGGGACACAGTGATGGGCAAGACAGCCACGGTGCCTGTGCTCATGGAAAAATAACAATAATCCCTGCACCCAGGATGATATCAGAGTGGCCATGGCTGGGATGGAAGGGAATATTATAAATAAGAGAGTTGGCCCTGCGCCAGGCTTGAAGATGAGCTGTAAGCTCAGTGAGTGAGGCTGTGGCATTGGTGTTCCTCGCTGCCTATTCTAGAACGTGCCTGACTTGCAGGTTTATGGGATCCACCAATGGGAGGTGGGTGGTGTTGGGTACTGGGGACGAGCTCCAGCTGCCCTGAGCCTGATAGGGGACTGGGAGGGGGCGGCGCCTGTGCCTTCAGCTCGGTGCGTAATGTCAGCAGGCGCCCACCGATGTCCCATCCTTCGCCTGGGCACCCAGGGCCCTGCCTGCCCCGAGGCTGTGTGTTGTACCTCCTCACGCCCCTGTGGAAACACTTTCATTAATTAACGGCTAATGTATCACAGGCAGCAGAGGTGCCGGGACTTAGCACCTGAGCTATTTAGAGGGCAGCGGGCCTGCTAATGTATCTTCCCCGTGGATCCTCCCAGGGTGAGAAGGGCAGGGCATTCCCTGGCAACTCCAGAGACACTCAGAGATTCAGAGGCCGCGATGGAGGGAAGCGGCAGCATGCCCAGCCCGCCCTTCTCTAGGGGCACACATGTAGGGGTGCATGCACACCCACCCAGGTATGCACATGCTCACCCACATACGTAAGTGCCCGCCATGCAGGTCCACACATTCCCACACACCCCATCTCCTACATACCCACCCACACACCCACCCACATTCATACCCACCCTCAGGCGTGCGGAGCCTACTCCATGCCCAGAAGGACCCAGGCCCACCTCCGCTCACTGGGACCCCCATGCCCACAGTTGTTGACACACTCGTGCCCTCTCTGCTCTCAGGTGTTTATATGGAATTCCTGCACTGAGCGGCACAGGCTTGCTCCTGAACTTTCTATTCTTGGGTTGCCAGTCACAGTGTTCAGGAGCCCTCACCGGCCTGGCCCTGGCCTGAGCCACCTGGGGAGGTGGGGAGCAGGTGTGTCCTCTTTCAGACCCCTGGGCTTGGGGGTCTGTGCTTCCTGATGAGAGCAAGCCCCGAGGGGTCCCCCAGACTAAGCATGCTGCACGCCCAGCACATGAATGAATCAGGCCTTTGGAGCAGAAGGTCCCCAGGCCCTCACGGCTGCATTCTTCCTCCAAGCACTTGACCTCACTCTTCCTGCATCTGGTGACCTGGCCCAGGGGCTCAGCAATGCAGGTAGCAAGTGGGGTGGGATTTGTGGTCCGATCTGTGGTCTGTCCTTTGTGCTGCTCCTTTCTGCTTTGCCCACCGGGAAGCTCAGAGCTGCCCGTGTGCCCTCCTCTGGTGCCCGTGTGAGGTCTCTACCCCTGGCCGCTGTGGCCCCATCCAAATCCCCTTTCTCTGGTTTTCCTCCATGTTCATTTTACCTTGTTAGGCATGTGTTTCTCATACCTGCCACCCTTCCTTGGTGGACCAGGCGAGGAGGTATAAAGAAAGGGGTGATAATGCTCCATCATTCCCAGCTCATCTCTGGGATCTTGACTTCGTCTTCAAATGAACCCCCGGCTTGGGGAGACCTGGCCATGTCTGCAGATTATGCCCACAGTGCCTTCAGACAGCCAGCGCTCCCGGAACAGGTGGCACTGGCCGTTCCGCTCCATCTGGCGCCTGTGGGCGCAGGAAGGAATATCAGGGAATAAACTGTCTCCAGGAAAGGAGGACCGGCTGCATCCTACACACCTGGTGAGGAGCTGGGGCAAGGATGGAGGAGGGATCCTGCCTGGCACCCTTGGGTCCCCCTGGCTTGATCATCCCTCTCCTGCATGTCCCAGGCTCCTACTGGGTGCAGGGCCTCAGATTACAGCAGAAAACAATGGAGAATGTCATTCCTTTGGTGCCTTACTGGTTGCTGAGCCTGGAGGGAGAGGTTCCGAAATAAGACACCCAAGTTTGTCCTGGATAAAATACCTCCCACCCGGCCAGGGTTGGTCTATGGACCAGCTGTGGCTGCAGCCCCTGCACACACGACTCATGGTCAATTAACAGAAAGAGAGAGAGAGAACACACCCGTTGGCCTGGCCCCGTTGGCTGGCCCGTCCTGACTAGTGTCCCATTGTCGACTCCCGCCCTGGGTGATACATTGCCTTAGTCATGTTTTGTTTTCCATTCTATCTTAAAAAAAAAAAAAAAAACCCTCTCATACGGCCTGTGGGGAGCCCACGCCATCCTCTCTCCCAGTCCCTCTTCCCCCCGCCCCCACAGACTGTCCCTGAGACACAGCAGGTGTCTGCTCACACCGTCTGCTTTATCTTCCCAAGTCTGTGCATGGTTCTCAGAAGGAGGGACGATGACCCAGCGGCACCCTGTCCACGGGCATGTGATTGCCACCAGTCTCCTGTGTGGCAGCAATGCTGTGAGCTTCCTCGGCCCCGTCTCTCTGCTCCCTGCTGAGCGTGCCAATGGCCTCATTTTCTGAATGAGGAAGGGATCCGGTCGCTTCGCTCTGTCCACTCCTGGACTTAGTCATTCTCCGCTGTCCACGAGGAGCATGGCCAGGCCTGCCCGGGGCCGTGGCAGAGCTGGCAGCCGAGCGGGCGGGGTGGGTGCCAGCTCGTTGCGGCTCCTTGGTGGCCGTGTGGGTCACTTCTGGAGCAGGGGCCAGGGCTGGACCTCACCTGGGACAGGGGGAAGACAGACTTCCTGAGGAGGCCAGGTCAGCTGAGCAGCTGAAGGGCACAGAGCACAGAAGCAGTGGCAGGGCGAGCAGCACAGGTGGAGGGCGCAGCACGAGCAAAGGTCCTGGGGTGGGAGAGTTCCGCCCTGGAACTCTCTGTCTTCAGATTGCTGTGCTGCAGGCAGAGTCCGGTTAGGGCTTCCGGTGGGCTGTGGGGGGGCTGCAGGGGAGGGGCTCACAGAAGGAAAATGAAACACACGCTCTCTGAGGGCTGGCACGGGCCACCCGGGACACGCCCGGCTCTGCAGAATTGCAGTGGCTCCTCAGGGAGTCATGTGGGATTGGTGACCCCTGAGCCCCCTCGGTGTTGTCTTACAGATGAGATGGACCCCACGCCCCCAGTGCGCTCAGAATATCTGGTCTCAGGGATTCGCACGCCCCCTGCCAGGAGGAACAGCAGGCTGGCCACCCTGGGCAGGATCTTCAAACCCTGGAAATGGAGGAAAAAGAAAAATGAAAAACTGAAGCAGACGACGTCCGGTGAGCCCTGGGAACGTGGTGGGTGTCATTGTTGCTGTGCTTTTTGTGGCCGATGTCCCCCCAGCCCCACACGGGACGGGCTGCCGTGGCCTCTGACAGCCAGGAGCTGCTCAGCCTCCCCGGGTCGCTCCCTCCAGCGGGCCTTCCAGGCCCATCCACCTGCTGGGACAGGTCAGCACCATGACCCACTTACCACCCAGACCCTAGGGGCACACACGTCACCCGGGACCTCGTGAAAAAGCCAGGGCCAGGCTGCGCCGAGACCCTGGCTTGTCACAAGCTCTCCTGGCTGACCCGCCCTCCCCCTGCCCCCCGAGGAACAAGCACCCAGCCTTCCTGCACAGGAACCCACTTTGACCACTCTGGGCCCGGGGCCCCCAAGAGCCCCCTGGAGGTTTGGAGGGCGGCCCTCGGCTCTGCACTCTTCCTGAAGAGGCTCCCTGCGGGTACGGGGGTACCGTGTCCCCATGCCCTCCCCTTAGAGGACCTGCAGGTCCCCCACGCACCTCCGGCTGCTCCTCTCACCTCGGGGGAGTTGTGCCGCTGCCCCCGCAGGCACACTGGGAACTGTGACAATAAGACAACCGATAGAGGGCGCGTGTGGCCGCAGCGAACTGGCCATAACAGCACATAGCAACAGAGCGCGTTCCTAATGCACAGACTCCGCAGCACCTGTGGCCAGTGCTGTTGCTGCGACCTGACCTGCCCGTTAGGGAAGGACAGGCTCAGAGGGAGGACGCACTCGTGGGGCCAGGCGCCCGGAGTAGCCTGGCCGCCCTGCTCAGTCCGGCCCCTGGACCACAGCGTATCCGTGGTGAAGGGAAGGTCGGCCTTGAGAAGCAAACCCAGGGGAGACAGCATCTCACCCACAGGCCCTCGCTGGCGCCTCTCAGCTCTGCTGGGAGCCATTCGTGAGCGGCTGCTCGTGTGCCATCGGCTCCGGCCGTGGGGACTTGCCCTGGTGAGTGCTTGGCTCGGGCCGTTTGCCGCTGAGGTTTCGGGGTCTCCATTTCCTTCCCGGGGCTCAGAGGCTGCCGGAGACAAAGCCAGTGGGGGACCGCTCGTAGTAGCAGTTGGTCCTCCTCTCACCTTTTTACACTTTTTACGTAATTATTATTAGTTTTGTTAGTCCGCACCCAAGGATATTTTTTCCATTGATTTTTAGAGAGACTGGAAGGGAGAGAGGGAGGGAGAAAGGGAGAGACAGAGGCAGAAAGAGAAGCATTGATGTGAGAGAGACATATCGATTGGCTGCCTCCCACATGTGCCCCGACCAGGACCTGGGATTGAACCTGCAGCCCCAGTATGTGTCCTTGATCAGGAGTCAAACCTAGACCCTTTGTTGTTTGGGGTGAGGCTCTAACCACTGAGCCACCGGCCAGGGCTACATAATAATGTTTATTTATTTATTTTCTTTATTGATTAAGGTATGACATATGTGTCCTTATCCCCCCACCACCCCCCTACATGATAATTTTTTTAACCACCCACGAAGTTGATTGACTAATTCTTCTTGTCCAGAATGAGAGCAACAGACACCGTTATTCAGCGAACCTGAGTGCAGGTACACAGCAGCTGGTCAGCCGGGCCCTGCCCGCTTAGAGCTTCCCCTGGTGTCCGGCACAGCCCGGGAGCCATCACGACTCTGGTGGGGCCTCACAGGGGCTGCGCAGCTGCTGGGGCAGAAGTGGGCAGGGTGGGCAAGGCTGGGGGTGGGTGGCCTGAGAAGACGCAGGTGAGGAGGTGACATTGAGCTGAGACGTAATTGGTCCCCTTGAGGAAGGCAAGGAAAAACATTGTAGTGGTGGGAACAGCCCATGCAAAGGCACTGAGTTGGGCAAGAGGAACATCATTTCCTTCCTTTAGTCCAAGTTCCCATCCCGTTCCCTGGGGCCTGCAGTGTGGACAAAACTAAAATCTGAACTCAGACTTTGGGAGGTGCCATCCACCCAAGAAAAGGGAAGAGCATCAGTGGAAGTCCTAGGGAGCCAGAGCAAGGTGACCTCTGTGACCTCAGGGGAGCCCCTGACACTCTCTGGGTTTGACGGCCGCAGCCGTGGGATTGGAGAGGTGAGCTCTGCGTTCTAAGGACACCATGCCATGAAGAGGGGCCTGCGAGGTCATCTGGACGCTGTGCGTCCCTGCAAGGGCATGGAGGGCTCCAGCTTAACCCTGCAGGAGTTCCCCACCTTCAGGCCATTGTCCAAGCATTCAGGAATCCCAGGAACTGGATGCATTCATTTACTTCTAAGCCAGTCTTCCCCCACAGTGAGGGATGTATGTTCTTCAGCATATCAATCCCTGGTTTCCCAGGCAGCCTTGGTTAAGATGAGATGAAGTCAAAACAAAGGTGATTTAAAGAACAACATGAAGCAGTGATTGGGGTGGGGTGAGGATCGGGCTGCACCTGGAAGATGGCTCTCAGAGTTCTGGGAAGCGGAGTCTGAGCCCCTCGGTGTTGTGGGGGCTCGGGCAGTGGGCACCCCGTCTCCTGAGATGGGGACAGCAGACCCTCACAGCTGCACCTCAGGTCATTGGGAAGACCGCGCGTCAGGGAGGTGACACCTGCATCGGAGCTGGCCCCGAGCCACCCAGTGCTGGCGGGGTGATGGGTCCCCGGCGCTCAGACCTCACCCTCGGGCTGCTCTTCCCTTTTCTCGGGTGGATGGCACCTCCCAAAGTCTGAGTTCAGATTTTAGTTTTGTCCACACTGCAGGCCCCAGGGAACGGGATGGGAACTTGGACTAAAGGAAGGAAATGGTGTTCCTCTTGCCCAACCCCATCTTCTCCCTGAAGTCCCTGGGACTGTGATTCATCCTTCAGTCAGCAAGGCCCCCCCCACCCCCACCCCCGGGAGCCGCAGCCCCACCCCGGGAGCCGCAGCCCCAGGCCTTCTGGTTCTGGTGGGAGTTGGTCATCTGTCCTCCCAGCCCGCTGGTCCTCAGGCAGAGGCCCTGCCTGGTGCTCCTCTGTGCCTGGGGCACAGCAGATGCTGAGAAAAGGCTCTATTGGTGGGAATCCACTGAGGAACCTCGTTTGCACTGCTGCTCCCTGAAGGGGCTGAGTTGGTTCTGCTCCCCAGTGACACCCCCACACACTTGCTCAGCACCTGACACATAGTAGGTGCTCAGTCAGTAATTGTGAACAAATTAAATAACTTTGTTGTCATTACCTGTTTGTCCACCGCTGCTGGACTTCAGGCTCCGACAGGTGGGCGGCTCTGGTCCCCTGCAGCTGGCGTGGACAGTGCTTGCACACACGGGCGCCCCGCAGGCCCTCTGTGGCCCAGGCTTCACAGCCGGCTCTGTCTGCGTCTTTTAAAGAGAGTCCGAGAATCACATAGGCTTGTACTTGGAAACTGGCTCGACTGTGGGCGAGTTTTCTGGACACTTAGAGAAAAGGAGGGAGAGCGTCGGCGAGTTGCTGAGTGCTGTGCTCGGGCTGGAGGTGGGAGGGCTCTCCCGAGGAGGAACTGAGAGCTTTGCTGGGGTCTGTGGAGGGGGGCCAGGTCCTCCTCCTCCCTGGTCACCTGGTGGACTCTTCGGAAGCATAAGCTGGGGATACAGGGAAGCTCTGGGCAGCAGAGGCAGACTGTGAGCAGAGAGTGCTCAAGGAGTGTTTAACTGATAATAGGAACCGAGGAAAGTGCCCCAGGGCGTTGGGCAGAGAGACGAGGTTCTAGCCGGTTAATTAAGGAGCATTTGGTGGAGGGCAGAGTGGGCAGTGGGGGCCAGCTGAGAGAAGGGTGTCATGTCAGGCTTGCTGCTCAGGTGCGATACCTGGCAGTTGGTCAGTGAGAAAGCTTAGGGTTTCCAAACAGGGGGCCCCAGGGACCAGGCCCTCTTACCCCACCTCCTGGGCCTCCCTGTGTCTTCTGGAGGCCCTGCCCTGACTCACCCGGCTGTTTGTGTCTGTGCAGCACTGGAGAAGAAGGCCGGCCGGCAGGGTCGGGAGGAGCTCATCAAGAAGGGGCTGCTCGAGATGGTGGAGCAGGGTAAGTGGGGGGCAGGGCAGGTGGGGGCAGGCTAAATGGGGGCAGGGCAGGTGGGGGGCAGGATGAGTGGGGAGCAGGGTGGGTAGGGGGAGGGTAAGTGGGGGCAGGGTAAGTTGGGGGCAGGGTAAGTGGGGGGCAGCAGGGTAAGTGGGGAGCAGGGTGGGTGGGGAGAGGGTAAGTGGGGAGCAGGGCGGGTGGGGACAGGGTAAGTGGGGGACAGGGCAAGTGGGGGGCAGGGCAGGTGGGGGGGCAGGGTAAGTGGGGGCAGGGTAAGTGGGGGCAGGGTAAGTGGGGGCAGGGTAAGTGGGCCAGGGTAAGTGGGTAGCGCTGAGCCCAGGGACACAGAAGGGCGTCTCTCCTGGGCCCACGTAGCCCGTCGGGTGGAGTGGAAATTGGAGAAGTCTGGCGTCCTCGTGTGGCTACTGGACCCAATGGGCTCGGTGGCTGCGGGAACTGCCGGAGCCCGGCCCATGGGCTCAGCCCCCAGGCCTCTGAGAGCTGAGGGGGAGTTGGAGGCCCCTCCCCGGGCACAGCTAAGAGCCGTCTCCTTCCCTGGGAGGCCTGGGGCTTCCCGCTGAGCAGTGTGTGGGGTTTAGCTGTGGCTCCTCCCTGAAGTGGTAGCAGTGGCTTTGTTATTCAACCCAGTTTGAATGTGTTGCCAACAAACCTAACTTTGGATCTTGGAGAAGTGGAAAAAAAAACACAGAGTTAAGGCCTATTTATCAGTTATACCAGTGGTCGGCAAACTGCGGCTCGAGAGCCACATGCGGCTCTTTGGCTCCATGAGTTTTTAGCAAAGGCCAGCTTAGGAGTACCCTAATTAAGTTAATAACAATGTACCTACCTATATAGTTTAAGTTTAAAAAATTTGGCTCTCAAAAGAAATTTCAGTTGTTGTACTATTGATATTTGGCTCTGTTGACTAATGAGTTTGCCGACCACTGAGTTACACGATGTGATCGCTGCGAATGAAGACTCGATACACATGTGGATTGACTCAGGCGAGTTATTTTTACTGCCACCTACCGCTGCCGCTAGCATTTATGAACCACCCTGACGGCACGGCACGCCGGTGCTGCGCTGGGCGGGGGCCCCTTATCCCTTTGGTCCTCACAGCATCCTGGCCGGTGCGTCCTCCCCGGCGTGCAGGTAAGCAATGAGGTGTCGGAGGCGGCCGCCAGGTCACCCGCCTCTGGGCCCCGACGCCGTCAGTCCCGACCTGGGGGTCTTCATCGTGATAGCGTCTGTGTGGCCACCTGTGTTTGCATCTTTGAGAAACATCGGTCATTATGGATAGCACCGTTCATCCATGAGATTCCCGAGTTCCTATCTTCCTCTCTCTGTGATACCAAAAGGCACCGGACGGGGGTCCCTGGTGTCTCTGGTCCTCTGACACCCCTGGGCTCAGTGAGGGGGTTCACAAACTTCATTCTCGGGAGCTGGGCAGGCTCTCCGTCCTGACTGAAGGAGCCTGGCCCCAGTGGGGGGTTCCTATCAAAACCCCTCTCCCCCCTCATCGTCATTCTTTAGATTCAAAGATGGAAGTGTTCTGATGATGTGTGTAGGGCAAACCCATGTGGGCACATACGTGGCACCAGTACTCAGACTTTGCACATGAAGGAAAGCTGTGCTGACTTAGACCTGCAGGCCCGGCACTGCTGAGCGAGGACTCGGGACTGTTTTCATCTGGGTGGGACAGAGCGAGGCAGTTTGAATGTGTTGCCAACAAACCTAACTTTGGATCTTGGAGAAGTGGAAAAAAAAAACACAGAGTTAAGGCCTATTTATCAGTTATACCAGTGGTCGGCAAACTGCGGCTCGAGAGCCACATGCGGCTCTTTGGCTCCATGAGTTTTTAGCAAAGGCCAGCTTAGGAGTACCCTAATTAAGTTAATAACAATGTACCTACCTATATAGTTTAAGTTTAAAAAATTTGGCTCTCAAAAGAAATTTCAGTTGTTGTACTATTGATATTTGGCTCTGTTGACTAATGAGTTTGCCGACCACTGAGTTACACGATGTGATCGCTGCGAATGAAGACTCGATACACATGTGGATTGACTCCTGGAAGGACAGAGGGAGGGGATGAGAGAGGGAAGAAGGTCTAGAGGGCAGCTTGCCGCTCCTAAACACCGAGTCTGGTGACCATTTTGTTTGACGGCTGAAAACAGAGACCCGGCGGGGCGGACTGTAGCGGCAGCCAAAGTGTCGGGGTGACCGCCAGGCGGTGTTACCGCGGAGGAGGCGCTCCTGGCCTCGTGGGTGGGTCATGTCCCCTCCCACCCCGCGCCAGCTCCATCGGGCCCGCAAACCTTTCCCACAGAGGATCCGATCGCAGAGTTTAGGCTCTGGGGCCATGGGCCCGAGGGCAACTACTGACAGCATTGAAAGGCAAAGCCAGCAGTATGTCTCAGCGTGGGCATAGCTGCCAGGACACCCTTATTTGTGGACTTTGAAATTTGAATTTTGTGTCACTCATGAACTACTCTATTTCTTTCTTTTTGTTTGTTTTTCATCCTCACCTGAGTGAGAAACATTGGTGTGAGAGAGCCACATCGATTGGTTGCCTCCCACACGTACCCCCTGCCCTGGACCAGGGTCAGGGATCGAACCTGCAACCCAGATACGTGCACTTGACTGGGAATCGAACCCATGACCCTTGGGTTCACGGGCCGATGCTGTAACCACTGAGGAAACCGGCCAGGGCTACTATATTTCTTGTTATTTTTTCAACCACATGAAGGCAAGGAGTCCCCTCTTCACTCGGGCATGGAGCAGGTGAGGGCTGGGCTCGGCCCAGGTGCTGACAAGCTCAGCCCGCTCCTCCTCTCGGGAGTGATTATGGAGCAGGAACTAGAGGGGCCTGCGACACCATCTCTTGCCTCGGGAGTTGAAACTGCATTTTTACAGCATTTCAGAGAGGGGCGCCCGCTGCCAGGGTACAGGTGAGCCCACACCATCCTCCCAGAGCGCAGAGCCTGGGGAGAAACAGCCGAGTGTTGGTAACTCGGCCCAGGAAGGGCTGTGAGAGCCGCTTTGTGAAATCCTGCCATGTCCGAGCCACCGCTGAGGTGAGTGTGGTGAGGGGCAGGCACGTGGCCCCTCAGAAAGTGCGAGGGCACTGGCCTGCTGGTTCTCCATGCGCGGCGCACGAGGGTCACCGGGCAGCTCGGAGCTGAAGTGCTGTGGGGCGGCTGCCATGCGTCATAAACCGCCCGGTGCTGTCAGCCGAGGTCGAGGATTCACGACCCGGGAGGCAGAGGTGTCTTTACCGGAGGAGCAGGGCCCGTGGTGGGAAGAGGCGGGCGCCCAGTGAAGGAAACTGGAGAAGGTGGGTGGGTGCAGTGAGGTCAGAAATGGGGACGGGAAGGCGGTCTGAGTCCAGTAGAAAATCTTGTCTTCTCTGCCCCTTCTCTCTCTCACGGCCAGAGTCAAGACAGTTCGAGTCCCCAGGCAGCGGAGGGCTGGGGGACAGGCACCTCCCAGCCTCAGTGGGAGCAGGGCAGCCGTGGGGCACCTCCCAGCCTCAGTGGGAGCAGGGCAGCCGTGGGGCACCTCCCAGCCTCAGTGGGAGCAGGGCAGCCGTGGGCGGGGTGATCTCCCTCTGGAAGGGGCGTGGGTCAGGGAGGGAGCGGAGGCTCTCTCAGCCTTGGCGGTGCTGCCTGAGTTCTGTGTCACCTCTCCTGGCCGCAGGTGGTGACAGGGCCTGGGGACACCTCGCCCTGTTCTTTCTGTTGTCACCTGCTCAGAAAATGCCTTTTCTCACTGGGGGTGAGGTCAAGCTCAGGCCAGGCCCTGTGCATCCCTAATTCTTGCTGGTGTTGGGGTGACGGCTCCTGCTGGGTGGTAGGATTCTGTGGCATCTCCCTGAGCCCAGAATGGTGGGTGGTGAGCACCGAGGCTCCCCGAGTGGGAACCCCAAGTGGGAAGGCAGCACCCCCTCCTCTTCCTCAGGTGCAGCTATGGTGTGAGTACCCCCATCCCCAGGAAGCAGCTATGGTTTCCTGGGTTTGGGTTAAGGGATTGCTCATTGGCCAGCACCTGCTCCTGACCAGGAGACCATTCCTGCAGCCAGGAGCCCTGCGCTGTCACCAGGACTCCACACAAGATGGTGCCTGAGTGGCTGAGTGGGTGACAGTGATGGAGGGGCCCTGAGAAGTCCCCACAGGCTCAGGCCACAGACCCTCCCAGAGCTGCCTGGAGCCCTTAGCAGCCTGAGACCTCATACTTGAGCTTTGAAGGCCAGGGCAAAGCCTGGGAGGGAGGACCCTCTGCCCTGCACATGCAAGCATGCATACATAGGCACACACACTGCATGTGTGCACTCACACATGTACATACATGGTGTGTGTGCACGCGCGCACATGGTGTGTGCCCACATGTGGTCATACACGCTGAACATGGGCACACGGTGCGTGTACATATATGGTACACACACACACACGCTGCACACACACAAACAGTGCACATGCACACACTGTGCACACACATGGTGCACACACCAGTGCACGTGGACATACAGTACACACACACCCCACACATATGGTGCACACACATGTGGCACGTACATGGGGTGCACTCACAGAGACACAAACGTGCCCCCCGCATACACATGCTACCACCCATGTACCCCACACACATGCCCCCATGCACACCTGCCCCCACACACTTATAGGCATAAGTCAACCGTGGAGTTTGCCCACACCGCAGTCACCAGCACAACAGTGGGAGCTGACCCTGGAGCCTTGTCCAGGACACGGTTTGCCTTCCACCCTCACGGGGTTGGGTGGATTTAATGATGTTGTTCGCCCTGTGTGTGTGACCCCTCCGGTCCCTCTGCTCTGGCTCCTGGACGGCAGGTGACCTCTGAACCCAGGCGGGACCCCCTGTGCGGTTGTGCAGCAGATGAGATGGGCCTGGGTCTGCGTGGGGAGGGAGGAGGTGACCCTTTTTCTCTGTCTTCACTGCTGTGGCTGCTCTTCTCTGACACATGCTACCCGTGAGGGCAGGAGCCCGCAGGTGGCTCCACGCCAGACACTGCGTGTTCCGGGTAACTGTCCTCCATCTTCCTGTTCATGTCCACGTGGCATTTTCTTAAATAACAAGGAGCTTCATACTCCATCAGGGGCTGTGAGAGCGAGCTGCCCCCCCTGCTGTGCTCAGCAGCCGTTTCCTCAGGGGACTTGGGCAGGGACAGCGGGTCTGTCTGGAATGCCAGGGCCAAAGTGTGCATGTGTGTGCTCTCAGTGTGGGTGCTTGCCTGCACACATGTGTGCACATGTGCACTGTGTGGGTGCATTTATGTGCATGCATTGCAGACATGTTCGTGGCATGTTCCCTCTCTCTGGCTACTCTAGATGACACAGGCTTGGCCTCGTGCTCCCCTGTGTGGCCCTCAGAAGGGAAAGGGCGGCAGTGGAAACGGGGCCGGAGAGGGCCGCCCACAGCTCCCCTACCCCAGCCAGTGTTTCCTAGCAACCGCCCTGCCACCAGGGCTATTTTGGGAACTGTAAGTTTTCATTGAACAAGATTCCGAGCTGCAGCTCAGAGCCTGCTGGGCAGGGGCAGCCCGGCTTGCATGCTGGTGGGCAGCTCCGCTGAGTCCCACAGAGGCTGAGACGGTGGCGCCTTCCGACCAGTGTTCTGACTGGCTTGTCACTGATGTGGATGAGGAGGGAGAGGGGTCATCGTGATAATAGCACGATAGTTGTGACAGCAAATGGCCGCGCCTTCTAAAACTCGTGTCCATGTCTGGAAGCGGTGGTGGCAGCCTCACAGGAAGCACGAGGCCCGGGGAGCTGGGCTGGCGATGCCGTGCACATCTCGGCAGCACACCCTCGCTTGGTGCTGCTGTTGTTCTCTTCCTTACAAGGCCCAACCGAGCGAGCAAGCTGGCGGCAGAGGTGGTCACGACCGTGTGTCAAGCACGACAAGGCCAGTCCTGAGAGGGGCCGAGAAACGAGTTTGAGCCGGTGACAGCAAATTTTGTCGACTAGGCTAGGGACCTGCTGGCGCTTGTCTGGGTCTCTCCTTAGGTCAGAGGTCGGTTGGCAGACTCTCGTTGTGCTCACAAACCACGGCCTGTTTTTATAAGGCCCTAAACGGAGAATGATTTTTACACTTAAAGGATTTTTGTAAAAATCAAGGAAGAAAACGCAGCATGGACCGTATGGCATATGGCCCACAGTCTGAACGACTGGCCATCTGTCCCTTTCTGGGAAAAGCTGGCTGGCCCCTGGCCTGGACCCCGGTCAGAACACTGGCTGTGCAATGTGAGCTCTCTAGTCCAAATCTGCAGACTCCCCCCGCCCTCCCCAGGAGACAGGTGTGCTGCAGAGGGGATGTGGTGAGCCATGTCCAGCTCAAATCCCTCGTGTGCTGCATGCATGGGTCTGGCCAGTGCCCTGGGCGTGGGGCGGGCCCTGGAAGGGAGCCTGTGGTTATCACCTGGGCATGTGGGCCTAGGCCTGGTGACCATACCATCACCACCTCCTCTCCATCAAAACTCCCATCAGTGGCCGGTGGTGTGGCTCTGTTGGAGGATCATCCTGTGCAACAAGAGGTTGTGGGTTCCATTCCCCACCAGGGACAAACATAGGTTTCGGGTTTGATCCCCAGTGTATGGGAGGCAACCGATGTGTCTCTCTCACATCGATATTTCTCCTCCCCCGCCCCTCCACTCTCTAAAATTAACAAAAACATATCCTCAAATGAGGATTTTTTTTTTAAACCCTCATCAACAGCAATAATGGCAATTCCAGGCACGTTGGGTGTTTGTTCCAGGCACTTTGCATGTATTAACTCACTTAATTCTCACACCTTTGCCGTGGAGCCGGTGGTCAGATTCCCCTCATTTTATGGCTGAGGGGACCGAGGTCAGGCACGCTGTGGGGGCACAGACAGTTCTGCCGTGGGGGTTGGGGGTGTGTGGGTAGGGTGACCACACATGTTTTATCCGGTTGTGACACTCTAGGAGTGAAAGCACACATGGTTGGTGGATACAAGGACGCAGGCAAAGGGGGCCCCTGACTCCAAAATCCACTTTACCCCCACCTCCCATGCTGTGATGGGAGGGAGGCAGCCCGGAGGAAGCTCTCGAGTCCCATCGGGGCCAGCGTCCCAGCCCTCACCCTGCTGCCTCCGGGCTGCGTGAACCTGCGCAGGTCACACTGCCGCTCTGCACTGTGATGGCCCGATGACACGGCTGTGGGACGAGGGGATCCTACAGGGACTGAGGTGTGTGTCTCAGAAGGGGCACGTTTTCAGCTGCTGAGTCTCCCAGCCTGGACTGCTACCTGGTGGCTGTGGGACCAGGACCAGTTACTGTGCTCCTGAGCACCGGACCCCTCATCAGTAAGATGTGACCCTGAAGGATCAGGGGTCAGACCCTCAAAGGCTCCACAGCTGAGCCCCAAACAAGGGGAGCCCAGGTCCTCCTCTCCTCCCTGCTAGGTGCCTGGTGTCATCCTTCTGGGACCCCTGCTCTGTGATGCCCCCAGTTCTTGGCAGCCCCCCCATTCCTGAGCTCATGAGACTCAGGGTGTGAGTTAAAGGGGTAAGGGTCATGGCTTATTGCTCTCTGCCTTCCTGGGGCCGCCTGGGGCCAGACACACAGTGGGTATTGAGAAACATGTGTGTGGCGGAGACCCATGGGGCAGGGGGTACGGAGGTGAATCTGTTCCTGTAGCCACAATGTCACCTAACAAACAACCCCAGCACCTGGGGGGCATTTGTTGTCACCTGTCAGGGTTGGCCTTGGCTGATGGGATGGAGGAGCCCCGCCCCCCAGCCGCGCGTTCTTCCCCCCCTCTCCCCCCCCCCGCCCCGCCCTACCTAGCCAGGTGTGTCCCCCAGGCGGGGCCCAGTACAAGGAGCAGCAAGCAGGAGTGAGCATCGCTTTTGAGGCCACTGTTGTGTCAAACCTGCTGGTGTCCCACTGACCAAAGCAAGCCATAGGGCAGAGCCCAGGGTTAGGGGGAGGCATCCAAAGCTGCAGATACAGGTGGGGTCACTGTCCAGTCTGCACAGGTTGGAGTGAGAGGGCACAGGCAGGTGTGCAGAGGCTGGGGGTGTTGCGATGCTCTGTGCTGCCTTAGGAAGACAGGGTGTGCACAGGGACTCCGGGGCCCGGGCAGGCATATGCCTAGCAAGGCTTTGGCATAGAAGCTGCAGAGCTCTGGCCAGAGTTGCTAAGTGGTTAGAGCATCAACACCAAATGGTCGCAGGTTCGATTCCTGGTCAAGGGTACATACCTCGGTTATGGGTTCCCTCCCTGCCCCCATTTGGGGCATGCACGGGAGGCAACCAGTTGATGTGTCTCTCTCACATCAATGTTTCTTCCTCCCTCCCTCCCTTCTACTCTCTGAAAAAAAGCAATGGAAAGAAAACAAAACCTCAGGTGAGGATTAACCAAAAAACATAGAGCATGTAGGGAGGGAGGATGGGCTAGGCTGACAGCTGCATTTCCTTGCAGATGCTGAAAGCAGAGCGGGCAGCCGAGCCACACAGAGTGAGCCGTCCACTCCCAAGCAGCAGTTTCCCGAAGATGCCCAGCCAGGATCCCCCTCAGCCACCGGGACAGACCAGGCCTTCCTGGAGGAGCCGCTGTCCTCGGACACCCTCTCTGAGGACGCAGGTACCGGCTGGAGACCATGTGGGGTTGAGCTGCTCTCAGGATGGCCACTGGCCTGGGTGGCACCTGGGGTTCCCAGCCTGGGCCTGGGCTCCATCCGGAGCTGTCCTCGAGGCACAACCGCAGCCCGGCTCGAGCTCCGCCACTCTCTGCCATACGGTTGGGTTTAAATGTTTGCCGGAGCATTTTCTAACTGTGTCCTCCCAAGTCTGGCACAGCCAGTGAATGGAAGTGCTCACGAATCTCGCAGGTGCATGCCCCCCTCACCCCCCATGCACCTGCCTCTGGACATCTTTGCTTCTTCACTGGGAATTTCAGGAAAGTTTTCCCCAAGGAGCCAGTGTCCAGTGGGAGCAACTTCGTTGAGCCCAAGACCATAGGGCAGATCGGAGGTGGAGGGGCCCACGCATCCTCCACAGAGCCTGCCTCTGTCAGGGACAGGACTTCAGTGCCCGCCACGTGGTGAAGCCCAGCATGCCGGGCTCCTCCAGAGGGGAGGTGCTTCTCGCCACTTCTCCACCAGGCATGCTTGTTGCACTGCTCCAAGCTTCACTGGTTCCCTCTGGTACAAGGGACAAATGGTGGGGCTTGTGTCAGGTGGAAGGACTCACTCAGTGTGGCAGGCACTGTGCTGATTACTGGAGATGGTGGTGGTGGCAGTAATGGCGGTGATGGTGATGGTGGTGGTGATGGTGGTGGTGATGGTGGTGGTGGTGGTGGTGGTGGTGGTGGTGGTGGTGATGGTGGTGGAGGTGGTGGTAGTGGTGATGGTGATGGTGGTGGTGGTGGTGGTGGTGGTGGTGGTGATGGTGGTGATGGCAGTGATGGTGGTGGTGATGATCATTATTTTAATTGAATGGACTGGGTGGTTGGCAGCTGAGAAAGGAGAGACAAAGGGAATGATGGAGAGGAAGGAAAGCATGAATCCAGGAAAGATACCTGTGGGTGCTTTGAGGTGACGACCCCCTGCTCTCTGACCTCTTAGCAGTATTTGTGGAGATGTCTCCCAGGAGACTTCATTGTGGAGCAGGAAACCTGTTCCTTAGTAAAGCTGCAGCCGTAAACATGGCAGGTACAGTGTGAGGGCTGGAACTTCAACTGTGTCCCTGCAGTTGTGGATGTCGGAAGTCCAGGCCACGAGGACAGGCTCACCAGGGCTCCTGTGGATGGCGGGGTCTTTCGCTTCACAGCTGGGCGAGCATCTGTCCTTGGCTGCCTCCTCCTGCCCAATGGGGCTCTCCCTGTGCCTCTCCCATGGCCCCACCCACAGTGTCCCTTCAGCATGTGTAGGCACCTGCCAAGAGGGGCTGGCTGTGCCTCTCCAGTTTCACCCTGACTTGGGGAAACAATGAGTTTGGGGTCTGAAGAGCTGTGGCTGGTGGGACACCCTGCAGAGGCCCTGTGGGCACCGGGTACCTGCCTTCCCCCAGGCATCAGCCTTCAGTCAGGGTGGAGGTTGGTGGGATTCCCTTGGCCTCACTCAGCATTGCCTTTGGCCACTGAGCCTGCTGCTAGTGCCCGGCGCTCCTCCATGGCAGGTCCTTTCTGCTTGTTCGGCTCTGAGGGATGTGCCGGCTCCCATCAAGGCCCGTCTAACCTCAGGCGCTCTTGCTATCCAGATGGTTTGGGGATGGGTTTCAGAGCAGACTTGGTTTGTTGAGCACAAATTTGTTATTAAGAATCTTTCTGTGGGCGGGACATGCTATTGAGTCTGGGGTCATCCTCCCAGGGTGATGGGAGAAGGGGAGCTTCTGGCTTCACTTCTAGATCTGAGCCCTGCACTGGGGTTTGGAGTGTTCAGTGGGTGCGCAGCTCCCTCTGCTGGTCAGGGCAGGACAGGGCCAGCCCTGAGGGAGGGATTTCCAAATCAGAGAATGGCAGAGCTCTGTCTTCTAAGGCTTTTCCCCCCCATACTTGAGATTTGAAGGGGTGTAGACACTTCAGTTTCAATAAGATTCCAAACTATAATGGTAGCTGCACAAACTCTCATAGGAGATGCAGAGGAAGATGCAGGCTGAGAGAGGAGGAGAAGCAAGCCCCTCAGTCAGGTCAGGCACTCCCGGGTCTGCGCGGTGAGCAGAGACTAGGTTTGTGGAGAGGCTTTGGGGGAGGACTGAGTGTTGCTGGTGTGTGGAGTCCCAAGGCCCTCTGAGCAGAAGGGAGAGCCACGGGACGCCTCTGTGGAGCAGTTAGAAATCAGCCCTCTGATGCAGAGCCCAGGCTGCCTCCTGCCGTGGAGGGGAGGGGCGTTTCCTTTCGCGCTTTTGCTCCGTGGCCAGCGGGAGAACCAGCCCCTCTATGGCAAGGTCTCCATTCCCACGAGCTTCACAAGAGAAAGGGCCTGGCCTGAGAGGCTTGCTACTTCCGACACGGACATTGAAATAATAGAAATGCTGATGAATAATGGGACCCCTGGGACATACAGCGCATGCTCCCAGTTTCTGTGGACATTCCCTAAGGGCAGGGATCCCGCCCCGTCCGCAGCACGTGCTTTCAGCACCGCGGACAGCACCCTGCCCCAGCCTGCCTGCCTGAGGAGGTCCGATGAATGGGGGGAAGGGGGGATGGGGGAATGGGTGGGCCCACTCTGATTCTAGGGTCCACTCTGAAAGGTTGTTCCCGGATGTTAGTATCCTCAGGTGGTTGTAAAAGCGAAACAGCCAGGGCCTTGCACAGGCCTGGGCACCTGGGGTCCGAGGTGGGGACAGGAGGCTGCCTCTCACATCAGAGAGGGAGGGGTGTGGGGACAGTAGATTTGTGTGTGAGACAGGATTGCCCCTGTCTGATGGCCTCAGTTTCCCCTGTACACCTGGAGGTGAGGCTGCATGGCAGGAGGGAGGTGGGAAGCTGGAGCAGGAGAAAGCCAGGGAAGGTGTGAAGCAGAGTGACTGAGGGTAGAGGCTGTGCTGAGTGCGGGGTGGGGGCAGGTCCCGAGGCAGCTGGGGCTGGGCCTTTTGTGGCACCTCCCAGGGGTGGGATCATGGAGGCTCCATTCAGAGGTGGGGCTTTTCCAGATTTAAATGGAAAGGAAGTCAGGCAGAGGACCTGGGGGTGTGGGTGAGATCCTTGCTGTGGTGATGGTGGAAATTAAGCTGGATGGAGAGAGTGGAAGGGGGAGGGTTGATGGGTTTGGAGAAAGCAGGGGAGTACGGCACTCAAGGGAGTTGGGGGGCCCTTCCTGGGGGAGCCTGGATATGCAGGTAGAAGAAGAGGATGGGCGGGGTCTGGGCAGGCTGACCTTCCCCATCCCTCACCTGGCTGGTGTGCCAGGGGGCAGGGCTGCTGAAAACCACCTGAGAAGTCAGTAGCTGCTAAATTTGAGCGTATGCGATGTGAAGGCACACGTCATCTCTTTTATTATTATTATTATTTATTTATTTTTAACTATATTTTTATTGATTTTAGAGAGGAAGGGAGAGGGAAAGAGCAATAGAAACATCAATGATGAGAGAGAATCAGTGATCGGCTGCCTCCTGCACATCCCCTACTGGGGATGGAGCCCACAACCCTGGGCATGTGCCCTTGACTGGAATCGAACCTGGGACCCTTCACTCTGCAGGCCAACACTCTATCTATTGAGCAAAACCAGCTAGGGCATGCCATCTCTTGTTTAAACGTCACAGCTGTCTTGTGAGGGATCCCTGTTGTTAGTTCGATGTCATGGAAGTTCGATGTGCGGGTAAATGAGGCACAAAGAGGTTTGGTGACTGACCTAAAGTCACAGAGGAAGTGCAGGGGCCAGCTGGAGCCCAGGTGTGTCTGATCCCAAAACCTGTGATTGTGGACAACCACCCCCCTTTCCCCAGGCCAGGGGGGAGCTTTGGCACCACCCAGTGAGTGAAAAGGGAACTGAACCACTCGCTCGTGAAATGATCTCCTCCTCCTCTCTGCTTCTGACAGCTCTATTGATAGTTGAACTCACAGGAGGTCAAGTGTGTATGTGAAGTGGCCCCTGTGGATTCTGCTCCGTGCCGCAGTGCCCCCCGCCCCTGCTGCCCTCGCTCACCTTCACCAGTCGGAGGAACCGTGGTTTGTGAACTCTCTGTTTTGTCTTTGAACCAGCCAAGACGCCCTCAGCACCCAGAGGTGAAGAAGCAGACGCCACCAGCAGCCTTCCACCCACCACGGACGAGTCCTCTCAAGCCTTAGCTGGGTCCGACTCCCTGGACAGTCCTCCCAGAACCCTGGAGAGATCCGTGGGCCAGCTCCCCAGTCCCCCGCTGCCGCCCACCCCACTGCCCAAGGCAGGCTCCAAAGCCACAAAAAATGCCACAGGTGGGTCCTAACTCATTGTCTGTCCACCCATCCATCTCCCTTCCTTCCTTCCATCCATCCTGATGGGGCTCCCTCTGGGGGCTGCTTGGGCATTTGGGCTCTGGGCAGGTCCAGGGAGCAGAGCTGGGGCAGGAGGGCTGTTCTTACTTAGTAAGGATCTCTGGTTGTCAGAAGCAGACCACTCAGGACCCCTCTAGCAAGCAGGGCAGTCCCTTTGCAGTGGTCTTCGGTCTTCGGAGTGCACGAGACACAGCTAGCCCCGAGACGAGGTCTTTCTGTCTGCCTGGGTGTCCAAGTGTCTGTCCTATGTTTCTCTCTCTTCCTCTGGCTCCCCTCCCCTTACTTTCTCTCCCCTCCCCTCCTCCTCTCTCCCCTTCCCTTCCTCTCTCTCTCAGTCTCTCTCACTGTCTCTGTTCATCTGTTTCACTGATTATCTCTCCCTCTCGTGAGCTCTGTCCTGGAAGGCAGGTTAGGGTGGTGGTCAGAGAGGGCAGCATGGCCGAGCAGAGGCCCCCAAGGCCTCCCGTCTGCAGCTTTGGCCATGCCAGCTGAGTAATTCCAGGTAGTTGAGACATTTCTTCTCCAAGCTTGTGCTCTCTTGTGCCATAATTGCTGGAAACAGGGACGGCACCGGCCTCGGGAAGAGCAGGCCCTTCCTAGGAGAGGATTGCTTTAGGAGCGAGTCCTGGCAGGTGGCCTTGAGGACAAAGGTGGCAGATGACAGCAGAGAGGCCAGCAAGTCTGCTCTCAGCCCTTGACCTCCACCTATAATACGACTGTTTACCGAGTGTGGGTGCACCAGCCCAGGCGCCCAAGGACCCCGAGGGCACACGGCCCCATCACAGTCCTTGAGTGGAGGAAACTGAGGCTCAGGGGCTCCAGCAGCTTGTCCAGATCCCCCAGCTAATGGAGACTTGAGCTGTTTGGGGCCAAAGCTCATACCCTCCACACGCCTGCCCACCCCCACCTCCCGCTTTCCCTGCTAGAATGTTCTTTCCTCTCACTTCACCAAATCAGTGCATCCCTGTCCCTTCTTCCAGGAGCCTGTCCTGACCACAGCCCCCAGGCGGGCACATGGTGCCCTCGGCATTTACCCTGTCGGTTCACCTGGTATAGAGGAGCACCCGGGGCATAAATCGGACACGTCACCCAGTCACCCAGGCACCCACGAATATGGGGACTGGGACAGGAGCGGAAGGGACAGGAGGGTGGCCACAGGGCTTGGGCCGGGATCTCTCACAGCTGAGGACATTTGGGAGAGTGTCTTCATTTTCTCCAAGGTCCTTTTTCCTTTTCTTTGGGGAAATGTTGGCTTCATCCTGTGAACACTAGGTGGCAGCAGGGAGGAGAGAGGCCCCTCACCTGGGCTTACCTGGCACGGGATAGATAGCACACAAGTGCGTCCCCTGGGGCGCTCTCTGGTCTGAGACACAGCAGCCCCGCCCAGGGCATCCTCACCTGCCCCAGATCCCACTTCGGACTTGCTGTGCTGGGCTTATATGATGTTTGATTTTTTTTTTTAAATGGGTTGCCAACATTTAAAACATACTAAGTCTATTGAAGTATTAGATATTAGTATGTATAAACACAGGAGAATTTTTACCTGAGGTCCAAATTTCTGGCTTTTTTTTTTAAAGTTCATATGTGGCAGCCCCGAGTTGCAACAGCCCCCTTAAGACGGACCTGCCTCCTGTTAGCCACAGTTCCCACCCTCCCTTTGTATGAATTGCCCCCTCGATGGCCTGCATTTCATTGGCCTGGACCCTGGAGACGCATGACCTACCCCTCAGGCAAGCTTTCCCTGCCCCGGCCCAGCGGGTGACAGTCCGCTCCTTGTATGGGGTCCTGTGGCCTCAACTACACCTGGGTCACCTGCCAGGGTCCAGTCCCAGCCCCCGCCACCTCCTGAAGGTGTGCGACCTGGAGTTGGCTTCTGGGCCTCGGCTTCCTCACCTGCGAGAGAGGTGGTGACAGGGCCCCGGGGCAGGGGCAGCTCGCCGGTGGCATTGCTCTGTGCGGCTCTAGCGGACCGTGGGGCACAGGCCCCGGGAGCCCAGCCGCGCCGGCATCGGCGGGCTCACCCGGCAGGGACCTGCGTCCTCTCTGCTCCTTGGCTCATGTCGCCTCCCTGCCCGCAAACTTAGGTTCTCCTTGGCCTCTCACTCCCCAGGCCAGGCTGTGCTCCTCCAAGACTCCGGCGGGAAGAACACTGACCCTCCCCCCCGAGGACAGCTTCCCACGCCCACAGGGTCCCCGCATCCCACCACCATCCACCGGCCGCTGCCCCCCAGCCGCGTGATCGAGGAGCTGCACCGGGCACTGGCCACCAAGCACCGTCAGGACAGGTAGGCCCTGCCTTGGCCGAGGGACCTGTGTGCCAAATCCCCTGCAGCCAGCTTGTCGGCTGCACCTGGGTGGTCTCTGGGCTGGGCTCACTGCTCTGGGTCACCATCTTGAAGTTCTCAATCATTTTTTTTATTTGGCAAGGAGCCGGCATTGGCATTTGGCACCCAGCTCTGCAGCTGGTTTGTGGCTGGTCTTGGTCACGCTCTGTGAGGGGTCCCAGGTGGTTCCCGCGGCTCACCCTGGTCCTGATCTCCCGTAGTTTGTCGCATGTGAAGGAGAAGCAAGTTGTTGGCGGGCAAAGTGGGCGATGGGCCCACCCAGGGCTTGGCGGGAACACCGGACACAGTGCCCTTCCCGGCTCTTGGGAGCCTTGGCCTGAGCACTTGCTGTGGGCGTGAGGCAGGTTTGTTACATGCGCATCTGTGCTGCTCAAAGCCCCACGTTCTCAGCGGCCACCGCCGCGGACTCAGTGCCGTGTGTGCACGCCTCTGCGCTTCTTGTCCTGTGTGTTCTCGACAGAAGCCGAGGAGTCGCTCTGGTACTTGGGTCATTGCAGTGCCCAGACAAGCACCCTGCCCGTCAGCTTGGCGGCTTTTCCAGGTGAAGGGGACAGCGTCTGACCTGACCTGCCTTTCTGGTTCAGTTTTCAAGGGAGGGACAGCAAAGGGTCCCCGAAGAAGCGGCTGGACGTCCGCCTGTCGCGAGCATCCAGCGTGGAGCGGGCCAAGGAGCGGGAGGAGGCCTGGAGCGTGGAAGGCGCCTCGGAGGGCAAGTGGGCGGCCGCCAAGGCGTCGGAGGAAAACAAGGAGAACCTGCTGGTGAACTCGGAGCTCCAGGACGACCTGCTCCTGTACCAGGACGAAGAGGTGCTGAACGACTCCATCATCTCCGGTGAGCGGGGGCCTGCCGGTCCAGCCCCCACGAGGTTGTGTCATCCAGCACCGAGCCTGGGTTTGAGGTGGCGCTCCTGCCACAGCCCAGGAGGACAGGGTGGGGTCTGTACCTGTGAGGGTGAAGGGAGCCCCTCCGAAGACCAAAGGGGGGTACAGGCGGGCCCACGCACCGTGATGTGAGTGAGCGGGGTTTGTTTCGACAGTGGCGTGTTCACGTGTGTGAGGAAAGATCGCAGCGCTTCGGCAGGCGGCGTTGACCGGGCACGGCGTGCACGGGTTGTGCTCAGGAGCCCGGTTGGGGAAGGGAGCAAAGTGCTAAGGGAAAGCGAGATGAGACCTACGGGGAGGAAGAGAGGGAGAGGGATTGGTTCCAGTGTCAGCGAAATGGTGTCCGTGTGACAGCCCGCGCCCTGGAAGTCCAGCTCTGTCTGTCTGCACAGTGTTCAAGGTCAAGGTCATGGTTACTGCTCTGTCCTACCCTGGGGACTGGGGGCTCAGGGAGACAGCGCTGTAGACACCCCCTTGATTGGGGGGTGGGGTGCCCAAGCCAGGGCAGGCCGGCTGTGCGGCACCATCACTGCAGGAGGGTCCGGGTGGCCTGGCTGCAGGCCTTCCAGGTGGGTGATGGCTGTTGAGTGACGTGTCATCGTTCTTCCTGGAAGCTCCTCCTGATGAGATCGCAGCCGTGGATAGAGGAGGGGCTCTCGGCAGTGGGGCCAGTGGCCGGGCTCAGGGGGACCAGCCCCGCGGCCCTGGCAGGTCCGGTCTCCTCGCGTCCTCGTGACCAGCTCACCCTGGGCTCCAGGGCGGCACTGCGCATGTCCCTCAGAGCTCCAACACAGCGGCAGTTTTACACGAGTTTTTGTCATCTCACTAGGTGCCCGTCTCTCCACTAATTTATCAGTTCCTGGTCATTTCCATTCTCTGACATATGCGCCTGACGGTTGTCCGCCCAAGGGCAGCGCCTACGTGCTCCCCTGGTCCTCACAGGGCCTGGGCCCAAGTTAGAGTCGGCAAGCAGCCGCTGGCCGGTGGCTCTGCATGCTGCCTGAGCACCCACGGGTCCTGGTCACTCCTCCAGCCCGTGGCCCCCGGCACCAGGTGTCCCTCTGTTGCCTGGCTGACCAGGTGTCTTCAGGTCCGAGTTCGGGACCTTTGCCTCCAAACCTGGGCTGTGCCTACCCCTGAGAACGGGGACAAGGTGCCTGCAAAGTAGGGCTATTGTGGCCCAGGGAGCCCTCGTCCCGGCCGTCATGAGAAAATGAGCCGTTTCTCCAGGGCGCGTCCAACTTGAGTCTCCTGGGCTTGTCTCTTACCACCTGGTGTTTTTAAGTGAACACGGGTTCGTGGTCTGACGGATGCAGGGCGGGTCGGCCGGTTCTAGAAGCTCCTCTGTGGCTGCCACGCCCCGTTCACTGCTGCTGACTGTGCCAGCCGACCCCCAGCAGAGTCCCCGCCCACGGGGCCTTCTGTGGGCACCCGGGTCCGGGGCTCAAGGTCAAAGCTCACGCTCAGCCCTAAGAACGCCGTGTCGAGGGCGGGGCCCGCTGTGCGTCAGGCCTGCTGAGATTCCTGCCATCTCACCTGAGCTCCCGGTGCCGTCCCGGCGGAACCTGGGTCCCCAAGCCCCTGCGGCCGAGCCAGCACGCAGGGTTAGCTTTGATCATGTGTCACAGCTCCCTCACCATTAGCAACGTCTGAGGCAAAACGCTTGGAGGGAAAAATTCAGTGCTGGTTATAGAAGAGTCTATAAATGAACTGCCACTGTGGGGGACGTTATGCACAGTAGAAGAGCCCCATAAACCACTCCGCGCTGCCTGGCGGGCACCAGCAAAGATCCGTGGTTATTTGCTTCCCTCGGGTCCAAACCCACGCCCTTGTCGGGCTGCCTCGTTGTTTGTGGGGCTCTGTGGTGCCGAAGCCGAAGGGCGCCGGGCAGCACATTCGTCTGTTACTCATCATGGGAGCTGTGCTGTTCGTTACTTCCTTCCTTACCCACTGAGCTACTGCTGCCGGAGCCCTGCAGGCATCGTCTCGTCCACTGGAATCCTCTAATCGTCAGCATCAGATGCATCACAATTTCTAGGGCTGGGGAGGCCCCATCCCAGCAGCCGGCCCTGTGAACCCACCGGACGGCGTCCTGCTTGACCAGGTTGTAGTGGGATGTACCTGTTTCAAGCGAGTGTGACCATTGGGTTTCCATGCAGGACACATACAGTGTCTTGGTCAGCACGGAGAGGCGCGTCACGGTGTGTGTGCCTCGTGCAGTCGCCACGGCCTGCAGTGCGCACACACACTCTGCAGCATGCTTGCACACGCACATGCCCGCACACACAGGTCCCCACAACCTACAGTGCACACACACACTCCACAGCATGCTTGCACGCGCACATGCCTGCACACACAGGTCACCACAGCCTGCAGTATGCACACATAATCTGCAGCACACTTACACATGCATATGCCCACACATACAGGTCACCACAGCCTGCAGTGCACACATACTCCTCAGCACACTTACACATGCATATGCCTGCACACACAGGTCCCTACAACCTGCAGTGCACACACGCACTCCACAGCACGCTTACACATGCACATGCCCGCACACACAGGCCCCCACAACCTACAGTGCACACACACACTCCACAGCATGCTTACACGCGCACATGCCTGCACACACAGGTCACCACAGCCTGCAGTGTGCACACATAATCTGCAGCACACTTAGACATGCATATGCCCGCACATACAGGTCACCACAGCCTGCAGTGCACACATACTCCTCAGCACACTTACACATGTACATGCACATGCCCGCGTACAGGGCACCTTTTGCGTGTGCAGTCAGCACCACGAAAAAGCAGCGCAGGGTGGGCATTCTCAAAGATGATGTTTAAAATGGTTTTGTTTTATGGAGCAGTTTTAGGTTCATAGCAAAATTAAGTGAAGGGTACAGAGACTTCCCGTATACCCTGTCCCAGACCCGCAGAGCCCCCCATTCTCAACACCCCCACCGATGAGCCCGCATTGGCGCGTCACTATCACCTGAGCTGTGGTTTACATGAGGTTCGCTCTCGGCGTTGTACAGCCTGTGGGTCTGGACAGAGGTATCACGACGTGTCATCCATCATTGTAGCATCGTGTGGAGCATTTTCACTGCCCTAAAACCCTGCACTCTGCCAAGTCAGCCCTCCCCCTCAGCCGCTGGCACCCACGGATCTTCTTGTGTCTCCACAGCTTTGCCTTTCCAGAATGTCACAGAGGTGGCATCGTGGCCACCTCTTTCAGATTGGCTGCTTCACTCCGTACCGGGCATTTAAGATTCCCGCACGCCTGTGCACGGCTTGATCGCTCATTTCTTGCTAGCTCTGAGTAACAGTCCATTGTCTGGATGGACCACTGTTGAGTTAGCCCTTCCCTTGCGGAAGGCCGTCTTGGTTGCTTCCAATTGCTGCCAGTTAGGAACAAAGCTGCTGTAACATCGTGTGCAGGTTCTTCTGTGGACGTCGGTGTTCAACCCCTTCGGGTAAATACGATGGAGCATGATGACTGGATTGTATGGGGAGAGCAGGTATGTTTAATTTTGTAAGAAATCTTCAAACTGTCTTCCAAAGTGAGTGTACCATTTCGCATTCCCACCAGCAGTGACCGAGAGCCCCGCTGCTCCCCGTCCTCGCCAGCGCTTGGTGGTGTCAGCTCTGGGTTTTGGCCGTGCTGACAGGTGTGCGGTGGAATCTCATTGCACTTCCCCAGTGACGTGGGACGCGGAGCCCCTTTTCATTGCTTGTTTGCACCTGCGAATCTCCTTTGGGAGGGGTCTGTGAAGGTTTGGGCCCATTTTTCGATTGGGTTGTTTGTTTTCTATGGTTGAATTTTAAGAGTTTGTATATATTTTGGACAACAGTCTTTTCTTTAAAATATATTTTACTGATTTTTAGAGAGGAAGGGAGAGGGAGGAGGGAGAGAGAGAAACATCGATGAGAGAGAAACATTGATAGGCTGCCTCCTGCACACCCCCTACTGGGGATCGAGCCCACAATCTGGTCACGCGCCCTAACTGGGAATTGAACCAGTGACCTCTTGGTGCATGGGCCAATTCCCAACCACTGAGCCACACTGGCCACGCTGGTTATAGTCTTTTATCAGGTATTTCTTTTGCAAATATTTTCTCCCAGTCTATGGTTTTGTCTTCTAATTCTCTTGACACTGTCTATTGCAGAGGAGAAGTTTTTAATTTTAATGAAGTGCAGCTTACCAGTTCTTTCTTTCATGGCTGGCGCCTTTGACAGCGTTACATAACGAGTCGCCTCCATATTCAGTCACCTAGGTTTTTTCCTTTGTTAAATTAGGAGTTTTGTAGTTTTGATTTTACATTTAGGTCTGTGATCCACTTTGTAAAGGGTATAGTCTGTGTCTAAATTTATTTTTTAAGCTGATCTGCTTCTGGTAGCTGCCCTCCCATGGAAACCACTTAAAAACTGGATGGGGTGTAGGAGCCCGCTGTTTGGGGCGTCAGACAGCAGGTCATGCGGGACTGTCCTCCATGAAAGGGAGCCCCACGTGGACTGTTCTGAGGCCTGGAGTGTTCTGTGGGGGTGCAGGGCGGTGGCCCTAAGCAGAGTGTGGTCTCGCCCCAATGGCAGCGTGGGCTGCGCGACAGCTGGGGTTTGTGGGACAGGGACCTGGATGGGAGGGTGTGTGCATGGGTGTTGGCCAGGCTGGGCTGTGCCTGTGTAGTCCATGGACTTGGCACCCGTGGGCGTGGCAGCTGACTGGTGATCCCGGAGCTGAATGGTGATCCCAGCCCAGGCAGTGAAGACAGCCCCCTGAGCACACAGTCAGTCTCTCCCTTTTCCTTCCCGGGACCCTGCGGGAGGAAGTCTCTGAGACTTTCAAAAGGCTCTCAAGTTCAAAACTTCTCATAGCGGCACTGAAACTGCCTTTCCCACTCCCCTCCCTCACGAGTGCAGAGGGAGTGTCCCGGGAGCCGCGTGCGGACACAGCTGTCTCTACCAAGCCCGCTGTGACTGAGAGGTCCAGACAGCCTCTGGAACCTCAGGACACCCAGGCCTCAGGAGCAGCAGCGTGTTTCGGAGTAAGGATCATGCTCAAACCATGGGAGACCTGGCCTGGGAGCACGTCCAGGGTCTTCAAGGACAAGGTGAATGAACAGATGGAGGGTCTTAGCAGAGAAACAGAAACTATCAGAGAGAACCCTATGCAAATTCTAGAATTAAAAAGTATAATCTCTGAAATGAGCATTTCACAGCAGCTGAAGATGGCCCCACAGTGTCCCTGCTTGTGTGAAGACAGGCGTCGCATGCGGGACCTCCTGTGGCCAGGACAGGGCGCCAACCCTGCCGGCCTCCTCTCTCCCTGGCACCTGTCCCTCCTCCCACTCAACGTCAGAGGCTGGCACGTGAGCCCACGTGGCCTGCGCCCACCAGGTTCCAGCGTTGCCGTTTCGGGTGGGAAACAGCTGCCTTAGCAATGGGAGGACACGCTGGCATCCTTGCCGCTACGACTTTGTGCATCTCCGTAATTATCCTTAGGGTGCGCTCCAAAGTGAGACTAATGGAGAGAAAGATAGCGAGCTCCTTTCTAACGCCAGAGCCCCTCGGCCTTGTGTTCCCATTTGTACATTATTCCTCCTCCTCCCCAGAGGGTGCCCAGGACCGGTTCTGGAAGCGGCAGCGAGCCAGGACGTGGGTGGAGCAGGGCCAGGCGTGCCCATGGAGACCTGAAAGAGGCAGCGGCCTTGGCTCGCAGTCCTGCCCGTCCCAGGGATGGGGCTGATGGAATATTCATACATGTGCCGGGAAACACGGAATGAGGACAGTCCCTACAGCTTTGGTAAAAGAGCAAAGCCAAACAGCCCCCAGATGTCCATTCTCGGCGGGCTGGACCGCAAGTGATGAGGCAGCGTGGCATCCACACTCCGAAAAGCGTGCCGCCGGGATCCCGAGCCCGACGCCTGAGCTCGGCCACGCTGCGGGCACGGTGTGGAGTGGGAGCCCCGGGGGCAAGTGAAGTCAGGGGGACTGTGAGCGCTGATTGAGTAGACGCAGGTCTGGAAGGAGAATGGGCAGCTCTGGTGGTGGTTTCTGGAGGTGCGAGGGGGTGCGGGGAGGTGATCTTCCACCACAGCTGTTAGCCGTGAGCTGTTCGCAACCAGCCTGTGTCATTTCTGTGCCTGAGTGAGAGAACATGCTTCTCTGAGCCAGACCTCTGCTGGGACCCCGGGCGGCTCACGTCTCCCCGAATGGCACCGTCTCTCCCCTTACTTCCCGGGCCAAGTCTCCTGGGTCCCTTTCAGCTCCGGGCCAGGCCCAGGCCCGGGGTCAAAGCGTGGCTGTGGAGGTCATCACATGGCTTCTCCTCTGACATTTGTTGATTGGGAGAGTGACGGTGGTTGCTTTCCAAGTGCTGGGCCCCTCGCTCCCAGCTGGTCAGGGTCGGTTAGCACTTCAGCTGTCGAATTGATTTGCTGAAATTTTGTTTAGAATTTTACATCGATGTTCATAGGAGCTGTTAGTCTTTCATTTTCTTTAATTCTCTTTTCTGGTCTTGACATCCCAGAGAACTCTAGCCTGATGGCATGAGTTTTAAATATCCCCTTTGCTTCGATGTTCTAGGATAATGTGTATAGAATTGGTGTTTACTTCTCAACGTGTTTCACAGAGTTTATGAGAGCACCCATCTGGCCCTGCAGGGGTTCTATTTGTATGTGGAGGAAGGTTTTTAACTGCAAATTACATTTGTTGATAGTGGTAGGCCTGTTTTGGTTCTATATTTCTTCCTGAGTGAGCCTCGAGGTCTGGCACGGAACCAGAGGCAGCTACCGCCCTCCACTTGCTGACATCAGGTTCTCTCATTCACTGGCCTCCCCGATAAGTCTGGCTAAGTTTGATCAAATGGTTTTTTAAAATATCTTTTTATTGATCTCAGAGAGGAAGGGAGAGGGAGAGACAATCATTGATTGGCTGCCTCCTGCACGTCCCCCGCTGGAGATCAAGTCCACAACCCAGGCATGTGCCTCGACCAATGGGGAATTGAACCCTGACTGCTAGTTCATAGGTCAACGCTAACCACTGAGCAACGCCGGTCGGGCAGTTTGATCAATTTTATTGCTCTTCTCAAAGAACCAGCTCTCGGATTCAAATATTTTCTTTGTTGTTTTTCTGTTTGATTTTATTGATTTCTGCTACGATCCTTATTGCTTTTTCTACTACCTTGATTTTATTTGCTCTTCCCTTCCTAGTTTGTTGAGATGGACTCTGAGGGCACTGATTTGAGTCCTTTCTTCTTTTCTAATAGTGACATTTGGTGCTGTAAATGTTTCCCCCAAAACCCTTATAATAAGTTGTATTTTTATTTACTTCAAAATGCTTTCTAATTTCCCCTTTGATTTCTTCTTGAAACTATGGATTATTCAAGTTTTTTATTTAGTTTCCAAAGAGTTGGGTATTTTTCTAGAGATATTTTTATTGTTGATTTCCAATTCAATTGCACTCAAGCAGAGCACATGATTAGTGTGACCTGAGTACTTTTAAATGTATTAAGATGTCGTGCAGTCCAGAATATGGTTTCTCTTGCTAAAGGTCACAGTGCACTTTAAAGAATGTGTATTTTTCGGTTTGGGGTAGCATCCTATCTAATAAAAAAGTAATATGCAAATAGACTGTACCTCTGCTACACCCACAAGCCATGCCCACCAGCCAATCAGGAGCGAGTATGCAAATTAACCCAACCAAGATGGCTGCGGTGACGGAGCAAGCAGGAGGCTTGGGTTTCCCAGGCAATGGAGGAAGCCAAACTTCCCACACACCCTGGCCGGCCCAGGCCTCCACTCAAGGCTATAAAGTTTCAATTATAGAAGATAAATAAATCCCAACAAAAATGGTTGCGGCCATGGAGCAAGCAGGAGGTTTGGCTCTGCTCAAGGCTACAAAGTTTCAATTATAGAAGATAAATAAACCCCAGATACCAGGACCTCCGCTTGGGTCGCCAGGGAGCGTGGCCGGCCTGTAAACCACCACAGGCTCCTCACCCAGGCCGCCCATGCCCCAAGGGAACCCCCACCCTAATCCAGGTCACCCTTCAGGGCAAACCAGTCGGCCCCCACCCGTGCACCAGGCCTCTATCATATCTAATAAAAGAGTAATATGCAAATTGACCATCACTCCAACACACAAGATGGCTGCCCCCCTGTGGACACAAGATGGTCGCCACAAGATGGCCAGCAGGGCAGGGCAGTTGGGAGGGACCAGGTCTGCAAGGGAGGGCAGTTGTGGGCAATCAGGCCAGCAGGGGAGGGCAGTTGGGAGGGACTAGGACTGCAAGGGAGGGCAGTTGAGGGCAATCAAGCCTGTAGGGGAGGGCAGTTAGCGGTGAACAAGCCAGCAGAGGAGGGAAGTTGGGGGCAATGGGGCCTGCAGGGAAGGCAGTTGGGGGGGACCCAGGCCTTCAGGGGAGAGCAGTTGGGGGGGACCAGGCCTGCAGGGGAGGGCAGTTAGGGGTGACCAGGCCTGCAAGGGAGGGCAGTTAGGGGCAAACAGGCTGGCAGGGGAGCAGTTAGGCATCAATCGGGCTGGCAGAGGAGTGGTTAGGGGGTTATCAGGCTGGCAGGCAGAAGCGGTTAGGGGCAATCAGGAAGGCAGGCAGGAGAGCAGTTGGGAGCCAGCAGTCCTGGATTGTGAGAGGAATGTCCGACTGCCCATTTAGGCCTGATCCCAGTAGGATCGGGCCTAAACGGGCAGTCAGACATCCCTGAAGGGGTCCCAGATTGGAGAGGGTGCATGCTGGGCTGAGAGACATACCCCACCCCATGCATGAATTTCATGCACCGGGCCTCTAGTGTTTTTATAAATGTTAGTCAAATCCAATTGCTTGAGAATGGTGTTCACACCCGCTTCATCCTCACATGTCTACCTGCCAATTTCGCCTGCTGCTTGGAGGTTTCAACATCTCCAACTGTGACTAGTCTATTTCCTGTCTCTGACCTGTCAGTTTCTGCTTCATGTATTTGAACCGCTTAATAGGGTCATAAGCATTTAGGATCGGCCTGCCCTCCTGACGTCGTCCCCTTATTGCTGTGAGAGACCTGTCTTTGCTCCTGGTATGGCTCTTTGCTTGTCTGACAGTAGCAGACACTGCAGCTTTCTTCTGATTAGTTTTAGATTGGAATATCATTCTCCTATGTCCTTTCAATCTATTTTTGTCTATTTTTCTTTATTGATTAAGGTATTACATATGTGTCCTTATCTCCCCATTGCTCCCCCACCACCCCACACTCGTGCCCTTACCCCCCTAATGTCTGTGTCCATTGGTTAGGCTTACCAGTATATGCATTCATATAAGTCCTTTGGTTGATCTCTCTCCCTTCCCCCTAGCCTCCCCCGCCTTCCCTCTGAGTTTTGACAGTCTGATTGATGCTTCTCCATCTCTGGATTGAAAGTTTTTATTTTTAAGCAATTATTTAATTTCAGAAAACTATAATTCAGGGTTTAAAAATACAGGAAACTAAACTTAGTAAGTTAAATGATTGATTTCTGGCATTACTCTGCTGGTGTATAGTAAGATCACATATATACTTACACAACAGTATTTCTGTATGTATACACAAGCTTCTCACAGCCTCATCATGACTGTCTTTGTCCCTCAGGGACCCCTGCCACCACTGTCTTCCCAGGCTCACCATATTCAGATGGTACAAGTGCCCTCTTGTGGGAAATCTAGGTGGCTTCATTTCTCACGTTCATAAATGAGGCCGATGGGGCCCCTGTAGGTGTCTTTTATGTGCTCTCCATTTGTTTTGGGAGGCAGACTCCTGGAGGTAGGACTTCTGGCCCAAAGCTCGGCCAGCAGGGATTTCTGGGAGCCTTTGGGAGGAGATTGCTGGCCCCCATTCTGGACAGACGGGTGTCCTGGCTGGTTCTCGGCCACCCGGCCGTCCAGTGTGCCCTGGGCCACGTGCTGGCCAGGCGCTCACACTGGTTGGGTAGGTGCACCTCTCCATTCATGAAAACCGCTCGTTTTAAGCTACGTGTCTGGAAATGTCCTTTACTGACTTTGAAGTAGCAAAACCTGGTAACCTCCTGATGCCTTGGGAAGACCTGAAGTGTGTTTGTTGCAGCCCTACTGTGTGCCCAGTATGTTCATGGAGGCTGGATGGTGAGCAGAGGAGGACTTGGCCCGTGCACAGATTTCACGTGGGTGAATTATCAGTTACATCTGGAGATCTCTGGTGAAAGGGTCTTCAGTTAAGGACAAATGAGACTGAAGTTTGTAATGACACACCTGATATATTTGCGTAGGCTTAGGGACTTGATCAAAAGCGGAAACGGTTAGCTACAGTCAGCATAGTTTTGTGGTTAAGCGTATTCTAGTTCTCTGGGAATGGCAGTCCCTTCCCGC
Organism: Eptesicus fuscus; assembly: GCF_027574615.1. NCBI lineage: Eukaryota > Metazoa > Chordata > Mammalia > Chiroptera > Vespertilionidae > Eptesicus > Eptesicus fuscus. The sequence goes on along the minus strand of NC_072484.1, from coordinate 2,922,045 downwards.
CATGGGTTAGACCCTTGACATTCACAATAGCTTGGTCCCTTTGAGGTGCCTTTGACTCGCGATGTACCATAGCACGCAGTCAGGACCCGCTGAGACAAGCATGTAGTCAGGACCCACTGAGACAAGCACACAGTCAGGACCCACTGAGACAAGCACACAGTCAGGACCCGCTGAGACAAGCACACAGTCAGGACCCACTGAGACAAGCACACAGTCAGGACCCGCTGAGACAAGCACACAGTCAGGACCCACTGAGACAAGCACACAGTCAGGACCCGCTGAGACAAGCACACAGTCAGGACCCGCTGAGACAAGCACACAGTCAGGACCCGCTGAGACAAGCACACAGTCAGGACCCACTGAGGCAAGCACACAGTCAGGACCCGCTGAGTCAAGCACACAGTCAGGACCCGCTGAGACAAGCACACAGTCAGGACCCGCTGAGACAAGCACACAGTCAGGACCCACTGAGACAAGCACACAGTCAGGACCCGCTGAGACAAGCACACAGTCAGGACCCGCTGAGACAAGCACACAGTCAGCACCCGCTGAGACAAGCACACAGTCAGGACCCGCTGAGACAAGCACACAGTCAGGACCCACTGAGACAAGCACACAGTCAGGACCCGCTGAGACAAGCACACAGTCAGGACCCGCTGAGGCAAGCACACAGTCAGGACCCGCTGAGACAAGCACGCAGTCAGGACCCGCTGAGACAAGCACACAGTCAGGACCCGCTGAGACAAGCACACAGTCAGGACCCGCTGAGACAAGCACACAGTCAGGACCCGCTGAGGCAAGCACACAGTCAGGACCCGCTGAGACAAGCACACAGTCAGGACCCGCTGAGACAAGCACACAGTCAGGACCCACTGAGACAAGCACGCAGTCAGGACCCACTGAGACAAGCACGCAGTCAGGACCCACTGAGACAAGCACACAGTCAGGACCCGCTGAGACAAGCACGTAGTCAGGACCCGCTGAGACAAGCACACAGTCAGGACCCGCTGAGACAAGCACACAGTCAGGACCCACTGAGACAAGCACGCAGTCAGGACCCACTGAGACAAGCACGCAGTCAGGACCCGCTGAGACAAGCACGCAGCCCTTCAGGGTCTTTATGGCTCCGTAAGCACAGGGCCTGTGCCCGCCACAGAGCTGGGACAGCAACTCAGGCTGGAGCCCTTGCTGACATGGTTTTGGGGTCATTATTTTTCTCTTTTCTCTATAAAATACATAAACTATTTCAGATTAGAAATCCAAGCCTCAGCTGAGTCCAACTTTTTGTCTTACTTCATCCCAACCTTCTGTTAAACCATCATGTTATTAGACTTATTTCTTTGAATTTTCATCTCCCACACGAGGAGTTGACTTTCTTTTGGAAGACTCTTTTCTTAAGAAATCGTTTGTCTTCAAACTATTGTGGGAGAGACCAAGCGGGGTGATGGTTTTAGCCCAGGATTTACATCTGTGCTCCCAGCAACACACCCTACACACCTGCGGTCTGCGTCACCCTTTGTGAGGGCAGGTGGGGCTCTGCAGTTCAGGAGGCTCAGTGAGCTGGACACCCCATTTCCCGGCTGAGTGACCCCCGCCTGCGCTTGTAGCCACACTCCAGTCCTGCTCTGAAGTGAGTCCAGACATTCTGTCCCCCAGGACCCTTTTTAAAAAATATATTTTTATTGATTTCAGAGAGGAAGGGGGAGGGAGAGAGAGAAACATTGATGATGGGGGAGTCATTGATCGGCTGCCTCTTGCACGCCCCCTCCTGGGGATCGAGCCCACAACCCAGGTATGTGCCCTTGACCTGGGAATCAAACCTGGGACCCTTCAGTCCACAGGCCAACGTTCTATCCACTGAGCCAAACTGGCTAGGGCATGTTCCCCAGGATCTTACTCCTGCCCAGATTCCACCCCCTGACTTGACATGTGCAGAACACAGGCTTGCCTCCGCCTTCTGGACCCTGAGCCAGCCCCACCCCATCTCTTCACTCAGCAGCGATCATTAATAACCTACTTTGCCAACACTGTCCTGGGACCTGGAGAGCAGATGACAGTTGAAGTTCAAGTCTCGAGGGAGAGACCGAATAAACTAACAAACAACAGAGAGGCAGATGAGAGCGGAGTTAATGGGGGTGATAGTGACGGAGCCCCAGCGGACCTGTCTGAGGAGATGGTTCGAGGCTGGAACGGGGCTCAGCAAGAGGCCAGCCCCAGACGATGTGGCAGAGCAGGTCCCTGCGGAGGACGGACATGGGTGTAGACCAGGGGGGACGTTCCAGGAACTGAAAGAGCCACCTGGCCAGAGGGTAGTGGGCAGTGGGGAGGGTTGCCATGGGCAAAGAAACTGTAAGTTATGACCCAAACGTGGACACTTTTGAAAAAAAAGTGGGTGCTGTTAATGATCAGCTGGGGCAACTGGTGTCACCCAGCACTGGCCCTGGAGACCTGGCCATGTGACCGACCCGCCACCATAGAGGTGGGAGATGGCCGTCCCCGTTGCTGTCCCTGTCACCGCTGTTCCCCTGGAAGTCACCACAAGCTGACAGTGCCCCTTGCTCTGTCCACACCCCTTCCCCAGGCAGGTGGGGGCTGCAGGGACATGCCCACACTCCCTAACACTGTCTCTGCTGCCCCCTCTCCGGCTCCCCCAGGAACTCTGCCGAGGAAATGCAAGAAGGAGCTGCTGGCCGTGAGACTGAGGAACCGGCCCAGCAAGCAGGAGCTGGAGGACCGGAACATTTTCCCCCGGAGGACGGACGAGGAGCGGCAGGAAATCCGGCAGCAGATAGAGATGAAGCTCTCCAAGTAAGTACGCCAGGGGCCAGAGCCGAGGCTGGCCGCAGCCGAGCCCCGCGCGTCTCCCCTCTCCTCAGGCGCCTCCGTGGGCTCTGAGCGCAGCGCCTCTGTGGGTTGCTGGGCTCGCCACTCCCCACACTTGGCCCTTGTCGTGGGGCTGGTCCTTTGCAGTCACGTGCTCAGCAGCATCCTTGGCCTCTGCACATGTCCTCCTGCGGGAGTGGCATCACAGCGTGCTGCCCCGCTCACCGGGCTTTGCTGTGTTGCTCCTCGAAGTAGCGGTCCTGGTTCCATCTCTGCCAGTTAGGGTTAGGGTTAGGGTTAGGGTTGGGTTTGGGGTTAGGGTTATGGTTGGGGTTGGGGTTAGGGTTAGGGTTAGGGTTAAGGTTAGGGTTAGGGTTAGGGTAAGGGTTAGGGTTAGGGTTAGGGTTAAGGTTAGGGTTAGGGTTAGGGTTAAGGTTAGGGTTAGGGTTGGGGTTAGGGTTAGGGTTGGGGTTAGGGTTAGGGTTAGGATTAAGGTTAGGGTTAGGGTTAGGGTTAGGGTTAGGATTAGGGTTAGGGTTAGGGTTAGGATTAAGGTTAGGGTTGGGGTTAGGGTTAGGGTTAAGGTTGGGGTTAAGGTTAGGGTTAGGGTTAGGTTCAGGGTCCCGATGAGGTTCTGGGTTAGGGCTAGGACTAGGGCTGGGGCTAGGGTCAGGGTCCTGGTCCGGGCCTGGGTTAGGGTTAGGGTTAGGGTTAGGGTTAGGTTAGGTTTAGGTGAGGACTAGGTTCAGAGGCTTTCCAGTTCCTGCCGCCCAGCCTCGTGGTGCTGTCTCAGCCCAATGAGCCCGGCTCACTGATGCAGGTGCAGTCACACAAGTTTCACTTGGTCATTTCTCATTTTTTGTGAGATCAACAGTTTTTCAGTGTGTATCAGCTCTTTGGTTTCTTCCTCTTTTCCAGTCTGTTCCTTCGGTGTTCTTCATTGTTACCTTGTAGGATTGCTGTGGAATCGCTGGCTCGATCCCTGTGTCAGTTCTCTGAATTACGAAGTCCTCCCCGTGAGAGACTTGCATTTTTGTTTTGTTCGCTTCCCTGGGATGGGCAGCATTTGGCACTTTTAAGGTCACAGGTCACCAATCAGATACTTTAGGTGCCGGCAGACTTTTGCTTCGAGGGGCCAGGTTGCGACGGTGTGGCTGTGTGGGCCCGTGTCTCCTGTACCTACACAGTCTGTTCTCGTCGCACTGCCGCGGCTCTGGGCGCTGGGTTAGCGGGCGGCATGGACTGAATATAATGCATAATTGTGCCAACAAAACTTTATTTACAAACACAGGCCCACAAAGTTTGCTGGCCTCTGTTATGGTGTATGGCTCACCCTGTCTTTGCCATGTTTCAAAAACCCTTCGCTACTCAGAGGTGAAAAACATATTTACTCACGAGATTATTTTTGCAGAGCCCACTGCACAATGATTTCTATTTCATTGAGGAGCCACATTCTCCTTCAAAGTAGAATATTAAGTGAATTAATTTAAGGAAAGATCGTGAGACCCCGTGGTCGCACCTGTGATTCAGATACAGGACGCGGTTGGCCGTGCTGAGTGGAGAGGCGGGACCCCGCCTGCCGTGGTGCAGAGGGTAGCCGGGAGCCAGGAAGCCGTGTGGGGAGCCTCAGTGTCCTCCGTTACCCAGAGACGGTAATTTTACACCTGGAACTAGAATGTGGTAGTAGCTCCTTGGATGTTTGTCGTCGTGTTCAAAATGGAAAAGCTCCCCCCGAATTCGACACGGAGGGAGCAGCCAGTGAGAAGTCGCTGGGAGGTCAGACTCAGCCCGGCCGGCCCAGTTGGTTTCCCTACAGAAAGGGTTTAATCGGTTCCCTTTGTCTTTGTTTTGCCTCCTTCCTGAGGTTCGCCTGCCAGCATTTGCTGACTAAGTCAGCCTCTGGTTGCCATGGCAACGTGCCATTCCCTCCATGTCCTGAAGGGCAGTTGGTATTTTTGTTTTTTCCAGATCCTTAAAATTTGATTTCTTTGAGTGCTCCTGGGGCTTTTCTGGTTGAAATGGTCACAGCGTTCCCCCACCCCCACCCCCACCGACACCCTCTGTGCCGGACCTGGGCACCCAAGTACACTCAGTCCCCTTCGGAGGAGTGAGGCTCTGTGACGAGCCCCACCCCCTCTGCAGGGGCCCCGCTCCTTCAGCACCTGTGTAAGTGACGGGCAAAACTGGGGGGACCCCAGCTCCCACGCCCCGCACAGTAGGCGTGCCCTGGAATTCAGCACAGAGGCGCACACACCACTGACTAGTAAGAGGCGTCTGCAGTCAGGGTGCCAACATAGTTTTAAGGGCTGACCCTATGCACAAGGGCTGCTTCCTTTCCCTCCTTTAATTGAATCCTTACAAGAACCCGGTAAAGTAGGTGTTGTTGTCATCGCCATCTTACAGAGCAGAAAACTGAGTCTTATTGTTTTTCTTTATGAATTGGCATCACTGTTCCGTTAGCTTCAGATGTGTCGACATTCATATCCCTCACCAGGTGCCCCTGAGCAGCCTGGCACACCCGGCACCGCCACACAGTGACTGCCAAGTCGTCGGCTGCACTCGTGTGCTGGACTCTCTATCCCCGTGACTGTTCTGCAGCCAGCAGTCTCAATTCCTCCGCCTTTTCAGCCCGTCCCCCCGCCCCTCCCATCTGGCGGTCATCAGTCTACTCTCTGCATCTGTGGGTCTGTTTCTATTTTGTTTGTTGATTTTGTTCATTAGAGTCCACAGGAGTGAAATCCTATGGTATTTGCCTTCCTCTGTCTGACTTACTTCACGGAGCAGAATGCATCTAAATATCTATGTTTCCATGGCCGAGTGATATCCCATTGCACGTTGCACCACTTCTTCACCCACTTGCGTGCTGATGGCTGCCCCCAAGTGTTGGCTGCTGTGAATAACATAGCAGTGCAAGTGTCTTTTCAAGTTAGTGTTTTGGATTTCTTTGAATAAGTTCCCCAAAGTGGGATTGCTGGGTCATATGAGAGTTCTGTTTTTAATTTGTTGAGGCGCCTCCATACTGGGTGAAAACTAAGTGTTACTGAGAGGCTACGGGACTTGCCCAGGGTCCCACAGCCAGGTGCATTTTCCTTGTGTTGATTTATTTCTTTGGGGTGCATTCAGACCTGCAGCAGCATGCTCGCCTCTGGGTGCAAAGTGCTTCGTGCCTCTGTTAGGGTGGGTGGCAGGACATGAGGCCACGGCCCCGACACGGAGCCGTGGGAGGCAGAGAAGACACCGAAGACTCCTGGCTGAGCACAGGCTTGGGAAAGGCCTGTGAGGTGTGCGGACACCGTCTTCCAGTCTCCCTCCAGGCTGAAGTGTGGCCGTGACGGCACCTTCCCCCCGGGGGGGTGGTGGGAGGTGGGCGGGGAGGCGCATGCATGCCGCAGGCCTCATGAGGATGAAAGGAGCTCACTGGCCGAGCAGCTCCTGGGCAGGCAGCAGCAGGCAGACCAGGTCACGGTGTTCTCCTGTTGTTGATGATATGATTGTGGTTATTTCTGCCTGAGTGCTGCTGGAACCTTCTATTACCTCTCCCGGGGGAGAGCGGGGAGGTCCTCCTCTCTGGGGACCTGTGGCCTTGTGAGGAGCCGATCCACGCTCAGTGTGTCCTTCAGGAGTGGCACTTAGCATGTGAACACAGGCGCTGGGTGACCCTGGAGCCCATGCCTTTGAACATTCTGTTCCGCAGCTGAACATGCTGTCGACACGGCCTCATGCAAGCGCAGGACCCAGGAGGATATTGTCGCAGGGAGAGTGCTGTGGGCGGGGAGGGTACTGTGGGCGGGGAGGGTACTGTGGGCGGGGAGAGTGCTGTGGGCGGGGAGAGTGCTGTGGGCGGGGAGGGTACTGTGGGCGGGGAGGGTCCTGTGGGCGGGGAGAGTACTGTGGGCGGGGAGGATAGTGTAGGAGGGGAGAGGACTGTGGATGGGGAGAGCACTGTGGGCGGGGAGAGCACTGTGGGCGGGGAGAGTACTGTGGGCGGGGAGGGTACTGTGGACGGGGAGAGTACTGAGGGGAGGGAGGGTATTGTGGGTGGGGAGAGTACTGTGGAGGGGAGGGTACTGTGAGCGGGGAGAGTACTGTGGAGGGGAGAGTACTGTGGGCGGGGAGAGTAATGTGGGCGGGGAGAGTACTGTGGGCGGGGAGAGTACTGTGGGCGGGGAGGGTACTGTGGGCGGGGAGAGTACTGTGGAGGGGAGAGTACTGTGGGCGGAGCGAGCACTGTGGGCGGGGAGAGTGCTGTGGAGGGGAGAGCACTGTGGGCGGGGAGAGTGCTGTGGAGGGGAGAGCACTGTGGGCGGGGAGAGTGCTGTGGAGGGGAGAGCACTGTGGGCGGGGAGAGTGCTGTGGAGGGGAGGGTCCTGTGGGCGGGGAGAGTACTGTGGGCAGGAGAGTACTGTGGGCGGGGAGGGTACTGAGGGGAGGGAGGGTACTGTGGGAGGGGAGAGTACCGTGGGCGGGGAGGGTACTGTGAGCAGGGAGGGTACTATGGCTGCCCACCAGGCCCGCACCTGCAGGGTCTCCAGGAGGAGCTGCCGCTTGTAAGCGTGGGGAGAAGGGGCCACTTAATTGTGGTGCCCGGACCCCAGAGCATTCGACTTGGTCCCTTCTGTCTACGGAACCTTCGAGAAAAGCTGGGCACGGAGCCGGGGTCTTGGTTCTGTGGACACAGAGTTTTGAAAATACAGAAAACGTTTTTTTCTGCGTTTATCAAAAAGAGGTTGAGAGACTTTTAATTGCCAGAAAGGAAGCCACTTGGGAGGTGTGGGCGACTGTTGTGGGGGGTGCAGGCTAATGGACCCTTGAGAGCTAGCTGCTCATTTCCCTCCTCCCAGCCTGCACTGGCTGGGAACTCAGCTCGTCACCCAAGATGGGGACAGAGGAGCGGGTGTGAGTAGTTGAGCAGAGGTGCAGGGGGCAGCGGGCATGCCTTCTGTGTACCAGCTCCTGCTGAGCGCCCGCGTGTGGTCATGTGCGTGTGCACTTGTATGTGTGCGTGCATGTGTGTCTCCTGGAATACGCTAATGGGCCTGTTTCTCAGACGAGGAGACTGGCTCAGAGCCCCTGCTCACACAGCAGAAACGTGGGGGTAACGGGTCATCTGACCCACGCCAGTTCCCACTTCTGACCGTGCATTCAGATCACAGGGAGCTCTGTGCGAACACAGGCTCCTAGAGTCAGACCACACTCCAACTCTCCGGGGTAGGGGCTGAAATGTGAGTTTTCTCTCCCACCTGCCCCTGCTACACCCTCCTCAGACCATTCTCTGAGGCACTGGGCTCAAAATAAGCTGTGTCTGCATCCTAGCCGCCTGTGAGTATCTTAGCAAAGCAAACTCTGTAATTGTGTTTCCTTTTTTGCTTTGGCCACCAGGCAGCTCAGAGCCAAGTGTGCAGCACCTGTGGGAACTAACTGTGTTGTCTCATTTTGGGTGTGTGCCTGTGTTTGACCTTCTGTTGTATGCCCTTGGCCTCGTTTTCTCAACTCTTTGCTTTATCTTTATGGAGTATACATGATTTCAAGTCCATTTCTAGATTTTATTACATATATATTGTTCATCCTCACCCAAGGATTTTTTTCCATTGATTTTTTAGAGTGTGGAAGGGAGGATGGGAGGGTGAGAGAAACATCAACATGAGAGAGACACATCGATTGGTTGCCTCCCGCATGTGCTCCAACCGGGGCCAGGTATCAAATCTGCAACCCAGGTATGTGCTCCTTGACCAGGAATTGAATCTGCAACCCTTTGATGCTCGGGCCCATGATCTAACTGAACACACTGGCCAGGGCTAGTTTTATTATAAAGTTACATCTATTTTATGGTGTCCTTTTTAGCATGTGAGATTTTCCCACACGACCCAATTCACAAGAGCTGTGTATCCATCGCCACGATCCTTATCCACACAGAAGCCATCACCACTTACCTGTTTCCCACCCTGGAGCAGTGCCAGGTCCTGTGGACATTTTCCCAGTTACTGTCACCCGTGGGGGGGCACCACACCTGAGGCCCGTCCCAAACATTACCAAGTGTTAGAGTCACCACCGTCATCTTCATCAGCTTCATCATTTTCATCACCATCTCCATCTTCTTCCTCAAGCTCTTCGTTATCATCACCCTCTTTGCCTTCATCACCATCTTCACCACATTTTTGTCAACATCTTCATCACCTTCATCTTCCTCCTTATCTCCTTTGTCTTCACTGTCAACATTGTCATCTACATCTATATCATTATTGTCACCATCTTTGCCGTCCTCGTCCCCTTCATCATTGTCATCTTCATCACAATCATTAGTGTCTAGTCCTTGATAAGTTGGTGGGAAGCACTTAGGAAACATGGGCTCTCAGCCCCCGGGGCCTCTGGGGCTTCCTCTCTCCGTGGTCCAGGGAAGTGAAGGCCACATCCAAGGCCGGGCCGGGGCCTCCTGCAGACTCCCACCTGGACAGAAAGGGAGACTTGAAAGTGGTGAACAGCAGAGGGTGGGGCAGGACCAGGCTATCACAGACCCTGCAGGTCCTGCTGGGACCTCAGTCCCCAGTAGTGACCTGGTGGATGGTGAGGTAGGGCCACCCGTTGGCTGGCCTGGGCAGGGTCCCGCTCTTTGGATTTTGAGCTTCAGGAACAAAGACAATTTGTGTTTAGCAATTGCCTCCTTTTGTGGATGAAGCACATTTTACCCCACTTGCTTCCCAAGCCCTCAGGGCGTCCAGTGAGTGGCTAGCGATTTGGTCTCTCCACTACAAAACCTCGGGGCCCAAGGAGGTCAGGTCAGTTCTGTCCAGATAAACCCTCCCAGACCCTGACTCGACACCACCTGCCTGCTGCTGCCGTGGCAAGGAACATGCCCTTGAATATTGCACAGCCTTCAAGGTCAAGAAGGCCCTGATTGTTAAGGCACTTTCAAGGATTTATTTCAAAATGCAAAGGAACCTGAGGGCCCTGTGCAATGTGGTGGAGAGGGTGGGTCAGGGGCGGGCCCATGGGAGGTTGTGGGGAGGGTGGGATGGGGCTGTGCGCAGACCCATGGGAGGTAGTGGGGAGGGTGGGACGGGTTGTGTGTGGGCTTGTGGGAGGTTGTGGGGAGGGTGGGACGGGGCTGTGTGTGGGCTCTGTGAGGTTGTGGGGACAGTGACATGACCCCTGTCCTGGGGGAAGACAGGTGAGGCCAGTGCGGTCCTGGATGTGAACTGTGGCTCGTACACCTTCTACTTTTATTTATTTATTAGAGGCCCAGTGCACAAAATTCGTGCATGAGGGGGGCGGGGCTCAGCCAAGCCTGCATCCTTTCACAGTACGGGAGTCCTCAGGGGATGTCCGACTACATTTTAAAATAATCACCCTGTACTTAACTTTCTTACTAACTCCTCCTTTTAAACTCCCCTCACTCTCACATTCTGTTTCTTGTTTTTATTTAACTATTTCCTGGCCTCACCCCATTTTAGCATCCTCCTCTTTCCTGCTTTCTTTCCCTCCCTCCCTTTGAACCTCCTGCGGCCCCTCTCCCTTCCTCCCTCCTCCCTTCTCTCCCTTCATTCCCCGTGTCTGTATCCTTCTTACTCCTTCTCCCCCCACCCCATTCGCCTTTCCCTTGAAAGCCTGAGCCCTGCCTCCCTCCCTCCTTCCCTATTATTACCCTCCCGCCTCCCACCATGTTCACTGGTCTCTCTTCTAAACCTCCCCCTTTCCTCTCTGGGACCTGCTTCCAGCCCGCCTGAGCGCACTTTGATATTAAAGCTTCCATTCGGGGGGCGTTAACCCCCAGCCCAGGGCCCAGCCCCGGCCAGGCCTTCGACACCCCCCCTTCCCTGGCCTCCCTGCCACCGTCCTCCTCCCATTCCCTGCCCGGGACACCCCAACTTCTAGTCAACAAAGTACAGTTAACGCGCCACCAACCTAACCCTGGCCAGTGTCTTTGGGGTCCAGCCCTCGGGGACGAAAGTGGTACCCTCCTTAGTGTCCAACTCCGCCCCAGCTAAGCTGTGCCTCCCCTCCCAGCACAGGACACCCAGCCCAGCGAGGGTGGCCGAGGCCCATGTGGCCCGGGTGCTGCTGCCGCAAAGCAGGAGCGCCTCCACCTGGAAGGCCTCAGACCATCCACCCCTCTGTCCCGGGACCCGTGGGCACCTCCACACCAACGGCCCGCGCTGGGGGCCACTGCCCTCCTCCCAAGTCTGGGCGGGGATCCCCGCTCCACGCCGCCTGCATCCCGCCCCTCGCCGGGCGCACCTGCTCTGCCCCTCCACGGTCGCCACCCCCTCCCAAGTGCAGTCCCACGTTTCCTTCCCTTTTTCATTCCTGCATCTTTTTCTTGTTCCATTTCTGTATTTCTGTTTCTCCTCTTGGCCTGTCTGCCTGCAGGCCTGCCTTCCTCTCCCTCTCCTTTCTTATCCCCTCATATTGTATCCTATCCTACCTACCCCGGGCCTTGCAGCTGCCTGAGCAGGGGGCGGGGACACAGCCTGCTGATCAGTCCTTACATGATGGTGTCCCGACTTATTTGCATATTATCCTGTTATTAGATAGATTTTTGTTAATCCTCACCTGAGGATTTTTTTTCCATTGGTCTTTAGAGAGTGGAAGGGAGGGAGAGAGACAGAGAGAGAGAAACATCGATGTGTGAGAGACGCATTGATTGGTTGCCTCCCTGCATATGCCCTGACCAGGACCAGAGATCGAGCCTGCAACCGAGGTATGTGCCCTTGACTGGATTCAAACTTGGGACCCTTCAGTCCACGGGCTGATGCTCTAACCATTGAGCACCGGCCAGGGCACCTTCTGCCTTTCAGTGTAGGTAGCTAAGCAACAGGAAACGGCTCCTGAATGGGAAAGGTTTGACAAAACCTAAGCCTTGGAGCACATAAGCACTAGCCTTGGCGCTGGCGCAGCACTGAGGGTGTCCAGGAGGGAGAGTGCGGGTGGGCTGTGGCCCCTGCAGGGCAGGCTCGGCTCCCTTGTTTGGTGATGTGGAACACGCCGAGTCCTTTGAGTCATCCCTGGGTCAGCTGCTGTTGCTTTTCCTCAGGTGCTTGGGAATCTGTCCAGGAAGGTACAGTATGTTTTGTAAGAAAATGCAAGACCACATCCATCTCCCGTCAGTGTCCATAAACATGACTCCTGACCCGGGGAGCAGGTGGCCTGCTGGGTTTGAAGTCGCCCGGAGGAAGCGAGGACTGAGTAAGCCCCGAGGAGTCACCTGGCCTGCCTGAGCTTGGCTGTTGCAGGGACTGACTGTACTGGCCTGCCTTACCCGGACAGGGCTCAGGCTGTGTGAGCGACAGTCGTAGCAATGCTAGTGCAACGACAGTTCGCTAACATTTGCTAACTCACGTTCCGTGCCAGGGACTGTGCTGCGCCTGCATTCACTCAAGTCTGAGATGTAAATGCTCAGAGAGGGTAGCTAAGAGGTACCAAGTCACGCAGCTGGTAGGTGATGGACTGAGCTTGGACCCAGCTGGCTAGCTGGCTCTGGATGCCAGACCTGGAACCACCCTGCTTCATGAAATAGTTGTAGACAGTCAGGCCTGGCCCGGGGGTTCCACAGTCCCTGAGGACCCAGGCTCCTTTAGCTTCCTGCTCACGTAGCCTCTATGGTCCAGGATGGCTGCAGGAGCACCAGGTATCACGTTCAAGTCCCAAAAGTGCATACATCCCAGCCAAGACAGCTCTTCAGGAAGGACCCCAGAAGCTACTCAGCACACCTTTACCTGCAGCCCCTGGGTCATAACTTCATCATGTGACCATCTTCGCTGGCAAAGAGGCTCCACTGAAAAGTCAGCTTTCTGATGCTGCTTCGGGAGAATGGCGGTTGGGCTGGAAGCCAGCAGCTCTGCTACGGCAGGAGTGCAGGTCAGCTGTTGGCTAGGCAGATCGAAGGAGCAAGGAAGGAGCAAGCAAACAGGTGCACACGCGAGCGAGACACGTTCCTTGTCGGGTCGCAGCCATCTCCAAAGCAGTGTGATCGAGGCCACACAGGGAATTGTCCTGTGCCCCACACACCTGCTGTCCAGTGCTGGGCCGGGCCGCGTGGCCGTTGTGGCAAGCTGAGGAAGACGGGGAGAGGGTAACGCTGAGGGTCCTTGGGTGACGTGGACAGCTAGGCTGTCCCCTCCTCAGGGATGACTTCCGCCACGACATTTCCGCTCAAGGACAGACACTTCTGAGCAGCCTCTGTGTGCCCCTGTCAGTATCAGGTCCTGGGGAAGGAGGAGGAACCAAGTGGATGTGGGCACGGCCTTCAGGACAAGCACAGGGAGGAGGCCAAGGTGAACAAGGGCAGGTGACGTGCACAGGTTCGGGGCATGTGGTCGGGGACACAGGGAGTGCTTCTAACAGGCCCTGGGCACGGGCGCTACTGGGGCCTCAGGAGGTTACCAGCCCCCCTCGCTGGGCTGGTGGGGGTCCATGTCCGCAGGCGTTGCTGGGTAGGTGATGCTGTTTCTTTAAAATCCGGGACAGATCGGAGTTTGAGTCTTTCTGTGCCGCGGTATCTTTTGTCCAGGATGCTCTTGCTGACCCGCGTTGTTGGGCCTCTGCCTTGTGCCTCAGGCACTGGACTGGACCCCACCCCACCATTGCCCCCAGACTTGCTGAGGTGGGACAGGCACCATGGGAGACCCCGGGGAGGAGCTTCTTGGCCCGCAGGGGGCTGTCAGGCTTCCCGAGGTGATGGGCCGAGAGTGGAGCCCGTGGGGCGGGGCCTCTGCCCAGGAGACCTGGCCCAGGCAGGAGGGAAGGCCAGGGAAGGCCTGGTGGGGGGCCACCTGTGCAAAAGCTCGGAGGTGGGGATGCAGTGACTGAGGAGGGACGGAGGCCGGGGCCGTGGGCGGTGAAGGCGGGAGGCAGGGCCGGGTACCCGCGGGCGCTCCATGAGTGTGTGCACCGCCAACCACATGGTCTCCGTGCCAGGGCACAGGCAGTGGGTGCTTCCTTGCTGTTTCACGGTTTGAGATCAGAATAAGGGACAGATGTACCTGGTGAAAACGAAACCGTAATCTCACCCCCACCCGCCACACCCTCCACCCAGAGGCAGCCGCTGTTACAAACTGTGGTGCTTGCAACCGCTCCAACGCTGACACGAGTGGGAACATCCACGAGGCACTTAGCTGACTCGCCCCTGCTGCCGAGTGGCCTGTCACCTGGAGGGGGCCACAGTCCCCTCGGGAGGCGGGCAGACCTCCCTCGTGGGCCCGGAAGCGGATGAAAGGAGAAATCACAAGCATGATGTGCTCATGCTCTGAACAGCTGGCTTGCACCCTCTGAGCTGGAATCCAGCATGTCTCATGTGGGGTGTCCTCGTGTGAGATACTGGGGGCATCGTCTGCGGCTTCTAGGGGCGGCTCTTGGAGACAAGGGAGACTTTAAGGACACTCGGAAGCCACCTACGCAGCACCTTCCGAGTTGTACGGTTTCCTGGCTCCCACACGCTTTCCTCCCACACAGGCCGACGGAGTATTCTAGCTTCTTGCCTTGACTGGCTCCAGGGCCTTCCACTCAGTTCCCCTGGAATGGACATGCAGAGGCTGAATGAACTCACCTGACCATAGGCACAAGCAGGCCAGGGAACAGTGGACCCGTGCCGCCTCCGGGGAGCCCAGGCGGGCAGGGGCGCATGGGGGGCGCATGGGGGGGGGGGGGGGCTGGTGTTCCATGCGGACTGGGCGTTGGTTAACCTGAAGCTGAGTGAGCAGCGGTAACTTGAGAGAAGGAGGCTGTGTCGGTCAGACAGCAGAGACAGAACCAGCAGGAGATGAACTAGAGATTATCATAGGGTGTGGGCTTAGGCTGCTGTGCGACCGGCTAGGCAGGTCCGGGATCCTGGGGCTGGGCCATCGGGAAAGGCCGGACCCCGGCGGCCACAAAGGCCACAAAACAGAAAATATGCACTGAGAGCAAATAGTGCAGAGAGCAGTTGGCTACTTCAGCTGAGCAGTCAGGGCAGGCTTCCTGGAGGAGGAGATGTTTAGGCTGAGCCATGGGGAAGTCTAGAGAGGGAACAGCACAGGTAGAAGCTCTGAGGGAGGAATAAGCTTGGCATGCAGTGTGATCAAAAGAAGCCATGGTGGGAGGAAGTGGGAGAGGGAGGGGGAGCCCCAGCAGCAGAGGGGCAGCCGGGCCTGGGCATTCAGCAGGTTTTCTGCCCAGGCCCCCGGTCCGTGTGAGCCAGGACCTCACTGAGTTCCTGCCAGCAGGCCAGAGGGCAGCAGCCCGGCCCAGGCCATCGTGGGGCCGGTGTCTTGGTTCTGGGCTGGACTGGCAGCTGGGCCCAGAGGAGGCCAAGCAGGGCATTGGGGACCCCATGGGCCCTTCCTGTGCGAGCTCCCCCTGCAGCCCCGCCGGCTCTCCTGGCCCCTGGAAGGGCTTTCTCCAGCACTGCCCCTCCCTGCCTCAGCCATGGTCTGTGATGGTTACTTAGGCCTCAGGCCTCTGGCTCCTCTCCTTCACCCCCCAGTGCTCTGGGACTCCCACACCTGCCTTCCACCTTCAAACTGGGCTTGGGGCAGGGCGGGATGGGAAGGGGCGGGGCATGGAGCAGGCAGGAAGGGGTGGGGCGGGCCAGAGTGGCCAGTGAAATTCCCTCTCTCCACCGGACTGAGAGTAGGAAGTACCTCTGACACGTAGGCACGTGTCTGTCCTGAGAGCCTGCGGCCGGCCGCCCTCCCGCAGGGCCAGCCTTTTGGCCTGCGTGACCCGCTGCCGGCCTGCACACTGGGGCCAACCCCAGCAGAGAGACGAGGCTGGGCTCCAGGGCTCCGTGCTCGGATGTGGTGGTGCTGTGCCACGGGGTTCCACGTGCATCCATCCTGCCATTCTCGCCACCAACCTGCAAGGGGGACTGTGGTCTCCTGCTTCTGGGCACACAGACTGACTGCTTTGGCAGGGGAGGGCTGGGGCCCACCCCAGAGCCCAGCCTGCCCCGCCTGCAGTGCGCCCGCCTGGAAGGCGGGCCCTCAGGCCAGCAGGGGAGAGCCCAGGCCTGTGAGTATCTCACTTCCTGGGTGTCAGGAAGCCCACAGTTGGTGGTGAGAGAAGGCGTGTCCCAGAGCAGGTGAGGTGTCTACCCCAGGGTTCAGGGTTGGGGCAGCATCCCTTGGCCTTGGCGGACCTGAGGAGGCCGAATGGGTTGTCCCTCTTCCCCGCCACCCTTCCGCCATCTCCCAGGCCTGCCCACTCGCCCCTGGTTACCTGCTGGCCCTGACAGTGCCCCAGGGGACCCCTTCTCTGAACCCTGCACTCCGCACGGCTTGTGTCTGGCAGGAGGAATCACTGTTGAATGGAGTGTGATGCAGCCCCCTGAGGAACCCCTTCCCAGGCAGGCTCCCTGGTGACTCCAGGCCGTGGGAGTGGGGCTGTCTGTTGCTCTGAGGCTCCGCTCTCCAGGAAGGCAGTCTGCCTGTGTGCGAGCTGCTGCTGGGCCCGGCTCCCCGCTGCCGTGGCCTCCGCCCAGGAGGAAGTGGGGAGGGGGCGCGTGCACCCAGTGGGGGAGGCCCGGGCTGGGCATGTTCTGGATCCCTCAGTGCCCCTGGGCTAATGGGCCAGGGGATGGTAGGTTCAGATATGGGAGCTGTTATCCTGGGTGACCCCCTCCCCTCCCCCAGACAGATGGCAGGGCTGGGACTCAAATTTGGACTCAGTGCCCCTGGGTGGCCTCAGTGCTGGTCCCAGGGAAATTTGACAGCCTGAGAAATGTGGATGGGACAGCGCATCATCTATTCTCCAGAAACCCACTCCAAGGTCCCAGCCACCCAGCTGTCAGGGGTCCTCTCTTCATCCTCGGACACCTCCCAGGTCCTCTCCTCCATCCTCAGTCACTTCCCGGGTCCTCTCCTCCATCCTCAGTCACCTCCTGGGTCCTCTCCTCCATCCTCGGTCACCTCCCGGGTCCTCTCCTTCATTGTTAGTCACCTCCCGGGTCCTCTCCTCCATCCTCAGTAACCTCCTGGGTCCTCTCCTCCATCCTCGGACACCTCCCAGGTCCTCTCCTCCATCCTCAGTCACCTCCCGGGTCCTCGCCTCCATCTTCAGTCACCTTCCGGGTCCTCTCCTCCATCTTCAGTCACCTTCCGGGTCCTCTCCTCCATCCGCGGTCACCTCCCGGGTCCTCTCCTTTATCCGCAGTCACCTCCCGTCCTGTCCTCCATCCATATCCCGGGTCTCCACCTTCCCCGGTCACCACCCGGGTCTCCTCCATCCTCGGTCACCTCCCAGGTCTCCTCCATCCTCGGTCACCTCCTGGGTCTCCTTCATCCTCAGTCACTTCCCGGGTCCTCTCCTCCATCCCCAGTTACTTCCTGTCCTCTCCTGCATCCCCGGTCACCTCCCATTCTCTCCTCCATCCCCAGTTACTTCCCATCCTCTCCTCCATCCCTGGTCACCTTTCGGGTCCTCTCCTTTATCCCTGGTCACCTTCTGGGTCTCCTCCATGTCTGGTCACTTCCATCCCCGGTCACCTCCCGTCCTCTCCTCCATCCTTAGTCACCTCCCGGTTCTCCTCCATCCTCGGTCACCTCCTGGGTCTCCTCCATTCCTGGTCACCTCCGGGTCTCCTCCATTCCCAGTCACCTCCATGCTCGGTCACCTCCCGTCCTCTCCTCCATTCTCCGTCACCTCCCGGGTCTCCTCCATCCTCAGTCGCCTCCCATCCTCAGTCACCTCCCAGGTCTTCTCCTCCATCCTCGGTCACCTCCCAGGTCTCCTCCATTCTTGGTCACCTCCTGTCCTCTCCTCCTTTCCCGGTCACCACCCGGGTCTCCTCCATCCTCGGTCACCTCCGGGTCTCCTCCATCCCCGGTCACCTCCCGCCCTGTCCTCCATCCTTGGTCACCTCCCATCCTCTCCTCTATCCCCGGTCACCTTCTGGGTCTCCTCCATCCCCAATCACCTCCCGGTTCTCCTCCATCCCCGGTCTCCTCCCATCTTCTTCTCTGTCCTCTGTCTCCTACCGAGTCTCCTCCATCCTTGGTCACCTCCTGGGTCTCCTCCATTCCTGGTCACCTCCGGGTCTCCTCCATCCCCGGTCACCTCCATCCTCGGTCACCTCCCGTCCTCTCCTCCATTCTCCGTCACCTCCCGGGTCTCCTCCATCCACAGTCGCCTCCCATCCTCTCCTCCATCCTCGGTCACCTCCCGGGTCTCCTTCGTCCCCATTCACCTCCCAGGTCTTCTCCATCCTCGCGATGGAGGGTCATGTACAGAGTGGGCTTCACTCAAAATCTGAGCAGAGGAGAGGCAAGGGGGGCCTAGTGAGCCACTGGGGGTCCCATGTCTCCAGGTGACTGCCCCCCACACATGCCACCCCTTACCCTGCCCTTCTCCAGGTGCTCCATACCTGTACCTCCTGTTCAAGTCCCAGGCCAGTCTGCAAGGTGCCGGTCCCTAGCCCCTGCATCCCCACCACTTCGGTGCGCTCAGGTGGGCCCAGGCTGGGAGACGGCAGGTGCCTCTCTACCTTCCTTTCTTTTCTCAGTCTCTCCTACCCCACGTGCCCTGTTGGGTTCCTCCTCATGGCCTGGTCCCCACTGAGATGCATGGTTGCTTGTGTGACAATAGAGTCAGTGTGTCTTCCCTAACCCCCAATCCTGCGTGCCCTGAGGGCAGGCCTGGGCAGCTCCTCTGCCACCTCCCCCCTGCCAGGCCTGTCACCAGTGCTCACGAGACACCCGGTGGAGGAAGGTTGCCTTACCCCATTGCAGCTCCGTGAAGCGGGTCCCAGGTTCAGGGTGGTCCTCCTGGGGCGGTGAGTATAGCTGGGAGCTCTGGACTTGCTTGATTCCCTTCATGCTGGTCCCTTCCCTTCCCGCTGACCTGAAGGAACTCACCTGGAGGGCTCGGGTCCTCTCCCCCAGCCAGCCCTGGGCTCCTGGGCTCCCTCTGCTCACCACTGAGCACCTGAGGCTGCAGCCGCCCAGATGATGCCCCTTCTAGCTCCCTCACAGGTGCCCTGAGGCCTGCTCTCAGCCTGGGACCCACCCTCCCCCCACCTCGGCCTGGAGGGGCCCAGCAGCCAGCCCAACCTGCTCTGAGGGGCAGGACTCCTCCTTTCTGAGATGTCTGAATTGGATGACAGGCCTTTCTGGGAACTCTAGTCGACCCCGGCAACTTACAGGTTACGTTTTCTTGACACTATATCCCAAGACAAAATGCCGACTCCCAAGCACCTGTTACGGACCCTTTGATGTGTTACCCCCTTCAGTTCTTGCCTCTGGGAAGAGGTATTATTGCTCCTCATCTTGAAGGAGACAAGCTTCCAGCAAGGAAAAGGCTCTTTGGTGGCCACGTCCACAGAGGTTTGGGGGCGTCTCAGGTTTGAGGAAGTATGTGGCCTCCCTCCTCAGGCGTCCCTGTGGGCCCCCTGCTGGTCAACTGGCAGTCAGGAGGCACCAGGCTGTCCTTACGGATTCTCTGCAACTTGGTGGACGTCTCCTCTTCCGTGAAGCCTGCCTTGATCGCCCACCCTCCTTCCTCCTGAGGACAAGCCCAGCACATGCGCAGTTAGGAGACACTGTCTAGAGGGGTGATCTTCCCAGGGCCACCGCCTCCTCTTTGTGGGGTCCCAGCAGTAAGGATCTCCCCTGAGACCCCCCATTTCATCTCCCCCATGACTGCTCTGTGGATTACTCTTGTTCATTTGTTTTCCGTTTGTCTGTCTCCCTCTGTAGACTGTGAGCTTCCCAAGGGCAGGGCAGGCTGCTCGTGGGCCTCCCTGTGCCCTGGGGCTTGGGACAGTGCCTGGCACTGGGCACATGCTCCACGGTCATGCTCAGAGCGCCTGAGTGAGTGGCATTTGGGGAATCTGAGCAGGCTGAGGGAGCCCCACCCACTGAGCGAGGCTTCATGCTCCTGGTCCTGGACAGATCTGGACTTGTGGGGGCCAGTTCCTGTCGCCTCAGCCATCAAGTCAGGGTGTGCATGCAGCCACCCACCGAGCCAGGCTTCCCGCAGCCCCCAGGGGCCACCCAGCAAACTGTCCTGTTTGAGTGGAGGGAGGAGACTCGTGCCCTGGGGACGCCCTGGGCTTTGTGCTGGGACAGGGTTATAAATAGCAGACAAGTATTTCTGGGGGCAGCATCCTGTTTGGGGCAAAGCATTGTGCCCCAGTGGCTGAAAGATCCGGACCTGGGGGCTCTGGCTGTGGCCCAAGCACAATGTTATTGGAGTTACAGAACCAGTTGGAGCTTGGCATTGGTTTCGGCTAATTACGCCTCCTTCTCCTGACAAGCCTTGTATTTATTTGTGTTCGGGGGCTGCATCCTGCAAGCCCGCCATGAGAAGCCCTTGAGAGGAAATAATAATGTGTCCTCCGGTCGCAGAAACACTGGTCGGGGCGGGGCGCGTGGGGCGGGCTGCGCACCCGGAGATCCCGCAGGCGCTGGGCCGGCGCCCTCCCCGGGCTGTGGGCTCCCGGCAGAGGCGGAGGCGGGGCGCGCTCAGTCACGCTGGCGCGAGGCTGGTTCGGCGGCAGGAGCGCAGGAGCCACCGGAGGGGCAGGCGCAGGTGTCCGGGACCCAGGGGAGGTTGCTGCTCCTGCAGAAGCTGAGGCGGGCGCCCCTCCCTCCCACCGGCTGGCAGCCTTTCCTGCGCGGATCTCCCTGCTTGCGGCTCAAACGCGCGTCCCTCCCGGACCCTCAGGACCGCCAGGCTGGGCGCGGATCTGGACATGGGGAACCGCCCCTGGAGAGGGGGCGCCTGTGCCTCCCCCGATCCCCCCAGCGGCCCTTGACAGCGGGGACCTCCCTCCCATGGGGAGGTCTGACTGGACCTTCTGGCAAGAGGCCACCACCAGAGGTCCCCTTCTCTCCTGCAGCTTTTGGGGAGCGATCTGGAGGGGTGCACCAGACACCTCCGACCTCGAGGACCCCGTGGAAGGTGGACTCCGCAGGGGCCGCTATGGTGCACAATGTGATTCTGGTGTTTTTCCGCAGACGGCTGAGCCAGAGACCCGCTGTGGAGGAGCTGGAGAGGAGAAACATCTTGAAACGTGAGTAGCTGAGTCCCCCGCCCCAGCAGCCCCTGCACCTGTGCTGAGCCGGGGCGGGACCAGCGGGCGCTGTCCCCTGGTGCCCCCCTTCTCGCAGCCCAGCTCCTCTGTGTCCTCAGGGAAGATTGCAAGCCCCGGGGAGAGTCGGTGTCCCCAGAAGCACCCCCTTAAAATCCGGGGAGAGCGCCTCCTGGCACAGGGGAAGGTGCCCGGGTGGGGCCATTAGTCCTGGGTTTCAGGCAGGTTCCCGGCAGATTTGAATGGGGCTCCTTTGCGATGGCCACAGACTCACAGGCAGCGCAGAGCGTGTGGTAACCCACGGGACACGCCCCCGCCACACCTGGGGCACAAGCCACGGCTCAAAGGAAGAGTGCAGCAGTGCGGCCGGGCCGGGAGGCGTGTGCCATCGCCGTGTCCCGGCTCGGTGTGCGGTGTGCACGGCCGTCTCAGTCTCGTCACTGCGAGGGGGGACCCTTCGGAAAGCGCTCTCAGCCAGGTCTTCATCGCGGCTCCACAGGCTTTCCTTTTCAAAGCATTTTCTGCAAAGAGTGGCTTCTCGGGCCTGGATTCTAAGTGTTTCCATTTCGTCTCCTCTCTCTGTGATGAGCACTGCAGACATTCTCTGAGTTTGGTTTTTGACCCGTGAGCATCTTTTCACAAAGTTACTGCCTTCCAGTCAGAAAGCAGCCGCAGGGCCTGGCTCTGGGGCCTGAGTCCCACCGGGTTTCTGCCCGGCCTTTGCTCAGTCAGTCTGCTCCTTAGAGACAATTAGAAACGTTTAACCTCAACATTAAGACTTCTTTGTTTTATTTTTTAAACATAAGCCATGACAACTACGTTCTCTATTGTGAGTGCTAGGATGCATGGGAGGACATACAGAAAAGCTTTAAATGCTCTAGCCAGTTTGGCTCAGTGAATAGAGCATCGGCCTGTGGACTGAAGGGTTCTAGGTTCGATTTCGGTCAAGGGCACATGCCCAGGCTGTGGGCTTGATCCCCAGTGGGGGGCGTGCAGGAGGCAGCCAATCAAGGATTCTCTCTCATCACTGATGTTTCTATCTCTCGCTCCCTCTCCCTTCCTCTCTGAAATCAATAAAAAAAATATTTTAAAAAAACAGAAAATCTTTTTGTTGGTAACATGCTCAGTCACGTGGCCAGCTGAAGGAATCAGATATTAGGTTTGGCTCAACAGTGGTTGAGCATCGACCTATGAACCAGGAGGTCATGGTTGGATTCCCGGTCAGGGCACAGGCCCGGGTTACAGGCTCCATCCCCAGTGTGGGGTGTGCAGGAGGCAGCTGACCAATAATTCTCTCTCATCACTGATGCTTCTACCTCTCTTCCTCTCCCTTCCCCTCTGAAATGGATAAAAATATTTTTAAAAAAATATTAGGTTACCAATTTTTTTTTTTAATCCTGACCTGAGGATATTTTTCCGTTGATTTTTAGAGAGAATGGAAGAGAGAGGGAAAGACAGAGAGAAATACCGATGTGAGAGAAACACATCCATTGGTTGCCTACTGCACGTGCCCGGACCAGGTCCCAGGCCAGGGAGGAACCTGCAACGGAGGTACATGCCCTTGACCAGAATCGAACCTGGGACCTCTCAGTCCACAGGCTGATGCTCTCTCCACCGAGCAAAACCAGCTAGGGCAGGTTACCAAGTATTTGAATTTTTAAAAAGTAAGTCCCTCATCTATAAAGCTCATAAGTCACAGATGTCCTGAAGTAACAGTTCAAGACGTGAATGGCACAAGTTAAAGACCAGACTCAGAGGGGTCTGCTGCCCACGGCCAGTGGAGCCTTTGTCCAGGGACCGCTCCCCGGCCGTGGTGACCTGTCCCTGCGGTGGCGGCCTGCCCGGGGCCACCAGCCAGCGCTCCTGACTGTGTGGTCTTTGCCAATCACCGGGCAGCCTCACGAAGAGGGTCGGTGCTCAGTGACTAGAGCCGGCGAGGTGACGGACTGCGCCGACCCTCTGTGCGCAGGGAAGGAAGGCGTGGGTCTCCCGCACGTGGCCTTGGAGTGCCGTCCCTCCTCGCCCTGGAAGCAGCGCCTGTGCCTGCAGCTCGGAGCCTCTCGCACCCTGAGCCGCCCTGCTGTCTGCGGGGACTGTTTGTTCCGGGAGGGTGAGAGCAGTCAGGCCTCTGGTCAGGGAGGAGCCTCGCACTCACAGGCTTCCCGGGCTCCTGCTGTCTGCCATTTCTGCGCAGGTTCTGCGCCTCCCGTTGCGTGGGCTCCCCTCGGAGGGTTGCAGGACTGAGGGCAGGAACACTCGGAGCTCTGCCTGCATCCTCAGGGTACGGGAGCCAGCGACACCGTGGCCCCACCCTACAGGCGGCACCGAGAGCCCTGGTTCTGCCCTTGGCCCGCTCTGTGCAGGCTGCGGACTTGGTGCTGGTTTCGTTCCCTCGTTCCATCTTCACGGCAAAGTTGTGAGGCTTGCACGCCGTCCCCACTTTCAGGAGGAAGCTAGAACTCACGGGGTAGCAAGCAGGACTCCTTAACATGAGTGCTGGGGAGGGATGGAGCCCGAGTTCTCGCCCAGGTCTGTTGCCCACGCCCTCGCCGCTGCACCACGAGGGATACCACTGCCCTGCCAGCTTATCCCGTGGGAGTCCCCGCTCCCAGCACTATTTCCAGAGAATCTGGGAATGGAGGCTCCGATCAGGGCCTCTCGCCTCGGGTGAGCTCAGAGATCCCCAAGCCCTTGGCTGAGTGAGCTCAGGCAGAGCTCAGGCAGGAGGAATGCAGATAGGTGCGTGGACCGATGCTTGGTTGCCCGTGGTCGATCAGCTCGCAGGGGCCATAAGGGGCGGGGAAAGGAAGGGCTTCGTGGAGGTGGTGGCAGCTGAGCCCTGGCCCTGCCGCTCTCGCAGACCCGCTCCCCTGGCACCTGCAGTGCTCGGTCCACGCACGTGTCTGCAGACCTTGGTGACAATGCCGACCACGTTCACAATTGGAAAAAGAAAGATCCAGTTTGTCTCGGAGTTTCTGACAGAGGCTGTCCTGATTGTCCGCGCCTGGACAATTAGTGTGGCTTCGTCATTGAAACCCCTCCTGGTTGGCCTTACGTGTGATCCTCCTGCATGTCCCCCTAATTGTGTTACCAGCTTTCTGATTAGAGGTGGTTTCTTCTGGTTTATTTCTTGGATTCCCTTTTATAAAACACCTAAATGCAGGATGATGCTTCCTTTTAATATATATATGTATTGATTTCAGAGATGAAGGGAGAGGGATCGAGATAGAAACATCAATGATGAGAGAGAAACATCGATTGGCAGCCTCCTGCATGCCCCACACGGGATCAAGCCTGCAACCGGGTGTGTGCCCTGGCCAGGAATCAAACCATGACCTCCTGGTTCATAGGTTGATGCTCAAACACTGAGCCATGCCAGCCACGCAATGCTTTCTTTTAAAAAATAAAAAAAAATAAAACATATAGGCCAGTGGCTAATACATGTGATCTCTGTCTACCCAATTCCCCAAATGCATGATGTTTGAAATGCTTTAAAGGAAGGCAGATCATGTGACATTACATTACGTGCAAGCCACGGGGTTCCCTTTCTGGAACCTGGGGGCGTTTCCAGGAGCTGAGAGGAGCCCAGGAGCCGTGGCTTTATTTAGCAGCAGAGCGCCAGAAATAGGGCATCCATCACCTCGTATCCTAGGGCGAGGCAGAGGTTTCCACTACACCTCAGCATCCGCTCTATTTTTAGCTCTCACGGGGAGCTGTGAGCGCTGCTGAGTGCTTAGTCGCACTGGGGAGCAGAGCCAATTTTGGTGAGAGACGGCCCCTTTAAGAGGGGTGTTGCGGTGTCGCGTGAGAGTTACGGCTCCTGCCAGCAGTCAGCTGGTTCTGGGTGTGTTTGCATTGGAAATACCCTTGAAAATATAAATTCCAGGCAAGCATATGTTGCCCAGACTCTGAAGAGGGTGTTCCTCGGCTTATATTGCTTGGCTAAAAATAAAAGTATGTCTGTCTAGTAAGTGGAAAGGAAAAAAAAGCAATCCCAGTTCTATTAGTATTCATTCATTGATGCATGTGTGTGAACGTGTTATAGATAACTTACCCCTCTACGCGGTCTGCTTGCCGCCTGTCCCGTGGATGTAAAGCTGCCCACAGGGGAGCGGGGTGGAGGGGAGCTGCTGCCCGTGTGCCCTGCCGACGGCCCGGAGCAGCAGCAGCGTAGTTACTGTGACCCGGGGGCCGGGGGCGGGACGATGGCGGAGCTTCCCTCCCACACGGTTCTGTGTGTCGGTGAGACCACGGTCTCCTGAGCAGTTACCGGCAACGTGGAGAAAACGAAGTGTGCTGTGGACAGGTGTCACCTGCCAGATGGCCATGAGAGCCCATCCGCGGCCAGAGATGGACAGCCAGGTGCCCTGCCCGCGGGGAGAGGAGGGTCTCACCTGTGCTTCCCCTTCTTTCCCGTTTTCAACCTTTCACAGAAAGGAACGACCAGACAGAGCAGGAGGAGAGAAGAGAGATCAAGCAGAGGCTGACGAGGAAGGTACTGGAGTTAAGCATCCTGTCTGCTGAATGTGACGGTGAACGGTGGCGCGAGGGAGCTGGGCTGGCGCTGACCCTGCGTGGTCCTGAGCGCCGGCTTCCGGCACAGCGAACGCGCTCAGCAGGCGCTGGAGACGCGGTCCTAGTGCGTGCGTGCCCGCTCGCGCTGCCATCCTCACCCAGGGCCGGCTTGCAGGCAGGACCATCCGGATGGCCTGTCCCTTTGCTTCCCGGGAGCCAGGCGTGGGCTGGGCGTTCCCTCGCTGAAGGGGCTTTTTACACGATGCCCAGGAAAGCACACCTGATGTCAGGGTTTGGGTTACCTTTAGACTCTCTGGAAACCTTGAATTTGTGTAGAAGCCCCTGACGGTAGAAAACGCCATCAGCCCTGAGGGCTTGGGTGTGGGACTCTGTTAGATTAAAGCTTGCTGAGGCCCATATTGGTAAACTCTGCACACTGGGCCTTTTAGAACCCAGATCCTCTCTAAATTCACATGTGCTGGCGTTTCCCTTTCTGCTGCCTCCACTGGGCTCCCTAATAGTGACAATAATAATAAGATCAATAATAAAATCTTGTCCTGCTTGGAGAGAATACCCTTCCCTAACTTGAGCTTGACTTACGAATACTAGTTGTAGTTAGCACTTTATCTTTAACTTTTTTAAAAAGCTTATCTAATGAGAGTTGAAAAGAAGCCGCTTCTGCCCTAAAATGTATGCGTAAATTCATCAGCCCACCCCTGAGCCTGTGCTATATGCACGCTGGGAGGTGACAGGAGGGCTGGGCCGTTAGACGCATAATCTAAACCAGCGGTCACCACCCGGTGGTCCGCGGACCCATGGTGCTCCAGGAGGCCCGAAAGCTTGGCGACCACCGATTCTAACCCTTCTCCTCAGAGATGGTTTGCATTGGGGTGAGAGTTCTCAGTGGCAGTTTTCTGTTCCCTTTGAACATGTGCTGTTTGTTCCAAGTACTTCAGGAAAGCGAGTTTGGCACAGGTCCCTCACGGTGATGACCTTTTATTGTAGCTTAATCAGAGACCCACCGTGGATGAACTGAGAGACAGGAAAATTCTGATACGATTCAGTGATTACGTGGAAGTGGCCAAAGCCCAGGACTACGACAGACGGGCGGACAAGCCCTGGACGAGGTTGTCGGCGGCAGACAAGGTACCGCCTGAACTGGTCGGGGGCGGTTGTGGGCAAGGGCACCGGCGCCACGCGGGGAGTGTGTTCTCGCCGTGGGCCGTCAGCTGTGACATAACGCTATGCCTTCACCGGATGTTGGCTTCACAGAGGCACCTGGATCAGGGCTGTGTTCTCAATTAGGGGACCGGTTGGCAATGTTTGGAGATATTTTTAGTGTCACCAGTGGGGGCGCTACTGTGTCTAATGGGAGGAGTCTCTGCTGTGGGCTGTCCTGTGCACCGGGCTCCTGGACAGCCCACAGCAGAGACTCCTCCAGTCCCGTGTCAAGAATGTGCGAGCAGAGACCCGAGTCTGGGGATGAATCAGAGGTAGGCAGGGCTGGGTGACAGGCTTACAGAAAGCCAGCTGCAGGGGGCAGGGGGGAGGAGAGGCCCAGGAGGCATGGAGGAGAGCTTACCTACAGGCAGAGGTGGCTCTGGGTCCACCCTGGTCGGTCCCTCTGAGCGGCAGCCAGAGAGGCAGGAAGAAAGGAAGGGGGTCCCGGGGCTGTGAGGTGAGTGAGCCTCCACCAAGCCCTGACTCTGCCCTGTATTGAACCCCCTGTCAGCTATCGTTCCATGTAGTCCTCAAAAGAACCCTGTAAGAGGCGGCGCTACTACCCCTGAGCAGAGCTCGGCGCGCCATGGCCTGGCTGGAGTCAGACCGGCGGTGCCTGCCCTCTGCCCGCCTGCCCACCGCGCCCCTGCCTCTGACTCCTGCAGCCTTAGAAGAGGTTGGAAAGAGCGCCTGCAGCCAGGGAGCCTGTGGGGTTGCGAACTGTCCCTCCCCCTGTCTGTGCTGAGCGGGAATGCGAGTGGGTTTGCACCAATTTGGAGAAATGCAGACACGCGTGGACCGATGCTTGGCTGCCCCTGGTCCATCAGCTCGCAGGGGCCTGAAGGGGCGGGGAAAAGTGTCTGACAGCCACTGTGGCGGTGGGAGCAGCCCCCCTGGAGTCCTCCCCTCAGAGCCCGTCCTCACCCAGAGGCGGGCGTGCCTGCCGCTCCTGGTTCACCTGGCCCGGGAGGGTGGGCCTTGGGCGCTGGAGGAGGTCCAGGCGAGAGGCAGTGT
The DNA here is from genome assembly GCF_027574615.1 of Eptesicus fuscus. NCBI lineage: Eukaryota > Metazoa > Chordata > Mammalia > Chiroptera > Vespertilionidae > Eptesicus > Eptesicus fuscus. Next base: position 2,894,474 of record NC_072484.1, on the reverse strand, counting down.
CACCCACCAGCAATGACCGTGTCCCATTTCAAATGACACAAGACATCAGTGCACGCTGAATTAGAGTGACTCCTTCGTAAGTTTCCCGAAGCTGCACTTGGCGCACCATGGACGGGGTTCCTGCTGCGTCAGTGCCCTGCGCCCTGGAAGGTGTGGGCGCCCCGGCAGGTGTGGGCGCCCCGGCAGGTGTGGGCTCCCCCTGCGCCAGCTGCGCAGCCCGTGAGCTCCCTGCACCCTCCTCAGTCAGTCCTGGCCGCACTGGCTTGGTAGGGCCATGAAGATGAGTGAGAGTCTAAATCTGAGCAAAAAGGTGTTTCTTCCTTTCTGCTTAGGAACACATTCCCGAATCCCAGAAGGCAGCACTGTTAGCATGGGGTTAATCCATAGCCCTGACACAAGTTCCTATGTTAACTTGACTGGCCTGTGAACCAATGTGCTGTTTTTCATTCCAGGCAGCGATTCGTAAAGAACTCAATGAATACAAAAGTAACGAGATGGAGGTACACGCATCAAGCAAGCATTTGACAAGGTCAGATTTCTATTTGTGTGAGGTTCATACTTTATAACATGGTATTCATTAAAAAAGAAAGAAAAAGGCCACAAAGAAAGAACTCTGTGTTCAGGTAAACAAAGTCAGTGTTTGCAGAGAGCTGGATGGAACAGTCAGAACGCTCCTCCGCTCGGAAGGGCGTTCACTCCCAGGGTCCCTCCCCGGGCTGGCGAAGGGAGTGGTTATGTAGGACCGTATTGCAAGGCCATTGGCTAATCTACGTAGTTAATGTACATGTAAGAAAATTAGTCTCAAGGCAATGAAAGTAATTTGCTTATATATTTACTCACCCTCCTGGTATGCCTGACACTCCAGTTTACAGAGCTCCCTAGTTATCCGCTGGGAGTGCCGACACCCGCCCGTTCCCTTCCCCATCTCATTCACATTTACGGTCACATCTTTACACAAACTCACGCCCCCCCTCTGCTCAGAGGGCACTTACTTCCTCTGCAGATATTTGAGTACCTACTGTGTGCCAGCCTCATTCTAGGTGCGGAGGTGCAGGAGTGCCCATCCCCACAGAACGCACATTCTAATGGGAACACACTGGCCGGTTCTTCCAGAATCGGGACCTCCCAGTGAGGCGCATCTCTGCTCGGTCCATGTGATCCATTGAGATGACGCGGGGCTCTTGATGGAGAGTGGAGATCGGCTTCTCTTTGCTTGTGGGTTCTCTCAGCACCCCTTCTGTTCCGTGGCCACCACATGCAGTCCCCCTTTGAAGTTCTCATATGGCCTTCATCCCTCAGCAACAAGCCTTCCCCTTCCAAGCAGATGTTTTGTCCTCTCTCCCTTGGTCTAAAGATGCTCAAGCCCTGGATGCAAGGAGGAAGGAAAGCCTGCCTTAAACTAGAACAGTGGGTACCCCCCCCCCCCCCCCGTTTGTCACAGAGTGGCCACAGCGCTGTCATTTAGCAGGTTTACCCTGTAAGGCCAGCGTAGCTGTGGAACTGAGACCGGTGCCGTCCGATCCTGTCCTACCAGCCACTTGATGATGAAGATATTGAGGGAAGAAGAGGAGGCTGCGAGGGCAGGAGAAAATGAGGAAGTAGATAGTCTGTTTAAATTTTTTTGAAGTTTCCCCCAGGACTGATGTATATTTAGGAAGGAATGGATCATCTTGTTTTTGATTACTCAGAAATCAAAAACATTTAGGGAAGAAAGTCTCCAGTCACCGTTCAAAATTATTTTTAATGCTCAGTCTGTGTTAAAGGATGGAATTCCCACATGTTTTATGTATGGTAATGTAAAATATTTAATACATTTTCCCATCGTACTTATTAAAAGAAATGACTAAGAGATGTTTTTTTCTCTCCTAAGTTCTTGACAGCTGTCTCAGATGATGAGATTGTGAGAGTGAGCCCAAAACTTGGACATCAGGAAATAATTCTAAGATTTTTATACAACTGCATTTTAGGATTTACAGTCCACTTTTAAAAGTCTGAACAATATTTTTAGTCATATGAAGTTTTCTTAAGTGCATTAAAGCACAAACACATTACCAGTTGTAAAAGCAGGTAAAACTGTAACTCACTGTAATTTCCAGCAACTGGTCTCCTCAGCCCATTACTTCTGATTTGCAGTCCTGGCCTTTCTGAGTACATCCGGGATTTAGTGATCCGCTTTCCAATAGGTGTAAGGTAGTCTTGAGATGTCGGGGTATCAATCCTTTGTGGGTACGAGGGAGGCTGAGGGGTGGGGGGCCCCCTGAGGTGCTTCATACACTTAAACCAAAACAGGTTTTCCAGGTTGGACTAAAGAGACATTTTAAATAGCAAAAGATTTCTTTGTGGGAGGTTTTGGCAATTTCAACTTCAAAATGTATGACCTGAAATGATTGTGCTTTTTAAAATAATTTCTAGATTCCACAGGCCGTAGAGATTTTCTTCTGAGAAGAATCTGTGTTTAACTTTTGATACCAACACTGGATACTCATCAGGGGACTCTCCTGAATTCAACTCAAGACTCCCCGCTGTGTCGGGAGGAGCGAGCAGGCAGGGGAGGTCACCCTCGCTGCTCTCCGGACACGGACACGGACACGGACACGGACAGGTTTTGCTCTGGTGTCCAGGAGTGAGCTGCGGGGTCCTCAGAGACCCGGAGTAACTCTGCAGAAGAAAACTGTTGGTTGCCTTTGAGCCTTGTTTTCAGTTCTGCGGTGGACAGAGGGCGGAGATACGCAGGTGCAGGCTCGGCACTCCAGATCTCGGGCCTGAGGGCGTGTGACACGGCGTCGTTCTGTATTATGTTGAAAAGACATTTTTATTCCGATCATGATTGAGTTGAGAACTCTCTAAGTTCATGTTATACAAAATTATTTCCTGTATTATATTTCTCCTTTTTTTATATAATGTCTAACAGAAATACAGCTGCAACATTTTGATTCCTGTTAATTTTGTTCTTTAATTAAATGACTATTCATTGCAGGAAATTCACCTGGGCTTTACGTTTTCTTGGGGTTGGAATAGGAGTTTTGCCTGAACAGTAGTCTAAGAAACAAGTCAAGTTTTATTTCCAAGCCATCAGAATCCAAACACATAAGAGAGAATTCCAACTTCTATATTTTGTTTTATAAACTGTTAGGGCCTGTGGTTTGTGCCTTGGAAAATGAAACTGTTGTGTGTTGTTGTTTTTTTCAGATTAATTGAAATTTATGTATCACTGAGTAACCTAGAAATAAGTACTGATTTGCTGAAAAATTCTACCAAGATGAAAAATCTGCCCTCCTTAAGGCTATTTTTAAATTCACAGGAAAAGTAGTCAAAGCTGTTCTAAGAGACAAAGGTTTAGATGGAGCGGAGATTACCCAGCACGCAGGTGGAAAGTAATCCTGGCACAAGGGGGAAGGTTAGGCAGGATGCATGGTCCCTGGAGGGGACTTTACGTGGGTTCTGAACAAGTGTCCTCACGAAGTGAGTCCTCCCTCCCTCCCTCCCTCCCTCCCTCCCTCCGGGCCGCGGGGCCTTTGGGAGCTGGGGGACCACGCCACACGCAGCCCGCCCTCTTCAGCGCACTTGTTTTCTCTGTAGGGGCCTCACCTCTGTGTCCGACAACATTGCTGTAATGTTTTATTTTTCAGCCACAGTTCACATCAATACCATTCCTCACCAGGTTCAGATGGACCACCAAGTGGCCAGAAAACCACACACTCTACAGAGGGCCCCCTCCCGCCCCTAGCACCCCCCTGGCCCCGTACCCATTATCTCAACATTATTGACTGCATTCTCCATGCTGCAATCTGCATCTCTGTGGCTATTCTGCAACTACCAATTGGTACTGCTCAATTCCTTCACCTTTTCACCCAGCCCTCAACCCTCCTCCCCTCTGACAGCTGTTAGTCTGTTCTCTGTGTCTAAGAGTCTGTTTCTATTTTATTATTTTATTTTGTTCTTTAGATTCCACATATAAGTTAAATCATATGGTGTTTGTCTCTCTCTGACTGGCTTATTTCACTTAACATAATACCCTCCAGGTCTGTTGCAAAAGGTAAGATGTCCCTTTTTATGGCCGAGTAGTATTCCATTGTGTAAATGTACAGCTTTTTGTCCACTCGTCTGCTGATGCACTTGGGCTGCTTGTAAATAATGCTGCAATGAACATAGGGGTGCATATGGGTGCATATATTCCTTCAAATTAGTGGTTTGTATTTCTTCGGATATAGTCCCAGAAATAGAATCCCTGGGTCATAAGGCAGTTCTATTTTTAACTTTTTGAGGAATCTCCATACTGTTTTCCACAGTGGCTGCATCAGTCTGCATTCCCAAAGGGTTCCCTTTTCTCCACACCCTCACCAGCACTTGTTTGTTGATTTATGGGTGACAGCCCTCCTCCCTGCTCCTGCCCCCTCCCCAGGCCTGCAGTCACTGCCTGTGTCCATGGGTTATGCATACATGCATGTAAGTTCCTTGGTTAATCTCTTCCCGCCTCCTTCCCTCTGAGATTCTGCCTCCTCTTCAGTAACAGACACCGTATCTGAATTCTTCGTTACTAGTAGTCATTAACGAGGTTCCTGTGCATCCACTTTACAACTCATTTGCTCATTTTCACAAAATAAAATATAATTAACTATTAAAGTAACAATGAACATTAAAACATTAAAGAAGCTCTTAAGGATTTTTTTAAGTTTTAAGAAAATATAATGGGTAACTTTGTGAAAGACAAATCACTAAGTTTTAAGCCAATCTGATAGGGGAAAAGGTAGATCATGACTTTTTATAAAAAGTTTTAAAGGTACTTTGCAATTATGTAATTTTTGGACAATAGAAATGGATAAGGAAAAACACCGAACATCAAGAGGCCCACCTTGTGGACATATATGGTAATTACAAGTCTAAATTTATTCTATTCTATATTGGAGGTGAAAGCGTTTTTAGTTACTTGCCCACAGTTCTTCTTACCAAATGCAAGTCCAGAAATGCAAAGTTCTAATTGTACTGTTAACATTGTTAGTCCAATATGCTTCCAACACCCACTTTACCAGTTCTTTTCAGAGATTTCTTTGTTTCTCCAATGAAACATTTCAGAAGGTGCTCATAAGCAACTGAACATCTTGAAAGTCAAACTGAACATATGAAAATACTTTGAAGAGTAAATGAGTGTAAATTACATATTTAGTTTTCTGTAAGTTTATTCACTTTGATAGTAGAGACATATCATGAATTCAGATTTAGACAATGTCTTGCTAGAATGAGAAATGGGAAAGCTGCCAGTTACCATGTCCATAGCTCTATGAAGACAATGGTGTTTTGTGTTTAGAGTAACAGAGACTAATTTGTCTTAATACCAATTATAAATCTCCTTAATATGAGTGGGAAATTCTTTAAAGTCATATTTCCTTGATAGTGAGCAATGGTAGAGAATTCTGGATGTGGCATACATGCTAATAATTTTTAGAGTTGATAACATAATTTAGGCACTATTATTTTTTAAATGCAGTTTATTATCCCTTTTCAAAGATGCATATACTGAAAATGTGTCTACAATTCTCTAACCATGGAGCCACATTGGCCAGGGCCATTTTGCTCCAATTTTTACATTCCAAGTTACATTTGTTTATGACTATTATTTCCTGCATGTTATTTTGCTCAGCATTCTACTTTAGTTGCTTATACAGAGCATTAATGATTCCTTCCATACTTAAACTTTTGCTTCGAGGGGTTAAGGAGCTTAGAGGTGTGAACTCATGTGCAGGAACTGTGCTGGGGCCACCTGGTGCAGGTGGGGTAACAGAATGGCTGAAGAGTGACCACCAGCACCTGGGCAGCTTCCCGCCAGGCCCTGGGTTCTGAGTTGGCAGGACTCGTCATTGTGGTCTGCCAGCTTAACCCGAATGCAACGTTGGATAAAAACCAGTCTACGCCCAATCAAGGGATCTGCTGGGATCCCAGGCATCGGGATTTGGGTCATTTAGTCTCTGGGGTGATGCCTGTGGAGTTCAGTACTTAAGCCTCTGCCTGGCTATGTAATACTCCAACATTTCCTCTTGCCCATGTCTTTTTCCATGTGTTCTTCTGGGACTGTTACCACTTTCAGGCTCAATGTGGCTGATGGAGTGCAGTAACCTACACCAACATGGTGTGGAACTGTGATCCAGGTAAGAAATACGTCATTGGCTACAATGATCACTTGTTTTAACATGTTTGACAGAAAAATCGAGAAGTTCTAGCTATATTAATTAACAGTCGTCAGCCTCTGCTAATGCAAAACCTATTTAAGTCACTATTTTTGTTGAATAGTAAGGTAAGTTAAGGAATAAATCTATATATATATAAAAGGTTAATATGCTAAGTGTCCCTCTGACTGTCCGACTGGTCGCTATGATGCACACTGACCACCAGGAGGCAGACACTAACTCACTGGGCATTTACAAAGAAACGGCACCACCTGGCATCAACAAAGCAACACTCAGCTTCCCCCAAGTGGGACACAGGCCCTGCCACCACCCGAGTGACAGCCCACCAAATCGCAGCCAATGCTGCCAAGACCCCATGGTGCAAACTGTGGCCCACAGCCCAGCCTAGTCCGGAAACAGTGTCTGTGGGCACTGGGTAATGACATAACGTAGCAACACCCGGCTTTCTCTCCCTAGCAACTAGCCTCCTTGCAGTTTCTTCAGCCCAGGAACATGACTTGCTTTAGAGCCAGGTGCAAACATTTCACACTGTAACCAAATGTCTGTGAAGCTTTTTCCTGTTCCTCATCTCATTTGATCCTCACAGAAGTCCTGGAGTAGGTAGATAGGAGACTTGGTGGAATCCTATTTTCTTTTCATTAGCCAGAAAATGGAGATTTAGAAAGCTTAGAAACTTGACCCAACTGAAAAGAAGTAAGAAATGGTGGACCTTGAATATGACCTCAGATTTTCTCACTGCACAGAATATAGTCAGACACTGCTACAGTTAAATATTTTGCCCTTTGTTCTCCCTGTGAGATCTACAATAATAATCTGCTTCATGTTGATATTTACTGCTGTGTTGCTGACAATTACCTGATAAAGAGAAGTTGGGGTGCTTCACTGGGCTGGAGAAAGTTTAGCTACATGAGAAAGCAGATCCAATTAAGCAAGTTTATTCTGTATCTATAAAAGGCTAAGTTAACTTGCGCATGTGCCATACATATAAAGCTCTCGCTGGCGCCAATCGCACGCGGGTGTTTCTATCTGTCATTGTCAATCGTGAATTTGGTTGACACTTCTATTATAGAGAAAGGGTGAATAGTGATATTAAAATATTTCTTCTAATTAATTTCCTTTCTATGTGCATGAATAGTGCCCCAGGACACTAGTTTTATAATAAAGAACAGAGATCTGATCTTTAAACTTTTTCTTGAAAACTCAGGGTCTTGCAGACTATAGCTCACAGACCGAATCTGGCCCACTTTTTTTAATGTCCTGCAAGGTAAGAATGGTTCTTACATTTTTAAATGGTTACATTTGCCATGTTCATACTAGTACCTGCATGGTAGCCACCAGTTCACCTTTTGGCCCAAAAGACTTAAACATTTACTATATGGCCCTTAAGACAGCTTGCCAACTCCTACTCTAAAATTTTTTCCAAAAAGTTTAAGTAATAGAAAATGATAAAAAATGAATTACACAGAACAAACTCAAACAGCTAAGTTTTGTTTATAAATAAGCCTAAAAAATTTAACATCAAATCTGTTCCAAATTCTGACATCATTATAAACTCATTGCTGAGTCACTCGGTAATTCACATTTACCTTTTTAAGGAACTGGCCGTTTTCCACAGCAGCTGCATTATTTTACACTCCCTTAGAAATGCACAAGGGTCCCAGCTCCTACACATCTGTGGGAGCCCTAATCAGAGTACGCTGATGTTCAAGGCCAATTTGAATGTGGGGGCCCTGTCCAGAGTACACCGGATGTTCAAGGCCAATTTGCCTATGCAGTTGCAAAACCAAGGACACAGCACTCTTACTGTATGCACTGCACAGGCTTGCCTTTCTATAACCAAAATATTGATGTCATTATTTGGCAAGAAGCCTTTTTTGTCTAAGTTGGTATAAAGACATGTTGTTGACCAGCCGGTGCACGACTGCTTGGTCAGGCTGTTTGTTAACAATGGCTCCTGAGTTTGCTACTGTATTAGCAAGGGTTGCTTTGTGCAGCTACTTTTTAAGGCTACTTTGAAGAACTGATGACTCCCTGTTAGCAATGGCTACTGGGTCTGCAATAAAACTCTCCTGTATGCCTATTCTCATGTCTTCTCCATCTAATAACTGGCGTCTATGGGGATAGAGCTCCTAGCAGAGAAGGACCTGTGTTCCCACAGTTGGTGTAGTCCAGCAGGATCAAGGAAGGACTTGCTCCTGCAGTTGCTGCAGCGAGCAGAGTTCAGGAGTAAGTATTCTGACAACATCTTAGCCAAAACTTTTCTTTGTCGATTCTAGCCATCCTATTGGGTGTGAAGTGGCATCTCATTATGGTTTTGATTGCATTTTCCCAATGACTAATACTGCCCAGCATATTTTCATGTGCTTATTGGCCATTTGTGTAGCTTCTGTGAAGTGTTTATGCAAGCCCTTTGCTCATTTCTTAATTGGGTGTTTGTCATTTTGTTGTTAAGTTCGAAACATTCTTTATATATACTGGATAACATACCCTAATCAGGTATATGATTTGCAAATATTTTCTTCTATTCCATCGTTGTTTTTTTTCACCTTTATGAATGCATTCTTTGATGCACAAAAGTTTTTAAAATTTTTTTATGAAATCTAATTCACTTTTGTTTCTGTTGCTGGTACTTTTGGTGTTACATTTATGAATCCATTGCCAATTCCAGGACCACGAAGATTTTTTTTTTCACATGTAATATTTTATTTATTTTTTTTTTAATTTAATAAATCTTTATTGTTCAGATTATTACAATTATTTCTCCTTTTTCCCCCCATAGCTCCCCTCCACCCGGTTCCCACCCCACCTTCTGCCCTTACCTCCCCCCCACTGTTCTCATCCATAGGTGTATGATTTTTGTCCAGTCTCTTCCTGCATGCCTTATACCCCTTTCCCCTGAGAATTATCAGTCCACTCCCTTTCTATGCCCCTGATTCTATTATATTCACCAGTTTATTCTGTTCATCAGGTTTTTTATTCACTTGATTTTTAGGTTCACTTGTTGATAGATATGTATTTGTTGTTCATAATTTTTATCTTTACTTTTTTTTTTCTTCCTCTTCTTAAAGAATACCTTTCAGCATTTCATATAATACTGGTTTGGTGGTGATGAACTCCTTTAGCTTTTTCTTATCTGTGAAGCTCTTTATCTGACCTTCAATTCTGAATGATAACTTTGCTAGGTAGAGTAATCTTGGTTGTAGGTTCTTGCTATTCATCACTTTGAATATTTCTTGCCACTCCCGTCTGGCCTGCATAGTTTCTGTTGAGAAATCAGCTGACAATCGTATGGGTGCTCCCTTGTAGGTAATTAACTGTTTTTCTCTTGCTGCTTTTAATATTCTCTTTGTCTTTTGCTCTTGGCATTTTAATTATGATGTGTCTTGGTGTGGGCCTCTTTGGATTCCTTTTGTTTGGGGTTCTGTGCACTTCCTGGACTTGTAAGTCTATTTCTTTCACCAGGTGGGGGAAGTTTCCTGTCATTATTTCTTCAAATAGGTTTTCAGTATTTTGCTGTCTCTCTTCTTCTGGCACCCCCATAATTCTGATGTTGGTACGCTTGAAGTTGTCCCAAAGGCTTCTTACACTATCTTCAAATTTTTTTATTCTTTTTTCTTTTTGCTTTTCCAGTTGAGTGTTTCTTGCTTCTTTGTATTTCAAATCTTTGACTTGATTCTTGTGTTCCTCTAGTCTGTTGTTTGGTCTCTGTATAATATTTTTTATTTCAGTCAGTGTATGTTTAATTTTAGTTGGTCCTTTTTCATATCCTCGAGGGTCTCGCTAAATTTATTGGCCTTTTCTAGGAAATTCTTGCAAAACCTTATAACCGTGGTTTTGAACTCTATATCCAGTCATTTGTTTTCCTCCATTTCTTTCGTTTGTGATCTGTTTCTTTTTCTCCGCATTTTTGCTGCTTCCCTGAGTTGGTAGGGTAGCTTTGTGTGCTAGGTGTCCTATATGGCCCAGTGGGTTGGCCTCCTCAGTTACCTGAGGTGGACACTCTTGGTGCACCCCTTTGTGGACTGCGTGTGCAGCCTTGTTGTAGTTAAGTCTTGATTGTTGTTGGTATCACTGGGAGGAATTGACCTTCAGGCCAATTGGTTGTATCAGCTGTGTCTATGCTGGGAGACCTTCTGTGCTGGAGACAGCCTTATGGGACCAGACTTGCAAAATTGCAAAAGCTTCTATGCTCAGCTTGGATGGGGTGGAGTCTCAGGGCTGAGCAGACAGTCTTGGCTTCCCGTCAGCCCTGCCTGAGGCCCCTGGGTCTCAGTGTCCCTCGGTAATTGCTGCAAGCACCTCTGAGAGAAAGCTACCCTCGAGTTTCACCCACTGCCAGACAGTCCAGTTTCTCCCCCAATGAATCTGGATTCCCAGATTCTTGCCTGGAACTGGGGTTCAGCGCAGTCGGGAGCTTCTGGTTCCCTCCAGCCCGTGGTACAGTCAGCAGTCAGTCCTCTCTGCATACACTTGCACATGCGCCTCCAGACCTCTGCCTTCATGGCTCCCCTGAGAGTCCAGATTCCCCCCAAAAGAGCGTGGGTCCCAGGGGCTCGCCCGGAACTGGGGTTCAGTGCATTTGGAACTGGGGTTCAGTGCAGTCAGGAGCTTCCAACTGACTTCCGCTACGGAAAGCCAGTGGCAACCTCTGCAGTCAGTCTTCTCTGCGTGTACTCGTGTGCACAAGCCTCCAGACCCCTGCCCGCCATGGCTCCCCTGAGTCTCCATGTGCCTTTCTCTCTACCCAACAGTCCAGACTCCCCCTGTATGAGCCTGGGTCCATGGGGTTTTGCCTGGAACTGGGGTTCAGTGCAGTCAGAACTGGGGTTCAGTGCAGTCGGGAGCCTCCTTCTCCCTCCCGCCAGACAAAGCCAGCCAGGCACTCAGCCGCCCTTCCTCTCTGCGCACGTGTCTCCGTACCTCAGCTCTTTCAGCTCCTCTGATTCTCCGTGAGCTTTTCTCTTTCCTTCTAGTTGTAGAATTTCCACTCAGCCAGCTTTCCTGTGGTTCTGGATGATGTCCGTTCTGTCTTTTAGTTGTAGTTTTGAAATTGTTGTGTGAGGCAGCAGTTTAGGTGCATAGAGAAACCTATGCTGCCATCTTGGTTTCTCTCCCGAAGATTTACTTCTATGTTTTTTCCTAAGAGTTTTATAATTTAGCTCTTACTTTAAAGTTTTTGATCCTTTTGGAGTTAATTTTTGTATATGTTGTAAGGAAGGGTCCAACTCTATTATTTTGCATGTGGCTATCCAGCTGCCCCAAACCATTTGTTGAAGAGAGTATTCTTTCACTATCAAATGTCCTTGGCACCTTTGATGAAACACAGTTGACCATAGGTGAATAGGTTTATTTCTGGACTCTAAGTTCTATTCCATTGGCTAATATATCTATACTTCTTTAGGGATCACACTGTTTTGATTAATTTAGCTTTGTAGTATTACACTGGGAAGTGCAAGTCCTTTAACTTCATTATTATTCTTTCAAGATTGTTTTGCTGTGCAGGGTCCCTTCCATTTCCATGTGGTTTGTAGGAATGGCTTTTTCATTTCACAAAAAGGCCATTGGGGGTGGTTTTGATTGTGATTGTAATAAATCTGTAGCTTGCTTCATGTAATACTGTTGTTTTAACAATATTACCTCTTGCAATTAATGAGCCTGGCCTGTCTTTCCACTTACTTAGGTTTTCTTTTATTTCTTCCAACACTGTTTTGTAGTTTTCAGTGTACAGTAAATCCTCACGGTCATTGATAGGATTCTGCCACTTCAAGTGAAATGACATATAATACAACCAGTTTTACCATGGGCTAATTGATATAACAAGAGTTAATTCCTAAGGCATCTAATTGTTAAAATGAAACATTTAACAAGATGTCATTCGAGGTCTTGCTGCCCAAATCTTGCACCGCCTTCATTAAATGTCCTTTGTATGCTGCTGGATCCATAGGCTAGCGTTTTTTGAGAATTTTACATGCGCATTCGTAAGGGATACTGGTCTGTTCCTTTTCCTTGTGATGTTTTCATCTGGCTTGGTCCCACAGTGATGCTGGCTTCCTAAATGAGTTAAAAGGGTTTCTCTTCTCCTGCTTTTCCGGAAGCATTGGAGAAGGACCGGTACTAACTGTTCTCTAAGTGTTCGGTAGGATGCTTTGTTAGGTTTGTGATTGCTGATTAAGTCTCTTCACTTGGTACAGGCCTGCTCACACTTCCTGTTTCTTCGAGTCAGTGTTGGTAGTTTGTTACTGGGCAGTCATCCATTTCATCTGTTATTCGGTTTGTTGGTATTAAAATTGTTCACAGAATTCTCTTATCTTTTCTATTTCTGTTAGGTCAGTAGTAATGTCCACAATTTTCATTTCTGATTTTAGAAATTTTAGTCTTCTGTTTATCTTAGTCAGTCTAATAGTTTATCAATTTTCTTGATGGTTTCAAAGAATTGTGGATGGAAAAAAAAAAAAAAAAAGGCCACATGCTGACCTGACCAGCTCGGGGAAGGCCTACATTGTAGTTTTGCAAACTCAAAGACCTAAAGTAACCAGAAAGGATGGTCTGAAATTAAACTTTTAACTAAAAGCAGTCATGGTGGGTAGTCATGTCCTAGGCCTTTATCTTCCCTGATAAAGGTCAGTCTTTACCTTAACTGAGCCTGTTGCCTTTTTGCATCTAAGATAACATGCCTGTGAAATGTCAGGGTAACTTGTAACTTCCCTTTTTCTGGACCCCCTGAGGCATACCAAACGCCCTGGGCGCCAGGACTGAGACCATAAATTCCTTCATTGTTATTATTATCATGTTAATTGTTGACTCTTAACTATCCTGCACCCACCTAAGTAAAAGAAGTATGTGTCTAGCATTTTATTTTTTATCCAATCCCAGAGGTTTCCCCCTTCCCCCTACTTTGCTTTCTCCCGCCTCCCTAATCCACCACCAATGGATTTCACGTAACCCACTTAGGTCTCCTCCTTTGATGTTATGTATAAACAAGGTGAAGACCTGCCATTCTCCAGAGCACTACCCCAATCCTTTGAGATTCTGCTTCTCAGCAATTGTCGACAGTTTGGCTTAGATAAATTCACAAAAATTCTTTACAGGTTTGAATGTTGTTATGTGTTTAACGTGTTTGTTTTATTCTGATTAACCGTTCAGTTTTACTGATGTTCTCTTGTTAACATCCAGGTGCATTTGGTTGTGCCCCGAAGGATTCAGAAAAAGGGAAGTTACAAGTTACCCTGACATTTCATAGTGATACGTGATTTTTGGACTGGAACATGCAGTGTTCCCCAGATTCTTTGTCCATCAGAGTTGAAGAATGAATCCACAGACTGAAGATGGTACAGCAAAGGTGGAGATTTATTGAAGAGCAAGTCCAGACACCCACATGGGGAGAGGGAAACAGTCAGACATCCCTCTCACAATCCGGGACTGCTGGCTCTCAACTGCTCACCTGCCTGCCTGCCTGATTGCCCCCAACTACCCCTGTTGGCCCGATCACCCCTAATTGCCCTCCCCTGCCAGCCTGGTTGCCCCTAACTGCCCTCCCCTGCAGGCCTGATCCCCCCACAACTGCCCTCCCCTGCCAGCCTCATTGCCCCTAACTGCCCTCCCCTGCTGGCCTGATCACCCACAACTGCTTTCCCCTGCCAGCCATCTTGTGATGGCCATCTTGTGACCACATGGGATGGTCATCTTGTGTGAGGGGTGATGGTCAATTTGCATATTACCTCTTTATTATATAGGATACTAGAGGCCCAGGGCATGAAATTGGTGCACTCAGGGGGGGGGGGGTGTCTCTCAGCCCAGCCTGTGCCCTCTCACACTCTGGGAGCCCCGCGATCAATCACCCCAAAGAGGTAGGCCCTGCCCAACTGGCCAGGGCTCTGCGATGGATCACCCCCACAGAGAGAGGCCCCATCCACCTGCTGCAGCCCGCAGGTCAGTGGCCTGGGCCTCCCTCTTTGGGGCAATCATGGGGCAATCATAGGGCAATGGCTGGGCCCCTGACTAATTGCATTGCACCTGCCTTGGCTGGCCTGGTGCCAGTGGGTGTCATAGTGTGGTCGTCTGGATGGTTGTTCTGCTGTTCAGTTGTCCAGTCGATTTACATATTATGCTTTTATTATTATAGATAACTAGTGGCCCAGTGCACGAAATTCATGCACATTAAAAGGGAATTAATAGAAGAAATATTTTAATATTGCTATGTGCCCTTTCCCTATAATAGAAGTATTAGAGATGAAAGAAAATTAGTAAAATGTATATGAAAATCTCCCTCCTGTCAGAGTCTGGGGCACACCATGGGACCTAGAGTCAAATCCCCACCCACAACCCGAATGCACTTCGAAAACGCAGGAGACCCAGACCCGGCAGGCTCCACCCCCATCAATCCCCTCTGGGCAGGGGCCGCAGCCTCAGGTCCCCCAGCCCAGTGCCAGGTTGGAGGGGTGCAGTCTCAGGACCCCCATCAAGCCCCACTGGGTGGGGGGGCACAGCCTCAGGTTCCCCAGCCCAGTGCCAGGTTGGGGGAGGTGGGAGGCACAGTCTCAGGAACCCTGTCAAGCCCCGCTGGGTGGGGGGCACAGCCTCAGGTACCCTGGCCTGGTGCCAGGGCAGGGGTTGCGGCCTGAGGTCCCCTGTCAAGCCCTGCTGGGCGGGGGACACAACCTGAGGTTCCCCGGCCTGGCGCTGGGGCGAGAGGTATAGCATGAGGTCTCCCGGCCCAGCACTGGAGCAGGGGGCACAGCCTGAGGTTCCCCGTCAAGCCCTGCCAGGTGAGGGACGTGGCCTGAGGTCCCCGTCAAGCCTCACTGAGCGGGGAGGATGGCCTGAGGTTCTCTGGCCCAGTGCTGGGGTGGGGGGCACAGTCTGAGGTTGCCCATCAAGCCACGCTGGGTGGGGTGCAGCCTGAGGTACCCCGGCCCGGCGCTAGGGTCACTGCCTGAGGTCTTCCGGCCTAGAGCTGGGGCAGGGGGTGCGGCCTGAGGTCTGCCAGCAAGCCCAGCCCCCCTGCAGCATCACGTCAGTGCTGAATGGGGCCGCACGCAGGCAGTGTCACGTCCCCAGCCAAGGACACAGACAGGCAGCTTCACCTCAGCGCTGGGCGGGGATGCACACAGGTAGCGTGATGTTAGGCTGGGCAGGCCTATTGAACGGTTGTGACCACCATTAGGACCAATTAGCATATTGCCTCTTTATATATATAGATTACTCCAGCACATTCTTGTTCACAGTGGTCCATCAGATTCAAACCCGGCAGCAATCTGAGTTCTAGCCTTACACTCCTTGGCACCCCTCCTGGAACCCCAATGGGATCTGTGTGTATATGGGGATCAAAGGAGCCCCCAGACCCTCTCTCCTCTTCCTCGTCTGTCTGTCCATTGAAAAGGGCTTACAATATGCCAAAGAGAAAGGGATAGCCAATGGTATCAGAGCACAAGGTCCACTCCATTTGCTGGGCAAGGCCCAAGTCAGGGTCCCCCATGACACCACCAGACATCAGCACGGGGTACCGACAGTGCAGCACGATGGGCTTCTGAGGATACTGGGCCATTTACGCATCCGGATACATTTCTCTTAAACTCCAAGCACTGTTACCCCCCTTGAGAGGCAGGAGGCATAGTTTACATCGGAAGATGGGCCGGATTGTTTTGGGGGGTCCTAGCTCTTTACCTCTGTTGGATGGGAACAACAGGGCGAGAGTCTTACAGGAAGCGTTTCCCCAGGCAGTTTCCTCCTGGTACAAGGCAAGCACACATCCCATCCCGTGACTGTCTGAGGTCCATCCGAATGGGAACGGGACCACTTGGGCCTCTAGCCTTCCTTCCAGTTGCTTTTATTCAGGGCGTGAACAGAATATCTAATCCATTCCACCAGGCATTCGTTCCCTTATATCCTACTTCTCTTTGCATGGTGGTGGCAGTGGCCTAGGACAGTGGTTGGCAAACTCATTAGTCAACAGAGCCAAATATCAACAGTACAACCATTGAAATTTCTTTTGAGAGCCGAAAACCGACTTGTGCGCATGGGCCACGAAGTTTCAATTGCACTGTACGTGTGCGCCCGCACGTAGTATTTTGTGGAAGAGCCACACTCCAGGGGCCAAAGAGCCGCATGTGGCTCGCGAGCCACGGTTTGCCAACCACTGGCTTAGGGGATCTTGTCCTGTGACATCTACTCCTAAATCTAGTCCTAGCCAATCTTTTGACCTAAAGGCTGAAATATCCAAGTCATTCAAGTTAACTATAACCAATAACTTAACTGAGTAAGCATGATCCAGATTGTACACATTTCTCCAGCTCACATTGTAAGCCCCTGCTATTTTCCAGATCCCTAAAGCAAATAGAGCCCAGTACATGATGGTTATTAAGACAGCTCACAGTTTTTAGCATCAGTTTCAAGGGGATATGTCTTGGTATGGCTGTTCAAGTTAAGGTGTGTCCACCCTTAACCCGTGTGTGATGGGTCCAACCTCGCTCTGTAGTTCGAACAGCAGTCTCTGTGGTAAGCAAGACAGGTGAGGTCCTTCCCAGGAGGATTTCAACTTGCTTCCCTTCCAAGTCTTGATCAGAACAAACATAGTCTTCCGGTTGATGGCGATGAACCGGAAACTCCAGAGGGCCTTGGGTCAGGAGGCCTTCTAACCTGAGAGAGATTAAAGTAGAAGAGCTACCCAGTACTCAGTTCTGAAGAAATTGGTCCCTAGTCTGCATTGTAGGAAGATCTTGAGGCATTCCAGGGCCTATTGGAATCACCTATAGGCAACTCCAGGTAAAAAAAAAAAAAAAAAAATTTTTTTCTTAAAATTTAAACCCTAAGAAGGTTGTCAAACCCATTCTACCAAAAGATTATATAGCATTCAGAGTGACAAGAGGGTATTAAACACAAACATAAGCTAGTAAAACTTCAGTTCCCACAATTAAGATTACTTTTTGGAAAAAAAAAAAAAGCCTGATTAATATAACATAATAATTTATAGAACTTTTGCTTCAGAAAAAGGACTGAATTTGTCCTTGGGTACAGTCAGCAAATGATACTAATTGGATTTCTGCTATCAGTCTCCCTGAATACATTGATATAAGCTATTTACTATGTTTGGGAGGCAATATGCAAATCATTTACTCTTTTTTTATTTTTATTTTTTGAGAGGATTCTTCATGTATGTTCTAGTTTTTTGTTTTGCTTATTTCCAAAAAGTGAACCAATCAAATCATCTTTAGAAGTAAAACAAAATAATCAGTTCTGGATTCAGTAAAACACTGCAAGTGCAAGGGATTTTCCGAGACCACATGCCCCCTCTGGGACCCACTCTCAAGTAACTTGCAGCTAATGATCTCTTTCTTCAGAAAACAAAAATTATGATAGTTCATCACCATCATCTGCATTTATAAAACATGTGTGTACCAGGTTGTAGACCCATCTTCAAATATTGTGTATATCTCACAATAACCCTACAATATAGGAATTAGTATCTCTATTTTGAGATGAATACATTGAAATTTAATAGTTGGTTAACTTACTCGATATCACAAATATTTAAGAGATAGAGATATATTTCAAAACTGTGTTGGATAACTCCCATACCTTATTTAGCATCAGTAAGTCGCTGTTCGGTGCTACATGAACTTCCTTTGTTATTCAAGTTTCTGGGATGCTGTTTCCCATTACATGCCTACATCCTGTCTTCCTTCCCTCTGTTTGTAAGTCCCCACTAGGACACCACCCACTGCCTATAGATATAGATTCTGCCTGTACCTTCTTTTTTTAATTTTATTTTATTGTTTAAAGTATTACAAATAGTAGTACATATGTCTCCATTTTTTTCCCCATTGACCTTCCCCTGGCCGCCCCTACCCCTGGCACATGCCCTCACCACCCCCTTCCCCCCTACCTTGCAGTGTTTTTCGTCTGTTGGTTATGCTTATATGCATGCATACAAGTCCTTCAGTTGATCTCTTACCTCCTCGCCCAACCCTCCCCAGCCTTCCCGCTGTAGTTTAACAGTCTGTTCGAAGCTTCTCTGCCTCTGTATCTATCTTTTTGTTCATCAGGTTATAATGTTTTTTATTATCCATAAATGAGTGCGATCATGTGGTATTTTTCTTCCACTGACTGGCTTATTTCACTTAGCATAATGTTCTCCAGTTCCATCCAGGTTGCTGCAAATGGTAAGAATTCCTTCTTTTTTATAGCAGCGTAGTATTCCATTATGTAGATGTACCATCGTTTTCTAATCCACTCATCTGCTGAAGGGCATTTAGGCTGTTTCCAAATCTTAGCTACGGTGAATTGTGCTGCTATGAACATAGGGGTGCATATATCCTTTCTGATTGGTGTTTCTGTTTTCTTAGGATATATACCTTGAAGTGGATCACTGGGTCAAATGGCAGTTCCATTTTTAACTTTTTGAGGAAACTCCATACTGTTCTCCACAGTGGCTGCACCAGTCTGCATTCCCACCAGCAGTGAAGGAGGGTTTCTTTTTCTCCGCATCCTCTCCAGCACTTGTCCCTTGTTGATTTGTTGATGATAGGCATTCTGACAGGTGTGAGGTGGTACCGCATTGTTGTTTTGATTTGCATCACTCGGATGATTAATAACTCTGAGCATGTTTTCATACGTCTCTTGGCTTTCTGAATGTCTTCTGTCGAAAAGTGTCTATTTAACCCTAACTGGTTTGGCTCAGTGGATAGAGCATTGGCCTGTGGACTGGAAGGTCCCGGGTTCGATTCCAGTCAGGGTCATGTACCTTGGTTGTAGACACATCCCCAGTAGGAGGTGTGCAGGAGGTGGCTGATTGATGTTTCTCTCTCATCGATGTTTTTTACTCTCTGTCCCTCTCTCTTCCTCTCTGTAAAAATCAATAAAAATATATATATTAAAAAAAGAAAAATGTCTATTTAGGTCCTTTGCCCATTTTTTGATTGGATTGTTTATCTTCTTTTGTTAAGTTGTATGAGTTCCCTGTAAATGTTGGAGATTAAACCCTTATTATAAATAACATTGGCAAAATATGTTCTCCCATGCAGTGGGCTTCCTTGTTGTTTTATTGATGGTTTCTTTTGCTGTGCAGAAGCTTTTTATTTTGATGTAGTCCCATTTGTTTATTTTCTTTTTAGTTTCCATTGCCCTAGGAGCTGTATTGTTAAATATATTGCTACAACAAATGTCTGCTATTTTGCTGCCTATGGCTTCTTCTAAGATTTTTCTGGTTTCCCATCTTACGTTTAAGTCCTTTATCCATTTTGAGTTTATTTTGGTGTGTGGTGTAAGTTGGTGATCTAGTTTCATTTTTTTTTTTTGGCAAGTATTTGTCCAGTTTTCCCAACACCATTTATTGAAGAGACTGTCTTGACTCCATTGTATGGTCTTGCCTCCTTTGTCAAATATTAATTGAGCATAATGGCTTGTGTCAATTTCTGGGTTCTCTGTTCTGTTCCATTGATCTATGTGTCTGTTCTTGTGCCAGTACCAGGCAGTTTTGAAAACAATAGCTTTATAGTATAGCTTGATATCTGGTATTGTGATCCCTCCCACATTGTTCATCTTTCTCATGGTTGTTGCAGCTATCCAAAGTCTTTTTTTATTCCAGATGAATTTTTGGAGAATTTATTCTAGGTCTCTGAAGTATGCGGTTGGTATTTTAATGGTGATTGCATTGAATTTATAGATTGCTCTAGGTAGTATGGACATTTTAATGATGTTGATTCTACCAATCCATGAACATGGTATATTCTTCTATTTTTTTCATGTCTTCCTCTATCTCTTTTTTTAGCATCCTGAAATTTTCTGAGTACAGTTCCTTTATCTCCTTGGTTAAGTTTATTCCTAGGTATCTTAATTTTTTTGTTGCAAAGGTAAATGGTATTGCTTTTTAAATTTCTCTTTCTTTGAGTTCATTATTGGTGTATAGAAAAGCCATAGACTTCTGGGTGTTAATTTTGTATCTTGCTACATTGTTGAATTCATTTATTAAGTCTGATAGTTTTTTGATGCAGTCTTTGAGGTTTTCTATGTACAATATCATGTCATCTGCGAATAAGGACAGTTTTACCTCTTCTTTTCCAATTTGTATGCCTTTTATTTCTTCTTTTCTGATCACAATGGCTAGTACTTCCAGTACTATGTCAAACAGGAGTGGTGAAAGAGGGCATCCCTGTCTTGTTCCTGTTCATAGGGAAAATGGTTTTAGTTTTTGCCCATTGAGTATGATGTTGGCTGTAGGTTTGTCATATATGGCTTTTATTATATTGAGGTATGATCCTTCTATTCCCACCTTACTGAGAGTTTTTACCAAGAAAGGGCGTTGGATTTTTTTCAAATGCTTTTTCTGAATCAATGGATATGATTATATGGTTTTTATCTCTGTTTATTTATATGGTGTATCACATTTATTGATTTGCAGATATTGTACCATCCTTGCATTCCCGGAATAAATCCCACTTGGTCATAGTGTATGATCTTTCTAATGTAATGCTGGATTCTATTTGCTAGAATTTTGTTGAGGATTTTGGCATCTATGTTCATGAAAGATATTGGCCTGTAATTCTCTTTCTCTGTATTGTCTTTATTTGGTTTTGGGATTAGGGTAATGCTGGCTTCGTAGAAAGAGTTTGGAAGTGGTCCTTCCTCTTGAATTTTTTTGGAATAGTCTGAGGAAGATAGGTTTTATTTATTCTTTGAATGTTTTATAAAACTCTCCTGTGAAGCTGTCTGGTCCTGGGCTTTTGTTTGTTGGAAGTTTTTTTTGATTACTGCTTCAATTTCTTCCATAGTTATTGGCCTATGCAGATTTTTTTGCTTCCTCCTGGTTGAGTTTTGGAACGTCATATTTTTCTCGGAATATGTCCATTTCTTCTACATTGATCAGTTTGTTGGAGTTGAGTTGCTCATAGTATTTTTTTATGATTCTTTGTATTTCTGAGGGGTCTGTTGTTATTTCACCTCTTTCATTTCTGATTTTGTTTATGTGGGTCCTCTCTCTTTGCTTCTTGGTGAGCCTGGCTAGAGGTTCATCAATCTTGTTTATCCTTTCAAAGAACCACCTCTTGGTTTCATTGATCATTTGTATTGTTTTTTGTTGTTGGGTTTTTGTTGTTGTTTTGTGTGTGTGTGTGTGTGTGTGTGTGTGTGTGTGTGTGTGTGTGTCTACGTCGTTTCCGCTCTGATCTTTATTATTTTCTTCCTTCTGCTCACACTGGGCTTTTCTTGTTGCTCTCTTTCTAATTCTTCAAGTTGCAGAGTTAGATGGTTTATTACCAGTTTTTCTTGTTTCTTTGAGGTAGGCCTATGAAGGTAATGCTATGAACTTTCCTCTCAGGATTGCTTTTATTGAGTCGCAAAGATTTTGGATTATTGTGTTTTCATTGTCATTTGTTTCCAGGATGTTTTTCATTTCTTCTTTGATCTCTTTGGTAACCCACTCATTGTTTAACAGTATGATATTCAGCCTCTAAGTGTTTGAATTTTTGTGATTGTTTTTACTGTAGTTGATTTCTAATTTTATGCCATTGTGATCTGAGAAGATGCTTGATATGATTTCAATCCTCTTGAATTTGGAGAGACTTTGCCTGTGTCCCAATATGTGTTCTATCTTTGAAAATGTCCCATGTGCGCTTGAGAAGAATGTATATTCTGTAATTTTGGGGTGGCATGTTCTGAAGATGTCGATTAAGTCCATCTGATCTATTGCGTCATTTAGGATTGAAGTTTCTATGCTAATTTTTTTGTCTAGAGGATTTATCCAGTGATGTTAATGGGGTATTAAAGTCTCCTACTATGATTGTGTTGCTGTCAGTCTCTTCCCTGATATCTTCTAGAATTTTTTTTATGTATTTGGGTGCTCCTGCATTGGGTGCATATATGTTTACCAGAGTTATATCCTCTTGTTGTATCGATCCCTTTAGAATTATGAAGTGGCTTTCCTTGTCTCGTGTTATGGTCATCACTTTGAGGTCTATTTTGTCAGATATAAGTATTGCTACCCCCGCTTGTTTTTCATTTCCATTTGCCTGATAGATATTTTTCCATCCCTTCACTTTCAGTCTTTGTGAGTCCCTTGTTCTGAGGTGAGTCTCCTGTAGACAGCATATATATGAGTCATGTTTTCTTATCCATTCACTCACTCAATGTCTTTTGATTGGAATGTTTAATCCATTTACATTTAATGTTATTATTGATAGGTACTTGTTTGTACCCTTTTCTGTACTTTATGCCTGTGTTCCTTCTCCCTTTCTATTTCTTCTTTTTACAGCATTCCCTTTAGCATTTCTAGCCTTTATTTGTCTGCGAAGCTCCTGATTTCACATTCAATTTTGATTGATAGTCTTGCTGGATAGAGTAGTCTTGGATTCAGACCTTTGCTTTGCATCACTTTGTATACTTTATTCCATTCCCTTCTAGCTTGATGTGTTTCTGTTGAGATATCATTTGATAATCTGATGGGGGATTCTTTGTAAGTAATTCTTTGTCTCTCTCTTGCAGCCTTTAAGATTCTCTCTTTGTTGTTAACATTTGCCATTGTAATTATGATGTGTCTTAGTGTGGGTCTTTTGGGATTCATCTTGCTTGGGACTCTCTGTACTTGTGTAACTTTTTTCTTCCCCACATCAGGTAAGTTTTCTGTCATTATTTCTTCAAATAGATTCTATAAACTTTGCTGCTCTTCTTGTCCTTCTGGTACCCCTATTATATGTATGTTACTTCATTTGGAATTGTCCCAAAGCTCCCTTAGGCTCTCCTCCTGCTTTTTAATTTTTTTCTCCAGTTTCTGTTCAGATTGGGCTTGTTTCTCTACCTTATCTTCTTCTAGTCCTCTGCTGCTTCTAGTCTACTGTTGAAACCTTCCATGGCATTTTTGATTACAGCTATATCCCTTTTGATTTCTTCCTGATTTTTGCATAAGTTGTTGATTTTTCTCATCCATCCGGTGTATGAACTGTATGACCATTACTCTGAATTCTTTTTCTGTCATGTTGTATGCCTCAGTTTCACTTATTTCCAAATCATTTACTCTTAAGTGTCCTTGGTTTAGGGAAGATAGGATTTACTAGATGGCTCCAAATTGGTGTGTGGGTGTTTTGTTTTTTTCAACTTTCCTATTCTATTTATTCTGACTTACTGGCCTGTGTCATTTATTTAACTTCTTTTCAATATTTTTCTTTACAAACATCTTTCACAAATTTTTCTTTAGAAATCTTACAACTTTCATTAATAACCAGCTTTAGAAACCATTTTATTTCTCCTTCAAAATGCATTTTCATGTCTCATGCTTTCTTTATTATATCAAAACCATAATTTCTTTTAATAATTTTTAAAATTTTAACCCTTAGAAACCTTAATTTTAGGTGGCATGTAATTAATATTTCTCAGATTAGCAACACACTCACATTTTAAAAGATATTTCAAATAAAATACAAGATTTATTCATTAATAGATTCAAATCCATCTTCTATATTATCCCTAAGAGACAAACACAAATTAATTAATGTTTCAGTATCCTGTTACTTCAAAATATTTATATGTTTATTATTTAACCCAGCAATGCCTTTAAGTTATCAAAGACTCTGGAAAATTATGTATAGGCCTATGAGGCTGGAGAAAAGGGTGAGGGGAAAGGGAGCAGGCCCCACAGTCTGTTCCCAGACCTCTAGCTCTTGGATTCAAAACTGCTACATTTTTCCTTAGAGATAACATGCTAAGGTTTGGGCGATACTGCTGTGGCTTCTGTTTCTGGCCCTCTGGGCCAGCCTTTCCCTGGGTCACTTGTTCTACAGTTGTGAGCATTATGTTAGCTTTCTGTTTCTGCCTTTCTTATCTTTATGTACATAGACCTTCTGAGCCTTTTTTTTTTTAACAGCTCTTCTGCACTTCTACTTTTCCAGTTCTCTAACTTTGTAGTTTTCTTGTAATGCCAGGCCAACTCTTGGTGAAAAAATGTAATTTTTAATATTCCTTGGCCCAACAGGTCCTCAGGGTCTGGCACAGAGTATTTTCTCATTTGCTCTTTTAGTCTTGGTACAATTTGGAAGGCCCTTCTTCCTTGCCCTGCTGAAAACTGAAGGCTTTATTTAGGTTCTGAGACTGGGGAACTGCTCCCCTAATCCCTTTAATTATTAGTTCCCTGAGAGATCTCTCATGTATCCCCTATGGGCCTTGTTGTTAAGGTTCCACTGGGGCTTCCAGGTTTGTAAATTTTACATCTGCTGGAAGCACACCACGGCCAGCCAGGTGCTCCCTTTCCCAGATAGCCATACCTCACCTTCAAATCATGCCCCCTTCTTCTCCTGAGAATAGTATTCTCAAGATAGACATTAACTGGGGTCTACATATTCACTTGTGGGCCCCAAAATGGGTCTAGCTGGTCTTCCAGCAGAGGTTTTAACTCTTTTCTTTCTTTCTTTCTTTTTTTTTTTTTTTTTTACTGCTCCAACCCCTTTCACAACCAGAAAAGCTGGTTTCTGGTGGTGCAGTGGCCTTAGGGCCGGTTGGAGCCTTATCAGGATAGCTCTCCTCACAAGGGGAAGGCTTGGATTGTAAATAGCCATCTTCGATGTTCCCTGATTGTCCCCCATTCCCTCCACTCCCCGGTTGCATAGGGAATGGAAGGCAGGACAAGGGATCTCATTTCTCTGTCTGCCCTTGTTCTCTTTTAGGCTACTCTGCCTTTATAGGACTGGCTCCTTCCTCCAACAGAGAGCACAGTCAGTTTCCTCTTGAGTGACTTGACTTTCATTATTAAAATATTTATAATTATTACTGAAAAGCTTTATCATAAATTCTTCATTTTAGTTACATCTATTTATTATATCTTAACAACTTTGAGATTTTTAAAGCCAATTATTACCTAAAGCATTTTTGACCAATTTGTAATAGGAATAACTCATCAGCCTTCAGTGGCTTTAATGTGAAAGTACTATTTTACTTTCCTTTATAAAACAGAAGTGCACCCCCTTCACTACTAGAGGGTACTTCTACAGATCTGTTCCTCCTAGTGTTATGGGGGGAAATTAGAACATTGGGGACTAGTTATAGTCATGGGAAATATTAATTATGCTGTTAACCATGATTGCCCTTTCTGTTAAATGAAAGTACATACCAATCTGGCTAGGAGTCACCCTTGGAATGTGGTCCATCTCATTCAAGAACTGCCCATTATCATGGAAGCATTAACCTTGTTGCCCAACCCAGCCTGTATAGCTTACTTCCCCAGGCCTGTAATCCCTACTTCCCCCTGTATTCTTTGTCCCTATATTCATAAACAAGGAAGGAGCAAACCAAAATCCCTAAAAGATAGAAAGCCAAAACTACATTGCAGACACACAGATAGAAATCTCATTAGCTGTTTCTGGTGGCTGAACCCTGAGAGGAAGAGCAAGAAGAGCCCCATAGATTAAGAATTCTTGGTAGCTGCTGGGACGTTCCTGCAGTCTCTCTCACGTTTTCAACCTCACCACACATACTGGGCTTCCCCGAAGGGGGACTTGCCTCCTCTTTGAACAAATTATACAAACAATAAAGAGATACAAAACATCAACACTCTTAAACAGGCATACACAACACACTAAAAGTTTATTCCACAGAATGTCTGGCATTAAAAACCATCAAAGCAATGTCTTTTGTCCCTGGTTCGGGAACTGCCCATCTCTAGAACCTCAGCATTCTCCCAATGGACTATTTAAAAAATGGGATGGGGCCTTTTCTAGTTGCTCTACCTCCCTTTGGGGGAATCTTCCTAGGACATGTGCCATCAGACACGTGTCTCCACACCCCCACATTCTGTTTGCTCTGGGGAATTCAGTAAATGGCCTGGCTACCTACAGTTTCTTTTCTATGGAGATAAATCAGAGGCATGCTTCCTACAGGGAGGAAAACTGGGTGTAGGCATTTGTTAACTTCAGAATAGTTCTGAGATAGTCTCTAAAATTTCTTACTAATTTCCATCTTTTTGGAAGAATTTTTTTCTGTGCTTTTCCTTAGAAGCTTCTAATTTCCAAATCAAGATATGCTTCCCATATAGTCATTCAGTTTAATTTCAGAGATGGCTTTTTCTAATTTCTGAATGCAAAATATTAATGTAGGTACCCAAAACAAACTGCATTTTGGCCATTTCTCAGTTGATATTTTCTAGTTAAATCTTCCCATTTATGCAAAGTACTTGCAAGTAAAGGCTTCCTATCAGGAGTATTAAATGAGGGCTAGGGTTTGGGAGCTTCTGGCTTTGAGGCACAATTTCCCATGTTAATTTTCATATATATATATATATATATATATATATATATATATATATATATACACATACCTGTAGTCTGAGCAAATTTTCTAGACATGTTATGTACTAAGCCTTATGGTGGTCCTGTAGACAGGTCATTTAGTTAATTACTGTTGAGTTGGGACTCCCCTATGGGGCTCCTGCACTTCTGACACCTCCACAAAGATTCTTAGTCACCTAAGAATACCCTAGAATCAGACTGGAGGGAGGATGTGCCCCTTTATCTTTGAAGCTGAATGAGTTCAGCTCATTTATACGGCGAAGGTTTTTTGCTCAGGCTCTCAGCAATTTCAATTGTAAAGCCAAAATCAAAACCAGCCACCTATTTTTTCCTCCAGTCCCACCTTAGCCTGGGTTCTGTCAACCCTTAACCTGGGTTCTGTCAACCCTGGTTCCACCTCGAGGATTTTAAAACACAGCTCAAATAAAGTCAGACCCTCTACCAAAGCAAGGGAAGGATCCAAGAGACAACTCACCCACCTTCACCCAATGGGCGGAGAACCAGCGGGCTCAACGGGCCCTTTGCTGGATCTTAGCACTGAGTCTGTGTCCAAGGGATGGTTCTGGGTGAACTTCTTTGGAATCCTGACATGACTACAGCAAGTAATGTTAACATAAAAAACCATTGAAACTTGTAAAGAATTTTTGTGAATTTATTTGAGTCAAACTGTCGACATATGCCGGGAAGCAGAACCTCAACGAATTGAGATCATGCTCTGGAGAATGTCGGGTTACATCTATATTTATACATTGCAATCAAAGGTGGGTTACATGAAATCCATTGGTGATAGACCAAAGAGGCGGGAGAAAGCAAAATGGGGAAACCCCTGGGATTGGATAAAAAGTAAAATAATAGACATACTTAGGTGGTTGCAGGAAAAACTAACATGATAATGAAGGAATTTGTGGTATCTGTCCTGGCACCCAGCACATTAGGTTGTGCCCCAAGGGGTCCAGAAAAGGGGAAGTTACAAGTTACCCAGACATTTCAAGGGTATGTAATTATAGATGCAAAAAGACACATAGGCTCCCTTAAGGTAAAGGTTGAACTTGTCAGTGAAGATACCGGCCTAGGATGTAACTACCCACTATAACTGCTTTCTGTTAAAGTTTAATTTCAGACCATCCTTTGTGGTTTCTTTAGGTCTCTGAGTTTGCAAGACTGCCATGCAGGCCTTCCCTGAGCTTGTCAGGTCAGCATGTGGCCCCTTTCATTCACACCACCTTGTGCCTCATTGTTCTCAATTATAAAATGGGAGAACTAATTGATCACAGGATTAATGAGAATGAAGAGAGCTGAGCCTTTTAGAACACTGATTGGCACTCAGGAGGTGCTCCATCAGTGTTAGTGATTGCAGTCTAGGAGACAAGAGGTCTGGAAAGGGATTTGTTTAGCCTTGGTCCCCAGCACAATGCCTTACACTCAGAGCACCCTACAGCAGACCTTGCAGAACTCCCTGAAAGACACCCCCCTCCCCATGTCCTTCTCCACTGAGTCTACCCACACCAGCCACCAGATCACCAAAGGCTCTTTGTCTTCTTCTGCAGGCAGAGAAGTGGAGACTTCAACATCTGGGTTGACTGCCACTTGCTACACAGCATCCTTGAGCAAGGTGCTTTCTCAATGTTCCCAAGCTTTTGCTTTCTCATTTGGAAAAATGGAAATACTAAAACCCATCTGCTAGGATTGTTGTTGGGATTATGTTGAAAAGGAAAATTGGGGGGGCGAGGGAGGGGGCCTGCCACCTAGTTCAATATCTAGTTAAAACTTCCCCACTCTGACTTGGGCGGAGCTGTGGAGCATGCCCCCAAGGCCCTGTCAAGACTGACTTGGGAGGAGCTTCGGGGACCCTCAGGGGCCACCACAGAAGAAGATATATGGGTCAGAGTCTCTCCAGGAGTTCAGTTCAGGAGTTGGATCTGGAATTTCCCCTGGACTAGCAGATCCTACCTTATAATAGAGAAACATGCAAATTGACCGCACTCCGCTATGCCCATGATTGGGCCTGCGAGAGGTTGGGGGCGGGACTCCGAGTGGCCTATCCGGCTGTTGAGAAGACCAAGATGGCGGCGCCCAATCTTCTTAGTTCCGGGGGTCCCGGGCAGCGATTGCCACCCAGGGGGGCGTGTCCGGGCCGAGCCAGGCGCTCCCTGGGGTCCCGGGCGGCGATCGCCACCGGGGGGGTGTGTCCGGGCCGAGCCAGGCACTCCCGGGGGTCCAGATGCGGCGATCGCCACCCGGGGGGGGCGTGTCCGGGCCGAGCCCGGCGCTCCCGGGGGTCCAGATGCGGCGATCGCCACCCGGGGGGCGTGTCCGGGCCGAGCCCGGCGCTCCCGGGGGTCCCGATGCGGCGATCGATACCCGGGGGGGCGTGTCCGGGCCGAGCTCGGCGCTCCCGGGGGATCCGGGGCGATGGCGTGGCAGGACTCACCTAGCCCCAGGGTCCCTGGGAACATTGCAGGCATGTGGTTGCTGAGACCCAGACCAGGCCTCTGGCCACAGATTCATAGCTTTGCGGAGACCTAGGGCAGGGATCTGCCTCATCTGCAGAGAGACAGAGGTTCTGCAGTGCCCCCAAGATGTGGGTGGGCCCAGCCAGGGATCAAGGGGCATGGAAGGACTCCTGGCAGAGGGGCAAGGACCCTCACCCCTGAGGCGGGGGTTGAGGGGTGGAGCCACCTCAGTGAAGGGGTGCTGCACTGCAGGGTACTGGACTGACTGATGTGATTCAGAGAAGCTCCCAGTGCTAATGGGCCTCGCTCAGGCGGCCTTCACACTTCAGAGGCAGTGACAACTGCTCCTGCCTTCACCCAAAAGCAAGCTCGCTACACCCTGCCCCATAGCAGAGCATGCCTAGGCAGTGAGTGGGAAGCCTTCCACCTGCTTCGGAGAAGGGGGGGCAGTAAAGAATGGGGGGAGAGGAAAGAATGTGGAGCATCCGCAATGAAGAGGTGCTTGAGAAAGAGGCTGGGAAGCCTGACTGGAAGGTTTGTTCTGTTTGCTGGGCCGCTGCCCCTTAGGAAGCGCAAAG